>NC_091061.1:60843397-62093397 GCF_000393655.2 Nicotiana sylvestris | reverse complement strand
TGTCAGCATATACGGTGGTATTTTAAATTTATATTATATAGGAGAGCAAGTTTTTCGACATGTCTGTTTCACGTCAATAGATTTCAGATTGAGGGTATATTAAACTTTTAAATTATCTACTTTTACATGTCTTTTATTGTAGAGCTGGAACAGCCACGTAGTTGACCACATTTCTATTTCTCTTTGTATCTTTGCTTCTTTGGTCGTTCTTCAATTTCCTCTGCTCTTTAAGATTCAGAAACTGGTAAACCACTACTAATTTCGATTGGATCTTCCCCCTCATCGTCTTTCCCTTTCGTTCTCCTCTAGATCATTTTGATAAAGAGGGAACCAAGTCCAGGTGGCAACCAAGAGGAAAAAGGACAAATATTTTCTCTATCTTTTCCCTCATTTCTTAAGTTATTCTCATTTCGGAATTAGGAAAAATGCTGAATTTTTTATCGTTGTGCTTTCATGCTTTGATTCCGTTTCCTTGTTGTTCTTATGTTTTCTTTTACAATTTCTTCTATTTTTATTGAATTTGTTTCTTCTCTATATTTCACCTACTGCTCATACCCACAATTTTGTTTCATCATCCTAAATTTTTTGTTTGTTGGAGTACTTTCTGAAGTATAATATGCATGTTGTTTCCTTTTTCCCTATTTCTTACGATGAAGTTAATTTTGAAAAAATACATTCTTTTGGGATATTTTTCATATATGTACCTAAAGGTGTTTAACGGGCCGGGTTGACCCGTAACTAGACCGGCCCAGATCGATTAAAACCGGAACCGGATCGGCCCGGTACATAGGGGGCCGGGTGGGGCTGGGTAGGAGGGGTAGAAGGGGTTGGTCCGTTTAAATTTTGGTAACGGTTAACCGGACCAATCAAACCCGGTCCACGTGAACAGTACCGTGTACCGGTTAAACCGGCCCGGTACAACCTTTTCTTTTTTGTTTTGTTTTTTAATTTTTTGAATTAAGTGAGGCCCACTAACCGTTGGCAACGGTCAGACCTGGCAGGGATCCGTTGCCCAACGGGTTAATTGCATTAATAACCTTTTTTTTTCTTTAAAATTTAACCTTTTTTCAATTTACAAAATTAACCTTCTCTAAAACTATAAATACACCCCCTCTTCTTCATTTCTTCACTCAACTCTCATTTCTCAATCTCTCATTCTCCAATTTTCAAGATTTAAAGTTTCAATCTCAAATTCTCAATTCTCAATTCTCAAATCTCAATTCAATTTAAATCATGTCTCGTACTTCTAGAGTGCGCTCATATGTTTGGCAACACTTTGAGGTGGTAGAAGAAAATGAAGAAGGTCAGAAAGTAAAGTGCAAGAACTGTGGTCAAGTCTTAAATTTTCGTTCAGAGTCTGGCACAGGCAGTTTAAGGAGGCATATCAAGTATTGTCTTGAGCGTCCTCCGGAAATTCGTATTTAAGATTTTAAGACAATTTGTATTATTTTAAAATTATTAGACGTATTTATGCTTAATGTTTTAGTTTGTTAGATTAATTTGAAGTATTGTTAATTTATTATGCATGAAAATTTAGTTTTATTATTTTTTGTTAATTTACTTTTTAAATGCAAACTTTAATTTTGAATTTTGAAATAAATGTAGCATTTGCAATTTATATTAATATTTTTGTATTAATATAACTTGTAATCTTTAAATTAATACAAAGTATTAATATAACTTACAATAGTTATACAAAATACAAAAAAAATAAAAAATACACTAAACCCGGCCCGACCCGACCCCCTCAACCCGTAACCCGTACGGTTCAATTTTTACCCGGATGAACCCGAACCCGTTAAGCCCCAACCCGTAATCGGCCCGGACCGTAACTCGTACGGGTCCAAAAAACAGCAACCCGGCCCGGCCCGGCCCACCCGTTTAACACCCTTATATGTACCTCTTGCTTTATAAGCAATTATTGAAGTATACTACTCCATCCGTTTCAGTTTATGTGAACCTATTTCCTTTTTGGTCCGTTCCAAAAAGAATGATCCCTTTCTAAATTTGGAAACAATTTAGCTTAAACTTCTAATTCTACCCTTAATGAGAAGCTTTTATAACCACACAAATACTCTAGACCCCTTTTTGACTTGTTTAGATCATCTCCAACCTTACCTCATTTCCCCATAATGGGGACAATTTTTGGGGTAATGAAGCTCCAACCCTCCCCCATTTTTGTCCCCAAAATGGGGGATGAATAAAGTTCCCTCAAATATGGGGTATACTATTCATCTCCCCCATTACTATTCATATTTTTTATTATTATTTTATTATTTAATATTTTAATTTATCTCTTTATATATATCTAATTATTTTTATGTAATATCTTTATAATATTAATTTTCCATCTTAACTTTGGCGTATAATTTTGATAAGTTAATTTTTGTGCATTTATTATTTTTATGTAAAATTATAAGTTAAATTTATTAAAAGTTGAAGTTGAATATTTATGTAGTATTTCGAATGAATTTTATCGTTATGTAATATGTATTTAATTAATTTTGTATCGCCATGGTTTCACTTTTATTTGAATTATTAGTTAATATATACTAATGGCTTACAAATTATATTATTTAAAATTTTATGAAATTGTTTTAATGGAAATTACAAATTAAAAAAATTAAAAGATGAAATTTATTTAATGAAAATTAAAATGAAAGATAATAATACAATATAGAAGAGAGAGAAGAATATAAAAAAGTTTGAAGGAAAAAATGGGGAAATGGTTGGAGTAAGTTGTTGTCACACCCCAACCTTGGGAGGTATGGCTGGCACCCGATGCCCGAAGGCCCGAGCGAACCAACCATGAGATATGATCTGAAATATAATAACCTGCAGGCAGAAGAGCCCAACACGACATATATATATATATATAAACTAGGCCAACAAGGCTGTAACAACAGTATAACAGCTATCCAGAAGGTCGATAGGGCGATACGAAAAATATATATATAAAATGACCGCTAGTCTGCAAGCCTCTAAGAGTGTAAGACAATCTCAACAGGGCGGGACAAAGCCCCCGACATGCCCAAAACCACACATATACATCTGTAATAGTACCTATGGACTCAAAGTCAGCAACTCCGAAGAAGTGGAGTGCGAAACCCAACGCTGATCCTGGGGGTCCTACTGAGGAGGCACGCCACTCTGTCTATTCGAACCTGTGGGCATGAACACAGCGCATAAAAATGCGTCAGTACGAAATATGTACTGAATATGTAGGGCGACAAGTGTAACATGAAAAATGTAATTAACAATAGAAGAGACATAGAGATAATTTGAATTCTGAAACTAGCCTCGGTAGGAAACTAAAATTCAACATGGATATAAATGTATGCTCGTGACACCGTCGTTCACTATCGCTACTTATAATATATCACATTATATAATAATAAATCCCTCTGTGGGGCTATAATATCCATAACATACCCGGCCATAATAAAGGCTCGGTAGAATCGTACCCGGCCACGTGGAGCTCGGTAATCCCAACTGATCAGTGGTTACACAATATGTGTCATACCCGGCCGTCTATAGTGCGGCTCGGTAATGAAAGTAAATACATACATGTACTAAATCATGAATTATATAGGTGCAATGCGAAACCAACCTTAAAAGACGTATTCTAAGAAGAGTCGAAGTGGCCTATCATCATTATTCCTCAACTATCATGGTTGTTGCTAAAATATATAATTTTTCAACTACGAGCCAACAAGTACTAAGAACATGAGAGTTATGTATTATGAATACCTTTGAAGTAAGTGTTCCTTATTCATGATTTATATGAATGTCGAAATGAGAACGAGTAAAAAGGCTCTAGTTCTTTTTAAGCAAGGAACAAGGAAATCCGAGAATTCATAGATATCCTCTAGAGTAAGCAATCTATGAGAAAAGATCAGGTCTAAGCATCTTTATAAGCTGAAGGTGAAATAACTCGAATCCGACGAGACAATTCGATAAACGTTTATTCGAATTCTAGTCATGCCGAAAAGTATAGCGAAAGCCCCACATACCTTGTCGATGGGGTTATATACTGTTTCCAAGACCTCAAAAGCCTTAGGAATGATTTCCTACATAATACAAACCATTCAAAATCAAATTCAAGCTCATAGCTTAAATAATTCTTCATTTAGACATTTACGCGAACAACTTGTGGCCATGAATTTGTAGACTCTTTTGTAGATTAATTTCCCCCCAACACACCACCAAATTTTTCTTTACTACATCTCCTCATCAACAGAATTCCATCCATGTCTTCACAGATCAAAACAACACAATAAAACCATATAGAACAGCCCCAACAATCAAGCCATATTAATAGAGGTTTCTTAAGAAAAATCAAGAATATTTCTATAGAGGTTTCAACTATTTCTTAAGAATTCTTATGGTAGAAGTTTACAAAGATCAAAGAGAAGTTAAATCATACCTTACGTGACCAGAATTACTCAAAATTCGAAATTACTTCAAGGCGGAGTCTTGCTATGAAAAGTGAAACACCGAAGAATTCACGATTCCGAAGCTACCATGGTGTTCTCCATCTTGAGGATGACTAAATTGTTGTTATGCTTGGCTAGATGGATGGGAGAAGTTTGAGAGAAAATCCCTAGGTTTTTGGTTCTGTTTTGGAGAGGATAAAACGCAGGGGTTCTGTTTTAAAAATTGACTTAAATAAGGAAATTTTGACTAAACCCGACTAGGCACACTGTTCCCGTAACAGTGTGCACCCCTGTACGAAAATGTTAATATCTCTCTACTCCGAAGTCGTATTAATGAACGGTTTGTTGCGTTGGAAACTAGACTCATAGACCTTCGATTCGGTAGGTAGAACACACCATAACTCCCAGTATATTGAGAGAAACGCTCATCAACATTTTATCCAAATTCCAGTAAAATTTAAACCCGTAACTTGCGCGCGATCTTTGTCGAATTTTTAATCACAACTCAAATGACTTCCAATCTTAATGTATAACTATCACATCATTAAAATATTTCATAGAAATTATCTTCCTATCGAATTAGCCCATTTACAGCATGATAACGCCGAATACACAAGGTGTAACAGTTGTCCCCAAAATGGGGTAAACGTTGGAGATGCCCTTAGGACCACAAATTTTAAAAGTCTTCATTTTTTTTAAACTTCATGCCCAATCAAACAAGTTCAAATAAATTGGAACTGAGGGAGCATGTATTTTGAGCAAAAAGTGTATGTGAATTGTGACCGAGACTTATGTTTTGATTCTAATTGATCTTTATTTTTTCAAGTATACCGAAAGTGTTCAATGGCAAAGTGTTTATCATTTTATTTTTCAGGTATTTGGAAAGAACATCAATACCAACTTCAAGGATAAAAGGTAATTTTTCACTCTTCTTTAAATGTGAGTTGGCTTCAATACTTACTGATCCTTGACAAAACAAATCAAGCAATTTACTTTAAGATTAACATCATATTATACTTTTTTCTTTCTTTACAATTTATAACTGACTGAAAATGGGTTCTTTTCTATTTTTGGCCATATATGTGGATTCTACTTTTATGTTACTGTAGCTTTGGGAGTAAATTTTTCTATATATTTTTTCATGGTTAAGAGTAAAGTCCTTTGGGAAAGAGTTGGGAATGATTTTCTCTTTGGAATACTCTCGAGCATCTATAATCACTGACATTATATATATATATATATATATATATATATAATTCTGGAAATAGTAAAGTTGATGTGGCACCTCTCATAGTTGAGGATTGCTATTTATCTTTTTTCCTGTTTTTTTTTTTTACTTTTCCACCAATTTTTTTCACAATTATGTTCATAAAAATATTCAAAAGGTGCATTTACTTTCCTAATTAATAAGAATAACTGCCACCAATCTGTATTATTAAGAAAATAGCGCCTATCAAAACAAGAAACGTTCTTCTTCAGTGCCCAAACAAATCCCCACTCCTATTATCTTTCTTAATTAATGGTGAAGGAGTTAATTACATTGAAATCAGAAACGGAAAATTCTCATATTCATAAATTGATTCTACTGCCTCTTCAAATTAAAGAATGTAGCAACACATTTTTCTTGTATTATCTGCTACGTTTTAGACATTGAGGACTCCAGCAAAAAAGGAACATTTCTGCTCAAGGCGGCTTTGTTTTAGATCATTTTCACATTCAATTGTGTTCTTGAGCTTTATTTGAATTTTATTATTTTCCTCACGTATTTTTTCACTTCAGGTGAAGTATTTGTTGCCTTCTTTCCTTAGTTATCATGGAATTTTCTTTTTTAATATTTTACAATTTTATTCAGAACTGAGTTACTTATCAATTGTACAATATATCGATATACTGTTGTCGTACGTGAGATTCAACTTCTTAATACAAGAAAAAAGTATTTGAATAAGATTTTGTGCTATTTATTTAATTGCCAACATCTATCTTCATGTCAAGTACCCCTTTTTAATGTTGATATAGCATTGTTGTATGTGGGATTTAATTTCTAAATGCTGGAAAAAATTATTTCAATAAGATTTTATTCTATTTACTTAATTGGCATCATTTACCTTCATGTCAAATAGCCCCCTTTTTGCCAGCATATCAAGTACGCCCACTATTGTTGTAATTAAAGAGAGCTAAAAAACTGATGTCAATATTCTAGAGAACATATAAACTGATGGGGTTTTATTTTAAAACACAAGTTATTATATATATATATATTACACAAATATTTTTAAAATAAATAAAAGTTAGAAGTACTGCAATTTTTTCTGTATTTTAGAAGCAATATTTTCTAGCAATGATGAGGTTTATATCTCGAAATATTCTGATTTAAGTAATAATTGGTGATCTTCTTTCTTTTTATTTCAGGTTGACACTCTTGTTCAACAGTTCAAGGCTAACAAACATATGGTTTGATGTTACTTCCTTTTTGTGTTTTGTTTCTCTGATTTTACACAACTTATATTCTTATTTGCATGTTGATTATGTTCTTGAGACTTGGCACCTCTCATAGGCCAAAAAAACTAATTATCTTCTTTCTCTAGCTTTTATATTTTTTTCACTTCATGTTAGAAGCACAAAATATTACATAAAAAAATTAATCCTTTCATAAGAACTATTTCTGGCATAAGCCTCATCAAGGAATTAAGATTGTTTTGTGGTGTGCCTTTATATTTTCTTTTACCTTTTTAATTCGCGTGAGGCAAGTTTTGTTTGTTATCTTAAATTTCGTTATGTTATACTTATATTGGGGTATTATTTTTTTGTTTTGTTTCAGCATGTGGTATACTCTTATATCTTCTTTATCTCTTATTCCTACTAAAACAACTAAAAATCTTTTAAGTTGAAATTACATTATAAAATATGATCTTAAAAATCACTACTCCTACATATAAATAGGAACATGGACATTTAGAGAGTTAGAGACATTAATTTCTAACGGAACATAATTTTTAGAACGGTTGACGGTAAAAGAGGCGAGGAAGATAAGAAAATAGAATTGAGATAAGATTATGTTTTTGAGCCGGGAAAGAAAAAGGCTGATGAGTTAGGAATCTTCTTTATCTTTTTTTCTTATTTTATTATTTTTTCTTTGTCCAAACAAGAAAGTGGTTGTGAAAAAATTTCTTCATATGAATTTGATCGATTTTCACGGCAAATAAAGTTCGAGATTGAATTTCTTTTGGGTTTATATAAAGTCATTATAACCTTCATGATCAAATTCCTAAATGTATCTGGTAAAGGCTAAAATGAAATAGAGAGATTAACTTGAGATACTTGTGTCTTTTATATATTCTAAAATATATTATATAATTATCTTATTTGTTTTATACCATCCGATTTCATTTTGCCAGATAATCAATTTCGTGAATTTTACTTTTAATCATGGAGATTCTTCTCTTTCAAGAAAGTAAATTTCTTGGAGAAAACAGAAGATAAGGCAACATTAGTAAAACTTTCACAAAAAGACTTGCTATTCACTTTTTTTTTTTGGTTGGAAAAGACTGCTATTCACTACATTACTAGAACCAGGAACACAAGAAGAAAAAGGGCTGAACATTCACAACATAATTCAGTCATGCATTAATACTCGTAATTATTGCAATTAATTTATTATCTACTCATATGAGAAGTTGAATAACCATTCAAGAATTAATGAGAACACTTCAGTGGCGGATGGCTTTTGCGGTTCCTACACAAATCAATTATTATTTTTTCATTTAATAAGAGAATTCTAAGGGTGGGCGGTGGGGGTTAATTAATATATATCAAGAGCAAGGAATGAGAGAATAAAAAGCAAAATAAAAAAGAGAAAAAACAAGCAAACACCTTTCTTGGTTTATGAGGCGTGTCACATTATTAATGTAATGACCAACTTCATATTATATAGATATGGATATACGTATATGATTTCGTAAATTCACTTATATGATTTTTATGACCGCGCGAAGCGCGGATAAATTCACTAGTGTGTAATTAAGGTTAGATTGCATTTTAAAATTTAATTGTCGGTTCACTTTCTTTATTTCTGGAATTGTAGATTCATTTTTCAATTTGGTAAATTCTTATATATTCTAAAAAAAAGGCTTCATTATTCTAATAAATCCATTCATATTTAACAAGCTTTTCACTTGGTAAAGTACAGTATGAATTCGACTATTCTTCCAAGAAAAACAATACAAATATGATATATGATACCGTCATGCCATTTGCTTACCTCGCAGTTTTGTTATTGCAAGTTTCAGATGTATACATGTGTATTGTTTTGAATGGGTAAAGTGTTTATTCGATAAGCATACCGTGTCTAATGTGCTTGATGATTTGCTTAATGTATTGATTTTGTTACAAGGCACTCATCTTTCTCCTCAGAGGCATTTGGACTTATACTCTTTTGATCTTAGCATATATAAGATTTAAGACATTTGGAATATTGTTTCCCATAAAATTGTTGTAGAGTAGAGTTGAAGATTTGATGAGTCATGAATTTGCACTTTCACAGTCGAGGAAGGGAGTGTATGATGATAGTGTTTTGGCAGAGCCATTGGTTGTGGCACTTATTGATGGTATGAGAAAGTAAATAGTTTGTTTTAATATTTTGATCTTTAGTGCTTTATTGATCCTATATCCTATTTGAACACATCCCTGTGTTGATTAAAATAGGTGCTTGATCAAAGCTTTTCATAAGCTCTGACATTTATCTACTTCAATTTGAATTTTTTACTTATAAAAAAAAATTGATTTTTAGGTCACAGTTGAAGAGGGACGGAGCAAATTGCATGGGGCATTTACTCATATATTTTTTCGCTGGATGCTGCAGTTCAGTTGGTTCTAAAGTCTAATAAGGGTAGTAGAGTGTAACTTTCATTTTATTGTTCTGCTTCGTTTTAGTGATATTTTTCCTGATAATTTATCAAAATTTTGGACCTACTTATATCAAACTTTGTATGTACCATCTACAACAATACCATATGATAGACCCCATGGTCATGTACATTGTCTAGGAAGAGCTGAAATCAAATAACAGCGTCTCCGTGACTTCTTGGATGTTAATGAGAAAGCTGTAAGTCCTCTTCCTTTCACTTTCTTCATAATTATAAAAAATATAGCTATGGTATATTATTTTTCTTCTAAGCTATGGTTAGAGAATTCCGTCAATTCTCTAACAAATCATCAGCATTTGACTTGAGAAATATGGAAGAATGGGGATGTGCTTTTCATCTTAGAAGATAATTTATTATCAGTTAACTTACTCTTGCAAACATAAGTTGAAGTTTTTCTTTAAGAGAGATTTCCTGATGAAATATCTATTTACTGATTAATCACACGATCTCCACTATATACATGATATTGTCATTTAAGTTCCTCTTTCCCTCTACTAGATTTTCTGGTATTATGAGCTACTATTCCAATTATATGCACTGGTCACCTCTACTGGCGGCTTCATGCATGTGATTCACAAGAATATAAAGGAGTGTATCGGTCCTTGGCAGGATCGTGAGTGTTGAATTTGGAACAAACATATGCTTTGTTGTTTTGTGTTGCTGTAAGCAATAGGGAGCTGGTAAAAACTATTGGTTTCAGTACTCATTGGCCTTTGGCAGAACAAATCAGACGATGTTTTATGATAAAGTACCACAATAAGTATTTTGTATCATTATAATTAACAGCAAATGCACCACTTCTCAATTATTTTGCCTTATACATGAAATCTCCTTGTATGTTTTGTGCAGCTTTGGAAGTGGACATTTCATGCTAATTTAATCCAGAGTAAAATTTTTTGTTTGTGAGACCTAACGGTTTCTTCTTGCGAAGACGATCAGCCTCCTAGAATCAGTGGAGAGCTAGAAAGAAATATAATTTTATATGCAAATTCAATGAGATGTTATCTTTCAGGTTAGTCATTGCTAAATTATCTCTTATATGAAGATTTTTTTTTCCTTCTAAACTCTGCAACAACCACTTCAAAACAGAAGAAACTCTGTAGACAGTACTAAAAGGCAACTGCATTTCAGGGTTATCTCTAAAAATTCTCTGCCTTCTCTCTAGGAAGAGAAGGAATAGTATTTTCGTCACCATTTTCCGGCCATAATTTCGGCATCCGGTGGCGGATTGTCGCAAACTTGGTGTCAAAAAAAGCATCTTCTTTTTGCGCATAAACCCCAATTGTTTTCATACTCAAATTTGTAACCAATTGGTAATGATCTTAAATTTCATTTTGCGGTTACTGTAGCAACCATGCATTCTTCATTAATTTCTTCTGATTCTTCACGTTAATGGAGTGTTGAAGAGTTTCATGTCTGCTGCGTCCTCTCCCCAGCCTTTGGCTGTGGGAGAGCCATCTATTAAACCAACATATGCTGCTCAGATCCAAACCAAATCACCAACACAAATTGCAACAAAAACAGTGTTGAAATCGATTCAATATGTACATGGCGAACCAACTGTTTGTTTTACCATGGAAGAAAGACGTGAATTTGCAATGGAGGAGGGGTTACACCAATCTGTTGTTTTTAAACTATCTTCAGGTGCACCAGATCTCAAAGAGCTAAGAAATTTATTGCCCAAACATCTAGGAACAAAAGGTCGATGCCTCGTAGGTTCACTCGCACCAAGGCAAATTTTGTTAAGGTTCGATCAAAATGAAGATTATGTACAGGCCTTAGCTCGTGCAGTAAATTACCTATCATGGAATGGCAAAGAACACCAGTACAGAGTCTTTCCATGGACAAATGGATTTAATCCAAACGAAGAAACTACAATGGCAGTAGTTTGGATTTCGTTGCCGAATCTGTCGCCGGAGTTATTTGCTATGCGTTCGTTGCTATCAATTGCTTCTGCTGCTGGAAAACCTATAGCCATTGATAAAGCAACACAAATTAAATCCAAACCAAGCACAGCGAGGGTGAAGGTAATTTTGGACCTGATGAACAAGCATCCCAAGCGAGTGAGAATCCAAAGTTTGGATAAAAAATCTGGAAAAATTGTTGAAGTTTTTCAGGAAATTGTGTATGATAATCTACCTTTGTATTGTAATTGCTGTAAACATCAGGGCCACGATGAGAAAACATGTCGATATATATCGAAAAGGGCACACCAAAATGATGAGATTGAAGATGTAGAAGTTTTTCAAGAACCAATTGATCAAGGTCCTGTAGAACAATATCAAGAGGATTTAAGGCAATTGTTGAATGCAAGAAAGATGCAACTGTAGACATGTAATTTTTGACCCTCCCCAAGATTTTTTTATATATTAGAGTAAAATATTTAATTTAGGCATAATATATATATTTTAAGTAATTTTAACTCTTTTACTTTATTTTATTACAAGAAAACAAAAATCACAAAAAATAGGTTCATTAATGTTTTGTAGTCATTTTTAATCTAAAAAAAACTTTAAAAAATATATACAACGATAGTATAGTATTTTTGTTTTAATATGATATTTGAAAATACCAAAAATAGATTTGTTTTAATGGTTAGTTTTATTTTAGTAATTATTTGAATAGTAGGATTAATTAATAAATGTGCCCGTATTTTTAATCTCGTTCGCAGCGAAAGAATAGAGCCTGGGCTCGAGCAACACATCTTTAGGCCTAATTTTGGACATAGCCCACTGTCACACCTCTTTTTTCCTACACCCGAAGGTATATAAGAGAGTTTTTCCAATTAAAGTGACATTATTCGAAATGAGATTCGTTTATTTAAATTCATAGTCGCCATTTGGGATAATTTATGGTGTCCTAAGTCACCGGTTCGAATCCCAAATCGAGGAAAAGATTGACTCTGTATTGTAGCCTGCGAACCAGAAATCCGGGTAAGGAATTCTGTTAACCCGGGAGAAGGTGTTAGGCACTCCCGAATTCTGTGGTTCTAGCACGATCGCTTAACCATTTATACTTGGCTTAAATTATTTAATTATGTATTTAGAAACTACATGCATTTTTACCTTTACAGCTTTTAATTACATGATTTACTCGTACTTAAAGAATTATCGAGTTACGCATACGTATACTCGTGTGGTTTGGCGTGTCAAGAGTCATGTCACGCGTACGTGTACACAATTCACAACACTTAATTTATTTAAGAAAAAAAAACTTAGTCAAAGTCGCGCGGACGCGAACCTTAATTTATTTTTGAAAATTCGTAATTATGTCACGCGAACATGTCCACAATCACGATAATATTTTAAACGGCCCTAAAGGTTTCTCTAGGAATATTTATTATTTTACCTCTACATTATGAAATTAACACAAGAGCCATTTGTTACTAAGTGTCTAACTATGGCTTGCCTCAAATTTCCATTTTTTAAGACCCTAATTATTTAACACTAAAGTACTTGAGAAGTCCCTTCCAAACAACAAGGCTTTATTAAACCATTTTATTAGCGGAAGGGCCTGAATATTTTGGCAACGCCGGCTGCAAGCAAGGACTTCAGGATCGAATCCCTGAAGCCATACCTACCAGTGATCTCTCATAATCTTTTTAACCGTTGAGGAGGGGAGAAAAATGAGTCGGGGCATGAATAAGAACTTTATATATATCAATCAACAATAATCCCCTTTTAAACTAAGGCATAAACTATATGGAAACATCAATTGGTTACAGTTAAGACCAGACAATCTATACATATATAGCCAAAATTTCAGCAGAAGTTATTGTTGTATACAATCTATACCTTGAGCACAGTTGGACAACTTAACACATGAATCATAACAAGAAAACAAAAGTATAAACAGTAGAAGCTAATAGAATTTAACATTCAAACAAGATTCTTATTCAAATTCCAATTCGAACATCCAAATCTGTATACAAATTCAATCTGGTTCCAACTTGTGGCACTTCATTTGTTAGCAAAGGGTATGAAGGAATACCTGAAAATGAAAGTCAAAAGGGGGTGAGATCAGAAGTAAAAACAACAGCAATCACTAGCAACAACAAAACAGTCCCAGTTTTAATCCAGCTACTAACCCCAGATAGTTCAATGAAACAGTATATGGAAGATGGTTTCAGCCAATTCGAAATTGAAAACCA
The DNA here is from genome assembly GCF_000393655.2 of Nicotiana sylvestris. Lineage (NCBI taxonomy): Eukaryota > Viridiplantae > Streptophyta > Magnoliopsida > Solanales > Solanaceae > Nicotiana > Nicotiana sylvestris. The sequence continues at coordinate 62,079,889 of NC_091061.1, read as the reverse complement.
GAAAATAGAAATCAATGAAACAGTAAATTCCGGTTTTTTTTCCAGTATTTTCAGAATGTTTTCTTGTCTCCTTCTCTCAGAATCTCTTCCAAGTTTTCTTAGCTCTCTGCCCCTGTATATTCAGTGTATCCAGAGTGTATATCGAGTGTATACCGCTCTCTCCGCCCCCCTCTTTTTTTCTTCTCCTTCCGAATTCCCCTCTTATAGGCACTCAATCAATGCCATCCTCATTACTAGTATCCCTTACTTTATTTTAATTATCCCCACTAACTTATTTTCTCCAAATTAATCAATTAGTGTCATTCTCATTATCATTTTCAGCTTTTTATTTCTTAATTGTCCACTTAAACTAGCTAGTGTAATTCTAACCCTACCACTATTGAGAAGCTTCTCAATTAGATGAATACCCTTTTTGTTAAACAATCCTCAATATTACCCTTAAGTTTTTGTTTTTAACAATCTCTTAAGTTCTGAATTATCACAAATAATGCAATACTAAATTAAAAGAAAATCACACAATTTGACTAAAATACAAAATATGTTATTTTTTGCGAATTTTCATTTTTGTAAAATACCTAATTATTAATTAATTCCAAAAATGTAAAAAATCAAATCTTAAATGCAAATGCTATATTTTTTGTATTTTTAATGCATTAATAAAATTAAACATGCACACAAACATATGCAAACAATCAGAAAAATCACGCAATAATTCCTAAAAATAACAAATAATCAAAACCAAAACCTAATTTTTGGGGAATTATTTTGGAGTAATTCGTATGAGGCAAAAATCACGTGCTCACACCCACAATTGCCAAACCCATAATTTCTAGGCCCATACCCCTTAACATAAAACCCTACCACTAACCTAGACCTATGTATATAAACAAGCTAACACCTAAAGAATGAGGGAAGGGAGGAGCACAAAAAAGGAACGAGAACGAAACAAAAAAAGCAAAAGGCAAAACCTGCGTGGGAACGAAAGAACTGGAGGCTAAAAAAACGAAAAGCAAGCAGCAGCTGCTAAGGCTGCGAACAAACGAGTGACCCCACCCCCTTCACGTTTTCTTCTCCAGACCCCCCTGTGAGGTCATCTTCTTCACATCCCCACTCAAACAACCCCTGAACATCTTCTTCTTCATTCTAAGAATAGAAGCAGCACTTCCACCTTCAACCAAGCCGACGAACCAGCCCCACCAGCCACGTCGCCAGTTCGCCGGAAAACAGCGACGAACCAGACCGGCCGGTTTATCACCGGAAACCAGTTCCCCCGTCGTTGTCTCTCACCTAACAACGACCTTACGCACACACACTCAAAAACGGGCAGAAACAGAGTGAGAAATTTCGAGGATAACAGTCATCCGCTTCAGTTATCGCTGAAGAGTCGAAGTTTCGGTCTGTCGAGATCCGTTCGTGAATCCTATTGGAATTTTCATTTGCCTTTGGATCTTCCCAGCTATAAACTTTCAAAGTCAGATCCTTCTTAAGGTTCATCTCTTAATTTACATCACTATTTTATCATATATGCCATGAATGAGTCTCTGTATTTCATTTTTGAACGTTCTGTGTTGTTGGCATTGAACATTGCTTGAAGAATATTAGCATATTGACTTCATTTTAGTGTGATTAATTATTCATATGATATTATTAATTAGATGGCTAATGTGATAATTGGAATTTAAGTGAGTAAGAGTGGAAGGCAGAGAATTTTTAAACTTTGGCATCTTGAATTTTAAGCATTTGCTTTATTTGTTCTTTAATGGGGGCACACGTCAATCTAGTTGGCATAAGGTGCCAAAATATGGGAGATGGAACATTGCAATTTCTGCTGCTTTTTTGTTCAAAATTGAATAAGTTAAATAATTCATGAACACCGCTAGTATACTTCTAGGTACGCTTTTAATCTATAATTGTGGTGGTGTACACGTTCGTGTGATATGATTACGATTTTTTTGTTTAAAAAAAAAATCGAAGTATGCGTTCGCGCAACTTTGACTAAACTTTCTTAATAATAATAAAGCGTTATTAATTGTGGACACATTCGCGTGACATGATTTTTGACGCGCCAAAAAAAAAAATGGGTACACGTACGCGTGACTCATTTCAAGATAATCTTCTTAATTAAAAAGCGGTGAAAAGTAAGTGCACATAGGTTCTAAGTTCAGTAATTAAACAATTTAGTTAAGCCAAGTATAATCAAAGCGACCGTGCTAGAACCAGGGAACTCGGGAATGCCTAACACCTTCTCCCGGGTTAACAGAATTCCTTACCCGGATTTCTGGTTTGCGGACTGTTAAATAGAGTCAATCTTTCCTCGATTCGGGATTCTAAACCGGTGACTTGGGACACCATAAATCTCTCAAGTGGTGACTCTGAATTTTAATAAATAAATCTCGTTTCGATTGTCCTTTAAATGGAAAAACTCCTTTATTTATACCCTTTCCCCGTGGGTGTAAGTGAAAAAGGAGGTGTGACAGCTCTAGCAACTCTGCTGGGGACAAAAGAACCCAGAACTTCTGGTTCATGGTTCAAGAATTCGAGCTTGGATGAATTGTTATATTTGGCTTTATTTATTATCTGATTTTTACATGTTTGGGCTTAATGTACTAAACGTTGCTTTTTACCGCTTTAATATTATCTGAACTGTATATATAAACTGCTACGAAACCCTTCTTCTTTTTGAGTCTTCTGAATTTATGGTGCACATGTACGCGTGACCCACTTTTTTGTTAGAAGTCATACCTAATAGAACGAGGTTGGGTCAAGTAACTAGGCCGGGTAGACTTTCGTGCTCCCGGTACGTTGCCCTCGCTTCGGCTCGAGCTGTCCGCTCGGGTAAGCCAGATCTAGAACAATAAACCCAGGTTTTGAACCCAGTATAACAAAACCTCATGTCAGATCCCTAGTAGGAACGCTTGTTTGCATCACGTACATTTGACTTTGGGGGACTCAACACAGGGGTTGGATCCGTCTAGGACAGGTGCACCCAAAATAACAGACCATCTTGATGCATCCTATGTGCTACATGTTGCATTTATTCAAGGGTAAAAAGGTCATTTGGCGGACCAATGATAGTTGAGGGTAAATGAAAAATGAAAAAAAAGAAAGAAAAGAGAGAATGAAGTGTGGAGATAAAGCGAGTGGGGCCCAATTATGTTGTTAAAAAAAGAGCTTGAAATTTTAGGGGAAAAAAGATTTTGCAATTTTTCATCGTTTTCCAAAAATCAAAAAATCAAAAAAAAAAAAAAAAGAGAAAAAGAAAATCCAAAAAGATTTTGCATGTTTCATCATTTTTCAAGAAAAAGCAAAAAATAAATATGTTATCTCTAAATTTATTGTTTTTTTTAATTATCGCCCGTATCCAATCTGCCCAAACTACGCATACCTGATTCTCGTCTTTCGGTGCGTGATACGTAGGAAACCCACATAGGGTCCAGTATTCCTAGTAAATCTTAGTTCTTGGCTTTGCGGGGTCATAGCCAAATTTTTCACTTCTAGCCACCTTTTGGTCAAATAAGTCATTTTGCAAAAATAGCCTCAATCATGTCTTGCATGTGTCCAGTAGGGAGTGTTATTGTCTCACATAGTGTTGGTTTAAAGTTTTCTCATACAGGTGTGGATTTATTTACCGGAGTTTGAGAATGACAGATACCCCAGGACCACCGCATTCAGGAGTTGTTTAAGGACATTTTTATATTTGTTATTTTTATTTTATTTTTATGTTTTTTATGTCGTCTTTTACTTTCTAGTTTCGTACAGTAATGTCAAGTATTTTGTTATTGTATTTTCTGCTTTATATTTGAAAAATGTGTTGTAACTCAAAAATCCAAAAAAAAAAGAGATAATGCATTTTATATTTCCGTTATAAATTTTCTTTAGAATACTAATTCTAGAAATGAAAATTTTTTGAGGTTGTTTTTTCTTTAGGCAATTAATATCTAGGACTTAAAATGAATTATTTTTATGTTCCCTTTAGTACTTTTATTTTTGTACTTCTTTAAAAGCTTTCTTTAAGGTGTTAATTCCAAAATCCAAAAAGATTTTCTTTTGAGGTATTTCTTTGGGAAATTAGTGGGAAAAAAATTCTTTTTATTTTCATTAGAACTTTAGGATACTGTACATAGAAAAAAGCATACTTTATCTTTTGTTTATCATTAGAATTTTTCCTTTAGGCAATCAAAATTGAAATCCAGAAACATTCTGTTTTATTTTTTTCATTGCTTGCTACGAAATCTTGCGTCAGGATATCAAATGAAGATTCAAAATATTTTTCTGTGGTTTATTCAGATTTTCTTCATAAAAAAAATTAAAAAAGGGGTTTTCTCTTCTAGGATTTTCCTTAATAGAGTATTTGTTTCAAAAAAAAAAAAGAAAAAAACATGCTCATTAAGCTTGAGTTTAGAATAGGTTATAGAGCATTCAGTCAAGAAGATTCAAAAAAAAGACTTGCTTCTTTTATTTCTCTTTTCTCATCGGATTAGTCACTAAGGTAAATAGAAAAAAAAAAAGAAGAAGAAGAAAATGAAAAAAGAAAACGTTAGTTTGTTTACTTTATTCCCGATCTCCAGAACTACGCAAAGATCTGATTCATGCGGCGTCATGATACGTAGGCAACCTACATAGGGTTCGATCGAATCATTTTTTTTATTTATTAAAAGAATATGAAAAAAAAGAAAAAAAGAGAAAGAAGAAAAAGAGATGAAATTATGGGATGTGAGAAATAAGAGAAAAAAAAAGAGTGATGATTAAAAAAAAAAAGAGAAAGAAAAATGAGCAAGCCAAGAAGTGTTAAAAAGAAAATAGAAGATTCAAATGGATAAATTGGGATGACGCCAAGTGACCTTGTGACCCTCGAAGTCATTCTTGGACCGTTAATTATTGCTAGGCACATGGCACAAAATGTGATATTTTTAGCTGTTAAATGCTCTAACGCTAACATGATGACCTCATTTTGTTCCTTTTGTTCTCCTCATTATAGCAGAAGGTTGGTTGGCTTGTGGTTCTTAAGATAATTCATCCATTCAACACAAGGCCAAAGGGCAAGGTAACCATGACTAGCAAAAACTTGGGCTCAAGAGTTGTTGGCCTGTCAAGGGAGTTTGTGGAGTCGGAGTCTGAATTGAAAGAGGAGTTCCAAAGGGTGAAACAACAGATGACAGAAATGTATCAGTCTTGGATCAGGGGGCATCCTCCTCCTTCATTCCCCACTAGCTACACCGAAAACCCTGCAACTATCCCACCGCCATCCCAAATCTAGATTCTCACTGCTGCTGATATCACCCCACAACCTTTTCACACTCTACCCGCCAAAATCACCTCATATCCCGCTCCTTTGGCCAATCATGCTCTTGTAGTTCCTCCCCCAGCTACTTTTCCTCGATCTTCTAACGAGGTTGTGTTCAAAGTCCCTGATGCCCAACACTATGCACCAGAACCAACTTTCAAAGTCTCAGATTCATACTCTCCCGCTCCTCATTTTGAGCCTCCCGGTGAAACTAAAAAGCCTGCTAAGACAGTGGAGCAAGATGAGATATCCAGGAAGGTGAAAATCTTAGAGCAGTCTTTAAGAAACATGCAAGGGATAAGGAGCCAGATGAGCGTGGCTTACAAAGACTTGTGCTTGTTTCCTGATGTCCAACTGTCTGATGGGTTTAAGATACCAAAGTTCGATTTATATGATGGACATGGAGATACCGTGGCCCATTTGAGAGGCTACTGCAGTAAGATGAGAGGCGTCGGTGGGAAAGACAAATTATTGATGGCGTATTTTAGTCAAAATCTGAGTGGGGCAGCTCTGGAGTGGTACACCTGCCAAGATGCTAGCAGGTGGTACACGTGGGATGATATGGCTCAGGCCTTTGCCAGGCACTTTCAGTACAATATAGAAATTGTCCCAGATTGCATGTCCCTCGCCAGGATGGAAAAGAAACCTAATGAAAGCTTTAGGGAATACGGGTTCAGATGGAGAGAGCAAGCTGCCAGAGTCCATCCTCCCATGGAAGAAAAAGAGATGGTCGAGTACTTTCTTCAAGATCAAGAACCAACTTACTTTGGGCATTTGATCACGACTGTAGGTAGGCCTTTTAATGATGTGGTAAAAATGGAAGAAATGGTAGAAGACGGGTTGAAGTCTAGCAAGATCATGAGTTATTCTACTTTAAAAGCCACAACACAAGCAATTCAGAACGACACAGGAAGTTTGCTGGGTCAGAAGGAACACGATGATGTTGCTATGGTTGTTTCAGAGTCACGACATGGACCAAAGGGCCCGCCTCCCCAATTTACCCAGCCTCAACTCCAACCCCAAACCTGTCCCCGAGCTCCACGTAATCCACCTTAGTATTATCCTCCGAACAATGTCTGGTCATATGTCCAACCACTAGGTCATTCCCTATGGCGAGCGCCAGCACCGCATAATACATTCTTGCCTTCACAACATTTTCGAGCACCCAACAACCCTAGAAAACAGGGGCAGGGAAGGGAACAAAGGCAAAGAAATAGTTTCACGCCAATTCGGGAATCCTACACAAGCTTGTTTGAAAAGTTAAAGCATGCTGGCCTGATTGAGCCACTCCTCGGCTATACTCCAGACCCATATGCAAAAGGCTTTGATCCTACTGTACGATTCATGTACCACTCTAATGTCCAAGGGCATAGCATTGAAGATTGTCGTTCTTTGAAAAGGGAAATAGAAAGAATGATTCAAGAAGAGGTAATTGTGATCAATGACAATGACAGGGAGCATGCAAATCCTCTTCGGAACTTGCGGACTGAAGTTAGTGATATTGAAGTTGTTAATGATTTTGGCAATATTGATGTGGAACCCAGTGGCTAGGATGTTGTGCTTGGTAATTGGAAAGACACTTCATCTCTTGGCTACCTGGAGAGGAGTCTTGGTGGTTTATTTTGTTGTCATTTCTGTCGTCCGGGTTATTTTCAAGGTTGTAATCCGGATATTGTCTTGTGATTCAAATCCTTCTATACTTTTATTTTGCCTAGTTTATTTTTTGTAGTAACTCGTTTAGTGTTGTCTAGGTTTGTTCCAGGGTTGTAACCCAGTTTAGTTTGCTTGTTTTGTTGTTCAAACCCTTTCATGTCTAATGCAATTTCCTGTTTTCTGTTATTTTTAGTCATTTTTGTTTAGTTCTCTTTTCCTTTTATAGTCCTTTTCCTGTTGACTCTAGTGACATGACATGCATGCGTAATTCTCAGTCTGGTCTTAAAAAGTTAGTTTAGTCATGAAGCAACGAAACAATGTTGAAGATGTAGGTATATTGGAGGGAAATAAGTGAAGGCATTTTGAGATCACTTCAAGCCCAAATTGTGTGAAACTAGGGCAGGTGGAACATAAAAACACACTATTGAAATGCATCATGCTGCATCGGGTGAAGATAATGGCAAGTTTGCCCCAAATTTGTAGGGGGTCGTTCGTGGTAATGAGAGTGAGGGTGTTGTCCAATGGTGCTTGGTAATTAACAGATGTAGAAGGCGAATGTGTGGATATGGTGTTCAAGTCTTGTACAATCAAAAGATGTTACAAATGTTTTCCTTGGTCTGCTTAATTGTGTAGTTTGCACTTGGCATGTTTTGGAGATTGGAATGATGAAGACATTTTGTTCTGCTATCTAAATACTTTATCCTTCGTTACCCCTTTGAGCCTCATTTATTTTCTTTCATACCCCTCTTTTGGAATCAGTAGCAAAGATCAGAAACGCAAGCATGAAAGATAAGTAAAGGAAAAGAGAGAAAAGAAAAGATGAAAATTGAAAAAAAAAGAGGAAAAAGGAAAAAGAAAAAAGAAAACAACAAAACAACAAGAAGAGAAAAAGAGTAAAGAAAAGAAAGGAAAAAAAAAAGAGAAAAAAAGAGAAAAAGAAGAAAGAGAGAAAGGTACAAAAATGAAGCAATTCCTATGTCATGAACTACGTTTGACCTGATCCCTTTTAAGGATACGTAGGCAGCCTCACGGTTCGGTCCCATAAAAATAAAAATCCAAAAGTCCCCAAGCAAGAAACTGGGGCAGAAGTTGTGGTCGTTGCAAGAAATCTGATTCCGGAAGTTGTAATTTTGAACCCATGTGAATTGTTTTGAGCCTTTGATATCCTTTCTTTTTAACCCTATCCAAAAGCCCACGTTACGGTCCAAAGAAAGACCTTCCGATCAGTCTTCGAGAGATGTCAAGTCAAGCAAGGAGAGGTAATTCATATCAGGGGCAACACTTTGGTCCAAGCAGAAAATAATGAAATGAGAGAGTCTTATTGGTGAAAACCTTCACGGGCACCGTAAGGCGACGAGAGCTGAGAGAAGTAAAAAATGAGAGTCTTATTGGTAAAAACCCTCGCGGGCACCGTAAGGCGACAGTAATTTGAGAGAAATCGGAGCATTGAAGCCCAGTTTCACGGTTTAGGGATATAATAGTAGTTGAACATCAGACTTGCTCAACAGAATAAGCCACAAGTGCATGTCATGGTCATTAGAGTGGGTATCCACATTTGATAGGTTTCTACTTTGTAGTTTTCTTGTTAGGAATCACCTCTTTCCTCTGTCCTTTACTCCGTTCCTTTTGTCTTGTTTACTTCCTCTTACTGAGTCTATTTGGTTAGAACAAGTGAGAAATGACTTCAAAATTTTCTACCAACTTTCCAATTGTACAAAACGGAATTTGGCTAGCATATCAAAGTGGCATAAGTTAGGAAAGAACAACGTGCGCACTGAGTTGTTAACAATCAACATGCTTTGGGATTCATGTGAAATACAAAGGTTTGGTATATATCAATTCATGAACAATGCAACAGATAGTGGATGTTGGGTGAACGGAGAAGAGGTATTTTCTGTGATAAGGGTGACAAAGAAATTGGTTAGTCAATAAGTGAGCAATGTCTTTCAAGGTGAAATCAAAGTTATCATGGCAAGTGAAGGATCAGCCGCCGCAAAGTCAAGGCTACAAACCAACCACCATGTTTAAACTCACAAGTTTTCTTTGTCTGAGATAGGGACGGAAGCTGTGTTCATATCAAAGCTTGGAAGGTTGAAATTTTCAGGTGTAATGCCCCAATTCTACTTACGCAAAGGCTATTGAGAAGATCACACATCACCACTAGGAAAAGCATTTCCTAGTCTGGGTTTTCAAGTTATGTTTTGATTTAGGAGATGCACTTCCTAAATTGAGATTTTACCACTAGGAGACGCACTTCCTAAATTGAGATTTTACCACTAGGAGGCGCACTTCCTATTTGGTTCATTTAAGTTCATTCCTAGGAGATGCACTTCCTAGCTTGAGTAATTGAGATTTCACCCCTAGGAGACGCACTTCCTAGTCTGGTATTTCAAGTTATATTTTTGTTTTAGGAGACGTACTTCCTAAATAGAAATTTCACCCTTAGGAGATGCACTTCCTAGTCTGGGTAGTTCAGGTTATATTTTTGTTTTAGGAGATGCACTTCCTAAATTGAGATTTCACCCTTAGGAAACGCACTTCCTAGTCTGGGTAGTTCAGGTTATATTTTTGTTTTAGGAGACGCGCTTCCTAAATTGAGATTTCACCCCCTAGGAGACGCACTTCCTAGGCTGGGTAGTTCAGGTTGTATTGTTGTATTAGGAGACGCGCTTCCTAAATTGAGATTTTTACCACTAGGAGACGCACTTCCTATTTGGTTCATTTAAGTTCATTCCTAGGAGATGCACTTCCTAGCTTGAGTAATTGAGATTTCACCCCTAGGAGAAGCACTTCCTAGTCTTGGTATTTCAAGTTATATTTATTTTTAAGGAGACGCACTTCCTAAGTTGAGATTTCACCCCTAGGAGACGCACTTCCTAGTCTTGGTATTTCAAGTTATATTTTATTTTAGGAGACGCACCTCCTAAATTGAGATTTCACCCGTAGGAGACGCACTTCCTAGTTTGGTTCATTCAGGTTTTATTTTTAGCAGACGCATTTGCTAGTCAAAGTTTTGGGTTTTACTCATAGGAGACGCACATCCTGGTCTAGTCATTACTTTACTCTAACCATTGCATCAATAGTATAAGTGGGTTACAATATTGCTAACAATTCACAAATCGCCCAATTACCAAATTGGGGCAGAAAATTTTCTTTGTTTTTGTCTATTTTGTTGAAATCAGGTACCCGCTTGGAGAACAGGGAGAAGACATTCAAGTTCAGCAATCAGGAGCTCGCCTGGAGAGCAGGGAATACTTTCAAGTTCAGCAATCAGGAGCCCGCCTGGAGAGTAGGGAATACTTTCAAGTTCAGCAATCAGGAGCCCGCCTGGAGAGCATGGAATATATTCAAGTTCAACAATCAGGAGCCCGCCTGGAGAGCAGGGAATACTTTCAAGTTTAGTAGTCAGGAGCCCGCCTGGAGAACAAGGGAGTACAATTTAAGTTTTAGATTTCAAATTCTTTGTTTTATCTATTTTTGAAGTCAGGAGCCCACCTGGATAGCATGGGAATACATTCAAGTTCAGCAGTCAGGAGCCCGCCTGAAGAGCAGGGAATACATTTCAAGTCAGCAGTCAGGAGCCCACCTGGAGAACAAGGGAGTACAATTCAAGTTTTAGTTTTCAAATTCTTAGTAATATTTGGTAACATGATCCATTTTACACTTACATCTATGCCCAGCCACCAAACTGGGGCAGAAAATTTTCTTTGTTTTGTCTATTTTGAAGTCAGGAGCCCGTCTGGAGAGCAGGGAATACATTTCAAGTTAGCAGTCAGGGAGCCCCGCCTGGAGAATAGGGTCAGTTTTTACTTGAGTCAAGCTTAGTTTATAGTTTTCCTAGTCTATTCTTTAGTTTAATTTCATCATTGCATCAATAGTACAAGTGGTTTACAATTTTGCTAACAACTCACAAATCTTCCTAGTGCAAACTGGGGCAGAAAAATTTCTTTGTTTTGTCTATTTTGTTGTAATCAGGTGCCCACTTGGAGAACAAGGGGAGACAACTCAAGTTTCTAGGGAAAACAGTGTCGAAGGAAGACAACTCGAGTTTCAAGGGAAAGCAGTTTCGAAGGAAGACAGTTCAAGTTTCAGGGAAAAATGGTTCAAGGTGCAAGGGAAAACAGTGACAAGTAACAAGAGAAGACGGTTCAAGTTTAGCAATCAGCCGCCCACCTGGAAGAAAGGGAATTCAATTTAGAATGCAATTCAGGTCAGTAACAAAAGAAGCTCGCGTCAAGAATGCGAGTCAGCAGTCCTAGATGATCAACAGAAGTTAGTCAATAAAGGAAAAGAGAGAAAGGCAACAAGTTAATCCAAATGCAGAAATTGATGAAGGATGTGAGTTGTTCAAGACATGGCCGAGGTCACAAGCACTACATGTCCGGTCTTGGTCCGAAAATCTAAAGAAGAACAAGCTAGCACCTGCAACTGGCAAGCGTTAAGGTTCAAATCTAAAGTCTGCATGAAGAACCACTCAAGACTCAAGATCAAGCTTCAGAAGACTTATAGATAGGAATCTTGTAACTCGTAGTTAATAGGCTTGGCTAGTCTGTTTCATGATTTGATTTTGATGTAATAGCAGGACTACGGACCGGAACCTCGGCGGAACGACACCTCGACCGGATCTCCACCTCAACATACTCCGTCATCTCACTCATTTTTGAACTACACGTGGCATGATTCCTTTATAGCCAAGGATATGTAGGCAGCCCAGATACCAGGGCTCGGTCACATTCCCCCCTCTCTTAGTATTAGTCTCTCCAAATAAGGGTCGGGTCAAAAACTTGTCTAGTCAGTCTTTGTTTGAAAACTTTATACGTTTCCAGTCAAAGAGGGGCAGCTGTAGACATGTGATTTTTGATCCTCCCCAAGATTTTTTTATATATTAGAGTAAAATATTTAACTTAGGCATAATATAGATATTTTAAGTAATTTTAACTCTTTTACTTTATTTTATTACAAGAAAACAAAAATCATAAAAAATAGGTTCATTAATGTTTAGTAGTCATTTTTAATCTAAAAAAAAACTTAAAAAATATATACAACGATAGTATTGTATTTTTATTTTAATATGATATTTGAAAATACCAAAAATAGATTTGTTTTAATGGTTAGTTTTATTTTAGTAATTATTTGAATAGTAGGATTAATTAATAAATGAGCTCGTATTTTTAATCTCGTTCGCAGTGAAAGAATAGAGCTTGGGCTCGAGCAACCCATCTTTACGCCTAATTTTGGACATAGCCCACAATTGCCAAGCCCATAATTCCTAGGCCCATACCCCTTAACCTAAAACCCTACCACTAACCTAGACCTATGTATATAAACAAGCTTTACCTAAAGAATGAGGGAAGGGAGGAGCACAAAAAAGGAACGAGAACGAAACAAAAAAAAAGCAAAAGGCAAAACCTGCGTGGGAACGAAAGAACTGGAGGAGGCTAAAAAAAACGAAAACCAAGCAGCAGCTGCTAAGGCTGCGCACAAATGAGTGACCCCCACCCCCTTCACATTTTCTTCTCCAGACCCCCCTATGAGGTCATCTTCTTCACACCCCCCACCCAAACAACCCCGGAACATCTTCTTCTTCATTTTAAGAACAGAAGCAGCGCTTTCACCTTCAACCAAGCCGACGAACCAGCCCCGCCAGCCACGTCGCCAGTCCGTCGGAAAACAGCGACGAACCAGACCGAACGGATTATCACCGAAAACCAGTTCCCCCGTCGCTGTCTCTCACCTAACAACGACCTTACGCACACACACTCAAAAACGGGCAGAAACAGAGTGAGAAATTTCGAGGATAACAGTCATCCGCTTCAGTTATCGCTGAAGAGTCGAAGTTTCGGTCTGTTGAGATCCGTTCGTGAATCCTATTCACTGCCCGGTCTTCGTTTCTTCAGTCGTGTTTGAGGATTAGTCGAGGTCCGAGTTTTGTCCGACGAGGCTTCTAGTTCATCAAGGTCTGATTTGGAATTTTCATTTGCCTTTGGATCTCCCCAGCTGTAAACTTTCAAAGTCAGATCCTTCTTAAGGTTCATCTCTTAATTTACATCACTATTTTATCATATATGCCATGAATGAGTCTTTGTATTTCATTTTTGAACATTCTGTGTTATTGGCATTGAACATTGCTTGAAGAATCTTAGCATATTGACTTTATTTTAGTGTGATTAATTATTCATATGATATTATTAATTAGATGGCTAATGTGATAATTGGAATTTAAGTGAGTAAGAGTGGAAGGCAGAGAATTTTTAAACTTTGGCATCTTGAATTTTAAGCATTTGCTTTATTTGTTCTTTAATGGGGGCACACGTCAGTCTAGTTGGCATAAGGTGACAAAATATGGGAGATGGAACATTGCAATTTCTGCTGCTTTTTTGTTCAAAATTGAATAAGTTAAATAATTCATGAACACCGCTAGTATACTTCTAGGTACGCTTTTAATCTATTATTGTGGTGGTGTACACGTTCGCGTGATATGATCACGATTTTTTTTTTTAAAACAAAACAAAATCGAAGTATGTGTTCGCGCAACTTTGACTAAACTTTCTTAATAATAATAAAGCGTTATTAATTGTGGACACGTTCGCGTGACATGATTTTTGACGCGCCAAAACAAATGGGTACACATACGCGTGACTCATTTCAAGATAATCTTCTTAATTAAAAAGCGGTGAAAAGTAAGTGCACATAGGTTCTAAGTTCAGTAATTAAAAAATTTAGTTAAGCCAAGTATAATCAAAGCGACCCTGCTAGAACCACGGAACTCGGGAATGTCTAACACCTTCTCCTAGGTTAACAGAATTTCTTACCCGGATTTCTGGTTCGCGGACTATTAAATAGAGTCAATCTTTCCTCGATTCGGGATTCTAAACCGGTGACTTGGGGCACCATAAATCTCCCAAGTGGCGACTCTGAATTTTAATAAATAAATCCCATTTCGATTGTCCTTTAAAATGATGTTGGATGCCAACCCTATGTTCAAGCAACCGTTGGTAACCTTGAACACATCAATGTATGATATTCCCTCTCAATCATGTAAGTCAATTGGTGAGCATGGGGGTGAATCTGGGCAACTATCAATCTCCACTGGCAATAACAAAGGAATAATTCAAGCAAAGGTGAGGGAGATGGTTATTAACTCGAAACTATGGAACGACCTACGAGAGTATGATAATGAGGAGGGCTGGAGTGACGGAATTGCTGGTTTTTCATCTGAAGAAGATGACCAAGAGAATGACCAGGATAGTGCAGGAGAGGACATTGATGCTCCAGTCAAGCCAAAGTTTCAGGGGAAATCGGCAGCACCCAAGAACAATTTGAATTGTCATGCACTTGCGGCACCTGCAGCAAGTCCCAACAGCAAGTTGAACCATAATGCTCCAGCTTTTGTTCCAAGAATTTCTGCAAATGCAGAAGCAAAAAATTTGGGTCAAAAGGCAACATGAGATAATGTGCAATAACAACAATGCTCAGGCGAAAATTCTGCTGGTGATCGAAAAGCAACAGTAGTGCCAAAATCTGGGCAGAATCAAATTGTAACAACTGAGCCACTCATTTCATTGGAGGAGAGGAAACTTTTGGATGCAATGGTAAGCTCTACTCCTCTAAAATCCTTAAATCCTGCTACGCTTAGCACTGGTCCTGTAAGTAAGAGCAAGAAAAAAATGCAAAACATAGGACAACAACAAAGTAAGACAATCGTGACAACGACACAAGGAGGAGATGCCTTAGTGACACTCGATATCGTTCAAAGTTCTCCACAACCTGTTAATTTGGGGAGTGAATTTTTTGAACAAGGAGAAGAAGAAGCAATGTTACAAGAATGTCGTGCATAGGCATCAAGAAAAGGGGATCTATCACCAAGGCATAGCGGCAAAGGTAAAAAGACTCATACAAGGAAAAATAGTTGGGACGACAAGGTTAGTGATTTTTTAAATGTTAGGCGACCTCCAATGAGAAATGCCAAACAAAAGCAGGTCGCCCCAACTACATCAACAAGGTCCAATCGTTCTAAAAAGAAATCATGAATTTTGAATACTTCTTGAAGAATTGGGAGTGTGATGAAAAAGAATTACAAATTGAAGAAATTACAAGTTTGGACAAGAAGGAACAACATTTTAATTCCTTTATCATTTTATTCTACTATTATGTTAGTATTCTGATTTGTAATATCATCACAGAATATGTTATAAACTCTGTGGTGATCACTGAATATTTGATTGTAGCTAGTTCTTTCTTTTTACATGCTTGCTAGTGAGGCTATTTTATGCCTCAATAGGATTAGTAAGGTAAGTTTTAGCCCGATTTGTGTTATATGAGTAACAATACCGGTGCTATTGTCCCCCCTTATTTCTACTTTTCCTAATTGTTGTATTTTCTTTTCTGTTATTAATAAAAAAACTAGTCCTAGGTGTTTGCCTAGCGGATTGCCAAAAAAAAAAAAACCACTTCAAAACTAAATAATTAATTAACTATCGGAATCACCAATAAACAAGCAACAACCGCTTCAAAATCAAAATGTTGGGCATGTGCTGGCACATGCCATCCCCCATCTAGTATAATAGTATAGGATAAAATTGTACACTCGTTTCAGCCCGAATCTTTCATTTCTAAACGGGATTGTGTGTCCAACGACCGAGACGAAATTTGGTGGCGTTTGGCTTTCTTTGTGTTCAACGACCGAGACGAAATATAGGATATAAAAGAACCAATTTCACTTTCTTTGTGTACCAATTTCACTTTCTTTGTGTTCTACTACTTCTTTCAGACTTTAATTTGTGTGTTGCTGACGAGTTTCATGTTAGGTTTTCTTACCTTTTTGAGCTATGCAACCCTTTTTGTCTTTTACCATGTACCTACATAATTCTCATACGACCATCAGTCACCTACCTTGTATACGGGTAAAACCAAAGTTAAGGAGCACTCTGATTTTTCGGCGAGAGAAACGAAGTGAGGACGTAACTACAAGGAATCAAAATCAAAGCTGGGAACCTCCTATATCAAAG
The DNA here is from genome assembly GCF_000393655.2 of Nicotiana sylvestris. NCBI lineage: Eukaryota > Viridiplantae > Streptophyta > Magnoliopsida > Solanales > Solanaceae > Nicotiana > Nicotiana sylvestris. Next base: position 62,063,944 of record NC_091061.1, on the reverse strand, counting down.
CTTAAACAAAGCACCTACCCTCAGAGCCATTGAGACTAGGCTCCCGGACCCGATTTCGAATAACGATGCCAAATATCTGCATACGAATTAACAATGGGTCGTGATATTCGTACCCGACCAGATATCACGGCGTGAATCTCGACCCATATCAGCAGTTAATCAGTGATTAGCGAAAAGAAAGATTTTTACCTTTCTTAGTATTGTACTTAGGGTAAAACTCCCCTACTATATAAAGAAAAAGTTTATTATTCAATACACATGTTGTAACATGCATACCAAGGCAACTCATATGTTTTCACTATTTCTAAAGTTGAACAAAGCTTTTACCTTTGTTCATATGTATCATAAGTGTTGGCTCCGAACCGAAGGCAGGCTACTTATTAAGCTTTTAACCGAGCCAAGATTCAGTATCATCACTGGTTCGACTATTTAACCGAGCCAAGATTCAGGCTACTTATTAAGCTTTTAACCGAGCCAAGATTCAGTATCACTCTAGTTGTGGTGATGAGCCCCGTGACCGAGCCGGTCGTAGATACCATGGTGATAACGATAATGGAGAAGACAGTGAGGAGGGGCATTCTCTACATAGAAGACGACGACCTTCCTCGACTCAACAAAATGCTTAATCAATTAAACCAATTCGCTCGTATCTAGCTACAAGTTACTTAATTACATCAATAAACGCTAAATGAATCAATCCCAATGCATGAAAATGAATTTTTCAAAGTTTTACCCAAAAAATCAAAAATCGCCCCCGGGCCCACATGGTCAAAACCCGAGGTTTGAACCAAAACCCGATTACCCATTCCCCCACGAACCCAAATATATAATATGTTTTGAAATCGTACCTCAAATCGAGGTCCCAATCCCCAATTTTTGAAAAAACCTAGGTTCTATCCAAAATACCCAATTTCCTCCATGAAAATCATTGATTTTGATTTGAAATCATGTTAAAAGATGTTAATGATTGAAGGAAACAAATTTAGTGTTAATTATATCTATTATTTTTTTTGACGGTGACATCTTTAGTGTTAATTATATCTATTATTTTTTTTTACGGTGAAATAAATCTATTATTATCACCATGGTGACTTCTTTTATTTGTTTATCTAACATCAACTTGTATTGAAACTGTTCACATATCCTTAAAATCACATATAAATTCAATTGTTATTCATTTTTTTAGAGTAAATAGTTTGGCGCCCACCGTGGGGCTAAGGATAATAGTGGTAGTTTGATACAAATTTCTATAACGCACTATATTTTATACATGTTCTTGGGATTTTAATTTCAGATCTACCTAAAGATGTTCTGCTCACTTCAACGTTGATGTTGAGTCTGGCCATCATGGTGAAAACAACAATATAGCACCTAGCAACAAGGTGCCTCCTCTGATCCTAACGGGGTCCCAGTTGCAGACTCAATCGATGCCAACTCGCATGTGGCCATTGACGCCAACCTGCCGACCGACCCTAAGAACTAGGGCTGCTTAACGGGCGGATTGGGCAGATTATTTACTCTTAACGGTTTGGCTTACCGGTTATCTGCTTTTAAATGTATTAATCCACTAGCCATCCAATAAGATATCGGGCGGATTGGTATCGGTTTAGTTCTTATCGGGCAGTTTATCGGCCTAGCATACAAATTCAGAAAACGAAATTACACCGGACATACATGTCTGTTAAAAAAGCAGAACACATCATTTGAGATGAAAAGGCTGCTGCTCATTTCTCAACAAGACCAAATTGCTCCTTAAGCCTTTGAACTTTCACATGAATCCAATACCAGTTGTTGGTTTATCAGCCGTGTTGACATAACTCTGCATTCCCTAAATATACAAACTATTTTACTACTTTATGAGCAAGATAGATAACTCAACTAAAAATATGAAGGAGAAAACACTGGAGATATGACATGCTAGAGGATCAAAATATGGTACTTCAATTAAATGATAACCAAACAGAAGTTTCAGTATCAATGATGCATATAGCATATTACAACGTCCTTACTGATAACAAAACAAACATTTCAGTCAATGACACATTTAGGACATATAATGAAGTCTTTCGTAACCAAATTTCAGCATCAACTATAACTGAAGCTTTTCTGGCCAAATAAACTTAGGGAGCCTGGGTAGAAAACAACCAATAAACCCGAAATGAAACGCGAAATTGTCAAAAGAAGTGTCCAATTTCTGTACTCATATGTACTGCAGCAATTAAAGTCGCAGTCTCACTTCACAGTCTCACCTGCAACCAGTATACGTAAACAAGCAAGGATAATCACTAATCAGCATTGATAATAAATACAAAGAAAAAGCCACTCCAAAAGGCAAAAACATTTTTAATCAAATACACTGAAATAACTCAAAGCAACTTAAAACAAAGGCAAATTCTGTGTTAATCCTTACTATCAAAGAATCAAGTTGTAATGGACCGCAAAGCATCCCATGTTGTCAGAAAGATCTCCTCTTCTTTCATTTCGTGAAACAATCAATGGCACTTCTTATTTCAACAACTTTTGGAACAGAAACCCCATGAAATAATCGAACAAATGTGTCAAACTGAATCTAAAATCAACTAATCAATACTCAGATATCCAAAATTTCTGTAAACCAACAAATCGTTTGGCAACAAATTAATAACGAATACCAAGCACCTAAGACAAATCAAATTCAGGAACAAGTTAAAACACTGAATTCGATCGATCATTGAAACTTACCTTTTGTGGAAACAAATCCATTGCTAGTTCAGTATTGCGAGTGTAAAAAAAAAGTAGGACCTTTTCAAATAAACAGGAAGGACCTTTTCTGAATTCGACTATCTTTTTGCTTGCTTGTGGAAACTTTTGCAAGTAAAATCACACTCAACAAGAAAAGAAACTTACCATCTGCTGACTGTGGCAAGAGGGAGAGGCGAGACGGGGCGAGGTGGCTGGTGAAAGTCGACGAGGACTGGTGGCTGCTGGTTTAGGGCCTTAGGCGTTAGTGACGGGTTTCTGTGATTCTGTCTTTACTCTTTTTGATTATTTAGGAATTAGGTTTAGGCGTTGCGTTAGTCTTAGAGACACAGAGTACTGGAACTCTCTGGAAGTGGAAGGGTCAAGAGTTTTTGTCTTTTTTATATTTAATATATATATGGATAAAAATAAATTTTTATATATATATATATATATTCTTAATGGGTTAACGGGTTAACGGATTATCCGTTAAGAAAATTAAATAATCCTCCCCCAAAGCTATAAGCCGTTAATAAAAAAAATTCAATCTGTTCCCCGTTCGTTAAGTCGTTAACATGATACCAGTAAGCTATTAAGCTTCGGTTCGGTTTGGTTTTCGATTTCGGATCGGCTTTAAACACCCCTACTAAGAACAGTGTTCACGGAGTAGCCCGACCAATGACTCAAGGTACGCCCGAAGGTAAAGTCTACGGGATCAATCTGCGGGTGATCTTCAAAATGTTACAAGCCCAACAGGAAAACGATAGCACAGTTGCAGAACCAAAGTCGCGCCCCTAGCAGAGTTGAGCCCGAACAATCCTGGGAAAACACCTAAAGGAATTAGCAAGTCACAAAAAGGCCGGACGAAACTGATCCCGGGACTAACCCCGGACGAAATTAATAAAGATGCTTGAGGAACTGACAAAGCGGGTGGAATCGGGAGAAAAGAAGATTGTGGCCAATGACAATAAAGTGGAGATCTATAACTCCAGAGTTGATCAAATCCCGGGAGCGCCCTCGATATTGAAAGTCCTGGACTCTAAGAAAATTGTCCAAAAGCCTTTCCCTCCGAGCGCGGCACCGAAGCCAATATGACAAAACCGAGTCGGTTTTGCTGAAAAAGTTCGGAGAAACTCTGTCAAAAGGAGCAATGATGTGCTATCACAACTTGCCCCCAAATTCTATTGATTCATTAGTTATGCTTGCAGATGCCTTTGTAAAAGCACACGTCGGGGCCATCAAGGTCAAGACCAGAAAAGCAGGCCTTTTCAAAGTAAATAAAGAGATATCGAACTTCTCAGGGAATTCGTATCGAGGTTCCAAATGGATGGACCTGCCTCTGATTGAGGATGATTGGGCCGTTAAGATATTCACTCAAGGACTCAAACCCTAAAGCTCCTTAGCTTCACAACATTTGAAACAGAATTTGATAGAGTACCCAATGGTAACTTAGGTCAACGTCCATAATAGGTACCAACCGAAAATCAGAGTCAAAGATGATTAGCTCGGGTCCGCCTCCCAGTCTGTTTATCCAATCAGAACTAATTACATGTCTAAGAGAGTCGTCGATCATGAACCAAGACAGAACAGAGACCGGTATCAACCATTTAGTAGAGCAGAAGAGGTAACGGATCTAGGCGTAGCCCTGTGAGAAACGAAAAAAGGAACAATCGAAGCCATAGTGGTCGGGGACTCATGAGAAAAAACGGTTTCAACAGGCCACTCAAGGCTAGGGAGGCACCGAGGTTATCAGAATACAACTTTAGTGTCGATGCTACCAGCATCGTATCTGCCATCGGGCACATCAAAGATACCTAATTGCCTCGGCCATTGCGGTCTGACCCTACCCAAAGAGACCCTAACTTGATGTGTAAGTATCATGGCACTCACAGCCATAGAACCGAGGACTGCCGACAGTTAAGGGAAGAAGTTCCCCAGTTATTCAATAACGGGCATCTCCGGGAATTTATGAGTGATCGAGCCAAAAATCACTTCAGGAATAGGGACTCCAACAAACAGACCGAGCAAGAAGAACCTCAACACGTCATCAACATGATCATTGGAGGAGTCGATGTCCCCCAAGGACCAATGCTAAATCACACTAAGATGTCCATCAAGAGGGAAAAACGAACCCTAGATTATATCCCGAAGGGAACCATTTTATTCAACAATGAGGACGTCGAAGGTATCGTGCAACCACATAATGGTGCATTGGTAATATTTGTACTTATAAATAAATATCGAGTTAAGCGTGCGTTGATTGATCTAGGTAGCTCATCCAACATCATCAAATCGAGGGCCGTAGAGCAGTTGGGTCTACAAGACCAAATAGTGCCAGCAATCCGGGTTTTAAAGGGATTCAACATGGCATACAAAACTACCAAAGGAGAAATAACCCTGCTAGTAAATGCCACCGAGACAATTCCGGATACTAAATTCTACGTGATTGAGGGGGGCATGAGGTATAACGCCTTATTCGGAAGGCCTTGGATTCACAACATGAGGGTAGTTCCCTCAACACTACACCAGGCACTAAATTTCCCCACTCCGGGAGGAATAAAAATGGTCTATGGAGAGCATCCGGCCTCAAAAGAAATGTTCGCAGTCGATGAAGTGATCCTGATTTTGCACTCTCGACATTAAAGAACATGAAGCTGGTCATTAGGAAAGAAACCAAATAGCAATCATCGATACAGGTCCCGACCGAACTAGAGAAACAAGGAGCAAGCGAGGATGATGATTACGGAGTATCTAGGTCGTTCATCGCCCCTGATGATTCTGATGCCATCAAATCAACGGTCGAGGAGCTAGAGCAATTCACATTGATAGAACACTTTCCCGATGGGAAGCTATACCTGGGAACGGGGGCAACTCCCGAACTCAGGAAAAAAATCATTAAATTCCTAATATCTAACATAGATTGTTTCGCTTGGTCCCATCTTGATATGACCGGGATCCCGCCAGAGATAACCACTCACAAGCTAAGTTTGGACCCGAAGTTCCACCCGATTAAACAGAAGAGGAGACCTCAGTTTGAAGTCAAGCATGCATTCATCAAAGACGAGGTATCTAAACTCCTTAAAATAGGTTCCATTTGGGAAGTTAAGTACCTGGATTGGTTAGCTGACGTAGTGGTACTACCTAAAAAGAGAAATAAGTTAAGAATGTGCGTAGATTACAAAGACTTGAACAAGGCATGCCTGAAAGACTCTTTTCCTTTGCCTTACATCGATCGCATGATCGATGCGATGGCTGGGCACGAGATATACAGTTTTCTCAATGCCTATTCCGGGTACAACCAAATCTAAATGGACCCTCACGATCAAGAAAAAACTTCCTTTATAATGCCGGTGCCACCTATCAATGCCTAGTAAACCGGATATTCGGAGGATGAATAGGAAAATCAATGGAGGTTTATATTGACGACATGCTAGTTAATTCCCTGCGAGTAGAGGACCATTTGAAATATTTGCAGGAAACCTTCGACATATTGAGGAGATACAATATGAAGCTCAACCCAGAAAAATGCGTATTTGGGGTCAGATCCAGAAAATTCCTCGGGTTCATGGTATCCAACCGAGGGATCAAGATTAATCCTGATTAAATTAAATCCATAGAAAACATCACCGCGGTGGATACTGTTAAGGCCGTTCAGAGGCTAACCGGGCGTATAGCCGCCCTAGGCCGATTCATATTGAGGTCCTTAGACAAAAGCCATCGATTCTTCTCACTATTGAAGAAGAAGAATAACTTCTCTTGGACCCCAGAGTGCCAGCAAGCCTTGGGAGAACTCAAATGGTACCTTTCGAATCCACCCCTACTCCATACTTCGAAAGCGGATGGACTATTGTACCTTTATTTGGCGGTATCCGAAGTGGCGATAAGTGGAGTCCTAGTCCAAGAAGAGGAATGTACACAATTTCCTACTTATTTTGTTAGTAAAAATCCAGGCGAGGCCGAAACAGGGTATCCTCACCTGAAAAAAGTGGCGCTCGCTTTGCTAAGCACCTCTAGAAAGTTGAAACTGTACTTTCAATGCCACCCTATATGTGTCGTAACCTCTTACCCACTAAGGAACATTATGCATAAACCTGAACTCTAGGGTCGATTGGCCAAATGGGCCGTAGAAATTAGCGGGTACGATATCGAATATCGATACTGAACCGCCATCAAATCAAAAAATTTGGCAAACTTCGTGGCTGACTTTATGTCGTCCTTGATACCCGAAGTCAAAAAGGAATTTTTGTTAACCTCGGGGACTTCCTTGAGGATCTGGACCCTCTTTACAGACGGTGCTTCGAACACAAATGGGTCCGGACTCTGCATCGTATTGAAGCCGCCTATGGGAAATATAGTTAGGCTGTCTATTCGAACTGTAAAATTGACTAACAATGAGGTCAAGTACGAGGCCATGATTGTAGGTCTCGAAATTGCTAAAAGCCTTGGGGCTGAGGTGGTCGAAGCTAAGTGCGATTTCCTCCTTGTGGTAAATCAAGTTAATGGGACATTCGAAGTAAAAGAGGAACGAATGTGAAGGTATTAAGACAAATTGCTGGTAACGCTGCATCAATTCAAGGAATGGACCCTTCTACACGTGCCTCGAGATCAAAATGGCTAGGCCGATGCTCTGCTAACTTGGGGTCATCGGTTGATGACGATGAATTCAGCTTAGGAACAATCGTACAACTCATGAAATCGATAGTGGATGAAGGCCATGCCACGATAAACTCAACGAGTTTAACTTGGGATTGGAGGAACAAATACATAGATTATTTGAAAACTAGGAAGTTTCCCTCGGATCCTAAAGAATCAAGAGTTCTACGCACGAAGGCGGCCAGCTGTCCGAAAGGACTTTGTTCAGCAGAACATTCGATGTCCCGCTCACCATATGCCTGGGGCAAGGATATACCATATATGTCTTGAGAGAAGTTCATGAAGGCACATGAAGGAACCATTTGGGGGCGGAATCTTTGGTTCGAAAGATAATCAGGGCCGGCTACTACTAGATCGACATGGAGAAAGATGCAAAGGACTTTGTACGAAGATCTGACGGCTGTCAGAGACACGCACCAATGATCCATCAACCCGGAGAGCTATTACATTCGGTTTTGTCCCCATGGCCGTTCATGAAGTAGGGAATGGACATCGTCGGTCCCCTACCATGGGCACCTGGTAAGGCCCAGTTCATACAATTTATGATCGATTATTTTTCTATATGGGTCGAAGCTCAAGCATTCGAGAAAGTCTGGGAGAAAGAAGTCATTGACTTCATTTGGGACCACATAATATGCCAGTTCGGGATACCGGCCGAGATAGTGTGTGATAATGGGAAGCAATTCATCGACATCAAGGTAAACAGGCTTTTCGAATATCACAAGATCAAAAGGATCTTATCAACACCCTACCACCCTAGTGGGAACGGACAAGCGGAATCGACATAAAAGACCATACTTCAAAACCTTAAGAAAAGACTGGGTGATGCCAAATGGAAATAGAAGGAAATGCTGCTCAAAGTCTTGTGGGCATACCATACAACCTCAAAATCTAGTACCGGGGCCACTCCATTTTCATTGGTCTACGGTGCCAAAGCTTTAATACCGATCAAAGTGGGAGAATCAAGCCTCAAGTTCCAATATGCGACTGAAGAATCAAACGGTGAAGCCATGAGCACGAGCCTGGAACTACTGGATGAAAGGTACGAGGCCGCCCTAGTCCGGTTGGCCACACAGAAATAGTGGATAGAAAGGTATTACAAGCGAAGAGCCAACCTCCGACACTTCAAGATCGGGGACTAGGTGTTAAGAAAAGTAACAATACACACCCGGAACCCGAACGAGGGGAAGCTAGGGACAAATTGGGAGGGACTGTATCGAGTCATCGGGATTACCGGCAAAGGATCGTATAAACTTGAAGCAGGAAATGGTGCACAACTACCGAAATGGAACGTGACGCACTTAAAGTGGTACTACTGCTGAGCTACGATCTCATTTACCTTTTAATAATATTATGAATTGGGCTAACACTTGCAGGCAACAGTCAAAGGAGAATGTGAACATTAGGTTTGAAAGCATGCATTGCACACTTTTTTTCTTGAACTGGTTTTGTCCCAAATGGGTTTGTTGGCAAGGTTTATAACGAGGCAACGACAAATCGTGCTAACTTATATTCAAAGATCGGTTTTAAATCAGATTTAATGGTCGCATCAACAAATATCCAAGTCCTCTCAAGATTGACCTCGAGTACTGGGGGCCATTACCCTCGGGTTGGACTTCTTACCAAGGAAAGAAGGAAACTTTGTACTTGAATAGATTAGGCTTGGTGGTTAGGATTTATTGTAAGGGCCAAACAGACAAGTAAATCGTGCCCATGTAGGCCACCTTATCCATAATACAAGATTTTACACTCTTTCGATCATGTGCTTTACACACAAATATAAAAGAAAGCTTCTACCTTGCTATTACCTATTTTTGCTTCTTCAAGCATCAAGCCAAAGGGCTATCCCTATTCGGGGACAATCGACCCCAAGGGCTACCCCCGTCCCGGGACTGTCATCCCAAATAAGTTCGGAAAACTCGGGCTATCAAATCCGGGAAGCACAAAACCTATTAGGTAGTGCCTATACCCAAAAGGCTACAACCACAGTAAAAATGGCTCGGAGACGTCCAAAGCTAGTAATAAAAACATAAGTCCTTCAGAAAAATTCAAAACTTGCTAAAGGGTTACCCTCAGCAAAAGCATCGGCTAAAATACTGTAATATCTTGTAACTCTATAGGATCACTCAAGCATCTTGCGAAAACTTTCGGTCACTTTGAGTTTTTAAATCCTTGAGCAAATAAAGTTGCATCGAAGTCAGGTCCTGTTCGGACCTCCGAAAAGCAAACGACCAATTACCACACTTGATTCTATGCTAAGGCATTATAAATATTTGCAAGAACAGAAAAGATGCTAAAAAAAGTGAAGACTCGAAATTGCCAAAGAGAGTAATTTTATATATTCTGGAATGTCTTTACAAAGGCCCAACAAAAAGGGCCTCAAAATAAACAGAAAATATACACAACACAAAAAAAATTCTAAGGAATGCCTGATTTTCGTCGGGGCTCGGTTCGGCATCAAAACCGTTGGAGCCTTTGGATTCCTCAGAGCCCTCGGAGTCCTCTGCACCCTCGAGCTCAGAAAGTTTCTTTGCCTCAGCCTTAAGCGTCCTTGCCTCCTCGATCTCCACTGACATATCGAAACCTCGGGCATGGATTTCTTCGAGGGTCTCCCTCCGAGACAGCCGCCTCATATATTCGGCATTAGTATTCAGGCGGGCCTCGACTGCTTCAACATCGGCCATGTACTGGGCTACCATCTCTTCGGCATTGGAAAAGGTTGTGTCCTACTTGGACTTTATTGCTTCGTATTCCATACCGAAGGCATCCCGTACTGCTAGGGCCGAGCTTAGTTGTGCTCGGAGTTCGTCGTTAAGCTGGGATCGCTTGTCGGCTTTCTCCTTCGCCACTTGAAGTTGAACCTCTCTGATGCCAGCTGTGCCTGGGTGGTTTCCTTTTCCGAAGCCAGCCGGTCTATTCTGCTTTTCCAACCATCAGCCATAGCTTGGACCTTGTTCATTTCAATTCGGAGTTGGGCGATCAGGTCGATCTTTTCCTAGAACTACGAGGTTTGGTCGTTAGTCGCCATGACTAGTTCCTCATTTCTAACTTCAAAGGCCTTTGCCTTTTTGACCAGGTCGACATGTTCCTGACTCAGGGTCGAAGCCTTCTTCTGATCCCTATCTAGCTTGGCCTTGGTACTTCATCATGAGAGCTTTTGCCTTCAAAGGCCTTTGCCTTTTTGAGCCTGCTCCTTGAGCTCGAGCTCGAGCAGATTGACTTCGACCCAGCACCAGAGGAAGCTCTCATGATGAAGTACCAAGACCTGCGAAATAATGAAAGAAGTGAGAGACATCAAAACCTTAGTGAAATTCAAAAAGGATGCATTACCCGGTCCAATGCCTCATTGAAAAGGCACGACACATTCACCTCGTTCATTTTTGCCTGGTCCTTCTCGATCACCGGGCATCAGAGGTATCTAGTTATATCCACAGGGGCAGATAGAACCCGAGCATCATCTGGGACAGTAAGAATAATCGATCTCTTGCAACCGTGGTCCACATTCAGAGCGGGAAATTGATTAACCAATTTTGGGCTCGAACTCAGCCCCCTAGCTTCCAAATATATATCCTTCTTCGAGACTTCCAGGTCACCCAGTCCAGAAAAATCTTCCAACGTGGACGAGTTCACACCATCAAAAAAGGAATGAAGGGGATCATCTGCGCCATGGATCCCTTCATTGGACTTCCCCTTTCCTGCTTGGGCGTCCTCGAGCATGGACGCGATGTAGGAGGGCATCCTCGCGATTTCTATTACACCGGGCATTTCCTTCGGAGCGGAGTCAGCGTCCCAGGGGGTCTCGGCCCCCGTCTCCATACTAGTTTCCCGAGTTTGAGGGAGGTCGGCCTCACGAATCTCCCCCTCGGCTGACGCCTGCTCCTCGGGAGGGGTCAATCCATGGGCAACAAAAATATCGTCTTCTTTATATAAAGGGGAAATTTATTATTCAATACACACGTTGTAACATGCATACCAAGGAAACTCACATCTCTTTTCTCTGTTCTAAAGTTGAACAATGTTTTTATTTGTTCATAAGTTCTTCATAAGCGATGGCTCCGAATAGAAGGCAGGCTACTTGTTAAGGTTTTAACCGAGCCCGAATTCAGTATCATCACCGCTTCGACTGTTTATTCTAATTTTATTTTTTTATCTAACATCATTAATCACTTGTATTGAAACTGTCCACATATCCTTAAAACCGCGTATAAATTGAATTGTTATCTTTTTTTAAGGGTAAACATACCTCTTTCTTTCCAAGAAATCGTCCACAGTTAAAACATCACCATTAATTAATTCAGTTAAAGTTCTTTCCGGATATTATTTCACGTTGGGTGAACTATTGTGTTCCCAAACTAAAGCCATGATAAATGTGATTCTCGTGCATCAAACAACATTACAGAGGAGGAAACAAATTATTAGAGCAGACAATGAAAACAAGTAACACCAATTCACATAACTGTTTTTCTGTTTCTGGATATATCAAGTTTTATGCACGAGCACCACTTTATATGACTTCCATTTCAAAAAACACTCATAAATCATCTCTTTTTACCAGGACCAGCCAGAAAATTTGGTTGACTATGATTATATGCCTGCAAATGCTCAACTACTACAATAAAACTACAGCTGTTAAAGAGTTTACTGGGAACAAAGTCCGACCATCTTTATCAAGAATATGATTATATGAATATCAGCTTGAAGCACATACTTCCCTTAATGGGTAACTATTAGTGCTAACAATGCTGTTAAAGCTGCTGGTCGTTAAGTCGCTGACGAAACAACAAAAGGTACATCATATGTTCAATTTATGTGATACAAAATAATCAAGAAAAGCTTCCTCTATTAAAAGAGGTGGAAATTCGAACCATGTTATACAATGATCAATGTTTAGTAAAAATTTTACGATGTAAAATGTAGCAGTATTTGCATTACATCCAACAACGTTGACTATCTTAGATGAAGTTGTCAAGTTACTAGTAGGCATTGGGCATGTAGAGCTGGCAGTTACCGCAGCACAAATCATTTTGTACGTGCCACCCATGGCAACACAATTACAAGGGAAATAGTAGTTGTAGAATACTTGATTGTCTTAATCATTTTGTACGCGCCACCCATGGCAACACAATTACAAGGGAAATAGTAGTTGTAGAATACTTGATTGTCTTTTTACTGGTCTTGCTTGATAGTATATCTTACAAAATGGTAAAAAGGGTAATTGAATGGAATTGATATTAGAAAGAAAAAAAAAACTCTGTTTTTGTCTATTAATCAATCAATAAACTGTGCTTCAATATTAGTTGAAGCTGGTCATATGGATCCCCAGTATTCTTGACAAAGTAATGTAACTGTTTTTCCAGCAACTCCCCTAGTGCACAATATGGTAAACCAAATCTAACCAGTCAACCACGTCATCAATTTATATGTTTGACACCACATTATGGAAAAGATAAGTAAGCAAAACCAATATGGCTACCGGTTGGGATATGAGGGACCAAATTGTACACAATAGAAGTGAAGGGGAGTTGTTTAGAGTTAATGAATATTAGTTAGTTAATAGTTGTTGTTTGACAGCTGTAAATTTGATGTTAATTAGTTAGTGGAGTCCGGGGCATTAGCACTATATAGTGCAGCCTTGTATTGATCGACAAATGCAGAAGAATACAATTCTGATTTCTCCTCTTCCTCACTTCATTTCTTCTGTTCTCTAGAGCTTGAATCGAACATGGTATCAGAGCGGGCACTGTAAATCGATCAATCTTCGGTGAGATCCAAGATTTCTGAGCTTCATTTCTTAACCAGCTATGGCGGAGAGTGAAGTCAATTCCTTAGATCATAATCATCCATTATTTCTGGAAGCTTCAGATGCACCGAGTTAGTTTTAATTCCGCTCAAGCTCACAGGCCCAGAAAACTATGCATTGTGGAGTAGAGCGATGAAATTAGCACTCCAGGGAAAGAGCAAGCTGGGATTTGTGGATGGATCATGTGTGAAAGGCATGTATAAAGGTGAGTTGACAGAACGATGGAAGAAATGTAATGCAATTGTTCTTTTATGGATTGGTAGTACTGTCTCTAATGAATTGATTCCTAGCATCGTATATGCATCGAATGCAAGAAAGGTTTGGGCTGATTTTCAGGAGAGATATGATAGACCAAATCTATCTAGGATCTATCATCTATTGACTGCTATTGCAACTCTGAGTCAAGGGACTGATTCAGTTACTATCTACTATTCTAAAATGAAAGATTTGTGGGATGAATTGGATGTAATTGCACCTTTAGCATCATGTGACTGTGAAGAATCTAGGCCATCTATAGAGTTATTGATAAACATACGATTACTGCAATTTCTCATTGGGTTGAATGAAAGCTATGGGAATATTAGGAGCAATGTTTTAGCTAAGAGGCATGTAATCACTGTGAATGAGGCTTATGCAATAGTCACATAAGAGGAAAGCCAAAGAACCATGGGGGTAATAGACATATTGAAAGATCCACTCACAATGATGGCAGGAAAGAGTCATGAGTTCAGACAAAAGAGGCCAGGATTAGTCTGTAATTACTGTGGTTATAAAGGACATCTCAAGAAAAATTATTACAAGATAGTAGGATATCTACCAGATTTCAAAAGAAAGAAGAAAGGCCAACACACAGGATGAAGGAGCTATGTAAACAATGCAACCACCAATTAGATGAAGCAGGAGGTTATGATGCCAACTCAAGGAAATTTCTTTACTGAGGAACAGTATAAACAAATAGTGAATTTATTGCAAAAAACAAACACAAGTGACTGTTCTACAAATATTGCAGGTATTATTGCTTTAATGGCAAATGTAGCTGCTAATGATCATATTTGGATAGTTGACTTAGGTGCAACACATCATATAAAATATTGCAAGAATGCTCTAAGTAATCTTAAAAGAGCAGACAATATAACAGATGGAGTTCAATTACCAACTGGCAATAAGGCAGACATAACACATACAGGAGATGCAGTAGTGTTAGGAGACAAAACTATTGAAGGAGTTCTATATGTGCCAGATTTTAAATTCAATCTATTATCAGTATCTAAACTTACCAAGCAATTGTGTTGCTCAGTAGGCTTTTTCCCTGATTTCTGCATATTTCAGGTGCTCTACAATGGCAAGGTGATGGGGATTGGTAAAGAATAAATGGATTGTACCTGATAAAAAAGAACCTACCAGTAACAACAACAAGCTTCTTAAAGGAATATGGAGATACAAAATTGTGGCATTTGAGACTAGGCCATGCATCAGCAAAATCTATGGAACATATTTTAGCATTGAGGAATAAGATACACACCGGGGTGCAGGACAATTGTGAAGTATGTCCTTTGGCAAAGCAGTGTAGATTATAATTTCCTATTAGTAGTACTAGATCAAGTGGTTATTTCCAGCTTGTTCACATGGATATTTGGGGACCTCATAAGGTACCTACATATGACAGAAAACTCTATTTTGTTACAATTGTAGATGACTATAGCATATTTACTTGGGTATGCTTAATACAATCTAAGTGTGAAGTAGTTGTTGCAATAAAGAACTTCCTAGCAATGATAAAGACTCGATTTGAAATCACTGTGAAGGTTGTTATATCAGATAATGGTACTAAATTCTTCAATTCTCAATGCAACACTTTATTTGCTTCTCTTGGAATAATACATCAGAGTAGTTGTCCATACACCCCAGAACAAAATGGAGTGGTTGAACGAAAGCACAAACATATCTTGGAGGTAGTAAGAGCCCTAAATTTCAAAGTGCAGTTCCTAGAAGATTCTGGAGTGATTGTGTAAGGACTGCAGTATATTTGATAAACAAGTTGCCTACTAGTGTGTTACAAGGTAAATCACCTTATGAGTTATTATATGAAAAACCAGTGAAGGTTGATCACTTAAGGGTATTTGGTTGTTTGTGCTATACAAGTAACCTACCTAAGAGTGATAAATTTACAGTCAGGGCAAGAAAGGTTGTTCTTATTGGATATTCAGAAACTCAAAGGGTTATAAGCTATATGATCTTGAGAATATGAGCATATTTGTTAGCAGGGATGTGGTGTTCAAAGAGGAGATATTTCCTTTTAGCAATACTACATGCCCAGATGATGCAGATGATCTTTTTACTTCTCAAAATTTATTGGAGGCAGAAGAGATGCAACAATCACATCCAACTATGACTCCATCTACATCTCAGAACATACAACCACAAATTGAAGACACTGCTACAACAGCAGGAGAAATCACAAATGATGCAAGAGTTCTAGACAATGTCATATCAGATGGAGAACATGAGAATGCTCAAGTGAATGGCAATTTTATTGATGGCCAAGCAGCTGAGCCAACAGAAGCCCAACAACATTCTTCAGAACCAACAGAATTTGAACAAGTAGTTGAGGCAATAGAAGCTCAGGAGCACTCTTTGGAACCAACAGAGGAAACAAGTGTACATCCTTAACAAGCATCTGCAGATGTGGGAACTAGGAAGTATGGTCGACAAGGAAAGCCTTCCATTTGGCTTAAAGATTACATCACTACTATTAGAACACACACTAACAATTCCTACTCAATTTCTAATGCCATCTCCGATGATAATCTATCCCCTGCATATCAGCCCTATCTTAGTGTTTTTTTAGTCTTAACTGAGACACAGTCTTTCAAGGAAGCTGCACATGATACAAGGTGGATAGAAGCTATGAACCAAGAGATCAAAGCACTTGAAGACAATCATACCTGGGAGGTGGTGGACTTGCCAGAAGGTAAGAAGCCAATTGGTTCTAAGTGGGTATTCAAAATCAAATACAAGTCAAATGGTGAAGTTGAGAGGTTCAAGGCACAACTGGTTGCAAAAGGATACACTCAACAAGAAGGGCTAGACTATCATGAGACATTTTCCCCATTTGCAAAAATGGTAACTATGAGAACTGTCCTTAGCATAGTAACCTCAAAGAGGTGGATCCTATATCAAATGGATGTCAACAATGCATTCCTACCAGGTGATTTATATCAAGAGGTGTACATGCTCTTGCCACAAGGTTTCCAAAGCCAGGGGGAGAATAAAGTTTGCAGACTAGTGAAATCACTCTATGGCTTGAAACAGGCTTCGAGACAATGGAACATTAAGCTCATAAATGCCTTAGTAGGAGCAAGATACCAATAGAGTGCATATGATCCCTCTTTGTTTACTAAACAATCAGGACAGGACATTGTTATCATCTTGGTGTATGTTGATGATCTTTTAATCACAGGTAGCAACATCTCCTTAGTAGAAGAGGCCAAAAGTACTTTGCATACCAAATTCAAGGTCAAAGATTTAGGGGATCTTAGCTATTTCTTGGGTATAGAAGTAATGAGATCAAATAAGGGCCTACTGCTAAACCAAAGAAAATATGCATTGGAATTGATTTCTACCATAGAATTAGCTGCAGCTAAATCTGCTTCTACTCATATTGAGACAAATCAGAAATTGACTACCACAGAGTATGACAAACATGTAAGACACAATGGAGATAGAGAATTGCAGGATATAGCAAGTTACTAGAGGTTAGCAGGAAAACTACTCTATTTGACCATCACACGTCCTGACATTTATTTTGTTGTGCAAGTGTTAAGTCAGTTCATGCAACATCCAAAGCAATCTCACATGGATGTTGCACTTAGAGTAGTCAGGTACATCAAAGGCTCACGTAGACTTGGTATATTCCTAAAGAAGGGTCCTATATCACATCTCACTGCCTACTGTGATTCTGATTGCTGCCTAAATACACGAAGATCAATTACTGGATATGTTATAAAACTGGGGGAGTCTTTGCTATCATGGAAGTCCAAGAAAAAGCAGACAATAAGTCGTAGCTGTGACGACCCAAAGGGGCATCACCTGTTTCTAATTGAAATCTGTCTCTGAGGCCCTGAAAACCTCATTTAGAGTCACCTCGATTTGTGTGCGCAGTCCGAGCGCGTAGCCGGAAAGCTTAAACGTGAAATCTTGTGAAAATTTATAAGTTTTTACCTCAAAATGAATAAGTTTGACTCCGGTCAACATTTTGGGTAAACGGACCTGGACCTGTGATTTGACGGTCTCGGAGGGTCCGTAGGAAAATATGGGACATGGGCGTATGCCCGGAATCGAATTTCGAGGTCCCCAGCCCGAGCTATGAATTTTTAAGTGAAATTGTTCTCTGAAAATGTTTAAAGAAAATGGAAATGAAATCTGATTAGAAAGCAATGGTATCGGGCCCGTATTTTGGTTCCGGCGCACGGTACGAGTCTTATATATGTTTTGAATCACTTCTGTAAAGTTTGGTAAAAAAACGGACGTCGTTTAACGTGATCCGGACCCAAATTGGAAAAATTGATGTTTAAAAGGAAATTTGAGAAGTTTCACGGATCTTGAGGCTCAATTCGATGTTCATGATGTTATATTGGTGATATGATCACACAAATATGTTCGTAGGGTATTTTTTAGGTAGTGTGCATGCTTGGTTTAGAGTTTCGAGGGCTCGGGTGAGTTTCTAGTAGGTTCCGGGATGCCTTAGGCTTTAAAAGATCAGATGTTGCAGGTTCAGGAATTTTGACAGGTCTCTGAACCCTTTTGCGCGGCCCGCGAGGAAACGGATGCAGCCGCGGTCGCCTTTGTGCGGTCCGCGGTAGGTGCTGCGCGGCCGCGGTAGGTGCTGCGCGGCCGCGGTCGGCTTTGCGCGGTTCGCGGGGGGCATAGATCCGCAGGCCTTCAGGAAGCCTGTGCGGCCGCGGTCCTTCTTGCGCGGTCCGCGGTGGGAACTTCATAGGGGTATAAATACACGTGAATTTCAGTTATTTTACACTTTTCAAAACCCCAAAACATAAGAGGCGATTTTCCAAACAACTTTTCTTCTCCGAAATGATTGGTAAGTGATTTCTAACTTATTTTCTTCACTTCTTAACATTCTTTTAACATGATTTCAACTTCAAATCAAAGATTTTCATGGGGAAATTGGGTGATGTGGGTAGAACCTAGGTTTTTCTAAAATTAGGGATTTGGACCTCAATTTGAGGTTCGATTTCAAAACAAACCATATATTTAAATTTGTGGGGGAATGGGTAATCGGGTTTTGGTCTGAACCTCGGGTTGCGACTACGTGGGCCCGAGGGTGAATTTTGACTTTTGGGTAAAACTTTGGAAAACTCATTTTCATGCATTGGGGTTGATTCATTTAGCATTTATTAATGTGATTAAGTAACTTATGACTAGATTCGAGCGGATTGGTGGTGGAATCAAGAGGTAAAGCTATAATTGAGACTTGAGTGGTGTTCAAGGCATCGAGGTAAGTGTTTGGTCTAACCCTAGCTTGAGGGATTAGGAGTTGAGTCATATTTGCTACTTGCTTCTTGTTGAGTATGATGTATAGGCATGGTGACGAGTATCTATACGTTGGTGTCAAGCATGGTTGTGGGTCTTAACTTGAAAGTTGTTGTGTTTTTTGAATGACACCTTGTATACTTTAATTAATGATCCTCTATGATTAAGTATTTCCATTAATTGAACTGAGTACTAGCAAACTGAGATTTGTTATAGTTGATTCTCCCTTGCCGGGATGACTACTTCGATATCCTTGTTCCCTTGCCGGGAAGTTATTATATTACTTATGTTCCCTTGCCGGGATTTCTTGTGATTGTGTGATGAAATGGGAGCGGGTAGTACGCCTACCACAAGATATGATGAAATGGGAGCGGGTGGTATGCCTACCAAAAGATTGATGAAATGGGAGCGGGTGGTACACCTACCACAAGATTGATGAAATGGGAGCGGGTGGTACGCCTACCACAAGATTGATGAAATGGGAGTGGGTGGTACGCCTACCACAAGATATTATGAAATGGGAGCGGGTGGTATGCCTACCACAAGATATCATGAAATGGGAGTGGGTGGTACGCCTACCACGAGATAGAATGAAATGGGAGCGGGTGGTACACCTACTGTCACACCTCCTTTTTACCTACACCCCCCGGAAGAGGAGTATAAAGGAGTTTTTCCAATTAAAGGACAATCGAAACGGGATTTATTCATTTACCAATTCAGAGTCGCCACTTGGGAGATTTATGGTGTCCCAAGTCACCGGTTGGATCCCGAATCGAGGAAAATATGACTCTATTTAACAGTCCGCAAACCAGAAATCCGAGTAAGGAATTCTGTTAACCCGGGAGAAGGTGTTAGGCATTCCCGGGTTCCGTGGTTTTAGAACGGTCGCTTAACTGTTGTAGCTTATTTATCTGATTAATTTTAATACATGATAGACCTATGTGCCGATTTTAACTTTTAACTGCTTTTATTTAATATTTAAAGAAAGTTGAACGTCATTTAAACCGTGTCTTTGGATCGCGTCACATGAAATGCACCTGCAATCCTGAACACATTTTGTTAAACGTTTTGAGATTTGATTTGGGTCAAATAAAATGCACACCCGAGTTTAAGAAGGTAATGTTAATTAATATACGTGCCTAAAGAGACTAACGCGTTATTATATTTTTGGGAAATGCTGTGAAATTCGCTAAACGGTCCGTCCCGAAATCTAAGTATTTTAATACAACCATTTACCGAGGGCCCCGCAATTTATGTATTTTGATTGGGCGAGGCTCATCTCATTTTTTTTAAAAGGGCAAACCTGAAGCGACTGCGATTTCATATTTTATTTGTCTCTACAAAAACTATTCTAATTAATTAATAGAGGCTTAGGAGTTACTACATTTCCAGATAAAGACCGAACTTAAAAATCCATGACTTCAAAGAGGCTTCAGCATTTGGGCTTTATTAATGACCCCACGCCATTTACTTGTGATTGCATAAAAGAGGGACTATCCAGATATGGGCCGCATTCAGCGAGAAACAAGTCCA
Organism: Nicotiana sylvestris; assembly: GCF_000393655.2. NCBI lineage: Eukaryota > Viridiplantae > Streptophyta > Magnoliopsida > Solanales > Solanaceae > Nicotiana > Nicotiana sylvestris. Next base: position 62,043,690 of record NC_091061.1, on the reverse strand, counting down.
CATTTAATGAACCAACAGGTTGTCCCGTTCAGCTTATCAATGAATCCAAATTATTACTAGTCTCCTAACACGATTTGCATGTACTTGTGAGTCCCGTAGATGTGTCCATGAATCAAGCAATTGCTTTGTTTGTTTATTTTATAATTATTCCACTTAACCAATCAGATCTACTCATACATTCTTAATAGTGACAATTAACAGGGGAAATCTGGCAACGAAAACTATACCTACATAGGAAATTTAGCTAACACCTTGTGCAATTGAAATTTCATGCTCACTTTTGAACCTGAATTTAACTAAAACTGAAATGACGTATATTCACACAGCCCACCAGTTGAGATTAACAATTCGAAACTCAACTAGCACACAAAGAGTGCGTATTGCAGATTTTGAATTAGTTCTTAAGCGCCGAAACTTTAAACAATAAACTACAATAAGCATAGTTCAGTCCCTCACGGATTAACAGTCCAAATTGATCCTAAGCAGTCCCAATCATGCAGTCCAATACACATAACTAACAGAACTCAAATTACATAAACCTATCATGTATTATTCAAATCCATTTGACTGTCCAGCACTTCACAAGCAGAAGCATTTTCACGTCGTGCCAATTTCAAAGCTACATCAATTAGGATTCAAGCGTGTACCTGGAATTTCGGAATTAAGAAGAAGCAGAGTCAGTTAGAAACAAACACCACGAGCAGAAATCAATCAGCCAGAACTTAGCTCAATAACCACGAAGAATTTTGAAATCAAGCCACACCCAAGCAAACCACCACAAGTTACTTAAACACACTCGAATGTAGTTGCAACTATACCAGAAGCTACAGAACCTTTCAGCAATCGAAAATAAATGACCAGCAATCACCCAGAATAACCTCAAACACCTTTGATGCTACAAACACTCAGGTACAGAACAGAAATGAAGAACACAAAAGCAGAATCTGAAAATTGACTGAAATAGGCTATGAAACAGTGAAATTTTTTTTTGTTTGTTTTCTATTTTTGATGTTTTTGTATTTTTGTATATTTGAATTCAAATGCTAATCTGAAATTTAGAGAAAGGGAGAGAGCTTTTTGGTGGGAATTTTTATCGCCGAACCCCAGAAGACCTTCTAAAGGCATGAGAATGCTAATTTATAGGCAATACAAGAGTGAATAATCAAATTTTTTGGTTTTCTTTTTAGTCCCTCTTCATTTTCAGTTTGATCCTCTTATTTCTGACTTGTTACTCAAGTAAGGGCACTTATTTGGCTGAAATCTACACTAAAGCACTATTCTAGAAGGCCCTAGGGTGTTCTTCTACCCATACAATACCTATACTACCCTTGCCTTTGTTTTGAAATTACTATTCTTAATAAAACTACCATTTTCCATGCCTAAACTACCCTTATTTTCTCCCTGAAATTACTACCCAACCAAATCCCCTTTTACCTAAGTTAAAATCTAACTAAGGTTAATTCAACTAACTACTCAGTTATACCCAAACCTCAAGCCTAATTAAACTGCCAATGAATACTGAAAATCAATTATACTAAGCTTAAACTAACAAAAGCATTAATTCAATTTAAACGAGAATCAAACTAAGATTAAACTACAAAAAATAATTCGAAGGGGGTACTGGATTTAAAACAGCCCTAAATGAAGAGTGCAATGAGTGAAAGAAATAGACAAACCAAAAGTGAAATCAGAGGACTTACCCAATTAGACCCGGACCCTACTGCCTTCTCAATTTCGACCACGACGTGATATCAATCTACCATTCCTGTTATGAATGGTTAAATAACATCAAGTCGTAGTAAAATCGTGCCCAAATCGGAGAAGAAGATGACCTTGACCGAATTTCAGATTTAAAATCTTACATTCGAGAGGTTTGGGGAACCTTTGGAGGAAATGGAATGTGGACTAGTGATGTAGGGATAGAGGAGAGTCGACAGTGTTAATTTGGTGATGTTTGGGTGGTGGCGCCGCTGTGTATGGTGGTGGCGGCCTCCAGGGTTTGGTAGACTTGAGGCGTTCCAGGGGTATTCGAGAGAAACTAACGGGAGATATGGAATGGGGAGGTGAAGGGGAGAAAGTGGTGTAACTTTGAGCGTCATTGGTCACCGGTCGCCGCTGTGAGGCAATTTCCGGCGGCGGAGCCGGCGAGGCTATAGAGATACAAGGAAGATGATAGTTTTGTCTCAAATGTTTGTAAAGAATTATTACAATTTTAAGTAATTCAAATGGACTGATTTGGACCGTTGGATGAGCTCAATTGAACGGCCCGGATTTAACTACACCAAACGGCGTCGTTTGGTCACAAAAGGGGGCAGGTCGGGTTTAGGGCATTGGGCTGGGTCGGTTTGGGTATGGATTTTAAAGGTTATTTGTTTGGGCTTACCCATTTGGCCCAAATACAGGTCTCTTAAGACCAACCCTCTTCTATTTATTTTCTTTTTCAATCGTTTCTTTTATTTCTTTTCCTTTGTTTTTGCATTTTGTATTTTTGTATTATTTTTTCTGATTTTATAAAGATGCAAAAATTAAAGCAAAGACCTAATAAAATTCAAAGTTAAACTAATTAACTCCTAAAATTGTTTAAAAACTATTCCATGACGAGTTCACAATTTAAAATGCAAAAGTGAACTGTTTTTGTTATTTTCTTCACGTTTTGTTCTAAAACAAATTAACCCCTAATTAATTCTAAAATATGAAATTAGATCCTAAATGCAGATGTATTTTTTTTGTATTGTTCATATGAATAAAAATGCACAGACAAAATGCAACAATTACCAAAAAAAATAACACCAAAATTCACAAAAATTCTAAAATAATAAAGAAATCATTTTGTTTGGAATTTTTGGGAATAATTCATATATAGGGCAAAAATCACGTGTTCACAGCTGCCCATCTTTGCTTGGAAACATGAAAAGTTTTCGGGCAAAGATAAGTGAGAAAATATAAGCGATTTTTGCCCGTTTGAATATTCCGTGTGAAGCATTTTTGAAAGAGTTGACTGCACCATGCTTCGAAGGTTGCCTACATATCCTGGGCTAAACAGGAATCAGGTCAGTGTAGTTCAGGAGCTGTGATTTCACTGCGATTACTGCTGCTACTACTTGTTGACCTCCCTTATTACACCATGTCAAAATAAAAGAAGCTAAACTTAAGCTATGATCTATGAATTACAAGAAATCCTATCTAAGTTCTTCAAACTTGTTCTTGTACTTCCTCGTTGCCTTGTTGTCTTGTGTTTTCTTGGTAAAATCCCTTGTTACCATTGCAAACTACAAACTGAGGTGTTGTTCCTTTCTTCAAATTGTTGAACTTGAATGTATTCCCCTGTTGTATGGGTGGGCTCCCGACTTCAAAGCTCGAAATGGATTCTCCTATTCTCTGGGCGGACTTCTGACTCTGTTCTCCAGGCGCGCTCCTGACTTCTGAACTTGAACTGTATTTCCATGCTATCCAGGCGGGCTCCTGACTTCTGAACATGAAATGTATTCCATGCTTTCCAGGCGGGCTCCTGACTGCTGCATTTGAAAGTATTCCCTGCTTTCCAGGCGGGCTCCTGACTGCTGCATTTGAAAGTATTCCCTGCTTTCCAAACGGGCTCCTGACTGCTGCATTTGAAAGTATTCCCTGCTCTCCAGGAGGGCTCCTGACTTCAAAATAGTCAAAACAAAGAATTTGAAAGCTAAAACTTAAATTGTACTCCCTTGTTCTTCAGGCGGGATCCTGACTACTGTGTTAGAATGTATTCCCTGCTCTTCAGGCGGGCTCCTGACTACTGCATTTGAAAGTATTCCCTGCTCTCCAGGCGGGCTCCTGACTTCACAAAAATAGACAAAACAAAGACAATTTTTCTGCCCCAGTTTGGTAACTGTTTGGTGACTGCCTTTCTCCATAGAGAGTTCCTCTAAAACAAACGAACTTTTCTGCCCCTGTTTTAATCAAAGAAAATTTGTCAGTTCAAAAATGGTGGTTAGTTGGTGGCATTCTTGTTGGAGATCTTTCTGCTGCATTGTTTTGTTCCGACTGGCTTCCCGAACTGGCCCTGAACCACTTTGACTTTCCGACTGACCTTCGAACCCCCTGACCTTTGACGAATCGAGTGTTCCATACTCATGCTGTTGTTTTGCTTCTGACCCCTTTATCCGAACCTTTGCGTCTCCCATGACATTACCAAACCATTCCACTGATGAAACTTCCGGTGATTCCTTGTAACCCCCCCCCTCACATCACGTTATCCTTAGTACGCTCTGACCATGCTGGGCTTTGCAAATGTGGAAGCTGGTAGTGAGCTTTGACTTGCTTTGAACAAGACTGACATTAAAACATCTTAGACAAATGAACCCAAAAGAAAATGAAATGCAATGACTTTGCGGGTTAAGGATAAGAAGAATCCAAAACCAGATGACTGCTACAAAAGGAAAAGGGAAAGAAACTTATCTGACCGGAAAAGTTGGTACTAATGGTCATGACATGCATTTCGGACTAATCGGCCCAATCTGTCCAACTACCCAGCTCTTGGTCGCCACACTTTGTTGCCCCAGAATTTCCATCACTTGATTACTTTACCCAAACCTTTAACCCTGTTCATCCTGCGGTGCCTTGAAAGATTTTTACCAGTATCCCTCTTTCATTCATTCATCTCTCAACTCCCTTTCTCCTTACGGTGCCCGTGAGGGTTTTCACCAATAAGACTCTCATTTTAATTTCTCTCCTTGCTTGTACTAGAGTGTTGCCCCTGACGGGAATTACTTTTACCTGCTTGACTTGGCATACTCCAAAGACTGATCAGAAGGTCTTTCTTTGGACCGTAATGTGGGCTTTGGACGGGGTTAGAAAGAAAGGGTATGAAAGGCTCAAAACAATTTCAAAATGGGTTAAAATTACAACTTTCGGAATCCAATTTCTTTCACAACAACCACAACTTCTGCCCCACTTTCTTGCTCGGGGACTTTTGGATTTTTATCTTAGTATGACTGAACCTCAGCGAGGCTACCTACGTACCCTTGCAGGATCAAGTCAAACGTAGTTCACGTCATAGAGACTACGTTGTTGTGTTCATTTTCTTTCTTCTTTTCACTTTCAATTTTCTTCTTCTTTTCTTTTCCTTTTTTTCTTCCTTTCTTTTCACTTTTCTTTATTTTTCTTTTTCTTTTTCTTTTCATTTTCTTTTCTTCCGCCCTCGCGTTTCTTAATGGTGTCATTGATTCCGAAAGAGGAATATGAAAGAGAATAAGTAAGGCTCAAAGGGGATGACAAGGGGTAAAAGTGTTTAGATAGTAGAACAAAACGCCTTCGTCATTTCAATCTTTAAAATATGCCAAATACAAACAAGTACAATCAAAATAAAGAAATCATACATAGTATCTCTTGACCGCATCAGAATTGATGGCCATTTCTACACATTTTCCTTCCACATCTATCAGATATAATGCACCATTAGACAACACTCTGGTTACGACAAATGGTCCCTGCCAATTTGGAGAGAACTTTCCTTTTGCTTCGGCCCAATGAGGCAAAATACGTCTCAACACTAACTGTCCTACCTCAAACTTCCTCGGACATACTTTCTTGTTGTACGCTCTTGCCATTCTTTGCTGGTACAGCTGACTATGACACACTGATGCCAATCTCTTCTCGTCAATCAAACGCAACTGCTCAAGGCGGGTTTTCACCCATTCATCATCATCGATCTCAGCCTCCGAAATGATTCGAAGAGACGGGATTTCCACTTCTGCGGGTATCACTGCTTCCATACCATACACCAAAGAGTAAGGAGTCGCCCCCACCGAAGTTCGAACAGTGGTGCGGTATCCCAACAATGCAAAAGACAACTTTTCATGCCACTGTCTAGATCCTTCCACCATTTTCCAGAGTATTTTCTTTATATTCTTATTGGCCGCCTCAACCGCACCATTTGCCTTAGGGCGGTATAGAGTAGAATGACGATGAGTAATCTTAAACTGCTCACATGTCTCCTTCATCAAATGACTGTTGAGATTAGCTCCATTGTCTGTAATGATCACTTTGGGAACCGACAAATAATGTTCGAATGCACAAAGTCCACTACAACTTTCTTGGTCACGGACTTGAATGTTTTAGCCTCTACCCACTTGGTAAAATAATCTATAGCCACCAAAATGAACCAGTGCGCATTTGACGTTGTTGGCTCAATTGGCCCAATAACATCCATGCCCCATGCAACAAAAGGCCATGGTGCGGACATCGTGTGTAACTCCGAGGGTGGAGAATGAATCAAATCTCCATGCACCTGACACTGATGACATTTGCGTACATAGCTGATGCAATCCCACTCCATCGTAAGCCAATAATAACCTACTCGGAGAATCTTCTTTGCTAAAACATACCCGCTCATATGAGGTCCACAAACTCCGGCATGTACCTCAGTCATGATAGATGTGGCCTGTCTCGCATTAATGCATCTCAACAACCCGAGGTCTGGAGTTCTTTTGTACAACACTCCTCCGCTAAGGAAAAACCCACTTGCCAACCGTCGAATTGTTCGTTTCTGATCACCTGTGGCCTGTATCGGATACACACCCATCCTGATATATTCCTTGATGTCATGCAACCACGGCTCACCGTCAAGTTCCTCTTCCACCACATTACAATAAGCGTGCTAATCGCGGACCTGAATCTGCAAAGGGTCTATGTAAGCCTTATCCGGATGGTGTAACATTGACGCCAGAGTAGCCAATGCATCGGCCACTTCATTATGAATCCTTGGAATGTGCTTGAACTCTATTGACTGAAACCGCTGACAAACCTCATGCAAACATTGTCAGTATGGTATAAGCTTTAAGTCTCATGTTTCCCATTTTCCTTGAATTTGGTATATCAGTAGGTCCAAGTTACCCATGACTAAGACTTCCTAGACACCCATATCTACAGATAATCTCAACCCCAAGATACATGCCTCATATTCTGCCATGTTGTTCGTACAATAGAAACAAAGCTGAGCTGTAACAGGGTAATGTTGCCCTGTTTCAGAAATAAGTATCGCTCATATTCCCACGCCTTTCATGTTTGCAGCCCCATCAAAGAAAAGTTTCCATCCTGGCTTCTCAACTTATTCCAACTCTTCAACATGCATCACCTCTTCCTCAGGGAAATAAGTCTTCAAAGGTTCATAATCTTCATCAACCGGATTCTCGGCCAGATGGTCCGCCAAGGCCTGTGCTTTTATCGCAGTCCGAGTCACGTAGACAATGTCAAACTCTGTAAGCAGGATCTGCCACTTTGCAAGCCTCCCTGTGGGCATAGGCTTCTGAAAGATATACTTTAATGGATCCAAACGATATATGAGGTAAGTAGTATAAGATGACAAATAGTGTTTCAGCTTTTGTGCCACCCAAGTTAGGGCGCAACACGTCCTTTCAAGATGAGTATACTTAACCTCGTAGAGTGTGAACTTCTTGCTGAGGTAATAGATGGACTGCTCCTTCCTTCCAGTGATATCATGTTGACCCAATACACAACCGAACGAATTGTCTAATACCGTTAAATATAGAATCAAAGGTCGCCCTGGTTCTGGCGGAACCAACACGGGTGGATTTGACAAATACCCCTTTATCTTATCAAATGCCTCCTGACATTCATTTGTCCATTTGACCGCAACGTCTTTCTTTAATAGCTTAAAGATAGGCTCACAAGTTGTCGTGAGTTGGGCGATGAACCTGCTGATATAATTCAATCTCCCCAGCAAACTCATCACCTCGGTCTTGTTTCTCGGAGGTGGCAATTCATGGATGACCTTGATTTTTGATGGATCCAGTTCAATACCCCAGTGGCTGACTACGAACCCCAACAACTTTCTAGACGGCACCTCGAACGCGCATTTTGCAGGATTAAGCTTGAGATTGTACCTGTGAAGCCTTTGGAAGAACTTTCTCAGATCCCTGACATGGTCAGATTGCTGTCTAGACTTTACAATCACATCGTCTACATACACCTTGATTTCCTTGTGTATCATATCATGGAATATTGTTGTCATTGCCCTCATATAAGTTGCCCCAACATTTTTCAAACCAAACGACATGACCCGATAACAGTATGTTCCCCATGGCGTGATGAATGTCGTCTTTTCTGCATCTTCCTCGTCCATTAAAATCTGATGATAACCCGCGTAACAATCCACAAAAGAACCAATCTCATGTTTGGCACAATTATCAATCAATATGTGGATATTCGGCAGCGGAAAATTGTCTTTTAGACTTGCCTTGTTAAGATCCCGATAATCGACACACACCCTGGTCTTGCCATTTTTCTTCGGCACAGGCACAACATTAGCTAACCAGGTGGGATACCGTGTAACCCGAATGACCTTCACATCGAACTGCTTGGTAATCTCTTCTTTGATCTTTACACTTATGTCTGTTTTGAACTTTCTCAGCTTTTGCTTGATAGGAGGGAATGCTGGGTCAGTGGGCAATTTGTGAACCATTAAATCAGTACTTAGCCCCGGCATATCATCATACGACCATGCAAAAATATCTTTATACTCAAACAATGTTTTGATTATCTCCTCCTTGAGCTGTGGCTCCAGATGAATACTTATTTTAGGTTCACGGACATTGTCTTGGTCCCCTAGATTAACAACATAACTGAGTTAGATTGGCTTTTAAAACTAGGGCGAAGATTCCTCATGCATGTCATGTCATTGATATCAGCATAAAAAAACTGTACAGAAAAGAAAAGAAAAAATGGAAACAAAATTAGGAATTAAGAAAGAAAAGGAATTGCATTTCATTGAATGTAAAGATAACAGGGTTTTAACTCATCCAAACGGACGGAACATAGTAACTGAATTACAAATCGTAGAATAATCCAGGTGAACAAAAGGAAAACAAAACCCACTACCGCGACTCCCTCCGAGATGGAAGAGGAGTGGCTTCCCAGTTGTTGACCTTAGCACGTGGCCCGATGTACTGTATATTTGCTTTTCTCGACCTTTCCCCGGCCTTAACCATGTTCACCTCAGCAAATACCCTCTCAAGCCCTTTCTCCAAGTTCCCATCTGCACCAATCAGTGGACCAGACACGTTTGCCAATAATTGCTTCCCGATACTTGGCCTGACAAAGGACTTGGACAGACGTGGAATTGGTTTGGGAAGAACCCAGACTCTTTTCTTCATCTTGCGGGCTCGTCTCACATCTGCCGCCATAGGCTTGAACAATACCTTGCAAATCAGCACCCAACCCTTTGCCTGGTACAAACCCGTTTTCAACATTTCAGAGGCTAACATGACAGTTGCAGTTGTTATTCTGGGGACCGGGACGCTTTTCCCTTCAGGAATTTCTACCGAGACTGTGTCAAAAACCTGGTAAATCCACGGCCCCTTATCATTATCAGTCTCTATGAAGGGTACGATGGCATCACTTACAGTGCTCATGTTGTCTTCCCCATGTACTACGATCTCTTGTCTATCCCACTCGAATTTGACCATCTGATGTAGTGTAGAAGGCACCGCTTTGGCAGCGTGGATCCATGGTCGCCCCAATAGAAGATTATAAGACACCGCCACGTCTAACACTTGAAACTCCATGGTGAACTCGACCGGACCAATTGTCAATTCAAGTATGATGTCACCCACTGTGTCTGTACCACCACTATCAAACCCCCGAACGCAGATGCTATTCTTATGAATTCTGTCATCATCAACCTTCAACTTGTTCAATATAGACAAAGGACAGATATTGGCACTGGACCCATTATCAATCAGTACTCAAGTGACTACCGAATCTTCACATTTCACGGTCAAATAAAGAGCTCTATTATGTTTTGTACCCTCCACGGGAAATTCATCATCAGAAAATGTCACTCTGTTTACCTAAAAAAATTTGTTCGCGATTTTCTCCAAATGATTCACTGAAATTTTATCGGAGACATGAGTTTCGTTCAATATCTTCATCAGATCCCGGCGATGTTCATCCGAGTGGATAAGCAATGAAAGCAACGAGATTTGGGCTGGTGTTTTCCTTAGCTGCTCAACAATAGAATAATCTTGCACTTTCATCTTTTTCAAAAACTCTTCTGCTTCTTCCTTCGTAATAGCTTTCTTAACTGGCACCGGATTTTCCTTGGGAGCCCTGGCTTTTCTCAACTCTTCGGGGGCAAAACAACGTCCCGAGCGAGTTAAACCTTGTGTTTCACAGACTTCCTCTTTGATTTCCTTCCCCTTGTAGGTCACAACTACCTGTTCATACTTCTACGGAACGGCTTTACTGTCAATTACTGGTAACTGGGTTACTGGCTTTATGACAACTGGTTCTATGTGGGCCCCCTTCACGACTACCGTAGGTGGGTTTGATACTCCCCGAACCACTACCTTGATCGGCTCTGGTTTCTTTGCAACAATGGACGATCCTTTACCCATCACCACAACTGGCTTGTTGTCTATACTTTTCAACTGAACTGCTGGTTTCACACTAGCTGACTTTTCATTCACTTTGGCTTCGCTAGAACAAATCATCATGACCGTCTGTGAGGGCTTCTTAAGCTCTGCTCCCTTATGTATCAGTTCAATCATGTTGGCCTCATGATGCACTGGCAACGGGTTCTGGTTGATATTTGGTGCCTCCGGGGCCTGAACCTCGATCCTGTTTGTGTCAATAAGCTTTTGTACGGCAGTTTTCAATCTCCAACATTTCTCAGTATTATGTCCGGGAGCCCCTGAACAATATTCACAGCTCACTAAATGGTCCAGATTCCTAGGAAGTGGATTTGGCATTTTGGGCTCAACCGGGTTCAACAGGCCTAACTGCCTCAGTTTGTGGAAAAAATTGGTACAGGATTCTCCCAGCGGAGTGAATGTTTTCTGTTTCTGTATTCTCTCGTTTCTGAAAGCTTGGTTCGGGCAGAAGCCGGATCCTGTCCTGTGAGACCTCAGGGTGGATATGTGTTTTGCGGAGCTGAGTATGTATTTTGGGGAGCCGGCACACACCATTGCGCGTGAGCCGGAGGCTGGGTATAAGTTTGGGCATGGTGGATGGAAAAGTGTGGCTCTGGTGGTGGATAATAGTGTTGAGGAGGGTCATATGGGGTATATGGATAATTTGGGTGGTGGGGTCTGGGTTGGTTGTAATAGGGTGAAGGGCTTCTAGACCTGGACCATGCTCCGGATTCGATAGTTGCAACCTCTTCTTTCTTCTTTTTCCCAAGCACACCCCCAGTGCCGTTTTGAATGGCTTGGGTGGTTGCTTTGATTGCTGAATAACTCATGATCTTATTGGATTTGAGTCCCTCCTCAACCATGCCTCCCATTTTCACGACTTCATTAAAGGACTTGCCCACTGCTGACACCAAATGACCAAAATAGGTGGGCTCCAAAGCTTGCAAGAAATAATCAACCATTTCACTCTCTTTCATCGGGGGGTCAACCCTCGCCGCTTTCTCTCTCCAACGGAACCCATATTCTCGAAAGCTCTCACCGGGCTTCTTCTCGATCTTTGTCAATGACAGTCGATCTAGGATGATTTCAAGATTATATTGAAACTGACAGGCGAAGGCTTGGGCCAAGTCATCCCAGGTGTACCACCTGCTATGGTCTTGTCTAGTGTACCATTCCAACGCCGATCCGCTCAAACTTTGGCTGAAATATGCCATCAGCAATTCATCTCTCCCTCATGCTCCTCTCATCTTGCTACAGAATCCCCTTAAATGTGCTACTGGGTCGCCATGCCCGTCGTACAAATCAAACTTAGGCATCTTGAACCCGGCCGGTAACTGAACATCTGGGAACAGACATAAATCTTTATAGGCCACACTTACTTGGCCCTCTAACCCCCTCATGTCTCGGAATGATTGCTCCAGGCTTTTGACCTTTCTGATCATCTCCTCCTGCTCAGGGTTTTTGGGCAGCTTCTCGGTGCCTGCCGTGAGATCAAGATGAGGGGTATGAGAGTAGGGTTCTGGAACTTTGAAGGTAGGCTCAAGGGGATAATACTGGTTGTCGTGTGTCTGGAACAGAGGTTCACTGGGGGATCGGTGTAGGGTAGTAGGCGGAGGTGCCACAAAAATAGGAGTGATTGGTGGAGGAGGTTATGAGACTTGTTTGGATGGAGGAGCCTGTGATGTATGAGAAGTGGTGCCTTGGCATTGTTGGTAGAGGGGAAATGTTGGAGATGAATTCACAGTGGGTGGCTCTTGAGGCTGAGCCAATGGTGGGATATAAGCGGGGTTAGCGGGATAAACTGGCGGTGGATACCCCTTCACCCAGGCTTGGTACATTTTAGCCATTTGTTGCTTCAGCTTATACATTTCCTCCCTCATTGCATGAATGTCCATTTCTTCTACTTCTTTCGATGGGTCAGCAATACTCGTATCAGATTCCGGGCCAGTCATGTTCACTTTATCTTTAGACCGGGTGTTGTATGGATGGGTTGCCAGAATGCCAAACAACTAACCACCTACTTGAACTCAACATCAACAACAGCTTGGTCAATGGTTAGGGCATGAGAAGATTTTATAACCGCATGTTGGGGAATGAATGCACCTAAGCAATTTAACGGATTCTATTATGCATTTGCTCGACCGCTTGCGTCATCCCGGCTTGGTCATTTGCAACTTTCTTTCTTTTCTCTTTCTTTACTTTCTCTTTTCTTTCTCTATCCTCTCATCGCCATCGTTTCTTTCCTTTCATTTCTCTTATTTTCTTTTCTTTTTCTTTTTCTTTTTCTTTTTCTCTCTTGTTTTTCCCCTCTTTTCCTTCTCTTTTTTTTCTTCTTCTGGTTATGGTCGAATCCTATGGAGATTGCCTACGTATCATGACCCCGCATGAATCAGACCGAGCGTAGTTCTGGAAGATAAGTGCGAAAAGTAAAGAGACAATTTTTGGAAATTTTTGATTTTTCATTAATAAACAGTCTATTACAAACTAGACGCTTTCAGAAAGGAAAATAACAGACCCGAAACCAAACTAAATACAAACTCAAGAACTTCTGACAGACTCTGATGTGAAAGGAAAAACGAACTCTAATAGCCAACAGAATCTAAGGAAAAGGAAAATGTAGACTCGAACTACGAATACATTAAAGTTTTAAATTTGGGTGCCCGCGGGGCATCATTCGGCCTCGCCGCGGGCTTAGGTGTAAGGCCCCTTTCCAGCTGTTCCAATTCATACATGATTTTCTTCACAAATATCATCACTACAGAGAAGAAAGTAGTGCGGGTCATGTTTTCACACACCCAACATTTCCTGGTAATAGCATGAGCAATAGTCAAAATCTTGTCCCTGGTTCGGTCTTTCTCTAGGAGTAGGCATTCTATCTGATCCCCTCTAGCCTTCAAAACCCGAGAATCATGCAGATGTTGTTTTTGTAACTGCTGTATTTCATCTTCCATCAAGTCCATTAGATCATAGCAGTGTTCACTTTCGGTTTCAAAAGCCTTGGCTTGTTTAGCCGCCTCCCTTTCTAGGGTGGTCACCTTCCTTTGTAGACTGGCAATGGTCTTTTCATAATCTTTCCTCGCCTGCTGTAAGTACTGTCTGTGCTCTTTTGTCTTTTTGCCCATTGTGCCTAGAGTTGTGCTATGGTATCCTCAGATTTCTTCAAATCATCCCGGCACTCACTGATTTCCCTTTCCAACCCTTTTATTAACTGCTCATCTGACCGACTCCTTCGTTGGTTGTCAGCATTTATCCTCATTTGTCGGATTTGGGCTTTCAGCGCCTTATTTTCTTGGGCCAATTTGTTCTTTTCTCCCCGCTCGTCATCAACTTACAAACTATTTTCAAATTCCAGGTCTCTAATCTGTCGCTTCAGCTTGCCTATTTATGCCCTGTAACCCTCTTCTTTTGCTAACCAACCCCATTGCTCTTGTGAATCATTAGTAAACTGTTGGACATGGGCTCTTTTGGCGGGCCTTTGGAGAATCTGGAACCTTTTCCCAAACCACGCATTATACTTCGGGTCCACCTCACCTTTAGCCAGATCTCAGACCATAGTCTTAGGCTCGACGAACCGGCATTCGTTCCATAATTTGCGAATTTTATCTTCCGGGAATGCGGCTCTCGGACTCAACTCAATGACGTGCTTGCTCAAGTATTCATCTTTGGGGACGACTTGAAACCTTCCCAGTTGGCGTAGTACCCGATGGGGAGCATACAGTTGGATACTCCGAACACCCATTAAAAGAATATGACACTCTCCCGCTGACATATATAGCACCTCGGTAACGGGCAACCAACCAAATGCCCATTCAATTTGATCGGCAGTCAATGACCTCAGTCGTATGAGCCAAGCTTCAGTACCTTCAGGAAATGCAATACCCCTTACCCGCTTTGCAAATTCTTCGATACAGCTTAACCCAGTCAGCCCATAGTTCATGTACCCCGCCCGGTGGCACAGATGTTCTTGCATCCACAACTAAAGTAATAAATTGTAACCTTGGAAAAACTTTCCTCCCTCCCTGCACACAGTCAATGCTCGATAAATTTCTGACAAAATCAGGCGGACTATAGTGCTATCTGCCCTTTTAATCTCAACATCAACCATCCCCATAAGACCTGCTTCTATTTTCTTATCTTCTCGTGGACAAATCACGATTCCCAAGAATGCCGATATGAACGCCAAGGTTCGTCTTGCTTCCCACTTACTTCTGTTTCCAGCATGGGTCAGTCCCAGATTTAGTTCTTCGAAACCTCGAGGATTACCATAACGCTAATACAGGAACTGAAGAGTGAAACATCCTCCCGACAAATCATCATTCTGAACACTCCAGCTGATGTTTAGCAAATCCAAAAATTTGTGCGGAGATACCGGTCTTGGTGACAACAAATATTGACCCTTCATATTTCCATTCAGACTCGCATAACCCGCGACTTCCTTCAGCGTGGGCGTAAGCTCAAAACCCCCAAAGTGAAAAACATTGCGGGTCGGGTCCCAAAATGGTATTAAGGCCTCGATGACATCCGACTTTGGCTTGACATTTAGTAGACCGACAAGACCTCCCAGGATTCTAGCCACTATTTCTTTGTTGCCTTCTCCCAGATCATTCCACCACATGTGGAGCTGGAGGGGGACCTCATTAAGTACGGTGAAAGATTCGCCTGCCTTTGTGCTCATCCTGCACATTTATTAAGGTGATTAAGAAAAAGGTAAATTTATTTGATTCAAAACAAGACTACTATTTTTATTTTTTTCAAACTAAAATGAAGGACCCGGTTTTTCAAACATGGCCTTTCAGCACTTCGGAGACGAGGATTTTAAGGCTGTGTGGATTAACCGATCGAAATCTTAAAAATGACCAAAGGTGGCTATTTATGCAAAATCGGCCTTCCGACGTCCCTTTTGGGGACATTCGGCTATTTTTGACAAAACCGGCATCACCCGACTTATTTATGACGACAATTAAAATTTGACATTTTTGGCTATTTGTGCAAAAGGGAAGGTTGGACCCGATGAGGGTTGCTTACGTATCTCACATCCGGTGAGAATCAAACTTGCATAGTTCAGGCGGAGAAACTAGCTATTTTTTGAAAACAAGATTTCATTTTTATAACAAACAAACAAACTATTTTTCTCCTCCATTTTTGAAGACAAGACAAACTAAAATAAAATATTCTTTCAGCATATTTGCTTTTTGAGTAAAACAAACAATTAGAAACATAAAATATTTTCTTTTTATTTTTCTCAAAAGTTTGGCAGAGTTTCGACAGTACTTGGCATTGGTTTTATTCTAAAAATAGGTAATTAACTCTCTACACTGCTTTTCCTCTCTCTCTTTATTTTCTCAAATTTCTGATATTCCCGAGATTCAGAAGTCGGTCAGCATGCAAGCCCGAACAAATAAATGCATAGAAAATAAGCAGGATGCATCAGGATGGTCTTTTTCATTTCAGGTTGCTTGTTCTAGACGGACCCAACCCCTGTGTTGAGTCCCCTAAGTCGAATGCACATGATACAAATAAGCGTTCCTACTAGGGATCCGGCATGAAGTTGAGTTATTCTAGGTTCAGAACCTGGGTGTTTGCTCTAGACCTGGCTTACCCGAGCGGACAGCTCGAGCCGAGGGGGCAGCGTACCGGGAATACAGAAGTTTCGCCGGCTTTGCAACTTGTCCGAACCTCGTTCTAAATTTGGGATATGACTCTAATAGAAAAGAAGTCACACGAAGTGCACACTTCTTCATGATTTAGAAGACTCAGAGAGAAGAGGGATTTCGCAACAGTTTATATACAGTTCACGGAATATCAAAGCGGTAAAAGCAATCAATTAGCACATTAGGCCCCAAATCATGTAACAAAATCAGATAATGGATAAAGCCAACTATAACAATTATTCTAAGATCGAATTCTTGAACCCTGAACCAGAGATTCTTGGTTTGATCCCCAGCAGAGTCGCCAGAGCTGTCACACCTCCTTTTTACCTACACCCCCAGGAAGAGGAGTATAAAGGAGTTTTTCCAATTAAAGGACAATCGAAACGAGATTTATTCATTTACCAATTCAGAGTCGCCACTTGGGAGATTTATGGTATCCCAAGTCACCGGTTGGATCCCGAATCGAGGAAAATATGACTCTGTTTAACAGTCCGCGAACCAGAAATCCGAGTAAGGAATTTTGTTAACCCGGGAGAAGGTGTTAGGCATTCCCGGGTTCCGTGGTTTTAGAACGGTCGCTTAACTGTTGCATTTAGCTTATTTATCTGATTAATTTTAATACATGATAGACCTATGTGCCGATTTTAACTTTTAACCGCTTTGATTTAATATTTAAAGAAAGTTGAACGTCGTTTAAACCGTGTCTTTGGATCGCGTCACATAAAATGCACCCGCAATCCTGAACACATTTAATTCAACATTTTGGGATTTTATTTGGGTCACATGAAATGCACACCCGAGTTTAAGAAGGTAATGTTAATTAATATACGTGCCTAAAGAGACTATCGCGTTATTATTTTTTTGGGAAATGCCGTGAAATTCGCTAAACGGCCCGTCGCGAAATCTAAGTATTTTAATACAACCATTTACCGAGGGCCCCGCAAATTATGTATTTTGTTTGGGCGAGGCTCATCTCATTTTTTTTTAAAAAAGGCAAACCTGAAGCGACTGCGATTTCCTATTTTATTTGTCTCTACAAAAACTATTCTAATTAATTAACAGAGGCTTAGGAGTTACTACATTTCCAGATAAAGACCGAACTTAAAAATCCATGACTTCAAAGAGGCTTCAGCATTTGGCCTTTATTAATGACCCCATGCCATTTACTTGTGATTGCATAAAAGAGGGACTATCCAGATATGGGCCGCATTCAGCGAGAAACAAGTCCACATTTAATGAACCAACAGGTTGTCCCGTTCAGCTTATCAATGAATCCAAATTATTACTAGTCTCCTAACACGATTTGCATGTACTTGTGAGTCCCGTAGATGTGTCCATGAATCAAGCAATTGCTTTGTTTGTTTATTTTATAATTATTCCACTTAACCAATCAGATCTACTCATACATTCTTAATAGTGACAATTAACAGGGGAAATCTGGCAACGAAAACTATACCTACATAGGAAATTTAGCTAACACCTTGTGCAATTGAAATTTCATGCTCACTTTTGAACCTGAATTTAACTAAAACTGAAATGACGTATATTCACACAGCCCACCAGTTGAGATTAACAATTCGAAACTCAACTAGCACACAAAGAGTGCGTATTGCAGATTTTGAATTAGTTCTTAAGTGCCGAAACTTTAAACAATAAACTACAATAAGCATAGTTCAGTCCCTCACGGATTAACAGTCCAAATTGATCCTAAGCAGTCCCAATCATGCAGTCCAATACACATAACTAACAGAACTCAAATTACATAAACCTATCATGTATTATTCAAATCCATTTGACTGTCCAGCACTTCACAGGCAGAAGCATTTTCACGTCGTGCCAATTTCAAAGCTACATCAATTAGGATTCAAGCGTGTACCTGGAATTTCGGAATTAAGAAGAAGCAGAGTCAGTTAGAAACAAACACCACGAGCAGAAATCAATCAGCCAGAACTTAGCTCAATAACCACGAAGAATTTTGAAATCAAGCCACACCCAAGCAAACCACCACAAGTTACTTAAACAAACTCGAATGTAGTTGCAACTATACCAGAAGCTACAGAACCTTTCAGCAATCGAAAATAAATGACCAGCAATCACCCAGAATAACCTTAAACACATTTGATGCTACAAACACTCAGGTACAGAACAGAAATGAAGAACACAAAAGCAGAATCTGAAAATTGACTGAAATAGGCTATGAAACAGTGAATTTTTTTTTTGGTTTTTTATTTTTGATGTTTTTGTATTTTTGTATATTTGAATTCAAATGCTAATCTAAAATTTAGAGAAAGGGAGAGAGCTTTTTGGTGGGAATTTTTTATCGCCGAACCCCAGAAGACCTTCTAAAGGCATGAGAATGCTAATTTATAGGCAATACGAGAGTGAATAATCAAATTTTTTGGTTTTCTTTTTAGTCCCTCTTCATTTTCAGTTTGATCCTCTTATTTCTAACTTGTTACTCAAGTAAAGGCACTTATTTTGCTGAAATCTACACTAAAGCACTATTCTAGAAGGCCCTAAGATGTTCTTCTACCCATACAATACCTATACTACCCTTGCCTTTGTTTTGAAATTACTATTCTTAATAAAATTACCCTTTTCTATGCCTAAACTACCCTTATTTTCTCCCTGAAATTACTGCCCAACCAAATCCCCTTTTACCTAAGTTAAAATCTAACTAAGGTTAATTCAACTAACTACTCAGCTATACCCAAACCTCAAGCCTAATTAAACTGCCAATGAATACTGAAAATCAATTATACTAAGCTTAAACTAACAAAAGCATTAATTCAATTTAAACGAGAATCAAACTAAGATTAAACTACAAAAAATAATTCAAATGGGGTACTGGATTTAAAACAGCCCTAAATGAAGAGTGCAATGAGTGAAAGAAATAGACAAACCAAAAGTGAAATCAGAGGACTTACCCAATTAGACCCGGACCCTACTGCCTTCTCAATTTCGACCACGACGTGATATCAATCAACCATTCCTGTCATGAATGGTTAAATAACATCAAGTCGTAGCGAAATCGTGCCCAAATCGGAGAAGAAGATGACCTTGACCGAATTTCAAATTTAAAATCTTACATTCGAGAGGTTTGGGGAACCTTTGGAGGAAATGGAATGTGCATTAGTGATGTAGGGACAGAGAAGAGTCGACAGTGTTAATTTGGTGATGTTTGGGTGGCGGCGCCGCTGTGTATGGTGGTGGCGGCCTCCAGGGTTTGGTAGACTTGAGGCGTTCTAGGGGTATTCGAGAGAAACTAACAGGAGATATGAAATGGGGAGGTGAAGGGGAGGAAGTGGTGTAACTTTGAGCGTCATTGGTCGCCGGTCGCCGCCGTAAGGCGATTTCCGGCGGCAGAGCCGGCGAGGCTATAGAGATACAAGGAAGATGATAGTTTTGTCTCAAATGTTTGTAAAGAATTATTACAATTTTAAGTAATTCAAATGGACTGATTTGGACCGTTGGATGAGCTCAATTGAACGGCCTAGATTTAACTACGCCAAATGGCGTCGTTTGGTCACAGAAGGGGGCAGGCCGGGTTTAGGGCACTGGGCTGGGTCGGTTTGGGTATGGATTTTAAAGGTTATTTGTTTGGGCTTACCCATTTGGCCCAAATACAGGTCTCTTAAGACCAACCCTCTTCTATTTATTTTCTTTCTCAATTGTTTCTTTTATTTCTTTTCCTTTGTTTTTGCATTTTGTATTTTTGTATTATTTTTTCTGATTTTATAAAGATGCAAAAATTAAAACAAAGACCTAATATAATTCAAAGTTAAACTAATTAACTCCTAAAATTGTTTAAAAACTATTCCATGACGAATTCACAATTTAAAATGCAAAAGTGAACTATTTTTGTTATTTTCTTCACGTTTTGTTCTAAAACAAATTAACCCCTAATTAATTCTAAAATATGAAATTAGATCCTAAATGCAGATGTATTTTTTTTTGTATTTTTCATATGAATAAAAATGCACAGACAAAATGCAACAATTACCAAAAAAATAACACCAAAATTCACAAAAGTTGTAAAATAATAAAGAAATCATTTTGTTTGGAATTTTTGGGAATAATTCATATATAGGGCAAAAATCACGTGCTCACATCTACCACGAGATATGAGAAATGGGATCAGGTTGCACGCCTGCAACAAGAGGAGACTGAAAGTGAAAGTTGCCTTTATTTTCTTCATTTGTGATAGAAGTTATAGTGTTAGCTTCCTTATTATTCCCTGTTATTTCTTTTAACTGCTGTCACACCTCCTTTTCACCGCGCCCGCGGGGCGCGTGGGGAGTTTTCTCCAATTGAAGGACAGTCGAAACGGGATTTATTTAATTATTTAAGAGTCGCCACCTGGGAATTTTAAGGCGTCCCAAGTCACCAATTTTAATCCCTGAATCGAGGAGAATATGACTCTGTTTATTATTCTGCGAACCAGAAATCCTGAGTAAGGAATTCTGTTAATCCGGAAGAAGGTGTTAGGCATTTCCGAATTCTGTGGTTCTAGCACGGTCGCTTAACTGTTTTTATTATTGGCTTAAATTATCTTGATTTTTATTAAATACTTTTTATTACGTGATTTTTCTACCGCTTTTACTTATTGTGGTTAAGAACCCTTCTTTGAATCGAATTACGCGTACGTATATTCGCATTATAAATTTAAAAAATTGCGGAATTGTGTCACGCGTACGTGTACACAATAATTTTTGATAATATTTATTGAGTAATCATTTTTCGAAATTATGTCGAATCAAGAATATTTGTTTTTCTGACTAAAGAACCGTACATCTCGGTTTTTTATGAAATTGATTTAACGTCTTTGTAAAAAAAATCCTTTTATTAAATATTCGTTCGAAATTGCGCGTACGCATAATCCGAATTTTTTGCTTTTAAAAATATAATCAGGGTACGCGAACGTATCCCTAATCGCGTGACATATTTGTAATGTTATTAAGGAATTTCCACAAAAATATTTGTTATATCACGAGAAATCTCGTTTTAAGATACTCTTTAATTTTTTGTAAAAGAATCCACAATTTATTAAATGTTGACCATTGATTATAATTTCCGAATATAAATTATATTCATTCTAATTATTTAAATTCAAAGGACAGAATAAAAATATGATTGATACTATCTTATGACATATATATATATATGCCAAAGAATAAATTGCATATGAAACTGAAAATAAATGATTCATGAAGGAAATATTTTCCGAGAATTTTTATTATTTATTTAATGCAAATTCTACTTCTAATTATCATTGATATGAAGTGTGGCAATATATGCTTATACATCTCTTTTCATTCTTATATGCTTGCTTTTAATCTAATAGGCCTAATTATTTGGTTAATTTATTTTAAGAAGGTAGATAGGCATTCGAGTTTATAGGAAAGGAATTATTATACAAGCCAATTCAATAAAATTACCTTATATGCAGCTTAGTTGTATGTTGTAAACCTTCATAATATTTTAAACATCGTAACAAGCTATATCATGTCATCTTTCACCAAATTTTATACACACATCTATTATCTTATCGACATCATCATCTTAACATTATGTAACAATAAATATCACTACTATAGTTATCTTGGCCCCTCTACATCACTTCTTACTTAACCAACAACAAAATTTAAATAATGACCAACATTCATATCATATTCCCTACTTCGACAATTTAATATGATTAAACTAATGAGATAATGAGCTAATGTTATTACAAATCTTTAAAGTAGTTTCAAAGTAAGATAATTAGCTCATAGCTATCAAATTGAATTCACTACTAATTAACTAACATAAAATAAAAACGAAATTTAAATTGATGAACTTGGACCAATAAAAACAGAATTTCAATTCAATCTCCATTTATCCACCATATTGAATCTCTTTCCAACATAGAATTTAAAAGGATATATATATACCTGAAAATGAAGGTAGAAGAAGTAAGTTTCAGCAGTTGCAGCAGTAACAAATTCAGTAGAATATACTGATAACACAGTAAAATCTGAACAAGAATAGGATTCGAAGAGCCCAGATGCACAGTAAAGTACTTTTAAGAAACACTTCGGATTTTAACTGAACAGTGGAACCAAGTAAGGTTGAACAGATTCAACAAAAGAAACAATATTTCAGATTTCAATATCTTTTCAGTTTCAAATTTCCATTTTTTTTTTTTGATTTTTCTGTTTTCTGCTGCTGTATATATGTGTGTGTGTATGACTGTTCTTTTTGTTCCTTTTCTGTTTCTTCTTCCTCTCCTAAATTCTCTCAAACTAACCTTCTTCTGAAAACTGATTTCCCTCCCTCTGAAAAATGATTAAAACTCTCCTTCTGTCTGAAACTCCCTCTCAATTTTCCTAAAATTTCTTCAAAAAGAACTCTTAAACTTTCTTCCAGTTTTTCTGAAAATTCCTCAAAGACTCTCCTAAATTCTCTCTTCTTTAACTGTCTGTCCAGCTCCTGTATTTATACAGGGCTGGTCCTAGGCAATTTAAGTGCTTCTTGGACCCCCTTCTTCTTTTTTAAAAACAGAAAATCCCATTATGTAAAACCTTTTCCCTGATTTTCAGCAGCCCATTATCCCTTGTTCCCCATTAGTATCATTAACTAATAGCCACTAACATTACATTATAATATACTAGCACTAACACCCTGTTTTTTACTGTTTCATTCCCAGAAGTGCCCCTGAAATCTTGATGTTATTACTGAAAAATCAGAACCTATAGCAAAACAGATTCTAAAATCTGTACAAACTTAGTTATCTCCCTGATTTACAGCTAAAACCAATCCTATTAACCTCCTAACACAATTGCATTTGACCAACTTTTGCAAACTTGAATTCAAACTGGACATTACATCAATATTATACTGAATTCAGAACTATCATCATAACAACATTATTGAAGTTATCATAACAATTCAGACTGGATTTAACATTGAACCAAAATCAGACACATACAGGATCATTGTCAATACTGACAATGCCCTTGACACTTTAATGTTCAGACAACATATATACAACACTTATTGACGGATTCATATAAACCAGGATGATTTAACTGATGATTATCTACAATATCTGTCAACAAACAGTACATATGATAGAAAACAGGTTGTTTCAATCAGTATTATTATGAATGAAAATTCATAATATAACTAATCGACGAACTAAATCGAGTCGATTACACACATTGTAACTAAGCACAATCAATCAGAAACAATTCACATTTAAAATTAGGTAGACGAGTAGGAGACAGTATGATAATAACAGATTGAAAAATTATACAGACTAAAACAAACACAAAAATACATATATAATACACAATATAAATAGAAAAAATACCTTTGAATCTTCAATTTTATTCCGACTCGAACTCAACTTGGATTTCGGATTTTTGTTTGAAATCAAACTGACCTTAGTCGAAGTATTTTCCACTGAAAATACTTCGGCTAAGGTCGATTAAACCTCAATCTTCATTTAATATGCACAGAATCCGGAAGTTTGGTATTTTTAGGGTTCTTAAAAACTCGATTTGGGATTTAACCATTTCTGGTCAGATTCGAGAAGAACCAAACATGACACAATGGTGAGGGTAGCCTAGGGGTTATTTGGTGTTAATTTGAAACGGATCTGAGTTCGTCCTTGTTTGGTCCGAATCTTCAAAAGAAGATTCGAGAAGCTCGGGACTGATTCGAGCCAAACAACCAACAGATCCATACTCAGGATGACTAGGGGAAGCTATGGTGTTAACTAGGTGTTATTTGGTTTAGGTCTGAACTTGGCTCGAATCTTCAAACGAAGATTCGAGAACCTTCAGGAGGATTCGAGCCCAACGGCTAACATATTTGGATAGAGGAGGCTCAGGGGATTCTATGGTGTTATTTTGGTGACCGGCGGCGTTGATGCCGCCGGGTTTCAGGCGGTGGAATCCTAGGGCGGCTAGGGTTAGGAGTGGGGCTTAGGGGACGATGATGAACAGTGTAGGAGAGGGGGGTGTTTAGTTAGGGGCCGGGTAAGGCTTGGGGACTTATATAGGGGTGGGGTGGACTGATGTTATCCGTCCGATCAAGTAAGATTAAGGGCCAGGTTTAATCCACTAATCCGAACGACGTCGTTTGGTCTAAGTTCAGGGTCAGCCTGTATTGGGTCAAAGGGTCGGGTTACGGGTTTCGGGTAAGGGTAGAAGATCTCGTCCGTTGATTGGATTTGATCGAACGGTCCATGCTGAGCCATGACTAAACGCTGTCGTATTGACTCCTTTCGGACTGGACCGGACCTGGGCTAAAGGGGATTGGGCTGTGAAGGGAATTAATTCACTTGGGCCTGGATTTTAATCCAGGTCCAATTTTTTCACCATTACAAAATTTTTTATTTTTATTTATAAAAAATCTTAATAAAAATTATAAAACACTTTTTAACCTTACACAAAAATATTAATTACTTCATAACAATTATTTAACACATAGTCAAAACATCAATCACACAATGAAACATTTAAAATAAAACAAATGCATATTTTTGTGATTTTATTTTAAATTATCTCTTAAATGCATAATTAAATCCTATATTCATGCAAATATGTATTTTATTTTATTTTTGTTTAATTATGACAAAGCAAACATTTTACGGACATAAACAAATTTTTAACATCACGCAAATTCAGAAATTACACAGTAAAAGAAATTTATTTTGATTTATTTCGGAGTAGTTTTTTTCGTAAGGCAAAAATCACGTGCTCACAGCTGCCCCTCTTTGTGCGGAAACTCGAAGAGTTTTTGTACAAAGATAAAGTGAGCGGACACGAGCGATTTCTGCCCGTTCGAATACTCCGTGGGAAGCATTTTTGGAAATATTTGACCGAACCTCTGCTTCAAAGGTTTCCTACATATCCTTGGCTATAAAGGAATCAGGTCAATGTAGTTCGGGAATTTTGGGTAGCTGGGACTACCGCGGGACTGTGATGTTACTGCTGCTTCGTGCTGCTTTACTGCTTGCTGACCTCCTTATTACACCTTACTTTAAAGGAAATACAAAAATTTAAACTAGACTATGGTACATGAATTATAAAAATCTTATCTAGATCATGCCCTTGCGTTTCTTGTTGTCTTGATATCTTGGTGACTCTTGGGCATTTGGCTTATTCCGTATTCCTTTTGGAACTCTTGTTGTTTCTTGCTGGGGATTCTGTTGGACTTCTCTGCTTTATTGATTCTAAGTGTGCTCCTTTATCATATGAGCGGGCTTTTGATTTCAACACTTCAATTGCATTCCCTCGTTCTTCAGGTGGGTGCCTTGACTGCTTCTTTTCTTCCTTCATCCTCATTCTCCATGTGGACGCCTGACTTCTTCTTTTTCTCATCCTCATTCTCCAGGTGGACGCCTGACTTCTTTAATTCTTCATCCTCATTCTCCAGGTGGACGCCTGACTTCTTTAATTTTCATCCTCATTCTCCAGGTGGACGCCTGACTTCTTTAATTTTCTCATCCTCATTCTTCAGGTGGACGCCTGACTTCTTCAATTCTTCATCCTCATTCTCCAGGTGGACGCCTGACTTCTTTAATTTTCATCCTCATTCTCCAGGTGGACGCCTGATTTATTTAATTCTCATCCTCATTTTCCAGGTGGACGCCTAATTTCTTTAATTCTCATCCTCATTCTCTAGGTGGACGCCTGATTTCTTTAATTTTCATCCTCATTCTCCAGGTGGACGCCTAACTTCTTTAATTCTCATCCTCATTCTCCAGGTGGACGCCTGATTTCTTTAATTCTCATCCTCATTCTCCAGGTGGACGCCTGACTTCTTCAATTCTCATCCTGACTTCTTCAATTCTCATCCTCATTCTCCAGGTGGACGCCTGACTTCTTCAATTCTCATCCTCATTCTCCAGGTGGACGCCTGACTTCTTTAATTCTTCATCCTCATTCTCCAGGTGGACGCCTGACTTCTTTTAATTCTCATCCTCATTCTCCAGGTGGACGCCTGACTTCTTTAATTTTCTCATCCTCATTCTTCAGGTGGACGCCTGACTTCTTCAATTCTTCATCCTCATTCTCCAGGTGGACGCCTGACTTCTTTAATTTTCATCCTCATTCTCCAGGTGGACGCCTGATTTCTTTAATTCTCATCCTCATTTTCCAGGTGGACGCCTGATTTCTTTAATTCTCATCCTCATTCTCCAGGTGGACGCCTGACTTCTTTAATTCTCATCCTCATTCTCCAGGTGGACGCCTGATTTCTTTAATTCTCATCCTCATTCTCCAGGTGGACGCCTGACTTCTTCAATTCTCATCCTCATTCTCCAGGTGGACGCCTGACTTCTTCAATTCTCATCCTCATTCTCCAGGTGGACGCCTGACTTCTTTAATTCTTCATCCTCATTCTCCAGGTGGACGCCTGACTTCTTCTTCTTTCATCCTCATTCTCCAGGTGGACGCCTGACTTCTTCTTTTCTCATCCTCATTCTCCAGGTGGACGCCTGACTTCTTCAATTTTCATCCTCATTCTCCAGGTGGACGCCTGACTTCTTCTTTTCTTTGTCCTCATTCTCCAGGTGGACGCCTGATTTCTTCTCTTCTCATCCTCATTTTCCAGGTGGACGCCTGACTTCTTTAATTCTCTGTCCTCATTCTCCAGGTGGACGCCTGACTTCTTCAATTTCTTTTGCCAGGTATTTCCTAACACAAATATTGTTTTTGCCCCTGTTTTAAATCAAAGAAAACTTCGTTAGTTTAAAGCAGGGTGGTTGGCTGTGGTATTCTTGCAGATGGTGATGTTTCTCTTCGTCTCTCTTTATTGCCTTGGAATGATTGAAAAGACTGTTTTGTCTTTGTAATTGATCCTTGACTATAGGATTCCCTTCTGTGTGTTTTCCTTCAAAACCTTTCAACTGTAATCATGTGCCTCTTTTGACTTTGCTGATCCACTTTTGATTTCATTTTTCTTACACCCGTATTTTATCTCCCACCTTTCGTGGCTGTATTTTGTAACCTTGAATCTTGGTAGTATATCTTGACATTCATTCTTATTTGTTTGGAATAAAACTTATCTCAAAGCTTGGAGAAAATAAGATTATTAGTAGCGAAATACGCTGATTTCGACAATTATAGAATGAAAAGAAAAATCCACTTTTTGGATGACTGTTGGAAAAAGAATAAAGGACTTATTTGATTGGAATTACTGGCACCAATGATCAAGGTATGCATTTCGGATTAATCAACCCAGTCTTTTAATCAATCTCCTTTCAATTGTCTCAAGGAATTTTCATCGATAAATTTGTCTCGTTTTTCACTTCTTCACTTCCTTTTCGCCTTATGGTGCCTGCGAAGGTTTTCACCAATAAGACTCTCTCATTTTGTTTTTTTCTCAACTTCCGTCGCCTTATGGTGCCCATGTGGGTTTTCACCTATAAGACTCTCTCATTTTACTTTTCTCTCAACTTCCGTCGCCTTATGGTGCCCTTGTGGGTTTTCACCTATAAGACTCTCTCATTTTTACTTTCTTTTCTTGTTTGTACCAGAGTGTTATGAACCATCTTCATTTGCTTGCCTCAGAATTTTTCTAAGATTGATCGAAAGGTTTTTTTGGTATGGGGTTAGAAATGAAAAAAGTATTAAAAGCTAAATAGCTTTGGTATGGGTTTAAAATTACAACTCTTGGAATCTTTTATTATTTCCAATACAATTCCTGCCCCAGTTTCTTGATTGGGGTCTCTTAATGTTTCTTTTCGTGCACATTGTGTATGTTGTGCATCCTATGACCGAGCCGTGAGGCGCCTACGTATCCTTCTTTGAGGAATCAGGTCAAACGTAGTTCACTACATAATGATGATGATTTTTTTTTTATGTAATACTTGATTTTTATTGATTCCAAGAGAGGGTAGGAAAGAAACAAGTTGGCTCAAAGGGGAAGCAAATGGTTTAGTGTTTGGATAGCAGAATAAATTGCCTTTGTCATTCCAATCTTCGAAATAATGCTAAATATAAACACTCAAAAAGTTATGCATAATATCTCTTTACTGCGTCAGAATTGATCGCCATATCTATGCATTTGCCTTCAATGTCTGTTAAGCATAGTGCACCATTTGATAATACTCTGGTCACAATGAATGGTCCTTGCCAATTCGGGGCAAATTTGCCTCTTGCTTCAACCTGATGTGGAAGAATACGCTTCAGCACATGCTGACCTACTTCAAACTTTCGGGGACGCACCTTTTTGTTGTATGCTCTTTCTATTCTTCTTTGATATAATTGACCATGGCATACTGCGGTCAATCGTTTTTCGTCAATCAAGTTTAACTGTTCTAGACGGGTTTTGACCCATTCATCATCATCAATCTTTGCTTCGGCGATGATCCGAAGGGAAGGAATCTCAATTTCTGCAGGAATTACTGCTTCGGTGCCATATACCAACAAATAAGGAGTTGCTCCTACTGAAGTGCGAACAGTAGTGCGGTATCCCAATAATGCAAATGGTAATTTTTCATGCCATTGTTTTGAACCTTCTACCATTTTCCGAAGTATCTTCTTTATGTTTTTGTTGGCTGCTTCTACTGCTCCATTCGCCTTGGGCCGATATGGGGTAGAGTTACGATGTGTAATCTTAAACTGTTGACATACTTCTTTCATTAAGTTGCTGTTGAGATTAGCACCGTTATCTGTGATGATCACCTTCGGGATTCCGAATCGACATATGATATTTGAGTGGACAAAATCGACCACAGCTTTCTTGGTCACTGATTTGAATGTCTTGGCCTCAACCCATTTGGTAAAATAATCAATAGCTACCAGAATGAACCTGTGCCCATTGGATGCTGCCGGCTCAATTGGTCCAATCACATCCATGCCCCAGGCAACGAAGGGCCATGGTGCCGACATTGTGTGCAACTCGG
This sequence comes from Nicotiana sylvestris, assembly GCF_000393655.2. Classification (NCBI taxonomy): domain Eukaryota; kingdom Viridiplantae; phylum Streptophyta; class Magnoliopsida; order Solanales; family Solanaceae; genus Nicotiana; species Nicotiana sylvestris. The sequence continues at coordinate 62,014,732 of NC_091061.1, read as the reverse complement.
ATGGTGGAGAATGAATCAAATCTCCGTGTATTTGGCATTGATGACACTTGCGCACAAAACTGATACAATCTCGCTCCATGGTAAGCCAATAGTAACCAGCTCGGAGGATTTTCTTTGCCAACACATATCCACTCATGTGGGGTCCGCAAACTCCTGAATGTACTTCAGACATGACAGCTGTAGCTTGTCTGGCATCTATGCATCTTAATAATCCAAGATCTGGTGTTCTTTTATACAAAACTCCTCCGCTTAAGAAGAATCCATTTGCCAATCGCCTAATGGTCCTCTTTTGGTCTCCTGTGGCTTGTGCGGGATATATACCCATCCTGATATATTCCTTGATGTCGTGGAACCATGGTTCTCCATCAAATTCTTCTTCAACCATATTGCAATAAGCGTGCTGATTGTGGACTTGAATATGTATTGGATCCACATAAGCTTTGTCTGGATGGTGCAACATTGATGCTAGGGTAGCCAATGCATCGGCAACTTCATTATGGATTCTTGGAATATGTTGGAATTCCACTGATTGAAACCGCTGACAAAGATCATGTAGACATTGTCGGTATGGTATGAGCTTCAAATCTCGGGTTTCCCATTCTCCTTGAATTTGATGTACCAAAAGATCCGAATCTCCCATGACTAAGATTTCTCGGATACCCATGTCTGCAGCTAGCCTTAACCCCAAAATGCAAGCTTCATATTCAGCCATATTATTGGTGCAATAAAATCGCAATTGAGCCGTAACAGGATAGTGATGCCCTGTTTCAGAAATGATTACAGCTCCTATTCCGACTCCTTTCATGTTAGCAGCTCCATCAAAGAAAAGTTTCCAGCCAGGTCTTTCAATTTGCTCCACCTCGTCGATATGCATTGTTTCCTCATCAGGAAAATAAGTCTTCAACGGCTCATATTCCTCATCGACCGGGTTTTCGGCTAAATGATCGGCTAGTGCTTGAGCCTTCATTGCCGTTCGAGTCACATAGATGATGTCGAATTCTGTGAGCAATATCTGCCACTTTGCAAGTCTTCCTGTTGGCATAGGCTTTTGAAAAATGTATTTCAATGGATCCAACCTAGAAATGAGGTAAGTAGTGTAGGATGACAAATAGTGTTTCAATTTTTGAGCTACCCATGTTAGGGCACAACATGTCTTTTCCAGATGAGTATACTTAACCTCATAAGCTGTGAACTTCTTGCTAAGGTAGTAGATGGCCTGTTCTTTTCTGCCCGTGAGGTCATGTTGCCCCAATACACAACCAAATGAATTCTCCAAGACCGTTAAGTAAAGAATCAAAGGTCTTCCTGGCTCTGGCGGGACCAATACGGGTGGTTTCGACAAGTACCCTTTTATCTTATCGAAAGCTTTTTGACACTCATCAGTCCATTTGACCGCAGCATCCTTTTTCAACAATTTGAAAATTGGTTCACAAGTTGTTGTGAGCTGAGCAATAAACCTGCTGATATAATTTAACCTTCCCAACAAACTCATTACTTCAGTTTTGTTTCTTGGGGGTGGTAGTTCTTGGATGGCTTTGATATTTGATGGGTCTAGCTCGATGCCTCGTCGACTGACTATGAATCCCAGCAACTTTCCGGATGGAACTCCAAATGCACACTTGGCAGGGTTAAGCTTGAGGTTGTACCTGCGAAGTCTTAAGAAGAACTTCCTCAAATCCCCAACGTGGTTGGCCTGATGTTTTGATTTTATGATCACATCGTCCACGTATACCTCAATCTCCTTGTGTATCATATCATGAAACACTGTGGTCATTGCTCTCATATAGGTTGCTCCGGCGTTCTTTAAACCGAATGGCATTACCCGGTAGCAATAAGTTCCCCATGGTGTGATGAATGCCGTCTTTTCTGCATCTTCTTCATCCATTAGAATTTGATGATATCCGGCATAACAATCCACGAAAGATCCTATATCATGCTTGGCACAATTGTCGATCAAAATATGGATATTGGGTAATGGGAAATTATCCTTTGGACTTGCTTTGTTGAGATTGCGATAGTCGACGCATACTCTAATTTTGCCGTCTTTCTTTGGCACAGGAACGACATTAGCCAACCAAACAGGGATATCGAGTGACTCGAATGACCTTTGCTTCCAATTGTTTGGTGATTTCTTCCTTAATTCTCATACTCATATCAGGCTTGAATTTTCTCAGCCTCTGCTTGACAGGAGGCACCATTGGATCGGTGGGCAATTTGTGGACCACTAAATCAGTGCTCAAGCCCGGCATGTCGTCATACGACCATGCAAAAACATCTTTGAATTCTATGAGTGCTTTAATTAACTCTTCTCGGATCTTTGGTTCGAGATGGACACTTATTTTAGTTTCTCGGATATTACTCGTGTCCCCTATATTGATGTCCTCGGTATCACTCAAGTTAGGTTTGATTTTTTCCTCAAAGTGAATTAACTCTTTACTAATCTCTTCAAAAACCTCATCTTCATCATATTCTGATTCATAATCACAATATGTTTCTTGAATTAATATTTCGGAACCAGATTGATTTTTAAGACTGGGCTGAAGATTCCTCATGCATGCCATATCACTAGAGCCAGCGTAAAAAGAACTGTACAGAAAAGAAGAAAAAGAAAAGAAAGCTTATTAGGAATGATAATAAAAAGGAAACTGCTTTTTATTGGATGATGAAAGATAACAAGGTTTTGCACACTTCAAACCAACTGTAAGATAAACTTTGGGATTACAACCTTGAAATAACCCAAACAAACTGAAAGAAAAATCAAAATAAACTACCAAGACTCCTTTCGAATTGGGAGAGGAGTGGCTATCCAATTATTGAGCTTTGTTTTCGGTCCAACGAATTGAACTTCTGCGTTGCTACACCCTTCTCCGCCTTCTAGCATATTTACATCACTAAACAATTTCTTGAACCTTTCAATTAATTCCTCCTCGGGATTGACCTGGGATTTAGGAATTGTTGTTATCGGGCGATTTTTAGTACCGGTCTTGACAAAAGACTTCGACAGCTGTGGTACTGGTTTTGGAAGAACCCATGCTTGGTGTTTCAACTTCCTGGCTCTTATCACGTCATTGGCGGTAGGTATGAACCCTAAACCGAATGTTCCCCAGTTCTTGGGGAGAGATACTGGTTGTACAATTCCTTGCAAAGATAAACCCAGACCTTTGCCGGGTATAAAGCCATTCTTCAGCATTTCATAAGCTACCATGACTGATGCAGAGGATACCTTTGGATTCGCAAGGTATTTTCCTTCTGGAATTTTCTCTACCGACACTGTGTCTGACACTTGGTATACCCATGGTCCTTGGTCAATTTTTGCTCCCTCGACTGGTACAATGGTGCTGTCGTGAGCTTTTAAATTTTCTTCTCCATGCACGATATTTCTTGATGGTCCCATTCAAACTTGACAGCCTGATGTAATGTTGACGGGACTGCTTTAGCAGCATGGATCCATGGTCGACCCAACAACAAGTTGTAAGAAACAGTCATGTCCAACACTTGGAATTCCATTGTGAATTCAACTGGCCCTATAGTTAGTTCCAACACTATGTCGCCAAATGAATCTCTGCTTCCACCGTCAAATCCTCGTACGCAGATACTATTCTTTTGGATCCTCTCCTCTTTAATTTTTAATTTGTTTAAAGTGGAGAGAGGGCATATGTTTGCACTGGACCCATTGTCGACCAATACCCGGGTTACTACGGAGTTTTCACATTTCACGGTGAGGTAAAGAGCTCTGTTGTGCTCGGTACCTTCCACAGGTAATTCATCATCAGCAAATGTAATCCTGTTTGTCTCAAAGATTCTGTTGGCTATTTTGCCCAAATGATTTACAGAGATCTTTTCAGGAACATGAGCTTCATTCAGGATTTTCATCAACGCCAGACGGTGTTCCTCTGAATGGATCAGTAATGACAACAATGAAATTTGAGCGGGGGTCTTCTTTAATTGATCCACAACAGAATAATCATGGAGCTTCATTTTTCTTAAAAACTCCTCCGCCTCTTCTTCCGTCACAGCTTTCTTCGTGGGCATTGGATTGTTTTTAGTTTTTCTCAGCTCTTCGGGAGTAAAACATCTTCCCGAACGAGTCAAGCCTTGTACCTCACACACTTCTTCCTTGATTTCTTTGCCTTTGTACATTACGGTCACCCGTTCATAGTTCCATGGGATGGTTTTGTTGTTGATGATTGGCAGCTGGATTACAGGTGCAATAATAACCCGATCTGTACGTGCTCCTTCCACGAATACAACGGGTTTGTTAGCAACCCCTGGTACTATCACTTTTGGCCTTTCTTGTTTTGCGGCAACTTTGCTCGATGATCCCTCATCGACTATCATAGACGGTTCATCACCATTTTTGTTCTGCTTAGACACCGGCTTCTCCTCCATTAACTGCTTATCTGGCTTGGTTTCATGAGACTTGATCATCATGACAGTTTGTGACGGCTTCTTTGTCTCCCCATCAGCTTGTATGATTTCTATCATATTAGCCTCTTGATGGGCTGGCATCGGATTTCTATTGATATTCGGAGCTTCGGGGGTTTGAACCTCGATTTTATTAGTATCAATCAGCTCTTGTATTGCATTTTTCAAATGCCAACATTTCTCCGTATCATGGCCTGGTGTACCGGAGCAATATTCACAGCTAATGGTGTAATCCAGATTCTTTGGTGGAGGATTGGGTAGCTTGGATTGTATTGGTCTCAACATGTCTAACTGTCTCAGCCTGTGGAACAGACTAGTGTAAGACTCTCCCAATGGAGTGTAAGTTTTCTTTTTCTGTTCCCTTTCTCCCCTGAATGCTGGCCTAGGCCTGAAACCTGGTCCGGGATAAGCTCGGGGGTAGGTATTTGGTGTGACAGGAGCACGCCAATTGGTGTGAACAGGTGGCTGATTGTATGCTTGAGCGTGGTTAATGGCGAAATGAGGCTCTGAAGGGTGATAGTAATGTTGGGATGAATCATGGTGGTAAGCTGATTGGCGAGGTCGTTGCTGATTATAGTAAAGCGGTGAACCCCTGGGTCCCGGCCAAATTCCTGAATCAACTACGGATGCTTCCTCCCTCTTCTTTCTTCCGATTCCTCCTACCCCGCCTTGAATAGCTTGAGTAGTTGCCTTAATTGCTGAATAGCTCATAATTTTATTTGTCTTGAGGCCTTCTTCCACCATACCTCCCATCTTCACTACCTCGTTGAATGATTTTCCAACCGCTGAAACCAAGTGGGCGTAGTAAGTTGGTTCCAAGGCTTGGAGGAAGTAGTCTACCATTTCGCTCTCCTTCATAGGAGGATCCACTCTTGCTGCCTGTTCTCTCCACCGAAAACCATACTCTCTGAAACTTTCATTGTGTTTCTTCTCAAATTTGGTCAAAGATAATCGATCTGGGATGATTTCCAGATTGTATTGGAAATGGTATGCGAATGCCTGTGCGAGGTCATCCCAGGTGTACCATCTTCCATGGTCCTGGCGTGTATACCACTCCAAAGCTGATCCGCTTAGACTTTGACTGAAGTAAGCCATCAATAATTCATCCTTTCCCCCAGCTCCTCGCATCTTGCTACAGAAACCCCTTAAGTGGGCTACTGGGTCGCCGTGCCCGCTGTATAGGTCAAATTTGGGCATCTTGAAGCCAAATGGCAATTGTACATTAGGGAATAAGCATAAATCTTTGTATGCTACACTGACTTGCCCACCTAATCCTCGCATGTCTCGGAACGATTGTTCTAGACTTTTGACCTTCCTGAACATCTCTTCTTGTTCAGCACTTTTGGCTGGCTTGTCAATTTCGGTTGGGAGATCAAACCGAGGAGCAGGTGAGTTGATTTCGGAGGCTTTGAAGGTGGGCTCCGGGGGGTAATATTGGTTGTCTTGGGCCTGAAATGTAGGCTCACTAGGAGATTTGTGAAATGTAACAGGGGGAGGTGCTACGAAAACAGGAGTCATAGGTGGAGGAAGGTACGGAACTGGTTTTGGAGGTGGAGACTGTGGTGTCTGAGAGGTGGTGCCTCGGTAGTGCTGATAAATGGGGAAACTTGGGGATAATTCAGTGGTGATATTATCCTGAGTTTGGATCATTGATGGAGCAGGGTTATTTGGGTAAGATGGGGGTAACTGTCCTGTAGACCAAGCTTGGTACATTTCAGCCATTTGCTGCTTGAGCTTAAGCATTTCTTCTTTCATTTTCCCGACATCCATCTCTTCTATCTCCATACCTGTGTCAACATCTGGGATAGACATACTTTCGGGTATTGGTCCTTTTGATCTTGTGTGATAGTGATAATATGCCAGTATACTCTTTAGAGAAACTAACTGGTTGAATTCTGAATTCTGAAAATGAACAAACTTGTTAGTTTTGAGAGTTTAACACATATATAATCACACGTTGAGATGCAATGCTCCTAGACAAATAATCCCTTTCTATTATGCATTCGCTCGGTTGCTTGTGTCGTCCCAGCTTTTTTTGAAAAATTGTCATTCGCTTTTATTTACTATATATATCTTTATTGTGGTGGTCGAATTTTTAGAGATTGCCTACGTATCATGCCAAACATGAATCGGACCTTGCGTAGTTCAGACCAAAGTCAATCATGTTTATTTATTACCCAAAGATGGAATTACATTTGAAAACTTTAAGGAAATAGCTTGAAACACACATCAAAATAAAGATACAATTCATAACATCTCACAATATGCCCCACTTTCCACTAATATTGGATTATCTGCTCAATGTGGGGCTTGACCTGGATGGCCTCCCAGCGTACGATACATCCTTTCCAACTCCATTGCTAGATGACGAGCAAAAGTGGGAGCATGCTCTGTAAACGTTTCATAATCCATTCCTTGGCAGTTTACATAACTTTGAGATGTGAAGACTGCCAGGTCGTGGATTTGTGCCCTGAAACCTTGGAGACGTTGGTCTTGGTCTTGTAATTGCTGCTGGCGAGTGGTGGCTATATCTCTGACACGGTTTTCACGATCTAAAGCTGATTCTAATAGAGCTCGGAGTCTGGCCTGCTCTAATCTTACTTGCGATCTTTCCCTGTCGAGGTTTGCTTGTTGATATTCTCTGTTGCATCTTCTTGCCTCTTCTAGTTGTGCACGAAGCTGGTCTTCTGATCGCATCCAATAGTCTTTTTCCATCTTGAATTGAGCCTTGTCTTTTTCGGATTGCCTATCTTGGCGTTCCTTGTTAGATCTGGCTTCTTCGTTTAATTGTTGGATCCTTTCTTTTGCTTTGCTCAATGCCCTTTCGTTTTCCGCAAGCATGGAATCATAATCTTGCATTTTTTCGAAGAGGTTGGCGATGGTTTTTTGATCCTTCCAGCTCCTCTTTGGCGTTTCAGAGACTCTTTTCATTTTTTGGAACCGAGCATGAAGATTTTCATTCTCACAAGCTAGACTCTTTTTCTCGCCTTTGGCTTCTTGTTCTTGCAAATCTTTCTCCAAACTGAGGCTTCTTAGATTTTCTTTTAGGGCATGGATAGTGGCTTTGTACCCTTTTTCTTTTTCTCCCCAGATTAACCGCTCTTGGATTTTATCATTGAAATTTTGAACATGGGGTCTTTTTGTTGGCCTTTTTAGCTCAGGTTCTGGTACATCATCCACGCGAGACCGCTTTTCGAACCACCTTGCATATCCAGGATTTATCTCACCCTTGGTAGTGTCTAGGACTTGAGTATCACTTTTCAAGTATCGGCACCCATTCCACATTTGCTGAAGTAAAGCTTCGGGAATAGTGGCTTCTGGGTGTAATTCGATTACTTGCATACTCAAATCTTCCTCATCAGGAACTACTTGATATCTCCCTAGTTGCCTTAGGACTCTTAGTGGTGCATACGGCTGAATGCTTCTCAATCCCAATAGTAGTAGATAACTATTTGAGGTTGACATATGTATTACTTCTCTCATCGGGAGCCATCCCAGAGTCCATTCAATTTGATTTGCAGTTAAAGCCTTTAGATGAGATACCCATGCTTCTATCCCTTCTGGAGCTTGATAATCTTTTGTTCTTTCCTCATAGCTCTCGATGCAATTAGCTTTGTTCGACCCATACTGTATGATCTTGGGCTGTTGTTGGAGATGTTCAATCACCCACATTTGCAACAAAATTTTGCATCCTTCGAAAACTTTCGCTCCTGATTTGCATAAAGTCAAAGCCCGATAAATATCTGATAGAATGATGGGGACAAGGGTGTGATTTTCTTTAGTGGTGAGGATTTGCACAACTTTTGCGGTGCGAATATCAATTGTTCGCTCTTTATTTGGGAAGACCATGACTCCTAGAAAAGCCACCATGAAAGCAAATCGACGGTGTATCTGCCAAATGTCTTTGTTTTGCTTATTAGTAAGGCCTTTCTCATGAATTTCGAACCCATCTGACTTTCCAAATCTGGAATACAAAAAATTGAAGGAACAACATCCATTGATGACATTGCTTTTCCTGATTTGACTGCTGATGTTCAGAAGACCGAAGAATCGATGTATTGAAGGAGCCTTTGTGAATATCAAGCTTTGATTTCTTAAACTTCCGTCAAAACCAACATAGCCAGCTATCTCCTCTAATGTAGGAGTAAGCTCGAAGTCAGAGAAACGAAAAACATTGTGAACAGGATCCCAGAAAGTTACTAATGCCGTAATCAGATCATCCCGAGGCTCAACTTTCATAATGTCCGTGAGATTTCCCAAATGCTTGACGACCCATTTTTGACCGTCTTCGCCTAAATCATACCACCACATTTGAAGCTGACATAGAAATTCCTCCGTACTTGTGGATGAGGGGCTTTGTGTGTTGCTCATTTTGTATCTGAAATTTAATTTTAATAAAGTCAAAATTTATACTAAAAATCATTTTCGAAATTTTTCTTTTATTTAAAAAAAAATTTTAAAACTATATTTTTTCGAAATTTTTAAAGCAACCCATTTTATTCCTTGCTTCTCACCATGATTTTATTTAAGCTGGTCAACAAGCATGTTCGAGGCGAATGAATGCACAAATAACAAGTAGGATGCATCATGATGGTCTTTTAATTTTTGGTTCACCTGTCCTAGACAGACCCAACCCCTGTGTTGAGTCTCCAAGGCCAAATGCATATGATGCAAATATTCGTTCCTACTAGGGATCCGGTACATGGCTGAGTTATTCTAAGTGTAAAACCTTAGGTTGATTGTTCTAAACCTGGCTTACCCAAACGGACAGTTTGAGCCGAAGCGGGGGTAATGTACCGGGAGCACGAAAGTCTGCCCGGCCTAGTTACTTGTCCCAACTCCGTCTTATTTGGTATGACTTTAACAGAAAGGTGGGTCACGCGCACGTGTACACCATAAATTCAGAAGACTCAGAAAGAAGGGGGTTTCGTAGCAGTTGTATATATTCACAATTCGAATAATATTAAAGCGGTAAAAAGAAAACATTTAGCATATTAGCATATAAACAGTTGATAATTATATAGTAAATAAAGCCAATAAAACAGATATTTTAAGCTCGAATTCTTTAAACCCTGAACCAATGGTTCTGGGTTACGGCAACACTTAATTCCCCAGCAGAGTCGCCAGAGCTGTCACACCTCCTTTTCACCGCGCCCGCGGGGCGCGTGGGGAGTTTTCTCCAATTGAAGGACAGTCGAAACGGGATTTATTTAATTATTTAAGAGTCGCCACCTGGGAATTTTAAGGCGTCCCAAGTCACCAATTTTAATCCCTGAATCGAGGAGAATATGACTCTGTTTATTATTCTGCGAACCAGAAATCCTGAGTAAGGAATTCTGTTAATCCGAAAGAAGGTGTTAGGCATTTCCGAATTCCGTGGTTCTAGCACGGTCGCTTAACTGTTTTTATTATTGGCTAAATTATCTTGATTTTTATTAAATACTTTTTATTACGCGATTTTTCTACCGCTTTTACTTATTGTGGTTAAGAACCCTTCTTTGAATCGAATTACGCGTACGTATATTCGCATTATAAATTTAAAAAATTGCGGAATTGTGTCACGCGTACGTGTACACAATAATTTTTGATAATATTTATTGAGTAATCATTTTTCGAAATTATGTCGAATCAAGAATATTTGTTTTTCTGACTAAAGAACCGTACATCTCGGTTTTTTATGAAATTGATTTAACGTCTTTGTAAAAAAAATCCTTTTATTAAATATTCGTTCGAAATTGCGCGTACGCATAATCTGAATTTTTTGCTTTTAAAAATATAATCAGGGTACGCGAACGTATCCCTAATCGCGTGACATATTTGTAATGATATTAAGGAATTTCCACAAAAATATTTGTTATATCACGAGAAATCTCGTTTTAAGATACTCTTTAATTTTTTGGAAAAGAATCCACAATTTATTAAATGTTGACCATTGATTATAATTTCCGAATATAAATTATATTCATTCTAATTATTCAAATTCAAAGGACAGAATAAAAATATGATTGATACTATCTTATGACATATATATATATATATATATATATATATGCCAAAGAATAAATTTCATATGAAACTGAAAATAAATGATTCATGAAGGAAATATTTTCCGAGAATTTTTATTATTTATTTAATGCAAATTCTACTTCTAATTATCATTGATATGAAGTGTGGCAATATATGCTTATACATCTCTTTTCATTCTTATATGCTTGCTTTTAATCTAATAGGCCTAATTATTTGGTTAATTTATTTTAAGAAGGTAGATAGGCATTCGAGTTTATAGGAAAGGAATTATTATACAAGCCAATTCAATAAAATTACCTTATATGCAGCTTAGTTGTATGTTGTAAACCTTCATAATATTTTAAACATCGTAACAAGCTATATCATGTCATCTTTCACCAAATTTTATACACACATCTATTATCTTATCGACATCATCATCTTAACATTATGTAACAATAAATATCTACATCACTTCTTACTTAACCAACAACAAAATTTAAATAATGACCAACATTCATATCATATTCCCTACTTCGACAATTTAATATGATTAAACTAATGAGATAATGAGCTAATGTTATTACAAATCTTTAAAGTAGTTTCAAAGTAAGATAATTAGCTCATAGCTATCAAATTGAATTCACTACTAATTAACTAACATAAAATAAAAACGAAATTTAAATTGATGAACTTGGACCAATAAAAACAGAATTTCAATTCAATCTCCATTTATCCACCATATTGAATCTCTTTCCAACATAGAATTTAAAAGGATATATATATACCTGAAAATGAAGGTAGAAGAAGTAAGTTTCAGCAGTAACAAATTCAGTAGAATATACTGATAACACAGTAAAATCTGAACAAGAATAGGATTCGAAGAGCCCAGATGCACAGTAAAGTACTTTTAAGAAACACTTCGGATTTTAACTGAACAGTGGAACCAAGTAAGGTTGAACAGATTCAACAAAAGAAACAATATTTCAGATTTCAATATCTTTTCAGTTTCAAATTTCCATTTTTTTTTTTTGATTTTTCTGTTTTCTGCTGCTGTATATATGTGTGTGTGTATGACTGTTCTTTTTGTTCCTTTTCTGTTTCTTCTTCCTCTCCTAAATTCTCTCAAACTAACCTTCTTCTGAAAACTGATTTCCCTCCCTCTGAAAAATGATTAAAACTCTCCTTCTGTCTGAAACTCCCTCTCAATTTTCCTAAAATTTCTTCAAAAAGAACTCTTAAACTTTCTTCCAGTTTTTCTGAAAATTCCTCAAAGACTCTCCTAAATTCTCTCTTCTTTAACTGTCTGTCCAGCTCCTGTATTTATACAGGGCTGGTCCTAGGCAATTTAAGTGCTTCTTGGACCCCCTTCTTCTTTTTTAAAAACAGAAAATCCCATTATGTAAAACCTTTTCCCTGATTTTCAGCAGCCCATTATCCCTTGTTCCCCATTAGTATCATTAACTAATAGCCACTAACATTACATTATAATATACTAGCACTAACACCCTGTTTTTTACTGTTTCATTCCCAGAAGTGCCCCTGAAATCTTGATGTTATTACTGAAAAATCAGAACCTATAGCAAAACAGATTCTAAAATCTGTACAAACTTAGTTATCTCCCTGATTTACAGCTAAAACCAATCCTATTAACCTCCTAACACAATTGCATTTGACCAACTTTTGCAAACTTGAATTCAAACTGGACATTACATCAATATTATACTGAATTCAGAACTATCATCATAACAACATTATTGAAGTTATCATAACAATTCAGACTGGATTTAACATTGAACCAAAATCAGACACATACAGGATCATTGTCAATACTGACAATGCCCTTGACACTTTAATGTTCAGACAACATATATACAACACTTATTGACGGATTCATATAAACCAGGATGATTTAACTGATGATTATCTACAATATCTGTCAACAAACAGTACATATGATAGAAAACAGGTTGTTTCAATCAGTATTATTATGAATGAAAATTCATAATATAACTAATCGACGAACTAAATCGAGTCGATTACACACATTGTAACTAAGCACAATCAATCAGAAACAATTCACATTTAAAATTAGGTAGACGAGTAGGAGACAGTATGATAATAACAGATTGAAAAATTATACAGACTAAAACAAACACAAAAATACATATATAATACACAATATAAATAGAAAAAATACCTTTGAATCTTCAATTTTATTCCGACTCGAACTCAACTTGGATTTCGGATTTTTGTTTGAAATCAAACTGACCTTAGTCGAAGTATTTTCCACTGAAAATACTTCGGCTAAGGTCGATTAAACCTCAATCTTCATTTAATATGCACAGAATCCGGAAGTTTGGTATTTTTAGGGTTCTTAAAAACTCGATTTGGGATTTAACCATTTCTGGTCAGATTCGAGAAGAACCAAACATGACACAATGGTGAGGGTAGCCTAGGGGTTATTTGGTGTTAATTTGAAACGGATCTGAGTTCGTCCTTGTTTGGTCCGAATCTTCAAAAGAAGATTCGAGAAGCTCGGGACTGATTCGAGCCAAACAACCAACAGATCCATACTCAGGATGACTAGGGGAAGCTATGGTGTTAACTAGGTGTTATTTGGTTTAGGTCTGAACTTGGCTCGAATCTTCAAACGAAGATTCGAGAACCTTCAGGAGGATTCGAGCCCAACGGCTAACATATTTGGATAGAGGAGGCTCAGGGGATTCTATGGTGTTATTTTGGTGACCGGCGGCGTTGATGCCGCCGGGTTTCAGGCGGTGGAATCCTAGGGCGGCTAGGGTTAGGAGTGGGGCTTAGGGGACGATGATGAACAGTGTAGGAGAGGGGGGTGTTTAGTTAGGGGCCGGGTAAGGCTTGGGGACTTATATAGGGGTGGGGTGGACTGATGTTATCCGTCCGATCAAGTAAGATTAAGGGCCAGGATTAATCCACTAATCCGAACGACGTCGTTTGGTCTAAGTTCAGGGTCGGCCTGTATTGGGTCAAAGGGTCGGGTTACGGGTTTCGGGTAAGGGTAGAAGATCTCGTCCGTTGATTGGATTTGATCGAACGGTCCATGCTGAGCCATGACTAAACGCTGTCGTATTGACTCCTTTCGGACTGGACCGGACCTGGGCTAAAGGGGATTGGGCTGTGAAGGGAATTAATTCACTTGGGCCTGGATTTTAATCCAGGTCCAATTTTTTTCACCATTACAAAATTTTTTATTTTTATTTATAAAAAATCTTAATAAAAATTATAAAACACTTTTTAACCTTACACAAAAATATTAATTACTTCATAACAATTATTTAACACATAGTCAAAACATCAATCACACAATGAAACATTTAAAATAAAACAAATGCATATTTTTGTGATTTTATTTTAAATTATCTCTTAAATGCATAATTAAATCCTATATTCATGCAAATATGTATTTTATTTTATTTTTGTTTAATTATGACAAAGCAAACATTTTACGGACATAAACAAATTTTTAACATCACGTAAATTCAGAAATTACACAGTAAAAGAAATTTATTTTGATTTATTTCGGAGTAGTTTTTTTCGTAAGGCAAAAATCACGTGCTCACAACTGCTATCCCCGAAGTATGTTCCCCTACCCCAGCTTTAACTGCTTATTACTTGTTTACTTTTCCGCCATATATTATATAACTGTACAGGTTTATCTGGAGTCTGGTCCTAGCCTCGTCACTACTTCGCCGGGGTTAGGCCACACTTACCAGCACATGGGGCCAGTTGTGCTGATACTACGCTCTGTGCTCTTTTGCACAGATCCAGGTTTTGGACAGCAGCAGTAGCGCAGGAGCCAGCCTTCAGTTCAGTGAGACACTGAGGTAGCCTTGCAGGCGTTCGCAGGCTCGGCGTCTCCTCTATCTTTTATTTCCGTCTGATATCTCATATATTCGAGACAAACAGTTTATATTTTCTTTCAAACGGTTGTATTTAGTACTCTTAGAAGTTCGTGAGTAATGTGACACCAGTTCTTGGGTAGAGGCATATGTTGATTCTCGCATTATTGTTCAATTTTCTTTAAACTTAAGTCTTCCGCCTATTTATTTAATTCCGTTGCTTTCATGCTATCGATGATAATTGTTAAAAGAAGTAATTGTTAATGAAGTAAGCAGTTAAGGATTGGCTTGCCTAGCTCTCATTAGTAGGCGCCATCACAACTCCCGAGAGTGGGAAATCCTGGTCGTGACAGTAGCTCAGCTGAAGCTAAGTATAGGAGTCTTGCAGCAGTAGCAGCTAAAATCACTTGGCTAGTTGGGTTGTTAAAGGAATTGAATGTTGATTTACAACATCCAGTTGATCTCTACTGTGATAGCAAAGTTGCTCTCCAAATTGCAGCAAATCTTATATTTCATGAATGAACTAAGCATATAGAAATTGATTGTCATTTTGTCCGGGAGAAGATAAAAAATGGACTGCTCATGCCTCATCATATCTCAACAAAGCTTCAATTGGCAGACATCATGATAGAAGGACTTGGTGTTGCACAACACTATTTCCTTCTTTCCAAGCTAGAAGTTTTTAATGTATTTCAATCTCCAACTTGAGGGGGAGTCTTAGGATATGAGAGACCAAATTGTACACAATACAAGTAGAGGGAAGTTGTTTAGAATTTGTAAATATTAGTTAGTTAATAGTTGTTTGACAGCTGTAAATTTGCTGCTAATTAGTTAGTGGAGTTAGGGGCATTAGCACTATATAGTGCAACCTTGTATTGATCAACAAATGCAGAAGAATACAATTTTGATTTCTCCTCTTCCTCACTTCATTTCCTCTGTTCTCTAGAGCTTGAATCGAACACTACCCTCTCCTATTGGCAGTCCAGTCTCGACCACAACATACGACCAAAATCTTATCCTTCTATGATGTGGTGCACTCAAGCTGACCGGAAATTGAGAAAGTACTAAATAAACATGCTCTAACTTTGTTCTCCATTGTTCATCTCATGCACCATCTTGCAACATAGAAAGCCACTCTGAATACGTTGAACAAGAGGGAAGAAAAGGGAAAGGGGGGAAGAGCCCCGGGGGGTGGGGGCTACACCATAGAAAACCGTTTCGTTTTATCTTTTGTAGTGGGGTTGCAACTTGACAAAGACAAAGCAGCGACATCTAACAGAAACAGGGAAGAACGTAAAGGTTAAAAATGTATACAATAAGTTACATTGTTAGAACAAAAGCCAGATTATGACTGGATGATTAATTACAATGACAGAGAGCCAGACTCAAAACCAAAGCTATGACTGCTTAATAGGTAAGCCAAACCTCCATGAAAACCTATCTGAATTAGGGTTCATAGGGTGACACAGAATTAAGCTATTGTCATGCATCTTCTTTATTCCTTTATTCCCGTTAGGGTGGGAGTTGCAGCAGCAGCAGCACCTTGCAGATCAGATAACGAGAAAGACCTCCATGAACTGAATTTTTGTTCCGGAGGAGATGATGAGGACTCATATCTATATCTTCGTGATTGCGGAGGCAGAGGAGGAAGAGCGAGACAAGGTGATGATGGGCTTGAGTTCAAAGACTCGGAACTATTATAGCTGTCAGAGCAGCTCATAGCTGCAGCAAGAGCTGATGAGCTTCTAGAGTTGATTGGTCTTTTGTACATCCCACCATTACCAATACTTGGGATGCGATTACGATTTTTGCCAAAGAAATTGTTGTGAGCAAGCAAGTTCTTGCGTTTCCTGGTGTATGCATCCTCCGGCTTGACAATTTCTTTAACAGATGAAATTGATGCCGCATCAGCTAGACTGGTAAAAGATTTCGATTTACCAGCATAAAACTTTGAAATGCTCCTCCTGGAAAAAGGCAGATGGGCATAGTTAGTGCTCAAGACAAAAGGACAAACAGATCGCTTATAACTCATCTATGAACAACAAAATTCTTCTCATTTAAACTCCTGCACCCTCTCTTTTGTCCATCTTCGTAGAGAATACTCAAATAACATCTTTTTTGTCCATCTTCGTAGAGAATGCTCAAATAACAACAACTCAGTATAATCCCACTTAGTGGGGTCTAGGGAGGGTAGTGTGTATGCAGACTTTACCCCTTACCATGGGGTAAAGAGGCTGTTTTCAATAGACCCTCGGCATCCTTCCCTTCAAGAAACTTCCCTCCTTACTCTTGGGGAGACTCGAACTCACAACTTCTTGGTTGGAAGTGGAGGTTGCTTACCATCAGAGCAACCCCTCTTGTCTTAGAGAATACTCAAATACAAGAAAAGAAATTAAAGTTCCAAAACATGTTAAAATTTGCAATAATAAGAATTAAACGAAAAATTAATGCTCATGTTAAATAAAATACATTAACAATATAGACTGGTGATGTTTCATACTTGAAGGAGCATCTCAGGAGAATATCAGCCTCCTTTACTTTCGATAAGAAAGAGAGTGGTCCAATCTCCAACCTTACTCAAAAAAATAAAAAAGAGAGAGTGGTACAATATCCTCTATATCGCGAGGCACTTTATCCATACTATGACCTATATGCCCTGGTGACACTGGCATACTCCGAGGAACAAATCCAAACTAACAAAAAAGAATAAGGGCCTTCATAAATCATAATTTCCTAGCTGTCAGTATATGGAAAATCTTTAACTTTCAGATGAGAACATGAGGCCAAGTAGTTGTAGCTCCAAGCATCCAGGTAATAGATAATGCCAAAGACTCCAACATATCAATTGCAGTACCTCCAAAAGCCACATCCTATTGACACCAGAGTTGTGTCACATTTTTTTCAAGCTTGTTATAGCTATCCGTTACAAGGGGGTAACCATGGTACACGAAACTCGTCTAATGGAACCAAAATTCAATTTTAAGGGCATCAGACCTAAAATCCCAACTAAGGCTTCCAAGGACTAGCTCTGGATTTTTCTTTAAGAAAAAAGAATAAGCTTTGGACTTTTCTTTTACATGTTAAGTATATCAATTCGACCATAAAAGTGAGTAAAACCCCACCCTAGAAGTTTAATAAAAGGTGGGTTCCAATCCTTAACCCTCAACTTGAAGGAACTTATACTATACCCAACCTCCCAAGACTGAGTCAAGCGACATCTCAGTTACTCCTTAATTCTTTATACAGAAACCATCTAATTGATGCATTCACAAACACTCCAACACGCGCCGATAGCAAAATACACGCAGTGTTGTCATTTCCATAGATCGCAGATTAACCTTAAATCTCCAAATTTATTATAGGAAAACGATCAATCATTATAGACCTGTGTATAGCCGCATTTAGGGTGTCTTTGTTATAGCGAAATGATCTCCTTGATATATTTATTTCCGCTGTTTGGTTAACCTTGAATTATTTAAAAAAATGTTTTTCCCAAGAAAAATATTTTCCACCAAAAGAGGAAAAATAACTTTCCAACACATTGTTATAAACATTTAATACTTAAAAGAATTAAAACTATTTTTTAATAACTGTGATGTCCGGGCTAATTTCATCAGATATCGGCTACCTCCACTCAGACTACATTTTCATAAAAATACTATCTTTATACCCTTATATATTATTTCTCGGAACAAACATTAGAAATCATTTTCAGTTTTTCACTATAACAGTTTTTTTCCTTCATAACAAGAACCCCGTTAAATTGACAATTAACCTAAAATCACAAAGGGAAAAAAAGGACTAAATCCACAGTTATAAAAAATATAAATAAATAATCCACATACTTCATAGGCAAAACCTCCTCCAAAGCCTCCAAATTATCCAAACCTCCTCCAGTTTTGAATGGACTCTGCACTTCCTCTCCATCCCCGTCACCGTCTCCGCCGTCCGATGAGGATCTTCCCGCCGGCGAGTCGTCACTGTTTCTCCCGATTGAAGAACAAGACGAAGTAGCAGAGGAAATAGAGCTCCGATCTTCCTCCTCGTCCCGAAGATCACCGATGACGTGCTCCGGCGACTTGTAGATCGGAATAGACGTCATTCCGTGGCCGAATCCTGACCGTTCGATCCGAGGATCACTGCTATTATTCCTTTCCAACACAATCGACATATCTCCCAATCAGTTGTGAACAAGTATAAGATAGATATATAAGGACTAGAGTGTTTGTATGTATATATTTAGTATAGAGACAGAGAGAGAGAGGGGAGTGATATTGGATGAGTCTAGAGAGAAGATGGAATAAAATGGGGGAAGATGAGAGCCTTATCTTTATCCGCACAAAGTAATAAAATAATGCAAGTTTGTTATAAATATATTATATTATGGATGTTCATTTAGTACTCCGTTGTAAATAATCTTCGTGAAGAAGCTTATTCATATGGGACTTCACCGTAAATATGTTTATCTATTTAGTACTCTATTGGAAATAAGCTTCCTGAAGAAGCTTATCACTTCGGTACCCGGTTATGGATAAACATTACCCTAGGTAGAAGATTATTCATACCGGGTATAATAAGCTTATCCATTCAGTACTCCGTTATGGATAAACATTGCTCTTAGTAGAAGATTATCCATATCTGGTATAGTAGCAGCTTACACAGCAGCTTACAGTAGCAGCTTACACAGCAGCTTGCGTAGCAACTTACACAGCAGCTTGTAATAGCAGCTTATACAGCAGCTTGTAGTAGCAGCTTACACAGCAACTTGCGTAGCAGCTTACACAGCAGCTTCCTTTCTTCTATAAATAGAAGAGATTTCAGTTCATTATGTACATCAGTTTGAATTCGAATAATATATCAGTTTCTCTCTATACTTGTCTTTACTTTATAGTCTTTATTTTATAACACGTTATCAGCATGAGACTCTGCCATCTCGAGCAAATATTTTGAAAGTATCTGAGGTAAGAACTTTCTTTTCCTAAATAATGTCAAATCTTTCTAAACTTGAATTTGTTGCCCTAGATATATCGGGCAAAAGCTACATGTCTTGGGTGCTTGATGCTGAAATGCATCTTGATGCGATGGGTCTGGCAGACACTATCAAAGACAAAAATCAGGCATCAAACCAAGACTGTGTCAAAGCAATGATATTCTTACGCCATCACCTTTATGAGGGCCTGAAAATGGAATATCTTACTGTTAAAGATCCAGTCATACTGTGAAATAATTTGAAAGATAGATATGACCACCTGAAGATGGTCGTTCTTCCACCGGCACGATATGATTGGACTCATCTAAGGCTACAAGATTTTAAATCTATCAATGAGTATAATTCTTCTATGTTCAGAATTATTTCCCAATTGAAGTTATGTGGTGATAATATTACTGATCATGATATGTTGGAGAAAACTTTCACCACTTTTCATGCCTCGAATATGCTTCTGCAGCAGCAATATCGAGATATGGGATTTAAAAAGTATTCTGAACTTATCTCACATCTTCTTATAGCCGAGCAACATAATGGACTATTAATGAAAAATCATGAAAGTCGGCCTACTGGTTCTTGTCCATTCCCTGAAGTGAATGAGACGAACTTCCACCAGGCTAAACGTGGAAAAGGTCGTGGCCCCAGTCGTGGTCATGGTCGTGGTCGGGAAAGAAACTCTAATCATGGTAATAATAATGCACCAAAGAACACTCCTCACCACCAGCAGTGGAAAAGGAAGGAACAAAAGCATGAAGCGGTGCAAGCACCAAATGCAGAAAATGCATGCTATAGATGTGGAGAAAAAGGGCACTGGTCACGTACCTGTCGTACGCCAAAGCACCTGGTTGAGCTTTATCAAGCCTCCCTAAAGAAGACAGAGAAAAATGCTGAAGCAAATTTTATTTCTGAAGATAATTTAGACTTCATGCATTTGGATGTAGCTGATTACTTTGCACTCCCAGAAGGAGAAACAAGTCATGTAATCGGTGGTGAATCTGTAGAAATGTAAATATTTTAATTTTTGTTATTTGTAATAGATAGTATGGTTATGTAATTGTTGTACATAAAGAAAAATTATGATTTGATAATGATGTTTACTATAATATATCTTGTTTATGTCATTTTGAAGAATATGGATAACATTATTAGATCAACTTAAACTCTAGCAGAGTTTGCAAGAAATATACAACCACAAGAAGTGGTTATATTTCGTATATCTCATTGTAATTATATTTTGTTAACTACCAGAAGTGGTATATGCCTATGATCACCAGAAGTGATAATTTAGGCTTTCTATGGTTACAATTGAAGATAAGCTACATAAATATTCTCTATATTAAATGCACGCCTCGATTTGCTCCTGAAGTAGTAAATATTTTAAAAGAGGTTGAGGCATCACAATTTGATGTGATTAATGCGCATTCAGATAATTATGTTCGATTTCCTGAAGGATGAGAACTTTTGATAATATTAATCCATTCCCTGAAGTGAATGTGACAATACTAATAAGTCGGGTAAATATGAACGCGCTCTTGATGTGAATACATTACAATTCACCTCCAGAAGAGTTAATATAATTGAGAGAATATATACTCAATATTTCGTATTTTAAATTTGCTCCTGAAGAAGTAACACAATTGAAATTGCCTCCTGAAGTGGAAAAATATTATGAAGAGGAGTTTTCGTGTGCTTAAACAATTGTTTTACATTGTTTATTTGATTGTGATTTTCTCTCATGACACCAGCAGTGTCTGAGCAATATTTGATAGTACAAAATGTATCAACAACTCCTGAAGAGCTAAATGTTTGCCTAAAGAATACATGACACCAGTAGTGCCAGATAAATATTAGATTGTGGATAATAAATGAAGGCTCTCGAAGAGCTTATATACAAATATGTCATTCATATTATATGATTATGGTCAAAACATATGTTGTAGTAAACCTGAAGTTTACTAATACAAATGGCTATCATATTGAGACTACAAATGATTGGAAGATTGATAATCTTCATGTTTCCACAATCATAGAGGGTAAAATAATATGTATGTGAGAAGTTACCCGCCTTATTCTTTAATTTATATTATATCATGTATCACAGTAAACCAGAAGTTTACTAAAGCAAAAGTTTATGCCATAGTAAACCAGAAGTTTACTAAGAGATAACACATGACATGATAAACTTGAAGTTTTCATTTGCCATTTTTAAATGAGCTATTTGAGAATTCAGATAAGCATATACTAAAGAACTAGAAGATTCTTCAGGAATTCTCATGTGTTGCTTGTTCTCATAATGAATTGATTATACCAGCTAAAGTTGGGACTAAGACCCCTGATTCTGAAATATATAAAAGGTGAATATGGGCTCGTTCACCTATCATGTGAACCACTTATAGGTGCATATATGAGATGGTTACATGTGTAATTATTGTCAACCTGCAGTTTGGCATTTGGAATTGCTTTTCTCGATTAAGAGCATAATTTTCAGATTATGAAATCAAGACAGTTCATCTTGATAATGCTGGTTTATATCCAAGCTGGTTTAGCATTGAATACCTCCTATTAATGGCTAAACCATTGCTTATGAGAACAAAGCTTCATGTGTTGGTCTAAGATTTTCTAAATTGCATATAGCAGCACTTGTATGCATCAGATCAACAATATATGATAAGTCCTCCCTTCACAATTGGTTTAGGATCAGAAACCAAATATTTTTACTATCTTTTGTTGTGTGGTATATGATTAATTTCTCTACCATAATACACAAAGATATGTTTCCCAAAGATGATTGGGGATATATGTTAGTTTTTCTAACATTTGGGGGATGGAATAAACAGTTGAAAAATATGCTATATGAATCGAATTATCATGATCCTCACTTAGAAGATAATTCAAGTCGAATGCCAGAAGCATTTGCTGATCCAAAATTAAATATCATATTTCAGCTGCAAATGCTCCTATTAAAATTAAAGTCCCTGAAGGATAGAGTTTACTGTACGCATGAAGCGTGGTAGACCAATCGGTTCCAAAGGTAACAATCCTTGAAAAATAGTAGGAGCTAATGATCAAAATGAGGAGGAAATAAGCTCTAGAAGAGCCCACGACATAACATTTCATGAAACTCCCGAAAAAGTTCAGGTACCTGAAAATAAAGAAAGTGATGAGATCTCCACAAGTTATGTCGCTTCGGAACTGACACAAAATGATCGTCGACGATATATTTAATACAATATAGTGCACAATATTGTAAAAGATTGTGAGGATCGGACTAGCAGTCCAGACACTTGAAGATGTCATACCATTTAGATACAAGTCTTAACCTATATGACTTATTTGGCTAAATCTATATGAAGATCCTTGAAGGATTGAAAATGCCCGAAGCATATAATTCAAAGTCTTGAGAAATGTACTCGATCAAATTATAAAGATCTTTGTACGGTTTAAAGCAATCTGTGCGCGTGTGGTATAATCGCCTCAGTAAATATTTGTTGAAAGAAAGTTACATAAATTATGTTATTTGTCCATGTATTTTTATAAAGAAAATGTCATCAAAATTTGTTACACTTGCTGTTTTATGTTGGTGACATAAATCTTATTGGAACTCCGGAAGAGCTCCAAGAGGGTCTTAAAAATACTTTTACATGGACAAAGTGTACCCATTAAGTACACCAATGAATATTCAATCACTTGAAGTGAATAAGGATCCGTTCCAACCTCTAGAAGAGGATGAGGAGCTCCTTGGTCCTGAAATACTCTATCTCGGTGTAGATGGTGCACTTATTTATCTTGCTAATGCTAACAAAAGTGGTGCAGATCGTATTGGTAATGCAGATGCAGGTTATTTATCCGATACCCATAAAGCTCGATTTCAAACCGGCAAGCAGGGAGTGCATATGATTGAGATCAGTGATTCATTCGAGAAACATGTGGGTTGGAATGTGATAAAAGACCCACAATATTATACGGAGACAATGTTTCATGCATAGCACTATTAAAGGAAGGATTTATAAAAGGAGATAGAACGAAGAACATTTCACCAGAATTATTCTACACACACGATATTCAGAAAAGTGGTGACATTGATGTGCAACAAATCCGTTCAAGTGATAATCCAGCAGATTTATTCACTAAATCTTTGCCAACTTCAACTTTTGAGAAGATGGTGTCACACCTCCTTTTTCCGCACCCGCGAGGGCGCAAGGGAGTTTTTTCCAATTAAAGGACAATCGAAAGGGGATTTATTTATTTATTTCAGAGTCGCCACTTGGGAGATTTAGGGTGTCCCAAGTCACCAATTTTAATCCCGAATCGAGGAAAAGAATGACTCCATATTACAGTCTGCGTACCAGAAATCTAGATAAGGAATTCTGTTAACTCGGGAGAAGGTGTTAGGCATTCCCGAGTTCCGTGGTTCTAGCACGGTCGCTCAACTGTTATATTCGGCTTGATTATCTGATTTTATACAAATGTGAACTTATGTGCCAATTTTATCTTTTAACCGCTTTTATCATTCACTGTTATTTTTATAGGACTTGCAACGTCGTGAAAACATATCTCGAACCACGTTACATCAATGCACCCGTGGTTATTGACATATCTCGACTCGGTTGAGATTTGGATTTGGGTCACATAAATGTGCACCCGAATTTAGGGAGATATCATTATTAAAGTCGCGCCTAAAGCAACTAGCGCATTATTATTTTGGGGTAGGGCCGTGAAATTTGCTAAACGGCCCGTCCCAAAATCTAAGTATTTAATACATATATTTTGTGAGGGCCCCGCAATTTGTCCCTTTTATTTGGCGAGGCTCGCCTCATTTTTATTATTATTATTTTTTTTAAAGAATTTACAACGTTATGGAAATGCGTCTCAGACCACGTCACAATCAATGTACCCGTGATTAGAAATACATTTCGACTCCGTTGAGACTTGGATTTGGGTCACATAAATGTGCACCCGAGTTAAGAAGGTAACATTATTAAATACGCGCTTAAAGCAACTAACGTATTGTTATTTTGGGAAAGGCCGTGAAATTCGCTAAGCGGCCTGTCCCGAATTCTAAGAATTTTAATAGGGTTCCTATTATTCCTAACTTTGCTAACGTATTGTTATTGTTATTAAACCCAACTTCCATTACTAACAAATGAGAAATAAGGTTTAAACGCTAGTAGTCATGATTTTTTCATTCAGACGTTCACATACCCATTACAACGAGAGTACATAATATATGCGAGCACATATGTTCGCAACAAATCACCGGATGTCAAATTGTTCCCTTAATAAACACAAATATATGCATAGAAGTAGACATTCTCGTACAAAAAAAACTTAAGTTCACAATATGTTCTCACATTTACTTTAAGCATACGCAGTAACTAATCATAAGATGAACATTTTTAACAAAAAAATGAAAATTGCATTGTTGACATTCATCTTAAACCATAATATGCGAATCGAACGAAATGAAACAAAGGACGAAGAACACTAACCTTCGAACCTCGACAAACCTAGAACGACAAATAGCGCCCCCGATGGAACTCAAACCGGATCTCACTGAACAACGACGGAACCTCGGACAAACACCTCGACGTACCGGACCTCGACGAACCAAAGCCGACCTCGATGGAAATAGAAAACTCGGACCCGCAAGTGCTAACAATCTACCATATTCGCTGCTACTGACCTTTCTCGACCCAGCAGCTTGGTGCGAAAAGATGAAGCAGGAGGGGTCGAGGGACAGTGACGGGGTAGAAGAACACAGCAACAGCTGCCTACGTTCCGACGAGGGGGGGGTGACGACGAGGGTTGCTGGATTTTTGGCTCGACAGGTGGTTTTGGGGTAGGGTTTGGTTAGGTTCAGGCGTTGGGGGGGAACTGGTTGCGACGTGATGTTTGGACGCTGTGGGTGGTGGTTTTGGAGTACAG
The DNA here is from genome assembly GCF_000393655.2 of Nicotiana sylvestris. Classification (NCBI taxonomy): domain Eukaryota; kingdom Viridiplantae; phylum Streptophyta; class Magnoliopsida; order Solanales; family Solanaceae; genus Nicotiana; species Nicotiana sylvestris. Next base: position 61,989,511 of record NC_091061.1, on the reverse strand, counting down.
TGACAACGGGGGGGGGGGGGGGGGCTGGTGGTCGACAGACGTGGGGTGGTGGCGTTTTGGAGTTTGGACGTGAGAGGGTGGCGACGAAAGGTTGCTGGAGGTGGAGAAGTCTGTTTGGTGGTGGTGTTAGGGTGGTGTTTGGGGCAGTGGTCGACGGAGGGAGCTCGCAACGGCAACAATGGCGGATTCAAGGAGGAGGAAGGCGATGGTCGTCACTGTCGCGACTGGTTTTAGTTACGACGGGGTGAGGGCCGCTGACGGGTTGACGAAGATGGTTATGGAGGATGAAGAAAGGGTGGTTGTTTGGGTATGGCTTCCCTGGTTTGCCAACGAGAGGAAGAAGACGATGCACAGTGTTTTTCCAAAACCAAAATTTTTTCAAATCCCCTCCTTTCAACATGTTTTTGTCTGTGTATTTAGCATGGGTTTGCCCAGAAAAAAGAGCCCCACGCGTGGTGGGGTTCGAGCCTTATGTTCCCACGCGTGGTGGGGTTCCCCGTGTACGGGATTCCGTCCGTGTTCCCCACGCGTGTCCCCTCATGTGTGGTGGACTCGGATTATTATGGGCTAGGTCCGAAATTAGGCCTAAAAGCGGGTGATTTGAACCCGAATATTATTCTTTTGCCCGGACCCGAGAAATAGGAACACGTTGCTTAACTAGTCCTATGTAAGCAAAATAACTACCAAAAATAAGACTAGTATTTAACAAAACTATATCTTTTTAAATATTTTTAAGGATTTAAAATAGCTACAAAATATTAATAAAACTATTTTTGTAATTTTCGTAAATATTAAGATAAAATATGAAGTAATATTTTTTTGTATTTTTTCAAAGTTAAAATAGCTACAAAATATTAATAAAACTATTTTTGTAATTTTCGTAAATATTAAGATAAAATATGAAGTAATATTTTTTGTATTTTTCAAAGTTAAAATGACTATAAAATATTAATAAAACTATTTTTTGTAATTTTCGTTTTTTTAATAAAGACAAAATATAAAATAATATTTTTTGTATTAAAACGACTACAAAACATTAATAGAACTATATATTATTTTTTTTGTAATTTTCGAATTTATATAAAGTACCAAAATAAAGTACAATTTTTTTGTATTTTTCAAGTTTATGAGAAATACATAAACTAAAATTATATATATATTTTTGTGATTTTTCTTTTTGCAACGAAATAAAGTAAAATAGTTAAAATGACTATATTGGACCCAATTACATATTTATGCTAAAAGAAAATGTGAAAATCCTCGGGGAGGGTCAAAAATCACGTGCTTACAGCTGCCCCTCTTTGACTGGAAACACGAAGAGTTTTCCGACAAAGAACGACTAGACGTGTTTTTGACCCGACCATTACTTGGACGGACTACACTTAAGGAAAGGGAGGGAATGTGACCGAGCCCTGGTATCTGAGCTGCCTACATATCCTTGGTTATACAGGAATCAGGCCCCGTGTAGTTCGGAAATGAGAGAGATGGTAGAGTGTACCGAGGTGAGGAGCCGATCGAGGTGCCGTTCCGTTGAGGTTCCGGTCCGCGATCCTGTCATTACAACAAAAAATGATAACTGAAAAGACTAACTAAACCTATCAGCTACTAGTTACAAGGATTCCTATCTCTAAGTCTTCTGAAACTTGATCTTGAGTCTTGAATGGTGCTTCATACAGACTTTGGATTGAATCTTGATACTTGCTAGTTGTAGGCGCTAGTTCTTGAGCAGATCACATCCGTTCTCCACTTCCGTACCTTGGGTTCTTTTCCCCTCTTGTTTTCTTGTTGTCTTTTTTGACCAGCCTTTTGTGAATGCTGGGGATTTTTATTGCTTCCTGCTGGGGATTCCTGTTGTATTCCTCTGCTTCATTGATTCTAAGTGTGCTCCTTTCTCATATGAGCGGGCTTTTGACTTCAATACTTCAATTGTATTCCCTTATTCTCCAGGTGGGTGCCTGATTTCTATTTCTTTTATCCTTGTTCTCCATGTGGACGCCTGATTTCTTCCTTCCTTTGTCCTTATTCTCCCGGTGGACGCCTGATTACTTCTTTTCTTTGTCCTTGTTCTCCAGGTGGACGCCTGATTTCTATTTTTCTTTGTCCTTGTTCTCCAGGTGGACGCCTGATTTCTGTTTTTCTTTGTCCTTGTTCTCCAGGTGGACGCCTGATTTCTTCTTTTCTTTGTCCTTGTTCTCCAAGTGGACGCCTGATTTCTTCTTTTCTTTGTCCTTCAACAAACTCTGTTCTACAGGCGGGTCTCCTATTGGTAAGATTAAACTTAGGAAGTGCGTCTCCTATTGGTAATGACATGCCTGCATTTATACTTGTGGGCGACCTAGAACTAAAATGTATTCCCGCATTTTACTGGTGGGCGACCTAGAACTTAAATGTATTCCCGCATTTTACTGGTGGGCGACCTAGAACTTAAATGTATTCCCGCATTTTACTGGTGGGCGACCTAGAACTTAAATGTATTCCCGCATTTTACTGGTGGGCGACCTAGAACTTAAATGTATTCCCGCATTTTACTGGTGGGCGACCTAGAACTTAAAAGTATTCCCGCATTTTACTGGTGGGCGACCTAGAACTTAAATGTATTCCCGCATTTTACTGGTGGGCGACCTAGAACTTAAAAGTATTCCCGCATTTTACTGGTGGGCGACCTAGAACTTAAATGTATTCCTGCATTTTACTGGTGGGCGACCTAGAACTTAAATGTATTCCCGCATTTTACTGGTGGGCGACCTAGAACTTAAATGTATTCACGCATTTTACTGGTGGGCGACCTAGAACTTAAATGTATTCCCGCATTTTACTGGTGGGCGACCTAGAACTTAAATGTATTCCCGCATTTTACTGGTGGGCGACCTAGAACTTAAAAGTATTCCCGCATTATACTGGTGGGCGACCTAGAACTTAAATGTATTCCCGCATTATACTGGTGGGCGACCTAGAACTTAAATGTATTCCCGCATTATACTGGTGGGCGACCTAGAACTTAAATGTATTCCCGCATTTTACTGGTGGGCGACCTAGAACTTAAATGTATTCCCGCATTTTACTGGTGGGCGACCTAGAACTTAAATGTATTCCCGCATTTTACTGGTGGGCGACCTAGAACTTAAAAGTATTCCCGCATTTTACTGGTGGGCGACCTAGAACTTAAATGTATTCCCGCATTTTACTGGTGGGCGACCTAGAACTTAAATGTATTCCCGCATTTTACTGGTGGGCGACCTAGAACTTAAATGTATTCCCGCATTTTACTGGTGGGCGACCTAGAACTTAAATGTATTCCCGCATTTTACTGGTGGGCGACCTAGAACTTAAATGTATTCCCGCATTTTACTGGTGGGCGACCTAGAACTTAAATGTATTCCCGCATTTTACTGGTGGGCGACCTAGAACTTAAATGTATTCCCGCATTATACTGGTGGGCGACCTAGAACTTAAATGTATTCCCGCATTATACTGGTGGGCGACCTAGAACTTAAATGTATTCCCGCATTTTACTGGTGGGCGACCTAGAACTTAAATGTATTCCCGCATTTTACTGGTGGGCGACCTAGAACTTAAAAGTATTCCCGCATTTTACTGGTGGGCGACCTAGAACTTAAATGTATTCCCGCATTTTACTGGTGGGCGACCTAGAACTTAAATGTATTCCCGCATTTTACTGGTGGGCGACCTAGAACTTAAATGTATTCCCGCATTTTACTGGTGGGCGACCTAGAACTTAAATGTATTCCCGCATTTTACTGGTGGGCGACCTAGAACTTAAATGTATTCCCGCATTTTACTGGTGGGCGACCTAGAACTTAAATGTATTCCCGCATTTTACTGGTGGGCGACCTAGAACTTAAATGTATTCCCGCATTTTACTGGTGGGCGACCTAGAACTTAAAAGTATTCCCGCATTATACTGGTGGGCGACCTAGAACTTAAATGTATTCTCGCATTATACTGGTGGGCGACCTAGAACTTAAATGTATTCCCGCATTATACTGGTGGGCGACCTAGAACTTAAATGTATTCCCGCATTTTGCTGGTGGGCGACCTAGAACTTAAATGTATTCCCGCATTTTACTGGTGGGCGACCTAGAACTTAAAAGTATTCCCGCATTTTACTGGTGGGCGACCTAGAACTTAAAAGTATTCCCGCATTTTACTGGTGGGCGACCTAGAACTTAAATGTATTCCCGCATTTTACTGGTGGGCGACCTAGAACTTAAATGTATTTGAAATTGTTTCCCCGTTCTTCCGAGAAAATTTTGACAATCGGTAGAAAATTTTCTCGCCGGTTTTGGTGACTTCCCTGGCGTTGCCTCTCGCTGCCATCATCAATCCTTTGTTTTCCTGCAGCAGACAAAAGAATTTAATTAGTTTTAATCGTGGTGGTAGAGGGTGCCTTTCCGGCGGATGATTTCTCCTCTCTTCCCCTTTCCTTGCTCTATGTCCCCATAATTGGTTAGTGGACAAAATTGCCTGCTGGGGGTCTCTAGCCTGCTGGGGCTGGTTTTCAATTTGTTCCTTTTCCTGCTTTTCTTTAAGCACATGCTGTGGGAATCTGCTTTTACTCCTGAAACCATTCCCTTTGGAGCTTACTTCCTCCAAAACTGCGAGGCACGATTATTGCATTGCCTAGGGCCGGCTTTTAAGACTGTTTGTGTTATCCTGCATTGGATGAACTCCCCTTCGGTCTCTGGTAGTAAGCTTTGAAAAATCCTTTTCAAGACAAATTTTTAGGAAGAGGAAATAAAAGATAGAAAAGGAGAAAATCTTTCTGAACCAATATTTGGTGGGAGAAGAAACTCAGAAGAACTTATCTAGAGGACATGACTGGTCCTCGTGATCATGTCGTGCACCATAAATTCCCGACCTAGTCTATTTGTATCAATCGATTTGCCTGATGGTCTAACTTGCTGGGGATGATAAATGAGTGTCCATTTCGTTGCGAATGTGGTAGCTTTTGTTGATTTGTCTTGTCGCCTCATAGTGCCCTTCGAGGGGTTTTCACTAATGAGACTCTCTCTTTTCTCTCATCTCCCGGCGCCTTATGGTGCCTGTGAAGGTTTTCACCAATAAGACTCTCTCTTTTCTCTCATCTCCTGGCGCCTTATGGTGCCTGTGAAGGTTTTCACCAATAAGACTCTCTCATTTCATATTCCTCATCTTACATCGCCTCTCGGTGCCTGTGAAGGTTTTCACCGATAAGACTCTCTCCTTTTATTTCTTTCGAGGAATCGGGGTGTTGTAGATACGACCCTCTCTTCTGGAGATTCCTTTGATCATCGATTCATTCCCAATCTTACGATCCTCTTCTTTGCTGGGGATCGGTGTATTATTCTCGGTCTTATTTGCCTGACTTGGCATCTCTTGGACATTGATCGGGAGGTCTTTTGGACGTTGATGTTGGCACTGGTGTGGGGTTAAAGAAAGGCTATAAAAATGAAAATAATTTGATGGGTGATGTGCTACAACTTTTGGAATCAAACCTTTGTTGGAACTTAAAACATAACCTCTGCCCCAGTTTTCTTGCTTGGGGAATTTATTTTTTACACTTATGTTGCGCTATGTGCGTTACGCACACTGTGCCTATTATGCACACTATGTACATTATGCATCCTATATTCACTATGATGCATACTATGACCGAGCCGTGAGGCGCCTACGTATCCTCTTTGAGGAATCAGGTCAAACGTAGTTCCCACGGTTTTGCATTTCTTACGATTTTATCTTCTTTTCTTTTCCTTCTTTTCATCATCATTTTTTTTTCCATTAGTGATTCCAAAAGAGGGGTATGAAAGAATTACTTAAGGCTCAAAGGGGGAAGCAAGGGTTAAAAGTGTTTGGATAGAAGAAAGAATTGCCTCCGTCATCTCATTATCCAATAAATGCCAAATACAAACAAATAAACCAAAAATTGCCATAATTAAAGAAATTACGCATAATATCTCTTGACTGCATCAGAATTGATAGCCATGTCGACACATCTCCCCTCGACATCTGTCAAACACAAAGCACCGTTGGTCAATACTCTGGTCACGATATAAGGCCCTTGCCAATTTGGGGCGAATTTGCCTTTTGCCTCGACCTGATGTGGGAGGATCTTCTTCAATACCTGCTGCCCTACTTCAAACTTCCTGGGGCGCACCTTCTTATTATATGTTCTTGCCATTCTCTTCTGGTACAGCTGACCATGACACACTGCTGCCAATCTTTTCTCATCTATCAGGCTCAACTGTTCCAATCGAGCTTTGACCCATTCATCATCATTAATCCCGGCTTCAGCGACAATTCGGAGGGACGGAATTTCGACCTCCGCTGGTATTACGGCCTCAGTTCCATACACCAACAAATAAGGAGTTGTGCCTATGGAAGTTCGGACGGTAGTGCGGTAACCCAACAAAGCAAAGGGTAATCTCTCGTGCCATTGTCTGGACCCTTCCACCATTTTTCGCAGTATCTTCTTGATATTCTTATTGGCTGCTTCGACTGCTCCATTCGCCTTGGGACGATATGGGGTGGAATTGCGGTGTGTAATCTTGAATTGTTGGCATACCTCTCTCATCAAGCTGCTATTAAGATTCGCACCGTTATCCGTGATGATCACTTTTGGGATCCCAAATCTGCAGATGATATGGGAGTGAACAAAGTCCACCACTGCCTTCTTGGTTACTGATTTGAAGGTTTTAGCCTCAACCCATTTGGTGAAGTAATCAATGGTCACTAGAATGAACCTATGACCGTTGGATGCTGCCGGCTCGATGGGCCCAATGACATCCATGCCCCATGCCACAAACGGCCAGGGTGCTGACATCGTATGTAACTCTGTTGGCGGAGAATGAATCAAATCTCCATGTATCTGGCACTGATGGCATTTCCTCACAAAAGTGATACAGTCGTGTTCCATGGTGAGCCAATAACACCCTGTTCGAAGGATCTTTCTTGCCAATACATATCCGCTCATGTGTGGCCCACAAACTCCAGCATGTACCTCTGCCATAACCGTCGTTGCTTGACTGGCATCTATGCATCTCAACAATCCCAAATCCGGGGTTCTTTTGTACAATACTCCTCCACTGAGGAAGAAACCATTCGACAAACGCCGAAGGGCTCTTTTTTGGTCTCTAGAGGCATGTTCTGGATATATCCCCATTCTGAGGTATTCCTTGATATCATGAAACCAGGGTTCGCCATCTGCTTCTTCTTCTATGGCATTGCAGTAGGCGTGCTGATCACGGACCTGGATGTGTAGAGGATCAACATACATTTTGTCAGGGTGGTGCAGCATTGATGCTAAGGTGGCCAAGGCATCCGCAACCTCATTGTGAACTCTCGGGATGTGTTTGAACTTCACCGATCGAAATTGCTTGCTCAGATCATGCAAGCATTGTCGGTATGGTATGAGCTTTAGATCTCGTGTTTCCCATTCACCCTGAATTTGATGTACCAAGAGGTCCGAGTCTCCCAAGACCAAGACGTCTTGGACATCCATGTCAGCAGCCAAGCGCAGACCCAGAATGCAAGCCTCATACTCGGCCATATTGTTGGTGCAATAGAAGCGTAGTTGAGCCGTAACAGGATAATGCCGTCCTGTTTCAGAAATGAGTACTGCTCCTATTCCAACCCCTTTTGCGTTTGCAGCTCCATCGAAGAAAAGCTTCCAACCCGGTTCCTCAGGTAATTCCAACTCATTTGTATGCATCACCTCTTCGTCAGGAAAATACGTTCTTAAGGGCTCGTATTTTTCATCAACGGGATTCTCTGCCAAATGGTCTGCCAGCGCCTGGGCTTTCATGGCCGTCCTCGTCACATAGATGATATCAAACTCTGTGAGCAGAATTTGCCATTTTGCCAACCTTCCCGTGGGCATAGGTTTCTGAAAGATATACTTCAATGGGTCCAAACGGGATATGAGATAAGTAGTATACGAAGACAGGTAGTGCTTCAACTTCTGAGCTACCCAAGTTAAGGCACAACATGTTTTCTCGAGTTGAGTGTACTTGACCTCATGTACTGTGAATTTCTTTGCTAAGATAGTAGATGGCCTGCTCCTTCCTTCCTGTGTCATCGTGTTGCCCCAATACACAACCAAATGAATTTTCCAAGACCGTCAGGTAAAGAATTAGGGGCTTCCCGGGCTTAGGCGGGACCAATACGGGTGGATTAGACAGATACCCTTTGATTTGGTCGAAAGCCTCCTGACACTCTGCCGTCCAACCTACCGCAGCATCCTTTCTCAGCAACCGAAATATGGGCTCACAAGTTGCTGTGAGTTGGGCGATGAACCTGCTGATGTAATTGAGTCTACCCAGCAAACTCATTACCTCTGTTTTGTTCCTTGGCGGTGGCAAATCTCGGATGGATTCAATTTTGGATGGGTCTAACTCAATCCCCCGTCGACTGACGATGAATCCTAGCAGCTTTCCTGATGGAACCCCGAATGCGCATTTGGCCGGGTTGAGCTTGATATCATACCTTCGGAGTCTTTGGAAAAATCTCCTTAGGTCTGCTACATGGTCTTCCTGACGCCAAGATTTGATGATCACATCATCGACGTACACCTCGATTTCTTTGTGTATCATGTCATGAAACACAGCAGTCATTGCTCGCATGTATGTTGCCCCGGCGTTCTTTAACCCGAACGGCATTACCCGATAGCAGTAGGTTCCCCATGGCGTAATAAACGCTGTCTTCTCAGCATCCTCTTCGTCCATTAGGATCTGATGATAACCCGCATAGCAATCCACAAAGGATCCGATCTCGCGCCCAGCGCAATTATCGATCAGGATATGAATGTTGGGTAACGGAAAATTGTCCTTGGGACTTGCTTTGTTGAGGTTGCGGTAGTCGACGCACACCCTGATTTTTCCATCCTTCTTTGGGACTGGTACCACATTGGCCAACCACTCGGGATATCGAGTGACCCGAATGACCTTTGCCTGCAACTGCTTAATCACCTCTTCTTTGATTTTTACACTCATTTCTGTTTTAAATTTCCTTAGTTTTTGCTTGACCGGAGGGTATGCCGGGTCAGTGGGCAATTTGTGAACCACTAAATTGGTGCTTAATCCAGGCATATCGTCATATGACCATGCAAAAACATCTTTGAATTCCATGAGGGTTTTGATCAATTCTTCCCTGACATTCGGCTCAATGTGGATGCTAATTTTGGTCTCTTGGACGTTATCAGCGTCTCCTAGATTCACAGCCTCAGTGTCATTTAGGTTAGGCTTGGGTTTCTCTTCAAATTGGCACAGTTCTCGGTTTATCTCTTCGAAGGCTTCACCTTCGTCACATTCAGATTCATCATCACAAACGACCTCTTGCATCATTGAGTCGGATTCAGATTGATTTATTAGACTAGGTCGAAGATCCGCTGTGCATGCCATGTCATTAGAACCAGTAAAAAGAGAACTGTTCAGAAAGAAAAAGAACAAAACAAAATTAAAATGGGACAAAAGAAAAGAACTTCATTAAACTTGCGGGATAAAAGGGTTCACACTTTTACAAAAACGAAAGTAAAATTTGGATTACACCCTTGAATAATCCGGACAAAACAAAACACACAAAACATAAATCAAAGCCTACTACCAAGACTCCCCTCGGACAGGAAGAGGAGTAACTGTCCAATTGTTGGTCTTGGCCTCAGGCCCCACAAACTGTATCTCTGCTCTGCTGGAACCTTCTCCAGCTTCCACCATACTGACATCCGCGAATAGCCTCTCAAAACTCTGATTCAGGTCTTCATTTATACCGATCAAAGGTCCTCGAATCTTTGGGACCGGCGACCCCTTGGCACTTGCTTTGACAAAAGACCTTGAGAGACGTGGCACTGGTTTAGGCAGAAACCAAACCCTCTTCTTCATTTTTCGCGCTTGCTTCCTATCTGCTGCAGTTGGTTTGAACCCCAATCCGAAAGTTTCCAGATTTTTAGGAAGGGAGACAGGTTGGACAATCCCTTGAAGCTCGACTCCTAGGCCTTTTCCCGGCACAAATCCATTACCCAACATTTCTGAGACCATCATGACTGTTGCGGCAGCTACCCTAGGGTGCGGGATGCTTTCTCCTTCAGAAATTTTGTTGGCCGACCCTGTATCGAAAATCTGGTAGACCCAAGGACCTTAGTCATCAGCGGTCTCTATGAAAGGTAAAATGGTTCCGCCCATGGTGCACGTTGTATCCTCGCCGTGTAACACGACCTCTTGTCTTTCCCACTCGAACTTCACCATCTGATGTAGGGTGGAAGACACCGCTTTGGTTGCATGAATCCAGGGTCGTCCCAATAGCAGGTTATAAGATACTGTGGCGTCCAACACCTGGAATTCCATGGTAAACAGGACCGGACCAATGGTCAGTTCAATTACAACATCCCCTACAGTAGCTGTTCCGTTTCCGTCAAACCCTCGGACACAGATAGTGTTCTTGTGGATCCTTCCGTGGTCAATCTTTAACTGGTTCAAGGTAGATAGTGGGCAAATATTGGCGCTTGAGCCGTTATCCACCAATACTCGAGTTACCACCGAGTCTTCACATTTGACAGCTAGGTATAGAGCTTTATTATGCTCCGTACCTTCCACCGGCAGGTCATCATCTGAGAATGTTACCCTGTTCACCTCGAAAATCTTGCTGGCAATGGTTTCCAGGTGGTTTACAGAAATCTCACTGGGTACATGAGCTTCGTTCAATATCTTCAACAGGGCCCGACGATGCTCCTCAGAATGGATCAGTAACGACAACAGTGAGATCTGGGCCGGTGTTTTTCTCAACTGTTCGACCACAGAATAGTCCTATACTTTCATCTTCCTCAGGAACTCTTCAGCCTCTTCTTCGGACACAGGTTTCTTGGTTGCAACTGGGTTAGTTCTTCTTAGCTCCACCGGCGCAAAACATCGACCTGATCGAGTCAGCCCTTGCGCTTCACAACTGACTTCTTCCACCTGTTTTCCTTTGTACATCACCACCGCCTTTTCATATTTCCAAGGCACAGCCCTGCTGTCAATCATCGGCAGCTGGACCACAGGCTTTATGGTCACCCGTTCTCTACATACCCCTTTCAACACGACCGCCGGTGTGGGCGGGATCCCTGGTATTACCAACTTGCTTGGCTCGGGTTTGCTTGTTATGGCGGACGGGCTCTTTCCCAATATCACTACCGGCTTGACGCCTTCTCCCTGCGACTGTACACTCGTTCCTCCACTGGTTGAGACTTCTTTCGGGGCGGCTTGGATCATCATCACTGTTTGTGAGGGTTTTCTCAATTCTCCTCCCTCACACACCAACTCAATCATGTGAGTTTCGTGGTGCGCTGGCAGTGGGTTTTGGTTGATGTTAGGAGCTTCTGGTGTCTGGACCTCGATCTTATTGGTGTCGATAAGATCCTGTATGGCATGCCTTAACTTCCAACACTTCTCGGTGTCATGCCCGAGCATCCCTGAGCAGTATTCACAACTTATTGATCGATCCAAATTCTGAGGTGGGGGATTTGGTTCTCGAGTCTGGACAGGACTAACCAAACCCAATTGCCTCAGCTTGTGGAACAAAGCGGTGTAGGTTTCTCCCAACTCCGTGAAAGTTCTCTGCTTCCGCAACCTGTCATTCCTAGCATCTGGATTTCCCCGGAAGCCTGCCCCTGAAGGGTTTCTATACGCCCTCGGTGGAGGATAGGTGTTTTGTGGTGGTGCATATATGTTCTGGGGAGCCGGCGCGCGCCATTGTGGGCGAACCGGAGGCTGAGTGTATGCTTGGGCCTGGTGTACGGAACAATGTGGTTCTTGGGGCGGATAGTAGTGATGTGGTGGGTTGTATGGGTAGTTTGTCCTGTGAGGTCTGGGTTGGTTGTAGTGTGGCCTGCCAGATCCGGACCAACTGCCTGCCAGATCCGGACCAACTGCCTGCCTCGATCGAGGCAACTTCTTCTTTCTTTCTTCTCAGCGCACCTCCCGTGCCGCTCTGAATAGCCTGGGTCGTTGCCTTGAGTGCCGAGTAGTTCAGGATTTTGTCGGACCTCAGACCCTCTTCTATCATGACCCCTATCTTGACCACCTCGTTGAAGGATTTTCCAACCGTTGTCACCAAGTGACCAAAGTAGGTTGGATCCAATGTCTGCAAGAAATAGTCCACCATCTCTCCCTCTCTCATGGGAGGATCGACTCTAGCTGCTTGTTTTCTCCAGCGAAACCCGAACTCGTGAAAACTTTCCCCGGGTTTCTTCCCAGTTCTCAATAATGTGAGACGGTCGGGGACTATCTCAAGATTGTACTGGAAATGACCCGCAAAAGCCTGCGCCAGATCATCCCACGTGTACCACCTGCTGGAATCCTGCCTGGTATACCATTCTAGTGCAGATCCGCTCAGACTTTGGCCGAAATAAGCTATCAGCAGCTCATCCTTGCCGCCTGCCCCCCTCATTTTGCTACAGAATCCCCGCAAATGTGCCATGGGATCACCGTGCCCTTCATATAAATCAAACTTAGGCATCTTGAACCCAGCCGGGAGTTGGACGTCTGGGAAAGGGCACAGATCTTTGTATGCTACGCTGACTTGATTGCCCAGCCCGTGCAAGTTCCTGAAGGACTGCTCCAGGCTTTTGAACTTTCTCAATACTTCATCCTGTTCAGGGGCCTTAGCCGGCTTCTCAATCTCTGCCGGCACTTCCAAATGTGGATTGTAAGCTTGTGGTTCGGGGGCATGAAACGTAGGCTCGGAGGGGTAGTATTGTGTATCGTGAGCCTGAAACAATGGCTCACTGGTCGTTCTTTGCAAAGGGGCTGATGTTGGTCCCACAAAAATGGGAATATTGGGTGTTGGGAGAGGTTGATGGGGTGGTGGAGCTTGGGAATCATGAGGGCTTCTTTCTTGATGATAAAGGGGATTTGGGCGGCTTGTGGAAGGGCCAGAGTGAGGGTATTCCGGCATGTGCCCCAGTGTTTCAGGGCTCTTTTGTGTTTTGGCTATGGCTAGCTGCATTGCATTCATCTCTAGTCCCATCCTTTCAATCTTTTCCATCGCTTCTTTTAGCAACTGGCTCATCGGCCTCTCTTCCTCATTACTATTCTCTGAAGTAGTCATGCTTATTGCTACCAGTCCTTTGGATCTGGTTTGGTAAGGGTGTGTTGCCAGAATTCTTTAACAACTAACTGTCTTCATCAAACAACAACAAACTTCGTTAGCGTTAGAGTTTAACGGATTTAATCTCAACACATAGAGGATGCAATGCTCCTAGACAGTTAACCGTTTCTACATGCTTTGCTTTAAACAACATGCGTCATCCCGGTTTGCTCATTTATCCCCTTTTCTTGTTTTTTTTTTATTATTTTTCCTTTTTTATTTTTATATTTTCTTTTCCTTCTTTATTAAAAGCGGTCGAATCTTATGGGGATTGCCTACGTATCACGTCCCCGCGCGAATCAGACCAGGCGTAGTTCTGCCTTAAAGTAAAGAAACACAAAATTCTTGTGAAATCGTTAAATTCATTCTCAAAATTTTGCTATTACAAATTACTTCAAACAAGGAATAGCAATAGTACAGACTCCACAGTTCTTAACCCGTTTTGACTAAAAGAAAAGAAAACAACATATGGAAAAGCAACAAAGCCAAATAAACAAGACTCAACCAAAGATTAATTTTCCAACTTAGGGGCCCGCGAGGCATCATTCGGCCTTTCCGCGGCCCTTGGTGTGAGGTCCCTCTGCAGGCTTTTCAACTCATTCATGATTCGGTGGACGCAACCCATGATGGAAACAAGGAGGGTCTTCCGAGGCATTTGCTCGCATGCCAGGCATCTCATGTAGATGTAATGCCCAATCTCGTCGATCCTTCCTCGAATGTTGTCCCTTTCTGCGAACAACTGCCTTATCTGTCGGTTCTTCAATCCTAGTGTTTGCGCATTGTTGGCAAGCTGATCCTGGAACATCTCCATTTGTCTTTCCATTCTGGTCATTGCATCGTAACATCGCCTTCTGTCGGCTTGGGCATCCCGTGTTTGCTTGAAGATCCTCTCTTGAAGAGAGGCATTCGTTTCCCTTAATGTCCCGATGCTCAGTTCATAATCCCTTATGACTTGTTGCAGGCGCTGCCTCCGGGCCATTGTACCCTTTGCCCACTTGGTCCGCAATCTTGCTGTGCTAGCCTTGGCTCTTTCCAAATCTTCCTGGCATTCCGCAACCTGATCCTTTAACCCCGCTATCAATCTTTTATCCGCCCGGCTTCTCAGCTGGTTATCAGCCTCCTTTTTCATCCTCCGGATCTGAGCTTTGAGGATCTCGCCTTCTCTGATTAATCTGTTCTTTTCTCCCTTGTGGGCAGCAGACTGTAATTGGCATTCAAACCTCATATCCTGAACTTGTTGCTTCAGTTTGCCTGTTTCGGCAAGATATTCCCGCTCTTTGGCCAACCAGCCCCACTGCTCTTGTGAAGATTTGGCAAATTCTTGCAGGTGAGGTCTTTTGGTCGGTCTTCCAGATGATGTCTCCCCTTTGTACCAGGCCTGATACCCGGGCGAAACTTCCCCTTTTGCCCGATTCATTACACAAGTATTTGCTTCTAAGTATTGACATTGGCTCCAAATTTGACGAACCCTTGCTTCAGGAAACTGGCCGTCGGGACTGATCTCGATTACCTGGATGCTCAGATCCTCGTCTTTCGGCACTATCTGATACCTCCCAAGTTGCCTTAAAACCCGATGCGGCGCGTATGGTTGAATGCTCTTAAGTCCCATTAAGAGAAAATGGGGCCTGGCTGCTGGCATGTATATGACTTCGTCGATCGGTAACCATCCTAGCGCCCACTGTATTTGACTGGCGTTGAGGGTATGGAAATATGAGGTCCATGCTGTGACTCCTTCCGGTAGGTAGGTCTCATTAACTCTGGTATAGAACTCCTCTATGCAGGTCTTTTCAGCGGATCCATGGCTCAGAAACTGGGCTCGGTGACATAGGTGTTCGGTCATCCACATTTGCAACAACAAATTGCAACCCTCGAAAAAGCTTCCTCCGGCTTTGCAAGACGTGAGAGCCCGGAACATATCAGATACTATCATGGGCGCCAACGTACTATCTCTCTGTGTGAGCAACGTACTGACGACCCCTGCTATCTTTATGTCAATATTCCCGTCTTTTCTTGGGAATACTAGTAGTCCTAAGAAAGTTATCATGAAAGCAATCCGTCTATGTTCTTCCCACTTTTGACGATTACTTTTGCTGCACAACTGGTTTTCTGGCTTGTCGAATCCTCCTATGTGACCATATCTTTGATATATGAAACTCATGCTGCAAAAACCTTTTGCCAAGTCAGGGTTATGAATTGTTCTGACTATTTTTAAGGAGTCCAGAAACCGGTGTATTGCTACAGCTCTTGGAGCAATCAGATATTTGTGTCTCAAAGGAGTCTCAGCGCTGCCGATATACCCTGCTATTTCTTCTAAAGTTGGGGTAAGTTCAAAATCCGAGAAATGGAAGACATTGTGCGCAGGATCCCAGTGGGGGACTAGTGCCCTTATGATATCTCCTCGTGGCCTGATATCCAACAAACTCGTGAGGCCTTTCAGATACTTCTTGATTTCGTCATGCCCTTCTTTGCCTAAATCATTCCACCAGAGCCGCAATTGGAGGGGGATTTTACTCATGATTGAAAAGGGTTCATTTGGAGTCGTGCTCATTCTGCACATTTATTAATAAGATTTTAACAAACGACACTTATTCTGATAAAAAACAAAAATATATGCGATTTTTCTCAAAAGGATTTCTGAACACGACCTCTCAGCACTTCATGAACGAAGATTTTTAAGGTTGTGTGAGGAAAAAAACGAGGTGGCCGTCTGTACCAAGGCACCCTTCCGGAGTTCCTTTCGGGAACATTTGGCCATTTTTGACATAAGCGGCATCACCCGGACTTGTTCATGACTCTTTTATCATTTTTCAAAAATAGAAAATTCAACATTGCAAACACGGCCTTTCAATGCCTCGGGGACGAAGATTTTTAAGGCTATGTGGGTCGACTGGACCAAGTCTTAAAAAATGACCCAAAGGTGGCTGTTTATGCAAAGTCAGCCTTCCGGCGTCCCATTCGGGAACATTCGGCTATTTATGACAAAACAACATCACCAAAATTAAAATTTGACATATACTTTTTTGTTATTTATTTATTTTTGGCTTTTTTAGCAAAAGGTGGGGTTGGACCCGATGAGGGTTGCCTACGTATCACATCCGGTGAGAATCAAACCCGCGTAGTTCGGGCAATCAAGGATAAGTAGATGAACTAACTTTTTTTTTTTAAATTATTATTATCTTTGTGAAAGAACTACTTTAAAAGAAGAAAGGAAGTATTGATTTTCTTTTTTAAAAGAAAGACCTCTAAGATATATTTTTGAATTTTCATTTGTTTTTTTTTCTTATTCTAAAAAGAAAGTATTTTTGGAATTCTACTTTTAATAAAAGAAATGCTTCTAAAAAAATATTTTTGAATTTTGAATTTTCTTTTCAATACTTAAAGAAGAGGGAAAATATTTCGGATTCTTTTTATATATATATATATATATATATATATATATATATATATATATATATATATATATATATATATATATACGTTTTT
Source organism: Nicotiana sylvestris (assembly GCF_000393655.2). Lineage (NCBI taxonomy): Eukaryota > Viridiplantae > Streptophyta > Magnoliopsida > Solanales > Solanaceae > Nicotiana > Nicotiana sylvestris. The sequence goes on along the minus strand of NC_091061.1, from coordinate 61,972,915 downwards.
TTTAATAATTAAAAAAACTTTCTAAAGAAGTCAATAACGGAAAATATTTTTGGATTTTTGTTTCGAAAACTGGGAGTCTAAAAGAACTTTTCTAGACTTTGTAAAACAAACATTTTTGCAACAAATAAAGATATATATACATTTTAGGAAATAATGAAAAACCTTTGGATATATATATATATATATATATATATTTGCAACTAATAACAAACTATTTTTTAAAAAACAAACTATTTTATTTATTTTTTATTTTTATTTTGGCATTTTCATAAACAAATAAATAAATAAAAACCCATTTCCAAACAAGACTCTTTTTTTTATTTTCATTTTTATGGCAAGACAAACTATTTTTTCTAATTTTTTTTTTTTTTTGAAAAACAAGACAAAGCCACTACTCTTTTTTTCTATTTTTCCCTTGCTTTTAATAAAACAAACTAATAAGACACTTTTTCATTTTCTCAAAATTTCGGCAGAGTTTTGACAGTATTTGTGTATTAGTTTTTTTTTTCAAAAATAAACATTCAATTCCCTAACCGCTATTTCTTTTTTTTCAATTTCACAATATTCATAATATTCAAACACCGGTCAGCGAAACAAAATAAATGCACGGAACACAAATAGGATGCCTCAGGATGGTCTATTATTTTCAGGTTGCTTGTCCTAGACGGACCCAACCCCTGTGTTGAGTCCCCTAAGTCAAATGCACATGATGCAAATAAACGTTCCTACTAGGGATCCGGCATGAAGTCACGTTATTCTATGTTCAAAACCTGGGTCGGTGTTCTAGACAGTGTACCCGAGCGGACAACTCGAGCTGAGGAAGGAGCTCCTTTCCGGGAACCAAAAGGCCAGCCGGCTTAGAAACTTTCCGAGCCTCTTTTATTTAGGGTATGACACTAACAGAATAGGGAGTCTCAACCAGTAAGCACATCCCCGGAGGTAAGAAGAGAAAGGTTTCGGCACAATTTATATATAGTTCAAATAATATTAAAGCGGTAAAAGCATCACTTAGCACATTGAGCCCAAACATATAATAAAATCAGATAATAAATAAAGTCAAATAATAACAATTATTCTAAGCTCGAATTCTTAACCCTGAACCAGTGGTTCTGGGTAAAGAGATCCCCAGCAGAGTCGCCAGAGCTGTCACACCTCCTTTTTCCGCACCCGCGAGGGCGCAAGGGAGTTTTTTCCAATTAAAGGACAATCGAAAGGGGATTTATTTATTTATTTCAGAGTCGCCACTTGGGAGATTTAGGGTGTCCCAAGTCACCAATTTTAATCCCGAATCGAGGAAAAGAATGACTCCATATTACAGTCTGCGTACCAGAAATCTAGATAAGGAATTCTGTTAACTCGGGAGAAGGTGTTAGGCATTCCCGAGTTCCGTGGTTCTAGCACGGTCGCTCAACTGTTATATTCGGCTTGATTATCTGATTTTATACAAATGTGAACTTATGTGCCAATTTTATCTTTTAACCGCTTTTATCATTCAATGTTATTTTTATAGGACTTGCAACGTCGTGAAAACATATCTCGAACCACGTTACATCAATGCACCCGTGGTTATTGACATATTTCGACTCAGTTGAGATTTGGATTTGGGCCACATAAATGTGCACCCGAATTTAGGGAGATATCATTATTAAAGTCGCGCCTAAAGCAACTAGCGCATTATTATTTTGGGGTAGGGCCGTGAAATTTGCTAAACGGCCCGTCCCGGAATCTAAGTATTTAATACATATATTTTGTGAGGGCCCCGCAATTTGTCCCTTTTATTTGGCGAGGCTCGCCTCATTTTTATTATTATTATTTTTTTAAAGAATTTACAACGTTATGGAAATGCGTCTCAGACCACGTCACAATCAATGTACCCGTGATTAGAAACACATTTCGACTCCGTTGAGACTTGGATTTGGGTCACATAAATGTGCACCCGAGTTAAGAAGGTAACATTATTAAATACGCGCTTAAAGCAACTAGCGTATTGTTATTTTGGGAAAGGCCGTGAAATTCGCTAAGCGGCCTGTCCCGAATTCTAAGAATTTTAATAGGGTTCCTATTATTCCTAACTTTGCTAACGTATTGTTATTGTTATTAAACCCAACTTCCATTACTAACAAATGAGAAATAAGGTTTAAACGCTAGTAGTCATGATTTTTTCATTCAGACGTTCACATACCCATTACAACGAGAGTACATAATATATGCGAGCACATATGTTCGCAACAAATCACCGGATGTCAAATTGTTCCCTTAATAAACACAAATATATGCATAGAAGTAGACATTCTCGTACAAAAAAAACTTAAGTTCACAATATGTTCTCACATTTACTTTAAGCATACGCAGTAACTAATCATAAGATGAACATTTTTAACAAAAAAACGAAAATTGCATTGTTGACATTCATCTTAAACCATAATATGCGAATCGAACGAAATGAAACAAAGGACGAAGAACACTAACCTTCGAACCTCGACAAACCTAGAACGACAAATAGCGCCCCCGACGGAACTCAAACCGGATCTCACTGAACAACGACGGAACCTCGGACAAACACCTCGACGTACCGGACCTCGACGAACCAAAGCCGACCTCGATGGAAATAGAAAACTCGGACCCGCAAGTGCTAACAATCTGCCATGTTCGCTGCTACTGACCTTTCTCGACCCAGCAGCTTGGTGCGAAAAGATGAAGCAGGAGGGGTCGAGGGACAGTGACGGGGTAGAAGAACACAGCAACAGCTGCCTACGTTCCGACGAGGGGGGTGACGACGAGGGTTGCTGGATTTTTGGCTCGGCAGGTGGTTTTGGGGTAGGGTTTGGTTAGGTTCAGGCGTTGGGGGGAACTGGTTGCGACGTGATGTTTGGACGCTGTGGGTGGTGGTTTCGGAGTATAGTGACAACGGGGGGGGGGGGAGCTGGTGGTCGACGGACGTGGGGTGGTGGCGTTTTGGAGTTTGGACGTGAGAGGGTGGCGACGAAAGGTTGCTGGAGGTGGAGAAGTCTGTTTGGTGGTGGTGTTAGGGTGGTGTTTGGGGCAGTGGTCGACGGAGGGAGCTCGCAACGGCAACAATGGCGGATTCAAGGAGGAGGAAGGCGATGGTCGTCACTGTCGCGACTGGTTTTAGTTACGACGGGGTGAGGGCCGCTGACGGGTTGACGACGATGGTTATGGAGGATGAAGAAAGGGTGGTTGTTTGGGTATGGCTTCCCTGGTTTGCCAACGAGAGGAAGAAGACGATGCACAGTGTTTTTCCAAAACCAAAATTTTTTCAAATCCCCTCCTTTCAACATGTTTTTGTCCGTGTATTTAGCATGGGTTTGCCCAGAAAAATGAGCCCCACGCGTGGTGGGGTTCGAGCCTTATGTTCCCACGTGTGGTGGGGTTCCCCGTGTACGGGATTCCGTCCGTGTTCCCCACGCGTGTCCCCTCATGTGTGGTGGACTCGGATTATTATGGGCTAGGTCCGAAATTAGGCCTAAAAGCGGGTGATTTGAACCCGAATATTATTCTTTTGCCCGGACCCGAGAAATAGGAACACGTTGCTTAACTAGTCCTATGTAAGCAAAATAACTACCAAAAATAAGACTAGTATTTAACAAAACTATATCTTTTTAAATATTTTTAAGGATTTAAAATAGCTACAAAATATTAATAAAACTATTTTTGTAATTTTCGTAAATATTAAGATAAAATATGAAGTAATATTTTTTTGTATTTTTTCAAAGTTAAAATAGCTACAAAATATTAATAAAACTATTTTTGTAATTTTCGTAAATATTAAGATAAAATATGAAGTAATATTTTTTGTATTTTTCAAAGTTAAAATGACTATAAAATATTAATAAAACTATTTTTTGTAATTTTCGTTTTTTTAATAAAGACAAAATATAAAATAATATTTTTTGTATTAAAACGACTACAAAACATTAATAGAACTATATATTATTTTTTTGTAATTTTCGAATTTATATAAAGTACCAAAATAAAGTACAATTTTTTTGTATTTTTCAAGTTTATGAGAAATACATAAACTAAAATTATATATATATTTTTGTGATTTTTCTTTTTGCAACGAAATAAAGTAAAATAGTTAAAATGACTATATTGGACCCAATTACATATTTATGCTAAAAAAATGTGAAAATCCTCGGGGAGGGTCAAAAATCACGTGCTTACAGATGGTATACAAGATTGGAATGCGGAGACTCAAATATTTGAAACAAGGTTTTTCATCAGGGGGAGTAAAATACGCGATGCACTCTTTTTTCCTTACTAAGGTTTTTTCCCATGGTGTTTTCCTTATAAGGTTTTTAATGAGGCACATAGCAATGCGTATTACTAAATATGTGTACTCTTTTTCCTTCACTAGGATTTTTTCCCACGTGGTTTTTCCTAGTAAGGTTTTAATTAGACACATTATCTTTTAATGAACATCCAAGGGGGAGTGTTATAAATATTTATATTATGGATGTTCATTTAGTACTCCGTTGTAAATAATCTTCCTGAAGAAGCTTATCCATATGAGACTCCACCGTAAATATGTTTATCTATTTAGTACTCTATTGGAAATAAGCTTCCTGAAGAAGCTTATCACTTCGGTACCCGGTTATGGATAAACATTACCCTAGGTAGAAGATTATCCATACCGGGTATAATAAGCTTATCCATTCAGTACTCCGTTATGGATAAACATTGCTCTCAGTAGAAGATTATCCATATCTGGTATAGTAGCAGCTTACACAGTAGCTTGCAGTAGCAGCTTACACAGCAACTTGCACAGCAGCTTGTAGTAGCAGCTTACACAGCAGCTTGCGTAGCAGCTTACACAACAGCTTCCTTTCTTCTATAAATAGAAGAGATTTCAGTTCATTATATACATCAGTTTGAATTCGAATAATATATCAGTTTCTCTCTATACTTGTCTTTACTTTATAGTCTTTATTTTATAACAAAGTTGGATAATTACACAAGCTTATCTTTTTATTTTTTTTTTAAAACTAGAAAACTGAGGATTTACTAGCGTGCATCAGGCCCTGACAACACCCAATACTAGTGGTTTTTAGGTACCATCTGGACCGGTTGTCCCAATATCAGCTGCTCATTTTATTTTATTTTATGTAAGGTAATAGTATTTGTGATCGTAATTTTAATTAACAATATTTATATTTTTAATATTATGAGTAAATTTTATTTCAACTAATTTGAAGTATTATTAACTACCCACAAAAATCAAGTAGTTTGGCCTCGTATTCAAAATATGCGACATGATATGGGGTACGAAATGTAGAAGTGCCAAATTTGGTAAATAAAAATTGACTCATAAAAATATTTTGTCAAAAATGAATAAGAAATTATTTAATGTGTTATGATTTTTTATTCTCTCTATACTTTCACACACTTCACACTTTGCAAAGAACAAAATCTTTTGGTTGGTGCTTGACAAATTAATAAAATAAATTGGATGAAGGAAAAAAATAATAACTTTTGAGTAGAATTAGTCGGATTTTGAGTCATTATTTAGCTTATAATTAAATTGATTTAATTCATAATTTAAGTAAACTCAAACAGATTATATCAAGTGATTCAATTAGCTCTTAAATGTGTAAATCTAACAAGATCTACCTAGTTGGTACTCTTAAGCCGAAAAGGACATCGGATATTCTAAGGAAATGGGAATTATATATATATAAAAGGAGAACTTTATTACCAAATGGCGATAGCAATTTGACTGAGTCAAATGTATGCATTAAGAGAAAAGTCAACTAATTGGAACTTACGAGGAAGTGGATACAACGTGGCATAAATCTAGGATTGATGTTTTCTCGTGACATGTTAGCTGACTAGTCCAAGTAAACTAGGATCCTATGTCTTCGCTAAGGATTAGGGAAGACTCTTCTTTTTTTTTTTTTCCTTTTTTTGGTGTTAAATATTCGTTTTGAGGCAAGGATTAATTTGAATTTTCATGTATAAGGCTAGTTAGAAGAGAAATCCCTCTCCGCCAAGATTATTTTTTTATTGCTAGATGTTGAACTCGAGATTTCTGATTAAGACGTAATGTATGTTATTCATTTTTTTGTTAAAAGAAAAAATTGTATTAACTTAAAGCAATATTATTAACCACTAACTCTAAAAATATTAGATTTTAAATGTATAAAACACATTGACTATTTTTTATTAGGAAATTTCTTTTTACTTCCAGTTTGAACATCATTCGACTCTAGAGCCAGATTCTCTCAAAAATAACCAAATATAAACTGTTTGTTATCCTACTCCACTGTCTGCTACTAGACTTCTTACATTTTGGGAAGGATATAAGTGCAGCAGCTTCCTCCAATGACTAAATATTAACTAGTGTAATAACCAACCTCTCTAGTGTATGCTTTCATTTACAACGTCTCTGGCCTACAAATGCAATTGCAATGCTATTTCTTTAATTATGTCATAGCTTCTTCTACTTATTTGCTGAATTCTTCTGTCCTTCCTTTCCAGCCAAAGATGATATACAATTGTTGCAAATACAAATCCCACCACTGCACCTTTGGAGCTTCTGTTATTCGCCTTGTGAGTGAGCCAAGCTATTTCATCATCCCAGTGACCAATTTGTCTACTATAGCCCATCCAATTTAGTAGTTTTCCCTAGACAAACTTAGAATAAGCGCATTGAAAGAATAAATGGCTGTGTGTTTCTTCAGTATCCTCAGAGCGTAGGACAGGACACAAGCAGTAGGCACCTGTGGCTCCCATCTTATTATCCATTATTGCTTGCCTCTGCTAAACTGCCGTGGGAAGTTTCTACAAATACCAGTTACCTTTTTAGGATGTAACAAAACTTTAGCCCAATAAGTTTGAGTCCATTACTCAAATGGTCACTCAACTATCCCAAATTATCTCATGAAGTCACTTTACTTTCGTTTGTAATAACAAAGTCACTGAACTATGCTTATTGCACTCAAAAGGTCACTCAACTAGATTTTTCAAATTTTGAATTGCCAAATACCTATTTTACCCTCTAAATTATAAACATTTATCTTCTTTTTATTTTTTAAAACTTTTTAATATTATGATTTTCCCTTTTTAATTTATATTATGGACTTACCTATAGAATAAATAAATATTATTTATAAATTAAAAAAATAGAAAGTATTTAAGCATATATAATGCTGGAATAACAAAATAATAGTAAAAAAAATAATTAGAATAATTTGTTAGTAATTTAGGTGATGACTACTTAACCTTTTATATTTCCATCAAAAAAGTTGCAACCCTAGACCGGGAATTATGTTACTTTCGCGTGTCTTTCATGTCTAATATCATTATTTGGTGCGGGCTATTTTTTTGCCTATCATCTAAAATTATTAGTATAATTTTAACTGTTCAAAATAAAAATTGTAATTGAGGGATACATGTCCGTAGGTATTTCCTTTCCTTAGAAATAATACTTCTTCAGATGAACAACATTCAACTCGAGGGTAGAACCTTGCCATCCATGGTTTCCAATTCGTATGCACCCTTTCCAGCGATACCTCGAACCTTGTAAGGTCCTTCCCAATTTGGACTCAACTTTTCTGCATTTGTTGATCTTGTTGATTGAAAGACTTTCTTGAGTACGTAGTCCCCAATCTTGAAGTACCTAAGATGAGCTTTCCAATTGTAATATCGCTCAATAATCTGCTTCTGTGCAACCATCCTTATCAAGGTTGTTCCTCTCCTTTCTTCAAGCAAGTCGAGATTTACTCGTATTTCGTCCTCATTTGAATCTTAGGTTGCTTAATTGTATCTTGTACTTGGCTCTCCTATTTCAACTGGAATTAAGGCTTCAACACCGTACACAAGCGAAAATGTGTCTCTTCCGTACTTATTTTTGCTGTTGTTCTGTAAGCTCACAAGACTCCAGGCAGTACTTCTGGCCACTTATCTTTTGATTCCTCTAGTTTTTTCTTCAAGTTATTAATAATAACTTTATTGGTTGATTCAGCCTGTCCATTGTCCACGGGATGGTAAGGTGTTAAAGTAATTCTTTTAATTTGCCAACTCTGAAAGAATTCTGTGATCTTTGCACCTATGAACTGTAGGCCGTTATCGCACATGATTTCTTTTGGAACCCCGAACCGACATATGATGTTTTGCCAAATGAAGTCCCTGACTTATTTTTCACGCACCTGTTTGAAGGCACTTGCTTTTACCCACTCAGTGAAATAATTAGTGAGTACTAATAAGAATCGTACCTTTCCTTTAGCTTGTGGTAGTGGACTCACGATATCTATGCCCCACTTTATAAAAGGTAATGGTGCAATAACCAGATGTAATAACTCTGTTGGACGATGCATGTTCTTACTATAACTTTGGCATTTATCACATCTGGCCACGAAGCTCTCTTACTCTTCTTCCATTTTTTGCTAGTAATACCCTACTCTAATTAGAGTTTTTACCAAGGATCTTCCTCCTGCGTGATTTCCACAATGTCCTTCATGTACTTCTTTTATCACGTACTCTGTTCGAGAATGTCCGAGACATCTTGCTAAAGGACCCCTGAATATTTTTCGATATAAATTGCCTCGTTCCAAACAATAACGAGCAGCTTTTCGTCGAAGTGCCTGAGCCTTTTTCTTATCTTCAGGTGATATTCCGTTCTGCAAAAATTTAACGATCTCATTTCTCCAATCCCAGGTTAGATTATTGAAATTTACCTCATTTTTGTCTTGATCGAGTGCTGAATGAAACAAATGTATCACAAAAGCATTTTCTTCATTTTTTACTTCTGCAGCGGATGCAAAATTAGCCAGCGCGTCTGCTTCGACGTTATCTTCCTTGGGTATCTGCAAGATTTTCCAAGATTGGAATTGTCTGACCAAATCTTGTGCCTTTTCTAAATTTTGTTGCATCCTCGACTCTCTAGCTATATAAGTCCCCTGCATTTGATTAACTACGAGCTGCGAGTCACTTTTGATTATAACCTGCTCTATTCCGAGCTCCCGTACAAATTCTAAACCTGTAATCACAACTTCATATTCTACTTCATTATTAGTAATAGGATGACACTTTATGGCTTGCCTTATAGTTTCTCCTAATGGTGGGATTAGAACAATTCCTAAACCTGCCCCTGTAACATTCGAGGAGCCATTGGTAAACAGGGTCCAAGTACCTGGATTGGACCCGTTAAGTACCTGCAGTTCTTTTTCTGCTTCTATTACCATCCCCGGGCTAAAATCTACCACAAAATTTGCTAAAACTTGTGATTTTATTGCGGTTATAGGTTGATATATGATGTTATATTCACTTAGTTCTATGACCCATTTGCTAACCTACCTGATTACTCCTGCTTATGCAATATATTACGTAAGGGGTAAGCAGTCACTACAGATATATGGTGACATTAAAAATAAGGCCTTAACTTTTTAGATGCCATAATTAATGCTAAAGCAAATTTTTCTAAATGAGGATATCGAGTTTCAGCATCCAATAAAAACTTGCTAACATAATAAATCGGATATTGTTTACCTTTGTCCTCCCAAACTAATACAACACTTATCGCCACTTTTGAAACAACGAGGTAGATGAATATCTTTTCTCCATCTTTGATTTAGCCAGCAACGATGGGTGTGACAAGTATGCTTTTAAATTTGTGAGCGCTTGTTGACATTCTTCAGTCCATTCAAATTGACTTTGCTTTTTCAAAACTGAAAATAACTTAAAGCTTTTCTCCGAAGAATTAGAAATAAATCTTCCCAATGCTGCTATCATACTTGTCAATCTCTGCACTTCTTTTTTGCCTGTGAGTATATCCAATATTACTTCAATAGCTTTAATCTGCGCTGGATTTACCTCAATTCAGGATTTAGCTTCATGTTGAACTTGCGGAGAATCTGAAATGTTTCCGACAAATGTTGGATGTGATCATCCGCCTGAGTTGTCTTGACTAACATGTCATCAATGTAAACTTCCATGGTTTTTCCCAGGTACTCCTGGAACATTTTCATTACTAACCTCTGGTATGTAGCTCCTGCATTCTTTAGACCGAAAGACATGACTTTATAACAGTAAGTCCCCCTTTCTGTAACAAAGGAAGTTTTTTCCTCGTCTAAAGGATACATTTTTATTTGATTATATCCAGAATAAGTATCTAAAAAGCTTAAAAATTCATGTCATGTAGTAGCAACAATTAGTTGATCTATGTGTGGTAAAGGAAAAGAATCTTTAGGGCAGACTTTATTTAAATCAATATAATCTACACAAACCCACCACTTACCATTCTTTTTAGGTACCACTACAGTATTTGCTAACCAATTAGGATATTTTACCTCTCGGATAGATCCGATTTTTAAACGCTTTTGTACTTCGTCTTGAATCACCTGTTTTTGAAGAATCCTTGCTTCCTTTTCTTTTGTTTGATAGGTGAATGTGTTGGATCTTCATTTAGCTTATGGTTCATCACATTATGTTTCAACTCTAGGCTCAAATTGGTTCCGATGTAAACTTTTTTGTCCGGCCAATGTATAAACAACACTACAGCTTCAAGCTCCTCGATTGTTGTTTTGATGTTTTCATTCTCTTCTGGCTCTTGAATAGTATCTGGCCTTGAGTCTACGCCTGTTTGTCCACCTTCAATTGAGGTTTGAGTTGCCACAGCCTCAACTAAACTCTGTAGTTGCTATTTTTTATCTGCCACGCCAGTTTGTATACTTGAATCTGCCATTGAATTAATACTTCTAAAAGCTTGTTAATAATCACGGATTTACCTAATTCCCCATTGAGAAGTGAACTTAATAACCTGATGTAAAGTAGATGGAACTACATCCTTCCAAGGTCTGCCAAAAATCATATTGTATGCCATATGCGTATCAATTACTTGAAATTTCGTATCTTTGACTACTCCTTCTATGAATATGGTTAGTATTATCTCTCCTTTGGTGACAACGCTTGAATTGTCAAATCCAGATAAGGTACGTGCTTTGGGTACCAATTTGTCATCAACTTGCATCTCGTTTACCACTCTTAAAAGAATGATATTGGCAGAGCTACCTGGATCAATCAAAACTCGTTTCACATTAGTATCATGTACAAGTAAAGATATTACCAGTGCATCATTATGAGGAGTCAACCCCCCATTCGCGTATGCATCATCAAATGTTATACTGTCTTCTTCCAAAACTTGATGAACTCGCTTTCCGTGGTGACTATGATTTTTGATACCTTTTTTACAGTCGTGTAAGTCACACCATTGACCTCCTCTCCTCTGCTTATGACATTTACTGTTCTCTTTGGTGACGGAGGTTTTGGGGGTTCCTGTCTATTCTTCATATATGCTTGCTTACCTTTCTCACTGAACAATTCAGCTAAGTATCCTTGTTTAATAAGTGCTCTACTTCACCTTGTTTCAATCTCTGTCCCTAGATCTGGAATTGTACCTTGGGTTCTCCTGTTTTGAACTTGAATCCTTTCCTGCTGGTCCCATGTATGTTTTGTACCTATTCTTATCGGACTTTTTTTAGTCTCTGGTCGCCTCGAGCTTGCTCTTTCATCTCTGATATATTTTCAATATCTTTGCCTTGTGTTATGATAATCTAACAAACTTAATGTCAAGAACCAGATAGGGAACCTGACTCACTTGGATTACACTGCATCTAACGGATTCCGGCCAAATGTGAACTTGCTACAGCTTCAGGAGGTAGGAACCCAAACAAAGACCTGATACTCTTGTGGGTTCCTCACGGGAGTACAAAGTCAATTGGACACAGCTGGAAACGAAGATTCTGCCGCACTGCACTGTTTTTAGCGCCTACTCATTCTCTGATCAACTGAAGTACAATGATTCAAGTTACTCAACTCAAGACAATCTAGGCAGTGTGCACAAGTACCAGATCAGGAACCTGATCCCTTGGTGCTCCCCTGACAGAAGTACAAGTCAACTATATAGTTGGAACACAACTACAGAAAGTGACTGTCCGCAACTATACAAAGAGGAACACAACAGGTACCTGGTCACTTAGGGTTCTCTGACAAAAGTATAAGGCAACTATACAGCTGGAACATAACTGAGTGACTGTCTGCATCTGTACAAAGAGGAACACAATAGGGACCTGGTCCCTTAGGGTTCTCTGATAGAAGTACAAGTTAACTACAGCTGGAAAGCAATTGCAGAAAGTGACTGCCTGCAATAGTGCATCAAACAGGGCAGCAGTCACTTCCCATTAAGATTGGACATCACTAAGGATGTCTTGTGTAGTATAAACCTTATGCAAGGCATAAGATTCAGGTTCAACACTTGTAAATACAGAAAACGAAAATTCTCTCAAGTGCTCAAGAACCTCTCTCAAGAACGAAGTTGCTGCAACCTCAAGGACCTGATCCAAGATTGATGATATCTTAAGTCCTTAGGATTGTTGAGTCTTTGTTATGTGTTCTTCATTGTAACTCCTATCCGGCTTTCTTAGAAGCGTTATATTAGGAACAAACCAAAATCTGTAAACTCCCTAAGTTTATGTTATGGCTAGGATTAGTCATAAGCAAAAGCCTTCGTAACCGTAGTGTGACAAAGTCGCTTGTGGTTGAAATATCACAAGTTAGTCAAAGCCTTTGTAACCGTAGTGTGACAAAGTGGCTTGTGGTGAAAATACCACAAGTTAGTCAAATTCTTTGTGTCTAGGATAGTTATAGAGTGGCTTGTGATGAGAGCATCACAAGTTAGTTGAAGTCTTTGCAATAGGGTTATTGTAAAGTGCCTTATAATAGGGAGATTGCAAGTTAGTGAAGTTAAAAGCCTACTGGTGTAGGTCGTGGTTTTTTGATCCCCTTGTGTGAGATTTTTCCACGTAAAAATCTTCGGCCTTATTTACATACAAATTTACTAGCATTCACAGCAGAACCCCACAAAGGACCAGGTACTCTGCTATTTAGTGGACTCATACAAGCTTAGCACTGTACCAAACTGATATAGGACCAGATCCCTATACATTTTGGTTCATCGGTATTTTCAGAGGAAACATATAGAGAACCCGGTTCTCTATACAGTCTGGTGGACGCACAATTTCTAACAAGTGATATCAGAGCAGGATCTTCCTATCAGGCTATCACCTAGGAAAGATCCTCATGGCTACTCCACCAACTTTTGAAAGGAGAGAACCAAAGAAGGAAAAGTATCTGATACTTAAAGATGCTAACAATGATTCGAGTGAGGAAGACAATTACATGGCTTACTTAACCAAAAGGTTTCAGAAGATGGTTAGAAGAAATGGATAATTGCTAGAAAGGGACAATTCTAACAAATCAAAGAACAATGATCTGTGTTACAAGTGCGGAAAAGCTGGACACTTCATGAAAAATTGTCCTCTCTTGAAGCAAGAATTCTCCAAGAACTTCAAGAGAAAAAAATCAGCTGAATATGACTCAACCTTTGCTTTAATGGATCAATCAGATGATAATGAAGACGATGACAACAAAGAGGTAAATTTCAGGGATGTTCAGAGAAATATGAAATCCTATTCTCCAAGAAAACTTATGTCTTTAGCTAATGTATTAATCAATGCCTTTCATAGTCTTGTGGAGGATAGGGATTCCTTGACATTAGAATTAGCAGAATCTAAACAAACTAGAGATGACTTAGTGGCTGTAGTTACTGATCATAAGAAAACCATTGAAATTCTCAGAAAAGAAAAGAATGATCTTTCGGCAGAAGTTACAGACCTAAGGAAAGCAATAGTGAAACCCTAGACTAAGTTAAAACCTGAAAATTCTGGAAAAGGAAAGGAGATAGCCAGTGAGATATACATTAGGCTTGAAAAGGAGTTGAAAGCTGCTAGAACTAGGATATGTGGTGAACTCGAGAAAAATAGGTAGCTTCAAGCTGAATTGAAGAAAGTAAAAAGGGATCTTGAGAAATCTCTCAAGTGGACCTGGTCCTCAGATGCAGTCATTGCCATGTACTTTAACAATAATGGAAACAGGCAGGGAATCGGGTTCCAAAAGGAGAAAACTCCTTACAACCCTTACAGCAAGTACGTCACAATTCCTGATAACTGGCTGTGTACCCACTATGGGAACAATGGGCACTTCAAAGAAAATTACCAGGCCAGGGCTCAAACTGTTCAGAAAAACAAAGTGTTTGCTGACAAAGTAACTACGAACAGGGGACCAGGTACCGCTCGCAAGAAACCAATGTTGACTGCATAGACTAGAAAAGCCTTTATCCATACCTTTTATCATAACAAGGGACCCAAACTAGTTTGGATTCCTAAATCTAACCCATAATATAGATGTGCAGGGAATAGTGGGAGGAAGCGGACTACAATGGATCTTGGACAATAGATGCTCAAAGCACATGACTGGAAATACCATGGATTTTCTCTCACTGAAAGCCCTGCAAGGAAGGGATGTACCCTTTAGAAAATGGAAAGAAGGGGTACATCCTAGGTATGGGGAAGAAAACAAGGTAGAAGTTAATGTCTAAGCTGGTGATATGAGTTGCTTGAATGCAGTTGATAATGATTCGAAGACATGCCATAAAGGATTGGGGGGATACAAGTTTCTCACTTCTGGATATATTGATGAAGAAGGACCTAGTCCATGGTCTGTCAAATTCAAAGTTCAAATAACACGGAGCATGCAATTCCTATGGGGATACTGAGCAGGAGTGAAAGGAGGTGCATGATCAGACCTCTCCTGAACAAAACCCCATATGAGTTGCTCAATGGAAGAAAACCAAAGATAACTCATCTAAGAACCTTTGGATGAAAATTCTATGTTCTCAATAACGGGAATGACCAACTTGGGAAGTTTGATGCAAAAAGCGATGAAGGAATCCTTCTGGGATACTCCCCTCAAAGCAAAGCCCACAAAGTCTACAACAAAATGGCACACTGTGTGGAAAGAAGTGTTCATGTGCTATTCAACGAGACATCCTCCTCTAAAAAAGGAGGAAACAATGATGATTAAGATAATGAACCACTTTTGGTCCCTGGAAAATATCCGGGGCTTCAAATGAGAAGGCTTATTTGATGAGTAAGATGAAGGAGACAGGTGAGAGACAATGCAACATCCTCTTATACATCTAAAGAGGAACCTGGTACTTCCATTACTACCCCTGAAGTAGAAGAAAGAGTTGGAGATGCAGTGCAAGGCACTCCCTAAGTAACTGAACAAGGAGTTCAGGGAAATCCATTTAACTATCCCAGTTTCTCTACCAATCAATCTTCAGTCCCAAATTGGAAATACAAAAGCTCCCATTCACTTGATAATATAATCACCCCTTGATTCTGGAGTTCAGACAAGATCAAAAACCAAAAATTCCCTAGCCTTCTCAGCATTTCTATCCCAAAGAGAACCCAAAAATATCAAGGAAGCATTGTACGATGCAGACTGGATTACTGAAATGTAAGAGGAACTGCATCAACTTGAAAGAAACAAGGTATGTCACCTGGTACCTAGACCCTCAGACAGAACCATCATAGGGACCAGGTGGGTATTCAGGAATGAGCTGGAGAAACATGGAAATTCTACAAGGAACAAAGCAAGGCTTGATGTCCAAGGATTCAATCAAGAGGAAGGGATCGGTTATAATGAGACTTTTGGCCCAGTAGCTCGCATGGAAGCTATTAGGATCCACATTGCCTTTGCTTCACATATGGAATTCACCTTATTTCAACTGGATGTGAAGAGTGCCTTCCTGAATGTTTTTCTCGAAGAAGAAGTCTATGTCAAGCTACCTCTAGGCTTTTGAACGTCATGTTCATCCTGAACATGTATTCAAAATTGGATAAGCCACTGTACAAATTGAAGTAGGCCCCTAGAGCCTGATATGAGAGATTATCCAAGTTTCTCTTGGAAAAATGGCTTCACAATAGGAAAGATTGACAATACATTATCTTTGAAGAAACAGAGAAGAAACCTGCTCATTGATCAGATATATGTGGATGACATCATATTTGGAGCAATAACTAACTCATTATGTTAAGAATTTGCTAAACCCATGGGAAGTGAGTTTGAAATGAGTACGATGGGGGAACTGAATGTCTTCCTAGGTCTCCAAGTGAAGCAGTCCATAAAGGGAACGTGTATCAGTCAGAAATGCATCACAAAACTCTTGAAAAGGATTGATATGGCAACATGGGAATCATTGGATCTCTACTCTACCTTACTGCTAGCAGGCCGAACATTGTATTTGGTGTGAAATTATGTGCAAGGTTCCAATCAAATTTTAAGGAATTTCATCTGAAGGGTGCTAAGAGAATTCTGAAATATTTTAAGGGCACACAGAACCTGGTTCTGTACTATACTTCAGGTGATAATTTCAACCTTATTGGTTATGCTGACACTGATTATGCAGGTTATCTGGTGGATAGGAAAAGCACATCTAGAATGGCTCATTTACTTGAATCATGTTTTATCTCATGGGGTACAAGGAAACAAAACTCAGTAGCTCTCTCAACAGCTGAAGAAGAGTATGATGCAGCTACCTTGTGATATGCTCATTCACTATGGATCAAGAAAAAATTGGTAGATTTTGGTGTATACATTGATTGTGTACCGCTTCTATGTGTCAACACCAGTTCTCTCAACATGGCAAAGAACCTGGTTCTATACAAAAAAACCAAGCACATTGATATCAAACACCATTTTCTCAGGGATTATATAGAAAAGGGTCTTATTTGTACAAGATTTTGTTGCACGGAAAATCAAATTGCAGATATCTTCACCAAAGCTCTGAGCAGAGAACACTTTGAGAAACAAGATGGCATTGGGATCACTTGAACCTAATTGAGAACCTGGTTCTGCTGACATGACTATCATAGTCACACTAAGGTAAAATTGGCTAAAGTGTTTTCTGACTAGGCCGAACTCACATCTATACCGTTGCAGGTAAACACACATGATGATCATAGAAGCTAAAAGAACAGTGTTGAACTTCGGAGGAGAGTCGCAAAAACCCTTTTACAAAAACAGGTCAGGAACTTGGTTCCTGCACCACAGGTTAGTAGTAATGTGTTTTTCGCATGCTTGTTCAAAGGAAAAGATAGCAAAATTAATTCAACTGCCATATCATCTAACTTTTCAGACCAGTAGTTCTAAACCATTATCTCCCTTTGCACCTTTTACCACCTCTCTCACCATAGCCAACGAATAATCGAATTTTTCTATTGCCATCAACATCACTCCCACATCTCCTTCTCCCTTAATATCATCACCAGAAACCCACTTCTTCAATATACCTGATACTACTGTACCCATATCGGTTTCCTCCTCTTCTCCAGTCACCTCATCTCTAGTCTCACTTTCATGTGTTGCAAACCCTACTTCTCCTCTGTTCCTGAATCTCAGGGGGAAGAAACTCTATTCTTAGGGGATGAAAGAACTCTGGTGCTTTTTGAGTCTCCGGTTCATGACACCGTCATAGAAGAATCTGTTGAAGAACCTGATTCTCTTTTAGCTAAAACAAACTAGGTGATTATAGAAGAAAGAGGCTTTTGAGTTTGCCTTGCAGAAGAGTAAGCAGAGTATTATAAAAAGAAGAAGAGGTTGATGAAATAGGGGGAAGCTGTGGCTGATAAAAACATTCCAGTGGTTAAGGTTGATAAAGATGTTGTGGAGGAACCTAGTTCCTTATTGAAAAGATCTACAAAAGGGTATGGCTGAGAAAGATTTGTTTGAGGGTGGCATTGTGGCTGTTGCAATCAGGAATGGGAAGTTTATTGAAATATTTAGAAAATAAAAGTGGGAAACTATGGGAAGACCTGGTTCAATGAATACCATTTTAAGTGACAGTGGACTTGGGCAGGAGAGTTAACTCAGAAAAAGTCTTGTGGGGTCGCACGCTTGCCTGACAATCTAGAAGATGGCAAGTATGAGACAAGTTCTGGACTTAGGTAACTAGTGGAGAACCTGCGGGAAAAACTGCTTGACTAACATTTATCTGCAACTACCCGCTTAGACCTAGCTCTCAAAACCATTGCTGCCTCCTCTTCCAAGCCTCCATCTTCTAGTGCCCCCTAGGATCCTCTCAGTGGCTAGTTATCTTTTGCTTTGATGATTTTGTGGCTGTTGTTTTTCTTTTTGGTTTGTCTTTTTGTGATCGCATGTTGGATTTCACCGTGCTGCTCCTGTTGAAACAGTAAAATTTCTTATCAATAAAACAACTCTTCTTTTACTTCTACAATGCTTGTTTTTCCTTTTGCTTATCTTTTCTTTCATGATTATGTGCACATATGTGGCATGCATTAGCTTTGTTGGACTTCTTTATGCCTTTTTGTCTAACTATGTCTTTTTGTTGATGCCAAAAGGTGGAATAATAGAGTCAAAGGGAACATATGTCAGGGGGAACATATGCAGACATATGTCAGGGGGGAAGAATAAAGTCAGGGGAACATATGCAGACATATGTCAGGGGGAAGAATAGAGTCAGGGGGAACATATGTAGTTGCTGGTACCTTATCTTGTTAAGTCAAATAGTCATCAATGTTCAAAGTTTGTCATCATCAAAAAGGGGAAAATTGATGGGCTTAAGGTCTTTTAATCTATGTTTTGATGATCGAACAAACTTTCTGTATGGAACCAGATAAAAGACCAAGAATAATAGTAAAAGGTCAGGGGGAATATATGGGGAAACATGTGTAAGTAAGGGCATAAAGTCAGGGGAGCCTATGATCTCCTGTTATACAATCTGGTTCTCTAAACTCTAACTCCTCGTTTTCAATGCTAAGTTTGTCATCATCAAAAAGGGGGAAATTTGATAGGTTTTCAATATCTTTGCCTTATGTTTTGATAATCTAACAAACTTAATGTCAATAACCAGATAGGGAACCCGACTCACTTGGATTGCATTGCATCTAACGGATTCCAGCTAAATGTGAACTTGCTACAACTTTAGGAGATAGGAACCCAGACAAGGACCATATACTCTTGTGGGTTCCTCACGGTAGTACAAAGTCAATTGGACATAGCTGGAAACTAAGATTCTACCACACTGCACTGTTTTCAGCGCCCACTCATTCTCTAATCAACATAAGTACAATGATTCAAGTTACTCAACTCAAGACAATCTGGGTAGTGTGCACAAGTACCAGATCAGGAACCTAATCCCTTGGTGCTCCCCTGACAGAAGTACAAGTCAACTATACAGCTGGAACACAACTGCAGAAAGTGACTGTCCGCAACTGTACAAAGAGGAACACAATAGGGACCTGGTCCCCTAAGGTTCTCTAACAAAAGTACAAGTCAACTATACAACTGGAATGCAACTGAGTGATTGTCCGCAACTGTATAAAGAGGAACACAACATGGACCTGGCCCCTTAGGGTTCTCTGATAGAAGTACAAGTCAACTACAGCTGGAAAGCAATTGCAGAAAGTGACTGCCTACAACAGTGCAACAGTCACTTCCCATTGAGATTGGACATCACTAAGGATGTCTTGTGTAGTATAAACCTTATGCAAGCCATGAGATTCAGGTTCAACACTTGCAAATACAGAAAATGAAAATTCTCTCAAGTGCTCAGGAACCTCTCTCAAGAACAAAGCTGCTGCAACCTCAAGGACCTGATCCAAGATTGATGATATCTTAAGTCCTTAGGATTGTTGAGTCTATGTTATGTGTTCTTCATTGTAACTCCTATCCGGCTTTCTTAGAAGCATTGTCTTAGGAACAAACCAAAATCCGTAAACTCCCTAAGCTTATGCTGTGGCTAGGATTAGTCATAAGCAAAAGCCTTTGTAACCATAGTGTGACAAAGTGGCTTGTGGTGGAAATATCATAAGTTAGTCAAAGTCTTTGTAACCGTAGTGTGACAAAGTGGCTTGTGGTTGAAATACCACAAGTTAGTTAAATTCTTTGTAACTAGGATAATTATAGAGTGGCTTGTGATGAGAGCATCATAAGTTAGTTGAAGTCTTTACAATAGGGTTATTGTAAAGTGTCTTATAATAGGGAGATTGCAAGTTAGTGAAGTTAAAAGCCTATAGGTGTAGGTCATGGTTTTTTGATCCCCTTGTGTGGGATTTTTCCACGTAAAAATCCTCGGCCTTATTTGTATACAACTTTACTAGCATTCATAGTAGAACCACACAAAGGACCAGGTACTCTGCTATTTGGTGGACTGACACAAACTTAGCACTGTACCAAACTGATATAGGACCAGATCGCTATACAGTTTGGTTCATCAGTATTTTCAGAGGAAACACATAGAGAACCCGGTTCTCTATACAGTCTGGTGGACGCATAGTTTCTAACAATCTCCCCGTGACTGAGTGATAGTATCTTCTTCTATCCGCAGCTTCGTGCTATACCTGTTATAAATATCATTCCAAGTAGTTTTAGGGAATTCTTGTAAGCTTTCTTTGAGTCTTCTCGTGGCTTCTGAGCTCTTCTCATTTAAATTACTTGTAAACCCCATAGCCACCCAATTGCCAGGTACTCGTGGTAGCATCATCCTTTCACATTGAAATTTATCTACGAATTCCCAGAGTAACTTTGTATCTCCTTGTTTTATTTAGAAGATGTCTTCCATCTTCTTCTCAACTTTCTTAGCTCTCGAGTGTGCTTCTATAAACGAATGTGCAAGCTCAGCAAAAGAATCAATAGAGTTTTTAGGTAAAAGAGAATACCATGTTAATACACCTTTGTGAGTGTTTCACCGAATTTTTTAACTAGCACTGATTCAATCTCTTGCTTAGTCAAATAATTGCCTTTCACTCCTGTGGTAAATGTTGTTACATAATCTCGTGGATCGGTAGTTCCATCATACTTTGATATCGGGCATCTTGAACTTTTTTGGAATAGGTAAAGGAGAGGCACTTAGTTTCCAAGGTTGTTGAGAATATTTCTCCATGTCCACCCCTTTGATTATAGGTAGAACACCAGGTATCTGCTCTATGCAATCATCCTACTTATTGATCAGTTTCTGCAAAGTTAGCACTAAACATTGTAAATCAGAATTAATTGGAATACCTAACCTTCCATCATGAGATTTGCTGGGAGTTCCTCCACTGCCCGAATTGGCGAGTCCCGAACGTGGATTTTCTATGGTGGCGGTGTTATTTGGCAGTGGTATAGTTGGCAACCCACTACAAAAGCCTGAAGAGCATTATTGACCTGTTCTGCGATCAATTGCTTTAATGTTGCATCAATAGCTTGATCATCCTCATGTTGGTTATTCACATGTGATTCAGATCTGTTAGGTGTCCCTTCTCGAGAGTTTCGAGGTGAAGGGACTGGAGTTTTATCCCCTTGTTGATTTTGCTGGTTCAACTGGTGTTGCTAATTTTGTTGGTTGTTGCCGTTAGCAGTCGACATGATTTTTTTATAGGAAAAAGGATTTGGAAACTGAATGGATTATCAGATTCCCGATAATAAAACCAATTTGTTTAACCAAAAAATAGAAATTTCAGTCAAAGCCTATTTTTAGAAGTACTCAGGTTACTGATGTTGGCCCAAATGAAGGTTAGTTTGAAGATTGACAAAGGAAGCTCAGGAATGAACCAGGTCCATCCCTTAGGTCCATCCCTCAGGTGTACAAAAACGGGCAGATTCGAGCATGTGGGATGTACGTGAAGGAGATATGCTTAACTTGGTGTATTTAATATCTCCTGATCGAAAAGATTGCATAATTGATAAGGAGAAGGACTCCTTACTCAAAGAGAACATTATCTAAGACAGGGAAAGAGTTAGAAGTTGAGATCAACTAGAACCCTTCCACCAAGGAAGAGTTGTATCAGAACTCTAGTTATTTCTTTATCTACTAACTCTATAAATTGCAGGATGTTCTCACATTACAGTGGTGCACAAAAATGTAGAAGTTAAACGTGAACTGAGAGCAAAATAGCAAGGATTTTTGCAAGCAGTTCGTGTGTGATTCAAGTGTGCAAACCTGAAGCAACATGAACCAGATTGAAGAACCAGCTCCATAAAGAGTTTTATGTGTCTTTCTTTATTTCTAGTTCTATTGTAGTATGTGTTTTCATATTGTACCTTTCAACTTTATCTAGAAGCAATTATAATAGGTACTTTGAGTAATCAATTTAGAGTTAACTTGAAGTTGTCGCAACAGTTAGAGGCTGGTTGCTACAACGAGATTAAAGGTAATCCTTAGGTTTACAAAGAGTTTTGTAAATGCTGTTTTGGCTCAGTGATTTAGTAAGTGTTTGGAAAATCTTACTGAGTTGTAGGTCGTGGTTTTTTCACCTTTTGAGTCGGGTGTTTTTCACGTAAAAATACTTGTGTTCTTTACTTTCTACATTTATTATTCCGCAACAGTAGCAGAAGGAACACATAGAAGAACCAGGTCCTTCCATAATTAGTTTAAGAAAAAAATTAGACACCACACAAATCACCCCCCTCTTGTGTGGTATTGACGTATAAAATATCAACTGATAATCAAGAAAAGGAATAGTCTTGAAATGAGAAAGAAAAATTAGACTATGAAATAGCAATGTAATCAATATAAAGCAAAAGTAAATAATTGTATTCCAGTAATCATCAGAACATGTCCATACAAATGACATTTCTCTTCCTTATATAGCCATCTCTAAGTACAACGTCTTTTTCTCTTTATGATCGAGTCATTATGAGCATTAATGACATTAATGAAACGTTATAATTGGTAATCGTAACTGTTTCATGAAGATTCTATAACACTTTTTATCATTCATGCCCATTCATTGAAGATAAATGAACCTATGCTTTTTACTGTCTTGGTTTATTCCACCGGCATCTCTTTAAATTACTAAAGAGACGCGAGTAACTGTTTCTTCTCGTCTCTTAGACGTTTTGCTCGTACATATTAAGACTCATATCTTTTTAAATATTCTTCTCCAGCTGTCACTTTTCTAAAGATCCACGTGTCTTTCCATGTTAGCCACATAATTAATTCCACGTGTAGTATTTATTTTCCCTAATACAGTAGGGTACCAGCAGTAAAGTGTATCACTTGATCAGCAGTTGTGACTATATATTCTCTCCTGCATCTTTATTATTTCTAGAGGATAATTGACTTCTTCTTTTTGTGAGTTGCCCCACTCCAATATCATCCAAGCATTCCTCGAAATTAACAACTTCACTTTGGTGTACTGGAACTCTATTTATCTTATCTCCAACATGCATGATACTATTGAAATCTCTCAAGACAATCCAAGGCCCACTCATAGTTACATTCATGTCCCTCAATTGGTCACAAAGAATCTTCATGTTTGCTACAGTGTGAAGTGAAGTCCATATACAAAGGTTATTAAGTACTCCCTCAATTCCAATTTACGTGAACCTGTTTGATTGGGTATGGAGTTTAAGAAAAAATAAAAACTTTTAAAATTTGTGGTCCTAAACAAGTCAAAAAGGGTCCAGAGACAACAACAATTATCATTCCAGCAATTAGATAGCACCGTATGAGGCTTTGTATGGTAGGCGGTGTAGATCCCCGGTGGGTTGGTTTGAGCCGGGCGAGGCTAGATTATTGGGCACATACTTGGTTCAGGATGCTTTGGAGAAGGTTAAGGTGATTCAGGATAGACTCCGTACAGCCCAGTCCAGACAGATGAGTTACACGAACCAGAAGTTTTGTGTTGTTTCCTATATGGTTAGAGAGCGGGTTCTGCTTTGGGTTTCGCTTATGAAGGGTATTATGAGATTTGGGAAGAAAGGGTAGTTGAGTCCGAGGTTTATTGGCCATTTTGAGATATTGAGGCTTGTCGGGGAGGTTGCTTATAAGCTTGCCTTACCTCCCAACTTGGCAGAAGTTCATCCGGTATTTCATGTTTTGATGCTCCGAAGGTATCACGGGGATCCGTGGCATGTGTTGGATTTCTATTCAGTCCAGTTGGACAAAGATCTATCTTATGTTAAGGATCCAGTGGCGATATTGGAGAGGCAGGTTCGAAAGCTGAGGTCAAAGAACATTACATGAGTAAAGGTTTAGTGGGTCAGCTGGTCGAGGAGGCGACTTGGGAGACCAAGCAGGATATGCGCAACCGTTACCCTCATATTTTCACTACTTCAGGTATGTCTCTATGCTCGTTTGAGGACGAACAAATATTTAAGTGTAGGAAGTTGTAACGACCCGACCGGTCGTTTTAAGAATTAACGCCCCGATCCCCTATTAACTGCTTTCCCCGTGTTTGTTTCTGCTATTTTGATTTGCCGGGATGTTTGGTTTTGAGTTTCGAAATATTTTGGGATACTTAGTCCCTAAATGAGAGTTTAAGTTTTAAAAATTGGATCGTAGTCAGAGCAGTGTCAAGATGGCCTCAGAATGGAATTCTGTTGGTTCCGTTAGCTCCGTTGAGTGATTTCGGGCTTAGGGGCATGTTTGGATTGTGTTTTGGAGGTTTATAGCTTATTTAGGCTAGAAATGTCGAAAGTTGAATTTTTGAAGTTTCCGGTTCGAAAGTTAGTGTTGAATGTGATGTGCGTGCAAAATTTCAGGTCATTCAGACGAGGTTTGATAGACTTTTTGATCGAAAGCATAAATTGAGAGTTTTGGAGTTCTTAGGATTGAATCCGTGGTTGATTCGATCTTGTTTTAGGTGTTTTAAGGATTGGTATAAGTTTGAACAGTGGTATTTGACTTGTTTGTGCTTTTGGTTGAGGTCCCGGGCGCCTCAGGATGATTTCGGATGGTTGACGGAAGGATTTGGAATTTGGAGTTGCAGCTGAAGCTATGACTGCTGTCACAACTTCATCTGCAGTTGAGAGGCCGCAGGTGCGACTCCCACAGATGCGGAGTCAAGCCATAGAAGCGGAGTCAAGCCGGAGAAGTGGCCAAAGTAGGAAAGGCCAGGAACCGTAGAAGTGGAAGATGTACCGCACCTGCGTGACTGCAAATGCGTATTGTGGGTCGCAGGTGCGATGAAGAGGTTTTAAATGGAATTTGCAGGAGCGGTACCCTTGAACACAGAAGCGGTACCATAGATGCGGAAGGTGGACCGCAAATGCGGATTTGCTGGGCAAAAAAATCAAAATTTCGAGGGTTTCGTTTCAAAAAGTTAGAAATTGATTTGGAGCTCGTGAGAGGGCATTTTGGGAGGATTTTGAAGAAGAAATCAGTGGGTAACGATTCCTAATCCCTTTCTAGTTGTATTCCTATAATCTAATCTTAGTTTTGTCATTTAATTTCGGATTGGGGATGAAAATTGGGGAAAGATTTGAAGGAAGTTCTTAGACCTAGATTTCAAGTTTCGATTGGGAATTTAACATTGGATTTGGATAAGTTTGGTATGGTTAGAATCCTGAGAGTATGAGGATTCTGAAAATATAAATTTTACCCGATTCCGAGAGGTGGGCCCGAGGGGCGTTTTGGTCATTTTACCTAATTTCGTGTATTAGCTTAGAATTTCTTTATAGAATCAGTTACTTGAAGTGTTATATATATATATTATGTAATTGAATTGAATAGATTTGGGCCATTTGGAGTCGAGTACTCATGGGAAGAACGTGGTTTCGGGTTGAATTGAGCCGACTCGAGGTAAGTGGCTTGCCTAACCTTGTGTGGGGAAACTCCCCTTAGGACTTGGTATTATTGATAATTGAAATGCCTTGTACGTGAGGTTACGAGTGTCTACTTGTGCTAATTGTTGAAAATCCGGTTTTCATTAAGTAATTAGAATTATGTTTCTTTTTCATGTTTATTATACTTGCAAATTAAGACTGTTTCTACCTTAGGGAAGCATGTCTAATTGACTTAATTGCCTTACTTGCTCAAACTGCCTTATTTGGATTACGTGCAACATGCTAGGCTAGAAATCCCTGTTTTACCTTGGTAAGGAATTTGAATTGAACTATGTATTCTTCTTGTTGTTGTTGTGTGTTTACTTTGGGACTACGGGACGGTATCCCGGGAGATCCCCTTGTATGTTTACTTTGGGACTACAAAATGGTATTCCGGGAGATCCCTCTGCACATTTACATTGGAAATACGGAACTACACCCGGTAGATTCCCCCTGTACTGAGAATTTACATTTGGGACTACGGATCGGTATTCCGGGAGATCCCCTCGCATTATGAGTTGGACTACGGCACGGTATTCCGGGAGATCCACTGGATATTTATATTTGGGACTACAGGACGGTATCATCGGAGATCCCCGGTTGTTATCTTTGTGTTGAGCTGTATTTCTTTCTGTGTTTACTTTTCCTCTGTAGTAGTAGTTGTTGTTCTTTCTATCTTGTGATACTTTTACTGTTGTACTTATTTATACTGTTTTGTTCTACACAATTAAACATTATATTTTATTTAACATTCGTAGGGCCCTAACCTTCATCATCACTACCCGACCGAGCTTAGGCTTGGCACTTACTGAGTACCGCTGTGGTGTAAGCATGCCCTTTCTACGCATGGTTTTCATGTGCAGATCCAGGTACTTCTACTCAGTCTTATCATCCTTGAGGTGAGACACTTCTGTAGAGACTTTGAGGTATATCTTCTGCGTCCATAGATTGAGGAGTCCCTTCCTATCTTTCTGTAATAGTATAGCCCTTCTGTATTTTCATTTTGCTAGACATTTCTAGAGTTAGAGCTTCTTATGTATCTCTTAGCTTGTGATTCATGGGGTTCCGGATTTTGGGAAGTGTTAGGTTGAGATTTGTGTACTGTTATGTGCCAGGAGGCATCTTAAACACTATTTTATTTTGTTATTTTGGTTTTATATTATTTTCTTTTCGCAAATTGTTTCTTTTCCGGATTTGTTAGGCTTACCTAGTCGTAGAGACTAGGTGTCGTCACGATAGTTCACGGAGGGCGAACTAGGGTCGTGACTTGATGGTGTCATGCGTCTTCAAGGCTGGATTTGTGTTCCGAATGTTGATGGTTTGAGAGAGTCTATTCTTGAGGAGGCTCGTAGATTACGATATTCCATTAATCTAGGTGTCACGAAGATGTAGTGACTTGAAGCAACATTACTGGTGATGGAAGATGAAGAAATACAATTTTGGACATGTTTCATGGTGCTTGAACTGCCAGCAGGTCAAGTATGAACATTAGAAACTATGTGTGTTGACTTAGAGGTTGTTGATACAGAGTGTAAGTGGGAGCTCATTACTATGGCTTTTGTGGTAGGATTACCACGAACATTGAAGAAGTTTGATGTTGTTTGGGTCGGTGTGGACAAATTGATCGAATCTACACATTTCATATTGTGGCACACTATTCACATCGTATTTTTGGAGAGCTATTCAGTGAGAGTTAGGCATGCATGTAGAGCTCAGCACGACATTTCACCCACAGATGGATGGTCACTCCGAGAAAAGGATATTAAACTTGTATAGATGTATGGATTGGAATTGAGGGGCTCTTGTAAGTTTCAGATTGATTTCAAGTTGTTTTGGTAAGAAGTGTTATTATTAGTGTTGAAAATATTACACCCGCAATGATTAGCTGCAGAGGTGCGAGCCCACTTTTGCGGTTGTTTGGCTCACATCTGCGAGACTTTGGTAGCTCAAATATTTCTACTTCCATGGAGAGCTGAGCGCAGGTGCTTGTATCTATGAAGAGCTCGACTAAGGGGGAAGGCTTCATCGATGTTGCTTGGGCCGAAGATGCGATGAGTGCTTCTACGGAACTTTGTCGCTTTTGTGACATTTGCACTGACCCCTATCCATTTCTGTCGACTATTTTGTTGCTTTTGCACTACTTTTGCCGCACATGTGACGTTTGTAGCAGGGAAAAAGGGGTAAGGATTCGAGTCTTGGCTCATTTCTCCAATTTTTGAGATCTAGAATTCTTGTAGAGGCATCTTTTGAAGAGAATTTTATTCCAACTTTATAGGTCAGTGACTTAAACTTATTTTTGATTAATTTCTATGATTCTTCATAGATTTTCAACCATAAATCTAAGTTTTCTTAGAGTAGAGATAGGTTTTGGGTATAAACTTAGAATTTTGTATTTTAGAGATTTAGACCTCGATTTGAGGTCGAATCTTGAAATAGATTCTATATTTGGACTCGGGGGAGAATTGGCAAATGTGAATTTGTCTTAATTTTGAATTTTCACCATGTGGGCCTCGATTGGCTTTTTTGAACCTCCTTTATGCTATGGTAGTTTTGAAAGCTTGTTTTTGACATGCTTGAGTATTATTTGAGTAGATTCGAATGGTTTGGAGGCTTTTGCTAAAGGCAAAGCTGTTGCGGATTGTTCATTTGGTTCTAGACTAGTGGTAAGTATCGTGGTTAACCTTGATTTGAGGGAATTAGGATGTTATTGGGTCTATTTGCTACATGAATTATGTGTTGGGAATAGCATATATGCAAGGTGTTGAGTGTATATATATTGTCACGAGTCAAAGCATGCGGCTAGAACCAGTTTATTTTATGTCTTATTTATTATATGCTCTTACATGTTCCTTGCCTTTATTTATTACATATTTTACTTGTTCTATGCCTTTATTTGTTACATGTCTTACTTGTCACATGCTTTACTTGAGACATACCTTTACTTGATACATGCTCTTAATTATTATATGCCTTTATTTGATACATGCTTTTACTTGCCACATACACTTACTTGTTGAAGTTTTTGCTTAATAAATGCCTTTACTAGAACATGACAATACATGTTTCATACCATACTTATTTCATGCCTTATTTCCCGTATGCTATGTTAGGGATTGCTTGTTCATTTGATTGTTTACGTGTAGGTAACCTTATTTGGATCCTTATTGCATTACACGAGTAAGATTACCTCTAGAATTTGGGATTTGATATTACTTCTTGTTCCTATTCATCATTTCCTTAGTAAATTAGGTTTATTTATTCTCCTTGATAGTTAATATGATTCTCGCAATGTTTGGATGTGTTGTTGGATGATTTTGAATGAATTGATATGTTGGATCGGGTGTCCGTCGCAACAATATTATGATAAGGACCGGGTTGCTATCCGCAATAATAATATGGCCATAGGATCGGTGTCCACTACAACAATGTTTGTGTATTGGATCAGGTTATACGATACCTGTTTTGGTGTTTGTGATTTAGCCCTCTTTGTGGGTTGTGATTGTGTTGTTCACAGATATTGTACTTTCCCATTGTTTTGAGTTTCTAAAAAGGTTTGGTTAAGTATTTTGAGAGACGTGGTTATTACTTATGATATTGGGTTCTTTATGCTATTTTCAGCCTTTTATTCCTATTATTATAATTGTTATTATTATTGCTATTTATGTTTCTTATTAATTGTACATGTTTATATGGTAAAAATCATGTCATGGAACTGCCACTACCTCGTCGAGGTTAGGATCGATACTTACTGAGTGCATGGGGTTGGTTGTACTCATACTTTACTTCTGCACTTCTTGTGCAGATTCTGATACGGATCCTAGTAGTGGTCAGGGGGGGGAGTATAGCTAGGGCATTAGGGAGACTTGAGGTATTGCTGATTTCCTGTCTGCAGAATCCGGAATCACCTTCACTCTCATTATTATTGTATTTTTTTTTGTATCAGACAATATTATATTTTATTTTAGACTTTGTATGTAGTATTCTTAGTAGCTCATGTACTCCGTGATACCAAATCTTTTGAGGTTGTATAGATAGCATTTGGTTTAGACTTATTTATATATATTTTTGAGTTTACTCTTAATCTTTATTACTATGATCTTATCTATCTGTAGGGCTAGAAAGTGGGCCGAGCCCGATCTTAAATGGTCCTAAGTGGTCCCGGACTTCATGGGCTTTTTATATGAACCATCCCGGGACCGAGACCACGAACTAATGGTCCCGGGCTAAGTGGCCTGGTCCCGGGACTAAGTGGGACCAATGGATAAACTTTTTTTAAAAAATATTATAGAAGTTAGAGAAAAAAAGATGGTAATAAAAATATCTAAGGCAGTGCGTTATAATTTTTCTTATAGCATTAACAAAACATGGCAATATCTTTCTTAGTCTTCCTCCCCCTATGAAATGAGCACAACAAAGTGCTAATACCACCATTGAGAAGAAAACGAAACCAATCAAGATGTGCTAAAATACATGTTACATATTAATTTACATGATATCTCTTACAAACTTCATAAATCCGTTAAGGTTCGAAGGCATTTCCGTTGGTGGTGGCGAAAAAGAAGCTTGGTCGTCACCGCTTCCGGATAAAGCAAAATCCTCCGCAAGTTCAGCTAGAATTTCTTCGTAAACTTCGTCTACCTCTGGTTATGATTCATCAAGTCCAAAATTTCTTCTTTCTCAATGGATCCAATCTCTGAAAAGTACTGATTTTTCCAAGCTCTCCCTTATCGACGCTCTATAATTGCCGATTCGAAGTCTTGCTTGACTGAAAGCGCTCTCTGATGCCACTGTTGAAGCTTGAATAGTTAAAATATCTCGGGCCATCCTTGAAAGAATTGCGAAAGTATTTTTCTTTGTCCTTCCACCATTCCAAAATATTAAACGAGCTGTCGGGATTCACTTCCTCAATTCCTTGTGACAAAGAAATTTCAAGCTCATTTAATTGTGAAAAATCACTTGTACTAGAGCCTTGAGAACCCCTGAATCCGGCTCAAGCAGTATGTGCTCTTACTCCCCAGTTCTTTTAGATGATTGAGAATCAGAAGAAGAAGGAGTTGGAACATTTGGTCTAGCCTGATCTAATGGAACTTGATAAGCATTATAAATAGTTTGAGCATTTATTTTAATTGAGGCTATTGCTTCCGGAAGTTTAACTCCTCTTCTTCAAGTGCTAAACCATTATAAACAGTTTCATACCAAAATTGAGGACCTCCTAATTTCATAGTAGGATTTAACAAGGCAACAACACCATAAATAGGGGGAATAGGGAAATAATATTTTTTAAACTTTTTTCTCATAGAATCAATAGCTTGTTCATAAATTTACCCACCCTATGAAAAATGAGCAAACAAAATTTCAAGTTCTGCAATATAAATTAAACAGTTAGAAATAGTGGGATAATATTGCCCAGAAAATTCATTTATAGCAATATGAATTTTTTTTTTTAAAAATTTACAATCATTTTAACATTAGCCTAATCCGCATTTGTAAGATGCTCATCATCATCACTTACATGAGCATTAAACGTTGAGTTTATGGGATTTCTATATTCATATGCAACAACTAAGCTTTTATACATGTAATTCCATCTAGTTAGACAAGGTTTAGGAACCTTTCTTTGTCTTAGGCCAAATTCATCACATCTTTTAAAATATTCTCTAAGTCTACTTCTATGGTTTGAATAAAAAAGCCAATTAAGAGCCATTTTAACCTTTTCAATTTCAATATTTAATATTCTCTTATAATCACCCACAATTAAATGGTAAATATGACAAATACATCTAACATAAAAAATATTACTAAATGCAGGACTTAGTGTAGTGGAAAGCAAAGCTACAACATTTATGTTACTAGTAGCATTATCCATTGAAACTGACATGATTTTATCGAGAATGCAAAAATGTCTACAAATATCCGTAACTGTCTCAGCAATAAACTGCGTTGTGTGACGTGAATTAATTATTCTATAAGCAATAATGCGCTTTTGTATTATCCACTCCTCATCAATCCAATAACTGGTAACAGTAAGGTAATCACATCTATTACCACTTCTTCCAATATCAGTTGTAATAGCAACACGATAATTTATATGAGTAAATAAATAGCGCAAATATTATTCATATTCATTTTTATATTTATAAATATCGCTCTTTACGGTTGTGGGAGGAATACTGTGATGACCCGGCCCGGCGTCTCATGAGTTACCGCTCCATTTTCCTCATTTCTGCTTCTTATTGCTTTGTCTATCGGTTCTATATGTGAACGGGTTGGTTGGCTTGGGTTCGGAAAGGATTTGGTAAGGTTTAAGACACTTAGTCTCTTTTGAGGAAGCTTAAGTTGGAAAAGTCAACTGGAAGTTGACTTATGTTTTAGAGGACTCGAATGTGAGTTTCGATGGTTCGGATAGCTTCGGGAGGTGGTTTGGGACTTAGGAGCGTGATCAGAATGTGTTTTAGAGGTCCGTTGTAGATTTAGGCTTGAATTGGCGAAATTGGATTTTTTGCGTTTTCCGATTGATAGGTGAGATTTTGATATAGGGGTCGGAATAGAATTCCGAGAGTTTAAGCAGTTCGTTGTGTCATTTGGGATGTGTGTGCAAAATTTCAAGTCATTCAGACGTGGTTTTGTTGGGTTTTTGATCAAAAGCGGAATTCGAAAGATTTTTGGAAACTTATGCTTGAATCCGATGTGTTTTGGTTGATTCAATATTGTTTGAGGTGTTTTGAAGTTTGGTATAAGTTTGAATAAGGTTATGGGGTATGTTTGTGTTTTTGGTTGAGGTCCCGGGGGCCTCGGAGTGATTTCGGATGGTTGACGGAGAAGTTTGGAATTTTGGTGAAGCTGAAGATTTGTTGCTTCTATTGTTTCCGCACCTACGGATTGGGGACCGCATGTGCGACACCGCATATGCGGACGATTGGTTGCAGAAGCGGAGATAGGCTGGAAAGGTTGTGACCGAAGAAGCGGTTGGTGAACTGCACCTGCGATGACACAGGTGCGGCTGGTGCATCACAGATGCGATATTGGTAACTTAAGTGAAAACCACATAAGCGGTTCGTTAACCACAAATGCAGTACCGCAGAAGCGGGAATTGGGCCGCAGATGCGAAATCCCTAGGCTAGAACCTATAAATTGTTTCCTTTGCGGTTTTTGAGCTATTCCACCATTTCTAAGTCGACTTTGGAGCTTTTTGGGCGATTTTGAAGAACTGTTTCAAGGGAACTTCATTAAGGTAAAGATTTTGGACCTAAAACTCATTCCTATGGTATTATTTTACGGATTAGAGCTATAGTCAATGGAATTTAAGGGATAAAATTGGGGAATTGATATTGGAGACCTAGACTTGAGGATTTGAGGGATCATTTGTGGTTGGATTTTGGTACTTTTGATGTGTATGAACTCATGGGGAGATAAGGAACTTATTGATGTGAATTGTATCGAATTCCGTGACATGGGCCCGAGGGTCAGATTTTGGTAATTTTGGGATTTAAGTTGTAAATTGATTATTTTCGCTTGGGCTTCGTTCCCTTAGAATATTTTGACGCCGTAATTCTGATTTTGGATAGATTCGACGTGAGTGGAGGACGATTCGAGGGGCAAAGGCGTCGCGGGCTAGATATTTTACAAGATTAAGGTGGGTAATGATTGTAAATGATGTCCTGAGTGTATGAAACCCCGGATTGCACATCGTTATGCTATATTAAGGTGACACACATGCTAGATGACGAGAGTGGGGTCATGCATTATTGGGGATTGTGACTTAGTCCATACTGTTTTACCGCGTATTTGACTGAAAACTATTTTCTATCATCATGTTTTGGGCTGAATGCCATATTTGGGTTTCGTGCCAACTATTTGAACCCTTAGGGGATTTTTATTGATATTTCCTCACTGTTTTGACTTTATACTTGAACTCAGTCATGCTATATTCTACTGTTTTTCATGACTCAGCCATGTTTTCTCTGCTTTAACACTTAAATGATATTTTGGGCTGAGCACTATGTTTTACTGTTGCCCGAGTGGCTGTGAGATTCTGACTGAGTAAGGCCGAGGGCCTATGTTGTAAAGAAATACTGATTATAGTTATGAGTCCGAGGGCCTGAGATTTGTACGCCACGAGGTGGCTTGTTGATATGAGGCCGAGAGCTTAGTGATGATGCCACGAGATGGCTTGATATTGCGCTTAAGCCGTAAGGGGTCCCTCCAGGATTCTGTATATCCCCAGTGAGCGCGGGTACCCATTGTGATGTGAGATATAGCCTGATGAGCTGGTATTATTCTGAAATATTGCCCGAGGGGCGAATTTGTTGACATTGTGCTTGAGGGGTGAACCTTTATGTGCTTATCTTCCATATTGCATGTCATTTACCTGCTTAATTGTTAAAAAGGCCTTTTATGAAGTTTAAACTGAACTAAAGTGATTTTTACATATCTTTACCGATTCACTATTTTACTGGCTTTTTACTGCTTCATTATAGCCTGTAATGTGCCTTACGTGACTTCTTGCTTTCAAGATTTATTTATGATTATTACTCACTGAGTTGGAGTACTCACTTTACTCCCTGCACCCTATGTGCAGATTTAGGCGTTGCTGATCTTGCTAGCGAGAGTTAAGAGCTCCCCGCAGACTTCGGAGTTCACGAGGTAGCTGCTTGGCGTCCGCAGTCCCGTATTTCTCCCCCCTTATCTTATTTATTTTCCCTTATTAGTGGTTTTGTAATAGCTTTGAAAACTTTTCAGACGTGTTAGAATTGGTAGATGCTCGTGACTAGTGACACCCCGGTATCGGGCTATGTTGGGTTTATTTTTCGTAACCTGTTCTGTTAACTGCTTACTTTTGGATTATTTATTATGGTTTAGACTTAATTCTTATTGTTAATTGTTTAAAACTATAATGGGGAAGTGTCGGCTGGCCTTGTCTTCACGAGAGGCGCTATCATGACCGGGCCGGGTTTAGGGTCGTGACAAGTTGGTATGAGAGCCTAGGTTACATAGGTCTCACGAGTCATGAGCAGGTTTAGTAGAGTCTCGCGGATCGGTACAGAGACGTCTGTATTTATCCTCGAAAGGCTGTAGAACCTTTAAGAAAACTTCATATTCTTGAAATTCTTTTCGTGTGACTTTGTTGATCCGAGTACTAAACTTCTACTATTCTATTCTCTCACAGATGGTGAGGACACGTGCTACCGGTCAGGATGGACGACCACCAGTACCACTAGTTGTGGCCACTAGAGGCCGAGGACGCGGTCGTGGTTGCCGTAAGGGTAGGGGTGTCGCCCGCATAGCAGCTAGGGCAGCACCTGCAAATCCACCAGCCACCCCAGTTCTGGATCAGGTCCTAGTAGTGGACACTCCAGCGGCACCAACTCAGGCACCAGCTGTGCCCATTGTGATTCCTGGTCTTCAGGATGCCTTGGCTCAAATTCTATCAGTTTCACTGGCCTAGCTCAGGCGGTTTCAGTTACTACAGTCGCGGCTACTTCTCAGGCCGGGGGAGGCACTCAGACTCCCACCGCTTGCACACCTAAGCAGGCCGTGAAGGGACTTGAGATGCTGGGGTCATATCCAGCCCAGCCGGTTGCAACCGCTCAAGACTATGTAGTTTCTGCCACGCCAGAGGATGAGCAACGTAGGTTGGAGAGGTTTGGTAGATTTCAGCCTCTGACCTTCAGTGGTGCAGAGGGTGAGGATGCCCAGGGCTTCTTGGATAAGTGTTAGAGGATGCTTCGGACAGCGGGTATTCTGGAGACCAGCAGGGTCGCTTTCACTACTTATCAGTTTTCTAGAGCTTCCTTCACTTGGTGGGAGACTTTTGAGAGGCGTAGGCCTGTTGGTGCAGCACCCTTACCTGATAGCAGTTCTCTGTTCTCTTTCTAGAGAAGTATGTGCCGCAGTCTTGCAGAGAGGAGCTACAAGGTAGTTTGAGTGGTTGCGTCAGGGAGAGATAACTGTGATGCAGTATGAAATGAGGTTCTCCAAGTTAGCTCGTCATGCTGGTTGGTTCCGACAGATAGAGAGAGGATTAGGAGGTCTGTTGATGGCCTCACTTATCATCTTCATATTCTCATGACCAGGGAGAGGGTGATTGGTGCTACCTTTGAGGAGGTTGTAGATATTGCTCGGGAGATTGAGTCTGTTCGTCGCTAGGAGCGAGGAGAGGAGGCCAAGTGGCCTCAAGGATCTGGTAGTTATAGTGGTGCTCCTTCGAGAGGTCAGTTTCAGCATGGCAGAGGCCGTCCCTTTAGGCATGCTCAACCAACTTGCCAGGTTATCATGGGGCATCATCGGGTCATGGTTCTCACAGTTCTCATCAGGGCCAGTCATCACTTAGTGCCCTTCCAGCTCAGAGTTCATCCCGGGCTCTTCTATGCCAGGTGCATCTACTAGTCTCTCAGATGCTAGGAGTTCCCTTCATTCCCCTTCTTTAGCACCTAGGAGTTGTTATGAGTGTGGAGAGATGGGTCATATATGGAGGCAGTGCCCTCGTCGTCTTATGGGTCCATCTCAGCAGAGGGGTCAATCATCTACTTCAGCGCTAGTTACTTCACCACCACCCGCCCAACGAGCTAGGGGTGGAGGTCAGTCAGCTAGGGGTTGCCCTAGAGGGGGAGGTCGCTCAGGTAGCGGTGAGGCCCATTTCTATGCACTTCCAGCTAGACCCGATGTATTGATTCCGATGTTGTTATTGCAGGAATTGTTTCAGTCTATCACAGAGATGCCTCTGTATTATTTGATCCCGATTCCACCTTTTCTTATGTGTCATCATACTTTGCTGGTTATTTGGGTACGCCCCGCTAGTCTCTTGCTTCACCTGTTCATGTATCTACCCCGGTGGGTGATACTGTTTTGTAAACCGCGTGTACCGGTCGTGTGTGGTGACTATTGGGGGTCTGGAGACCCGAGTGGATATTTTATTATTATGTATGGTGGATTTCGATGTCATTTTGGGCATGGATTGGTTATCTCTGTGTCATGCTCTTTTGGACTGTCATGCTAAGATAGTCACGTTAGCTATACCTGGTGTGCCACGGATTGAGTGGCAAGGTGTGACTGATTATATTCCCACTAGGGTAATCTCATTCTTGAAAGCCCAACGTATGGTTGGGAAGAGTTGTCTTTTGTATCTAGCCTTTGTGAGGGATGTCGGTGCAGAGACTCCCACTATTGATTCTGTTCCAGTTGTGAGGGATTTTCCCGATTTCTTTCCTACAAACCTACCGGTCATGCCACCGGACAGGGATGTTGATTTTGGTATTGACCTGGTGTTGGGCACTCAGCCCATTTCTATTCCGTCGTATTGTATGGCACCAGCAGAGTTGAAGGAGTTAAATGAGCAGCTTCAAGAACTCTTGGATAAGGGGTTCATTCGGGATAGTGTGTCACCTTAGGGTGCGCTGGTTCTATTTGTAAAGAAAAAGGATGTCACCATGAGGATGCACATTGATTATAGGCAATTGAACAAAGTAACAGTTAAGAAAAAGTATCATTTGCCTCGCATTGATGATTTATTCGACCAACTTCAGGGAGCGAGAGTGTTCTCCAAGATTGATCTGTGTTCAGGTTTTCACCAGTTGAAGGTTAGGGACTCGGATATCCTAAAGACAGCTTTCATGACCCGATATGGTCATTATGAGTTCTTGGTGATGTCTTTTGAGCTGACCAATTCCCCAATAGCATTCACACATTTGATGAACAACGTGTCCGGCCTTATCTCGACTCATTTGTCATAGTCTTCATTGATGATATTCTGGTGTATTCACGTAGTTAGGAGGAGCACTCAGAGCATTTGAGAGTTGTGTTACAGAGATTGATGGAGGAGAAGCTTTATGCAAAATTCTCTAACTGTGAGTTTTGGTTCAGTTTTGTGGCTTTCTTGGGGCACGTGGTGTCCACTGAGGGTATTCAGGTTGATCCGAAGAAGATAAAGGTGGTTCAGAGTTGGCCCAGACCGTCCTTAGCCATAGAGATTTGCAGCTTTCTTGGTTTGGTAGGTTATTATCGCCGATTTGTTCAGGGATTCTTGTCTATCGCATCGCCCTTGACCAAGTTGACTCATAAGTGTGCTTCATTTGTATGGTCAGATGAGTGTGAGGAGAGCTTTCAAAAGCTCAAGACAGCCTTGACCACAGCTCTAGTGTTAGTTTTGCCATCAACTTCAGGTTCATATACCGTGTATTGTGATGCTTTGAGAGTTGGTATTGGTAT
Organism: Nicotiana sylvestris; assembly: GCF_000393655.2. Taxonomy (NCBI): domain Eukaryota; kingdom Viridiplantae; phylum Streptophyta; class Magnoliopsida; order Solanales; family Solanaceae; genus Nicotiana; species Nicotiana sylvestris. Next base: position 61,935,244 of record NC_091061.1, on the reverse strand, counting down.
TGTGTTGATGTAGGAGGATAGAGTTATTGTTTATGCTTCTCGTCAGTTTAAACCCCTTGAGAAGAATTACCCCGTTCATGATTTGGAGTTGGCTGCCATAGTTCACACCTTGAATATTTGGAGGCATTACTTGTATGGTGTGTGTTGTGAGGTGTTTACTGATCATCGTAGCCTCTAGCACTTGTTCAAGTAGAAGTATCTTAATTTGAGGCAGCGGAGATAGTTGGAGTTACTAAAGGATTATGATATTACTATTCTGTACCATCCGAGAAAGGACAATGTGGTGACCAATGCCTTGAGCCGAAAGGCAATGAGTATGGGTAGTTTGGCATATATTCCAGTTGGGGAGAGGCCTCTTGCAGTTAATGTTCAGGCCTTGGCCAATCAGTTCGTGAGGTTAGATATTTCGGAGCCCAGTCGGGTATTGTCTTGTGTGGTTTCTCGGTTTTCCTTATATGATCGCATCAGAGAGCGCCAGTATGATGATTCTCAGTTACTTGTCCTCAAGGACGGAGTTCAACACGATGATTCCAGAGATGTGACCATTGGTGATGGTGGGGTGTTGAGGATGCAGGGCCGGATATGTGTGCCCAATGTGGATGGGCTTCGGGAGTTGATTCTGGAGGAGGCCCATAGCTCGCGGTATTCCATTCATCCGGGTGCCGCAAAGATGTATCAGGATTTGAGGCAACATTATTGGTGGAGAAGAATGAAGAAAGACATTGTGGGATTTGTAGCCCGGTGTCTCAATTGTCAACAGGTGAAATATGAGCATCAGAGACCGGGTGGCTTGCTTCAGTGGATGGATTTTTCAGAGTGGAAGTGGGAGCGGATCACTATGGACTTTGTAGTTGGGCTCCTACGGACTTTGAGGAAGTTTGATGCTATTTGGGTGATAATAGATCGGCTGACCAAGTCCGTGCACTTCATTCCTATGCGTACTACCTATTCTTCAGAGCGGTTGGCAGAGCTTTATATCCGGGAGATTGTTCGTTTGCATAGTCTCCCAGTTTCCATCATTTTAGATAGGGGCACTCAGTTTACTTTATAGTTTTGGAGGTCGGTGCAGCGAGAGTTGGTATTCAGGTTGAGTTGAGCAGAGCTTTTCACCCTCAGACGGACGGGCAGTCCGAGCATACTATTCAGATATTGGAGGACATGTTGTGTGCTTGTGTCATTGATGTCGGAGGATCATGGGATCAATTTCTATTGCTTGCAGAGTTTGCTTATAACAACAACTACCAGTCGAGTATTCAGATGGCTCCATATGAGGCTTTGTATGAGAGGCAGTGTAGATCTCCAGTTGGTTGGTTTGAACCGGGTAAGGCTAGGCTATTTGGGACAGACTTGGTGCAGGATGCTTTAGAAAAGGTGAAGGTGATTCAGGAGAGGCTTCGTACAGTGCAGTAGAGGCAAAAGAGTTATGCCGACCAGAAGGTTCGGGATGTGTCCGACATGGTTGGTGAGAAGGTTCTGTTGAAGGTTTCACCCATGAAGGGTGTTATGAGGTTTGAGAAGAAGGGTAAATTGAGTCCTCGGTTCATTAGACCTTTTGAGGTGCTTTGGAGGATATGGGAGCTGGCTTATGAGCTTGCTTTGCCACCCAACTTGTCGAGTGTGCATCCAGTATTTCATGTTTCTATGCTTCAGAAGTATATTGGCGATCTGTCTCATGTTTTGGATTTCAGCACGGTTCGGTTGGATGATAGTTTGACCTATGATGTGGAGCCAATAGATATTTTGGAGCGTCAGGTTCGAAAGTTGAGATCAAAAGATATAACTTCAGTGATAGTGCAGTAGAGAGGTCGGCTCGTGGAGGAGGCTACCTGGGAGACCGAGCGGGAGATGTGGAGCAGATATCCTCACCTATTTGAGGCTTCAGGTATGTTTCTTGACTCGTTCGAGGACGAACATTTATTTAAGTTGGGGAGGATGTGACGACCCAGCCCGTCATCTCATTATTTACTGCTCCGTTTTCCCCCTTTCTACTCTTATTGCTTTGTTTATCAGTTCTATATGTGATCGTGTTGGTTGGCTCGGGTTCAGAAAGGATTTGGTAAGGTTTGAGACACTTAGTCTCTTTTGAGGAAGCTTAAGTTGGAAAAGTCAACCGGATGTTAGCTTATGTGTTAGATGGCTCAGATGTGAGTTTTGATAGTTCGAATAGCTTCAGTAGGTGGTTTAGGACTTAGGAGCGTGATCGGAATGTGTTTTGGAGGTCCGATGTAGATTTAGACTTGAGTTGGTGAAATTAGATTTTTGGCGTTTTTCGGTTGATAGGTGAGATTTTGATATAAGGGTCAGAATGGAATTCCGAGAGTTGCAGTAGTTCTGTTGAGTCATTTGATATGTGTGTGTAAAATTTCTGGCCATTCGGACGAGGTTTAGTTGGGTTTTTGATCAAAAGCGAAATTCAGAAGATTTTTGGAAACTTAGGCTTGAATCCGATGTGTTTTGGTTGATTCGATGTTGTTTGTGGTGTTTTGAAGGTTGGTATAAGTTTGAATAAGGTTATGGGGTATGTTTGTGTTTTTGGTTGAGGTCCTGGGGGCCTCGGGGTGATTTCAGATGGTTGACGGAGAAGTTTGGAATTTTGGTGAAGCTGAAAATTTGTTGCTTCTCTTGTTTCCGCACCTGCAGCTTGGGGACCGTAGGTGCGATGCCGCATATGCGGACGATTGGTCGCATAATCGGAGATAGGATGGAAAGGCTGTGACCGCAGAAGCGGTTGGTGAACCGCACCTGCGATGGCGCAGGTGCGACTGGTGCATCGCTGATGCGATATTGGTAACTTAACTTGTGGTCGGATTTGAGCTATTCCACCCTTAGCTTATTTTGACATCGTGATTCTGATTTTGGATAGATTCGACGCAAGTGGAGGCCGATTCGAGGGGCAAAGGCGTTGCGGGTTAGAGATTTGACCGGATTGAGGTGAGTAATGATTGTAAATGATGTCCTGAGGGTATGAAACTCCGGATTGCACATCGTTGTGCTATATTGAGGTGACGCACATGCTAGATGACGAACATGTGGTCGTGCACTATTGGGATTGTGACTTAGTCCATCCCGAATGACTGTTTTACCGCGTATTTGACTGAAAACTATTTGCTATCATCATATTTTAGGCTGGATGCCATATTTGGGCTTCGTGCCAACTATTTAAACCCTTAGGGAATTTTTATTGATATTTGCTCACTGTTTTGACTTTATACTTGAACTCAGTCATGCTATATTCTACTATTTTTCATGACTCAGCCATGCTTTCTCCGCTTTAACGCTTAAATGATATTTTAAATAATATTTTGGGCTGAGCACTATGTTTTACTGTTGCCCGAGTGGCTGTGAGATTCTGACTGAGTAAGGCCGAGGGCCTATGTTGTGAGGAAACACTGATTATGATTATGAGGCCGAGGGCTTGAGATTTGTACGCCGCGAGGTGGCTTGTTGATATAAGGCCGAGAGCCTAGTGATGATGCCACGAGATGGCTTGATATTGCGCTTGGGCCGTAAGGGGCCCCTCCAGGAGTCTGCACACCCCCAGTGAGCACAAGTACCCATTGTGATGTGAGATATAGCCCGAGGGGCTGGTATTGTTCTGAGATATTGCCCGAGACGCGGATTTGTTGACATTGTGCCCGAGGGGCGAACCTTTATGTGCTTATCTTCCTTATTGCCTGTCATTTACCTGCTTAATTGTTAAAAAGGCCTTTTATGAAGTTTAATCTGAACTGAAGTGATTTTTACATATCTTTACTGATTCACTATTTTACTGGCTTTTTACTACTTCATTATAGCCTGTAATGTGCCTTACGTGATTTCTTGCTTTCAGTCTTTATTTATGATTATTGCTCGCTGAGTTGGAGTACTCACTTTACTCCCTGCACCCTGTATGCAGATTCAGGCATTGCTGATCCTGCTAGCGAGAGTTGAGAGCTCTCGGCAGACTTCGGAGTTCACGAGGTAGCTGCTTGGCGTTCGCAGTCCCGTGTTTCTTCCCCCTTATCTCATTTCTTTTCCCTTACTAGTGGCTTTGTAATAGCTTTGTAGACTTTTCAGACTTGTGTTAGAATTTATAGATGCTCGTGACTAGTGACACCCCAGTATCGGGCTGTATTGGGTTTATTTTCCGCAAACTGTTCTGTTATATGCTTACTTTTGGATTATTTATTATGTTTTAGACTTAATTCTTATTATTAATTGTTTAAAATTGAAATGGGGAAGTGTCGACTGGCCTTGTCTTCACAAGAGGCGCCATCACGACCGGATCCGAGTTTAGGGTCTTGACAAAAACCTTTGTAAGTAGGATTCCAATTTTTTCTAATATAATGCACAAAGTGAGGGTTAGAAGGAAAAATATAGGGTAAGCACATAATAGTAACCATTTTTGCCAATTCTCCCGATCTTTTTTTGGATCATAATATAAAATACCACCGGTAACAGTGTTAATTCCCGGTTGAAATTGATTAGACCCGGTACTAGGGTCAACCTGACTAGGAGTAGGTAAACTTGAGCCCTCAGCCAAGGCTTTCATATGAAAATATTTGGTTTTATCTTGAGAGTGTATCAATATGTGTCTTTTCAAAGTTCCTCTCCCCCCCCCCCCCACCGTCAAAATATTTGAAACTTAACTCCTTGCCACAAGTTTTACACTTAGCCTTATTTTGTGGAATTAGTTGAGTAAAAAACACCAAACAATAGATGTTTATGTCCGTTTGGGACGTTGTCTAGAAAAAGTAGGGGTAGTAACAGGAGGGTTAGACGGGGCATCATTTGGATTATCATTAGTTGGGTTAACTTCAGGAGCAAGACTAGTGGGTGTATCGTCATCCAGTTGCATTTCATCAAAATCTATTTCTTCATCATCATTTTCATCAATAGTTGAATTACCATAAAGAGCATTCATATATCATGGTTTAATTGTTCACCAGCTTCAACATTATGCAAACATTGACTCTCAGTAAATTGTAATAAAGTATTATCACTATCAAGAATAGCAAAAGGTGTAGGACGAATATGGGGTTTGGGTCGGGGAGCCGAGGGAAGTCGAGGAGGAATAGATTGGCCACTAGATTCACCACTCTTGGATTTTTCCTTATTTTTACTAAACATTTTTTTGATCTAAATTAATCAAGCAATACAAAGTAAATAAAACAAACAAAACTTAAGAGTTGGAACGAGTTTATCGAATTAACGAACAACTTGTTTAAAATTAATTATCGTTGAAGACTTCAATTCACCAACTTTACAATTTTTCACAAATTGCAACAATAAAGTAAGCAATTATAGAAGAAAATTAGAGAGAGATTGAGAGAGATTGATGATTTTGTAAGAAAAATGAAAGAGTGAGAGGGTATTTATAGTTGAAAATAGGGAAAAAGTATAATTATAAAATGTTTGGGGTTAAAACAAAGTTGGGGGGGGGGAGGGAGGTTAAATGGCTATTTTGTGGCAGAGAAACAACTACATTTTAAATGCCCTAACGGGCTGAATGTTTTTTTTAAAATAAGAGTCGTTGGGCCTGTTTAGGCCCATTTAGGACCGCTTGAACCGGCCCACTTCCCAGCCGGTCCCAGTCCCAACTGGTCTCGGTCTCGCGGGCCTCGCTCACTGGGCTGGCCCAATACCCAACCCACTTCCCCATGGTCCTGGTCTTATACGGTTAGGACCGTTTAGGCCCACAACCCATATGGGCCGCAGGCATGGGCCGGACCCGATCCTGGACCGGCCTACTTGCCAGGCTTGTCTATCTATCTAGTTTCTTTAATTATTGTCAAGTGTTGGTTTGCCTAGCAAATGACATTAGGCGCCATCATGACTCAGTTGGTTGGGATATTGGTTGTGACATAAAAGAACTGAAGAAAGAGTTTGGTTTCATGTTCAATCCTAGATGCGGGAAGCTGTGAGTTATACAATTGGATGTTGCTAATGACCTCTTATTGTTATGTAGAGGAGATATATGCCATGCACAGTTGCTATATGAAGATTTTTAGAAATTTTGTGCTTTATATGGGCTGATAGCCAACAACAACAACCTAGTGACTTCCCATAAGTGAGGTCTAGGGAGCCTAGACATATGCATGTCTTACCTTTACCTAGGAAGGTAGTAGGTTGTTTTCAGTAGACTGTGCGCTAAAGAACATTTGAAACAAGGCATTGGCAACTAGAAGTAACGTAACAAGATATTATGAAAATCGAAGCAAAAGATAGCAATCAAGGAGAACCACTCCACTACCTACTAACCATCTATCCTAATCCTCAACCTCCACACCCTTCTATCAAGGGTCATATCTTCAGTTAGCTGAAGTTGCATGATGTACTGCCTAATCACCTCTCCCTAATACTTCTTAGGTCTACTTCTACCTTTCATCCTACCCACCAAGGTCAACATTTCACATCTCCGCTTCTCCTCTTCACATATCCGAACATCTCAGCCTCGCCTTCCGCATCTTCTCCTCCACTGAGGCCACTCCCATTTTTTCCAAAATATCTTCATTCCTAATATTATCTAACCCGATATGCCCGCAAATCCATCTCAACATACTCATTTCAACTACTTTCATCTTCTAGACACGAGATATCTTGACTAACCAACACTCAACCCATGTAGTATAGTAGGTCTAAACACCACCTCATATAACTTACTTTTAAATTTTAGTCATAAGACACAAGATGCAAGTCTCTATCTCATCCACCCTTCTCTGATACGATGTGTGATATCCTCATCAATCTCTCCATTTCCTCGTATGACTGACCCAAGCTACTTGAAGCTCTATCTCTTGGAGATGACTTGTATATCAAGCTTCACATCCATGTCCGCTTCCTGGATCACACCGCCAAACTTGCACTCCAAATATTCCATCTTAGTCTTGCTCATCTTGAAACTCTTAGATTCTAGGGTCTATCTCCACATCTCCAGCCTTTTTTTTAATACCACCTTGCATCTCATCGAACTATGTGTTGATACCCAATTTTTTCCTCATGTATTTGTAAAATACATGTATACTCTTGAAATAGTGCATGAGCATCAAGCAGTATTTTTCCATATTTTTTCTGTAATTTTAAAAGGACTTTAATTAATTTATTCTAGCATTTTATTATATAAATAATTACTAATTGCATAAAGAATGGTTTTATGATAATTTTATTGCTTAATTTTATCACTTATATTTATACTAAGCTTTAATTATTTCATGAATAGTCATATGTACATGTTAGGGTTATATGCAATAATTTTGCAATAATGGCCCCATGTGTGCATAATTACCTTATTTCACAAGAAAATAACCTTTTATATTTTTTATAATACTAAGTGATTATTTTAAATCATTTTTATGTAGAAATGATATTTTTATCATTTATAAATTATTTTATAAAATTGATTTATTAAGTTATTGGGTATTTAAATAATAGCCCCTTTTTCTTAATCAATTTCGGACCTTAGCCCAATTTTCTACCCCAGCCCAATTAAACCCAAACCCAACAACCCAATTATTATAACCCGTCCAACCCCAAATTCAATCCTAGCCATTGATCTCAAGAGATCAATGGTCCAGGATACTCTCTCCTTTTTTAATTTCCCTAACTCCCAAACCCTATCTCATTTGACAAGTCCCCCGCCCCTTGAATACCTTCTCTCCTCTCTTCTTTCTCAGAAGCTCCCCTAAACCTAGATGCCATCACCGGAAAACCCTCCATTCCATGGAATTTTCCTATAATTTTAGGCCCCAACCGACCTCTTATCTACATCGGTTGTTCGATTTTGCTGTTATCTGAAGGAATCTCGGAGAGATTCAACTTAGAGTCGACCTAAACTCTTCGTTTCTTCAATGAACCTGCCTTGTGTTCATCGCTATGTTTGTGAGTATTATTATCTTTATGATTATGGTTTGAAACTCCGGTTCTTAACTGAATTTTTCTCAGCTCGTTCCATTTTTTCAATACCCTAATCTCTTTCTACTTGAGCCTGTTCAGATCCTTGTAGATCTGAGATGATTTGAAAGTTTGTCTGGTAATTTCTTCAAAACCTTCTGTTTCTTCCTCATTATTAACCGATTTTAATGTTTCTCTAAAATTAGGGTTTTATTTCTTTGCGTTTCTCCAAAACCTTTCTAAAGAACTTTGAGTGTTTGATTCCGTTACTCTTTGTTTGCTTGACTGTCTATGTTCTAAACCCTAGGGTTTCTTCTTATTTCACTGATTATTTCAATACTTGCCCGTTATTTTCACCTCTGTCAATTAGAAGAGATTGACTGATTTTTTTAGTGTTCAAATTATATTTTTCTGCCGAGATTGATACTTCTCTAGGATTTGTTTTTACCTATTTTCCTTATTTGTGACCCCTAATTTGTACTACTTGCCTTAATTAGTCTATTAACCGGATTTGATTACTTTAGCCGATTCCTAGATGGTCTTTGATTGATTTTATTGCCTTGTTTAACCTCTAATCTGGGTTGTCAATTGATTTCCCCTATTTTAAGGGGTCTTTCCCGGATTTTGTTGAGTTATTTGATTTAGTTTATCCCCAATTAACTAATTTTTGATTTTATTTGTAAACCTTATTTGTGAACTCTGAATTATTCTCTGCCTTATTTGTTTCACCCTGCTAAGTGCTATATAATTCCCCCATTCTGACTTCTTTCAGACACACGAACACACTTAGAAAGATATAGAAACACACACACAAACTCTTATTCACACACACTCTCCATTGTAATTCTTTCTGTTACTTGTGTTTGCTGTACTGTCTAGCCGGCTGAAAGCCAAGGCTAGACTATTGGATTCAACTTGCCTTCACCTTCCTGTTTTCTATCTCTTAACTGGTATGCCCCTATTTTTGTTACCATAATCGCTTTTATGTGCTATGTGTCTCAGTATACTTCTGCTTTTATACTTGCCTCTTAGCCATCTCCTTCTCAACTACTATGCTTCAGCTCTTATTCTCTATGACTTATATGATTAGTTCACTCTGAACCTCAACATGTGCATGTTTATTATATGCTTCTTGTTTATTTTAACCAGTATACTTTAGTATTGTTACCTCTTTGTCCCATGTGGTTGTGTGGTTAGTGTTCCAACATGCTTCTGTTTTGCCCTATGTTTCTCTTAACCAACATGACTTAGGTCCTATCCTGTTCTATATGATAGCATGTTCCTATTTTATCCATGACACTTATTTACCCATTTCTCAACTAGCATGCCCCAATTCCTGTCCTATTTTATGTGCTGATAGTCTGCCTTAGCATGTTCCTGATCAACTCATGGTTTCTGTGTACTTCTTTGAAGAATAATGTGCTTTAGATTATCACTATCTTTTTTGTATGGCTATCTGATTAGCCATTTGACTTCAGCATGTTTCTATCTATTAAATACATGTCTATATGATTCCATTTGGTAATAGCTAATAGACTAAATCAGCTCCAGCAATGTGAAACCTTGTTTGTAACTCTATTTTGTCTATGATTCCAGTATTCCTATTTTGTTTAACTACTGGTAACTAAATCTAAATCAATCTGCTGAAACATGGGGTTGTTTTGTTTGCAACCTGTTTCTATTCACTTTTGAAAATAAACTATTTTTCATAAAACTATCCCCTACCCTTGTATACTGTTTTCCAATTCTTACTCTTAGTTAACTAGGGTCTTGCCATCCAGTGTGAGCACTGTTTAGGGTCTGTGAGGCTCCTCTGAACTCTGACACATTGGAGCTGGTTTTCCAATCCTTTAGGAAATTTGTGTTGAACATCTAATTCTGGTGTGAGCATTGCCCGGGGTCCTGAGGCCCTTGGGAACTTTGACACACTAGGAACTAGTTTTACGTGTTATGGATGAGCTACCACTATGCTCAGAGATGCTATGTTTGAAGGCCTGGTTCCCAGGCTGATATTGGGCCTATGAAGGCTCCCTATAGTATAATGATTCTTTCATTGTGTAATTTATTCATATTGGTTTATAATAATAATCTTTGTAAAAGCAGATATTGGAGTTATTAGTAAAGCTGGGAGGGATTTTTATATATCTTTGTTGGGATCAGGTAGAAATCATGCCTATAGGATTGTTGTGATTATTTATATGCATTAGAAACCATGCATATAGGTCTTATCTTCATATTTGTCCTGAATTTCCACTTTACATCCTAGAAATCCTATTATAGGACGTCTACCAATTTTTTTTTTATCAAAATTCATGTTCATACATATTCTCGAGTTTCAATGTGCATTAAAAACCATACCTATAGGATCATTTTTTTGGGAATTATCAACTCGTATAGCATTCTGCTCATTTAAATATCATGTCCATAGGAAATCATATTTAAAATCAGTTTTGACAACTTAGATATCATGCCTATATGGAACGTGTATAAAATCACTTTCTATGTCGTGAAATAATGCTTGTAACTAGTTTCAGCACCTAGAAAACATGTCTATAGGGTCTAAAAGATAAAAATCCGCCTGTTAAATTAATCACTGGTTTATAAAATTATGGTCTGATTAAAGTTTAGATACCATGTCTATAGGATTTTGCCGGTTATCACTTAGGCAAGCCTGTAGGACAATTAAATCCTGGGTTTAAAATTGTGATTTTCTTGCTAGTTATAAATGGGCCCAGCTTCAGTAAGTGATAAAAATTAGTAGGAAAACTGATAAGTATTCACTGCCTCACCTTAATAAAACTGTTGCATATTCTGTGCTCATTTAGATATCCTGCCTATAGGACCCTAATTCTTTTAAAACTGCTTGTTTGAATAGCGTGCATTTGTTTGTCTATTTGTGGAGGTAAGTATGAGCCCCCTTAAGTGATCTTTTTATGTGGCAGTCCTACTTGTTTTGTTTTTCGCTTAGTTTTCTCCTTTTAAGCACCATAGGGGAGTCTAGAACCACCTTAAATAGAGGTCCTAAACACCTCCAGGACCACATGTAAGGGATGGGTAGTGCACACATAGGATACGTATTCGATGCTGTTTGAACGCTTAGGTAATAATTAAGGGGAGGGTAATCGGGTAGTAAAGGAAATGATGACCTGTGCGCTAATGCTATGTGTAGCACCCCAATTTGGGGACGATTACCAAGTATTGCACAAAAGTGATCCTACAGGCTAAAAAACCTAGGACCCCCTTTACTCCTTGTTTTAAAATAATCTCTATTTGTTTAAATTGCTTTATGACTAATTCGCTTAAATTGGGTTTGGCCAGGACCCACCATTGTGGACCTCGAGAGGTGCCTAACACCTTCCACTCAAGGTAATTTCGAGCCCTTACCCCAATCTCAGGTGATGTAAACTAGTACACGAGTTATTTGTTCTAGGTTCCCTAACGCACCTTAATCCATTAGGTGGAGACTCTTCAAATCTCATATCCAATTCCTAAAAATAAAGGAGTTGTCCCCAAAATGTCGAAACCCGAACTCCGCAAGGAAAATGGGGGCGCGACAGCATGACGACTCTGCTGGGGATATTTTTAGGCTCTTATCATAACAAACTTGTTTTTGTGAATTAGTCTTGAACATGCTTTATTCTGTTAATACATTTGCACCCTTTTCCTTTCCCCCTTATTTGGATTTAATTGCCTATTTTTCAAGCATTTACGATTTCCTTTATTACAGAAACTAACTTGTCTCCTTAATTTTTTCTTAAACGTCTTTCAATTATTAAATACCGAATTTATTATTTTTAACATGCAAATACGTGACAACATGCTATTTATTGTTTCATAAATCATGCCCAACATCATATTCCACTCGTGCGTAATCAATCCTATAGCAACGCTTGATGAGTGTTTGCGCCCTTTTTATATATCACCCTTTAAATTCGAAAAGGCGTATTTGTGGTAAAACTAGTCGATCAGCGGTGCAGTCGACGATTCCGTGCCTTTCCCCCTCAAGTAGTTCACTTGAGGGTACCAATATTGACCTCTCTAGAAACCTTACTCTGATTAAATGTACATGCATCATGGTCAAACCTAGCCGAGTTAATATGTTGTCCACATAATAACCCTTTAAGACAAGCCTCGTCCAAAACTCCATCGGGTTTTCCACAATCCCAATGGACGCAACCACGATTGTGTGCATTAATTTGGAGAAACAAGTGCAAAAATGATAATCATTGTTGTATAAATAATCAGATATGGAGCGGGAAAGGGCCTAACCATATTTATTTTGCAGAAAATGAGGCACGAAGTCCACAGATTTTGCATGGTCTGTAACATACCACCATTGTTGCTAGATTGGTGAGAGGCTCTTCCATCAAGTGATAAGAATCATGTGAAAAGGGTCTTGGGAATTTTGCCTTCTTTATTGGACCTTCAGCCGAACAACATGTTAATCGAAGCTGCCACAATGTCCTGGGACAAAGAAAAAGTCTTGTTTCATTTTGAAAACATAGACATGACCCCTCTCTTGGAAGAAATAGGGGGATTCGCTGGGATACCTTGGGATAGCCCTGGTTTATTGGTGTCAGAAAATCGCTCTACTAGGGGGTTTCTGAAGATGATGGGATTAAAGAAGAATGATGACTCGGAGTGCCTGTAGAGTTCCTACATACCCTTCGACTTCCTCTATGAACAATACGGTCATAGCAGATCTTATCGTATTTTTGAAGATGAATTCTCCATCACTTCCTCGGGTTGGATTCACCACAAGGTTTTTGTGTTCATCGTATGTTTCTTGGGTATGTTAGTGTTCCTGATCCAAGGGGACAAAATCCATACCAGATTGGTCATGGTAGCCAAAACCTTGATGGACAGGATCGAGGGGAAAACATATACCATTTTCCCTATGATCATAGCAGACATATACCGGGCCTTAGAGCATTGCCAGAAGGGGTACAAGTACTACGAAGGTTGTAATCTACTGTTAAAAGTTTGGTTGTTAGAGCATCTCCAAAAAGGTCAATACCGTCAAGAGCTTCCGCGAAGTCCGTGGAATGATCACATAGCTTTCCATCATCCTAAGAGAATGACTTATATCCCAGACAAGTTTTTTCAACCTGAAAATGCTATAGGATGGGCACAGTTATTCAATAATTTGACTAAGGATCAGGTTCAATGGATGTTCGAATGGTTCCCTACCGACGAGTTCATCATCAGATCTAGGGATGTTCCACACTTGGTATTGATTGGGTTGAGGGGAATATGCCTTTATGCTCCCATCAGAGTTATGAGACAGGCAGGTAGGAAGCAGGTCATACCGCGAGTTGCTAAAATGAGTCACTACCGAGCAGATTTTCAGGATGACGACGTCCCTACAAGTGTGAAGCTCAACACATGTGGCATTTGAAAATTATCGTGGAAAAGGATACCATTGAGCTAGATCGATATCATGCGGGTCATGTGTAGTTTTACCCATCACGGTTAGAGGATAACATAGTGGGAATATTTGAGCCAAGGGTTGGTCCAGAAAATAGAGTCATAGATGAAATTGCTAAGGCGCAAGTGAAGTACAACAAACTACGCAAAAGAGTTCACGAGTCCGAGGTCAAGCACATGGAGCAACACAAGACCGACATGGAACTAATTAATGAATGGAGAGAGATGGTTATTAAATCAAGCGAAAAGTTGAAATATCTGGAGTACAGTCTGATGGAATTAGAGGGAAAATGAGGAAGAGAGTCACCGATTGCCAGAACACCGAAGGAAGTGAAGGAGGACATCTAGAAAGGGCATACCTACTGCTGAACCTGCATGAACTAGGGAATTTGTCGACGAAGCCAAAAACATCCAGCCCGAAAAAGGTCCTTCTGGGAGCAAGTAGATTAGGTTTATTTGCTTTTTCAAATGTAATAAGGCCAAGTTCCATTAGTGACTCATCTTGTTTAGTGTCGTTTTAGATTCATCTATTTCTATATTAATAAAATGAGGCAATTATTGGCACTGAAAATTTTCAAATCTATTTGTCGCTAGGCCTACCTCGGGCACAACGAGACGCAAAAATTAGGACGCAAATTTACATTCTCGCAATATGTGTTTAAATACTGCAAACACTTTCAAAATTATTACTAACTTGTTTACCTTTTATTTTTATTAATCCCATCCCCTAAGGTTGGTTCACACATACTGGCATCATAAGCATATCACACCAGAACTAGAGGCCCTCCACTTCCTCCTCCTTCGAGTAATCTGAAAAGCAGAGGAAAAGCTAAGATGGATGATTTGAGTAGTATCCGAAAAGAAAATGTTGAGAATATTGAAACTTCAGACGGTCAGAGTACTCCAGCATAGAATGATTTGGTCCTACGATTAGAGCAGAAAATACTAGAGTTACAAGGAGAACTTGAACAGGTCCGCAAGTTGGCAAACCTCTCCCTCACTCTGAACGTCCCAGCCGTTAACCAACAAAATGCTCAAAACCCAATACCTCCTCAAAATACGCCAAACCAACGTCCACAAAATCCTCCCACACCCCATCAGTATGCCACACCACCTCAAAATTCCAATCCTATACCATTACCAACTCCTCAACAACACCGTCATCAACCAACCCAGTACCCACAAACCACTACCTATCACACTCCTCAGAACACACCATAACCTATTCTCGATCCTCAAAACTCGACCAACGACCACCACTACACCCAAATCCCTAGAACTCACCAAAACAACCCCATATACGTGAAAACCCTACCTCACTCCACTCAACCAATCTCCTATTCACCAGAATCCACTGAGAAGGACCTGCTCATCAAGAACATGACTGAGAAACTAAAGAAGTTGACAAGTCGAGTTTAGGGTGTTGAAGGAGGTAAAGGGATAGAAGGTCTGAACTACGAGGATTTATACATACAACCAGATGAGGAACTGCCGGAGGGTTACAAACCTCCCAAGTTCGAAATGTTTGACGGAATAGGTGATCACAAGATTAATTTGAGAACTTATTGTGACAAGCTCGTGGGAGTTAAAAAGAATTAAAAGATTTGGATGAAGCTCTTTATGAGAAGTTTTACTAGAGATGCCCTGTCTTGGTACATAAACTAGAATCCTAAGAAATGGGCTAATCGGGTGAGCATGGCATCAGACATTATGGATCGGTTCAGGTTCAATACGGAGAATGCACCAGATGTCTTTTATATCCAGAACCTAAAGAAGAAGCCAATTGAGACATTCCGTGAGTATGCTACTTAGTGGAGGTCAGAAGTAGCCAAGGTCAAACCAACATTAGACGAGGAACAAATGAACAAGTTCTTTGTCCGAGCACATGACCCACAGTATTATGAAAGGTTAATGGTTATTAAGAATCATAAGTTCTCCGACATCATCAAACTCGTAGAAAGGATTGAAGAAGGCATTAAAAGCGGGATGGTAACAATTTTTGAGGCACTGCAAGCCACGAACAAAGCATAGCAATCAAGTGGCATATCAAAGAAGAAAGAAGTAGGGGCAGTAATGGTGTCCAAAGGCCCAAAATCTCCACTTACATACCAAACACCTCCACCTACATACCAATCCTCATCTCCCAGATACTCTCAACCCGCTACCGCCTATCACACTTATAACACCCAGCCAACCTACTATCATTCACCTCCAACTCGTTCAAATTACCAGAAATCCCGACCTAATTTTGATCGGAAACCACCCAGACAATACACCGCCATTTGTCGCGCCCCAATTTTTCTCCTCCGCGGGGGAGAAATGTCCAGGTTCCGACATTCATGGTGGGTAATAACTCATTTCCTTTTGGGAATTGGGTATTTGAAGAGTTTCCACCTAACGAATTATGGTGCGTTAGGGTACCTAGAGTAATTAACTCATGTAACTAGTTTGCATTATCATAGATTACGGTAAGGGCTCGAAATAACCTTGAGGGAAAGGTGTTAGGCACCCCTCGTGGTCCACAACAGTGGGTCCCGACCAAACTTATACTGATGAATTAGTCCAATAAATAGTTTAAACATATAATTGCAAATAAGGCATGTCTTTGACATTGTATGACTCAAGTAAGGAGACAAAAGGAGAAAACAAGTTGCATATATAAAGAAAAGTAAAGTTTAAACATCATGAATTGGGAAAGAGGGGTCCTAGGTTGGTTAGCCTATAGGATCACTCCACGCAATGCTCGGTAAACACTCCTCAATAAGGGGCTACACATGACATTAACGCGTAGTCATCATATCCTTACTACCTAATTCCCTCCCCTTGGTCATAGCCTAAAGCGCTATAGCAACTTTGAAAATGTCCTATGCGTGCACTAATTGTCCCTTCCTCGTGGCCCTGGAGGTATCTTAGGACCTCTTCTTTTGGACAGTTCTCGACCATCCTAAGGTTTTAAAGGATCAAAGTCTAGGCGTCAATAAAGAACAATTAGGACTGCACTTAAAGAGAGCAAGTTACAGGCTCACAGTTACCTCCACAAATATAACAAGTAAATGCACGTTTTCAAACAACAGTCAGGTTTTTAAGAGAAAATCCTAGAACATGATATCTAGGTGAGCAGGGATTATACAATATTAAATTAGGACAAAGTGTCAATAACCTATTTAGCTTGCCTATTGATTTAGACCCGTTAAATCGGAACAGTTTTAAATAACAAAGCATAGTTTTATAGCTGCAGAATTTGAATCGCCCTAGAGGCTTGCCTATACGCATAACGGTTACGTCTTAAAAGCATGGTATCTATATTGATTAGAATGCCGTAAAACAGTGAAAAGTTTTTAAAACGGACAACTTGAGATCCTATAGACATGCTTTCTAGTGGCATTAATTTAGGACAGTGTTTGAAAACTCATTTAGAGAAACAAACAGTTAATTAAACCAATTCAAGCATGAATTAAACTGATTTGTTTAACTAAACTAATTATAAGTTCTATAGGCATGATTTCTATTAGAGTTGATTTTAATCCCTATAGGCATGGTATCTAGTTATTAAAGATGACTTTTGAACTTATAGGCATGATAACTAAGAAGACAAATATGAATGCATACTGTAACAAAAACTGAACTTCAACTACTTTATGCTATATAGGCATGATATCTAATTATAAGGCTGATTTTAACCCTATAAGCATAATTTCTATTATTAAAGCCATTTAGATCCTATAGGCCTGATTTCTAATATTGTGAAAGTAAAGCAAACATAGCAAGTGCATTTGGATTAACACAACCCTATAGGGATGGTATCTACCCTATTTACCCAACATATATATAACTACCCACCCATTTTCACTAATTACCCCAATGTTGTTTACAAATAATTATTACAGACCAATGGATAAAATGAATTATAGAAATAAAAGAAAAGAAGTTAAACTATAGGGAACTTGAAGCAGGCCTGAATACAACCTGAGGGTACCAGGCCTTCAGCAATATCAAATTCTAAGGGCTTCAAAGCCAATTTTATGTCTAGGTGTGTCAGAGTTCCCTAAGGACTACAAGGATCCCGGGCAGTGCTCACACCCAGACTTTCATAACATGGATTGAGTCAGTGCAGTGTGAAATAATCAGCCCTAGTGTGCCAGAGTTCCAAGGTATCTCAAGAGGATCCTAAGGGGCAGACCCTAGTGACTTAGGAGTAAAGTGAGAGTGCTTGACATAGTTTTGAAAAGGTTTTGATATGAAAATCAGTATTGAAAAGGACTCAATTAAGTAAGGAAGTTTTATGACAAAATAGGAATTGAGTGGTAGTAAACAGTTTTGAAGAGAGAGTATGAACATTTGAAAAATCAACAAGCAACAGATTAACTACAGATTCAACATCACTTAACAACAAAATGCACACAGAGATATTGGGATTTGGAGACATATGCAACTCACATAGTGAAACACATAACAACAGAAGCACAGAAGCTTTTTAGGAGTTTATAGGGTTAAGGAATTAGTCATATAGCTAATGATACAAACATAAGGCATGGATTTTAGAACTGACAGTTAGGAACCTAGTTGTATTAGATGGAATTGAACATAGAATCAGAATTACTTAGGGGTAATAGATCACTTAGCAAAATAGGTTAATACCAGAGTCTAGATAGGAAAATAAGCAAACAATGCTGACATACATAGAGCACAGTTAGACTGAAGCATGCTAGAGGAAGCAATAGGTAGCTCATTAGACATGTTAATCATAAGTTGAATAGCCAGATAATAAGTAGGAACAAGACTAGAAATCAGTAAACTAAAGCAGTAACAGAACACATAGGGTTTTGGACTTGAAATTGAATCAGAACATACCAGTTAAGGGGAGCAGACACAGAATACAAAGGCAAGTGTTGTGCAATAACTGGCCTTGGCTTACAACCGGCTAGTTCAGTAAGAGTAGCAAGTAACAAGAAAGAGCAAAAAGCTTTTAAGTGTAAAGGAGAATTGCTGAACTCGTCTCCTTAGTGAGAATAGAAGGGGGTATCTATATAGCAGTTGAGATCTAGACAAATAAGGTAAGAAATAAATTGTTCAGTAATGGGAAAGTCACATAATCAATCAAGCATAAAAATTAGTAAGATCTTCCCTTAATTAAGGGAGTAATTTACCAACGGTAAAGAACAAGAAACAAATAAGGAAAGAAATCAAATAACTCAGGCATAGAGTAGGCAATTAGGGGTAGATACACAAGGGTTCATTTAAGGAAATAAGTAGTGAAAATCAGTGAATAACACAGTTAGTTACAAATAAGGTAGGAGATAATTTAAGACTATAAAATATGGAAATAATTGGGGAAAATCAGCACATAATTATCACCACAGCAAATAAGTGAATCGGAGATTCAAAATAATACTGGTTTTAAGGAAAATAATATAGATTTTCCATGAATAAGCAAGTAAACCAAGTATAAACAGAAAGGATCGAACCTGAAACCCTAATAGGGGCATACTAGGGTAAAAATTACAAAATACTCTAATTAACGAGGCAATAATCATGAGAGTTAAACACATAGTAAGATCATGTAGCAAATAATCAAGGATGAACTCAGAATCCAAACAGGGTACCAAAAAATTGGGGATTCTAGCATAACTATTTAGGGTTAGGAAAAGCTTAACAAAAGCAGTCAAAAACACATAAGAACAGGATTAAAACACCTAAAAATCAGAAAATATTTGAAGAACAAAGGTTTTCAAGAAACCCTCGTTTAAGGAAATTGAAACATCATTTGAAAATCAGAAGTTTTCATAGGAAAACACATGAAATAGGTTCGGCTCATCTCAAATTTGTACAGATCTGAGAAGTTTAAGAGACGAAATTAGGATTTCGAAGAAATAACCCAGAGATGAAAATATCGGCTTAGAAACCATAGGTTCAGCCAAAAAATAGGAAGATCTTACTGGAGATCGAGCCTTGAAGGCCTGAGACAGGTCAGGATAGGATTGAAGTCATAAGTGGACTGGCCCATGTCCCTTGAGGACCTCAGAGATAGCAGAAACTCGGCGTAGGAGAGCCATTAGAGGCTTGAGGGTGGTGATAATCCACTATGATCGATGGTAGGTAAGTGACAGTGAGGGGGATTAGGGGTGGGATTTGAGAGAACTTGAGAGAGAAGGGAGATGAGTGATGGCGGGGTGGTGGTAAGAATGAGCGGTTTGGGGACGGGGTTATTTAGGTTAATTAAGGAAAGATTTAATCCGGGCCGTTAATCAAAATTGATCAATGGCCAGGATTTAGCAAGAATTGGGTCAGGTTAGGTAGGGGTTTGGGCTTGGGGGTATTGGGATAGTTTAGTTAGGTCTTTGGGCTAGTTACAGAGGATGCAATTGAAATAAAAATAGGCTAGGTTTTAAATAGCCACTTTTAATCCTATATAATTTATAAAAATAATAAATGATTTCTAAAAAAATATTTTCGTGTACTAAAATGATTTAAAATAGTTGCTTAACATTTTAAAAATATTAAAGATCATTTTATACATCAATAACGTAATTATGCGTTATTTGGGCTATCATTGCAAAGATAAGCAATTTAGCTTAAAAAAATACACTAAAATATTTAAACAATAGTTTGGCATAAATAAAGAATTTAGATGACTAAATCACCACAAAAATAATTTGAAGGATAGTTACTGAAAATTTTATAAATAAAAAGGGAAGAAATAAATCAATTTGGAGCATTTAAACATTATAAAAAAAATTATCAAAAATTCTTATGCACGCTTATAGCACGTATGCAGTTATAAGCGTGCATAAGAATTTTTGATAATTTTTTTTATAATGTTTAAATGCTCCAAATTGATTTATTTCTTCCCTTTTTATTTATAAAATTTCCAATAATATGAGGAAAAATTGGGTATCAACAGCTGCCCCTCTTTACCCGGGACGGATGAAAGAGTTTTCCCATTAAGAAATGATGGCCAATTTTGACCGGGCGGGATGTTTTGAAAGATAGATGCCGAACTTCGGTCTTCAAGTTGCCTATATATGCTTGGTCTTACAAGAATTAGGCCATGTGTAGTTCTGGATTCATCGGCGGAATATACCGATGGAGTCATTGCAAGAACGGTTACAAGATGCGGTAGTGGCTATGGTGAGCGGTTAAGGTTTGAGACAGTTGAAGGAACTAAAGCAAGGTTGCTCCTATTGGGATATCGGTTGCTTACTGGTTACCTACAGATAAAAAGATGCTACGAACATGTATTTGTGCGAAAATTTAAATATGATGCAAATTCCCTTTTGGACCATGAAGGTTGTCTTTGGACGGTTAAAGATGACGTTCTTGGACCATGACGTCCTGGGCCATGAATTGTTTAGCGAGGGATTCGGAGGCCATGAAATGATGTTCTCGTGCCATGAAAAATGGTGCCTCCGAAACATGATGCCTTTGAATAATGATATGCAAATTTGAGGGATCCTCAGGCCATGGCATGGTGTCTTCCGGCAATGAGGATGATTCCTTTTCGACAGTGATGCCTTTGGATAGATTGGCGATATTTTAGCCCATGATATGCAATAGCCTAATGTTATCAAGACAAGGCTTAGTCTTGTAAAATGGAGGGTAGAGATTAGCCCGATTGAAAAGCGAATAGCTAGTACTAGAAATAAAGCAATATTTCTGCAAAGAGGGACAATGCTTTGTCCCATGCAGATGGGGAGGCAAGGATTAGCCTCATGAAAATAGGGAGGCAAGGATTAGCCTCATGCAGGTATGGAGACAGGGACTAGCCTCATGCAGATGGGGAGGCAAGGATTATCCTCATGCAAATAGGGAGGCAAGGATTAACCTCATGCAGATGGTGAGGAAATGATTAGCTTTATGCAGATAGGGAGGCAATGATTAGCCTCATGTAAATATGGAGGCAAAGATTAACCTCATGTAGATATAAAGGCAGGGATTAGCCTCATGCAAGTACGGAGGCAGTGATTAGCCTCATGCAAATAGGGAGGCAATGATTAGCCTCATGCAAAAATGGAGGCAAAGATTAGCCTCATGCAAATACGGAAGAAAGGATTAGCCTCATGCAAGTATGGAGGCAAGGATTAGCCTCATGCAAGTACGGAGGCAAGGATTAGCCTCATGCAAGTACGGAGGCAAGGATTAGCCTCATGCAAATACAGAGGCAAGGATTAGCCTCATGCAAATACAGAGGCAAGGATTAGCCTCATGCAAATATGGAAGAAAGGATTAGCCTCATGCAAATATGGAGGCAAGGATTAGCCTCATGCAAATACGGAGGCAAGGATTAGCCTCATACAAATACGGAGGCAAGGATTAGCCTCATGAAAGTATGGGGGCAAGGATTAGCCTCATATAGAGTGCAAATAGCAAATAAGAGTAGTATATGTCTTAGCTGGGGATATATTCGGTGTCTGATGTCCTAATTGATAGCAAATTTTGTTATGTGTCTATATTTGTGGATGTTATCGCTACGTCAGATATGCCTGCGTTCAAAGAAAAATTGTATGTTTTGTGAGGAGAGGTTGGTTCGTGCCTTCGTTTGCTGGCCTTGCTTTGCTCCATTCTGGAGGCCTTTTTGAGTTTCCCTGGGTAACACCTGGCTGTCACGGAAATAAAGTTTTAAAAATATGCAATTATTGATAAAAATAGAGTAATGTTAGAAACGTATTGATATATCAAGTGATTTTTGATGAACTAGTGACTGTAACACATTTCAGAGACATTGCAGCTTTCTCATGTTAGAATTGGAGGGTCCTCCTCAAAATTCTACCCCAGTTTGATAGATGATTCTTCGGCTGTTTGCGGGTAATAAGCCTTGTCGAACCTTCTTCCAAAATTTTGCGAATCATTTTCAAAATTCTGCCCCAGTTTCTTAACTGATTTATGACCGTCTGACATATGTTGACGTTGGCTGGACTTGCTCCGGAATTTTGAGGGTCATTCTCAAAATTCTGCCCCAGTTTCTGACACTTGAGGGAAATGAAAATTTTATTATGATATGACCAAACCCATAAGGCTGCCTACGTATCCCCTCTTAAATAGGAATCAGGTCAGGCGTAGTTCAATTATATCAAATAAGGAAATGTAAATAACATAAGCATTGTATCTCTTGACTGCGTATGAATTGATTGGTTTTGGCCAAATTTCTCTGACCATTTCTGTAAGTATGAGTGCTCCTCCTATTAGTACCCTGTGAACCATGTACGGACCTGGCCAGTTGGGAGAGAATTTCCCTTTGGCTTCATCTTGATGTGGGAAGATCTTCTTCAGTACCAGCTGTGCCATCACATATTTCCTTGGTTTTACCATTTTGTTGAAAGCTCTGGACATTCTGCTCTGATAAAGTTGGTCGTGACATACTGCGCTCATCCTCTTTCCATCGATAAGGGCCAATTGTTCATAGTGACTCTTTATCCACTCTACATCGCTGAGTTCAGCTTCCTGTATGACTCTTAAAGAATGAATCTCTACTTTGGCTGGGATGACAGCCTCAGCACCATAAACCAACATGTAGGGTGTTGCCCCGGTTGATGTGCGAACCGTTGTGCGGTTTCCCAATAAAGAAAAAAGATGCTTCTTGTGCCGTTGTTTGTGGTTCTCTACCATCTTCCTTAGTATCTTCTTGATGTTTTTGTTGGCAGCTTTTACTACTCCATTCATCTAAGGTCTGTAGGCTGTGGAATTCTTGTGCTTTATTTTGAAAATTTTACACATGGCATTCATCATATCACTGTTGAGATTGGCGGCATTATCAGTAACAATGGACTCGGGAACTCCGAATCGGCAAACAATGCGATCTTTGACAAAATCTGTGACGACTTTCTTGGTCACAACTTGGTAAGATGCAGCCTCTACCCATTTTGTGAAGTAATCAATGGCTACCAGAATAAACCTATGTCCATTTGAAGCAGTGGGCTCAATCAGACAAATAACATCCATTCCCCAAGCGGCGAATGGCCAAGGTGAGCTTGTTGCATTGAGCTCATTTGGCAGCACTTTTATCATATCTGTGAGCACGTGATTTTTGCTTCACGGAAACTACTCCAAAAGAAATCGAAAAAAAAGTAAAACAAGTTACCTTCGGGTACAATTTTGAGAATTTGCGTGACATTTTAATAATTGTTCTGCCCGTAAATGCTCGCCTTGCTATAGTTAAAAATACAAAAATACATGTTGCATGCATTTAGGAATAAATGGTACATTTAGGAATTAATTAACCATAATTTGGTTTTAAAAGCGAAAATCACAAAAATATGCATTTTTATTCTATTTGTTGTCATGGTGATTTTATAAAATGTTTTAATTCGTGTGATAATTGTTGTTAGGTGTTAATTAATATTTGTGTAGTTTAATTTTGGTTTTATTTGATTAGGAATTTTTGTTTAATTATAAGGAAAGAAAATACCGGATTTGGGCCAAAAATTCAATTGAAAATCAGGCCCAATCCATTGCATTGGTCCAGTCCAATTGCCTGACCCCTCATATGCATCAAAAGATGCCGTTTCGGCGCCTCAATCTGAGCCGTTGATTTGTTTCAATCAGACGGTCCAGTTCAGCCCCTGCTAAGTTGAAATGACGCCGTTTTAGGCGAGTTGATCTGAGCCGTTCATCTATATTGATCCAACGGTCCCCGGTTTCCCTCATGACCCGACCCATTACCCGGTTCAAACCGACCCCCCAACCAAGGCCAAACGGCGCTGTTCCACATTAAGTGAAAGATCCTGGCCATCGATCTCACTTCATCCTACGGCCAGGATCTAACCGCCCCTTACGTATATAAGCCTAAACCTTCCACCCTGCCACCTATCTGAACACCCCTTTCCATCGTCTCTCTCAGAGACAAGCCCAGCATCACCATTCAAACACTAGCAGCCACCCTTCACTCTCACCGTGAACCCGACAACCACGACGCCGGTGACCACCAAAATAATTCCCCTGATGCACCCAACCACTCTGAACCTAAATCCGATAACCATTTATCTCGAATCACCCTACAGCTTCTCGAATCTTCAATCGAAGATTCGAGCAAAAACCTAACTCACCCCAACCAAGTCCAAATTCACACCGTTCATCTTCTTGACCTTCCTCACCCCCTGAATGACCTTGGTTCCGTTCGAATCTAACCAGAAAGGCTCGAACCCCTAATTCGAGCCCCAAGAACCCTAAAACTCAAATATATGGGGGTCTGTCCTAATCAACAAAAGGATCGGGGTCTAATAGACTTTAACCAAGGTGTTCTCAGTTGAGAACACTTCGATTAAAGTCCGTTCGACTTAAAATGAGCGAGTCTAGTTCAATCCTGGGTCGTTTTGCTTTGAGCTTCCAAGATAAGTTTCTTTTTCTCTTCTGTCAGTGTTTGAATTTCTATTTGTGTTTGTTAGTATGTCTAGCTAATTTGCTGATTTTTCTGTCATTTTCTTTCAGTTCTGTCCATCTTCAAGTAGACCTTTTATTTAGTCAATCCTTTTTGTTCGTTTGTTAATCTGTTGTGATGAACTGTGTGTGCAACTTGATTAAAATCATCAAATAGTTAGTTAATACTTAGGTTCCCTGTTTTGCCCCAAAGCCGTGAATCACTCTGTCTCTATGTTTTAGTCTGTTTGTTGTTATCCATTGTGTGCATATAGTCGATTGAATAAGTGTCGTCAACTGAACTTACTTGAAAAACTAGAAAATCATGAGTCTGCTCATTTCAGTGTGTTTACTAGCCTGTTCCTCTTATCTATGGTAAGACTTGTATCAATAGGCTTGTTGCAGTAGTGCTTCGATCTTAGTTTGCATCCTCAACTGCCTATTGGATCAATTGGTTTTGAGTTGGTCAGGATTGGTCTCCAATATGACCAACTCATACCATTTGATTAGCACCCTTGTTTGATTGAGTCTGAATCATTGGTTGAACTTAGGTTGAGAATTGGGTATAGCTGTAGAAATCTAACAGATCAACTTGAAATCAGTATTGAGTTTAAGCTGATTAGTTAGTAGTCAGTGATTAGTTAAATTTAGAGAGGTTTATATACTGACTATTAAGAGTTAGGGTAATACAATAATATGCAAGGGTTAAGGGTAATTCTGGCATTTGACAGAGTTTGATTAGGGATTAACTTAAGAACATGTCAAGTGGTAATTAAAATACTATTAACCTAATGACAATGGGAAACAAAACAACAAGCATGGGAATTAAGTGAATATTATAATAAACCCATAACTCTTGATTAGAGCAATAGGACAAGCATGGGGAACAGAATAGTTTACATCAAGAAAAGACATTTAGGCATGGGCATTGTTGATTAGTTTAAAGGGGTATGGGCAGAGGGAAAGGCAGCCTGGGGGGCTTGCCATTTCTGGCTTATAAATAGGCTGATATAGAGTTAAGAAGGGGCTGGACAGTTTTAAGTTGGGAGAGAGAAAAGAAAAGCAAAAAAAAAAAACAAGGCTGATCTTTCCACCTTTGGTTGGACATCAGAAATTCAGAGAGATATAGTGTTAAAGCTGAACTTTTACATTAAAGTATTTCCGGCTGCTTTTCTTGAGTGTTTGACAAATCAGAAACTACTACTTTCTTGCACCCGTCTGTTTTTGTTGGGATACTGCTGGGTTTCAGCTTAGTCTTTCCTGGGTTCTCTACTTGTTGAACACTGTTTCAGTTGAGTGTCTTGGTTTTCTGTTGGTTTGAAAGTTCACTAGTCTTCTGCTTGGTTTTAAAAATCTGTCACTGGGTTGTTGTTGCTGTTAATTGCTGGTTTTCCGTTGTTGCTGTTGCTGTGTATGCTACTGTTGTACTGATCATTCCTCTTCTTCTTTTGCTTTCCTATACCAGGTACACAACTGATAAACTGGTCAATGTAGGCTGAAATTTGAAGCATGAATACAAAAAATGAAGAGTTGAAGTTATTTTGAATTCACTTTAGAAATATACTGAACATTAGTTGTATGTATGATAGTTCACTTTCTCTACTAGAACCATGTAGTTAGCTGTGATGTAACTGAACCTTTATACATATCATTTAATTGGAGAACTCTATGTTTTGCTTATAATTAAAAGGGACTAATGTTGTAGTAGTCATGTTCTATTAGTTCATTATTGTTTGTCAAGAAGCATGTTAGGTACCCAATAGTTACTTCTTTAAACAAATGACCTGTTTTCTAATTGGTAGGAATATTGCTTGATTAGACAAGCAGTACTTTACATTTCAGCACCCTTATAAATGTCAAACATATACAAAATAAGTTAACTAGGCCCAATTTGAATAAGGATGGCCCAGGTTGAGTTTCACGTTATGCACATTGGGCCTGGGCCCATAACTATCAAACGGACTGCCCGTATCACGTCTATCTTTCAACAAATCATGTTCGAAACTTAACTATAATAACTCATAAGTATGTAAATAAAGTAGGACCTTTTCATTTATTTTAGAGACAAACGAAATAGAAAATATAGTCACTATAGGACGACCTTTTAGATAAAAATGAGACGAGCCTCGCCAAATAAAACGCACAGATTGCGGGGCCCTCACAAAAATGTATGTGTTGATTACTTAGAACTCGGGATAGGCCAGTTAGCGAACTCCACGGCTTTACCCAAAATAATAATACGCTAATCGCTTTAGGCGCGCATTTTAATAAATCTTACCTTCTTAAACTCGGGTGCACATTTATGTGACCCAAATCCAAATCTCAACGGAGTTGAAATGTGTCTCTAATCACGTGTACATTGATTGTGACGTGGTCCGAGATGCATGTTCATGACGTTGCAAATTCCTTTTAAAAAAAATAAGAATGAGATGAGCCTCACCGAATAAAAATATAAAATTGTGGGGCCCTCGGTAAATATTTGCTTTAAAATTGCTTAGACTTCGGGATGGACCGTTTAGCAAAATTTCACGGCCCTACCCAAAGTAAATGATACGCTAGTCGCTTTAGGCACGCCTTTTAATAATTTAATTTTCTTAAAACTCGGGTGCACATTTATGTGACCCAAATCCAAATCTCAACAGAGTTGAAATGTGCCAACAACCACGGGTGCATTGATGTGACGTGGTTGGAGATGTATTTCCATGATGTTGCAATTCTTGATAAAAAAAATATATAATAATAATGACAAAAGCGGTTAAAAGTTAAAACTTGCACATGAGCTCATAATTGTATAAAATATGACAGTTGAGCGACCGTTCTAGAACCACGGAACTCGGGAATGCCTAATACCTTCTCCCGGGTTAACAGAATTCCTTATCCGGATTTCTGGTTCGCGGACTGTTAAACAGAGTCATTCTTTTCCTCGATTCGGGATTAAATTGGTGACTTGGGACACCCTAAATCTCCCAAGAGGCGACTCTGAAATAAATAAACAAATCCCGTTTCGATTGTCCTTTAATTGGAAAAACTCCTTCACCCCTCGCGGGGACGGAAAAAGGAGGTGTGATAGCTCTGGCGACTCTGCTGGGGATATCCCACGACCATGTGGTTCAGGGTTCAAGAATTCGAGCTCAGAATAATTGTTATTATTCAGCATTGTCTATTATCTGATTTTATTTTATGAATGGGCTTAAAATGTGCAAAATGATATCTTTTACCGCTTTGATATTACTTGGACTGTATATATAAACTGTGCCGAAACCCCTCTCTTCTCTCTCTTGAGGAGTGCACGCTGGTCGTGACTTCTTTCTATTAGTGTCATATACCAAAATAGAACGAGGATTCGGAGGGGTTGCAAAACTGGATAGCCTTTTGGTTACCGGTACACAACTCTCATCCTCGGCTCGAGTCGTCCGCTCGGGTAAGCTAGGTCTAGAACAAACACCTAGGTTTTAAAAAACTTAGTATAACAAAGCCACATGCCGGATCCCTAGTAGGAACGCTTATTTGCATCATGCACATTTGACTTAGGGGACTCAACACAGGGGTTGGGTCCGTCTAGGACTAGCAACCTGAAGTGAAAAGACCATCCTGCTACATACTGTGTGCTTTATGCACTTACTTGTTTCAGACGTGCATGCTGACTGGCTTCGAAAAATCGGGAATATTGAAAAGTTGCGAAAAAGAGGGAAGTAACAGTGTAGAGAGTTAATTGCCTATTTTAGAAAAAGAAAACCAATGCCCCAAATACTGTATAAATTCTGCCAAAATTTTGGGAAAAACGAAAAGAAAAATATTTTTTTATTTTATATAGTTTGTTTCACTCAAAAAAGCAAAAGAAAAAATAGAAAAAGAGTCTCTTATTTTTAGTTCGGAAAATAGGTTGGTCATTGTTTGTTACAAAAAGAAAAAAAAGAGTTTTTGTTTTGTCTTATTTTCAAAAGAGAAAAGGAAAAATAGTTTGTCGTGTCATAGAAAATGAAAAAAAGAGTATTGTTTCCAAAATTTGGTTTATTTTCTCTGCCCGAACTATGCCAGTTTGATTCTCGCAGGGTGTGAGATACGTAGACAACCCCCATCGGGTCCAACTTTCCCTTTTGTAAAAATATGCAAAAATATCAAAACCTCAAATTTTTCGTTATAAAGAAGTCAGGCGACTCCGTTCATGAAAAATGGTCGAATGTCCATAAAAAGACGCCGGAAGGCTGTTTTTGCAAGAACGCCGCTCTTGCTCATTTTCTCAAGGGGTTCATCCGGTTGGTAAAACACAGCCAATAAATCTGCTTCGAAGTGCTGAAAGGCCGTATTGACAAGATCGGAGTTTTATTTAAATGTGCGTCAATTTTGGTTTACTCTTTCTTTGAGTCCCACGAGTCCTAATCACCCCAAACCAACATGCAGAATGAGCACATGTCCAAGTTTGCCGGTGACAGTTAGGATCAAGATCCCTTTGGAGTTGCGCTTGTGGTGGGAGGATTTGGAAAAGTCAGAGCAAGACAAGATCAAACTACATCTGGGAGGTCTGACCAGTTTGTTGAATGTCAGACCCAGATGCGACATCATAAAGGCTTTGGTTACATTTTGGGACCCGGCCCACAATGTATTCCACTTCTCAAATTTTGAACTCACCCCAACATTAGAAGAGGTATCAGGCTATATGGACGTTACTAAGGGGTTAAAGCACAAATATCTGATCGCTCCGAGAGCCGTAAATTCGCACAAGTTCATGGATCTACTGAAGATAAGCAAGGGAGTCCCGTACTCTGAGTTAGATAGGGGTTTTTCTACTCTGCAATTCACATACCAGAGGTATGGGCATATAAGAGGGTTCGATGATCCGGAAAGTGGTGTTTGCAGCAGAGGGAATCGGACAAAGTGGGATGAACATAAGCGGTTCTCCTTCATGGTAGCATTCTTGGGCATTGTGGTGTTTCCTCGGAAAGATAGAAATATTGATTTAAAGGTGGCTGGAATCATCAAGGTCCTGATTACCAACAACAAAAGCACGCTTGCTCATATGATAGTGTCCGAGATATACCGAACTCTCACAACCTGTAAATCTGGGGAAGATTTATTCGAAGGATGCAATTTGTTATTGCAGATGTGGATGATCGAGCACTTGTGTCATCATCCTCAGTGTATGAGCTATATATCTACGAATGAAGGCTGCATCGAAGGATATAACCCGAGGGTTTCAGGGCTCAGATTGCCGGAAGGGTTTGAAGACTGGGTATCCTATCTCCGTGCCATCACCGCAGTACAAATAGATTGGATATTGGGTTGGCTTCGTGTTGAAGAAATTGTGTATATGCCCGCCACTGGTCCTTACTTCCTCTTAATGGGACTCAGCGGTATTCAACCTTATGCACCTTACCGGGTGATGAGACAATTGGGAAGATGTCAGGTGGTACACCCAGATGAAGATCTCAGTATTTATGTAGTCGAGGTTAGCAACGGCGGCCAATTTTATGAAAAGACAGTTCGTTATATATGGAGCGAATGCCAGTATTTGCCGACAAATACTCGAGTGTGTGACCTATCTAGAGGTGAAGTCTCACCTGCTTATCTCGCTTGACATAGAAAGAAGAGCACTGCGAGAGACAAACCAGAACGGCCAGCCAAAAGACCTCACCTCCAAGATTTTGTTGAGTCATCGCAAGAATAGTAGGGCTGGCTTGCAAAAGAAGAAAACTACAGGGCAGAAATAGGCAAGCTGAAACAACAGATTAGGATCCTGGAATTTGAAAACAATGTGCAAATTGCTGCCGACAAAGGGGAAAAGAACAAGTTGGCCCAAGAAAATGGGGTGTTGAAGGCCCAAATCCGACAAATGAGAAAAGAGGCTGACAACCAACAAAGGAGTCGGTCGGACGAAAGGGTGATAAATGGGCTAAAAAATCAAATCACCAAATGTCAAAAAGGTTTAGAAATATCGGAAGCTAGCGTGGCGAGAATCCGAGCCAGATGGGCAAGGGGTACGTAAGCGCGAGCAAAACATATGCAGCAAATAAAGAGGAACTACGAGGGGGGCCTCGCTATATTGAGAGGAACAATATCCACTCTCGAAGAGCGGATCTTCAGACAAGCCCGAGATGCCTGAGCAGACAGAAGACGCTGTTATGATTTAATGGCCAGAATGGAAGAACGAATGAAGAGGTTTCAGGATCGACTCGCCGACAATGCTCAAATACTAGGACTAAAGAACCGGCGAATAGAGCAACTGTTCGTTGAAAGGGACAACATCCGAGGAAGGATTGATGAGATTGGGCACTACATCTACATGAGATGCCTAGCATGCGAGCAAATACCTCGTGATACCCTTCTTGCCTCCATCATGGGCTACGTCCACCAGATCATGAATGAGTTGAAAAGCTTACAAAGGGGTCTTACACCAAAGTCCGCGGAAAGGCCGAATGATGCCTCGCGGGCACCTAAGCTGAAATCTTTAATGTATCCCTAGTTCGAGTCTTGTTTGTTGACTTTATGGGTCAAGTATCTTCCCATATGTTGTTTTTTTTCTTTTTTTTCACTTCTTTTCATCGAGTCAGGTTAAGAATTTTGGAATCTGTATTTTTGCTGTTCTTTGTTTGAAATAAGTAGTTTGTAGTAGAAAATTTTGGCGATGAATTGAATGATTCCAAAAGAATTTTGTGTCTTTACTTTGTGGCAGAACTACGCCCGGTCTGATTCATGTGGGGACGTGATACGTAGGCAATCCACATAAGATTCGACCACCACTAAAAAAGAAAAAGAAAAAAAAAGAGAAAGAAAAAAAAGAAGAAAAGAAAAATAATAGAAAGAAAAGCGGAGGGTTCCCAAAACACTTTAAAAGCACAAATAAAGCAAGTCGGGATGACGTATGCGGTTGAAGCAAAAACATGTTAGAAATGGGTAACTGCTTAGGAGCATTGCACCCCCAACGTGCGATTACCAAATCTGTTAAACTCTAACGCTAACAAGTTTGTTGTTTTCTGCAAATACCAGACAGTTAGTTGTTAAAGCGTTCTGGAATCATATCATTATCAAACCAGATCCAAAGGACCTATACCAATAATCATGACTACTTCAGAAAACAGTGTCGAGGAAGAAAGGCCAGTAAGCCAGTTGCTGAAAGAGGCAATGGAAAAGATAGAGAGGATGGGATTGGAGATGAATGCGATGCAGTTAGCCTTGGCCAAAGAACAAAAGAGCCCTAAACCACCCGTTACTCCTACACCAGTGCATATGCCGGAATACCCTTACCCTGGCCGTTCAACAAGCCTCCCGAATCACCACTATTATCAGGGGAGAAGCCAGTATGATTCCCAAGCTCCACCACCCCATCAACCTTTCCCACCACCAAATGTTTCCACTTTTATGGGACCCACACCAGCCACGCTGCAAAGATCAACTAGTGAGCCATTGTTTCAGGCTCACGATGCGCATTACTATCCCCCTGAACCCACATTCAATGCACCAGAACCCCATACCTATAATCCACACTTGGAGGTCCCGGCGGAGATTGAAAAGCCGACTAAGGTTCCAGAGCAGGATGAGGTAATGAGGAAGTTCAAAAGCCTGGAGCAATCCTTCAGGAGCATGCATGGATTGGGCAACCAGGTCAGCGTGGCCTACAAGGATCTATGCCCTTTCCCGGACGTCCAACTCCCAACAGGATTCAAGATGCCTAAGTTTGACCTATACGAAGGGCACAGTGATCCTATGGCACATTTGCGGGGTTTTTGCAGCAAATGAGAGGTGCAGGCGGCAAAGATGAGCTACTGATAGCTTATTTTGGTCAAATCTTAAGTGGATCGGCATTGGAATGGTATACCAGACAAGATCCTAGCAGATGGTACACTTGGGATGATCTAGCGCAGGCGTTCGCGGGTCACTTTCAATACAATCTCGAGATAGTCCCTGACCGTCTCACATTATTGTGGACCGGAAAGAAGCCTGGGGAAAGCTTTCGTGAGTTTGGTTTCTGCTGGAGAGAACAGGTAGCCAGGGTTGATCCTCCCATGAGAGATGGGGAAATGGTGGACTACTTCCTGCAAAGGCTGGATCCAACTTACTTTGGTCACTTGGTGACGACGGTTGGAAAATCCTTCAATGAAGTAGTAAAGATAGGGGTTATGATAGAGGAGGGACTGAGGTCCGATAAAATCTTGAATTACTCAGCGCTCAAAGCAACGACCCAGGCTATTCAGAGCGGCATGGGAGGTGTGCTGAGGAAGAAGAAAGAAGAAGTCGCCACGGTTGAGACAGGCGGTTGGTCCAGGTCCGGCAAACCATACTACAACCAACCCAGACCCCACAATCCAAATTATCTATACAGCCCGCCACAACACTACTATCCACCTCAAGAACCACACTTCTCTGTGCACCAATCCCACACATACACTCAGCCTCTGGTTCGCCCGCAATGGCACGCGCCGGCTTCCCAAAACGCATATGCACCTCCACCGAACACATACCCTCCACCACAAAGCGCCTATCCTCCACCGAGGGCCTACAGGAACCCTCCAGGGGCAAGCTTTCGAGGAAATCAAGCTTCTAGAAATGACAGGCTATAGAGATAGAGAGCCTTTACTGAGTTGGGAGAGACCTATACTGCCTTGTTCCATAAATTGAGGCAGCTAGGTTTGGTGAGTCCTGTCGAGCCTAGGGGGCCAAACCCCCCACCCCAAAAATTTGGACCGATTGATAAGCTGTGAGTACTACTCAAGAATGCTAGGGCATGATACCGAAAAATGTTGGAGGTTGAGGCATGCAATACAAGATCTTATTGATGCCAACAAGATCGAGGTCCAGACGCCGGAGGCACCCAACATCAACCAGAACCCATTTCCAGTACACCATGAAGCTCACATGATCAAGTTGGTGCACAAGGGAGGAGAGCCAAGGAAACCCTCACAGACGGTGATGATGATCCATGCCGCTCCGAAAGAAAAATCGACCGGTGGGGAAGCAGGGGTACAGTTGAAGGGGGAAGATGTCAAGCCAGTGGTGATATTAGGGAAGAGTCCATCCACCACAACAAAGAATCCAGAACCATCCAAATTGGTAGTATCGGAAGATGTCAAGCCAGTGGTGATATTAGGGAAGAGTCCATCCACCGCAACAAAGAAACCAGAACCAGCCAAATTGGTAGTATCGGGAGCATCATCTGCACCTGTAGTTGTTGTGAAAGGTGTCTGCAGGGAACCGGTCATCATAAAGCCGGTAGTCCAATTGCCAGTGATTGATAGCAAGGCCGTGCCTTGGAAGTATGAAAAGGCAGTGATAACGTACAAGGAAAAGCAAGTGGAGGAGGATAGTTATGAGGTGCAGGGACTGACTCGACCGGGATGGTGTTTTACTCCCGTGGAGTTAAGGAGGTCCAACCCAGAAGTAACAAAGAAACCCGTGTCAGAAGAAGAGGGTGAGGAATTCTTGAAAAAGATGAAAGTGCAGGATTACTCCGTGGCCGAACAATTGAAGAAAACACCGGCCCAGATCTCGTTGTTATCACTATTGATCCATTCGGATGAACATCGTCGGGCCTTGATGAGGATACTGAATGAAGCTCATGTTCCCAATGAAATTTCAGTGAACCACCTTGAAACGTTTGCCAACAAAAGTTTTGGGGTAAACAGGGTAACGTTTTCTGATGACGATCTGCCAATGGAGGGCACGAAACATAATAAAGCTCTCTACTTGATGGTCAAATGTGAAGATTCGGCAGTTACTCGGGCACTGGTGGATAACGGTTCAAGTGCCAATATTTATCCATTGTCCACACTGAACCAGCTGAAGATTGACCATGATAGAATCCACAAAAACAACATTTGCGTTCGAGGATTTGACGGAAGCGGAACAGACACTGTGGGGGATATTATACTCGAGTTGACCATCGACCCGGTCAAGTTTACTATGGAGTTCCAGGTATTGGATGCCGCGGTATCTTATAACCTGTTGTTGGGATGACCGTGGATCCATGCGGCCAAAGCGGTGCCATCCACCTTGCATCAAATGGTCAAGTTCGAATGGGACAGACAAGATGTCGTGCTGCATAGGGAAGACACTGCGTGCACCCCGGGAGGTGCCATTGTGCCCTTCTTAGAAACCAATGATGACAAAGGTCCCTGGGTTTACCAGATGTTCGATGCAGTGTCAACAAACAAGATTCCCGAGGGTGAAAGCATTCCACACCCCAGGGTAGTTTCCGCAACCGTCATGATGGTTTCAGAGATGCTGGGTAATGGGTTTGTGCCAGGAAAAGGCCTGGGGGCTAAGCTTTAGGGGATTGTTCAAGTGCCAGGACAGATCCTTTGTTAGAGCTACTGATAGCTTATTTTGGTCAAAGCTTAAGTGGATCGGCATTGGAATGGTATACCAGACAAGATCCCAGCAGATGGTACAGTTGGGATGATCTAGCGCAGGCTTTCGCGGGTCACTTTCAATACAATCTCGAGATAGTCCTTGACCGTCTCACATTATTGAGGACCGGAAAAAAGCCTGGGGAAAGCTTTCTTGAGTTTGGTTTCCGCTGGAGAGAACAGGTAGCCAGGGTTGATCCTCCCATGAGAGATGGGGAAATGGTGGACTACTTCCTGCAAACGCTGGATCCAACTTACTTTGGTCACTTGGTGACGACGGTTGGAAAATCCTTCAATGAAGTAGTAAAGATAGGGGTTATGATAGAGGAGGGACTGAGGTCCGATAAAATCTTGAATTACTCAGCGCTCAAAGCAATGACCCAGGCTATTCAGAGCGGCACGGGAGGTGCGCTGAGGAAGAAGAAAGAAGAAGTCGCCACGGTTGAGACAGGAGGTTGGTCCAGGTCCGGCAAACCATACTACAACCAACCCAGACCCCACAATCCAAATTATCTATACAGCCCGCCACAACACTACTATCCACCTCAAGAACCACACTTCTCTGTGCACCAATCCCACACATACACTCAGCCTCCGGTTCGCCCGCAATGGCACGCGCCGGCTCCCCAAAATGCATATGCACCTCCACCGAACATATACCCTCCACCCAAAGTGCCTATCCTCCACCGAGGGCCTACAGGAACCCTCCAGGGGCAAGCTTTCGAGGAAATCAAGCTTCTAGAAATGACAGGCTATAGAGACAGAGAGCCTTTACTGAGTTGGGAGAGACCTATACCGCCTTGTTCCATAAATTGAGGCAGCTAGGTTTGGTGAGTCCTGTCGAGCCTAGGGGGCCAAACCCCCTACCCCAAAAATTTGGACCGATCGATAAGCTGTGAGTACTGCTCAAGAATGCTAGGGCATGATACCGAAAAATGTTGGAGGTTGAGGCATGCAATACAAGATCTTATTGATGCCAACAAGATCGAGGTCCAGACGCTGGAGGCACCCAACATCAACCAGAACCCATTGCCAGTACACCACGAAGCTCACATGATCGAGTTGGTGCACAAGGGAGGAGAGCCAAGGAAACCCTCACAGACGGTGATGATGATCCATGCCGCTCCGAAAGAAAAATCGACCGGTGGGGAAGCAGGGGTACAGTTGAAGGGGGAAGATGTCAAGCCAGTGGTGATATTAGGGAAGAGTCCATCCACCGCAACAAAGAAACCAGAACTAGCCAAATTGGTAGTATCGGAAGATGTCAAGCCAGTGGTGATATTAGGGAAGAGTCCATCCACCGCAACAAAGAAACCAGAACCAGCCAAATTGGTAGTATCGGGAGCATCATCTGCACCTGTAGTTGTTGTGAAAGGAGTCTGCAGGGAACCGGTCATCATAAAGCCAGTAGTCCAATTGCCAGTGATTGATAGCAAGGTCGTGCCTTGGAAGTATAAAAAGGCAGTGATAACGTACAAGGAAAAGCAAGTGGAGGAGGATAGTTGTGAGGCGCAGGGACTGACTCGACCGGGATGGTGTTTTACTCCCGTGGAGTTAAGGAGGTCCAACCCAGCAGTAACAAAGAAACCCGTGTCAGAAGAAGAGGGTAAGGAATTCTTGAAAAAGATGAAAGTGCAGGATTACTTCGTGGCCGAACAATTGAAGAAAACACCGGCCCAGATCTCGTTGTTATCACTATTGATCCATTCGGATGAACATCGCCGGGCCTTGATGAGGATACTGAATGAAACTCATGTTCCCAATGAAATTTCAGTGAACCACCTTGAAACGATTGCCAACAAAATTTTTGAGGTAAACAGGGTAACGTTTTCTGATGACGATCTGCCAATGGAGGGCACGAAACATAATAAAGCTCTCTACTTGATGGTCAAATGTGAAGATTCGGCAGTTACTCGGGCGCTGGTGGATAACAGTTCAAGTGCCAATATTTGTCCATTGTCCACACTGAACCAGCTGAAGATTGACCATGATAGAATCCACAAAAACAACATTTGCGTTCGAGGATTTGACGGAAGCGAAACAGACACTGTGGGGGATATTATACTCGAGTTGACCATCGACCCGGTCAAGTTTACTATGGAGTTCCAGGTATTGGATGCCGCGATATCTTATAACCTGTTGTTGGGATGACCTTGGATCCACGCAGCCAAAGCGGTGCCATCCACCTTGCATCAAATGGTCAAGTTCGAATGGGACAGACAAGATGTCGTGCTGCATAGGGAAGACACTGAGTGCACCCTGGGAGGTGCCATTGTGCCCTTCTTAGAAACCAATGATGACAAAGGTCCCTGGGTTTACCAGATGTTCGATGCAGTGTCAACAAACAAGATTCCCGAGGGTGAAAGCATTCCACACCCCAGGGTAGTTTTCGCAACCGTCATGATGGTTTCAGAGATGCTGGGTAATGGGTTTGTGCCAGGAAAAGGCCTGGGGGCTGAGCTTCAGGGGATTGTTCAAGTGCCAGGCCAGATCCTTTGTTAGAGCAAGTGCCAAGGGGTCACCGGTCCCGAAAATTCTCAGACCATTGATTGGGATGGACGGGGATTTGAATCAGAGTTTCGAAAGGCTGTTCGCTGATGTCAATGTGATAGAAGTTGGAGAGGGTTCCAACAGAGCAGACATACAGTTTGTGGGGCCTGAGGCCAATACCAACAATTGGACGGTTACTCCTCTTCCTACCTGGGGGGAGTCCTAGTAGTAGGCTTTGATTTTTCTTTCTTATTTTTCGGATTATTCCAGGGTGTAATCCAAATCTCATTTTATTTTGTAAAGTGTGAACCCTGTTATCCCGCATTTTTAATAAAATTCTCTCTTCTTGTCTTGTTTTAATTTTGTTTTATTC
The DNA here is from genome assembly GCF_000393655.2 of Nicotiana sylvestris. Classification (NCBI taxonomy): domain Eukaryota; kingdom Viridiplantae; phylum Streptophyta; class Magnoliopsida; order Solanales; family Solanaceae; genus Nicotiana; species Nicotiana sylvestris. The sequence continues at coordinate 61,897,396 of NC_091061.1, read as the reverse complement.
TTTTCTCTTTCTGAACAGTTCTCTTTTTACTGGTTCTAATGACATGGCATGCACGACGGATCTTCGACCTAGTCTAAGAAATCAATTTGACTCCGACTTAATTGTACAAGAGATCGGTTATGATGATGAGTTCGAATACGATGAAGATGAAGCCTACGAAGAAATAAACAGAGAATTGTACCAGTACGAAGAGAAACCCAAGCCTAATCTGAATGACACCGAAGCTGTCAATCTAGGAGATGCAGATAATGTTAGAGAAACCAAAATCAGCATCCACATTGAGCCAAACATCAGGGAGGAATTAATCAAAGCCCTCGTTGAGTTCAAAGATGTTTTTGCATGGTCGTATGATGATATGCCGGGATTAAGCACTGATCTAGTGGTTCACAAATTGCCCACTAACCCGGCATACCCTCCAGTCAAGCAAAAATTGAGGAAGTTTAAGACGGATATGAGTGTGAAGATCAAAGAAGAAGTGACCAAGCAGCTGCATGCAAAAGTTATTCGGGTCACTCGATATCCTGGTTGGTTGGCCAATGTGGTACCAGTGCCGAAGAAGGATGGGAAAATCAGGGTATGTGTCGACTACCGCATTCTCAACAAGGCAAGTCCAAAGGATAATTTTCCATTGCCCAACATCCATATCCTGATCGATAATTGCGCTGGGCGCGAGATCGGATCCTTTGTGGACTGCTATGCGGGGTATCATCAGATCTTAATGGACGAAGAAGATGCGGAGAAGACGACTTTTATTACGCCATGGGGAACTTACTGCTACCGGGTGATGCCATTTGGATTGAAGAATGCTGGGGCAACGTACATGAGAGTAATGACTACTGTGTTTCATGACATGATACACAAAGAAATTGAAGTATACGTAGATGATGTGATCATAAAGTCCTGGCGTCAGGAAGACCATGTAGCAGACGTAAGGCAGTTCTTTTAGAGACTGCGAAGGTATGATATTAAGCTCAACCCGGCCAAATGCGCCTTCGGGGTTCCATCAGGAAAGCTGTTAGGATTCATCGTCAGTCGACGGGGTATCGATTTGGACCCGTCCAAGATCAAATCCATCCAGGATTTGCCACTGCCAAAGAACAAAACGAAGGTAAAAAGTCTGTTGGGAAGACTAAATTATATCAGCAGGTTCATCGCTCAACTCACGGCGACTTGTGAACCCATATTCCGGCTGCTGTGAAGAAAGATGCTATGGTATAATGGACGGCGGAATGTCAAGAAGCATTCGACCAAATCAAGGGGTATCTGTCAAATCCACCTGTGTTGGTCTCGCCTGAGCCGGGGAGACCATTAATTCTTTATCTGACGGTCCTGGAGAATTCGTTTGGCTGTGTGTTGGGGCAACACGACATTACCGGAAGGAAGGAGCAAGCCATTTATTATCTTAGCAAGAAGTTTACAGTATATGAGGTCAAGTACACTCAGCTTGAAAGGACATGCTGCGCCCTAACTTGGGTGGCTCAGAAATTGAAGCACTATTTGTCCTCGTATACTACTTACCTCATTTCCCGTTTGGATCCATTAAAGTACATTTTCCAGAAGCCTATGCCTACAGGGAGGTTAGCGAAATGGCAAATATTACTCACTGAGTTTGATATCGTCTATGTGACGAGGACGACCATGAAAACCCAAGCGCTGGCCAATCACTTGGCTGAGAATCCTGTTGATGAAGAATACGAGCCATTGAGGACGTATTTTTCGGACGAGGAAATAATACATGTAGGTGAGCTGGAATTACCCGAGGAACCAGGTTGGAAGCTTTTCTTTGATGGAGCCGCAAACGCAAAGGGAGTTGGAATAGGAGCGGTACTTATTTCTGAAACAGGACGTCATTATCCTGTTACAGCTCAGCTGCGTTTCTATTGTACTAACAACATGGCTGAGTATGAGGCATGCATTTTGGGTCTGCGACTAGCTGCAGACATGGATGTCCAGGACATTTTGGTCTTGGGAGACTCGGACCTCCTGGTGCATCAGATTCAAGGTGAATGGGAAACACGGGATTTGAAACTCATACCCTATCGACAATGTTTGCACAATCTGAGCAAGCGATTTCGATCAGTGGAATTCAGGAACATCCCAAGAGTTCATAATGAGTTTGCCGATGCGTTGGCCACTTTGGCATCAATGTTACACCACCCAGACAAAATTCATGTTGACCCATTGCACATTCAGGTTAGTGATCAACATGCTTATTGCAACATGGCAGAGGAGGAAGTGGATGGCGAGCCATGGTTTCATGACGTAAAGGAGTACCTCAGGATGGGGATATACCCGGAGCAGGCCACCAGAGACCAAAAAAGAGCCATTCGGCGATTGTCAAATGGGTTCTTCCTCAGTGGAGGAGTGTTGTACAAAAGAACCCCAGATTTAGGACTGCTGAGATGTATAGACGCCGGTCAAGCCACGACAGTTATGGCAGAGGTGCACGCTGGAGTTTGTGGGCCCCATATGAGTGGATATGTATTGGCAAAGAAGATTCTGCGAGCAGGGTATTACTGGCTCACTATGGAGTGTGATTGCATCATATTCGTGCGTAAATGCCATCAATGTCAGATACACGGAGATTTGATTCATTCTCCGCCAACAGAATTGCATACAATGTCAGCGCCATGGCCTTTCGTTGCATGGGGCATGGATGTCATTGGGCCTATTGAGCCGGCAGCGACCAACGGTCATAGGTTCATTCTGGTGACCATCGACTACTTCACTAAGTGGGTTGAAGCTAAAACTTTCAAGTCGGTAACCAAGAAGGCAATGGGGGATTTTGTTCACTCCCATATCATCTGTAGATTTGGGGTCCCAAAAGTGATAATCACGGATAATGGTGCAAATCTTAACAACAATTTGATGAGGGAGGTATGTCAACTGTTTAAGATTACACACCGCAATTCCACCCCATATCGTCCCAAGGCGAATGGAGCAGTTGAATCAGCCAATAAGAACATCAAGAAGATACTGAGAAAGATGGTAGAAGGATCTAGACAATGGCATGAGAAATTACCCTTTGCCTTGTTGGGTTATCGCACTATAGTCCGGACTTCCGTAGGTGCAACTCCTTATTTATTGGTATACGGAACTGAAGCAGTAATACCAGCAGAGGTCGAAATTCCGTCCCTCCGAATTGTCGCTGAAGCCGGGATTGACGACGATGAATGGGTCAAAGCTCGACTGGAGCAGTTGAACTTAATAGATGAAAAAAGATTGGCAGCAGTGTGTTATGGCCAGTTGTATCAGAAGAGAATGGAAAGAGCATACAATAAGAAGGTACGCCCCAGAAAATTTGAAGTAGGGAAGCAAGTATTGAAATGGATCCTCCCACACCAGATCGAAGCAAAAGGCAAGTTCGCCCCAAATTGGCAAGGGCCTTATGTTGTGACCAGAGTGTTATCCAACAACGCTTTATGTCTGACAGATATCGAAGGAAGATGCGTCGACATGGCTATCAATTTTGATGCAGTCAAAAGATATTATGCGTAATTTCTTTGATTATGATAGTTATTTGTTCGTTCGTTTGTACTTGGTACTTATTGGATAATGAAATGACGGAGGCAATTCTTTCTTCTATCCAAACACTTTTAACCTTTGCTTCCCCCTTTGAGCCTTATTTATTCTTTCATACCCCTCTTTTGGAGTCACTAATGAAAAAATAATAATAATGAAAAAATGAAACAAGAGAAAAGTCACAAGAAAAACAAAGGAATTAGGAACTACGTTTGACCTGATTCCTCAAAGAGGATATGTAGGTGCTTCACGGCTCGGTCATAGTGTGCATAGTGTGCATAGTGTAACATAGTGTAACAAAAAATAAAAATCCCCCAAGCAAAGAAAACTGGGGCAGAATTTATGTTTTAAAGTTTCAAAAGAGGTTTGATTCCAAGAGTTGTAATGTTTCACCCAGAAGTTATTCTTTGAATTTTTGATAGCTTTTCTTTTAACCCCACACAAAAACAATATCGATGGCCAAAAAAGACCTCCCGATCAGTATCCGAGAAGTGCCAAGTCAAGCAAACGGAAGTCGGGCACAACACTCTGATTCCCAGCAAAAGAAGAGGATCATAAACTAGAAATGAATTGATAGCCGGAGAGAATCCCCAGCAGAGAGAGTCATATCGGCAACACTCCAATCCCCAGCTGAAAAATAAATAAAATGAGAGAGTCTTATCGGTGAAAACCTTCACAGGCACCATAAGGTGACGAAAGATGAGAGAAATAAAACGAGAGAGTCTTATCGGTGAAAACCTTCACAGGCACCATAAGGCGACGGGAGCTGAGAGAAAGGAGAGAGTCTTATCAGTGAAAACCCCTCGAAGGGCACTATGAGGCGACAAGAGGAGATTGGCAGAAAGAATCCGCATATGGCGAAAGTTAGGCGTCAGGTTATTCCCGGCAAATGAGGCCATCAGGAAGATTGATTGATACAAATAGACTGGGTCGAATAATCCGGAATGCATGACATGATCGTTGGGACCAGTCGTACCGTCCAGATAAGTTCTTTCCTTTTCTTTTCCCCCAGCATTTGTTCAGAAAGATTTTTCTCTTTTTCTATCTTTTCATTTCTTTGTCTAAAAAGATTTTTTCCAGAAATTTGTTTTGAGAAGGATTTTTCAGAGTTTACTACCAGTGGCCAAAATGGTACAAAGTAAAATGTGAAGGGGACAAGCCAAAGACAAGGCAATAAGACAAAAGGCGTTTGTTGCAAGACCAAATGACAAACTGGCCCAGAAAGTTAAGGGGGGCATGGAGGAAAGCGGAAAGAAGCGGTTGAGGAACTTGTGGACCAAGTTCTAAGAGGATCCCCAGCAGAACTTTGATAGATCACTGACCAAGTTCCAAGATTGTCAGACAACACAGAAAGGGAGAAGGAGAAAGAGAGAATTGATCCACAACAAAATAACCCCAACAGTCCTATCCTCAATAATGTTATCCCCAGATGATAACATTTTATCCCGTGCAGTACTGAGGGAAAATAAAACTTTTAAGGGAGTAGTTTTGGAGTCGAAGAAGACTCCCCCAGCATGTTTTGAAACAAAAGAGCGGGGAAGGGAGAAATGGAAAAACCATCCCCAGCAGAAATATCATCCCCAGCAAGTAACGTTATCCCCAACCAGTTTGGGAGCACAAAGAAAGGGAGAGGAATGAAAAAAACAAACATCCCCAGCAAGAGTGACACGATCACTCACCGTGTTTAAAACTAATAAGATTTTCTTTGATTTTTACAGCAAAATAAAGGTTGATGATGGCAGAAAGACACGCCACAAGGAAGATCACCAAAACTGGGGCAGAATATTTTCTGCCATTGTCAAATTTTCTAGGAGGAACGAGGAAACAAGCTCAAATATTTTCATGTCTTAGATAAATAGGCGCCCACCTGTATAATGAGAGGAATACTTTTCATGACTTAGATAGATAGGCGCCCACCTGTATAACGAGAGGAATACTTTTCATGTCTTAGATAAATAGGCGCCCACCTGTATAACGAGAGAAATATTTTCATGTCTTAGATAAATAGGCGCCCACCTGTATAACGAGAGGAATATTTTCATGTCTTAGATAAATAGGCGCCCACATGTATAACGAGAGGAATATTTTCATGTCTTAGATAAATAGGCGCCCACCTATATAACGAGAGGAATATTTTCATGTCTTTGATAAATAGGCGCCCAGATGTATAACGAGAGGAATATTTTCATGTCTTAGATAAATAAGCGCCCACCTGTATAATGAGAGGAATATTTTCATGTCTTAGATAAATAGGCGTCCCCTGTATAACGAGAGGAATATTTTCATGTCTTAGATAAATAGGCGCCCTCCTGTATAACGAGAGGAATACTTTTCATGTCTTAGATAGATAGGCGCCCACCTGTATAACGAGAGGAATATTTTCATGTCTTAGATAGATAGGCGCCCACCTGTATAATGAGAGGAATATTTTCATGTCTTAGATAAATAGGCGCCCACCTGTATAATGAGCGCCCACCTATATAATGAGAGGAATACTTTTCGTGTCTTAGATAAATAGGCGCCCACCTGTATAATGAGAGGAATATTTTCATGTCTTAGATAAATAGGCGCCCACCTGTATAATGAGAGGAATACTTTTCATGTCTTAGATAAATAAGCGCCCACCTGTATAATGAGAGGAATATTTTCATGTCTTAGATAAATAGGCGCCCACCTCTATAACGAGAGGAATATTTTCATGTCTTAGATAAATAGGCGCCCACCTGATAACAAGAGGAATACTTTTCATGTTTTTAGATAGATAGGCGCCCACCTGTATAACTAGAGGAATACTTTTCATGTTTTAGATAAATAGGCGCCCGCCTGTATAACTAGAGGAATACTTTTCATATCTTAGATAGATAGGCGCCCACCTGTATAACGAGAGGAATACTTTTCATATCTTAGATATATAGGCGCCCACCTGTATAATGAGAGGAATATTTTCATGTCTTAGATAAATAGACGCCCACCTGTATAACGAGAGGAATACTTTTCAGTTTTAGGCGCCCACCTGTATAACAAGAGGAATATTTTTCAGTCTTTACATTTTCAGGTCTTGAAACCAGCAACTCGCCGGAAAGCAGAAGGTTGCAACAAGAGATCCCAGTGCAAATTCAAGAGCATGAGCCAAAAATAAGATAAGACAAATCTCGAGAGGAGCGGCTTTTGAACATCAAATTATTCCCAGCATAGCAAAAGCTTAATGAAGGAAGCCATATCCCCATCGTACAGAACCAGACAGTGAGAATTGGTATTCAGAGAAGCAAAAGGCCGGTATCATCCCCGTCAGTTCTCGGAAGAAAGAAGCACTGGAATAGATGCAAGCCGACAAGAAAGCAAGGCGTCAAGAACAAATAGAAGATAGATGGGATCTTGTAATCCATTGTCTAGCCTAGCTTCTTGATTTTTCTTTTAAGAACGGTGTAATAACGAGATCGGTAAGCAGTAGTAACAACATGCAGGAGCAGTAACAGCAAATTGCAGTCCCATGGTAGTCCCAGCTACCAAAACTTTCCGAACTACATTAACCTGATTCTCTTTTAGACAGGGATATGTAGGAAACCTTTGGAGCAAAGGTTCGATTAAATCATTTTCAAAAAAAAAAAATATGCTTCGCACGGAGTGTTCCAACGGGCAAAAATCGCTCGTATCCGCTCACTTTATCTTTGCACGAAAACTCTTTGTGTTTTCGGACAAAGAGGGGCAGCTGTGAGCACGTGATTTTTGCTTCACGGAAACTACTCCAAAAGAAATCGAAAAAAAGTAAAACAAGTTACCTTCGGGTACAATTTTGAGAATTTGCGTGACATTTTGATAATTGTTCTGTCCGTAAATGCTCGCCTTGCTATAGTTAAAAATACAAAAATACATGTTGCATACATTTAGGAATAAATGGTACATTTAGGAATTAATTAACCATAATTTGGTTTTAAAAGTGAAAATCACAAAAATATGCATTTTTATTCTATTTGTTGTCATGGTGATTTCATTAAATGTTTTAATTCGTGTGATAATTTTTGTTAGGTGTTAATTAATATTTGTGTAGTTTAATTTTGGTTTTATTTGATTAGGAATTTTTGTTTAATTATAAGGAAAGAAAATACCGGATTTGGGCCAAAAATTCAATTGAAAATCAGGCCCAATCCATTGCATTGGTCCACTCCAATTGCCTGACCCCTCATATGCATTAAAAGATGTCGTTTCGGCGCCTCAATCTAAGCCGTTGATTTGTTTCAATCAGACGGTCCACTGCAGCCCCTGCTAAGTTGAAATGATGCCGTTTTAGGTGAGTTGATCTGAGCCGTTCATCTACATTGATCCAATGGTCACCGGTTTCCCTCATGACTCGACCCATTACCCGGTTCAAACCGACCCCCCAACCAAGGCCAAACGGCGATGTTCCACATTAAGTGAAAGATCCTGGCCATCGATCTCACTTCATCCTACGGCCAGGATCTAACCGCCACTTATGTATATAAGCCTAAACCTTCCACCCTGCCACCTATCTGAACACCCCCCCTTCCATCGTCTCTCTCAGAGACAAGCCCAGCATCCCCATTCAAACCCTAGCCGCCACCCTTCACTCTCACCGTGAACCCGGCAACCACGACGCCGGTGACCACCAAAATAACACCCCTGATGCACCCAACCACCCTGAACCCAAATCCGTTAACATTTACCTTGAATCACCCTACAGCTTCTCGAATCTTCAATCGAAGATTCGAGCAAAAACCTAACTCACCCCAACCAAGCCCAAATTCACACCGTTCATCTTCCTGACCTTCCTCACCCCCTGAATGACCTTGGTTCCATTCGAATCTAACCAGAAAGGCTCGAACCCCTAATTTGAGCCCCAAGAACCCTAGAACTCAAATCTATGGGGGTTTGTCCTAATCAACAAAAGGATCGGGGTCTAATAGACTTTAACCAAGGTGTTCTCAGTTGAGAACACTTCGATTAAAGTCCGTTCGACTTAAAATGTGTGAGTCTGGTTCAAGCCTGGGTCGTTTTGTTTTGAGCTTCCAAGATAAGTTTCTTTTTCTCTTCTGTCAGTGTTTGAATTTCTATTTGTGTTTGTCAGCATGTCTAGCTAATTTGCTAATTTTTCTGTCAATTTCTTTCAGTTCTGTCCATCTTCAAGTAGACCTTTTATTTAGTCAATCTTTTTTGTTCGTTTGTTAATCTGTTGTGATGAACTGTGTGCAACTTGATTAAAATCATCAAATAGTTAGTTAATACTTAGGTTCCCTGTTTTGCCCCAAAGCCATGAATCACTCTGTCTCTATATTTTAGTCTGTTTGCTGTTATCCGTTTTGTGCATATAGTCGATTGAATAAGTGTCATCAACTGAACTCACTTGAAAAACTAGAAAATCATGAGTCTGCTCATTTCAGTGTGATTACTAGCCTGTTCCTCTTATCTATGGTAAGACTTGTATCAATAGGCCTGTTGCAGTAGTGCTTCGATCTTAGTTTGCATCCTCAACTGCCTATTGGATCAATTGGTTTTGAGTTGGTCAGGATTGGTCTCCAATATGACCAACTCATACCATTTGATTAGCACCCCTGTTTGATTGAGTCTGAATCATTGGCTGAACTTAGGTTGAGAATTGGGTATAGCTGTAGAAATCTAACAGATCAACTTGAAATCAGTATTAAGTTTAAGCTGATTAGTTAGTAGTCAGTGATTAGTTGAATTTAGAGAGGTTTATATACTGACTATTAGGAGTTAGGGTAATACAATAATATGCAAGGGTTAAGGGTAATTCTGGCATTTGACAGAGTTTGATTAGGGATTAACTTAAGAACATGTCAAGTGGTAATTAAAATACTATTAACCTAATGACAATGGGGAACAGAACAACAAGCATGGGAATTAAGTGAATATTATAATAAACCCACAACTCTTGATTAGAGCAATAGGACAAGCATGGGGAACAAAATAGTTTACATCAAGAAAAGACATTTAGGCGTAGGCATTGTTGATTAGTTTAAAGGGGTATGGGCAGAGGGGAAAGGCAGCCTGGAGGGCTTGCCATTTCTGGCTTATAAATAGGCTGATTTAGAGTTAAGAAGGGGCTGGACAGTTTTAAGTTGGGAGAGAGAAAAGAAAAGCAAAAAAAAAAACAAGGTTGATCTTTCCACCTTTGGTTGGACATCAGAAATTCAGAGAGATAGAGTGTTAAAGCTGAACTTTTACATTAAAGAGTTTCAGGCTGCTTTTCTTGAGTGTTTGACAAATCAGAAACTACTACTTTCTTGCACCCGTCTGTTTTGTTGGGATACTACTGGGTTTCAGCTTAGTCTTTCCTGGGTTCTCTACTTGTTGAACACTATTTCAGTTGAGTGTCTTGGTTTTCTGTTGGTTTGAAAGTTCACTGGTCTTCTGCTTGGTTTTAAAAATCTGTCACTGGGTTGTTGGTGCTGTTGATTGCTGGTTTTCCGTTGTTGCTGTTGCTGTGTATGCTACTGCTGCACTGATCATTCCTCTTCTTCTTTTGCTTTCCTATACCAGGTACACAACTGATACACTGGTCAATGTAGGCAGAAATTTGAAGCATGAATACAAAAAATGAAGAGTTGAAGTTATTTTGAATTCACTTTAGAAATATACTGAACATTAGTTGTATGTATGATAGTTCACTTTCTCTACTAGAACCATGTAGTTAGCTATGATGTAACTGAACCTTTATACATATTATTTAGTTGGAGAAATCTATGTTTTGCTTATAATTAAAAGGGACTAATGTTGTAGTAGCCATGTTCTATTAGTTCATTATTGTTTGTCAAGAAGCATGTTAGGTACCCAATAGTTACTTCTTTAAACAAATGGCCTGTTTTCAAATTGGTAGGAATATTGCTTGATTAGACAAGCAGTACTTTACATTTCAGCCCCCTTATAAATGTCAAACATATACAAAATAAGTTAACTAGGCCCAATTGGAATAAGGATGGCCCAGGTCGAGTTTCACATTATGCACATTGGGCCTGGGCCTATAACTATCAAACGGACTGCCCGTATCACGTCCATCTTTCAACAAATCATGTTCGAAACTTAACTATAATAACTCATAAGTATGTAAATAAAGTAGGACCTTTTCATTTATTTTAGAGACAAACGAAATAGAAAACATAGTCACTATAGGACGACCTTTTAGATAAAAATGAGATAAGCCTCGCCAAATAAAACGCATAGATTGCGGGGCCCTCACAAAAATGTATGTATTGATTACTTAGAACTCGGGATAGGCCGGTTAGCGAACTCCACGGCTTTGCCCAAAATAATAATACGCTAATCGCTTTAGGCGCGCATTTTAATAAATCTTACCTTCTTAAACTCGGGTGCACATTTATGTGACCCAAATCCAAATCTCAACGGAGTGGAAATGTGTCTCTAATCACGGGTACATTGATTGTGACATGGTCCGAGATGCATGTTCATGACGTTTCAAATTCCTTTTAAAAAAAATAAGAATGAGATGAGCCTCGCCGAATAAAAATATAAAATTGCGGGGCCCTCGGTAAATATTTGCTTTGAAATTGCTTAGACTTCGGGATGGACCGTTTAACAAAATTTCATGGCCCTACCCAAAGTAAATGATACGCTAGTCGCTTTAGGCGCGCATTTAATAATTTAATTTTCTTAAAACTCGGGTGCACATTTATGTGACCCAAATCCAAATCTCAACAGAGTTGAAATGTGCCAACAACCACGGGTGCGTTGATGTGACGTGGTTGGAGATGTATTTCCATGATGTTGCAATTCTTGATAAAAAAAAATATAATAATAATGACAAAAGCGGTTAAAACTTAAAACTTGCACATGAGTTCATAATTGTATAAAATCATATAAACAAGCCGAATATGACAGTTGAGCGACCGTGCTAGAACCACGGAACTCGGGAATGCCTAATACCTTCTCCCGGGTTAACATAATTCCTTATCCGGATTTCTGGTTCGCGGACTGTTAAACAGAGTCATTCTTTTCCTCGATTCGGGATTAAATTGGTGATTTGGGACACCCTAAATCTCCCAAGTGGCGACTTTGAAATAAATAAATAAATCTCGTTTTGATTGTCCTTTAATTGGAAAAACTCCTTCACCCCTCGTGGGGACGGAAAAAGGAGGTGTGACAATATCGACATGCACCTAGCATTGAAAGCATTTGCGGACATACTGGATGCAATCCGTCTCCATGGTCATCCAAAAGTAATCGGCCCTGAGTATCTTCTTAGCCAAGACGAAACCATTCATGTGCGAGCCACAGGTCCCGGCATGTATGTCCTCAAGCAGTTTAGAAGCATCTTTTGCATCAACACATCTTAGCAATCCCAAATCGGGAGATCTTCTATATATATTTCCTCCACTATGGAAAAAGTGATTGGACAATCTCCAGAGTGTGCGTTTCTGAGTGTGGTTTGCGTGCTACAGATATTCTCCCTTTGACAAATATTCCATGATGTCATGGAACCCAGGCTTTCCATCTATTTCTTCTTCAACATGAGCATAATATGCCGGCTGAATATGGACCCTCACTGGATGTTGTATCATAGATGACAAGGTGGCTAATGCATCGGCGACCTCATTCTAAATTCTGGGCACATGTCGGAATTCTATCTTCATGAACCACTTTCTCAATTCCTGCACATGGTGTAGATATGGCAATATCTTGGAATTCTTGGTGGCCCAATCTTCTTGTACCTGGTGCACAAGCAAATCTGAATCACCGATCACTAGCAGCTCCTGAATGTTCATGTCAACTGCCATATTGAGCCCTAGTATGCAGGCTTCATACTCCGCCATATTGTTGGTGCAGGGAAATCTGAGTTTAGCAGATACCAGATAATGTTAACCCGTTTCTGATACCAATACTGCTCTAGTGCCCACTCCTTTGAAATTTGCAGCCCTATCGAAGAACATCCTCCAACCATCGTATGCTTCAGTGATGTCTCCTACGAATGATACTTCTTCATCAGGAAAATACGTTTTCAAGGATTTGTATTCTCCTCCCACCGGATTTTCATCAAGATTATCTGCCAACGCTTGTCCTTTGACTACATTTTTAGTTACATAGACAATGTCGAACTCACTCAACAGTATCTGCTACTTGGCAAATTTCCCAATAGGCATGGGTTTCTGAAATATGTACTTCAGAGGGTCCATCCTTAATATGAGGTATGTAGTATAGGCACAGAAGTAATGCCTCAGTTTCTGAGTTGTCTAGGTCAAAGCACAACAAGTGTGTTCCAGCAAAGAGTACCGTGCTTCATAAGGTGTGAACCTCTTACTGAAGTAATATATGACTTGCTCCTTTCTTCCTGTCTCGTCATGTTGTCGCGGGACACATCCGAAGGCCAAGCCCAAAATGGATAGATAGAGTAACAAATGTCGTCCTGGTTTCGGCTGGACCAGAACTGGTAGTGTGAACAGGTACTCCTTGATCTTGTCAAAAGCTTAACTAAAGCAGTCGAAAACACATAAGAACAGGATTAAAACACCTAAAAATCAGAAAATATTTGAAGAACAAAGGTTTTCAAGAAACCCTAGTTTTAGGAAAATGAAACATCATTTGAAAATCAGAAGTTTTTATAGGAAAACACATGAAATAGGTTCGGCTTGTCTTAGATTTGTACAGATCTGAGAAGTTTAAGAGACGAAATTAGGTTTTCGAGGAAATTACCCAGAGATGAAAATATCGGCTTAGATACCATAGGTTTAGCCAAAAAATAGGAAGATCTTATTGGAGATCGAGCCATGAAGGCCTGAGATAGGCCAGTACAGGATTGAAGTCATAAGTTGACTGGCACTGGTCCCTTGAGGACCTCAGAGATAGCAGAAACCCAGTGTAGGAGAGCCATTAGAGGCTTGAGGGTGGTGATAATTCACCATGATCGACGACATGTAAGTGACGGCGAGGGGGATTAGGGTTGGGATTTGAGAGAACTCGAGAGAGAAAGGATATGAGTGACGGCGGGGTAGTGGTAAGAATGAGGGGTTTGGGGAAGGGGTTATTTAGGTTAATTAAGGAAAGATTTAATCCGGGTCATTGATCAAAATTGATCAACGGCCAGGATTTAGCAAGAATTGGGCCGGGTTAAGTAGGGGTTTGGGCCTGGGGGTATTGGGATAGTTTAGTTAGGTCTTTGGGCTAGTTACATAGGCTGCAATTGAAATAAAAATAGGCTAGGTTTTAAATAGCCACTTTTAATCCTATATAATTTATAAAAAAAATAAATGATTTCTAAAAAAATATTTGCGTGCACTAAAATGATTTAAAATAGTTGCTTAATATTTTAAAAATATAAAAAATTATTTATGCATCAATAACGTAATTATGCGTTAGTAGGGCTATCATTGCAAAGATATGCAATTTAGCCTAAAAAATGTAAATGCAATTACAAAAAATGCACTAAAATATTTAAACAATATTTGGCATAAATAAAGAATTTAGATGACTAAATCATCACAAAAATAATTTGAAGGATAATTATTGAAAATTTTATTAAAAAAGGGAAAAAATAAATCAATTTGGAGCCTTTAAAAATTATAGAAAATATTATAAAAATGTTTATGCACGCTTATAACTGCATATGTGCTATTTCGAAAGTGTATATATATATATATATATAGTCACACCCTCTTTTTTCCTCCGCGGAGAAAGTTCGGGTTTCGACATTCATGGGGGTAATAACTCTTTTTCTTTTGGGAATTGGGTAGTTGAAGAGCCACCACCTAACGGATTATGGTGCGTTAGGGCAACTAGAGCGATTAACTCTTAGACTAGTTTGCATTATCAGAGATTAGGGTAAGGGCTCGAAAAAAATTTTAGGGGAAGGTGTTAGGCTCCCTCTCGGTCCACAATGGTGGGTCCCAACCGAACTTATATTCACGAATTAGTCCATTAACAAATAAATAGTTGAATCAAATAATTTGCAAGTAAAACACGTTGGACATTGTATAACTCAAATAATAAGACAAAGGTTTTTAACAAGTTGTATATAAAACAAAGTTTTAAACATAAGGGATTTGGGAAAGGAGGGGTCCTAGTTTGGTTAGCCTACAGGATCAGTCCACACAATGTCCGGTAAACACTCCTCAATGAGGGGCGACACGTGACATTAGCGCGTAGTCATCATATCCCATATCTACCCTTCCCACCCTGTGGTCTTAGCCTAATGCGTGCTAGTAAACATGACGATGCCTACGCGTGAACTACCCGTCCCTTCCTTGTGGCCATGGAGGTATTTTAGGACCTCTAAATCTGGACGGTTCTAGACGACCCCTAAGGTGCTTAAAAGGAGAAAATTCTAAGGTTACAGACAAGAACAAATAGGACCTTATCACATAAGACAGAAAAGAAGCAATTAGAGGCTCAAGTTCACCTCCACAGATAATGCATGTAAACAGCACGACTCAAACACAAATAAGGACAATATTGTTAAACAGTATCCTTAGACATGATGTCTAGGCAAATATCAGAACACATGAGGTATGCAGTTTTATTTTTATAAACTCAGAAGTAATGGCCCTGTCCATTTGCCTACTGATTTTAAAACTAGAATAACATTAAGTAGCAGAAACAGTTTCAGAGCTACAGGATTTGAAAATGTCCTATAGGCTTGCCTACACGCCGAATAGCAGTGTCCTAAGAGCATGATAACTACGTTTGACATGGTAAAACAGTAGACATATTTTAAAACTGACTCTTGAGTCCCTATAGGCTGATTTCTAATAGTGAATTAAAGCAGTATTTTAAGAGAATTCATTTTAGGAAAACAAACCGTTAATTAGACCAACTTCGAAGCAAACTACTCAAGAACTGGATTGACTTATTTAAACTAAACTGATTTTTGATCTAGGCAGAGTTTCTGATGTTGTTTCCTATAGGCATGACATCTAATTGTTTAAGAGCTGATGTTAGAAACTTGTAGGCATGATAACAAATAAAAACACATGTAAACACTCGTTATAATAGAAGTTGAATTATATCCTATCCTATAAGCATGGTATCTACTTGTGAAGTTGATTTTAGAACCTATAAACATGATTTCCATTATTGGTACCACTTGAAACCTGTAGGCATGATTTCTAATATGGTAAGGCAAACATAGCAAATATAACATCCTATAGGCATGGTTTCTACCCATATTACCCCACAGATATGTAACTACCCACCCTTTTTCACTAGTTATCCCAATATTCGTTTACAAATTATTACAAACTAGATGAATGCATTATATAAATAGATAAAAAGGAAAGAAGAAGTTACACTATATGAGCCTAAAGCAGGCCCAAATGATTTCCCAAGGCCTCCAATAGCCTCAAATGCCAATTTCATAGACAATATCATTGTCTAGGTGTGTCAGAGTTCCCAAAGGATCTCAAGGATCACGACAGTGCTCACACCTAGACTTTGTAATTAAATTGAGTAAGTGCAGTGTGGAAGGGCCAGCCTTAGTGTGCCAGAGTTCAGAGGGTTCTCAAGAGGATCCCAAGGCAGTACACACACTGGAGGGGGAAGAACCTAGTGACTTAGGAGTAGAGTGAGAGTGCTTGACACAATTTGAAAGGTTTTAGTGGGAAAACAATGTTAAAAAGAGATTTGCTTGAAATAGTACTGGCTGACTTTACGCAGTAGTAAGTAACACAAAAGAGAGCAGAAAGCTTTTAGTGCAAAAGAGAGTTTTTGAACCAATGAGTTCGTGTTTGTGTCAATGAGAAAGTAGGTATATATAGTAGTTTGAAACTAGGTAAAATAAGGCAAGAATCACAATAGTATAGTAATTATGGAACTTAGAACCAATTAGAGCAAAATCAGTACAAGTATTCCAATAAGTTAAGGGAATCGGTTCAAACGGTAAGAACAAGTAACAAATAAGGAAAGAAATCAATGTACGACCAATAAGGAAAGATCTCAAATTCAGTAAGTATAGGGTAAACAATTAGGGCTAAATTCAGAAAACTCTAATTAAGGAGATAATTAGTAGGAATAAAATACTAATGTAGACAAGGTAAGCAAATCAATCAATTTGAATAGAAAGAGTAGGAATCGAAGGTTTAAAAGAAGGTCTTCCAATAAAACCATGAAATAGGGAATCCAGAATCTATCAAAGAGAAAGTCATGATTCAGTGTTCAACATATAAATGGAGTAAGATAAGAACAACCAGACATAGCAAACACGAAGGTTAAACAACACTGATAGAAAGAAGCAACTCTTGAACAGTCAAGATGGACACAAGCACACAGAAGTGATATAAGTTAGGCTAAAAACTCAGTAGGAACATATTCAAGGCAAGATAGTCACAGAAATTCAAACAAGAAACGATCAGTCATGCTAATACATAGAACCAAACGAAGAAACATAGAAAATTAGGGCTTTAAACATAGACGAGTTGAAGAGGTAGTAAAATCATAGAATTAGTCAAAAATATGCATGAAATAGAAGTTTAAACACAAAGAATCAGTTAAACAATATTTTAAAAGAAGTTCTGAAACCCTAATTTTTTAGAAGAATGTGAAAAAAAAAACTTGAAATCAACGATTCTTGCAAAAGAGTTCCAAGGACAGTGTAAAACATTAAAGAAACAAGCTCAAATCCTCTTAGATCTATACAGATCTAAGAGATATAGGAAGAAATTAGGGTTTCAGAAGAAACCCATAGAGATATAAAAGAACTTATCTAGAATCCCAAGGATCGTAACAAATACAACATGATTGTGCTCGAAATCATACGGGAGTAGCCAAGAACAGACAAGTGACAAACCTTAGATGCATGTCGGCATGGCCCTGGGCCCTTTAAGACCTTAGAGAAGGCTGGCGTGACCTGAGAGAAGCCATTGGAGGCTTAGGAGACGATGAGAGGTCACCGGAGATGACCGAAAAAGAGAGGTCGGCGGTTAAAGGGCTAGGGTTTAGTTGAGAGTTACTGAGAGAAGAGAGGATCTTAGGGCGGCGGATTTGGAAAAATGATTACGGTTGGGGGGTCGTTTGGAATAAAAAAGGCAAGAACGAACGAGGGTTGTTTATCTTTTAGATCAACAACCAAGATTTGATAGGTTTTGGGTTGGGTAGGGGTAATTATGGCCTGAGTCGGGTTATTTAATCTGAAATTGGGCTGGGGTGTTGGGTTCAATTAAGGATAAAATTGAAATTCAAATTGGCTAGATTTTAAATAGCCAATTTATCCCCATATAATTTATAATAAATAATAGATAATTTATAAAAAATACCTTCATGTACTAAAATGATTTAGAATAGATATTCAACATTTTAAAAATATAGAAGGTCGATTTTAGGCATATAAATGTAATTATACATTAATAAGGCTAATATTACAATTATATGCAAATTAGCTTTAAAATGCAAAATGCAATTATAAAAATGCATTAAAAATATTCTAACAATATTTTGGCATAAATATAGAATTTAAATGACTAAATTACCACAATTATAATTTGAGGGATAATTATCAGGGATTTTATGAGTAAAAGGGGAGGAAATAAATCAATTTAAAATCTTTAAAATTATAGAAAAATTATAAAAATCTTGTGCACGCTTATATATGCATATATATGTTATTTTTAAAGTATATGCATATTAAAAATATATAAAAAAATTGGGTATCAACAATTGCCCCTCTTTACCCGGGAAGGATGAAAGAGTTTTCGAGTAAAAAAATGATGGCCAATTTTGACCGGCCGGGATGCCTTGGAAAGTAGGGGCCAAAATCCGGTCTTCGAGCTGACTACATATCCTTGGTTTTACAGGAATCAGGCCATGTATAGTTCTGGGTTCATCTGCGGAATATGCCGATGAAATTATTGCAAGAACAGACACACGATGCCAAAGCGGCTATGGTGAGCGGTTAAAGCTCGAGATGGTTGGAGGGAACTAGAGCAAGATCTATCTTTCTATGATATCGGTTACACACTGTTTACCTACATATAGAAGATGCTACAAGTATGTATTTGCGAAAAATTAAACATAATGCATATTCCCCTTGGACCATGAAGGTTGTCTTCGGACGGTTGAAGATGACGTCCTCAGACCATGACGTCCGGGGCGATGAATTATTTAGTGAGGGATTTGTCGGCCATGAAATGATGTTCTCGGCCAATGAAGATGGTGCCTCCAAACCATGACGCCTTTGAATAATGATATGCAAGTTTGAGAGATCCTCAGGCCATGACATGGTGTCTTCCGGCTATGAGGATGATGCCTTTAGACTATGACACCTTTGGATAGGTTGGCGATATTTCAGCCCATGATATGTAATAGTCATGATGTTATCAAGACAATGCTTAGTCTTGTGAAATGGAGGGCAGAGCTTAGCCCGATTGAAAAACGAATAAAGAGTACTTAGAAATAGAGCAATATTCGTGAAAAGAGGGACATTGTTTAATCCCATGCAGATAGGGAGTCAAGGATTAGCCTCATGCAAGTGTGGAATCAAGGATTACACTCATACAAATATGGAGGCAGGGATTAGCCTCATGCAAACAGGGAGGCAAGGATTATCTTCATGCAAGTATGGAGGAAGGGATTAGCCTCATGGAGTCAAGGATTAGACTCATGCAAGTATGGAGGCAAGGATTATCCTCATGCAAATGGGGAGGAAAGGATTAGCCTCATGCAAATATGGAGGCAAGGATTAGCCTCATGCAACTGGGGAGGCAAGGATTATCCTCATGCAAGTATGGAGTTAGGGATTAGACTCAACCAAATAGGGAGGCAAGGATTAGCCTCATGCAAATGTGGAGCCAGGGATTAGACTCATGCAAATAGAGAGGCAATGATTAGCTTCATGCAAATGTGGAGCCAGGGATTAGACTCATGCAAATAGAGAGGCAATGATTAGCCTCATGCAAATGTGGAATCAGGGATTAAACTCATGCAAATAGGGAGGTAGGGATTAGCCTCATGCAAGTATGGAGGCAAGGATTAGCCTCATGCAAGTATGGAGGAAGGGATTAGCCTCATGGAGTCAAGAATTAGACTCATGCAAATGGGGAAGCAGGGATTAGCCTCATGCAAATGGGGAGGCAGGGATTAGCCTCATGCAAGTATGGAGGCAAGGATTAGCCTCATGCAAGTATGGAGGCAGGGATTAGCCTCATGGAGTCAAGATTTAGACTCATGCATGTATGGAGGCAAGGATTAGCCTCATGTAAAGAGCAAGTAGCAAATAAGAGTAACATATGTCTTAGTTGGAGATGTATTTGATGTCTGATGGCCTGATTGATAGTGAATTATCTTTGTGTATACATGTTTTGCGAATGTTATCGTTACATCAAATGTGCCTGCATTCAAAGAAAAATTGTAAGTTTTGTAAGAGGAGGTTGGTTTGTGATTCCTATCGGCTGCCTTTGCTTTGCTCCGTTCTGAAAGCCTTTTGAGTTCCCCTGAGTGACACATGACTGTTATGGAAATAGAGTGTTCGAAAATATGCAATTATTGATAAAAATAGAGTTGATATATCAAGTAATTTTTTTGATGAACTAGTGACTGTAACACGTCTCAAAGGCATTGCAGCTCTCTTATGGAATTTTGAGGGCCTTCCTCAAAATTCTGCCCCAGTTTAGTAGATGATCTTTTGATTGTTTGCGGATAATGAGCCTTGTTGAACCTTCTTCAGAATTTTGAGAATCCTTCTCAAAATTTTGTCCCAGTTTCTTGACCAATTTCTGACCGTCTGACACATGTTGGCGTTGGCTGGACTTACTCCGAAATTTTGAGGACCCTCCTCAAAATTCTGCCCTAGTTTCTGATCTTGGGGGAAATGAAAATTTTATTATGATATGACCGAACCCATAAGGCTGCCTACGTATCCCCTCTTAAATGGGAATTAGGTCAAGCGTAGTTCAATTATATCAGATAAGGAAATGTATGTAATCTAAGCATAGTATCTCTTGACTACGTCTGAATTGATTGGTTTTGGCCAGATTTCCCCATCCATTTCTACAAGTATGAGCACTTCTCCTGTTAGCACCCTATGGACCATGTATGGACCCTGCCAGTTGGGAGAGAATTTTCCTTTGGCTTCATCTTGATGCGAGAAGATTTTCTTTAATACCAATTGCCCTGGTGCGAACTGTCTTGGTTTGACCCTTTTGTTGAAAGCTCTGGACAATCTGTTCTGATAAAGTTGGCCGTGACATATTGCGTTCATCCTCTTTCCATCGATAAGGGCCAATTGTTCCTAGCGACTCCTTATCCACTCTGCATCGCTAAGTTCAGCTTCCTAAATGATTCTTAAAGAAGGAATCTCTACCTCGGCTGGGATGGCAGCCTCGGTACCATAAACCAGCATGTAGGTAGTTTCCCCAGTTGATGTGCGAACTATAGTGCGGTATCCTAACAAAGCGAATGGTAACTTCTCATGCCACTGTTTGTGGTTCTCTACCATTTTCCTCAGTATTTTCTTGATGTTCTTATTGGCAGCTTCTACGGCTCCGTTCATTTGAGGTCTGTAGGCCGTGAAATTCTTGTGCTTGATTTTGAAAGCTTTACATATATCTTTCATTTGATCACTATTGAGATTGGCGGCGTTGTTAGTAATAATGGACTCGGGAACTCCGAATCGGCAGACAATACGATCCTTGACAAAATATGCGATGATTTTCTTGGTTACAGCTTTGTAAGATGCAACCTCTACCCATTTTGTGAAGTAATAAATGGCTACTTGAATAAACCAGTGTCCGTTTGAAGCAGTGGGCTCAATCGGACTAATAACATCCATTCCCTAGGCGATGAATGGCTAAGGTGATATTGTTGCATTGAGATCATTTGGAGGCACTTTTACCATGTCGGCATGCACTTGACATTGAAAGCATTTGCAGACATACAGAATGCAATCTGTCTCCATGGTTATCCAAAAGTAACCTGCCCTGAGTATCTTCTTAGCCAAGATGAAACCATTTATGTGTGGACCACAGGTCCCAACATGCACATCCTCGAGTAGCTTAGAAGCTTCCTTTGCGTCAACACATCTTAGTAAACCCAAATTAGGGGTTCTTCTGTACAAGTTCTCTCCGCTATGGAAGAAGTGATTTGACAATATCCGGAGCGTGCATTTCGGAGTGTGGTTTGCATGCTCCGGATATTCTTCTTTTGATAAGTATTATTTGATGTCATGGAACCAAGGCCTTCCATCTACTTTTTCCTCCACATGAGCACAATATGGCGACTGATTATGGATCCTCACTGGAATGGGAACAATGTAGTCCTTATCTGGATTTGTATCATGGATGACAAAGTGGCCAATACATCGACAAACTCATTTTGAATTCTGGGAACATGTCAGAATTCTATCTTTGTAAACCTCTTTCTCAATTCCTGCACATGGTGAAGATATTGTAATATCTTTAAATTCTTGGTGGCCCACTCTCTTTGTACCTGGTGCACAAGCAAATCTAAATCACCGATCACCAGCAACTCCTGAATGTTCATGTCAACTGCCATGTTTAGCCCTAGTATGCAGGTTTTATATTCCGCCATGTTGTTGGTGCAGGGAAATCTAAGTTTGGCAGATACCGGATAATGCTGACCCATTTCAAATATCAAAACTGCTCCAATGCCCACTCCTTTGAAATTTGCGTCTCCGTCAAAGAACATCCTCCAACCGTCATATAATTCGGTAATGTATTCCCCTACGAATGACTCTTCTTCATCGGGAAAATTTGTTTTCAAAGGTTCATATGCTCCTCCCACTGGATCTTCAGCAAGGTGATATGCCAATGTTTGTCCTTTAACTGCCTTTTGAGTTACGTAGACGATATCGAATTCACTCAACAATATCTGCCATTTGGCCAACTTTCCAGTCGGCATGGGTTTTTGGAATATGTATTTCAGAGGATCTATCCTGGATATGAGGTATGTAGTGTAGGCACAGAAGTAATGCCTAAATTTCTGAGCTATCCAGATCAAAGTACAGCAAGTGCGTTCAAACAGAGAGTACCGTGCTTCGTAAGGTGTGAACTTCTTGCTCAAGTAGTATATGGCCTGCTTCTTCCTTCCTGTCTCGTCATGTTGTCCTAAAACACATCCGAAGGCTCTATCTAATACAGATAGATAGAGTAGCAAAGGTCGTCCTGGTTCTGGTGGGACTAGAACTGGTGGTGTGGATAGGTACTCCTTGATCTTATCAAAAGCTTTCTGACATTCCTCTGTCCAGCTCGTTTCAACATCTTTCCTCAGCATCTTGAAGATGGGTTCACATATGACTGTGGACTGTGCTATGAAGCGACTGATATAGTTGAGACGTCCTAGGAAGCTCATCACATCCTTTTTGCTCTTAGGTGGTGGTAACTACTGAATAACTTTGGCTTTAGGTGGATCCAGCTCGATCCCTCAATGACTGATAATGAATCCCAATAATTTTTCCTGTGGGAATCCTGAATGCACACTTTGCGGGGTTCAATTTCAAATTGTACCTCCTTAGCCTGTCAAAGAACTTTCTCAGGTCCGCTATGTGATCTGCGACCCCCTTGGATTTGATAATGACGTCATCCACATACACCTCTATTTTCTTGTGTATCATATCATGGAAAATGGTTGTCATGGCTCTCATTTAAGTGGCCCCAGCGTTCTTCAGGCCGAATGGAATCATCTTGTAACAGTATACACCCCAAGGTGTAATAACAACTGTCTTCTCTGCATCTTCTTCATCCCTCCAGATCTGGTGATAACCCGCAAAGTAATCTACAAATGATTGGAGTTCATGCTTGGTGCAGTTATCGATGAGGATGTGTATATTTGGCAGTGGGAAGTCATCCTTGGGAGTTGCTCTGTTTAAATCCCGATAGTCAACACATACTTTGACCTTCCCATCCTTCTTCGGAACTGGCACAATGTTAGCTAACTAGGTTGGATATTCAACCAACCTGAGGACTTTGTCTTTGATCTGCTTAGTAACTTCCTCCTTGATTTTCAGGCTCATGTCTGGCTTGAACTTTCTGAATTTCTGTTTTACTAGTGGACACATGGGATTAATGCGCAACTTGTGAGCCACTATGGACGTGCTCAAACCGGTCATGTCATCATATGACCATGCAAAAATATCCTCATACTCTTTTAGGAAATGGATGTACTCTTCCTTCTCTGTTGGTGACAAGTGAATGCTGATGCGGGTCTCCTTGACAGTCTCGGTATCTTCCAAATTTACTGCTTCAGTCTCGTCCAGATTGAACTTAGGCTTATTCTCAAAATTCAACCTCCCTGACAATCTCCTCGGGTATCTCATTTTATTCCTCTGAATCACTATCCTCATGTTGTGTTGCCTCATTACATGTCACAGTCACTGGTTCATCAAGAAAAGTAATAATAACGTTGTGGAAAGGAAAAATGTAAAGATAGTAGTGAATAATAAAGAGCATGAGCAACTGCATTTGATTAAAACTTGAAAAATTGTCCAGACAAAGCACGACTCGATGAATCGAGCATTTATTTTGAAACATGTAAAGCTTAAAATGAAATTACGTCAAAACTTAAATGCCTAGAATGGCTATAAAAGTAAATTTTGCCAAGCTACTGAGGGACTCGGCGGGCTCGAGATGGTGTGGCAGTACAATTCCTGAGAACAACTCCCTTTGCCACAGTCTGAATAGTGATGCCTTCTTCCTCCTCCTCCCCAATTATGGCACCGCAGTCCATGTCCTCATCGTCCAAGAACAAATTCTTCAACCCAGCTAGTGCTTCTTCTTCCGCAGTCCCCCATATGGTATCAGCCTGGTAAAAAGTTCGTTCCAAACATGGCACTGGTTGCTCAAGAGGGCAATACGGTCCACGCCATGGAAGCGACCAATCATTGTACTCTTGCCATGTATACCGGTATCCGAGCCCAAAGGTGGTAATTGGTTTGGTGATACCTTGGAGGTTCTTTCCTAACCCTTTGTCGGGTTCATATCCAGACCATGCTAGTATGTTTTCTATTTTGTTACTCCACCACTTTTCCTTTTTGATGGCATTGACCCGTTCAATGTGATAATAGGTTTCCCCTCCTAGCCTTCTTCTTTGTCCAATGGCCGGGATGGTTTGACTAGTGTAGATGGGGTTACTTCAATCTCCGTGAATGATTATCTCCTGGCGGTTCCATTCAAACTTTACGGCTTGATGTAGTGTGGAAGGCATGGCTCCAGCGACATAGATGCATTGTCGGCCCAACAGAAGATTATATGAGGCTGGTATGTTGAGTACCTGAAATTCAACATCGAACCAAGTTCGCCCCATCTGTAAGCAAAGGTTGATTTCCCTGATCATAGCCCTTTGGGACCCAACTAAAGCCTTCACATTCATGCTTCCTGCCCGTATCTTATGGAAACCTTTGTCCAACCTTTTCAGAGTGTCTAATGGACAAATATTTAGGCTTGAATCTCCATCAACCAAGACCCTGACAATGAACTTGTCTTCAAATTGCACCGTAATATGCAATGCTCGATTGTGATTCATTCCCTCAGGTGGTAGCTCATCTTCGTGGAAGATGATCTTATGACTTTCTAGTACTTGCCCAACCATATTGGCCATTTCTCCACCGTGATGTTATTTGGTACATAATTAAGGTTTTTATATGAGAAGAATGTCAATAATTACTGAAAAAGCTAAACAATTAGTCATGGAATGAGCTTCTTATACAAAGGACATACACACTAAATATATACATCAGAAGAGAAGTTATAGTACTGTGATGCATTATTGTATTAACTTGTGTTGACTCTCCATAAATTATGAAAAGTACCTATGTATATGACAATAATGAAGGAATATAGTACCTCAAATCTGTGCTATGAAAAGTACCTATGTATAGACTTTGAACTTTACATTGTCTAGCTAGTTGAATCAAAGAATTCTAATAAGAATTTTGAACAAACTTTTTGCAAGACTACTGCATTATTTGTCAAAACTATACTTTGTTATAAATTTTGGATAAGAATGTGTTTAATCACATGTAATTGCATGTTGAAGCTAATTGTTGAATATGAACATACAAAGTTGGGTATGAGACTAACCATGTGAGTTTGTTTATGATTTATGCTACGTTGACAAATCTAATAAAGTTTAAATTTTTTGATTGTATTGTAGGTGAAGCAAATAAACAATGGGTAGATGAATGTCATGAAGACCTTAAGAGTATTGGTTGATTGTTGCTAGACCTTCAAATGTTTAGGAATATTTTTTTAGAACTCTTTGCAACATTATCTAAGCTAAAGTAGGCTTCAATTGTCTATTAGTATTGTACATTTTATTTTTATAAATGGATGCTTGTTGAATTTTTTATGTGGGTATCTGTTGTTGATTCATATAAATTGTAGAACATTATGATATTCTATTCTATAGTATAGGTAAATAGTTATTGCGATTGCTTCAAAATAACCGTTGTGATAGCCTCGAAATAATTGTTGCCATAGCTTAAAAACCGTTGCTATAAGCTCCACGGCTATTGCCAAAGATGATATTGGAACATTTTTAAACCGTTCCAATAAACAAGCTAAGTGTTGCAATAGCATCATCAATAGCAGCGGTCTCAGAACCGTTGCAATAAATTGGCTTCTACAACGGTTGCAGAACTATTGCAAGAAAGCGATGCAATAGACCTATTGGCACGCGATATGATGTAACGGTCCATGAACCGTTGCAGTAGGTCTATTGCAACGGTTTTCGTACCTACAACAACGTTTTGTGAACCGTTGACATAGGCCAATTTTTTAGTAGTGATAAGCCTCGCTCAACACTTTCGTTAAGGCGTTCTTGTGTGCCTCTGAATTCTGCAATAGTGATAGGATAGATATCTGAGTAGGGACTTTGTTCAGATGGTCAACAAATAGAGTACTCCTTTGCCTGCACTTTCCTCCACAGGTCATCTGGCCTCCTTACTTGAACCTCTCAGGTGTTCAGGTGTATAGACTCTTCCGATTCTAGTCATTCCTCATGCAGCGTCAGATTCCTCTACCTTGGCCTTCCCGTTCCGCCGAGCCTCGACGACATAATCCCAGGGTATTGCTTTTGAGTTGAATGGGGGTGTGGTTGATATTGTCACAGTGAAAGGTGTGACCACTTCTACTTCAAATGGAGCAGGGGTGGCTGCGGGTGGAGCCACTTCCACCTCGAATGGAACTGATGCAGTTACGTCAACCTAGATTAGTGCCTGAGTCTGAACCACAATAGGAGTAAGTGTGACTGCAACCTTATAGTCATCACCTTCTCGAATAAGCCTGATCGATCCCTCGGGGTCCCATTCTTCATTTGTCTCCATTACATGTACACAGTCACCTCTGTGATCAGGGAGGGGATTGTTGCGGACATTAGGTGCGGCTTCCTTTACTTGTATGGCCTTGTTTTCAATTAGCATCTGGATCTTATCCTTCAATGTTCGACACTCACCAGTGGTATGCCCTTTCATACCGGAATCGTATGCACAAGTTTTGTTCGGATTGACCCATTGGGATGGATTATCTAATATCACAGCGGGAATAAGAGTGACGTAACCTGCGGCTTTCAACCTTTTATACAGTTGGTCGATGGGCTAAGCAATGGCGGTGTATTGTCTGGGTGGCTTGCGGTCGAAGTTGGGTCTTGGCCTTGGATAATTTTAGCGATCTGGTGGTGATTGGAAGTGGTATGGTTGGGAGTTATAGGTGTGATGGACAATGGCTGGTTGGGAATATCTAGGAGATAAAGATTGATATGTAAGCGGTGATGCTTGGTATATGGGTGGAGATTTTTGATATGTGGGTGGATATGTTTGATATGTTGGCAGAAGTGTTTGATATGTGGGTGGAGGTGTTTGATAGGTAAGTGGAGATTTTGGGCCCTAGGCTACCATTACTGCCCCAACATCTCTCTTCTTCGATATGCCACCTGATTGTAGTGCCTTATTCGTGGCTTGCAAGACCTCGAAGTTTGTTACCATCTCGCTTTTGATTCCTTCTTCGATTATTTCTTTGAGTTTGATGATATCAGAGAATTTGTGATTTTCGATAACCATCAACCTCTCATAATATTGTGGATCCTGTGCCCTGACGAAGAATTCTTCTGTTCTTCGTCTAAATAAGGCCTGACCTTGGCCGCTTCCGACCTCCAACGAATAGCGTATTCTCGAAAAATCTCAGTATGTTTCTTTTAAAGATTCTGAATGTAGAAGACATCCGGTTCATTTTCTGTGTTGAACCTGAACCGGTCCATGAAATCTGACGTCATGCTTACCCAATTGGACTATTTCTTGGGATTTTGGCTGATATACCAAGACAAAACATCCCCAGTAAGGCTCCTCATAAAGAGCTTCATACGAATCTTTTCATCTTTCCTGACCCCGACAACCTTATGCCAATAAGTCCTTAGATGAACCCTGGGATCACTCGTACCATCGAATATTTTGAACTTGGGAGGTTTGTACCCCTCTCGCAGTTCGACATCCGGTTGTATGCACAGATCGTCATAGTTCAGACCTTCTATTCCTCTGTCACCTTCAACACCTTGAACTCAGCTTGTTAACTTCTTGAGATCTTCATCCATGTTTTTAGTGAGCAAGTCCTTCTGGGAGGATTCCGGTGTATAGGAGATTGGTTGGGTAGAATGAGGTTTAGTTTCCACATATATAGGGTTGCTTTGATGGGTTCCAGGAACTTGGGTGTAGTGATGGTCATTGATGGAGTTTTGGGGATCATGAATGGTTTGTGGTGTGTTTTGGGGAGTGTGGTAAGTGGTGGTTGGTGGGTACTAAATTGGTTGATGATGATGTTGCGGTGGCATTGGTATTGGCGATAGATTGATATTTTGGGGTGGAGTTGCGTATTGATTTGGTGTGGTAGGATTTTGTGGATGTTGGTTTTGTGTGTTCTGATGAGGTGTTGGTTCTTTGTGTTTTGTTGGTGGATATCGTGGGCATTGAGGGTAAGTGACAAGTTTGCCAAGTTGCGATCCTGCTCAAGTTTTCCTTGCAATTCCAGTATCTTTTGTTCCAGTCTCAAGACTAGATCATTTTGGGGCCGGAGTACTACGGCCATCTGAAGTCTCTGTGTTCTCAACATTTTCCTTTCGGATTCCACTTAAGTCGTCCATCTTTGTTTTTCCTCTGCCTTTTGTGTTGCTTGGAGGAGGAGGAGGTGGAGGTGGAGGGCCTCTAGATCTGGTGTGGTATGCTAATGAGGCCAGTATGAGTGAACCAACCTAAGGGAATGGGAATAACAATAAAAAATAAGCAAAAAAAAAAAGTAACAAGTCAGTGAGGATCCTGAAATGTTTGCAGTATTTAAATACATATTGTGGAAATGTAAATTCGTGTCCTACTTTAGGAACCTCGTTGTTCCCAAGGTAGGCCTAGCGACAAATAAACTTGGAGAATTTTTAATGCCAATAAATGCTTCATTTAATAATATAAAAGTAGACGAATCCCAAAATGTACACTAAGAGAATAATAAAATAAGTCAATACTTGCACTTGGCCTTATTACATTTTTGGGAAAAGCAAATAAATCTAGCCTATTTGGTCCTAGAAGGACCTTCCTCAGATTGAATGTTCTCGTTGATCAAATCTTCCAATTCGCGTAGGTTCACCAGTAAGAACGTCTTTGCTAAATGTCCTCCTTTATTTCCCTCAGTGTTTTGGCAGTCGGTGACTCTCTTCCTCATTTTTCCTTCCAATTCCAACAGGCTGTATTCCAAGTATTCCAGCTTTTTGCTAGATTTGGCGGCCCTTTCTTTCCATTCAATTATTTGGACATCTACTGGAAGATTCCTCCACCATTCTAGCAAGAGTGAGGGTGTGCTAACCATACCGAAGCTGGGAACCTCGTGCCTCATTTTCTGCAAAACAAAAAGGTTAGGTCTTACATCCCACCAGACTCGACTATTTATACATTTATGATCAACATATTGGCATTTAGTTCTCCAAATTAATGCACAAAACGTGGTTGTGTCCATTGGAAGTATGGAAAACCCGAAGGACTTTTGGATAAGGCTTAACTTAAAGGATTATTATGTAGACAACATATTGATCCAACTAGGATTGACCATGATGCATGGACAATTTTAACCAGAGTAATTTTTCTGTGGGGTTTTAGACTGGTACCCTCAAGTGGACAACTCGAGGGGGAAGACACGGAACCGTTGACTGCACCGCTGATCGACTGGTTTTACCGCAAATAAGCCTTTTTGAATTTAAAAGGTAGTAAATAGGAAGAGCACAACCACTCATTAAAGCGTTGCTATAGGATTTGATACGCATGAGTGGAATATGATGCGGAGCATGATTTATGTAGCAATTAATAACATGTAGTCAAGTATTTGCACGTAGAAAAAATAAATAAAACATTTAAATAATTAAAAGACAGTTACAAGAAAAAAGAAAATAAAAAGACAAGTCAATTTCAGGGATAAAGAACCATAAACGCTTAAAAAATGGACAATTAAATTCAAATAAGGGAGGAGGGTACGGGATAAAGCATGCATGGACTAATTTATAAAAAGATAAGTTTGTTATGGTAACAACCTAAAGGTATCCCGAGCAGAGTCGCAATTCTGTCGTGCCCCCTTTTTTCCTCCACGGGAAAAGTTCGGATTTCGATATTCATAGGGGTAATAACTCATTTCCTTTTGGGAATTGGGTATTTGAAGAGTCGCCACCTAATGGATTATGGTGCGTTAGGGCACATAGAGCGATTAACTCTTAGACTAGTTTGCATTACCAGAGATTAGGGTAAGGGCTCGAAATAACCTTTGAGGGGAAGGTGTTAGGCACCCCTCTCGGTCCACAATGGTGGGTCTCGGCTGAACTTATGTTCAAGAATTAGTCCATTAACAAATAAATAGTTGAATTAAATAATTTGCAAGTAAAGCACGTTGGACGTTGTATAACTCAAATAATAAGACAAAGGTGTTGAACAAGTTGTATATAAAACAAAGTTTTAAACAGAAGGGATTTAGGAAAGGAGGGGTCATAAGTTTGTTAGCCTACAGGATCACCCCACACATGTCTGATAATCACTCCTAATTGAGGGGCTACACATGACGGTAGCGCGCAGTCATCATATCCCATATATACCCTTCCCACCCTGTGGTCTTAGCCTAAAGCGTGCTAGTAAACTTGACGATGTCTACGCGTGTACCACCCGTCCTTTCCTTGTGGCGCCCTGGATGTATTTTAGGACCTCTAAATATGGACGGTTCTAGACGACCCCTAAGGTGCTTAAAAGGAGAAAATTCTAAGGCGACATGCAAGAACAAATAGGACCTTAGCACATAAGGCAGAAAAGAAGAAATTAGAGGCTCAAGTTCACCTCCACAGATAAGGCATGTAAACAGCACGACTCAAACACAAATAAGGGCAATATTTTTAAATAGTATCCTCAGACATGATGTCTAGGCAAATATCAAAACACATGAGATATGCAGTTTTTATTTTTATAAACTCAGAAATAATGGACCTATCCGTTTGCCAACTGATTTTAAATTCAGAACAACATTAAGTAGCAGAAACAGTTTCAGAGCTGCAGGATTTGAAAACGTCCTATAGGCTTGCCTACACACCGAATAGCGGTGTCCTAAGAGCATGATAACTACATTTGACATAGTAAAACAGTGGGATGATTTTAAAACTGACTCTCGAGTCCCTATAGGTATGCTTTCTAATAGTGAATTAAAGTAGTATTTTGAGAAAATTCAATTCAGGAAAACAAACCGTTAATTAGACCAACTTCGAAGCAAACTACTCAAGAACTACATTGACTTATTTAAACTAAACTGATTTAAGATCTAGGCAGAGTTTCTGATGTTGTTTCCGATAGGCATGACATCTAATTGTTTAAGAGCTGATGTTAGAAACTTGTAGGCATGATAACAAATGAAAACACATGTAAACACTCGTTATAACAGAAGTTGAACTGGATCATATCCTATAGGCATGGTATCTACTTGTGAAGTTGAATTTAGAACCTATAAACATGATTTCTATTATTGGAACCACTTAAAACCTGTAGGCATGATTTCTAACATGGTAAGGCAAACATAGGAAATATAACATCCTATAGGTATGGTTTCTACCCATATTACTACACAAATATGTAACTACTCACCTTTTTTCACTAGTTACCCCAATATTTGTTTACAAATTATTACAAACCAGATGAATGCATTACATAAATAGATAAAAAGAAAAGAAGAAGTTACACTATAGGGAGCTTGAAGCAGGCCAAAATGATTTCCCAAGACCTCCAATAGCCTCAAAGGCCAATTTCATAGACAATATCATTCTCTATGTGCGTCATAGTTCCCTAAGGATCTCAAGGATCCCGGACAGTGCTCACACCTAGACTTTGTAACCAAATTGAGTAAGTGCAGTGTTAAAGGGCCAACCTCCGTGTGCCAAAGTTCAGAGGTTTCTCAAGAGGATCCCAAGGCAGTACACATAACGGAGGGGGCAGAACCTAGTGACTTAGGTGTAGAGTGAGAGTGCTTGACACAGTTTGAAAGGTTTTAGTAGGAAAACAATGTTTAAAAGAGATTTGCTTGAAATAGTTATGTAAGAAAACACATAGGGAGTTACTAAATAAGACAAGTTAAAAAGGTAAGGTGACTAACAATCAGTCAAACCAAATACCGAACCAGAAAGGGGTTCATCAACACTTCAATACATGGAGTCAAACAGGTGCACACATCCACTTAGGGGTAATGGGGGTTTGGGGTAGGCATAGGGCACATAGTAAGCATAGATGCACATAGGTACAGAATCAAAAGAGCCTTAAAAGGGGTCAAGGCTTTAAAGTATAGCATGAACTGTAGAGTTAATACAGAATCAATAGGCTTAGGATAGTCAATTACTTCATACAGGAAGGTGCATGCCAAGGATCATAGAAACGTAGTCACATTGGGTCATACTAGAAGGGGATCCTAAGAGGTATATAGCATGCAACAAAGAAGACAGTGAAGTGTATATGTTAATTGCAGGTTGAACAACAAAACCATAGATAGAAGCATATTAGAAACATGACAAATTGAAGTAATAGGAGAAGCATATTGTTTTGGGACTTGAATTAAAATTGGAACATACGAGTAAAGGGATAGTAAGCACAAAGTGAAAGAGAAACCAATAGTTAGCCTTGGCTTGCAGCCGGCTGACTTTAGACAGTAGTAAGTAACACAAAAGAGAGCAGAAAGCTTTTAGTGTTAAAGAGAGATTTTCTGAACTAATGAGTTCGTGTTTGTGTCTAGAGAAAGTAGGTATATATAGTAGTTCAAAATTAGGTAAAATAAGGCAAGAATCACAATAGTATAGTAATTATAGAACTCAGAATCAATTAGAGCAAAATCAGTACAAGTATTCCCATAAGTTAAGGGAATCAGATCAAACGGTTAGAACAAGTAACAAATAAGGAAAGATCTCAAAACAGTAAGTATAGGGTAAACAATTAGGGCTAAGTTCAGAAAACTCTAATTAAGGAGATAATCAGTAGGAATAAAATACTAATGCTGACAAGGTAAGCAAATCAATCAATTTGAATAGAAAGACTAGGAATCGAAGGTTTAAAGGAAGGTGTTCCAATTAAACCATGAAATAGGGAATCCAGAATCAATCAAAGAGAAAGTCATAATTCAGTGTTCAGCATATAAATAGAGTAAGATAAGAACAACCAGACATAGCAAACACGAAGGTTAAACATCACTAATAGAAAGAAGCAAGTCTTGAACAGTCAAGATGGACACAAGCACACAAAAGTGATATAAGTTAGGCTAAAAACTCAGTAGGGACATATTCAAGGCAAGATAGTCACGGAAACTCAAACAAGAAACGATCAGTAATGCTAATACACAAAACGAAGAAACCTAGAAAATTAGGGCTTTCAACATAGACGAGTTGAAGTGGTAGTAAAATCATAGAATCAGTCAAAATATGCAAAATATTGAAGTTTAAACACAAAGAATCAGTTAAACAAAATTTTAAAAGAAGTTCTGAAACCCTAATTTTTTAGAAGAAGGTGAAAAACACTTGAAATCAATGATTCTTGCAAAAGAGTTCCATGGACAGTGTAAAACATTAAAGAAACAAACTCAAATCATCTTAGATCTGCACAGATATAAGATATATAGGAAGAAATTAGGGTTTCAAAAGAAACGCATAGAGAGATGAAAGAACCTGTCTAGAATCCCAAGGATCGTAACAAATACAACATGATTTTGCTTGAAATCAAGGGAGGAGCCAAGAACAAACAAGTGACGAACCCTAGATACAAGCCGGCATGGCTTTGGGCCCTTGAAGACCTTAGAGAAGAGAAGTGTGGCATGAGAGAAGCCATTGGAGGCTTAGGGGACGATGAGAGCTCATGGGAGATGACCGGAGGAGAGAGGTCGGCGATTAAAGGGCTAGGGTTTGGTTGAGAATTACTGAGAGAAGAAAGGATCTTAGGGCAGCGAATTTGGAAAAATGGTTAGGGTTTGGGGGGTCGTTTGGAATAAAAAAGGCAAGAACGAATGAGGGCCGTTGATCTTTTAGATCAACGGCTGGGATTTGATAAGTTTTGGGTGGGGTAAGGGTAATTAGGGCCTGGGTTGGGTTATTTAATCCGAAATTGGGCTGGGGTGTTGGGTTCAATTAAGGCTAAAATTGAAATGCAAATTGGCTAGATTTTAAATAGCCAATTTATCCCCATATAATTTATAATAAATAATAGATAATTTCTAAAAAATAACTTCATGAACTAAAATGATTTAAAATAGATATTAAACATTTTAAAAATATATAAGGTTAATTTTATGCATATAAATGTAATTATACATTAATAAGGCTAATATTGCAATTATATGCAAATTAGCTTTAAAAATGCAAAATGCAATTATAAAAATACATTAAAAATATTATAACAATATTTTGGCATAAATATAGAATTTAGATGACTAAATTACCACAATAATAATTTGAGGGGTAATTATCGGGGATTTTATGATAAAAGGGGGAGGAAATAAATTAATTTAGAATCTTTAAAATTATAGAAAAATTATAAAAATCTCGTGCATGCTTATATATGTATATATATGCTATTTTGAATGTATTTATACATATTAAAAATATATAAGGAAAAATTGGGTATAAACATATATGTTAAAACATATGAGGAAAAATTAGGTATCAACACCATTGATGAACCCATCGACCAGCTGTACGAAAGATTGAAGGCTGCTGGTTATGTCACCCCTATTCCCACTGTGCAATAGAGAATTCATCTCAATGAGTCAACCTAAACAAAACCTGTACATATCACTCCGGTATGAAGGGGCACACCATTGACGAGAGCCGGATATTGAAAGATAAGATCCAGACATTGATTGAAAATAAGGTCATATGGGCAAAGGAAGCTGCACCCAACGTCCGTAGCAATCCTTTTCTAGATCATATGGCGAAGGGATCAATGTGATAGAAACTGATTAGGAGTGGGATCCTGAGGGATCAATTGGACTTATCAAAGAGGGCGACGATCCTAAGAAGCCCACAATCTTGCTTAATCTTATTGTAGTCCAGGTACAACCACCAGTTGAGGTTGAGGTAACCGTGTCGGTTCTGTTTGAGGTAGAAGTAACACCACATGCAACCACACCTATTCCATTTAAGGTAGAAGTAGTCACACCTTTCACAGTGACAATAGCAACCACGTCTCCTTTCAAGTCCAATGCCATACATTGGGATTACGTTGCTGAAGCTAGGCGAAAAGGAAAAGAAAAGATAGAAGAATCTGGTGCCGCACAAGGAATGACCAGAACTGAAAGGATCTATGTACCTGAAAATTTGGGAGGATCAAGCAAGGAGGCTACTACCAAACAACCTGTCATTGAAACTGGACCAGACAATCTTTGGAGGAAAGTACAGGCGAGGGAATACTTTGTCGTCGATCATTTAAACAAGACCCCCGCCTAGATATCCATCCTATCACTATTGCAAAATTTAGAGGTGCATAAAAGTGCTCTGATGAAGGTGCTGAATGAAGCTTATGTGCCCAAAAATATCACCACTGGAGAAATGGCCAACATGGTAGGGCAAGTACTGGAGAGTCACAAGATCACCTTCCACGAGGATGAACTACCGCCTGAAGGGTTAATTCATAACAGGGCATTGCATATCACGGTACAGTTTGAAGACAATTCACTGTTAGGGTCTTAATAGACGGGGGTTCAAGCCTCAACATTTGTCCATTGACTACTCTGAAAAGATTGGGCAAAGATTTCCATGAGATACGGGCAAGAAGTATGAACGTGAAAGCATTTGATGGGTCTCAAAGGGCCACGATTGGGGAGATTAACCTTTGTCTGCAGATGGGACCAACTTGGTTCGATGTTGAGTTCCAAGTAACATAAATATTAGCTACATACAATCTTCTATTGGGTTGACCTTGGATACATGCCACTGGGGTCGTGGCTTCCACGTTACATCAGGTCGTGAAGTTCGAATGGAACCATCAGGAGGTAATCATTCACAGAGATGGAAGTAACCCCATTTAAACCAGTCAAACTATACCAGTTATCGAGAATAGAAAAAGGTTGGGCGGAGAAACTTATCACCATATTGAACATGTCAACGCAATTGAGAAGGACAAGTGGTTGAGTAACAAAATAGAAAGCATATTAGCATGGTCTGGGTATGAACCCGGCAAAGGGCTTGGGAAGGATATCCAGGGCATTACCAAATTGATACAGTTGAAAAGTCACGGCACAACTTTCAGTCTGGGATATCCATACATCTGGCAAGAACATGATGATTGGTCGCCACCATGGTGTGGTCGTTTCACCAGGCCGATACAATATGGGGGTCTGCAGAGGATGAAGCTTTGGCTGGGTTAAGAAACTTGTTCCGGGAAGACAAAAATATGGATTGCAATGTGATAATTGAGGAGGAGGAGGAAGAAGGTGTCACCATTCAAACTATGAAGAAGGGAGATGTTCTCAAGAATTGGACGGCCACACCATCCCGGGCCCACTGAGTTCCTAGGTAGCTTAGCAATTAGTCTGATTTGTTTTATAGCCATGCTAGGCATTTAAGATATTTTCAGAAATTTTTGTTTTAAAGACACATTTTGTTTTGAAATAATTGCTCGAGCGGTCGAGCCGCACTTGTTTTCGATATTTTCCAATTTAATCAATGCCCTGCCATTAATATTCATTATTATCTTTCACATCTTTCTTCTATAGTGTTGTTATTACTTTTTCTGATGAACCAATGACTATGACATGTAACAAGACAACGCAACATAAGGATAGTGACTCAGAAGAAGAGGATGAAATACCTAAGGAAGTTGTCAGAGAGTTTGAGAACTTTGAGAACAAACCTAAGTCCAACCTAGACGAAATCGAAGCAATCAATTTGAGAGACGCCGAAACCGTCAAGGAGAATCGCATAAGCATTCATTTATCATCGTCAGAGAAGGAAGAGTACATTCGTTTCCTGAAGGAATATGAGGATATCTTCGCATGGTCATGTGATGACATGACTGGTCTGAGCACATTCATAGTGGCTCATAAGTTGCCTACCAATCCAATATGCCTGTCGGTGAAGCAGAAACTCAGAAAGTCCAAACCAGACATGAGTCTGAAAATCAAGGAGGAAGTCACTAAGCATATCAAAGCCAAAGTACTCCGGGTAGTTGAGTACCCAACCTGGTTAGCCAACATTGTACCAGTTTCGAAAAAAGATGGGAAAGTCAGAGTGTGTGTTGACTATCATGATTTAAATAGAGCAAGTCCCAAGGACGATTTCCCACTACCAAATATACACATCCTGATCGACAATTGCGCCAAGCATGAACTCCAATCCTCTGTAGATTGCTTCGCAGGTTATCATCAGATCTGGATGGACGAGGAACACGTAGAGAAAACAACTTTCCTTACACCATGGGGAGTGTACTGCTACAAAATAATATCGTTCGGTCTAAAAAATGATGGGGCTACCTACATAAGAGCTATAACAACCATCTTCCATGATATGATACATAAGGACATAGAGGTGTATGTTGACGATGTCATCATCAAATCCAAGAGGGCCGCAGATCACATAGCAGACTTGAGAAAATTCTTTGACAGGCTAAGGAGGTACAATCTAAAATTGAACCCCGCAAAATGTGCATTCGGGGTTCCTGCAAGAAAGCTGTTGGGATTCATCGTCAGCCGCCGAGGAATCAGGTTGGATCCATCCAAAGTTAAGGATATCCAAGAGTTACCACCACCAAAAAGCAATAAGGACGTGATGAGCTTCCTAGGATGCCTCAACTACATCAGCCGCTTTATAGCTCAATCCATAGTAATATATGAACCTATCTTCAAAATGTTGAGGAAAGATGTTGAAACCAGTTGGACCAAGGATTGTTAGAAGGCTTTCGACAAAATTAAGGAATACAT
The DNA here is from genome assembly GCF_000393655.2 of Nicotiana sylvestris. Taxonomy (NCBI): domain Eukaryota; kingdom Viridiplantae; phylum Streptophyta; class Magnoliopsida; order Solanales; family Solanaceae; genus Nicotiana; species Nicotiana sylvestris. The sequence continues at coordinate 61,859,510 of NC_091061.1, read as the reverse complement.
GTCTACACCGCCAGAACCTGGAAACCTTTGTTACTCTATTTATCCGTATTAGATGGAGCTTTTGGATGTATTTTGGGACAACATGATGAGACAGGAAGAAAGGAGCAAGCCATATACTACTTGAGTAAGAAGTTCACACCATATGAAGCACGATACTCTCTGCTAGAATGCACTTGCTGCGCGTTGACCTGGATATCCCAGAAATTGAGGTATAACTTCCGTGCCTACACCACATACCTCATATATAGGATGGACCCTTTGAAGTACATTTTTCAGAAGCCCATGCCAACCGGGAAGTTAGCCAAGTGGCAGATATTGTTAAGTGAGTTCGATATCATCTATGTAAATCAAAAGGCGGTCAAAGGACAAGCATTTGCAGACCATCTTGTTGAAAATCCTATGGGAGGAGAATACGAACCATTAAGAAAGTATTTTTCCGATGAAGAAGTATCATTCCTAGGAAAGGACATTGCTGAAGCCTACGATGGTTGGAGAATGTTCTTCAATGGGGCTGCAAACTTTAGAGGAATGGGCATTGGAGCGGTTTTGGTATTAGAAATAGGCCAATATTACCCGGAATCCGCAAAGCTTAGGTTTTTGTACACCAACAATATGGCAGAATACGCTTGCATCATGGGGCTCAATTTGGCCATCGATATGAGTATACAAGAGTTGATGGTAATTGGTGATTCAGATCTTCTGGTATATCAAGTTCAACGATAATGGGCTACAAAAAACACCAAAATACTATCATACTTGTATCATGTGCAAGAATTGATGAAGAGGTTCACAAAGATAGAATTCAAACATGTACCTAGAATTTAAAATGAATTTACAGACGCACTGGCCACCTTGTCATCAATGATACAACACCCAGATAAGAATTTCAATGACCCAATCTTGATGAGGATCCATAATCAACCGACTTACTGTGCTCATATTGAAGAAGAAATGGACGGAAAACCTTGGTTCCACGACATCAAGGAATATTTGGCAAAAGGAGAATACCTAGAACAGGCAAACCATATTTAGAAACGCACACTACGGAGGCTGTCCAATCACTTCTTCCAAAGTGGAGGGACCTTGTATAAAAGAACTCCTAATCTGGGGTTGTTAATGTGTGTTGACGCAAAGGAGGCTTCAAAATTGCTTGAAGAAATACATGTCTGAACTTGCGGAACACATATGAACGGTTTTGTTCTAGCCAAAAAGATACTCAGAGCTGGATATTTTTGGATGACCATGGAAACGGATTGCATCAGGTACGTCCAAAAATGCCACCAATGCCAGGTACATGCAGACATGATAAAGGTACAATCAAATGAGCTCAATGCAACAAGTGCACCTTGGCCTTTTGCCGCCTGGGGAATGGATGTCATCGGTCTGATCGAGCCCACCTCTTCCAACGGGCATCGGTTTATTTTAGTGGCTATTGACTATTTCACAAAATGGGTAGATGATGCATCCTACAAAGCTGTAATTAAGAAAGTCGTCGCAGATTTTTTCAAGGATTGTATTGTTTGTCGATTCGAGGTTCCCGAGTCCATTATCACTGATAATACCGCCAATCTCAATAGTGATCTTGTGAAAGCCTTGTGTAAAACCTTTAAAATCAAGCACAAAAACTCTACAACATACAGGCCTCAAATGAATGGAGTCGTGGAAGCCGCCAATAAAAATATCAAGAAGATGTTGAGGAAGATGGTAGAAAATCACAGACAATGGCATGAGAAGTTACCCTTTGCCCTATTGGGGTGTCGTACTATGATCCGCACATCAACTGGGGAAACTCCCTATTTACTGGTTTATGGTATCGAAGCTGTCATTCCAGCTGAGGTAGAAATTCCTTCATTAAGGATCATACAAGAAGTCGAACTCAGTGATGCGGAATGGATAAGGAGACACTATAAGCAACTAGCCCTCATAGACAGAAAAAGAATAAATGCAATATGTCACGATCAGCTTTATCAGAATGAAGCCAAAGGGAACATTTCACCCAACTGTCGAGATCCTTACATGGTTCACCAGGTTCTAATAGGAGGGGCACTCACACTTGCAGAAATGGACGGAGAAGTTTGGCCAAAACCTATCAATTCAGATGCAGTCAAGAGATACTATGGCTAGATTGTCTACATTCCTTCATCTGATGTAACTGAACTACGCTTGACCTGATTCCCGTTTAAGAGGGGATACGTAGGCACCCTTGTGGGTTCGATCATATCTTAATAAAATTTTCATTTCCCCAGAACCAGAAACTGGGACAGAATTTTGAGAAGGATTCTCTAAATTCCGGAGCAAGTCCAGCCGATGTCGTCATATGCAAGACAGTCAAAAATCAGTTAAGTAACTGGGGTAAAATTTTGAGAAGGATTCTCAAAATTCCGGAACAGATCCCAACAAACTTTGTACATGCAGAACGGCCGAAGGATCACTTACTAAATTGGGGCAGAATTTTGAGGAGGACCCTCAAAATTCTAACGAAAAGAAGCCGCAATGTCTATAAAAGTGTTACAGTCATTAGTTCATCTAATTTACTTGATATTACATATCACTATATTTTGTAAAATGATTCTATTTCATCAATAAGTGCATATTTTCGAAAACCTTATTTCTGTGATAGCCAGGTGTTACCCAGGGTAACTCGAATAGGGCCTCCAGAGCAAAAGCAAAGCAAAGCAAGCAGACAAAGGTACGAACCAACCTTCCCCCATATAAAACTCACAATTTTTCTTTGGATGCAGGCACAATGAACATAATAGGAGTATTCGCAAATATACACATATCAAAATCACTATCAATCAGGTCACCAGACGCAAATGTCTCTCCAGCTAAGAAATATTCTACTTCTATTTTCCACTTGTTCACTGCATAAAGCTAAGCATTGCCTTCTCTTTGCATGAGACTAAGCCCTGTCTCAAATCTTGCATGAGGCTAAGCCCTGCCTCCCTACCTTTATAAGGCTAAGCATTGCCTTCTCTTTGCATGAGACTAAGCCCTATCTCGAATCATGCATGAGGCTAAGCCCTGCCTCCCTACCCGCATAAGGCTAAGCATTGCCTTCTCTTTGCATGATACTAAGCCCAGTCTCGAATTCTACATGAGGCTAAACCCTGCCTCCATACCTGCATAAGGTTAAGCATTGTCTTCTCTTCTTGCATAAGGCTAAGCACTACCTTCTCCCTACATGAGACTAAGTCCTGTCTCAAATCTTGCATGAGGCTAAGCCCTTCCTCCACACTTGCATAAGGCTAAGCACTGACTTCTCCCTGCATGAGACTAAGCCCTACCTCAAATTGTGCATGAGGTTAAGCCCTGCCTCTACACTTGCATAAGGCTAAGCATTACCTTCTCCCTGCATGAGACTAAGCCCTGTCCCAAATCTTGCATGAGGCTAAACCCTGCCTCCAAACTTGTATAAGGATAAGCAATGCCTTCTCTTTGCATGATACTAAGCCTTGTCTGCAGTCTTGCATGAGGCTATTCCCTGCCTCCATATTTGCATAAGGCTAAGCACTACCTTCTCATGGGACCAAGCATTGCCTTCCCTTGCTTAAGTGTTGTTCTATTCTAAATTTTGTATTATCTTCTTCTCTCGGGGATAAGCTTTGCCCCAAACTCTGCACGAGGCTAAGTGTTGCCTTGTTATTACCTTTGGTATCATGCCTATGTACTTCATGGGTTGATGTATAGCCAATTTGTCCAAAGGCGTCACAGTCCGGAGGCATCATCCTCATAGCCTGATGACACCATGTCATGGCCTGAGGATCTCTTAATACTGCACATCATTATTCAAAGCGTAATGGTTCAGAGGCACCATTTTCATGGCTCGAGAACATAATTTCATGGCCTGCAAATCTCTTATCTCATGATTCATGGCCCGGGACGTCATGGTCTAAGGACGTCATCTTCACTATCCAAAGACAACCTTCATGGTCCAAAGGAAACTTGCATCATGTTTAAATTCTCTCAATACTCTATATAATCGCATGCATTGTGTTTTAAGTTTTGCAAGTAACCCAGGAAGTAACCGTTCTTCAAACAGGAGCAACTTTCGCTCCGGTTTCCGCTCGTGCCACTTATACCTTGCCATTATTTCGAACGTAATCGACTCTCGTCAATTACCCACCTTTACTCTGTGACCGTTCAAATATCTGCCCTATGGTACATCTGTTACACTTCAGACTCATACTCATAACTCAGCATAAACCCTTCTGATACTATCCTCCCCAAAGATGGAACCTTTCCGAAACATACTACCATTCCTATAACAATTCCATCAGCTCCATTTACCGTTGGGTCCAGAACTACACATGGCCTGATTCCTGTAAAACCAGAGATATGTAGGAAGTTTAGAGACTAGGGTGCGTCCTTTGTTTTTCAAAACACCCATTCGGTCAAAATCGATCATCATTTTCTTAACCCGACAACTCTTTTATCCTTCCCGGGTAAAGAGGGGCAGTTGTTGATACCCAATATTTTCTTCATATATTTTTAAAATGCATGTATACTCTCAAAATAGTGCATGAGCATCAACCAATATTTTTCCATAATTTTCTGTAATTTTAAAAGGATTTTAATTTATTTATTCTAGCATTTTATTATATAAATAATTACTAATTGCATCACGAATGGTTTTATGATAATTTTATTGCCTAATAATATCACTTATATTTATACTAAGCTTTAATTATTTCATGAATAGTCATATGTACATGTTAGGGTTATAATTGCAATAATTTTGCAATAATGGCACCATGTGTGAATAATTACCTTATTTCACAAGCAAATAGCCATTTATATTTTTTATAATACTAAGTGATTATTGTAAATCATTTTCATGCACAAATGATATTTTTATCATTTATAAATTATTTTATAAAATTATTTCATTAAGTTAATTGGGTATTAAATAATAGCCTCTTTTTCTTAATAAATTTCGGACCGTGGCCTAATTTTCTACCCCAGCCCAATTAAACCTTATCCCAATACCCTAATTAAATCCAAACCCAATAACCAATTATTATAACCCGCCCAACCCCAAATTCAATCCTGGACGTTGATCTCAAGAGATCAACGCTCCAGAATACTCTTTCCTTTTTTAATATCCCTAACCCCCAAACCCTACCTCATTTGACAAAGTCCACCGCCCCTTGAATCCCTTCCCTCCTCTCTTCTCTCTCAGACGCTCCCCTAACCCTAGCCGTCGTCACCGGAAAACCCTCTGTTCCATGGGATTTCCCTGTAATTTTAGGCCCCAACCGGCCTCTTATCTTCACTGGTTGTTCGATTTTGCTGTTATCTGAAGGAATCTCGAAGAGATTCAACTCAGAATCGCCCTAAACTCTTCGTTTCTTCGATGAACCTGCCTTGTGTTCATCTCTCTATTTGTGAGTATTATTATCTTTATGATTATGTTTGAAACTCTGGTTCTTAACTGAATTTTTCTCACCTCGTTCCATTTTTTCAAAACCCTAATCTCTTTCTACTTGAGTCTGTTCAGATCCATGTAGATCTGAGAAGATTTCAAAGTTTATCTAGTATTTTCTTCAAAACCTTTTATTCTTCCTTATTATTAATCAATTTTAATATTTCTCTAAAACTAAGGTTTCATTTCTTTGCGTTTCTGCAAAACGTTTCTAAAGAAGTTTGAGTGGTTGATTCCGTTACTCTTTTTTTGCTTGACTATCTATGTTCTAAACCCTAGAGTTTCTGCTTATTTCACTGATTATTTCAATATTTGCCTGTTATTTTCACCTCTGTCAATTAGAAGAGATTGACTTATTTTATTAGGGTTCAAATTATATTTTTCTGCCGATATTGATACTTCTCTGTGATTTTTTACCTATTTTCCTTATTTTGTGACTCCTAATTGGTACTACTTGCCTTAATTATTCTATTAATCGGATTTGTGGGATTTGATTGCTTTAGCCGACTCCTAGATGGTCTTTGATTTATTTTATTGCCTTGTTTAACCTCTAATCTGGGTTGTCAATTGATTTCCCCTATTTTAAGGGGTCTTTCCTAGATTTTGTTGAGTTATTTGATTTAGTTTAGCCCCAATTAACTGATTAATTTTATTTGTATACCTTATTTGTGAACTCTGAATTATTCTCTGCCTTACTTGCTTCACCCTACTAAGTGTTATATAATTCCCCCATTCTGACTTCTTTTCAGACACACGAACACACTTAGAAAGATACAGAAACACACACACAAACTCTTATTCACACACACTCTCCATTGTAATTCTTTCTATTACTTGTGTTTACTGCACTGTCTAGCCAGCTGAAAGCCAAGGCTAGGCTATTGGATTCAACTTGCCTTCACCTTCCAGTTTGCTATCTCTTAACTGGTATGCCCCTATTTCTGTTATCATAATCTCTTCTATATGCTATGTGTCTCAGTATACTTCTGCTTTGATACTTGCCTCTTAGCCATCTCCTTCTCAACTACTATGCTCCAGTTCCTATTCTCTATGACTTATATGATTAGTTCACTCTGAACCTCAATATGTGCATGTTTATTATATGCTTCTTATTTATTTTAACCAGTATACTTTAGTCTTGTTACCTATGTGTCCCATGTGGTTGTGTGGTTAGTGTTCCAATATGCTTCTGCTCTGCCCTATGTTTCTCTTATCTAGCATGACTTAGGTCCTGTCCTGTCCTACATGATAGCATGATCCTATTTTATCTATGATACTTATTTACCCATTTCTCAACTAGCATGCCACAATTCCTGTCCTATTTTATGTGTTGATAGTCTGCCTTAGCATGTTCCCGATCAACTCATGGTTTTCGTGTACTTCTTTCAAGAATAATGTGCTTTAGATTATTACTATCTTTTCTGTATGGCTGTCTGATTAGCCATTTGACTTCAGCATGCTTCTATCTGTTAAATACATATCTATATGATTCCATTTGGTAATAGTTTGTTACGTCTCGCATTTTTTTCGTACGTTAAAGTTTCGTCTTCAGCAAATTGGCGTAAACTCGGGGATGATATCATCTGGAGGTTAGCATATTTATGCTATTTATAACAAGCAATGAATAAGTATTATGAAGGATAAAGGATGCAGGAATTAGAGAATACGAGTTTCGTTGAAAATGGCCAATTTGGGATAACATACGGATCAAGTAATAATACCCGATAATTATAAACTAGTACAATGCAAGGTACCATATGACCATGGTAGTATAATGTAGAAAGTATATTAAAAATAAGTAGAAATTTAAGTAAATTATGGTAATTTTTAAATTAGGCACGTAATTGATTATTTATCGGGTAACAGAATATTACCCAGTTAACTAACAAGTGGATAATAAATATTAACATCCCACCCCCACCTCCCGTGGCAAGAAGCCACGAAATTGGAAGTGACTAATAGTCACTTTTGCCAAATGGCTAAATCATGGAAATGACTAAGCTTTAAGTCTTAGAAAACAAGAATTGTGATGATTAGTTTGAAGACTTTATAAAAAAAGCCTGAAGAACCAAAAATGCTGCTTTTGCTTTTCTGAAAATCAAGACTTCAAGCTTTACTATCCTAAAGTAAAGTGATAACCATCTTTCTTGGATTAAAAAAATCACTTGGGAAAATAGTAGTCACTTGGTTTTAAAAAAATCTGATCCTTGGCTCAAATTCAAAGACATATTGTCTTTAAAAACGTTAAAGAGCAGAAAACCAATTTCGTTTTTGAATTTCAAGAATTTCAAGCAGATTTTCATCTATATTACGCAAAAGCAGATTCGTTCAAATAATTCCAGGAACAGGTATAGTAAGGCTAAGTTCTTCCTTTATTTTGGAATGATCTCGTCATTATACAAGTTTGATAACGAGGCATAAAGAAAAATTCATATCCCGAAATTTATGTATATTATACGTGTAGTGTTGCGGTCCATTTCTCATAACTATGTGTATGCTTAACTTTAGGCCAATTCAAGATAAGGTCTGGTGAAACCAAAATGGAAAACCCATGAAAAGGCAATTAGTTATTTTTCAATTGTTCGTTTACTGCCTAATATTAGCTGATGTTTTTAAGTGATAATGAGAGATTTGAGAGTAATGCTAATGCTTATCTTGGATTTTTGTCTGAAAGGTAGTGATTCACCTGTTAGGCAACCTTTGATCAGATGGTAAGCTCTATACCGAGACTCCTATGGTCGAGCGCCTATGAGCGAGTCTAGTTGGTCGAGATACAGAGCCTAGTATGGCCGAGCGCTTATGAGCGAGCTTACTACGACAGAGCAGATATAAGTGTATATCGAGCCTTATAGGGCCGGACAACTATTTTACTCTCTATATTGAGAGAGTTGTGTCAGTATCAGCTGATAAGCATCTCTTTAGGGGCGAGACCGGCACTCAATGCCTCAACTATCCTTGCATATTACTTGCGACCAAGAAGTGTGGTGCATTTGTTGGTATAGTTGGTAGCTACCCACCAACAGGCTAGGGCATCCGCTAGTGTAGTACCTTTTGAGGGATTTGGGAGTTCAAGGGTTCGAGAGTTTATTGCTTTGAATCCCCCAAAGTTCACGGGGACAGATCAGAGGGAGGACCCGCAGGATTTCATAGATCAGCTTCATAGGATCTTTAGGGTTATGCATGCCATGGAGAAAGAGGCAGTTGAGTTAGCAGCTTTTCGACTCTGAGATATAGCCATCCTTTGGTATGAGGGATGGGAAAGGTCCAAGGGACGTAATGCACCTCCTGCTATTTGGGAGAATTTTTCAGATGCCTTCCTTGACCCGTACTTACCACGAGAGATCCGACAGGCCTGACTCAATTAGTTTCTAGCTCTCAAGTAGGGCAATATAAGTGTTCGAGAATATAGTCTCCGTTTTGACTCATTGGCCAGATATGCACCATCCATAGTTTCTACTATGCGGTATAGAATCCACATGTTTATAGCAGGGTTGGCCCCAGAGTTGACCGAGGCGTGGGCCACCGCTGCATTACAGGATAGTATGGATATCTCGTGGATTCAGGCATTTGCCCAGGATATAGAGAGGGGTAGGCATCGGCAGGAGAGTATGGAGAGGACTGAGTCAGGGCAGCATAAGAAGATGAGATTTGCGAGGTCTCAGGAGCAGTCTTAGGGTAGTTACAGACCCCAGTACTTCGAACGGCTACATAGACCTCCACCACCTCAGCTATAGGGTTACAAGTATGACTGTTATACTCAGTCAGGACCAGGTGAGAGCTCCCAAACATCAAGTCTGCAGCGACAACGAGGTTTAGGGGTAGACATCGGCATCTGGTGCTTTCTATACATGTGGGCATCCGGGGCATATGATACGATAATGCCTAAATAGAGATTTTGGGGGAATGGCGCAACCAGTGAATTCAGCATCAGGATCAGCTATGTCTATGCATCCTTCAGAGGTGCGAGTCTCAGTCTTCGGCTGGTAGAGGTTGAGGCAGAGGTAGAGGGTCTAGTTCAGGTGGTAGCCAGAATCGTATCTATGAGTTAGAAGGTCGACAGGACCAAGGGTCCTCACCAGACGTTGTGAGTGGTATATTGACCATTTGTTCTCACGATGTTTATGCCTTGATAGACCCAGGATCTACTTTATCATGTATTACCTCATTTGTCGCGCGGAAATTTGGTATAGTGCCTGAAATACTAAGTGATCCTTTTGCAGTATCTACACCTATCGGAGAATCGATAATATCTAGACGCGTTTACCGAGTTTGTACGATATCAGTTTGTGGTCGTCGAACCTCAGCCGACCTAGTTGAGTTAGAGATGATGGATTTTGATGCTATCATGGGCATGGACTGGTTGGCAACTTGTTATACCACAGTTGATTGTCAAGCAAAGACAGCCAGATTTCATTTTCCGGGTGAGCCAGTCCTTGAATGGGTAAGTAATACAGCGACACCTAGAGGTAGGTTTATTTCCTATTTGAAGACGAGGAAAATGATCGCAAAAGGGTGCATTTATCATATTGTGCGAGTTAAAGATGCAGATGTTGAAATACCTACCCTTCAGTCTATTCCAATAGTAAATGAGTACGCAGATGTATTTCCAGATGAACTTCCAGGTATTCCTCCAGAGCGATAGATTGATTTTCGCATCGATTTGCTTCCAGGAATGCAACCAATATCCATCCCTCCGTATAGAATGGCACCTACCGAACTGAAGGAGTTAAAGGAGCAGTTAAAAGATTTGCTGGAAAAAGGTTTCATCAGGCCCAGTATTTCACCTTGGGGTGTACCAGTACTGTTTGTGCGGAAGAAAGACGGCTCTCTAAGGATGTGTATCGATCATAGGCAATTAAACAAGGTAACTATTAAGAATAAGTATCCCCTTCCAAGGATAGACGACTTGTTTGATCAGTTGCAGGGAGCTAGATGCTTTTCAAAGATAGATTTGAGGTCGGGGTACCACCAGGTCAGAGTTTGGGAGAAAGATATTCCCAAGACAGCCTTTAGGACCCGATATGGCCACTTTGAGTTCCTTGTTATGTCCTTCGGGTTGATGAATAAACCTACCATATTTATGGACTTGATGAATAGCCTATTTCGGCCATATTTGGATCTATTATTCTTTATTGATGATATTCACGTTTATTCACATTCAGAGGATGAGCATGTGGATCACCTGCGAGCAGTACTCCAAACCCTCCGTGATAATAAATAGTATGCTAAGTTTTCTAAGTGTGAGTTATGGTTAAAGTCCGTAGCATTCTTGGGGCATATTGTATCCGACAGAGGTATAAATGTAGACACTCAGAAGATTGAGGCTGTGAAATCCTGGCCTAGACCTACCACTCCGACAGTGATTTGTAGCTTTCTAGGCTTAGCAGGATATTACCGGAGGTTCGTAGTGGGTTTTTCTTCTCTTTCAGCAACATTAACAAAGCTGACGCAGAAAGCGACTAAGTTTCAGTGGACAGAGGCCTGTGAGCAGAGTTTCCAATAGCTTAAGAACAGGTTGACCTCAGCACCAGTTCTAGCACTTCCAGAAAGTCCAAATAGTTTGGTGTCGGGTTAGGATGTGTCTTGATGCAACATGGGAAAGTAATTGTGTATGCTTCACGACAGTTAAAGAAGCATGAGCAGAATTATCCGACCCACGACCTCGAATTAGATGTGGTTGTCCATGCACTTAAGATATGGCGGCATTATTTATGTAGTGTTCATATTGATGTGTTCACAGATCATAAAAGCCTGCAATATATCTTCAAACAAAAAGAGTTGAATTTGCGACAGAGGTGGTGTCTGCGTTATTACAAGACTACGATGTTAGCATTCTCTACCATCCAGGGAAAGATAATGTTGTAGTAGATGCCTTAAGTCGCCGATCTATGGGTAGCTTAGCACATGTAGAGGCCGAAAAAAGACAATTAGCTAGAGATATTCATAAATCGGCTTGTTTGGGGGTTCGGTTAGTTGACTCTAGTAATGGAGGGGCTGTACTCCAAAATACTGCAAAATCATCTCTCATAGCTGAAGTAAAGGAGAGGCAGTACGAGGACCCAGAGTTAGTCAAATTGAGAGAGCAGGTTCCCCAACAGAAGAAGCCGTTGTTAGAACTCAAATGAGATGGGGTTCTCAAATATAGGGGTCATTTGTGTGTTCCAGATGTAGCAGGGCTATGAGATAGGATTATGTCAGAGGCACATTATTCATGGTACTCCATTCACCCTGGGTCGACAAAGATGTATCATGACATTAAGGAGGTGTATTGGTGGAACGATATGAAGAAGAACATTGCTGAGTATGTCACTCAATGCCCTAGTTGCCAGCAGGCGAAGAAAAAACACCAGAAGTCCAGAGGGCTAATGCAGACTATAGAGATCCCGACATGGAAATGGTAGGCAATAAACATGGACTTTATCATGGGTTTACCTCGTTCCCATTGTAAGTTTGATTCCATATGGGTGATACTCGACAGGCTCACAAAATCAGCTCATTTCCTACCGATCAAATCTACTTAAACATCAGAAGATTATGCAAAGTTATATATTAAAGAAATAGTGCAACTACACGGAGTGCCAATATCTGTTATATCTGACCATAGGGCCCAGTTTACAGCATATTTTTGGAGGTCATTTCATAAAGGTCTAGGAACTCAGGTGAATCTCAGCACAACTTTTCATCCACAAACAGATAGACAAGCCGAGCGCACGATTCAAATGCTCGAGGATATGTTGCGAGCATGTGTTCTGGATTTTAAAAGAAGTTGGGATGAACATCTACCTTTTATCGAGTTTGCATATAATAACAGTTACCACTCCAGTATCCAGATGGCTCCGTATGAGGCTTTGCATGGGCGTAGGTGCAGATCTCCTATATGATGGTTTGATGTTGAAGAATCTGGGTTACATGGGACAGACCTGGTTCAGTAGGCCATAGAAAAAGTAAAGCTTATCAAGGAGCGACTGTTGACAGCTCAAAGTCATCAAAAATCATATTCTGACGTGCGACGATGAGATCTAGAGTTCGGGGTTAATGATTGGGTATTCTTAAAGGTGTCACCTATGAAAGGCGTGATGAGGTTTGGCAAGAAAGGCAAGTTTAGCCCACGGTATATTGGGCCTTATAGGATCATTCAGAGAGTGGGCCAAGTAGCTTATGAGTTAAAATTGCCCTCGGAATTGGAGTCTATTCATCCGTGTTTTCATATATCTATGTTACAAAAATGCATTGGCGATCCTACCCAAGTGGTGCCCACAGATGATGTACCAATTACAGAGAATTTGTCATATGAGGAAATTCCGGTTGCCATCCTAGACCGACAAATCCGCAATCTACGAAATAAGGAGATAGCATCTGTGAAGGTTTTATGGAGAAGTAAGAAGATGGAAGAGATGACGTGGGAAGTAGAAGAAAAAATGAAGTCTAAATACCCCCACCTATTTCAAACTGAAAATATGACTCGAGGGTATAAACTCTTAGGCTAGTAGGTCATCAGGTAAACTCTCATTTTTAACTCTCAGAATTTATAATGGACAGGTGTGTAGAGCCAAGTGTTGCTATTTATAGACATTGGCCATGTGTCGCAGGTTTAGTACATTTTCTGGCTGCGTACAGGTTGGTTTAAGTCAGATTTACGGAAGAGACTCCAGCAAAAATGTTCCCAAAGTATCTAAGAATAGACATTCGAGGACGAATATTTCTAAGGGGGAAGGATGTTACATCTCGCATTTCTTGCGTACGTTAAAGTTTCGTCTTCAGTAAATTGACGTAAACTCGGGGATGATATTATCTGGAGGTTAGCACATTTATGCTATTTATAACAAGTGATAAATAAGTATCATGAAGGATAAAGTATGCACGGATTAGAAAAAACGAGTTTCGTTGAAAATGACCAATTTGGAATAAAATACGGATCAAGTAATAATACTCGATAATTATAAACTAGTACCATGCAAGGTACCATATGACCATGGTAGTATAATTTATAAAGTTTATATAAAGTATATTATAAATAAGTACAATTTTAAGTATATTATGGTAATTTTTAAATTATGCGGGTAATTAATTAATTACCGGGTAACAGGACGTTACTCAGTTAACTAATAAGTGGATACAAAAATTAACATCCCACCCCCACCCCACGTGGCAAGAAGCCACAAAATTGGAAGTGACTAATAGTCACTTTTGCCAAATGGCTAAATCATGGAAATGACTAAGCTTTAAGTCTTAGAAAACAAGACTTGTGATGATTAGTTTGAAGACTTTATAAAAAAAGCCTGAAGAACCAAAAATGTTGCTTTTGCTTTTCTGAAAATCAAGACTTCAAACTTTACTATCCTAAAGTAAAGTGATAACCATATTTCTTGGTTTAAAAAAATCACTTGGGAAAATAGTAGTCACTTGGTCTTAAAAAATCTGATCCTTAGCTCAAATTCAAAGACATCTTGTCTTAAAAAACGTTAAAGAGCAGAAAACCAATTTCGTTTTTGAATTTCAAGAATTTCAAGCAGATTTTCATCTATATTACGCAAAAGCAGATTCGTTCAAATAATTCCAGGAACAGGTATAGTAAGGCTAAGTTCTTCCTTTATTTTGGAATGATCTCGTCATTATACAAGTTTGATAACGAGGCATAAAGAAAAATTCATATCCCGAAATTTATGTATATTATACGTGTAGTGTTGCGGTCCATTTCTCGTGACTATGTGTATGCTTAACTTTAGGCCAATTCAAGATAAGGTCTGGTGAAACCAAAATGGAAAACCCATGAAAAGGCAATTAGTTATTTTTCAATTGTTCGTTTACTGCCTAATATTAGCTGATGTTTTTAAGTGATAATGAGAGATTTGAGAGTAATGCTAATGCTTATCTTGGATTTTTGTCTGAAAGGTAGTGATAAACCTTTTTGTTATTTCTGTTTACTTTATTTATTACTTTATAATATCCGGAAATTCTAGTTCAGCATTTACTTTTGTATTTTTAAAATCTTTAATATTGACGAAGTTATGTTTTCAACGGAGGTGAATTAGATTAGCTTTCTAAGTTTTTTGCGTATATTTTCCTAGTTTTGTAAGTTATAATATTCTCCTTATCGGGACTTCATATTCAGTTGAGTATTTCCTTCTTCTAGTCAACAAAGCAGAGAATTTACATATATATAATATTAAAAGTATTTTCATTACCATCGAGCTATAATCGATGGGCAGGCCCCTATTGGGCAACCTTTGATCAGATGGTAAGTTCTATACCAAGCCTGTTGTGGCCGAGCGCCTATGAATGAGCCCAGTTGGTCGAGATACAAAGCCTAGTATGGCCGAGCACTTATGAGCGAGCTTACTATGGCAGAGCAGATGTATATGTATACCGAGCCTTATAGGGCCGGGCAACTATTTTACTCATTATATTGAGAGAGTTGAGTCAGTATCAACTGATAAGCATCTCCTCAGATTATCTTTGATCCCCAGTTGCTTTCAGTTATTATATCATCAGTTCTGTTTCAGCTTTCAGTATATTACCTTACATACTCGGTATATTATTTCGTACTAACATCCCTTTCTGGGGGCGCTGTATTTCATGCGTGCAGGTTCAGACAGACAGACGGGCAGACATTATCAGTAGGTGTTGCCCGAGTTCAGCTTTATCTATAATCTCCCCTCTTTTCAGAGTTGCCGGGTCTAGTAGTGTGGTATACATCTGTGTATATATGTAGATAGGTTATGGGTAGGTCGGGGCCTTGTACCGATCACAGTACATCTATTTGTAGAGGCTTGTAGATATATCCTGTCAGTTAGTGTAGTATGTTGGGCCTGTAGGACATGTATGTATATTTTGTTAGCTTGTCAGTTGTAGTAATTATGACGTCCTTGTCGGCCCAGCCTTATGTTGACATTTAGTCAGCGTTAGTCACTATTCAGTTTTTTTATATTTTGCATCGCCCTTTATCTTGTAATGTGGCTCATGTCCAAAGTATGACATTACATGTTCAGAGACTCTTAGTCGCAAGTAATACGCAAGGATAGTTAAGGTAGTGAGTGCCGGTATCGCCCCTAGGCTTGGGGCGTGACATAGTTAATAGACTAATATAACTCCCGCAATGTGAAACCTTGTTTGTGACTCTGTTCTGTCTATTATTCCAGTATTCCTATTTTGTTTAACTACTGGTAACTAAATCTAAATCAATCTGCTGAAACATGGTCCTGTTCTGTTTGCAACCTGTTTCTATTCAATTCTGAAAATAAATTGTTTTTTGATAAAACTATCCCCTACCCTTGTATACTGTTTTCCAACTCTTACTTTTAGTTAACTAGGGTCCTGCCACCCCAGTGTGAGCGCTGCTTAGGGTCCGTGAGGCTCCTCTGAACTCTGACACATTGGGGTTGATTTTTCAATCCTTTATGAAATTTGTGTTGAACATCTGATTTTGGTGTGAGCATCGTCCGGGGTCCCTGAGGCCCTTGGGAACTTTGACACACTAGGAACTAGTTTTATGTGTTATGGATGGGCTACCACTATGCTCAGAGATGTTATGTTTGAAGGCCTGGTTCCCAGGTTGATATTGGGTCAATGAAGGCTCCCTATAGTATAATGATTCTTTCATTATGTAATTTAATCATATTGGTCTGTAATAATAATATTTGTAAAAACATATATTGGGGTTATTAGTAAAGCTGGGAGTGATTTTAATATATCTTTGTTGGGATCGGGTAGAAATCATGCCTATAGGATGATTGTGATTATTTATATGCATTAGAAACCATGCATATAGGCCTTATCTTCATATTTGTCCTTAATTTCCACTTTACATCCTAGAAATCCTGTTATAGGACATCTACCAATTCTGTGTCAAAATTCATGTTCATGAATATTCTTGAGTTTCAATGTGCATTAGAAACCATGCCTATAGGATTTGTTTTAGGAATTATCAACTCGTATAACATTCTGCTCATTTAAATATCATGTCCATAGAAAGTCATATTTAAAATCTGTTTTGACAACTTAGATATCATGCCTATAGGGAACGTATATAAAATTAGTTTCTTTGCCGTGAAATAACGCTTGTAATCAGTTTCAGCACCTAGAAAGCATACTTATAGGGTCTAAAAGATATAAACCCGCCTGTTAAATTAATCACTGGTTTATAAAATTATGGTCTTGTTAACGTTTAGATACCATGTCTAGAGGGTTTTGCCAGTTATCACTTAGGCAAGCCTGTAGGGCAATTAAATCCTGGGTTTAAAATTGTGATTTTCTTGCTGCTTATAAATGGGCCCAGCTTCAGTAAGAGATAAAAATCAGTAGGCAAACTGATAAGTATTCACTGCCTCGCCTTAATAAATTTGTTGCATATTTTGTGCTCATTTAAATATCCTGCCTATAGGACCCTAATTCTTTTAAAACTGCTTGTTTGAATAGCATTCATTTGTTTGCCTATTTGTGGAGGTAAATATGAGCCCCCTTAAGTGATCTTTTTATGTTCCAGTCCTACTTGTTTTGTTTTTCGCTTTGTTTTCTCCTTTTAAGCACCATAGGTGAGTCTACAACCACCTTAAATAGAGGTCCTAAACACCTCTAGGACCACAGGTAAGTGATGGGTAGTGCACGCATAGGATACGTATTCGATGCTGTTAGAACGCTTAGGTAATAATTAAGGGGAAGGTAATCAGGTAGTAAAGGAAGATGACTTGTGCGCTAATGCTATGTGTAGCACCCCAATTTGGGGATGATTACCAAGTATTGCACAGAAGTGGTCCTATAGTCTAAAAAACCTAGGACCCCCTTTACTCCTTTTTTAAATTAATCTCTATTTGTTTAAACTGCTTTATGACTAATTTGCTTAAATTGAGTTTGGCCGGGATCCACCATTGTGGACCTCGAGGGATGCCTAACACCTTTCCCTCAAGGTAATTTCTAGCTCTTACCCCAATCTCTGGTGATGTAAACTAGTACACGAGTTATTTGTTCTAGGTTCCCTAACGCACATTAATTCGTTAGGTGGCGACTCTTCAAATCTCATACTCAATTCCTAAAAGGAAAGGAGTTGTACCTAAAATGTCGAAACCCGGACTCCGTGAGGAAAAAGGGGGCACGACACTATGTAATCTACAAATAACATACACCATGGAACCCTAGTTAAATGTGACGCATCAATGCATCTATCTCTATGGAAAATAGAAAATGGGAAAGGGGGTGATCCTTGGTGCAACCTCATCACAACTAGAGTGTTTCGAGTCTCCCCAACTGTCCTTATACGGGTCTTAGATCTATCATACATGTCCTCAACCCTAATGTATGCTACTGGCACACCTTTAGCCTCCAAACACCTTCATATGACCTCTCTCGGGACATTATCGTATACTTTCTCCAAGTTAATGAACATCATATGCAAGTCCTTCTTTATCTTCCTATATTGCTATACCAATCACCTTACCAGGTGAATGGATTCCATAGTCGGACATTTCGTCATGAATCCTAACTGGTTCTTAGAAATAGACACGCTCATCTGCACCCTCACTTTTACCATCCTCTCCTGAGCTTTCATAGTATGGCTAAGTAGCTTGATACCCCTATAGTTGTTGTAATTATTGATATCACCCTTTTTCTTGCACAACGAAACCATTTTACTCCACCTTCATTCTTCGAGCATCCTCTTCGTCCTAAAAATAATATTAAACAACCTAGTGAGCTACTTCAAGCCTACCCTACCTATGTTTTTCCAAAACTCCACATTGATCTCATATGGCCCTGTCGCTTTACCCCTGCTCATCTTGCGCATAGCCCCTAAGACCTCCTCAACTCTTATACGCCTGTAATACCTAAAGTGACGATGACTCTCGGAGTACTCCAAATCATCCAGCTCAATGTCCCTATCCCCCTCATCATTCAAGGGTCTATGAAACTATGTCTGCTATCTTCGCTTAAATTGTGATTCCCCCATCAAAGCTTTTCTTTATGCATCCTTGATTCACTTTACCTGATCCAGATCACGGGCCTTCCTTTCTCTAACCTTGGCTAGCTTGTATAGCTTCTTGTCCCCGTCTTTGACCCCAAGTTAATAATACAACGTCCAAATGCCGCGGTCTTAGCCGCAGAAATCGCTAACTTCTCCTCCTTCTTAGCCTCCCTATACCACTCCATGTTCTTGCTCTTCTCCTCCTCATCCATTCTCCGCTAGCTTTTAATATGCCACTTACTTGGCTTTCACTTTTTTTTGGACCTCCTCACTCCGCCACTAGTCCCTTTTGAGGTCGATAGAATAATCCTTTGAGACCCCTAACACCTCTGTCAAAGCTTATCTAATATTGTTCGCTGTGATGGTCCACGTACTATTTGCGTCCTCACTGCTCCTCCAGGCCCCATAGACAGACACTTCTCCCTCATCTCCTTAGCTTTGTCCTTAGTCAAGGCTCCACACCTAACCCTCGATCGACTATACACAACCATCTTTTTCCTCTCCTTCTTGAGCTTTAAGTCCATAACCAATAACCTATGTTGGGTCCTGAGATTCTCACTTAGGATAATCTTGCAAAGCGTATAGTGGGTAATCTTGCAAACAACTATTAAACTTCCTAAAGAGTGGGTAATCAATTTGAGTCTTGCCCACCGAACTCTAGAAGGTGACCAAGTACTCCTCCCTCTTCGGAAAGTATAAGTTAGCAATAACCAAATCAAAGACTTTATCCCAATCCAATAGTGAAATTTCTCCTATGTTTCCATATCAAAAGCCAAAGACGCCATGCACATCGTTATAACCCCCAGAAGTCATAATGTGGCCATTGATCTAGGTTGATAACCAACAAGGGTAAGAGTTCTGTCTTTTTTGGTGGAGTACAACCTGTTTTTAATAACAAATAATTGATCGGTTGGTTTTGAGAAGGGAATACTACCAATCAGATACCTTGGGTCCCTCGAAGCACCAAAAGACTATCCATTTTGCAATATGATCCATTATGTAAAAAGATATTGGGAAGAGTTACTACCTGGACAACCAGGTTTCGTTCTTATGTAGGAACAACTCAGTTAATCAAAAGTATCTTATTCTCAATGCAAAACTTTGGGCAAATTTTTATACTGCCTAAGAGAGTCATTTTGACTGTTGAGAAGATATGTAGAAGATTCTTATGGACTTAGAAAGTTGAGGATTAAAAGAAGGCATTGTTGAGGATAAGTTGTGCTATCTACAATCAACAGGTAGTATGAATTTTATTAATCTAATCCAGTGGAACAAGGCATCTATATGTACGCTTTTGTGGAACTTTTGGAAAAAGAAATATAAACTTTGTGTAAAAGGATTCAAGTATATTATGGTAAAGGAAGTTCTATTTGGAATATAGAACCTAAACAGGCTGCATAGATAATAAAAAAGAATGTCAACACAAAGGAATAAATTGAAAAAGCAGGGAGCATTGAAGCTAAATTCTTGCATATGGACAACTTTTCTATCAAGAAGATGTATGGTATGCTGCAAGGTAATTTTCAGAAGGCGAGACTAGCAGAACATGAGAGACTCTATCCAGGATATAGTCTATCGAGCCAGTCTAAAGCCTAGTTAGTACGTAGTGTATCTTCATAATTTTGATTTCTATCATTGTTAGATCTTGGAATTGTGAGAGTTATCAGATGTTGGTGTGGAGAGGAGAATATCAAAATTGTTGCTTTATCTCCATTTTGGATTGAATTGTTTGATTTTTTTTCTGTTGAGCTATAACTTTCACAGTTGGTAATAAAATTAGATTTAACCACCAATAAAAGAGTTTGATATGTGGCTATCGAGCCTAAACCTAAACTTTATATGTCTTGTTTTATTTTATGTGAGTAAGTTGATGATGCATATGAGTACCTTTTTTATGCGTATCACGTCCCTTTGTCGAGGCGCTGCATTTCTTCGTGGAAGCAGGTTTTGATGCTTTAAATGACATGGACCATTGATATGCACCTCCCTCATTCCTACAATCTTTTGGTGAGCTTCGTTCTATATTGGGGTACTTTTATTGAGGATAGAGAAATTGACATTCTTTTGGGTATACTCAGGGCCTTGTCAATTGTTACTGATATTTCTTTTATTCATATTATCCAAGAGGCTCCATAATACATGTGAGTTATGTTATGTCTTTAGTTATCTCTGTCGAAGTCTCATATGGTATTATGAATAACTATTTTTGTTATCAATTGTTTACAAGTTTACGAAAGGAAATCGCTTTCAGAAAACTTTTACATTCTAAATCATGCATGATGTATGAAAAACAAGTCATGATCGGTTGTTCTTCTAGATCATGTTAAGGTATCGAGTGTTGCATCTGTTCCACGAGATTGGGGCGTGACAACGTGCATATGTCTATACTAAAGTTTCACTTCTCTCTTATTACCTATAATACATCTATATATATAAATGGGTTTGTTTGTTATTATTGGAATTTTTTCTAAATTATATGTTAAAATTCATTTATAATTTAAATAAATAATATTGTAGAAATTTCTTATAAATATGCTTATAAGATTTTTTATGAAATTTTTACTATTTTTTTATGTATTACTTGCAGTGAAATATGCTTATAAGATTTTCATTCTCTTTTAGCTTTGACTTATGTAAATAGACATTAAAGTTTGATATTATATCCTTCTTCGTCTCTTTATTTTAAATTTTTGACATGAGAATTTGCTAGAAATGATTGAATATTTTAAACTTGTTTACCCTAAAATTCGAGTAACAATTAAACTTATATTGTGGTTTTAAGGATATGTGATTCAATTCAATACTAATTGATAAATAATGAATTAAATAGATAAATTAAAGAATAAAATAGATCAAACTAGTGTGTAAGCTAAATCTCGACCTCGATCTGTGATAATCTCGAGGTATGATAATGGGAATAACAAACGATAAAACAACTTTGATGAATAGTAAGTGAAATAACAAGAGAATAATGCGCGTATATTTTTTTATCAGTGAACAAATGGCCCTTACAAATGAATGGGATTCCCCTTTATACAATAGGGGAGTCCTAAATAAGGTACACTTCTAATTATAGCAGGAAATTATATTTTACAACTGTTCGACCGCCGAAGACCAATCCATTCCGAAATTCACGTCATGATCTCCGGCCCATTGTGGATATCTCACTCTTTCCGTTACTGATTCATACTGGCATCATCTCGAAGCACGCCTTCTTCTGACCTCGGTAAGTGTTATCGACCTCAACCTTGGAAAGGAACTTCGACCCCGAGCTCGACGTTCTGGTCTTCCGACGTAGTATCATTTTTTCCATCGAGGGACGAAGTCGGGTAGTCCCCATTTCCATGGTACACAGATAGTCCCTCATTTTTTAGAATAAAATTATAAGAAACGACTTGAGCCTCAATTTTCTGGAGGCCCCGATAATGACGTCATCCCCGTGACGTAAGTGCTCGAGGTGACCGAAACGTCCCGTCGGTTTGGTTCACCAAAATATTAAATGCTTGCCAGTGACGGTCGGCCCACTCGCGCCACCAAACCGTCATCGTGAACCTATAAATACAGGTTTACCATTTGAATCAAAATTTTACTTTCATCTTCACCAATTTCTCTAAGTCTCTTCCTCTCTCCATCTCTTCTCTTCCACCGCCCGTTGATTCGATCTTTTAGGACCAAAAATACAAAACTTTACCTCTTTCTGCTTCATCTCATCTGAATCAATGGCAAAAACCTCCAAAACCGTCCCTCAAAAGGAGAAAGCCTCTTCTTCTTTTTCCCTGGTGGCTGGTGACACTCCTTCACGAGATTGTTCCCGGCCCTTGGGTCCTAAAAAATAACTTTAAAGTCGAGAACCCTCTGTCGGTCCCTAGCTGATGTGAACATTTATCGAGGTATATTTGCTCGATAACGACAAAATAGCTCAAAGTCATGAAGGAAGACTGCAACTACGGGCCCGAAGTCGTGGTACAAATCCCCTCCCCCGATGAAAGTATCACCGCTCACGTGGAGAGTTTTCTAAGTGTTTACACTTACCCCTTCAAATTGGGTCCTCTTGACCCAATTATCGTCGATTTTTTCAATATGTACAAGGTTACCCTCCGCTAGGTGCATCCCTCGTTCTAGCGCATAGTGATTATGCTCCACTTCTTCTTTGGTAAAGTCAAGGGGTTGGAATTTACTCTCAGCCATCTTATACGTCTGTATCGACCAAAACTTTATCGAGGATTAATCAAGTTTCAATGCTGATCGACGAAGTCCTTTTTTGCAAGTATCGATGAGGACAAGGACCGAGGTTGGATGAGCCGGTTCATGCGGATAAGGACCTGTGACCTAATCCCCGAGGAAAAACTGTCGTTCCCCGAGAAGTGGAGCCCTGATCGTAAGTATCAACCATTAATCTTCGTATTTTATTTTTTGCTTTGTGTAACACTTTCCTCTATTATCCAACAATTTCATGGATGCTTCACGCGGTCCCCGACCTTGAAGACTGGGTTCGGAAGCTGGGTCTAACTTCCTCCCATGCCGAGCGCTGCTGGCATGACTTGGCCAGGGGCAGATGGGAGGCTAAAAATCATGGTAAGTTTATCCTGTATGCTTACAACATTCTGTATTAAAACATTTCCTTTCGCTCATACTTGATTCCCTTTTTCGTAGGCCTCAGAGATGTTGCTAAATTGAAGCCGAGGAAGAGGTGGTTCCCAAACAGGCCAAGGACAAAAAAAGGAGAAGTGCCTCGCCTTCTGATACCACGGATCCTAAGAAAAGTAGGGCTTGCACGCCAAAGGACAACTTTATTGCTCTGTATGTCGGCGTAGACCAAAAGCTACGAGATGAGAAAGAGGAGAGGGAGGACGCCGGTTGTGAGCTGGTGCCTCAAAAGAGGGGAAGCATCGAAGCTTCTAAGGCAACTGCGCTGCTGACGGTTGAAGAGACTTACCCTCGGACTGATGAGATCTCGGAAGTTACTCAGAGCAAAGTCCTTAAGTCATCGGGGCCTAAGATATTTCCTGCCGTGACGAACAACCTGCGAATGTGCCCGAAGGGTCTTATTCTAGGTCCCTTCAAAAGGGAAAGAGTACCCCAAGTAACTTGCTTGGGGAAATCCATATTGATGATTCACCGCCCGGCCCTAAATTTTCTGAAAGGCAATTTTGGGAGGCTGAATCTATGGAGACCCCCGATATGGGAACGGCCCGCGACGGGGAAGATATATTCTGTGGTTTCCTCGCGGAGGTCGATGATGTTTCCGACCTAGATGCGATGATGGTTTTTGACAAGGCCCATCGTATCTTGAACTAGGTAAACTTCATTCCCTGTTATTACGTTTGCTTTTATTTTATTCTTGCTGATTTCTTTCCTTTCTCCTTAGGCTATGGTGCTTCATCGGGAAGCGTTCTACAAGTCCTAGGCCGAGCTGAACCAGTGTGAGGCCAAACTCAAGAGGCTTACTGAGGAGAGAGATGCCCTCAAATTCCTCTATGTGAAGAAAGAAGAGGAGATCAGGGACGTCCGAGCAAACTTGGCCTAGGCTTGTAAAGAAGAGGCTGAGCTAGATGTGCAGGTAACTATCCTCTTGAAAGAGTACGGTCTCGGCTCACCTGTGAAAGCTAATATTTCAATATCTCAGTTGCAACAAAAGCTGGAAAGGATCGAGCTGCTCCGAGGAGAAGTCGATCAAGTCAAAGTCGACTACGATCGGTGGAAGGAGAACATGGACCACCTTATTGCCGAGAAAGAGGCTACATTGGCCAAATTTTCACCGGCCGAGGTCCAATTTTAGGGGGGTCAAAGAGAAAATTACAGCCTAGGCTAAAAGGATCGAGGAGCTCGAAGCCGAGCTTGCTGAGACAAAGGCGGAGGCCGGGAAGACAAAAATCACGGCTGATAAGTCAATAGCCGTGTATTTGGACGATGCTGAGGCTGCTCAGGCGCAGCTAAGGGAGGCTTCCGTTTGAGAGCAATGCAACAATGACTTGGTAAGGTGCCAATCCCGTAGGGAGACCCTCGAGGAAATCCATGCTCGAGGTTTTGACCTCTCTGAAGAGATAGCTCAAGCTAAGGCGCTTGAAGCTGATACCAGGTTGCTTGTCTCCTCCGATGATGACGACGGTGATGAATGTAGCCAAAGCGGATCCAATAACGATGAGGGTCCTGAAGAAGAAGCTGCCCTTGGAGGAGAAACCAGCCCGAGCATAGTTAGGATTTTATTTTTCTTTTCCTTTTTTGTAAGACCCTTGTCGGTCTCTTGTACATATCCTTCTTCATCAATATATAAAAGAAAATTTCTATTGAATGCCTTCTCAATTTTTATAAATATTTTTTTTGCCTTAATTTTCAACACAACCTTATGCTTCAAATAGTGCGTTCAAGACTTTGGTTTTGGGTGACTTCCTCGAAGTCACCATGGTCGAGTTTGAATAAGGTTTGAACTCAAGGAATAGGCCCTTTAGGGTTTGCATCGGATAATGGTGAGTCCCCGAGCCATAGTCAAGTTATTCTTTATTTGGGCTCGGGATAGTCAAACCCTTTGGTTCGGATGGAGTGAGAAAAAGGTCTCCAACTCTAAGTGTAGGCTCTTTAGATCTGGCCGATATGGCCTCTAAAAGATGGCTAGTATTCCCCTCTTTCGGCTCAAAATACTTAGCGAAAATGTCTTTATGACTTAGCATGTTTGTGTTAAGATATTTCGATACCTCTTAAGGTTTTTTTTAGAGCTGATTTTATCGAATCCCTTTTGGTTATTTGCCGAGGGTAGCCTTTTTTTACCCGGTTTTTCAAAGAATTTGAAGGCCTATTGTCATTGCGGGATTCAGATGTCTCTGAGCTACATTACTTTTTCCGTAGCCTTTGGGTATGCCTCTCGGGCTTATTTCCCAATAACACTTCGAACATGTCCAAAGTGTTAGTCCCCAAGGATGATGGTCTTGGCCTATAGATCGAGGGGTGCCTCTTTGAGGTCTTATGAATTCGAGTTTAGATAACTTGAATACATCGATCGTCGATGAGAGTCCCTAAGTGTTCGAGGTATATTTGTGCTTGGCCCTTGAGCCATTTCTCACAAAATCATAAGTACGGAGCTCGTACAGTAGAAAGTTTTCTTTGAGACACAAAATGTTTGATAAAGAAAGAATGCTTCTTGAAATAATTTATACATGCGTACATGTTATGCCATTGGGGCATGACTAATCTATATGGACATGGTTCATTCGACCATTTGGCCTATTACAAAGTTTCCCTATCGAGACCCTTTAACATGAAGAATTTTCCTCGAAAATATAACCTCCAAGGGTGATGGCCCCCAGTATTTGAGATTGATTGAAAAGAAGACTTGGGTACTATTAAATTTTCCTCTGGTAGCACATAATTGTTTCCTCGTTAAAAACCTCGCCGGAAAAACCGATTTGGGATAAAAATCGATCTAAGGGAAAAAGAGTGCAATACATGCTTTAAACCTTAAGGTCCTCGTGTTGAAGAGTTTTTCGACGTCTTCTCGAACACCTCCAATAAGTTAGTATCAAATACGAACGGAAAGGGTAAATGTCATACCTTAGCAATAATATCGTTTGAGGAGTGATGCATTCCAATTGTTGGGCAATTGTTCGCCCTCCATTGGGCCGAGTTTGTAAGACCCCTTTCCGATGATACCGAGGACCCGATATGGTCCTTCCCAATTTGGGCCTAGTTTTCCTTCGCTTGAGTCTCAAGTGTTGAGGGTGACTTTCCTTAGAACTAAGTCCCCGATTCCGAAGTGGCGAAGGTTGGTTCTTTTATTATAATATCTATCGATTCTTAGCTTTTACGCAGCCATCCGAACGAGCGTAGCTTCTCCTTTTTCATCCAATAGCTCAAGGCTAGTATTCATAGCCTCGTGATTTGACACTTCCGTCGTATCTCAAAATTGGCCGCTAGGTTCCCCGACTTTGACCGAAATCAAGGCCTCGGATCCGTATACTAAGGAGAACAGGGTTGCCCCCGTACTAGACTTCGATGTTGTTCGATATGCCCAAAGGACTTCGGGTAACATTTCTCTCCACTTTCCCTTAGCATCGTTCAACCTTTTCTTTATGTTTTAAATAATAGTCTTGTTCGTCAATTCGGCTTGTCCGTTCCCGCTAGGATGGTATGTTATTGATAATATCCTTTTTATTTTGTGCTCCTCGAGGAATTTCATTACCTTGCTGCCGATAAATTATTTTCCATTGTCACACAAAATTTCGGTGGGTATCCCAAATTGGCATACGATGTGATCCCAGATGAAGTCTATAACCACTTTCTCTCTTACTTTCTCGAATGTCTGTGCTTCAACCCATTTAGAGAAATAGTCTGTCATAATTAAAATGAACTTAGCTTTACCTAGGGTCGTTGGCAGAAGGCCGACGATATCCATCCCCCATTTCATGAATGGACATGGGGATAAGACTGAATGAAGTTGCTCTCTAGGCTGATGGATCATCTGCGCAAACCTTTGACATTTATCACATTTTCAAACAAATTCCTTAATGTCCTTTTCCATGCAATCCAAGTAGTATCCTGCTTTAATGATTTTGTGAATCAATGATTCAGCGCCGAAATGGTTCCCACAAGTGCCTACATGGACCTCTCGTAAAACATAATCGGTGTCTCTTGGTCCTAAACACACTGCTAATGGTCCATCGAATGTCCTTCTATATAATGTTTCGTCTTTATCCAATGTGAATCGAGCAACTTTGGTTCGTACGGCCCTTGATTCTTTGGGGTCCGATGGGAGTTTTCTATTCATCAAATATTCAATATATTTATTCCTCCAATACCACGTCAAGCTTGTAGAGTTTATCTCGGCATGGCCTTCCTCGATCACCGATCTCGAGAGTTGAACGACAGTCCCCGGGCTGATCTCATCTTCCTCGACCGATGACCCCAAATTTGCAAGTGCATCGGCCATTCTGTTTTTTTTCTCGAGGTACATAATGTAAAGTTCATTCCTTGAAACGGTGCATAGTTACCTGCAGCTTCTCCAAATACCTTTGCATTCTATCCTATCGAACTTCGAAGGTTTTGTTTACTTGGTTCACCACCAGTAAAGGGTCACACGTGGCTTCAATGACTTTTGCTCCCAAGCTTTTAGCTAGCTTGAGCCTGCAATCATGGCCTCGTACTCGGCCTCATTGTTAGTCAACCTAGAAGTTTTTATAAACAGCCTAATAGTGCTACCCGTGGGCGGCTTCAGAATGATGCCTAACTCGGACACCTTCACATTCAAAGCACCATCTCTAAAAAGGGTCCACACCCCCGATGATGTGCTTGATTTTAACAAAAAGTTATTTTTCAACTTCGGGTATAAGGGTTGGCGTGAAATCGGCCACGAAGTCCACCAAAATTTGGGACTTGGTGGCCTTTTAAGGTTTATACTCGATATCGTACCCACTGAGTTCAACGGCCCATTTGGCCAATCGGCTCGATAGTTCAGGCTTGTGTAAAATATTACGAAGTGGGTAAGTGGTTAATACGCATATGGGGTGACATTAAAAGTATGGTTTTAACTTTCTAGAAGTGCTTAGCAGTGCAAGTAATAATTTCTCTAAGTGTGGATACCTAGTTCCTGTTTCTCCTAAGGGTCGACTTACATAATAAATGGGAAATTCCGTACCTTGCTCTTCCTGAACTAGGACATCACTTACCGCGATTTTCGGTACTGCTAAGTACAAGGAGAGTTTCTCATCTGCCGTTGAAGTGTAAAGCAGTGGTGGGCTCGATAGGCATCGCTTTAATTCCCCTAATGCTTATTGGTACTCTGGGGTCCAGGTGAAATCGTTTTTCTTTTGAAGCAAAGAGAAATCCGATGACCTCGAGATGAATCAGCCTAGAGCAGATATCCGTCCAGTTAGCCTCTACGGCCTTGACACTATCCACGACGGTGATGTCTTCAATGGACTTGATTTTATCGGGCTTGATCTCGTTCCCCCGGTTCGATACCATAAAGCCTACGAATTTCCCCGAACTAACCCCGAAAGCACATTTCTCGGGGTTGACCTTCATGTTATATTTCCTCAAAATCGCGAATGTTTCCTACAAATGATCCAAATTGTCATCTGCGCGCAGGGACTTAACTAGCATGTCATCAATATAAACTTCTATTGACCTACCTATTTTTTCTTCGAACATCTTATTTACTAGGCGTTGGTAAGTAGTTCGAGCATTTTTAGCCTGAAGGGCATTATGTTATAGCAATGTGTTCCATACTTGAAATGAAGTCTTTTCCTGGTCTTCCAGTTCATTTGAATTTGGTTATACCCGGAATAGGCATCGAGAAAGGTAAGGATCTAGTGGCCAGTCGTGGCATTGATCATGCGATCGATGTTTGGCAGTGGAAAAGAATCTTGGGGCCATGCCTTGTTTAAATCCTTATAGTCTACACACATTCTAAGTTTGTTCCCTTTTATAGGGACTACGACTACATTGGCTAGCCATTAGGGATATTTTACCTCCCGAATGGACCCTATTTTGAGAAGTTTAGTTACCTCGTCCTTTATGAATGCGTGCTTTACCTTGGACTGGGGCCTTCTCTTTTGTTTCACTGGTTTGAACCTAGAGTCAAGGCTTAGCAGATGCATTGTTATCTCAGGTGGGATCCCTATCATGTCTAAATGGGACCAAGCAAAACAATCATTGTTATCAATAAGAAATTGAGTCAGCTTTTTCCTGAGTTCGGGGGTTAACCTCGTTCCCAAGTATACCTTTCACTCGGGTAGGTACTCGATTGGTATAACCTGTTCCAGCTTTTCGACCATTGATTTGGTGTTGTCTGAGTTTTGGAAACAATAAGGTTCGAGGGGTCAGAAAATCCTCTTCTTCTTCTTCTGTCTCCTACTTTCCCGATTCGGTCGAGGCTAGTGGCTGTGATTTCTATTTGGCTTCTTGTTTACCTTTGATGCTCGACCTTTACGAAGTTGATAATGCTGATATCGGCGTTACCTCATCGCCCGCAAGTATTTCATTTGCGGCATGCTGCTCCCTGTATACTATTTTTACACCATTCGTCATTGGAAATTTCTTCATTTGGTGGAGAGTTGAGGGGACTTCCTTGATGTTGTGGATCCAAGGCCTTCCGAGTAGGGCATTATACCTCATGTCTCCCTCGATCACGTGGAATTTTGTATCTTGAATGGTTCCAGCCATGTTCACGGGTAAAATAATCTCCCCTTTAGTTATTTTACTAGCCATGTTGAAGCCGTTTAAGACCCGAGTTGCGGGCACGATTTGATCTTGTAGGCCGAGTTGCTCCACGACTCTCGATTGGATGATATTCTCTAAGCTACCTGGATCCACTAAAACATGCTTAACTTGAACTTTATTTAATAAGATAGAAATTACCAGAACGTTGTTCTGTGGCTAAGAAATGCCTTATGCTTCTTCGTCATTGAATGATAAGGAGCCTCCGGGCACATAATTTCGGGTTTGTTATTCCCTAGTGATTGACACCTTAGTGCGTTTGAATATGGGTCCCTGTGGAATATCAACCCCACCGACGATCATATGAATAACATGCTGGGGTTCCTCCTGTTCAATTTTCCTGTTGGTGTCCCTTTCTCTGAAATGATTCTTAGCCCGATCGATGAGGAACTCTCGAAGGTGACCCTTATTGAATAGATGGGCTACCTTTTTCCTCAATTTCCTGCAATCCTCGGTTTTGTGACCATGCGTGCCATGATACTTGCACACCAAATTTGGGTTTCTTTAGGAAGGATCGGTCTGTATGGGTCTACGCCACCTAGTATCTTTGATCCTTCTGATTGCCCATACAATGCCCGATGCGTCGATGCTAAAGTTATACTTCGATAACCGAGGTGCCTCCACATGATCGGCGTGCTTATCAAAGCCACTTTTGCTCATAAGTCCCCGAGATTTTTCCCTCGATCGCTTCTTCGATCATTCCGGGAGGGATTGCCTCCTGAACCATTGTTCATTCGATCCACGGTATATGGTTGATATCGTTCTCTGGACCCTGGCTCCTTGTCGACGTCTCTCGGGGTTTTAAGTGCCAACCTGTTTGGATTTACTGAACCGGAAGGGGCTCCTAATTTGTCGTCCTCGACCCTGATCTTTGATTGGTATCGATTGTGCACATCTGCCCAAGTTACAACTGGATAATCGATCAAATTTTGTTTCAACTGTCGTGATGCTATCGAACTTCGCTCATTCAACCCTTGGGTGAAAGCTTGAACAGCCCAATCATCTGTGACCGATGGCAACTCCATGCGTTCCATTTGAAATCGGGATATGAACTCCCTCAGCATTTCGTTATCCCTTTGTCTTATCTTGAAAACGTCCGATTTTCTTGTTGCGGCTTTTATGGCCACGGCGCGTGCCTTCATGAAAGAATCTGCTAATATGGCAAATGAGTCAATGGAATTTGGTGGCAGGTTGTGATACCAAATCATTGCTCCCTTTCACAAAGTTTCCCCAAAATGTTTCAACAAAATGGACTTGATCTCATCATCTTCTAAGTC
The DNA here is from genome assembly GCF_000393655.2 of Nicotiana sylvestris. Classification (NCBI taxonomy): domain Eukaryota; kingdom Viridiplantae; phylum Streptophyta; class Magnoliopsida; order Solanales; family Solanaceae; genus Nicotiana; species Nicotiana sylvestris. The sequence goes on along the minus strand of NC_091061.1, from coordinate 61,828,648 downwards.
ATTTCCCTTTATTCCGCACGTGTATTAAGTGATGTGTTCATTAGGATCGGTGGTCCCGCTGCATTTAGGTATATCCGGCATACAGAATTTTTTAGGAATGGGCTTCAGAGCCGCACTCTGACGAAAAGGCTTCTGCACGAACTTTTTCGAATTCAAATCCTTTAGGATCGGGGGTGCCCCCCGGTATCTGATCAACTCAAGAGTTGTATGTTTCCACTTTTTTTATCATTATCTTCTATTTTCTTCTCTCCGGACTCAATTCTTTTGGTGAGCTCCTAGAGCATTTTCATTATTGCAGGATCAGTCATTGATTCGCTACTATTCGACCTTTCTGGAACTGGCTCGGTACGACGAGTGATTTCTAGCTCGACCACACTTGGAGTCCTATATTGATTTTGCAATTGAGAAATAGCGGCTTACTGAGCTTGTAGCATCTCGAATATTATCTAGAGGCTAACTCCCCCGTCTTCTTTGCTCTATGTAACTTGGCCAATAGATCGGCCTTCCTTACGTACACTCCCTTCGGGGTCCGCGCCTAGGTCTGCATTTAGCGCAACGTGCGAACTGATATCGACGGGATCGGCGACCGCTGCTCCCCCGAGATTAGCTGGTGGCACCCCGACTCCTAGAGCAATAACATTATCGTTTTCTCCGTGAAATCCGAGACCATCGTCACCATGTACGGGTGCGTTTTGTGAGTTTGACATGCTTTAATCTAAGAGCAAAAATACTTGACAAGAACAAGTGTGAAAATAACGCGTGTTATCAGAATCAGCACTGGAACAATCACTATTATCCTTAGCCCTACAGTGGGCGCCAAACTGTTTACCTTAAAATTCGAGTAACAATTAAACTTATATTGTGGTTTTAAGGATATGTGATTCAATCCAATACTAATTGATAAACAAGATATTAAATAGATAAATTAAAGAATAAAATAGATCAAACCAGTGTGTAAGATAAATATTGACCTCGATCTGTGATAATCTCGAGGTATGATAACGGGAATAACAAACAATAAAGCAACTCTGATGAATAGTAAGTGAAATAACAAGAGAATAATGTGCGTATATTTTCTTATCAGTGAACAAATGGCCCTTACAAATGAATGGGATTCCCCTTTACATAATAGGAGAGTCCTAAATAAGATACACTTCTAATTATAGTAGGAAATCATACTTGACAACGGTTTAACCGCCGAAGACCAATTCATTCCGAAATTCACGCCGTGATCTCCGGCCCATTACATGTATCTCGCTCTTTCTGTTACTGAATCATACCGGCATCATCTCGAAGCACGCCTTCTTCTAATTTTGGTACGTGTGATCGACCTCGACCTTGGAAAGGTACTTCGACCCCGAGCTCGACGTCCTGCTCTTTCGACGTGATATTACTTTTTCCATCGAGGGACGAAATCGGATAGCCTAATTTCTACCGTATACACAACTATTGTTCAAACAGCGAGGCAAGAGAAACTTCTCATCAACATCGTCTGTCGCATCATCGGACCATAATCACAAATGACTAAGTAATAATCAGAGGACGTGGCTGTTTACAAATCATTACTGGTTAGAGAGTTAAAAACCAAACAAATTAGTATAACACTATATTTGGATTTCAAGACATACATTTAATTTTGATCGTGAATTTAGACATAGAATATTTAAATTTTTCTGATAAAATTTATATGTTTCAAAATTACATAAAAATTATTATAAATCACAATAATAATGGGTAATTCAAAATATTTAAAAGACATGAAAATATTATAACCATATTAAAAAATGAAAAAAAAAAAGGCGTTGTTGAGGTTATTAAAAGTCAACATAGTAATGAATCAATGATCAAAAAATGGGTGGAAGAAACTCTGCGGTCCTGCTGCTGCTCCTGATCCTCATCGCAGCTTCTTTCTTCACTTCCTCGCAAGCAAGATCAATTACTTCAACTCCAACAAAACCCCATGTTTTCAGATCCTTCTCCATCAACACCAATCAGGTAACTAATTAAAGCTTACATCCAATTACAGAAAGCAAGATTTCATATTGAATTCATCAAGATCTCGTGTTAATAATACTATGTCTTTGTTTGAGAAATCAGAGCGCAGCTACTGCAAGGAGCTGCTCATACACATTGACCATCAAAACAAGCTGTTCTTCACCTAAATACACCAGAGACAAAGTCAGTATTGCTTTTGGAGATGCTTATGGCTTTGAGGTAAACGCCTTGTAATTCCAAATCTATACTCAAAGTAATGGGTCTTCTTCTTCTTCTTGATGGGTCAAACTCTTAGTTAAATCCAATTGAGGGAATGGCAATATGCAGCCTTCATTTTCTTAAATCTTGATCACTGCAATTCTCCCCTTAAGAGGCAGTAAAGTAAGTTACCCAGAATAACCTTACAGACAATATAGATTAAATTTAAGATCCACCCTTTTCAGAAAATTGAATGAAAATAATCAAGTACCACTTCCATTCTTCTTTGTTTTTTTTTTTTTTTAATCTTGCTGTAGAATACTGCATCTTCAATTGAAATTGGATGACCATTTGAAAATTAACTCCAATTTTTTTTAAAGAGAATACGTTGAACACTCGTAATATTAACTTTCTTTCTTAGAGACCTTAATTTGCCCAAATGAGATTTCTGAAAATTGTATGTGAATGTTCTCTACAGGTCTATGCACCAAGACTAGATAACCCATCGTCAAGGATTTTCGAGAGGTGCTCGACGGATACATTCCAGATACGCGGCCCATGTACTTATGAGATCTGCTACCTTAACTTGTTGAGGGTTGGATCGGATGGCTGGAAACCAGAGAGCGTGAAGGTGTATGGTCCAAATCGTCCTGTTATTACGTTTAACTATAATAAGTTTCTACCTAATGGTGTGTGGTTTGGATTTAATCACTGTCGTAAAGTCTCTGGCTCTGTTATATAGGAATAGAGCAGGTACTCAACCATGAACATGAGGCCAAATTTGAGTTTGCAGATTTGATTGATGTACTATGGAGGTTATAAATAAGATATTGTTTGTGTGACGACTTTATTTTCGTGTCTCGAGACTATTAGATCAATTTGATGTTTCTTTATTTGCGTGCATGGTCCGTTTGGTTTTCCGAAAAGTTTTTGTACAAAAAATTTGAAGAAATAGTGATTTTAGGTTTAAAATGGAACTTGAGTTGACCACGTTCAACATTCTTGGTAAACGACTTAGGATTGGTGTTTCGATGATTCCGTTAGGTTCGTACGATATTTTTGGACTTATACGCACGTTTGATTGGGGTCCGTGGTGACCCGACGCATTTCGATGCGTTATGTGAAAAATTGTGAAAATGAGTTTTAAATTGAAAATCTTGAGTTTTGAGGATCGATTCTCGTTATTTGATGTTATTTTGATGATTTGAGGTAACGAGCAAGTTTATATGATATTACTACATTTATGTGTATGCTCGGTTTGGAGCCCGAGAGGTTCATGCGAGTTTCAGGTGTATATAGGATGAGTTTTGGATGATTTGAGATAGTTGGTGTGCTTCAGTTTCTGGTGTTAATGTGCAGGTCTCGCATTTGCGAGGACCTGTTCGCAAATGCGAACTCCGTTTTTGCGAAGTCAAGCTCGCATTTGCAAAAAAGAGCTGGACAGGGCAGTCTTCGCATTTACGAAAAGTTGTTCGCAATTGTGGACATCACTGGATCGCCTTTGCGACTGGGACTTAGTCAGGTTCGCAATTGCGAACCTTTGACCACATTTGCAATAAAGGGGTGTATATCAAATGCGTTTTTTTTTTGCATTTGCGACTTTAGCAGGCTAGCGGTACTGTTTGCACTTGCGATCAGTGTTTCACATTTGCGATACCTGCAGCTGGGTAAAAAAGAGGGGAAAATCGGGACTTAGCTCATTTTGCACCATTTCTCAACCCCAAACACTCTAGAGGCAATATTTGAAGAACCCCTTCTTCCCAAATTCATTTGTAAGCAACTCTAATTTATTTTCTATCCCCATTACTTTTCATGAGTTTTTAACATCAAATCTAGGATTTCCATGGTAGAAATTAGGGGTTTTGGGTAGAATTTAGGAATTCGTAAAATTGATATTTAGACGTCAAATTAAGGTAATATTTCGAAACGAATCACATAATTGAGCTCGGGGTTAAATGGGTAATCGGGTTTTGGTCCGAATCTCGAATTTTGACTAAGCCAACCCGGTGTTGACTTTTGTTGACTTTTTCAAAAATAATCAAATTGAACCTTTTCATTCGTGCGTAGTTTCTAAAGCTTATTTTGAATTGTTTGATCTATAATTGGCTAGATTCGGTTAGTATGGAGGATTGTTCAAAAGGCAAGGCGGTAGTTGATTGATCGATTTGGTTGCGGAGTGATATAAGTATCGTGGTTAACCTTGACTTAAGAGAATTAGCACTTGATTGGTTTAATTGCTATTTGATTTATGTGTGGGAACGACATATATGCAAGGTGACGAGTTTATATACATAGTCATTGGTTAAGCATGCGGATTTAGATATTTATTTATTATTTTCAATTGTTCCGTTCTTTTATTTAATCCATGTTATTACTTGTTAAATGCTCTAACTGTTACTTGCCCTTACTTGTTAAATTCATGCATTTGTCTATTGCATGCATTAATTGCTAATTAATTTCATGTGGATGTGTCTTTATTTATTAATTGTCTTTACTTGTTTATGACCATATGTGTTATTAGATAGCTACTATTATCAGCTTTGTGTCTTTAATCATGTAATTCGCGTATTGAATTTTACTTGAGATACGCCATAGTTGGCTGTAGTTGTAGATTTATATTGTTATTGTTTGAGATCGGATTGCACACCAAAACGGATCTGTGTATTACTGTGCAGGATTGGGTTGCATGCTGCAATGGTACTTATGTATAATTATGAATCGGGTTGTGCGACGTAACGCACAAGACATATTTAATTGCTTTTAATTGTTGTTTCTGTGTTCGTGTTGAATTGAAAAGTTGAGCATAAATATTATTTTGTGGCAGAGTATTATATTTCCGGTTCTAGTTATCACGTTATACTTGTTTTCTCGATTAGTTGTTATTTCTTTTATACTCATTCAGGTTTATAGTGAGTTCCTTGTTTTAGCCTTCTCACTAATTCATCGAGGTTAGTCTGGACACTTATAGAGTACATGTGGTCGGTTGTTACACTTCTGCACTTCTTGTACAAATTTTTGTATTGGTCTCAACATCGGTTAGTGGAGACTCGCTCGGATCAGCTTTTCACGGAGACTTGAGGAAAAGCTGCACGACAATTGTAGTCCCTAAAATCCCCTTCCTTATCTAGATTACTGTTTAATTTGTTTCAAACAGTTGTATTTTCATTTAGACATTAGTTTTAGCACTGTTAGAATGCTCATGTAGTTGTGACACAAGATTCCAAGATTAGATTAGTCAGTGTTTTGAGTTATTATATTTATTTTGGATTTCTATGGCTTTATTTCTTATTAAATTGTTTTCAAATTGGTTTTAAAATAATTAGTTGTGTATTAATATTGGCTTTCCTAGCAAGTGGATGTTAGGCGCTATCATGGTCCCACGGTTGGGATTTCGGATCGTGACAAGTTGATATCAGAGCGCTAGGTTGCGTAGGTCTCACGAGTCATGAGCAAGCTTAGTAGAGTTTGGAGGATGGGTATGGAGACATCTGTACTTATCTTCCAGAGGCTCTAGGGCTTTAGAAAATTTTTACTTCATTCTTTCTCTATCGTGCGATTTTATTCTGTTATTGAATTTGAGCCATTATATTCTTGTCGCAAATGGCGAGGACAAGAATATTCCTCACTCTCCCAACTTATCAAACTCCCTCATTTTCACTCCTAGGTGCAAGCATCAAGGTATGAAGGCTTAATCTTTGGGCTCTTTATGTTCTATTGCATCATCATCATCTTCTTCTTTTTCTTTTTCTTCTTCTCTCCTTTATCTCTCAATAGCTAGGTTTCAAATGAGTTATTTTCTTTTGTCAGAAACTGTTTGAAAAATGTTCAAATTATATGTTAATTTTTGGGTGAGGTTAGTTGAGAGTGTGAGCTTATTTATTTGCTGTAAAAATGGGAAAGTCTCAGTACCCATGGCCTTGTTAAAATAAGAGTGATTTTGTGCGCTTACTATGTGTTCGATGAAAGGCCTGGTTGAGATTCTTGCAACTTTTGGCAAGTGTTAAGTAAGACCTAGTTTAAGTGCCTCAGAGGTCGCAAATGCGACTGAGAATTCGCAATTGCAAACAATAAAAAGTCAGCAATTTTCGCAATTGTGATTGTTTCTTCGATTTTGTTGTGGGCTCTAGTTCGCAATTGCGAACCACTTTTCGCAATTGTGAGGCCTGAGCGTCATTTTTTTCACTTCCTAATATCCCTATTTTGTGTCCCGAACACTTCCAAACTTCCTTAAACTTGGTAGATTGATCAAAAATAATAAAATAAACTATTCTAAAAAAGAAAATTTCAAAAACGACTAAAAATTTAAAAACGATAGGTTGCCTCCCATCAAGCGCCGCATTTAACATTGTGGCACGACGCAGATCAACTTTACCAATTTTCCTGCTACTTGGACGTTATGAATTAGGTACCTAACATGGACTCAAGCTTCTGACCACGAGCAGGGGGGGATAGTAAGTAGATGATCAAGCCACACATTAATCTCTTCATTTTGCATTTCTTGGCTTTGAGGGATGTCATTTTGCCTTATTGAATATGAAAATTGCAAAATGTATGACTCTTTTTTTTTTCTTCTTTTTACTTCCATATGGATTCGTGCGGCTCAATTCCCATATCATCATGCAATTCCAAAGTTGAAAAATGCTTGGAATGCAACCTCAAGCCTTCAAATTGTAAATTTTTCCGAATTTTGACATCCTCTTTTTTCCCCGAATTAGAGTCAACTTCAACCATATTTTAAATTACACCTATTAATTCTAATTTCATATTTTTCTTGGCATCACTAACAAGTATGAAGTCATTTGGCGGATGTTCAATTCTTGATTTCTCAAAATAAAGCTCACTTTTTTCCTCGAAGTTGGAATCTTCTTGACCGTTTTCCACACTTTCAAATCGATAGGCATAGTGACCCTCAATAAATTATTTCATTTGATCATCCAAAGTGCGGATATTTTCATCTTTTTGATTCAAAACTTGTTTCATATCCTCGAGTGCCAAGTTGTGCTTCTCCTCATTTTCAAGAATGGCCTCCAACATGAGCATCATTTTCTCATTTTGAGCATTTGAGAGTTCTTCTTGATTTTGATCAACTGCCAAAGAAGGAATTTTGGCTTCAACATCTAAGGAAGGTTCTTGGCTATCATTCACTTTCGAGGCTTTTTGGACCTCTAAAGCTTCAAGCATTTCTCCCATTTTAAGTTTAGCTTTTCAAGCACCCAATCATTTTGGAGACTATTTTTTAAAAGCTCCTCCATGGCATTTTGCTCTTTGTTTCCTTCTTCAAGTAGGCACTCTAACAAGAGCTTGAACTCTCCATTGTGACCGTGCTCGATTTCTTCCACTTCCATATCCCTATAATTTTCATCAAAAAAAGTAGATTCATCATAGCGGGGGATGGGGGAAGGGAAGGACAAATAAGCAAAATTATCCCAATGACCATTTTGATGATCACACTTATCACAAGTACTCCACTCATGAGTTTGAGATTGTGCCCACAATTCGCCCCCGGGAGAATTTAAACAACTTTGCCAAGAGTGTGGTCCTCCACAATAAGGACAAAGGTCAACAATGTATGAACAACTACCATCCGACCAATTTTCATTACGCGATGTCATTTTTCAAATTTACAAAAATAAACAAGAAATAAATAAGAAAATAAACTAAGATAAGAAAAATTAATTACGCAAATATTCACAAGTTTGGACCAAAGCACTTACGCTTACTTCTCAAACAACCTAAATATGCCAAATTGTTCCCCGACAACGTCAATTTTGATGACATCCAAATTCACTACGAAAAAGTAAATGGACACGGTCGCATGCAATATAATTTACCTAACTATGAGTTGGGGTCGAATCCTACAAAGAACAATATGCAGGCGATTAGGCATGTAAGAGAATTATCACTTATTATGCTAAGACAAACACTTGAAAGATTTTGAGAAAATATTTATGTCTAAATGCGAAAATGTAAACTAACCTAGAAAGAAAGTAAAATGATCAATGGCTACAAGCATGGATGCATTGGGAATTACACTCAAGTAACGATCCAATGTATTTCATGATTTTACAAATGAGCGAGTTTATGTTAATTAGCTTCAGGTAATAATTCTATATTAGCTTCTTCTGAAAACTAACAAGACTTTTTAATTGAACTATCCCTAAAACAATTAGGAGATTAAGCACACCCGAATATTGCTACAAGTAGTTCAATCCTACCCCTAGGTAGAATCTATAAAGTGAGGGTTAAAGCCTCAAGTTCTTGTTAATTAATCTTTCCCAACCCCAAATTATCTTTCCCAAAATTAATTCAAAGTTAATGGGCGAGCCCTAGGGTTAGCTAATCTCTTTGGAAACATTAAAGAACAAGAATAATTAAAGAAATACTAACTCACTTCATAATAAATAAAAATCGTTCAATACATAAGCACAATAAGATATTTAATCCACACTTTAAATAGGAATATTCCCATAATCAAGATTCAAGTGTTGGAATAAATGCTATACACTTAGATATACAATACAAAGCAAGGAAATGAAGAAATGAATATAAATGGGTAAGAAATTCTCAACCAATAGCTTCAAATCTTCAAGACTCAAGTGTGTGTGCAACAACCCTAGCTTCCAAACTTGTGTGCTCTAGTCCAAAGACTAAAGAATAAGCCAAAAAATGTGTTTCCAATAAGCTAGGTCATATATTAAAGGGTTTGGGCCAAAAATGTGAAATTACAGAAGTACCCAGAACTGAAGCACGATATAAGCAATTGCGAATATTAGTTCGCAGTTGCGAAACCTGAGATTACTGTTGCACATTGCATTTGCGATCTTTATGTTCGCAATTGCAAACTTGGCACTGTGCACTTGGTTTCACATTTGCGATGGAGATCGTCGCATTTCTGAATGTTGAATGTTTGGTTTGACTTCGCATTTGCGACCCTCTTTTTGCATTTGCGAACTCTGAGTAGAATGTTTGGCTTCGCATTTGCCAAGTTGATATCACAATTGCAACATCTGAAGCCTTTTTCTAGATTTTCTTCTTTTCAACTTCTTTTTGACTTGTTTTCACTTTGTTTCTTCATGATCACTTCTAAATAACATATAGCCTATAAAATAGAATTAAACGACATTAAAAACATGATTTTATCAATCAAATATAGCACAAATTTAAGCTTAAAGATGAGATAAGTTGGTAAAATACCAACTTATCAAACATCTACAATCGAGCAGGAGCCGGAGCCGGAGCCGAAGCCTCAAGTTGTAGCCACTACCTGGGTTAGGGGCCGGGGCCGAGGTAGGAGCCGAAGTAGAGGCAGATCTCAGCATAGAGCACGTGCAGCATCACCTATTGCAGAGCCTCAGTTCAAGCAGGAGGAGGATATCCCTGTTCAAACTGCACTAGTTCGACCAACTCAGGTATCATAGGGGTTCACAGCCACTCCCATACTTCAAGACACCCTATTCCGCTTAGTGAGCTTTATGGAGAGTGTGGCCCAAGATGATGCATTGCCTGTAACATCAATCATCTCTCAGATTAGAGGAGGAGCTTAGACTCCCGCTACTCACCCTCCGTAGCTGATGGCTCCCATATATCAGACTCCAGCTGTTCTAACAGTTAGAGTGGTTCAGCCTATTATTGCTATACAACACGGGGAGAGGCCTGCTATTTTGTCAGAGGGGTTGAAGAGGTTGGACAAGTTCACCAAGCTCTTCCCTATTCATTTTGGTGGTACACCTTCTGAAGATCCACATGATTACTTGGACCATTGCCACGAGGTGTCGCACAATATAGGTATTGTGGAATCCAATGGAGTTAACTTTGCAGTATTTAAGATAACCGGTTCTGCCAAGAGATGGTGGCCGGACTATGTTCAAAGCAGACCACCAGGTTCACTTCCCCTCACTTGGGATCAGTTCTCACAGCGATTCTTGGAGAAGTTAATCCCTTTTACTCTGAGAGAGAACTACCGCAACCAATTTGAACATCTACAGTAGGGTAGCATGATTGTTACCCCGTACGAGACCAAATTTGTGGACCTATCTGGCCATGCAGTTATCTTGATTCCTATTGAGATGGAGAGGATGAGAGGATTTATAAATGGCCTTACTTAGAGTATTAGGTTACAGATGGAAAGAGAGACTACGAATGATATTTTTTCCACTAGGTTATAGATATTGCTATACAGATCGAGAGGGTTCGTGGTCAGGGCAGAGAGTTGACCTCTAAAAAGAGGTCTCGTCATTTCGGTGGTTTCTGTGGTGCCTCATCTGGAGGCTGGGGTTCCTTTGGTAGAGGCCATCCTAGCAGGCTGGTACAGTCAGTACTTCAAGCATCAATGGTGCTTCGAGCAGCTGTAGTTCTTATGGATCTTGTCCTGAGCTGCTAGCCTACAATGCACCTCCATCTCTCATTAGTGCATCGTCAATTTAGAGCTATCACAGTCGGATGGGAGAAATTGATTATCCATTAATTATGACACCTAGTTTATGTGAAATAAAGGTGAAATTTGGGGATTTTAGACTATGTTGTAGGAGAGTAAGGTTTGATCATTTGGGGGTCAATTTATGGTTGGAATTGGATGAAATTAGTATCGCTGGACTCGCATTTGAATGGGTGTTTGGAATTTGTGAATTTTGACGGATTCTAGGGTGCGGGCCCGCGGTTAATTTTTTAGGTTGACTTTCTGATTTTGATTAAAAACCTTAGCTTTATTATTTGTGTAGGAATTCATGACTAGAATGAAGTATGCAGACTTGGTCAATCTATCCACAATGACCCATGTTGATACCCAATATTTCCCTCATATATTTTAAAATGCATATATACTTTCAAAATAGTGCATGAGCATCAACCAATATTTTTCCATAATTTTCTCTAATTTTAAAAGGATTTTAATTAATTTATTCTAGCATTTTATTATCCACATAATTACTAATTGCCTCACAAATGATTTTACGATAATTGTATTGCTTAATTTTATCATTTATATTTATATTAAGCTTTAATTATTTCATGAATAGCCATATGTACATGTTAGGTGTTATAATTGCAATAACTTTGCAATAATAGTCCATATGTGCATAATTACATTATTTCACAAGAAAATAACCTTCTTATAGTTTTATAATACTAAGTAATTATTTTAAAACATTTTCATGCACAAATGATATTTTTATTATTTACAAATTATTTTATAAAATTATTTTTACTAAGTTAGTTGGGTATTTAAATAATAGTTCCTTTTCCTTAATCATCTTTTGGACCTAACCCAATTACACCAGCCCAATTACTTAAAATCCTAGCCCAATCCGCCCCAGCCCAAACTAAATAACCCTTATCCGACCCAACACCTCCTCTAATCGTGGTCGTTGATCTATGAGATCAACGATTCACGTTACCTCTTTTCTTTTTTAATCTAACCCCAATCCTAACGCCTCATTTCTCTTAATTCCGCCGCCCTTGAATCCTTCCTCCTCTCTTCTCTCTCAAACCCTTCTCTAAACCTAGCCCACCGTCGTCGGAAACCCTTCAATCTAGAGGGTTCCTTTTGATTTTAGGTTACATCTGGCCTCATATTTCTACTGGCTATTCGATTTCCTTATTGTTTGATGGGGTCTCGAAGATATTCAACACAGACCTGGCTTCAACTTTTCATTTTTTCTCGATTAACCTGCCTATATTCATCTCTATGTTTGTGAGTGTTGGTATCTTCGTGTTCATGGCTTCAAATCTCTGGTTCAAACCAGATTTTTCTCTCCTCTGTCTATTTTTTGCATGAACTAACTATTTCTGGTTAAATCGTTCAGATCTCTTTAGATCTGAAACGATTTGAGTCTATTCATTACTTTTCTTTTAGTATTCTGCTTTTTATTATTACTGTTGGCCGATTTTTGTTTTTCCCTAAAAAACTAGGGTTTCAACTTTTTAAGTTTCTGCAAATGCTTTAAAATGCCTAAAGGCTCAACTCCGACATTTCTTTTCTACTATTCGACTAGTTTCTTTGCTTGATGCTTCATCTCTATGCTTCTACATGGTTGCAGTTTTCTACTATTTAATTATTTACCTTACTGACCTTGCCCGTTTATTTTGGCTCTGTTAAATAAACAGATTAATTGGTTTACTTGCTTAATTAGGGTTTGAAATTATATTTTTTCTTTTTAAAATTAGTATCTTTCTGAGATTTTTTATTTATTCTTTCCTTATATGTGACTTATAATCGGTACTGCCTTTCTTAATTATGTTACTGGCCTGATTTCTGGGTTTGATTTGTTCTGACCAACCTATAAATGGTCGCTGACTTATTTCTTGCCTTATTTAAACCTCAATTTTGTCAGCTAATTGATTTCATATGAGATTTTCCCTAATTTAAGGGGTCTTTCCGGATCCTATCGTGTTAATTGATTGAGTATAACCTTAATTAACTGGTTGAACGATTTGCCTACCTTATTTGTCAACTCTTAATTTCATTTACCTTATTTGTTCTACTCTGCTGAATGATATATAACCTCACCATTCTAATTTTTTTTAAAAGCACACGAACACACACTCAGACTCAGACATCTATACTTACAAGCACACACTGATACACACTTACACACTTACAGTTCTTTGATTTGTTGCACTGTCTAGCTGGCTGAAAGCCAAGGCTAGACTCTTGGATTTCATTCGTATTCACCTTCATATTTGCTATCTCCTTAACTGGTATGCCCCCATTTCCGTTATCATGTTCTCTTCTATATGCTATGTAGTTAGACTTCAATATGATTCTGTTTGCCCTTCTGTTTCCTATTTACTGTTCTCTTAACTAGTACGTCTCAATTCCTGTTACGATGTTCTATTTTTTATGCTATGTAGTCAGTCTATTATAGACCTCAACATGTTCCTGTTTGATACATGATTCCTAGTCATCTTGTTCTCACTTGTTATGCCTCAATTATTGACATATGATTATATGATTAGCTTTTGTTTGCCATGTGTTTCCTGCTGGCATTCTCCCTAACTAGTATGCCTCAAATCATATTAATTTGCTTTGTTCTATGTGGTTATGTGATGGGCTTAACTTAGCATGTCTGGCCCTTGATTTCTGTTTACTGTTTTTTTCTAGACTAGAGAGCTTTAGTTCCTGCTATCCTGTACTATATGTTTGTTTGGTTAGTTATTTCAAACTCCAGCATGCTTCTATTCAATATATATCTATCTGAGTCCACCTAGTGATAGTTAATAAACTAAGTTATGTGAAACCCTGTCTAAATCAGTTGTATGTTCCCTGTTCTAAACATGGCTGGATACTACAAGCATGTAATGTGGCTAACTCTGTCTGTTAATTCAAGTGTCCTTACTTTTTGTGATCATTGATATAAGTATCCAGTTTAAACAAAAAAACAATCTTCTTGAATCACGTGCTGAGTATGGATTCTGTCTATACAACTCTATTTACAACCTTGTAGCCTGAATCTATTTGCTTCTAAAACTAAACTATTTTTTAAAACTGTCCCCTTTACCTTCTATGTACTAGTTTTCAAATTGCTACTCTTAGTTCTTTAGGTTCCTACAAACCCTAGTGTGAGTACTGCCTAGGGTCCTTGAGACTCCTTTGAACTCTATGTCACGGCCCTAAACCCAGACCCGATCGTGATGGCGCCTCTCGTAAAGACAAGGTCAGCCGACATAAACCCCCAATAAAATTAACAAATAACAATTCATAATTAAGTCGTTAATAATGATAAATCCCATAATAGAGTGAAATATATCAACTGCGGAAAACCAAACACAACCTGACATTGGGGTGTCACCAGTCATGAGCATCTAACATATTCTAAGAGTATGAAAGAGTTTATACAATCTATTACATAACTAGGACAAGGGAAATGAAATAGGAGGGAGAAATACTGGGCTACGAACGTCGAACAGCTACCTAGTGGACTCCGAATAGCCTGCTGAGCAATCAACGCTCACTAGCAGGACCTGAAGCTCCTGAATCTGCACATAGGGTGTAGGGAGTAAAGTGAGTACTCCAACATAGTCAGTAATAACAATAAATGAAGACTGAACGATAAGAAATCACGTAAAAACACAACAAAATGCTATAAAAAAGCAGAGTAAAACCAGATAATCGCAATAAAATAGTGAAATTTTATAAAACACCTTGGTTCATAATAAGCTTCTTTAAAACACCTTTTCAACAGTTAAACAAGTAAATGAAAAGTAACTAGGAAAGATAAACACATAAAATCCGCCCCTCGGGCACAACATCAATAGAAATAGCCCCTCGGGCAATAACATGGAACAACAATAGCCCCTCAGACTATATCTCATATCACAATGGGTACCCGTGCTCACTGGGGGTGTACAGACTCCGGGAGGGGCCCCTTACGACCCAATCGCAATATCAAGCCATCTCGTGGCATAATTAATAGGCTCTCAGCCTCATATCAAGCCACCTTGTGGCGTACAACTCAATCCCTCAGCCTCATAATCATAATCAGAACAACACTGTTGCAATGTGTAGCCCAATCACATAATAATCCTTACAACATAGGCCCTCGGCCCTACTCAGTCAGAAATCTCTCAAAGCCACTCGGGCACAATAAAATATGATGCTCAACCCAAAATATCATTTAAAGTGTTAAAACAGAGTAAACATGGCTGAGTTATGAAAACAGTATAATATAGCATGACTGAGTACAAATATAAAATCAAAACATCGAGAAAATATTAATAAAAATCCCCTAAGGGTCCAAACAATTGGCACAAGGCCCAAATATGGCATTCGGCCCAAAAGATGATGATAGCAGACAATTTTCAATCAAATACGCAGTAAAATAGTCATTAGGGATGAACTAAGTCACAATCCCCAACAATGTACGACCCCACGCTCGTCATCTAACGTGGGTGTCACCTCAACATAGCACAACGATATGTAATCAGGGGTTTCATACCCTCAGGACAACATTTACAATCATTACTCACCTCAATCCGGTCTAAACTCTAGCCCGCGATGTCTTTGCCCCTCGGATCGGCCTCAACTTACGTCGAATCTATCCAAAATCAGAATCATGACGTCAAAATATGCTAAGGGAACGAAGCCCATGTGAAAATAATCAATTTACAACATGAATCCCGAAATTAACCAAAACCCGACCCCTGGGCCCACGTCTCAAAATTCGATAAAATTTACATCAATAGATTCTTTATCTTCCCACGAGTTCATACATATCAAAAGTCACAAATCCGACCACAAATGGCCCCTCAAATCGTCAAGTTAAAGTCTCTAATACCAAGCCCTAATCCCTAATTTTTAACCCTTAATTTCCATTAATTTCAATTCAAATCATTGAAAAAATGCCATAGAATCGATTATTAGTTTCAAAAATCTTACCTCCAGACGTTATCCCTTGAATCCCTCTTCAAAATGGCTTCCCCAAGCTCAAACCCGAATAAAAATGGTGAAGAAATAACTCAAAATCGCGAAGGAAGTCTTTTGTACCTTCTAGACCAGGCTTTTCACAACTGCGACCCAAATCCCGCTCCTATGGTCCTGCTTATGCGGTCTAGAGGACCACACCTCTGGTTTTCACTTAAGTCCTCAATTTTTGCATCTGCGATGCACAATCCGCACTCGCGCCATCACAGGTGCGACTCCTTTACCACTTCTGCGGTTCTTGCCTTCCTTGGCTCCTTCCGCTTCTGCGACTGATCTTCCGCATCTGTGGAGATCGTACCTACGGCCTCCCAAACGTAGATGTGGTTATGATATTAGTCCTACAACCTCAACTGCCATTTCCAAATTCCTATCTTTCCGTCAACTATCCGAAATCAGCCCGAGGCCCCTGGGACCTCAACCAAAAGCAAAAATAAGTCACATACCACCATCCAAACTTATACTAATCTTCAAAACACCTCAAACAACATTAAATCAATCAAAACACATCGAATTCAAGCCTAAGGTTCCAAAATCTTCCAAATTACGCTTTCGATCAAAAAGTCTGCCAAACCATGTCCGAATGACCTGAAATTTTGCACACACATCCCAAATGACACAACGAACCTACTTCAACTTCCGGAATTCCATTCCGACCTCTATATCAAAATCTCACCTATCAACCGAAAAATGCCAAAATTCCAATTTCGCCAATTCAAGCCTAAATCTACTTCGGACCTTCAAAACACATTTCGATCACACTCCTAAGTCCCAAATCATCTCCTGAAGCTATCCGAACCATCAAAACTCAATTCCGAGCACTTAACACGTAAGTCAATATCCGGTTGACTTTTCCAACTTAAGCTTACTCAAAAGAGACTAAGTGTCTCAAACTTTACCAAAACCTCTCCGAACCTGAGCCAATCAACCCGATAACACATAATACCGCTGAACAAGACAATAAAAGGCAGAATTGGGGAAAACGAAGTGGTAACTCATGAGACAACTGGCCGGGTCGTCACACTCTGACACATTAGGTTGGATTTCCAACCATTTATGAATTCTGTGTTGAATACATGGTTCTAGTGTGAGCATTGCCTGGGGTCCCTGAGGCTCTTTGGGAAATTTGACACACTAGAAGCTTGGTTTAATGTGCTATGAATGGATCCCTGCTACTGTCTCAAGACTGTTGTGCTAAAGGCTTGGCTCTCAGGTTTATATTGGCCCTGCTAAGGCTCCCTATAGTATAATGATTCTTATTGTGTAATTTATTCATATTGGCTTGTAATAATCTCTGTAATAAACCGATATGGGGTTATTAGTAAAAGCTGGGGGGTCTATTCTCATATCTTTTGTTAAAATTGGGTAGAAATCCTGTCTATATGACTTAACTATGCTGATTGCACTATGTGAATACTGTACTGTGATCCTGCCTGTAGGTTTTTTATGATCGTTCGATTTTGTGCTCCACAACTACATGTTAGAAACCCTACTTATAGGACTTTATATTCAATTTTGTGCAGTAGAAATCCTGCTTGTAGGATCTACATGTATTTTTAACTCAGCGTGCACTAGTGACCATGTCCATAGGGTTTTGTCTGTTTAATTAACAAACTTTCCTGGTGATGTGCTTAAGAATTCTGCCCACATATGATTAATAGGAATCATGCCTATATGTTTACAATTGTAGATACCATGCCTATAGGATTTCAAAATCAGTTTTTGCATTTAAAAATCATGTATATAGGATTTCAAAACCCGTTTCAGCACTTAGAAAGCATGCCTATAGTATTTCAAAATCATTTTTTGCATTTAGATATCATGCCTATAGGATTTCAAAATCAGTTTCTACATTTAGATATCATGCCTATACTTGAGTAAGAAGTTCACACCTTACGAAACACGATATTCTTTGCTAGAACGCACTTGCTGTGCTTTGACATGGATAGCTCAGAAATTGAGGCATTACTTCTGTGCCTATACCACATACCTAATATCCAAGATGCACCCTCTGAAGTACATCTTTCTGAAGCCCATGGCAACCGGGAAGTTATCCAAGTGGCAGATATTGTTAAGTGAGTTCGATATCATCTATGTAACTCAGAAGGCGGTCAAAGGACAAGCATTGTCAGACCATCTTGCTAAAAATCCTATGGGAGGAGAATATGAACCCTTAAAAACGTATTTTCCTGATGAAAAAGTATCATTCGTAGGAGAGGACATTGCTAAAGCCTACGATGGTTGGAGAATGTTCTTTGATGGGGCTGCAAACTTCAAAGGAGTGAGCATTGGAGCAGTTTTGGTATAAAAATAGGCCAACATTACATGGTATCCGCAAAGCTTAGGTTTCTGTGCACCAACAATATGGCAGAATACGAGGCTTGCATCATGGGGCTCAATTTGGCCATCAATATGAATATACAAGAGTTGCTGGTAATTGGCAATTCAGATCTTCTGGTATATCAGGTTCAAGGAGAATGGGCTACGAAGAACACCAAGACACTACCATACTTGTATCATGTGCAGGAATTGATGAAGAGATTCATAAAGATAGAATTCAAATATGTGCCCAGAATTCAAAATGCGTTCGTAGATGCACTGGCCACTTTTTCATCAATGTTACAACATCCAAATAAGAATTTCATCGATCCCATCCTGGGTGAGGATCCATAATCAACTGGCTTACTGTGCTCATGTTGAGGAAGCAACGAATGGAAAACCTTGGTTCCACGACATCAAAGAATATTTGGTGAAAAGAGAATATCCAGAAAAGGCAAATCGTGCTAAAAAATGCACACTGCGGATGTTCTCCAATCACTTCTTCCAAAGTGGAGGGACCTTGTATATAAGAACTCCTGATCTGGGGTTGTTAAGGTGTGTTGACGCCAAAGAGGCTTCCAGATTTCTTGAGGAGATACATGCCGGAACTTGCGGAACACATATGAACGGTTTTGTTCTAGCCAAGAAGATACTTAGAGCTGGATACATTTGGATGACCATAGAAACGGATTGCATCTGGTACATTAAAAAATGCCACCACATGATAAAGGTGTCACCGAATGAGTTCAATGCAACAAGTGCACCTTGGCCTTTTGCTGCCTGGGGAATGGATGTCATCGGTCCAATAGAGCCCACCGCTTCTAATAGATACCGGTTCATTTTAGTGGCTATCGACTATTTCATAAAATGGGTAGAGGCTGCATCTTACAAAGCTATAACTATGAAAGTCATCACAGATTTTGTCAAGGATCATATTATTTGCCGATTCGGGGTTCCCGAGTCCATTATCACTGATAATGCCGCTAATCTCAACAGTGATCTGATGAAAGCTATGTGTGAAACCTTCAAAATTAGGCATAAAAACTCTACAACATACATGACTCAAATAAATGGAGCTGTGGAAGCTGCCAACAAGAACATCAAGAAGATACGAAAGAAGATGGTAGAAAATCACAAACAATGGCACGAGAAGTTACCCTTTGCCCTATTGGAATACCGCACTACGGTTCGCACATCAACTAGGGCAACTCCATATTTACTGGTTTATGGTACCGAAACTGTCATTCCAGCTGAGGTAGAAGTTCCTTCTTTAAGGATAATACAAGAAACCAAACTCAGTGACGCAAAATGGATAAGGAGCTGCTATGAGCAACTAGCCCTCATAGATCGAAAAAGAATGAATGCAATATGTCACAGTCAGCTTTATCAGAATAGAATGTCCAGATCTTTCAACAAAAGGGTCAGACCCAGACAATTCGCACTAGGGCAATTGGTGCTGAAGCGGATCTTCCCACATCAGGATGAAGCCAAAGGAAAATTTTCACCCAACTGGCAAGGCCCCTACATGGTTCATAGGGGGCTAACAGGAAGAGCACTCATACTTGCAGAAATGGATGGAGAAGTTTGGCCAAAATCTATCAATTCAGATCCAGTCAAGAGATATTATGTTTAGATTGTTTACATTCATTCATCTGATGTAACTGAACTACGCTTGACCTGATTCCCGTTTAAGAAGGGATATGTAGGCAGCCCTGTGGGTTCGGTCATATCTTAATAAAATCTTCATTTCCCTCAGAACCAAAAACCGGGCCAGAATTTTGAGGAGGACCCTCAAAATTCCGAAACAAGTCCAGCCGACACCATCATATGCTAACTGGGGCAGAATTTTGAGATGGATTTTCAAAATTCTGGAGCAGATCCAACAAATTTTGTTGCATGCAGAACGGTTGAAGGTTCAAACTGGGGCAAAATTTTGAGGAGGACCCTTGAAATTCTATTGCAAGGAAGCTGCAATGTCTCTAAAAGTGCTACAGTAATTAGTTTATCTAATTTACTTGATATTACATACCACTATGTTTTTAAATAACTCTATTTCATTAATAAGTACATATTTTTGAAAACTTTATTTCTATGGCCGCCAGGTGTTACTTAGGGTAACTCGAACAGGGCCTATAGAACAGGGCAAAGTAAGCAGACAAGGGCATGAACCACCCTCCCCTACAAAACTCATGATTTTCCTTTGGATGTAGGCATAGTGAACATAACAGAAGTATTCGCAAATATACACATGTCAAAATCACTATCAATCAATCCATTAGATGCAAATATATTTCCAGCTAAGAAATATTCTACTCCTATTTACTACTTGTTCACTGTATAAGGCTAAGCATTGCCTTCTCAGTGAATAAGACTAAGTCCTATCTCAAATATTGTATGAGGCTAAGCCCTACCTTTATATTTGCATAAGGATAAGCATTTCCTTCTCTTTGCATGAGACTAAGCCCTGTCTCAAATCTTGCATGAGGCTAAGCACTGCCTCTCTATTTTCATAAGGCTAAGCATTGCCTTCTCTTTGCATAAGACTAAGCCCTATTTCAAATCTTGCATGAGGCTAAGCCTTGCCTCCATATTTGCATAAGGCTAAGCACTGCCTTCTCTTTGCATAAGACTAAGCCATGCCTCAAATCTTGCATGAGGCTAAGCCCTGCCTCTATATTTGTATAAGTCTAAGCATTGCCTTCTCTTTGCATGAGACTAAGCCTTGTCTTAAATCTTGCATGAGGCTAAGCCCTGCCTCCATATTTGCATAAGGCTAAGCATTGCCTCTCTTTGCATGAGACAAAGCTCCATCTGAAATCTTGCACGAGGATATTCTCTGCCTCCATATTTGCAAAAAGCTAAGCATTGCCTTCTCCCTGCATAAGACTAAGCCTTGTCTCAAATCTTGCATGAGGCTAAGCCCTGCCTCCCTATCTACATAAGGCTAAGCACTTCCTTCTCATGGGACTAATCATTGTCTCCCCTTGTATAAGTGTTGCTCTATACTAAACTTTGAATTATCTTCTTCTATTGGGGCTAAGCTCTGCCCCCAAATACTGTGCAAGGCTAAACATTGCCTTGTTATTACCTTCGGTATCATGTCTTTGCATTTCATAGGCTGATGTATGGCCAACTTGTCCAAAGGCGTCATAGTCCGAAGGCATCATCCTCATAGCCTGAAGACAACATGTCATGGTCTGAGGATCTCCCAATACTGCATGTCATTATTCAAAGGCGTCATGGTTCAGAGACACCATTTTCATGGTCCGAGAACATCATTTCATGGCTTGTGAATCTCTTATCTCATGATTAATGGCCCAGGATGTCATGGTCTAAAGACTTCATCCTCTCTATCCAATGACAACCTTCATGGTCTAAAGGGAATTTGCATCATGTTAAATTCTCACAATAATATATATACTTGCATGCATTGTGTTTTAAGTTTTGCAGGAAATCCAGGAAGTAACCGTTCTTCAAACAAGAGCAACTTTTGCTCCGGTTTCCACCATACCATTTGTGCCTTACCATTATTACAAATGGAACCAACTCCCATCAATTACCCACCTTTACTTTATGACCATTCAGATACCTGCCTTATGGCACACCCGTTACAATTTAGATTCGCCTTCATAACTCCGCACAAACCCATCTGATACTATCCTTCACAAAAGAACCTTTTCTGAAACTTGCTACCATTCCTATAACAAATCCATTGACCTTATTCACTGTTGGGTCCAGAACTACACATGGCCTAATTCTTGTAAAACCAGGGATATGTAAGCAGCTCATAGACTAAGGTGAGGCATCTATTTTTCAAAACATCCCATTCAGTTAAAATCGGTTATCATTTCTTTACCCGAAAACTCTTTCATCCTTCCTGGGTAAAGAGGGGCAGCTGTTGATACCCAAACTCCAGCATGCTTCTATTCAATATATGTTTATCTGAGTCTACATAGTGATTGTTAATAAACTAAGTTATGTGAAACCCTGTCTAAATCAGTTGTATGTTCCCTTTTCTGAACATGGATGGATACTGCGAACATGTAATGAGGCTAACTCTATCTATTAATTCAAGTGTCCTTATTTTCTGTTATCACTGATATAAGTATCTAGTCTAAACAAAAAACACTCTTCCTGAATCATGTGCTGAGTATAGATTCTGTCTGTACAACTCTATTTACAACCTTGTAGTCGGAATCTATTTGCTTTTAAAACTAAACTATTTTCTAAAACTGTCCCATTTACCTTCTATGTACTGATTTTTAAATTGCTACGATTAGTCCTTTAGGTTCCTACCACCCCCAGTGTGAGCACTGCCTAGGGTCCCTGAGACTCCTTTGAACTCTGACACATTGGGTTGGATTTCCGACCCTTTATGAATTCTGTGTTGAATACATGGTTCTTGTGTGAGCGTTGCTCGGGTCCCTGAGGCTCTTTGGGAACATTGACACACTAGAAGCTTGGTTTAATGTGCTATGAATGGATCCCTACTACTGTCTCAAGACTGTTGTGCTGAAGGCTTGGCTCTCAGGTTTATATTGGCCCTGCTAAGGCTCCCTATAGTATAATGATTCTTATTGTGTAATTTATTCTTATTGGCCTGTAATAATCTCTGTAATAAACAAATATGGGGTTATTAGTAAAAGCTGGGGGAGGGGGGTCTATTCTCATATCTTTTGTTAAAATTGGGTAGAAATCCTGTCTATAGGACTTAACTACGACTGATTGCACTATGTGGATACTATACTATGATCCTGCCTGTAGGTTTTTTATGATTGTTTGATTCTGTGCTCCACATATGCATGTCAGAAACCTTGCTTATAGAACTTTATGTTTAATTCTGTGCAGTAGAAATCCTGCTTGTAGGATTTACATGTATTTTCAGGTCAGCGTGCACTAGTGACCATGTCCATAAGGTTCGGTCTGTTTGATTAAAAAAATTTTCTGGAGATGTGCTTAAGAATTCTGCCCACCTGTGATTAATAGGAATCATGCCTATAGGTTTACAATTGTAGATACCATGCCTATAGGATTTCAAAATCAGTTTTTGCATTTAGAAATCATGCATATAAGATTTCAAATCAGCACTTAGAAAGCATGCCTATAGGATTTAAAGATAAAATCTACCTTTTAAAATTAGTAGTTGATTTAGAGCTTAGATACCATGTCTATAGGGTTCTGCCTGACTATCACTTAGGCAAGCCTATGGTTAACTAAAATTCTGGGTCTAAAACTGTGGTTGCTTGTTTGAAATATGCCCGGATTCAGAGTATTAACAAAATCAGTAGGCAAACTGATAGGTACTTGATAACTTCAAACTATGCCTTATACAAAGACACACACGGACGTAGCAAATATAATCTGAGTAATTCTGCCCAGAGTCGAACCACAGAGAATTAACCTATCAATTACTTTTGACTGATTTACTAAATTCATAGAATCAATTTTCCCCAAACTTTGTAATTCACAATTGATGATATTTCTAACAACTAAAGTCCGAAAATAATTTACAGTTGAAAATTAACTATGCTTGATGTGTAAACAGTTGGAATAAAGTCTAAGGCAATGGTTTCTCCTTGGTAATTTCCTTGGTTGTACGTTTCTTATAGCAATGCCTTAGTTGTCTCTATCAATCAAGAACTCTCCGGCTATCATAAATCTCTCTAAGGCAATTATGATAATTTACTAGACGCACTCTCTCAAGCTACGCTAGCTTGATTCACATTACCGTTCTTTTAGATTGCACCCGAGATATCGTTATCTCTAATCTAATCTCTAAACCCTCGGTTATGACTCTCGTCTATACTCTAGGAGTGATATTGTTCAAATAACTACCTAAATATGCACTCTCTCTCAAGGAGATACATAATAAATAGGAACGGATAATTGAGGGCCCTTTCAACTAACCACAATCAAAATGTAGATGAAAAAATATAGATTAACAACCAATTCAAACTATATTAATATAACAACCAAGTAATCCCCAACTGGTTTCACT
This sequence comes from Nicotiana sylvestris, assembly GCF_000393655.2. Taxonomy (NCBI): domain Eukaryota; kingdom Viridiplantae; phylum Streptophyta; class Magnoliopsida; order Solanales; family Solanaceae; genus Nicotiana; species Nicotiana sylvestris. The sequence continues at coordinate 61,804,724 of NC_091061.1, read as the reverse complement.
AAAACATTAGATTAAAGTATTTAGCTACTCATGACAGCGTAAGAATAAACTACGAAAATATTCATAATGGAAAAATTGCAAGAAAATTAGAAGAGAATAAGAACTATGATGTTTTGGGTGATCTCTCACACTTGTTCTTCTTGCCAAAATAATCTCAAAATCAGCTCTCCCTTCTTGGGCGAGTTTCCTACATCTTATAAGGGTTTTACAAAAGTTTTCCCGACTTGACACTTTGGCCCCTTAAATTCTGGGCTGTGAACATGCCGTCGCGGACGCAGCGCTAACCGCGGAGAACACTGCCTCCAACCGCGGCGCGGACCGCGGTGCGTGTGCTGGGCCTTTTTGTCTTCGCGTTCCTTCTCTTTTTGCTCTTTTGTGTTTGGGTACTTCTTGAGTGGGTGTTTTCTTCACGTTATTGCCTCTAAACACTTCATGTTGCTTCCTCACATCTTATATTCCTTGCGAAACCACATATCATTAATTAAAGCATTTTATTGGCAACTTACATTATAAAACAACAATAAAGCATGGGCAATTATAGTGTAAATAACAACTATACAACCTATTATCAACACCCCACACTTAAATTATTGCTAGTCCTCGAGCAATTCACCACACTCCATAAAAATACATTTCCTATGCTTTTCCCTCAATGACTCACGCGATGAATATTTCACAAGAGTTACACCTAGTAGTGAACTACTTTTACCTCAAGAATCAAGTTTTTCGTATCCTGTAACATTTTCACTTACTCAAACCACTCTACACAATAGTCAAGATGCACCTTTCCTTTGTGAATCACATGCCCTAACATCACACAAGAGAGTAGTTCCATATATATAATGATAGTGATAACAATTAGGAACTCAAATAGACAGAATTCACTCACTCACCAAAAAGAACATTCACATGCCACAAAGATGCACCATGGCTTTCCCCTAGTGTAGTACTCGACTAATCGAGCCCCACTTAGTCTAAGATCAATAGGACTTTTTTTGGTTGTAATGTAGGCTAAGAGACGGGTAGGATACATTTGGATATAGTGACTAACCTCCCTAAGCACTTTTAGTACAATTACATTGAATTTAAAAATGATCATTTTGTAAGCCAACACTCCCCCACATTTATTTAAACATCCCCATGCATTAGGTGCAATTTGTACAAGCTACCACTTATTAATCACTACAAAATATATATGAACTTTTTTTTTCGTGGTGTTTTTCTTTTTACACTTCACATTCTGCACCTTTTCTCTATTTCCATGGTTCCACTTCAAAAACCAAACCACCAACCCACACTTTTGTTTTCACATAATCTCAATACCAATCTAGTGCTTAGTGAGAGGGAGGAAAATTGGTTCAAACAGCAGGCTATTAAAACAAATGGTTAAGATTCACATTGTGGTTGCCAAAGAAACAGTCTTATAGGCTCAACGAGGTTAACTAAGATGTAATGCATTCAGGTGGGTTCACTTTATATGTCTGTCTCAACAAAGAAATGCCCATATCACTTCTAAAACTGAATGAAGCTACTATTTCGCTTTGCAAACACACATGGCAAGTTCTAGGCATCAAATGTATAACATGGAATACAATGATACTCACACCCACATGGCACATGACTCACTCCGGATTAGTTTATCAAAACATTCTCTTTTGAGTGTTAAAGTTAGGTACAAACATACAATTTTTAAGGCACTTAAATAAGATTCAACCCTTGAAGCTAAGCGCTACACTCTAGCGTCTATCGTGTTCGGGTGTAAGAATGCTAAGGGTTTTTCTTCTTCAATTTTAAGCTCGTCACCCATTAATCCTAACCTAAAATAAAAAAAAAATCTACCTATACCCGGTTCAAGCTAAACCCTTGGAAAAGAACCGTGGCCCAAAGAAAAACCAAGGGGGAGTTACTACACTACCTAAGAAATAAAAAATCTTTTTGGTATTTTCTATAGACTAGCTTCCCTCAAGAAAATTTGTCTAAAGAATCCGTCATTAGGAAGAGTCTTTATATTTCAATTTTTTTTTCTCGACTTAGTCCCTCAAGAACCCCGCCGAAAGAGATCCAACGTCGGGACAAGTCGCTTCTATTTTAACTTCCTAAAAAACTATTACTCTATTTCTCAAGCAACTAACACAAAACAAAAACAAACAGATAATATTCACAAGTACAACATACAACGAAGTTTCCCCCACCCCACACTTAAAATTAAGACATGTCCCCATGGCTTGACAGTATAAAGAGCACTGAGGTAAAGAAACTTCCCTAAAGGGTCACTCTTGATCTGAAACTGTGTCTGGGTTAACGTTGCAAGCGCGACCCAGTGCTCTCAACCAACCCATGAATTTCTTTTCCGACTTCACCTGTCGGTCAGCCACAACATCCATGCGGGATCCCAAGTCAGTGACGGAGGTCCGCAGTCCAGTCATTTCCCGCTCCAAAGCATCCATCCGAGTGCTCCGGCGTGGCTGTGAAGATCCTGCCTCGTCCCCTCTAGGAGGGGCTGTGATCTCAACAGCTTCAACAGCATCAGAATCATCCTCAGACTCAGACTCATCAGACGAGTCATCATTGTGTCGTACTGGCTCTCATCCCTCTTGCCCAATTTTTCTCGCCCGGAAAGGGGTTTTTATAGGTAATTTCCCATCAACTTGGGAGTTCTCAGGAACATTAGCAAGGCGGCATATACGGGTGACAAGCGAAGGGAAGTAGTGGCCTTTGCTTAGTTCGGGAGATCAGATGAACATTTCTTCAGAAAGGACTCGGGCGACATCAAACCCTTGGTGAGTCATGAAGCAGTAGATCATAGCGGCCTGTGGCCCATTTACATCGGTGGTATTGCTGGATGGTAGGAACCGAGTGGTGATGACAGTGAGCCAACATTTGGCCTCCCAAGTAAGAGACTTGGAATGCAGAGTCGTCGGTTGTGCTACCTATTTGGGCTGTCTGCCCGATATACAGATGACCTCCAGAATTCTATCCCAGTCAACCATCGAGCGACTAGTCATGATGTAATGATCATCACCCGTGAATACAGGGAGGCGATACACTCTGCGGATGACCTCTATAGCAGCATTAACCGGGGTGTTGTGCACAGTCACAACCTTATCCTCGTGTTCTGGCAGGTTTGCATAGAATTCCCTCACTAGCTGAATATTTTCTTCCTCGGGAGCCTCAAAGAAGATGTCCAGCTGACACCTCCGTAGCTCATCAAACATATTGGGGCATTCCCTCACCAAAGCCTTCCTGTCGATATAGACCTCATGGAGTAACTTCCTGGCAAGTTTCTGATTGTACCTTGCCTCTGCTTCTACAGAGATGAACCGAGTGCTATCAAACCGTGGTGCACTGGTTTGGCCCCTATCTCGTGAGGAGCCTCCTGCGCCACTAGCAGAGGACCCGGTGTTTTGTCTCTTACGGGCTGAACTCATAATATTTGTCAAAATAGATAAACACGTATTAGGATGAGCCTAAAATGTGTGACTATGGGTGGTTACTCAGACTTCACCACAACCATGTCATAACATCTCCTTATATCACCATTGAGGCAATTTCTCAAACACATTGTGGGCAAGGCATTATCTTCATATTCATGGCCCCAAGGGAATCAAGAAAACTTTCTCAATTCAACTATCTACTACACCCACACATTCCACACTCTTTGTTAACCATCACCCACCAATAATACCATTCCAAACATTCAAAACACAACCCCTTCACCAGACATATACTAAAAACGAAATTACACTAAAAAGAAGAAGAAGAATGAAACAAAACAAAATATTATTACTAATACTACATTAGAACAACATGAACTAGCATAATACAACAAAAACAATAGAAGAAAATGATAAGGGGGGTCAGAAACATACCTTAGGGGGAAGAAGATGAGGGGTGTTGTGAAGGAGGAAGAAAAAGAAGAGAGTATGGAGGGGAGGGTTAGAGAGAGAGAGAGAGAGAAGTGGGGATTGTTTATTTTGATATAGGGAAGGGTTTTAAAATTAAAAAGAATAGTGGGAAAAGAAAAAAAATTACAATTCAGCGGACGTCGCCGCGGTCGGAGACAGAGTCTCCCGCGGTCGTTGCCGTGGTTCAAGCCGTGGCCGCGGTGAAAAACTGAATCGTCCAGTGATTTCTGCGGTCGACGCCACGGTCCGCGGTCCTGGCCGCGGTCGCAGCTGGCAAACATTTTTGTTTTGTTTTGTTTTTTACACGAAGTTACATACTACACTTACAACACATTCGTGGGTTGCCTCCCACGCAATGCCTGATTTAACGTCGCGACACGATGCAAGTGGTTGAGCCTTCACTCCTCATTCGCGTACTAGGGTTCTTTCAAATTGATCACCACTGTATTCCCTTTTTCTTCAGCTATTCCAAGGTAATGTTTCAACCTTTGCCCATTTACTGAGAACTTGTTTGTCCCATCTTTTGACTCAATCTCGATAGATCCACTTGCGAACATTTGCACCACTCTAAATGGTCCTGACCATCGAGACTTTAGCTTACCCGGAAACAATCTCAACCTTGAATTGTACAATAATACCTTGTCACCGGGTTTGAAATTTCTGTCCACAATGTGCTTATCATGTATCTTCTTCATTCTGTTCTTGTAGAGCCTCATGATCTCAAAGGCTTGATATCTAAATTCTTCCAGCTCATGCAACTCTGTCAGTCGATTTTGTCCAGCTGCTTGGGGATCCATGTTCAATTGTTTCAGTGGCCACCAAGCTCTATGTTCTAGCTCCACAGGCAGGTGACAGGCCTTCCCAAATACCAACTTGTATGGTGACATACCTATTGGTATTTTGAACGCAGTTCTATAGGTCTAGAGTGCATCATCAAGCTTCTTTGCCCAATCAGTTTGTGTGGCATTCACTGCCTTGGTTAGTACAATTTTTATCTCCCTGTTGGACACTTCAACCTGTCCACTGGTTTGTGGATGGTAAGGGGTAGCCTCCTTGTGGCATACATCATACTTTGCAAGCAATTTCTCGAAGGCTCTGTTATAGAAGTGAGTGCCTCCATCACTGATGATCGCTCCTGGTATCCCAAATAGGGTGAATATATTCTTTTTCACAAAACCTATCACCACTCTTGCATCATTAGTGGGAAACATTGCAGCTTCCACCCATTTAGGCACGTAATCCACAGCAACAAGTATGTATTTATTGCCAAATGAGCTGACGAAGGGGCCCATGAAGTCAATCCCCCAAACATCAAACACCTCTACCTCTTGAATCGGGTTCATGGGTATCTCGTGGCGACGGGAAATGTTCCCGGTTCGCTGACATTCGTCGCAGCCCTTCACCCATAGGTGTGTATCTCTAAACACTGTTGGCCAAAAGAACCCGGCCTCTAGCACTTTCGCAGCTGTCCTGGCTCTTCCAAAATGTCCTCCATATGTTGATGCGTGACAAGCCTGCAAAATAGAAGATTGTTCTATCTCGAGGACACACCTACGAATCATATTATCAACACAGATTCTAAACAAATAAGGCTCATCCAAATAATACATGCGGCAATCACGATAAAATGTTTTCTTTTGGATAGATGAAAGGTCATAGGGAACAATACCGCAGGCCAGGTAGTTTGCAAAATCTGCATACCATGCCGCCTCCTCAAGACTGGCTGCGAGCAACTGCTCGTCTGGAAAGGTTTCCAGGATCTCTTCGACTTCGACTGATTTTTCAGCTCCTTCAAGTCACGATAGATGATCAGCGACTTGATTTTCTATGTCCTTACGGTCACAAATTTGGAGGTCGAATTCTTGCAACAGTAGCACCCAATGAATCAGGTGCGGCTTAGACTCCTTTTTCTCAATTAGGTACTTGAGCGCTGCATGGTCAGTGTATACAATTACCTTGGAACCAATCAGATATGATCAGAACTTGTCAAACGCAAACACCACCGCCAACATCTCCTTCTCCGTCACTGTGTAATTGAGTTGTGCACTGCTTAGCGTTCTGCTTGCGTAATAAATCGGGTGCATCAGTTTATCTTTTCGCTGCCCGAAGACTGCTCATATAGCATAGTCGCTGGCATCACACATGAGCTCAAATGATTGCTCCCAGTTGGGTGCAACAATGATGGGTGCAGTGATCAATCTCTTCTTCAGTTCCTCAAATGCCAACTTGCAATCATTAGAAAACACAAAGGGCTGATCCTTTTCAAGGAGTTTGCATAATGGGTTAGCAATTTTGGAAAAATCTTTTATGAAACGCCGGTAGAATCCAGCGTGTCCAAGAAAACTTCTCACCGCCTTGAATGAAGTGGGCATTGGTAACTTCTCAATCATGTCAACCTTATCATGGTTGACCTCAATTCCTTTACTGGACACACGATGCCCCAGGACTATACCTTCTTGTACCATAAAATGGCACTTCTCCCAGTTTAGCACTAAGTTTGTCTCCACACATCTTTTAAGCACTATCCTTAAGTTGTGAAGATAGTCTTCGAATGAATCTCCCAACACGGAGAAATCATCCATAAAGACCTCCATAATATCCTCCACCATGTATGTGAAGATGGCTAACATGCACCGTTGAAAAGTCGCGGGTGCATTGCAAAGCCCAAAAGGCATTCTCTGAAAGGCAAAGATGCCATACGGACAGGTGAAAGATGTTTTCTCTCTATCTTCGGGGGCTATTGATATCTGATTGTACCCCGAATATCCATCCAAGAAACAGAAGTGCGATCGCCCAGCCAGCCTGTCCAACATTTGGTCAATGAAAGGTAGGGGGAAATGGTCCTTCTGAGTGGCTGTGTTCAATTTTCTATAATCCATGCAGATACGCCACCTTGTGACTGTATGAGTTGAGATCAACTCATTGTTCTCATTTTTTACAACAGTCATCCCCCCTTTTTTGGCACACATTGGACAGGGCTGACCCTATTACTATCAGAGATGGGGAAAATGATTCCCGCATCTAACCATTTGATTACTTCTTTCTTTACAACCTCTTTCATGTTTGGGTTTAGCCTTCGCTAGTGTTCCCTGGAAGGTCTGTGTCCCTCTTCCAGGAGAATCTTATGCATACAGAAGGCTGGGCTGATACCCTTTATGTCTGCCATGGTCCAGCCAATGGCAGTCTTGTTTTCCTGCAGTACCTGTACGAGCCGTTCTACCTGCACATCTAACAAACCGGATGATATGATAACTGGCAAGGTCGAATCAGGGCCTAAGAACACATACTTGAGGTGATTTGGGAGTGGCTTCAGTTCCAACTTGGGTGGTTCCTCTATTGATGGCTTTGCTGGAGGAGTTGCCCTTTTTTCTAGCTCAAGGGACTCAAACTGAGGTTCCCTTGACCAAAATCCTCGGCCTTCCAGTGCCATGACCCATTCAGCTAACCCTTCACCATCCATTTCTTCTAAATTCGTCAGACATGCCTCCAATGGATCTTTTACAGTTAGGGTCATATCATTTTCTTGCAGGATTACATCCACTGCTTCGACTAGAGAGCAATTAGCATATTCACTGGGTCTCCTCATAGATTGCTGAACATTGAATATGACTTCTTCATCGTTCAATCTCATTTTTAATTCCCCAGTTTCACAGTCGATTAGTGCTCTCCCCGTGGCTAAAAATTGTCTCCCTAAAATAAAGGGTATCTCCTCATCCACCTGACAATCTAAGATTACAAAGTCTACAGGGAACACGAACTTCCCCACTTGTACCAACATATCATCAAGAATACCAGTAGGCCTCTTCACTGTGCAGTCAGCCAGCTGTAGCAGCATCGAAGTTGGCCTATCTCTACCAATACCCAGTTTGGTGTACACAGCTAGCGACATCAGATTTATGCTGGCTCCCAAATCACACAACGCCTTTGCAAAGGCATAACTTCCAATTGTGCATGGAATAGTGAAGCTACCTGGGTCCGACCTCTTTTGAGCCATCGGTTTTGCCACCACTGCGCTGCAGGTCTATGTCAAAGTTACAGTGGATAGATCCTGAAAATCAAACTTCCATGACAATAGATCTTTCATCATCTTAGCATAGCCGGGCATCTCCCTCAAGGCATCCATCAAAGGAATATTCAACTGAATTTGACGCCGTATCTCCATGAATTTCTTATATTGGTGTGCCTTATTTTGTTTGACCAGTCTCTGAGGGAAGGGTGCAGGTATCACCCTTTGTGCATTGCTTGCTGGCTTCTCTCTATTAGAATTTTCTGGCACAAGAGGTACCACCTATTCTGCAACTTGCTCATTCATCTTATCTTTGCCTTTTTCCTCCTGACTCTGCTCAACTACCACTTCAGTAAGTTCTGTTGGCTCCTCTACCTCTAATTGAACTGGAGTGGCTGGTGTAGTGTCCTTTCTGGCTTATGCAATTTCCTGCTCTCTGTCTAAATCTCTCCCATTCCAGAGACTTACTGCCATCAGCAGATTCGGGTTTTGGTCCTTGGGGTTTATGTTTGTGTTTGCAGGCAAAGTTCCCTGAGGACGGTTGTTCAAAGCCATGGACAGCTGACCCAGCTGCGTTTAAATAATCTTTATGGCTGAATCATGCACTGCCAATTTTTCCTGCACTTTATTATTTGTCCCAATGAGTTGTTGAAGCATACCCCTGATTTCCACCATATTGTTATCTTGCTGCGGAGGGGGTGGTTGGTATGTCAATTTGATTTTGTTGTGGATAGCCCTGTGGTTTCTGATATGGTACTGACACCAATTGGTTTTGAGGGTACATACCCCCAGGCTACTGCATATTAGACTTATACTGCTGATTTTGCTGCGGTATCCACTACTGTGCTCCTTGCCTCTGACCCCCATAGTTCTTGACATAATTCATATCTTCCCTTGCCTCTTGATTTTCACCTTCTCCGCTCCATGAACACACATAAAACTGATTAATACAAGGTGTACATAATCCACCATTTGTTGTATCAACAATGTGCACCTGTTTTGTACCCATCTCATCAATCTTCTTTGTCAATATGCTTATCTGGGTCATGAGTGTGGCCATGTTCTCTGCATGCGAATTATTTGGGTCAAGAGGAACTGAATGCACTATGGGTGCCAGTGTTGTACCTCTAGTCATCCACCCCGAATTTTGTGACATCTTATCGAGAAGGATTTTGCACTCAGTGAATGTTTTACTTAAAAATGCACCTCCAGTTGACGCATCCACATTTGCTTTCAAATTGTCAGCTAGCCCCATGTAGAATCTCTGGCCAAGCATCTGGTCTGGAATGCCATGGTGAGGACACTTCACTAACATCCCTTTAAACCTTTCCCAAGTTTATTGCAAGGACTCAGAGGGCAGCTGCCTATACTGCAATATGTCATGAATCTGTTTTGCAGTCTTGTTAGGTGGATAGAACTTGTATAGGAACTGCTTGACTAATTCCTCCCAGGTAGTGATAGAGTTGATAGGGAGTGAATTTAGCTAAGTCTGAGCTTCCCCGGTTACCGAGAATGGAAACAGTAGCAGCTTGATAGCTTCTGGAGTTGCATTTGGCTGCCTTTGAGTCATACAAATTGACAGAAAATTCTTCAAGTGTTGTTGCGGGTGTTCAATGTGTGACCTAGAGAACAGTCCTTTATTCTGCACCAGATGCAGCATGTTGTTGGTGATCTGGAATGTCTTCTTGAATTGTGGGCACAACGATGGCAGTAGCCAGATTATCAGCTGTGGGCTGTGCCCAGTCATAAAGTGCAGCTTCAGGCGCAAGAGATGCCACCCTTCTGACATTTAAGTCAACTAGCTCATTCCTGACATTTCCGTTGACGTTATCTACGTCACCCATGTCAAAATCGAGTTGGTGTGATTGTTGAGATTGTTGAAGTCTTTTGTTGGCACAGTTCAATGCCCTGAATGTTTTCTCGGGGTCTGAGAGTCCTTCTAGTAGTTCTCCAATCCTTGAAGAACTTCTAGGCATACACCTGCTTTCCACAAGAGTTCAAATGTTAGAATTTCAATGAAAAGATTGGGTATAAAAAAAACTGACTACACTTAAAATTTTTGTACTTCTCTCAATTGTAACTGATAACACCGTTAATTCTCCGGTAACGGCGCCAAAATTTAATAACGCCAAACTATGCCTTATACAAAGACACACACGGACGTAGCAAATATAATCTGAGTAATTCTGCCCAGAGTCGAACCACAGAGAATTAACCTATCAAATACTTTTGACTGATTTACTAAATTCACAGAATCAATTTTCCCCAAACTTTGTAATTCACAATTGATAATATTTCTGACAACTAAAGTCCGAAAATAATTAACAGCTGAAAATTAACTATGCTTGATGTATAAACAGTTGGAATAAGGTCTAAGGTAATGGTTTCTCCCGTTGGTAATTTCCTTGGTTGTACGTTTCTTATAGCGATGCCTTAGTTGTCTCTATCAATCAAGAACTCTCCGACTATCATAAATCTCTCTCAAGCAATTATGATAATTTACTAGACGCACTCTCTCAAGCTACGCTAGCTAGATTCACATTACCATTCTTTTAGATTGCACCCGAGATATCGTTATCTCTAATCCAATCTCTAAACCCTCGGTTATGACTCTCGTCTATACTCCGGGAGTGATGTTGTTCAAATAACTACCTAAATATGCACTCTCCTCTCAAGAAGATACATAATAAATAGGAACGGATAATTGAGGGCCCTTTCAACTAACCACAATCAAAACGTAGATGAACAAATAGAGATTAACAACCAATTCAAACTATATTAATATAGCAACCAAGTCATCCCCAACGGGTTTCACCAAAACCTTAGATTAAAGTATTTAGCTACTCATGACAACGTAAGAATAAACTACAAAAATATTCATAATGGAAAAATTGCAAGAAAATTAAAAGAGAATAAGAACTATGATGTTTTGGGTGATCTCTCACACTTGTTCTTCTTTCCAAAATAATCTCAAAATCAGCTCTCCCTTCTTGGGCGAGTTTCCTACATCTTATAAGGGTTTTATAAAAGTTTTCCCGACTTGACACTTTGGCCCCTAAAATTCTGGGTTGTGAACATGCCGCCGCGGCCGCGGCTTGACCGCGGTGCTAACCGCGGAGAACACTGCCTCCAACCGCGGCGCGGACCGCGGTGGCAACCGCGGTGCGTGTGCTGGGCCTTTTTGTCTCCGCGTTCCTTCTCTTTTTGCTCTTTTGTGTTTGGGTACTTCTTGAGTGGGTGTTTTCTTCACGTTATTGCCTCTAAACACTTCATGTTGCTTCCTCACATCTTATATTCCCTGAGAAACCAAATAGCATTAATTAAAGCATTTTATTGGCAACTTACATTATAAAACAACAACAAAGCATGGTCAATTATGGTTTAAATAACAACTATATAGCCTATTATCAGTACTCATCCGCTCGCATTAATAAAACTGCTGCATATTTTGTTTGTGTTCATTTAGATATCCTGTCTATAGGATCCTAAAAATCATTTAAAATTTATTGTTTGAACATTGTGCATTTGTTTGTCTATTTTGGAGGTTAACTTGAGCTCATTTAATTGCTTCCTTATGTGATAGTCATATTTGACTTTTGTTTGACGCGAAGTTTTCTCCTTTTAAACAACATAGGTGAGTCTAGAACCGCCTTAAATAGAGGTCCTAAACACCTCCAAGGCCATAGGTAAGGGACGAGTAGTGCACGCATAAGGTACGTACTAGATGTTGTTAGAACACCTAGGTAATAATTGAAGGGGGGGGGGGGTAATTGGGTAGTAAAAGGAAATGATGACCTGTGCTCTAATGCTATGTGTAGTACCCCAACTTGGGGACGATTACCAAGTATTGCACAGAAGTGATACTACAGGTTAAAAAACCTAGGACCCCCTTTACTCCTTGTTTTAAAAGTAATGTCTATTTGTTTAAATTGCTTTATTTCATTATAAGACTACTTTGCTTAAATCGAGTTTGGTCGGGACCTACCATTGTGGACCTCAAGGGGTGCCTAACACCTTCCCCTTAAGATAATTTCGAGCCCTTACCCAATCTCTGGTAATGTAAACTAGTTCACGAGTTATTTTCTCTATCCGTTAGATGGCGACTCTTCAAATTTCTTACCCAATTCCCAAAAGGAAAGGAGTTGTCCCAAAATGTCGAAACCCAGACTCCGCGAGGAAAAAGGGGGCGTGACAACCCACACCGCATCAAATCTCCTCAAGGTCTGTGGAAGCCCAACTACAAAATCCATAGTGATATGCTTCTGCTTCCACTCCAAAATATCAAGCCTTTGTGGCAAACCACCCAGTCTCTGATGTTCGTACTTTACCTACTGACAGTTCAAACACCAATTGACATACTTAACAATATCCTTCTTCATCTTTTGCTACCAATAGTGTTGCCTCAAATCATGGTACATCTTCATGGCACCTGGATGAATGGAATACCACAAATTATGGGCCTCCTCAAGAATCAACTCTCGCAACCCATCCATATTCAGAACACATATCCAACCCTAAAGCCTTAATACCCCATCATCTACAATAGTAGCTTTTTTAGCATCACCATACTGCACTGTGTCCTTAAGGACAAGTAAGTGAGATCATTATACTGATGCACCTTGATGCGCTAAGACAAGGATGACGGTGATACAACACAAGCAAGAACCCTACTAGGATCCGAAATATCCAACCTCACGAACCTGTTGTCCAAAGCCTGCACATCCAAAGTTAATGGTCTCTCTCCCAACACAAGCAGGACTACCCATGCTCTTGGCCTTCCTACTCAAAGCGTCAGCCACAGCCACCATATTGACCTTCCCAGGATGATAAAGAATGGTGATAACATAGTCTTTTAGTAGCTCTAACCACCTTTGTTGCCTCAAGTTCAAATACCTTTTCTTGAATAGTTGCTAGAGACTCCGATGATCCGTGTACACCTCACAAGACACGCAATAACAATAGTTCCTCCAAATCTCTGCTAGTTCCAAATCATACACTAGATAGTTTTTTCTCACGGGGCTTTAACTGACGCCAAGCATAAGCAATCACCCTACCATCCAACTTTAATACACACCCATGCCAACCCGTGAAGCATCATAGTAGATTGTATAAGAACCCGATCCTGAAGGCAAAACTAAAACTGGAGTTTTAGTCAAGGCAGTCTTGAGCTTCTAAAAACTCTCCTCACACTTATTAGACCACCATAATGGGGCACTATTCTACATCAATCTAGCCAATAGGGATTCTATAGAGGAAAATCCCTCCACAAAATGGCAATAATACTCAGCCAACCAAGGAAACTCCGGATCTCTATAGTAGTAGAAGGTGTCGGCCAACTCTAAACTACCTCAATCTTCTTTGGATACACCTTAATCCCCTCATTGGACACCACATGACCCAAGAAGGCCACTGTGTCGAATCAAAACTTGCACTTGGAGAATTTATCATATAGCTTCATCTCTCTCAAATTCTAGAGCACGATCCTCAAATGCTGCTCATGATCCTCCCGGCTACGAGAATACACCAATATATTATCAATAAACACAATAACAAAAGAACCAAGATAAGGTTGAAACACATTGTTCATCAAGTGCATGAAAGCTGATAGGGTATTGGTCAGCCTAAAAGACATGACAAGAACTCATCATGGCTATAACGGGTCCTGAAAGTCGTCTTAGAAATATCTAAATCTCTGATCTTCAACTAATGATACCCCGATCTCAAATCAATCTTCGAGAATACCCTAGCACCCTGATGCTGGTCAAATTAATCATCAATACGGGGTAGTGGATACTTTCTCCTGATAGTAACCTTGTTCAACTACGTGTAGTCAATGCACATCCTCATAAAATCATCTTTCGTCTTCCTAAAAAACACAGGTCACCCTAAATCATTCTTGAAGTTGTTCCTTCAATTCCATCAACTCTACTAGTGTCGTATGATATGGTGAAATAGAGATAGGCTGAGTTCCCGACACCAAATCAATACCAAAATCAATATCCCTGTCGGGTGGCATACCCAACAGGTCTGCAGTAAACACATTTGAGAACTCCCTCATTATTGGAACTGACTCAACAGTAGGAGTATCAACACTAACACCCCTCATGAAGGACAAATATGCCAAACACCCCTTCTCAACCATCCATTGAGCCTTCAAGTATGAATCACTCTACTGCGAGTGTGACCAACCAAACCTCTCCACTCCACCCTAGGCAACCCCTGTATCGCCAACTTCACGGTCTTAGCATGACAATCAAAAATAGCATGATATGTAAATAGCCAATCCATACCCAATATCACCTAAAAGTCAACCATGCTGAGCAATAAAAGATCAACTCTTGTCTTGCAACCCCCAATGGTAACCACACACGACCAATAAACACAATCGACCATAGTAGAATCACCTACCGATATAGATACATGAATAGGTATATCTAATAAATCATGAGGCATATCCAAATAATGAGCAAAGTATGATGAAAGATATGAATAAGTGGAATCAGGGTCAAATAACACTGAAGCATCCATGTGGCACATGGAAATAATACTTGTGATCATGCAAATTGAAGAGAACACAACCTTATATAGATTATTAAGGGCGGCTATAAAGTAATAATTTATGATGTGGGATCATTCTATTCCTAAAAGGATATAACTTGCTAAGGCGACCATAAGAAATCGTTACCACCATAAACTCAGTAACCATCTTCATAAAGGTATCAAATATTCTTAGATGATCTCCTTGAAGGATTTGGATAATGTTGGTTTGGTATTATAACTTCTTTTGTAATCATAAGTAATTTAAAGTATTACTCCCTTTGTTTTAATTTAAATGATATTATTTGACTTGACACAAAATTTAAGAAAAAATGACTTTTGAGACATGTGGTCTTAAAAGCATAAGGGGCAAAAGCTTTGTGGGATCTAAAATATAATTAATTCGCATCCATAACAAAGATTAAGAAATAATTATGCAATCAATCTAGAGTCAGAGTTTAAGGAAGCATACCGTTCAAATCTATCGATTAGCAGCGATAGCAAACAACGAGTAAGCCTGAGACCAACTTCCATGATCCACTAGCTACGCGCTCTCACAGCCCGGAGAACTTGATCGATGAGACATCTACCTTTACCACGTATTCAAGAGGTAGAATACGCTAGGGTTTTCTAATAGTTAGGGAAGGGGAGTTGGCCTCTATTTATAAAGTCACAGGCCAATTATTATTGGACATCACTTATCCACACACATAGTATTTAATATTAGGCCTTTTATTTATCCACCACTTGGGCCATGTCACTATCCTTTCAGGCTATAACCAATTAACGCAAATCCAAATTCTAACATTCTCCCACTTGGACGCCAATGTTAATTAAGGACAAGACAACAATTTTAAAACTTTTGAGTTTTGAGAAAAATATTTTAAAAAGGATTTTCGACTCTATAGTGGCTACACTACTCACCTAGCCAAGGATAGAATGATCCATATAATAATCCATCTTGTCTCAATGGAGAACACTAACAATGAATCATAGCATACATCACACAATTTCAAGGTATGAGATCTCTCTATGATCACATGTGCTAGAATTTCCATCAACATGGATCAAACATGTGTGCTAAGCATGTTATCTTTCTAATCAAGGTGAACAAAGCCACACCTCTTAGAAATAAATAATCTTCCAAGTGATATTATGACCATATCACCTCAAGAGCCTCCAAGTGACACAAAAATAATATCACCTCAAGAGGTTTTCCTTGTGCCTTACCCGGAATAATCAAGGCAACAAGAAGCAAAACTCAAAAATATCAAAAGAATGCAATATCTTATTGGGAATAAAAAATAATAAATTATCATATTAGTCAATAAACTTAACAAATAAAAAAATAATACAAGCTTGCATAAAAATAGAATTTATTAAAAGCAATATCTCAATCAGCACTTACAAAGTAACTCCCACTGACTAAAGCACATCAAAAGACTCTAAAATATCCATATTCGTTAGCACATTCATTAAATACTACAGTCCTAAGACCTTTAGTCAAAGGATTAGCCAACATAGATTCTGTGCTAATATGCTCAATATGTATATCACTTTCTTTTACCATGCCTCTAACCTTAAGAAACTTAAGCCTAACATGCTTAGAGCCTCTTGTTCTCTTGTTATTCTTAGAGAAGAACACAACTGCATTGTTGTCATAGAAATAGTCACCAACTTAGATATAAAATTGACAATTTGCATTTTAGTAAGAAAATTCTTCATCCAAACAGCATGTGAAGCAGTCTCAAAACAAGCAATAAACTCAGGTCACAGAAAATAGTCATCAACTTAGATATAAAATTGACAATTTGCAATTTAGTAAGAAAATTCTTCATCCAGACAGCATGTGAAGCAGTCTCAAAACAAGCAATAAACTCAACTTCCATCGTAGATGTAGCAGTGATACTTTGTTTTTCACTTTTTCAAGAAATATCACCACCAGCAAACATAAAAATATACCTAGAAGTTGATTTCATAGTGTCTTGGCAACCTGCAAAATCCGAATCTGAATGTACCAGCAGGTCTAGATCATCTACTTTTGTGTACACAGGCATGAAATCTTTAGTGCGTTGTAGATATCTCATCACTTTCTTTGTAGCCACCCAATGTGCCTGCCCAGAAGTAGAAGAAAATCTTCCCAACAACAACAAATGATATATCAGGCCTTGCATAAACGTGTATATACACAAAGCAGCCAACAACACATGCATATGGAACATATTTCATAGTTTTATTTTCAACATCATTTTTCAAACATTGATCCTTGCTAAGTCTATCCCCTTTTATAACAGGTGTAACACCAGGTCTACAATCTTGTATATTGAAAGTTTTAAGAACACTCTCAATATAAGAACGTTGTGATAAACCTAATAAACCACGTGACCTATCTCTTTTAATTTCTATCCCAAGAACAAAATAGGCTTCACCAAGATCTTTCATATCAAACGACCTAGACAAAAATTCTTGGTCTCATTCATCAAGCCCAAATCATTTGTAGCAAGCAGAATATCATCAATATAGAGAACCATAATAATAAAATTGCCATTAGCTATTTTGATATAAACACATTCATCAAGCTTATTTTCCACAAATCCAAGTTTTGTAATAATTTCACCAAATTTTAGATACCACTACCTGGAGGCTTGTTTAAGCCCATATATGGATTTGTTAAGCTTGCATACTAGATGTTCATTACTAGCTTCTTTAAACCCCTCAAGTTGAACCATGTAAACTTCTTCAAGTAAACTCCCATTCAAGAAAGCAGTTTTAACATCCATCTGGTACAACTCTAAATCAAAATGAGCCACAAGAGCCATCACAACTCTAAATGCATCCTTAGATGAAGCAGGAAAAAATATTTCTTTACAATCAATACCTTCTTTTTGAGGTAACTCTTAGCAACTAAGCTTGATATATAATGGTCTACATTTCTCTTGGAGTATCTTTTAGTTTTAAACATCCATTTGCAACTAATAGGCCTAAAACCTACAAGCAATCCAACTAACTCCCACACTCTATGGTGTTTCATGGAGCGCATTGCATCTTCCATTGCCTCACACCATTTATCAACATATGGAGAGGAAATAGCTTGAGCATATGATAAATGATCAGTCAACTCTCCAGTTTCACTAAGATTTTCAGTCACATATATGATAAAATCATTAGAGATGGCAGATCTTCTTTCTCTTTGTGACCAACGGAGTGGTTCATTCTGTTCATTTTGCTTAGGGACCATGGGATATGCGTCATTGTTCCCTTGATTCTCCCCACATGAATAGGTTGGTTTAGCATCTTTTCATGTATAACAGGTATATGGAAAATGACTTCCTTCTCTTTTAATACAATTTCCTTCCCACATGAACAATCACAATCACAAACATCATGCTCAAGAAATTTTGCATTAATAGACTCAACGATTCTAGTGCCACGCCCACGACAGAAAAACCTAAAACCTTTAGAATGATCAGGATAGCTTATAAAGAAACAACTGGTAGTTTTAGGAACAATTTTCTTTTGTGTGGGTGAATAAATACGAACTTCAGCTCGAAAATGGTTCAAGCTAGGTTTTCAAGTTGTTCACAGTTCAAAGGGAGTTTTCAAGACAGATTTTATAGGAACTCTATTCAGGATATAGGTAGCTGTGTTTAAGGCTTCACCTCAAAGAGACTCGGGCAGTCTAGTCCTCGACATCATATTCTCACCATTTCCATGAGAGTACGATTTGGTCTTTCGGCCACACCATTATGCTCGGGAGTACCTGGCATGGTATGATGTGCTATTATCCCACATTCTTGCAAACATAATGCAAAAGGCCCTATACATTGACCGGACTCATCATATAATCCATATTACTCACCACCACAGTAATACCTCACTATATTAATGGACTTCCCAAGCTGTTTTCAACTTCAGTATTATTAAATTTAAACTTATCAAGTGTTTCAAATTTTTCTTTTAAAAGATATATATATAAAATTATCTTGAAAATTCATCAATAAAAGTAATAAAATACTTATGATTGGTCAAAGTAGGTACATAAGGTCCACTAATATCGGTATGAATAGTTTCTAAGAGTTCAGAGCTCCTACTGGAAACCTTTCTCTTAACCTTGGTCATTTTACCCTTAACACAATCAACACAAGTTTCAAAATCTTTTGGATCAAGAACAGGTAAAATATTTTCTTTACCAATCGTTCAATTCTTTCTTTAGAAATATGACCAAGACGCTTATGCTATAACAGGTAAGACGTTTACTCATAACAGACCTTTTGTGGATAATATTTTCAACATGCATTGCAGAAAAAATTTTATTCAACACATTCAAGCGATATAGACCATCACTCAAAAAGGCATCAACAACAACATATGAATCATAGGAAATTTAAATAATACCACTATTTTGTTGAAATGAATAACTAGCTTTGTCCAAAAGTGAAACTAAAAATAATTTTCGTCTCTTAGACGGTACAAAATAATATTTCTTAAATGAATACAAGAATTATTTTTAAAAAGTAAAATAGATGTCCCTATAAACTCTATTTTTGCTTTGAGTTCATTGCCCACAACAACACTGGCGTCATCCTCTTTTCGCTTCCGTCTACTTACCAGATCCTGTAAGTCATTGGTTACATGAACAGTTCCACCACTATCCAACCACCAGGAATTTAAAGGAACATGAACAAGGCTAGCTTCAAAGCAGACAAAAGCCAAAAGATTACCTGGTTTCTTTTTCAGAGGACAACCAACTTTCTTATGACCTACTTATTTGCAATCCCAGCACTTGATTTCTTTTTTAATTACAGCTTAAGGGCCAAGGGGGTAATGAGACTGACCTTGGTTAACACCAGGATTATTATTATGACCATTATTACCACGTGGACGATGAGACTGGACATGTTTCTTTTTATGAATTTGGGTCCACCTTTTCTTTTATAAGAGGGAAAATCAGTTGTTCTAGACGATCTAACAAGGTTCCCTATGCCCTCAATTTTCTCCTTTTGGATTCTCCCTTCATCCACCACACAAACAGTAATAAGCTCATCAACGCTCCACTTATCTTTTTGTGCATTATAGGTTGTCTTAAGCTGGTTAAACTGCTCAGGAAGGGACCTTAGAGATTGATGAATAAGAAAAACATTGGTGATGGTTATACCTAAATTATTCAGTTTGGTAGCAATATTAACCGATTTCATAATATGATCACGAGAACTACCTACAAGGTCATACTGAGTAAATGGTAGCTTCAGATGAGATAAACCCCTGAGTCCAACGACGAATCATAAAGTAATAGCCCTGAATGACCCATGGTTTTTTCACTCGTTGATAATATTATTCCTTTTCTCCGAGTTGAGGACATTCACTGGCTACGGTACTAATTGCATTATCAAAAATCAGCCATGCTAGAGATGGGGGTAAATTAGCTGACAATTAACTTTATGAAGTGATTCTTCGAGCTAACAAAAAACCAACCTACTAGGATCAAGATCTTGAAACAAAAACGTAATTTGTGGGTCGATTTCAAGAAATAACGTATCTCAAGTTTTAAAACTCAAAATCTGATGATTCAAAAATGAGGTGAAAGATGACGATCTAAAATATAAGAAAGACTATTTACTCGTTCAAAATAAGTAAATATTGATGATGCACCAGTTCAATGAAAGTTATGATTCTATGATATCAAAAGAATAAATTTAGATCAAGAACTAAACAAGTTCCTAAAGTCACCACTTGGAATCAATTAACATGATAAACAAGCACCACACGCAATTAAAAATAAGATAAATACTATCACCACCTTGCTTGGAACCAAAAACAGGGATAAAGAAGACAAAGTAGAGATAATACTCTATTGAAAATTCGGGCAAACCTTCAAAAACATGAATTGCATTCTACAAGGCAAGAGAACCCTTTATATAGAACTGGAGTCTCTTCTTGATGACTACAATTCCTATTCTTATACTAAAATAAAATAACTAAAGATAGGGAAAGTAAAATCCATATTCTACAAGGAAAAGAATCTAGAATCCTCCTAAAAGGAAAATCCTTATTCTAAAAGGAATAAAATAAATCCTATTTTAAGAAGTAAAGGGTCTTTGTTTCTTGAAATCAATCTTGAGCTTTTTGAACTTGAAGACATGTCCATACACCTATTATGGGCATATAAGAACTTGTTTTGGCGAGCTAAATAACAAAAGGCTAATATAGCTTCTTGATTTGCATCATTCTCCCCTGGTTGAAAAAGACACGTCCTCGAGTCTAAAGGCTATATAAATGGCGCAAGGTCAGCAACATTAAATATTGGTGACACCCCATAATCGTCCGGTGGATCCAATCTGTAAGCATTGCCACCTAACTTTTGAACAACTCAAAATGGACCATCAGCTCTTGGTTGCAACTTTAGATACTTTGGGTTAGGAAATCTTTCTTTCCTAAAGTATACCCAGACTAAGTCTCCTACATTAAAAAATTGTCGGTTTCTCTTCTTATCAATTTGTTTCTTATATGCCTTTGTTTATCTCTCAATATCATGTACTACTTTCTCATGCAACTTTTTCAATTGCTTAACCCTCTCATCAACATCTCTACTAAAATAGTGGGTTTTAAGAAGAGGAGACAAATCTAATTTACCAAGAGAATTCTTATCATAAACCACTTCAAAAGGACTTTTCCAGTTGTTCGATTCATAAACTTGTTGAATGCAAACTCAGGATGTGGTCGCAAGGCTTCCCATTCTCTTATGTTCTCCTTGATCAAATTTCTTAGAAATGCACCTAAACTTTGATTGACTACCTCTTTTTGCCATCTGTTTGAGGGTGATAGGATGAGCTATGCTTTAACTCCGTACCAATCTTAGCCCATAAAGTATGCCAAAAATGACTGAGAAACTTAGTGTCGTGATCAGAAACAATGCTTCTTGGAATGCAGTGTAACTTAACAATATTGTTAAAGAACAAAACAACCATATGAGTTGCATCACTTGTCTTGTTACATGGGATAAAGTGTGTCATCTTAGGGAATCTATCAACAACAACAAAGATAGCATCCTTACCTCCTTGAGTCTTGTCACGCCCCTTTTTTCCCTCTTTGCATCGGAAAATTGGGTTTATGATATTTTGGTATAGGACAACTCATTCCTTTTGGGAACTGGGTTTTGCATTTGAAGAGTCGCCACCTAATGATTTGGGGTGCATTAGGACACCCATAAGGTTCACTTCTAAGTTTGTTTGATAACCAGAGATAGGGTAAGGGCTTGAAATTATCATAAGGGGAAGGTGTTAGGCACCTCTCAAGATCCACTAGTGTGGTTCCCGGCCAGATAGTTTTTTGTGAATTTGAGCAATTTAGCAAATAGACGAGTATTGGCTCAAATAGTAGGGGATTTCAGTTTAAACACATAAGAGTTTGAAAGAACAATTATTAAAAGACGAATTTTGAAAAGAAGTTGCAAATAAAAAGGAAAGAGGTCCTAGGTTTATTTATAATATGGATCACATCAATGCGATACCCGGTAAAACACTCCTCAGAAGAGGGGATACATGTGGTATTAGTGCACCGATCATCATATCCATATCTACCCTTCCCACCCCGTTAAGGTATTAAAGCGCGGATTGGTCTCGACCACTATTGAATGCTATTATCCGTCTCATCCTATCAGTCCCGGAGGAACTTAGGACTACTATTCCTAAAGGGGAGGGATATTAGGCTAACTTTTAGGTTTCAAAAGGTGAAAAAAGCTAAGGAGACATACAAAAACATATAGGACTGCACATTAGGGGGAAACATGTAAACAACTAAGAGGCTCATGTATACCTTCTCAAGCAAAGCACATAAATAGCATGACTTAAACACAATCAGGGTCTGAATTTAAAGTACTAAGGCAAAGGGAGTTTTAATTGTTGAGGCAAACCAATTTACTACATAACTCAGATAAGAAGTCCGAATCAGGCCTGCCTACTGGTTGTAGCAGTTACTAATTAACAAAGGTGGATTCAACTTTTCTTGTTGTCATCTAAGGCTTGCCTAAGTGTGTTTGGTGAGATCCTATAAACATTGATGCCTATTACTAATTAGGAGTGTAGCAAAACAGTGACAATTTTAAAAAGAGAGATTTGAGATCCTATAGGCATGCTTTCTAAACCGTATTAATAAAAGGAGAGTAGGTTGTTTAAAACTAGCTCAGAACAGTACGAGTTAAACTGATTTTAAATTATACTGGTTTCATATCCTATAAGCATGATATCTATTATTGCTAATTTGTAATTCCTATAAACATAATATCTAGTTGAACGTGAAATGAAATAGGCAAGAATTACTTGAAATTCCTATTGGCATGATTTCTATGAAAAAATACTAATTTTAACCTTATGGACATGATGTCTGATTATAGCCGTTTAGATCCTAAAACATGGTGTCTAAGTGTGGTAATAAGACATGCAGAATTTAAAACAAGTCCTATAGGCATGTTATCTAAATGCAGAGTTAAACTATGCAGAATTTAAAACAGGTCCTATAGGCATGTTTTCTACCCTTCTAATAGCTAAACATGCATAATTACCTATCCCCTTTTCACTAGCCAACCCCTATGTTTATTACAAATTATTACAGACAAAATAATGGATTACATCAGAAAAGTGTAAAAGAAGAAGTTACAACCAGAGGAAGCCTGATTCTTTACTTCCTCTTTGAGTTATGGAATAAACCACCTCAAGCACCACGTGTTTCAAAACCTTTCTCAGACGTAGGTGTGTCAAAGTTCCCTAAGGGTCTCAAGGGACCCGGGCAGCGCTTACACCCAGGTTTATATAACCAGATAGAGATGAGTGCAGTGTGGAAGGGCCAACCCTTATGTGTCCAAGTTCAAAGAGAGCTCATGGGTCCCAAGGAAAAGCTCACACAAGAGGGGCATAACCTAAGTTCTAAGAGTATAGTAGAAGTGCAGAAACAAAGATTTATTTAAAACTGGGTTGAGAATAGTAAGGGGTAAGAGTGATTTGAAAACAGTAGTAGTAAAGCAAAATCAACAGTTGCACAAAGGGGTCAGGGGTTTGGGAATACATTGCATGGAGCATATGACCCTAAGAGGAGTCAGGCTTGGACATGCACAGCAATAGATGATGCTGACATGCCCATAAACCAGCCAGAGAAGACAAACACATAAGGGGATATGGGGTTTGGGATTCATAACTCAATAAATCACATAATCAAGTGACTGACAAAGTACATACATAAGGGATCACATTAATTTAGAAGGGAAGGGAGCAGATTACAACATGCTTAGTAATGAAACTTGATTGTATAAGTATAAGTAGAAACAGGCAAGAGTGAAGGAAACAACTAAAGAAACATGTTGTTTTTGATGCTCGAAGATTAATTAGGACATAACAGTAAGAAGAAAATGCAGAAAGGAAAAGTAAGCAAATTTTCACAACCTAGCCTTGGCTTTCAGCCGGCTAGACAAAGTAGTAAGCACAAGTAGTAACAGAGAAAAGAGAGAGAGTTTTGAGTGAAGTGTGTGTTCTGAACTCAGATGGTTCGTGTGTTTGAAAGAAAAAGGATGCAATGTATTTATAGCTTCTGAAAATGAGTGAAAAGTAAGGTAATAAGTAAAGTTTTAAAACAAATATGGAAACAATCAATAGTCAGAATCAATTATACAACTGATTCACTTTAATTAAGGAATCACTGTTTAACGGGTAGTAACAGGTTCAAATAAGGAGAGAAATTAGTTTGGGAGTAGATTGATTATTTCCATAAAAGGGGTAGTAAAAGCATGCAGTGAACAATCAAGTCTGAGTACGAAAATATGCTTATTTTTGGAAAGGATTCAGCAAGGTAAATATTACAGTAAAGGGAAAAGAATCAATCAATTTTAAACAGGCGAGTGAAATTAGGGTTCATAAAAGAAAAAGCTTTGGAATCAGTCACAATATTAAGATCAATAAAGGAAGAAACATGCTTCTGCACTTCAGTATATAAACAGAGTGAACAGAGACATCAGACATGCGAGGCCAAGTCCATTGGAAAAAGAAGCAACATACAATAGTAGCAAAAATAAGCATAAGGTTCAGTAGATAGTCAGGGCTCACACATATAGCCAAAGTGAAGAAGAGAGTCAAACAAGTAAAGGCCTCACAGTAACAGGTGAGAAAACCTTTTGAAAAGTTAGGGTTTCAAGTCGAGTTTAAAAGATAGTAAAACTCGAAATCAGATAAGTCACATAAAGAAGAGGGAGTCAGAAACAAAGAATTTAATCGAATCAAGTGCATGTTCAAACAAACAGTTTCAGACCAAGAAGACTTAGGGTTTGCAACAATAATCGAGTTTAAAAGATGATAAACAAATAAGTCAAACAAGAACATAACCAAACAAGTACTCATCTAACAAACAACTTCAGAACTCGAATGAGACCCAAAATAAATATGGTTTTAAACATGCTAACTCAGATAAAAGAACAACATGAGCAAAACATAACAAAATCACAAACACGTTAAAATCAAAGAAGGGATTTTTGAAATAACTTAAAGGAAAACCCTAATCGAAAAATGAAGAGTCGTTTTGAAAGCAAAGTTAAAGAACCTTCGAGAAACACTTAAGAAAGTCATAGTAAGTACCGATCTAAGGCAGATCTAAGAGAAAGTTTAAGGATCTTAAAGATCAGGGTTTCGAAAAACCCAGAAAAGGTGAGAAAGGCCCTGAAAGTTATCGATCTAACTAAGAGAGTCAAGGATCTGACTTGAACGGCCATGGCTGGCTGGAGAAAGGTCAAGGATGACCGCGAACTGAAATCGAACAAGGACTGGACCAGATTCTTTCAAGGTCTAGCCATGAAACCACAGGAACAAACATGCAGGAGCCATATGAGGCCACTACACGTCTCCAATGGCACTGGGAGGCCATGGATTAGGCAAGGTTTAGGGTGGATTAGGGTGTAGTTTGATAGCGGAGGCTAGGGTTCGTAAGAGTTTCAGAGAGAGTTGAGAGAGAAGAGAGATTCAAAGGCGGCGGTAGGTGAATAATGAAGTAGGGAAAGGGGTCGTTTTGAGTTAAAAAAGGAAAGAGAAGTCGGTGGTCGTTTATCTAAATGATCAACGACTGGGATTAAAGGGGTTAGATGGGGATCCAGGTTAGGTCGTGTAAATTGGGTTGGGAGTTGGGTTTGAGTGGGAATTGGGCAGAAAGAATTGGGTCATTAGGCTATAATTGAAATAAAATTGGGTTATCATTTGAATAGCCATTTTTCCCCTTTTAAAATTATAAAAATAGTAAATTAATTTCTGAAAATAAATTAAAAGTACTAAAATGATTTATGA
Source organism: Nicotiana sylvestris (assembly GCF_000393655.2). Classification (NCBI taxonomy): domain Eukaryota; kingdom Viridiplantae; phylum Streptophyta; class Magnoliopsida; order Solanales; family Solanaceae; genus Nicotiana; species Nicotiana sylvestris. Next base: position 61,778,964 of record NC_091061.1, on the reverse strand, counting down.
CATATAATTATCAATTTAAAAATACTGAACTTAATTTTTATGAATACAAATGCAATTAAATCCTAAAAGAGGCTAATATTGAAATTATACAATTTAGCTTTAAAATATACTAAATAAATTTGTAAAAATATGCAAAAATTCCCTTAAATATATTTTAGCATAAATATAAAAGTCCAACACGTGAATCACTACAATGATAGTTTTTGGAAATAATTATTAGGTTTTTATGGATAAAATAGAGAAATATATTGGTTTAAAAAATCTTTAAAAATTAAGAAAAAATAACAAAACACTTGGACATACTTATATATGCATAAGTATGCTATTTTGAAGGTATTTTGCATATTAAAAAATATATAGGAAAAATTGGGTATCAACAAGTCCCAGGCAATCCAAGCACAAAATTTATGCTAATATGTTCCCACGGTGTTGTAGGAATTGACAAAGGCTCATATAATCCCTTATTGCTCCCATGTTTTTTTCTTTTCTACATGTTTCACAATGCTCAATCAGCCTTAACATATCTTCTTTCAATTTAGGCTAGTAGAAGTTTCCTTAAATCATCTTCAATGTTTTAGAATGGCCAAAATGACCAGATAATCCACCCTCATATGCTTCCGTCACAATGGACTCCCTTAAAGAGCTTTGTGGTAAGCAAAGTTTCTTTCCATAATAAAGAAACCCATCTCGAATTACAAACTTTCTTTGTGGACCCTCCAAGCATATCTTCCAAACATCTCCAAAGTCTAGATCAGCCTCATAAAGCTCCTTGATATAATCGAATCCGAATACATTAGTTTGCATCATAGAAAGTAAGCATGGTCTTATACTAAGAGCATCAACTACTTGATTGAGGTTTCCAGTTTTGTGCTTGATTACGAACTGAAAATTTTGAAGGAACTCTACCCATTTTGCATGCCTTGCATTGAGCTTTTGTTGGTGACTAAGATACTTTAGTGCCTCATGATTAGAATATAGCAAAAAATCTCTTGGTAATAAATAATGACTCCAATGTTGCAACACACGAACAATAGCATAGAACTCTTTTTCATAAGTGGAGTACTTCAATTTAGATCCACTTTGCTTCTCACTAAAATAAGCCACGAGTTTACCTTCCTGGCTAAGAACTCCTCCAGCACCAACACCTGAAGCATCACATTATACTTCAAATAAAAAATAAAAGTTAGGCAATTGAAGGATAGAAGCTTTTGTCATCTTCTTCTTTATCAATTAAAAACTCTTTTGAGCTTCTTCATTCCACTTGAAAATGCCTCCTTTCAAACACTCAGTTATAGGGGCAACCAAGGTGCTGAACTTTTTGTTAAATCATCGATAAGAGGACACCATTGCGTGAAAGTTCCTTGTATCCGAAATTGACCTCGGAATTGGCCAACTTATGATTGCCTCAATCTTCTTTGGGTCAGCTTGAATACCAGCACTAGTTACTATGTAACCATTAAAGCAAATATTGTTAGTATAAAAGATGCACTTCTTGAGTTGTGCATATATCTTCTCTCTCCAAGATTTCAGAAACCTTTTCTAAACGCTTTCCATGTTCAAATTCCACTTTGCTATAAATTAGGATATCGTCAAAGTAGACTGTTACAAACTTCCCAATGAATGGTGTAAACACATGAGTAATAAGCCTCATGAATGTGCTAGGAGCATTCGACAAACCAAAAGGCATTACCAACCATTCATACAAGCCCTGGCTAGTCTTGAAGGAAATCTTCCATTCATCACCTCCTCTCATATGAATCTGGTTGTACTCACTCTTCAAATAAATCTTTGAAAAGATCTTAGAACCATGTAACTGGTCAAATAGATTATCTAATCTTGGGATTGGGAAGCAATATTTGATAGTAATCCTGTTGATTGCTCAACTATCAACACACATCCTCCACGTTCCATTTTTCTTAGGAAAAAGCCAAGCAGGTACGACACAGGGACTAAGGCTCTCCCTTATTAAACCCTTCTCCAGTAGCTCTTCGACTTACCTTTGGAGTTTCATCTTGTTGTATGGGATTGTACTACAAGCTACTTTGTTTGGCAATAATTCTTGGTGTATAAGGTCAATTTGATATTGAATATCGTGCATGGGTGGAAGTTCTAACGGAGCATCTTCAGAGATCACATCATCAAACTTAGCAACTAACTTCTTAGCTCGTGTATCTAACTCATGCTCCTCATCTTGTGAGTCTTCCACGGCTACTGCTATGTACAATGGCTCTCTTTTATTGATGTGCCTAATAATCTGTGATTTGGTCATTAGCGTATCAGATACGGTCTTTGCTTTCTTTGAATATTATTTTAGGTACAATGACGTCAAAACGATCTTACATCCATCAATTATGAATGAATAGATGTTACGGTATCCATCATGAAAAGAAAACTTACGATATTGCCATGGTCATCCAAGTAATAAATGGCAAGCATCCATTTTTACATCACACCAAATTTGGTCTTTATAGATTTTACCAATAGAAAAAGAGACTAAGCATCTTTAGTGACTTTCATACCTCCACCATATTGTAGCCACCCGACTTTGTAAGGTTTGATGTGTACCTCCGTCTCCAAACTCAATTTAGTCACCATTTCTTCTGAACAAGCATTAGTGAAACTTCCACCATCAATAATCATTGAACATACCCTACAGTGTGATGTACACCTCGTGTGGAACAAGGCCTCTCGTTGTGATGATTCTTCATCTTCATGTTCAGCATGTAAGATCGTCTAAATAACAAGTATATGACCTTCATCAGGTTCTATATAGGCATCCTCATTAACTTCCTCAATTAGTTGGTTGTCTTCATGATAGGAATCATCTTCTTCATCAAACAACATAACAACCTTTCTGTTGGGACGATCAGCTTGCAAATGCCCAAAACCATGGCACTTAAAACATCTTCTCCTAGACATTTCCTCCTGAGCTTTCTTTTCATCACCCTATAAATATGAATTAGACAAATTACCTCTATAAATTGCCTTGAAATTTTCCACCACTACCACTAATACTCCCCTAGTTGGAGTAATTCTTCTTGGAGTATAATTTCTTTGGCTCCTTTTGTTGTTGTTCGATGTTGATGGCAAGCTTTCGTACATCACTAAATGTCTAATAAGGTTGTAGGCGAATAACATCAGAGATGGCATACCTTAAGCCACCAATATATCTTGTTATAGTCTGTTCCTCAGTTTCTCGGGTATCACCCTTAATCATGAGGTATTCAAACTCTCAAGTATAGTCTTCCATAGTCTGGTCTCCTTATCAAAAGTTATGAAATTTAATATAATTCTCTTGTTTGTACGTATCAGGAAGAACACATCTTCGAAGTTCTCTCTTTATCTTCTCCCAAGTTCGAAACTTACCATGACCTTCTCTTTCTCTTTCTCGCTTCAAATTGTCCCACAAAAGTGAAGCATATCCCTTAAACTTGATGACAATGATCTTAAACTTTTTCTACTCAGAAAAATCCTTGAACTCAAAGATTCGTTCTAGGGTCAATAACCCCTCCATAAACACATCCCCTTGTGCTTTTACATCAAAATCAAGAACATCAACCTTCACATCATCCCTTTTTCCCGATTATGGTTCCTTCTTCTCCTTGAGCGATCAAAGTCATCGTCTCGTTGTCTCCTAAGAGGATCCAAATTTTCACTAGAGTCATCTCCATCAGCCATATAAAAAGGGTTACTATCAAAGTCCCCGTAACGACCCGGCCGGTCATTTTAAGAATTTACGCCCCGATCCCCTATTAACTATTTTTCCCATATTTTTTTCTACTATTGTGAATTGCCGGGAGGGTTTATTTAGAGATTCGGAGAGTTTTGGGACACTTAGTCCCTAAATGAAAGTTTAGGTTGTGGAATTTGGGCTGTAGTCGGAACAGTTTGAAGACATCCTCAGAATAGAATTCCGATGGTTCCGTTAGCTCCTTTGGGTAATTTCGGGTTTAGGGACATGTTTGGATTGTGATTTGGAGGCCTGTAGCTAATTTAGTTTTGAAATGCCGAAATTTGAATTTTTGAAGTTTCCAGTTCGATAGTGAGATTTTGATCTGAGGGTCGGAATGGAATTCTGGAAGTTGGAGTATCTCCATAGTGTTGAATGTAACGTGTGTGCAAAATTTTAGGTCTTTCGGATGAGTTTTGATAGACTTTTTGATCGAAAGCGTAATTTGAGAGTTTTTGAAGTTCTTAGGCTTGAATCTGATGCTAAACTGGTGTTTTGATGTTGTTTTGAGCGTTCCGAAAGTTGGAACAAGTTGGAATGATATTTTAGGATATGTTGGCATGTTTGTTTGAGGTCCCGAGGTCCTCGGTTAAGTTTTGGGTGGTTAAGCAGACCAAATTCTTGTTTTGAAAGTTGCAGATTTTTGAAGGTCTGCGTTGCAGAGATTTTGCGTTCGCGAGAGGACACTAGCGTTCGCGAAGGGATATGGCGTGAGGCAGGAGAAATTGCCCTTCGAATTTACGACATTGGTCCTGCGTTCGCGAAGGGCATGTCATAGTGTGCATCGCAAACGCGAGTCAGGTACCACGTTCACGTAGAGTATTTTGGGGCAGCTAGGATCCCAGGAGCTTCATGCTTCGCGTTCGCGTAGGTGGAGTCGCGTTCGTGAAGGCTTGGAGAGTTTGAGCATCGCATTCGCAAGGAGGTGTTCACGTTGGCAAAAAAAAGAGTTGAATTGGTTAGTGTTTTTGTTGTTCGCGAATGCGAGGTAGTGGCCGCGTTCGCAAAGAAGGAAATGTCTAGGCAGTATTTAAATAGCCAATCCGCGACCCTTCTTCATTTTCCACCATTTTTGAACGGGATTGAAGCTTTTGAGGGAGATTTTTGACGAAACCAAAGGGGAATCACTTGGAGATAATAATCTTGACTTCATAGCTCTTTTATATGTGATTAAAGGTCTAATTAGTGGTGAAAATTAGGGAAAAATCAGTGCAAAATGGGTAATTAGGGCTTGAGATTAAGAGACCTTAAAATGGATATTTGAGGGGCCAATTGAACTCTGATTTTCGTGTTCTTGATATGTATAGACTCGTGAGAGTATAATGATTCTGAAATGTAAATTTTACCCGATTCCGAGACGTGGCCCGAGGGGCATTTTGGTAATTTCACCTAATTTCGCGTATTAGCGTAGAATTTGTTTGTAGAGTCAGTTACTTGAAGTGTTATTTACATTATGCAATTGAATTGAATAGATTTGGGCCATTTGGAGTCGAGTGCTCGTGGAAAGAACGTGATTTCGGGTTGATTTTGAGCCGGTTCGAGGTAAGTGGCTTGCCTAACCTTTTGTGGGGGACATTCTCCTTAGGATTGGTATTGTGATAAATGAAATACCTTGTACGTAAGGTGAGGAGTGCATACTTGTGCTAATTATTGAAAATCTTGTTTTCACTAAAGTATCTTTAATTGTATTTTTCCTTTCATACTTATACTACTTGGAATTTAAACCTGCTGTTAGCTTAGAAAAGCATGTCTAATTGACTTAACTGCTTTATTTGCTTAAACTGTCTTATTTGTATTATGTGAAGCATGCTAGGTTAGAATTACCTATTTTACCTTGGTATGAAGTTGAGTTTAATTAAGTATTCTTGTGTTATTTCTATGTGTTTTACATTAGGACTACGGGACGGCATCCCGGGAGATCCCCTGTATGTATTTTTGATTTTAACGAAAGTGCACGATATCGAGAGATCCCCAACACATATATTGAGGATACCAAGAGATCCCTGGCATATATTGAGGATGCTAAGAGATCCCTAGCATATATTGAGCATACAAGGAGATCCTCGGGATACCAAGAGATCCCTGGCATATATTAAGGATACTAAGAGATCCTCGGGATACTGAGATATCCCCAGTTATTATCCTTGTAAAGAGTGGTATTCCTTGTGATTATTTTTATCTCTGTTTCAGTTGTTGCTATCCTTATTACCCTGTATTAATTCTTACTGTTAGCTTTCAACTGTACTGTTTTATCTTATTTTGTTATATCTTATGTTTCATTTGATCTCAATAGGGCCCTGAACTTCCTCATCCTTACCCGACCGAGGTTAGGCTTGGCACTTACTGAGTACCGGTGTGGTATACTCATGCCCTTTCTGCATATGTTTTTCATGTGCAGATCCAGGTACCTCCACTCAGACTTATCACGGTTGAGACGAGGTGCTTGTAGAGACTCCGAGGTATATCTGCCGCATCCGCAGACCGAAGAGTCCCTTTCTACTCTCCCTTTTTGTATTAGCCCTTCTGTACTTTCGTTTATTGTTAGATATTCTGTAGTTAGATGCTTGTAGACATTTAAAGGCTTGTGATCATGAGATTTCGGGTTTTGGGAAAAGATATTAGTTTCGCGAGTTCTTATTATGTATGCCGAGCGGCATTTTAAACACTATTTTATTTCGCTATTTTGGTTTTTAATTATTTCTTCTACAAATTTTGTTTATTTTCCGCATTGTTAAGTTTACCTAGTCGTAGAGACTAGGTGCCGTTACGATGGTTCACGGAGGGCGAACCAGGGTCATGACAAGTTGGTATTAGAGCTCTAGGTTCATAGGAGTCATGAATCACAAGCCGATTTATTAGAGTCTCGCTAATCGGTACGGAGATGTCTGTACTTATCTACGAGAGGCTATGTAACTGTTAGGAAAATTCCACTTCATTTGATTTCCTTGTTGTGCGAGATTTTAATATCACAATTCTAAAATTTTGTCTCTTATTCTCTCGCAGATGGTGAGGACACGTGCTACCCGACATGATCAGACACCTGTACCCCCTACTATAGCCATCAGAGGCCGGGGCTGGGGTAGAGGCCGAGGACGCGCACGAGGTACAACCAGAGCATCCACGGAGCTACCACCAAGGTACCACCAGCAGTTCCAGCCGGATTCCAGGCACCTGATACGCCTACTACTACTATTACTCCATCTCTTCAGGAGACTCTGGCGCACTTCATGAGCATGTACACCACTCTAGCTCAGGCAGGGTTGCTTCCCCTAGCTGCAGCCACATCTCAGGCCGGGGGAGGAGCACAGACTCCCGCCGCCCACACTCCTGAGCAGCGAGTGCATGTTTATCAAGTCCTAGAGATTATTCCTGTACAACATGTAGTCCCAGGTCAGCCCGAGGATAGGGCAGCGGCTTTAGAGGATGAGCATCGGAGACTTGGGAGGTTCAAGAAGTATGATCCTCCTGTATTCAGTAGGTTAGCATCAGATGATGCCTTGGGATTTCTGAAGGAGTGTCACCGTATCCTCCGCACTATAGGTATATCAGGATCGAGTGGGGTTTTTTTCACTGCCTTCCATCTTTGAGGAGCCGCCTATGAGTGGTGGTATACCTATGAGTTTGACAGACAGGATGAGGCAGCTTTACTGACTTGGACTCGATTTTTGGATATGTTCCTGAGGGAGTTTGTTCCTCAGAGCCTCAAGGACACATGGCGCGCAGAGTTTGAGAATTTGCACCAGGGTACTATGACTTTCTCAGAGTATGTTGTCCTTTACACTAGCTTGGCTAGACATGCCCCAGCCTTGGTTTCTAGTGTTTGCGAGAGGGTTCACCGGTTTATTAAGGCGCTTATTCCCAACATCAGGTCTAGCATGGCTCGTGAGTTGGAGATGGATATTTCTTATCAGTAGGTGGTGAGCATTGCTAGGAGGATTGAGGGTATCCATGCTAGGGAGAGAGAGGAGGGGGAGGCCAAGAGGTCTCGAGAGTCGAGCCATTATTCTGGTGCCCGTGTCCCAGCTGCAGGTTGTCATGGTAAGGGTTATATGAGTCGCCCCGTTTATTTAGCTCTTCCAGCAACTAGTGGTATTCTATCTCCTCTTAGGCCTTAGGAGCCTTATTATGCACCTCCAGTATCTAGTGCACCTCTTGCGCGGGGTGCTTTCAGAGGTCAGTCCAGTAGACCTGGCCCAAGCCAGTCATAGCCGCCACGTCCTCCCAGAGCTTATTTTGAGTGTGGTGACACATGCCATGTGGTGAGGGATTGCCCTAGACTTGGGAGGAGTGCACCTCCATAGACTTCTCAACCACAATGTACCCTACAGAGTTCTTAGGCTATGGTTACAGCTCCAGTTGCTACCCCACCCACCTAGCCAGCTAAAGGTGGAGGTCGGGGAGGTAGAGGTTGCCCTAGAGGAGGAGGCCAGGCCCGATATTATGCCCTTCCTACCCGTACTGAGGTTGTTGCCTCTGATTCTGTCATCACACGTATTGTACTGGTTTGTCACTGAGATGCATCGGTTCTATTCGATCCAGGCTCCACTTACTCTTATGTGTCTTCTTATTTTGCTCTACATTCGGGTGTACCTCGGGATTCCTTGAGTTCCCCTATTTATGTTTCTACTCTTGTGGGAGATTCTCTTGTTATGGACTGCGTTTATCGTTCGTTTTTGGTTGCTCTTAGTGGTTTTGAGACTAGAGCCAACTTATTGTTGCTCAGCTTGATAGATTTTGATATTACCATAGGCATGGACTGGTCGCCACCCCATTATGATATTCTTGATTGCCACGCCAAAACTGTGACGCTGGCTATGCCAGGTGTACCGCGTGTTAAGTAGAGGGGTGCTTTATATCACACTCCCAGAAGAGTTATTTCTTTCCTTAAGGCTCAGCGTATGGGTGAGAAGGGGTGTGACACGTATCTAGCTTATGTGAGAGATGTCATTATTGATACCCCTTCAGTTGATTCAGTCCCAGTAGTACAGGATTTTCCTGATGTGTTTCTAGCTGATCTTTCAAGCATGCTGCCAAATAGAGATATTGATTTTGACATTGATCTGTTGCCGGACACTCAGCCCATTTCTACTCCTTAGTATCGTATAGCCCCTCCTGAGTTGAAAGATCAGTTACAGAAATTGCTTGATAAGGGTTTTATTCGCCCCAGCGTATCACCTTGGGGTGCTTCTGTCTTGTTTGTGAAGAAAAAGGATGGTTCTATGCGTATGTTTATTGATTATCGCTAGTTGAACAAAGTTACAGTGAAGAACCATTACCCTTTGCCTCGTATTGATGATCTGTTTGACCAGTTACAGGGTGCACGAGTGTTTTTTAAGATTGACTTGTGTTCAAGGTACCATCAGTTGAAGATTCGGGAGCCAGATATCCCGAAGACTAATTTCAGGACTCGGAACGGTCATTACGAGTTCCTTGTTATGTCATTTGGGTTGACCAATGCCCTAACAACCTTTATGCATTTGATGCACAGCGTGTTCCGGACATATCTTGACTCATTCGTCATTGTCTTTATTGATGATATTCTAGTGTATTCTCGGAGTTGGGAAGATCACGGGCAACACCTGAGGACAGTGCTTCAGACTTTGAGAGAGAAGAAGTTATATGCTAAGTTCTCGAAATGTGAGTTTTGGTTGGATTTCATGGCATTCTTAGGCCATGTGGTGTCGAGTGAAGGTATTCAGGTGGATCCGAAGAAAGTAGAGACAGTGTAGAGCTGGCCCAGACCATCCTCAGCTACAGAGATCCGCAGTTTTCTTGGTTTGGCAGGTTAGTACCATCGTTTTGTGGAGGGGTTTTCATCGATTGCAACCCCTATGACCAGACTGACACAGAAGGGTGCTCCGTTCCAGTGGACGAAAGACTGTGAGGTATTGATACCCAATTTTTTCCTATCTATATTATTATAAAAGTGGGAACCCTTTAACTAAAAAGTTAAATTACAAACATACCCTTCTAAATAATCTAATTACCCTATTTATAAAAACTTTTAAAAAAAACCTATGTCACGACCCCAACCCCGGTCGTGATGGCGCCCAACACACTGCTAGGCAAGCCTAACCAATTAACAACCTCAACCCATTTCTTATATAGTTCATTATTAGCTAACATAGTTAAATTACCAAAACACCATATTAAAAGTCTTAAACGAGAGTTAAATAGGCGTAGTTTCAAATGATAAAACTACTACCACATAGCCCATATAGATCCGGTGTCAAAAGTCTGAGTCTCTAATACTAGTTTATCACCCTAATACATATCAATCTAGGGAATGCGGATAAAACAAAAGGATAGAAAGGAGAGATCAGGGTTGCGGATGCCATGCAGCTACCTCGATGCTCCCGGATATGCGCTGCTCCACTGAAAATCCTCACTCAGCCGCAACACCTGGATCTGCACGCAAGGTGCAGAGAGTAATGTGAGTACTCCGACCCAGTGAGTAATAAGCATAAATAATGACTAAGAATAAGAAATCACAGAGAAACACAGAGTAATCTATAATGCGGCATTTTAAACAAGTAATATGAAAGCAATAAACCAATCGAAACGAAATATGGAAATGCTACAACAAATAAGCAATTAAGTGATTGACATATAAAGAAAATCAACACATAGAACGGTATCCTATAGTACCCGCTGCGGCATGCAACCCGATCCATACATTTATCGTCGTCGGCGCTCACTAGGGTTGTGCAGACTCTGGGAGGGGCCCCTTACAGCGCAAGCGCAATATCAAGTCATCTCGTGGCATCAAATCTAGGCCCTCGGCCTCATATCAATATCAGTATAACACTGCTGCGGCGCGCAGCCCGATCCCATAGTATCCTCATATCTGGCCCTTGGCCGTACTCAGTCCAGAAATCATATAAGCCCCTCGGGCATTAGTAAAACAGTAGCTCTCAGCCCAAAACATCATTTAATATATCATTTTAGTTTCAAAACCGAGTAAAAAGTGGCTGAGTTGTAAAACAGTGGAAAACGGTACGACTGAGTTCAAGTAGTAAGTCAAAATAGTGAGGAAATAGTGATAAAACTCCCCAGAGGGTTCAAATAATTGGCACGAAGCCCAAATATGGCAGTCAGTTCAAACATTGATGAGAACAAATAAGTTTCAACCAAAATACGCGGTAAAAGCATCACTCGGGACGGACCAAGTCACAATTCCCAATAGTAAACGACCCCACGCTCATCATCAAGCGCGTGTCTCACCTCAATATAGCACTACGATGTGCAAATCCGGGGTTTCAAACCCTCAGGACATCATTTACATTCATTACTCACCTCGAACCGGCTAAATCTCTAACTCGCGATGCCTTTGCCCCTCGAATCGGCCTCCGCACGTGTTAAATCTATCCAAAATCAGAACGAATACATCACAATAGGCTAAGGGAACAAAGCCCAAGCAAAAACAATCGAATTACCACAAAATTCTAGAATTTGGTCAAACCCGACCCCCGGGCCCGCATCTTGGAATTTGACAAAATTCACAAAACTCGAATTCTTATACTCTCACGAGTCTAACCATATGAAAATTATCCAATTCCGATACCATCTGGTCCTTCAAATCATCATTTTATATTTTTGAAAGATTTCACAATTTTCTTCCCAAATCATGAATTAAATGATGAATTCAATGATAGATTCATGTACTCTAGCCAAATCTGAGTTAGAATTACTTACCCTGATGAATTTCTTGAAAAACCTTCAAAAAATCGCCAAAATCCGAGCTCTGTAGGTCAAAATATCAAATAAAACCCAAAACCTCGTATTTATAGAGTACCCCTCATATCTCAGCCTCCGCGGTCCGCACAGAACCACCGCGATCCGCGCAAAAGCACCGCGGTCCGCGTAATAGCACCACGGTCCGCACAAAACCACCGCGGCCCGCACAAAACCACTACGGCTGCACTTCATTTTGTGCGGTCCGCACAACACATACCACGGCCACACTTCCTTTTGTGCGGTCCGCGCGGGTGTGTTCCGAGGCCTGCAACTCTTCTGGACCTGCTACAACTATGATTTTGGCCTAAAACATCCTGGAACCTAACCGGAACTCCTGGAATTCCAAACCAATTGCACCAACACATCCCATGACATCGTTCAAACTTGTTCAAAACCTCAGGACGCTCACAACAACATCAAATCACTAATTTAACACGGGATTCAAGCCTAAGAACTCCAAGAACTCTTAAATTATGCTTTTGATCAAAAAGTCTATCAAATCTCGTCCGAATGACCTAAAATATTGCACACACATCCCAAATGACACAACGAAGCTACTGTCACTCTCGGAATTTCATTCCGACCCCTATATCAAAATCTCGCCTATCAACCGGAATCGCCAAAATATCAACTTCGCCAATTTAAGCCTAAATCTTCTCTACAACTCCAAAACCTATTCTGATCGCGCTCCTATGTCACAAATCACCTCCTGAAGCTAACCGAACCATCAGAACTCACTTCCGAACCTTCTAACACATAAGTCAACATCCGGTTGATTTTTTCAGCTTAAGCCTTCTTAAAAGAGACTAAGTGTCTCATTTCTTACCAAAACCTCTCCGAACTCGAACTAATCAACCCGATCACATAAAACACGGATAACGAAGCGTAAAGAAGCTAAAATAAGGGAAAATGAAGCAATAACTCATGAGACGACTGGTCGGGTCGTCACATCCTCCCCAACTTAAACAAACGTTCATCCTCGAACGAGTCAAGAAACATACCCGAAGCCTCAAATAGGTAAGCATATCTGCTCCGCATCTCCCGCTCGGTCTCCCAGGTAGCCTCCTCCATGAGCCGACCTCTCCACTACACTTTCACTGAAGCTATATCCTTTTACCTCAACTTTCGAACCTGACGACCCAAAATTGCTTTTGGCTCCACATCATAGGTCAAATCATCATCCAACTGAACCGTGATGAAGTCCAAAACATGAGACGGATCCCCAATATACTTCCAGAGCATAGAAACATGAAATATCCGATGCACGCTCGACAAGATAGGTGGCAAAGCAAGCTCATAATCCACCTCCCCAATCCTCCGAAGCACCTCAAAAAGCCCAATAAACCGCGGACTCAACTTCCCTTTCTTCCCAAACCTCATAACACCCTTCATAGGCGAAACCTTCAACAAGACCTTCTCACTGACCATGTAGGACACATCTCGAACCTTCTGGTCCGCATAACTCTTCTGATGTGACTGCGCTATACGAAGCCTCTCCTAAATCACCTTTACCTTCTCTAAGGCATACTGAACCAAATTTTTCCCCAATAGTCTAGCCTCCCTGGGCTCGAACCAACCAACTGGAGATCTACACCGCCTCCCATACAAAGCCTCATACAGATCCATCTGAATACTCGACTGGTAGCTATTGTTCTAAGAAAACTTTCCAAGCGGTAGAAACTCATCCCATGAACCTCCAAAGTCAATAACACAAGCACGCAACATGTCCTCCAATATCTGAATCGTACGCTCGGACTGTCCGTCCGTCTGAGGATGAAAAGTTGTGCTCAACTCCACCTGAGTACCCAACTCTCGCTGAACAGATTTCCAAAACTGGAAAGTAAACTGAGTACCTCTATCTGAGATGATGGAAACTGGAACACCATGCAACAAAACAATCTCCCGGATATAAATCCCTGTCAACCGCTCTGAAGAATAGGTAGTACACATAGGGATGAAGTGCGCGGACTTGATCAGCCGATCCACAATCACTCAAATAGCATCAAACTTCTTCAAAGTCCGAGGAAGTCCAACCACAAAGTCCATAGTGATCCTCTCCCACTTCCACTCGGGAATAACCATCTGCTGAACCAAGCCACCCGGTCTCTAATTCTCATATTTTACCTGTTGACAGTTGAGACACCAAGCTACAAATCCCACAATATCTTTCTTTATTCTTCTCCACCAATAGTGCTACCTCAAATCCTGGAACATCTTCGCGGCACCCGGATGGATAGAATATCGTGAGCTATGGGCCTCCTCCAGAATCAACTCTCTAAGCCCATCCATATTGGGCACACAAATCTGGTCCTGCATCCTCAACACATCATCGTCACCGATGGTCACATCTCTAGCATCATAATGCTGAACCCTGTCCTTAAGGACAAGCAAATGCAGATCATCATATTGGCGCTCTCTTATGAGATCATATAAGGAAGACCGAGAAACCACACATGCCAACACCCGACTGGACTCCAAAATATCCAACCTCACGAACGGATTGGCAAAGGCCTGAACATCAACTGCAAGAGGTCTCTCCCCAACTAGAATATATACCAAACTCCCCATACTCACTGCCTTTCGGCTTAACGCATCGGCCACTACATTGCCCTTTCCCGGATGATACAATATTGTGATATGATAATCCTTAAACAACTCCAATCATCTCCGCTGCCTCAAATTAAAATCCTATTGCTTGAACAAATGCTGAAAACTGCAATGATCGGTGAATATCTCACAAGATACACCATACAAATAATGCCTCCAAATCTTCAATGTCTGAACTATGGTAGCCAACTCCAAATTATGAACATGGTAGTTCTTCTCATGGGGCTTCAACTGACAAGAAGCATAAGCAATAACTCTACACTCCTGCATCAATACACAACCAATCCCAACCCTCGAAGCATCGCAATACACGGTATATGAACCTAAAGCTGATGGCAAAACCAACACTGGAGCTGTGGTCAAAGCTGTCTTGAGCTTCTGAAAGCTCTCTTCACACTCATCCGACCATACAAATGAAACACCCTTCTGAGTCAACTTGGTCAAGGGCGATGCGATAGATGAGAATCCCTAAACAAACCGGCGATAATAGCCTGCCAACCCAAGAAAGCTACGAATCTCTGTGGCTGGGGACGGTCTAGTCCAACTCTGAACCGCCTCTATCTTCTTTGGATCAACATGAATACCCTCGCTGGATACCACGTGTCCCAAGAAAGCCACTTAACTCAGCCAAAACTCACACTTGGAGAATTTTGCATAAAGCTTCTCCTCCCTCAATCTCTGCAACACAACTCTCAAATGCTCCGCGTGCTCCACCTGACTACGCGAGTACACCAGAATATCATCAATGAATACAATGACAAACGAATCCAGATAAGGCTGGAACACGTTGTTCATCAAATGCATGAATGTTGCTGGGGCATTGGTTAGCCCGAAAGACATCACAAGGAACTCATAATGACCATATCTGGTCCTGAAGGAAGTCTTAAGAATATCTGAATCCCTGATCTTCAACTGGTGATAACCGGAACGGAGATCAATCTTGGAGAACACTCTCGCTCCCTGAAGCTGATCAAATAAATCATCAATGCGAGGCAAAGGATACTTGTTCTTAATTGTTACTTTGTTCAATTGCCTATAATCAATGCACATTCTCATCCTACCATCCTTCGTTTTCACAAACAAAACCGGTGCACCCCAAGGTGACACACTAGGCCGAATGAACCCCTTATCTAGGAGTTTCTGAAGTTGTTCTTTCAATTCTTTCAACTCTGCTGGTGCCATACGATCTGGCGGAATAGAAATGGGCTGAGTGCCCGGCACTAGGCCAATACCAAAATCAATATCCCTATCCGGTGGCATGCCCGACAGGTCTGCAGGAAACACATCGGGAAAATCCCTCACAATTGGAACAAAATCAATGCTAGGAGTCTTAGCTCCCACATCCCTCACAAATGCTAAATATGAAAGGCAACCCTTCCCAACCATACACTGGGCCTTCAAGAAAGATATCACTCTATTAGGAACATAATCAGTCATACCACGCCACTCGATCCGCGGTACACCCGGCATAGCCAAAGTGACTATCTTAGCATGACAGTCTAGAATAACACGACACGGAGATAGCCAATCCATGCCCAAAATGACATCAAAATCCACCATTCTCAACAGAAATAGATCTACTCGGGTCTCCAGACCCCCAATAGTCACCACACATGACTGGTACACACGGTCTACAAAAACAGTATCGCCCACCGGGGTAGATACATGAACAGGTAAAGCAAGAAACTCATGGGGCGTACCCAAATAACGAGCAAAGTATGATGACACATAAGAAAAGGTGGAGCCGGGATCAAATAATACAGAGGCATCTTTGTGGCAGACTGAAACAATACCTGTAATGACACCATCTGAAGTAATAGCATCTGGCCTACCTGGAATAGCATAGAAATGAGCCTGGCCTCCGCCTGGTTGACCTCTCCCTCTGAGGAGACCCCTAGTTGCCTGACCTCCACCCATAGCTGGCTGGGCGGGTAGTGAAGTAACCAGAGCAAAAGTCGAGGGCTAACCCCTCTGCTGAAACTGACCATCACGAAGTCGAGGGCACTGCCTCCTCATATGTCCAAACTCTCCGCACTCATAACAACTACCCGGTGCTGGAGATGGGCACTGAAGGGAACCCCTCGCACCGGAGTGACTAGCAGATGCACTCGGTGCAGAAGAACCCTGGTCTGATGGGGCATGAGATGAACTCTGAGTTGGAAGGGCACTGAATAAAGGTTGGCCCTGCTGAGACCCCTGATGACCACGACCTGAAGATACCTCACGATACTCTAGACGGGCTGATTGAGCAGGCTTGAAAGAATGATCTCTACCATGCTGGGACTGACCCCTCGATGGAGCTCCAGTGTAACTGTTCGATCCTCGAGGCCTCTTGGCCTCTCTCTCCTCTCGCTCCCTGCGGCAAACCGTCTCAATCTCACAAGCGATATCAACCACCTCCTCGAACATAACACCCAATACTCTTTCTCTAGTCATCAGAATACGGAGATGGTAGTTAAGGCCATCCACAAATCTTCTGATCCTCTCACGATCTATCGGAATCATCCAAATGGCATGACAAGCCAACTCAAAAAACCTCATCTCATACTGGGTCACGGTCATACCCCCCTGCATCAACCACTCAAACTGCCTACGTATCTCCTCTCTTCGGGACTGCGGTACATACTTCTCTAAGAAGAGAGCGGAGAACTGCTACCAAGAAAGGGGTGCTGCACCGACAGGCCTACGCCTCTCAAAATCCTTCTGCCAAGTAAAGGTAGCCCCCGAGAACTGAAAGGTGGTAAATGCTACACCACTAGACTCAAGGATCCCTGTTGTACGGAGCATCCGCTGACACTTGTCAAGAAAACCTTGGGCATCCTCGCCCTCAGCACCACTGAATGACAGAGGCTGGAGTCTACCAAACCTCTCAAGACGACGCTGGTCATCATCCGACATAGCTAGTACCATGAACTCCTGAATTGGTGCAACCGACTGAGCTGGAGGTGCCCCCGGCGTCTATAGTCCCTGCACTACCTGCTCATGTATGAGAGCAGCGGGGGTCTGATTGCCTCCCCCGGCCTGTGAAGTAGCTGCTGAGGTAGTGGCTGAAACTGCCTGAGCCAGGCCAGTGCAAACTAATAAGATCTGTGCCAAGGCCTCCTGAAGACCCCAGAATCATGATGGGCACAGCTGGTGCCTGAACTGGTGCTGCTGGAACCTGATCTGGAGCCGGGGCAGCTGGGGGATCAATAGGTGCTACCCTCGCCGCTCTACCTCTGCCACGTCCACGACCACATCCCCGGCCTCTAGTGGCCTCAGTGGGTGGCACTGGTGGTCATCCACCTCGTCCGGTAGCTCGCGTCCTCACCATCTATGAGAGAATGGAATAACAGAAGTTTAGTTCTCGGATCAACAAAGTCGCACGACCAGAATTTCAAGAATATGAAGTTTTTCCTAAAGGTTTTACAGCCTCTCGAGGATAAATACAGACGTCTCCGTACCGATCCGCGAGACTCTACTAAACCGGCTCATGACTTACGAGACCTATATAACCTAGGCTCTAATACTAACTTGTCACGACTCTAACCCGGTCGTGATGGCGCCCAACACACTGCTAGGCAAGCCTGACCATTTAACAACCTCAACCTATTTCTATATAGTTCATTATTAGCTAACATAGTTAAATTACCAAAACACCATATTAAAAGTCTGAAACCAGAGTTAAATAGGCGGAGTTTGAAATGATAAAACTACTACTACATAGCCCATATAGATCCGGTGTCACAAGTCTGAGCCTCTAATACCAGTTTATCACCCTAATACATATCAATCTAGGGAATGCGGATAAAACAAAAGGATAGAAAGGAGAGATCAGGGCGGCGGACACCATGCAGCTACCTCGATGCTCCCGGATATGCGCTACTCAACTGAAAATCCTCACTCAACCTCAGATGCACCTGGATCTGCACGCAAGGTGCAGGGAGTAATGTGAGTACTCCAACTCAGTGAGTAATAAGCATAAATAATGACTGATAATAAGAAATCACGGAGAAACACAGAGTAATCTATAATGCGGCATTTTAAACAAGTAATATGAAAGCCATAATTCAATGGAAACGAAATATGGAAATGCTACAACAAATAAGCAGTTAAGTGACAGACATATAAAGAAAATTAACACATAGAACGGTACCCTATAGTACCCGCTACGGCGTGCAGCCCGATCCATACATTAATCTTCGACGACGCTCACTGGGGGTGTACAGACTCCGAGAAGGGCCCCTTACGGCCCAAGCGCAATATCAAGCCATCTTGCAGCATCAAATCTTGTCCCTCGGCCTCATATCAATATCAATATAACACTGCGGCGGCACGCAACTCGATCCCATAGTATCCTCACATCTGGCCCTTGGTCGTACTCAGTCCAGAAATAATATAAGCCCCTCGGGCATTAGTAAAACAGTAGTTCTCAGCCCAAAATATCATTTAATATATCATTTTAGTTTCAAAACCGAGTAAAAAGTGGCTGAGTTGTAAAACAGTGGATAATGGTACGATTGAGTTCAAGTAGTAAGTCAAAACAGTGAGGAAATAGTGATAAAACTCCCCGGAGGGTTCAAATAATTAGCACGAAGCCCAAATATGGCAGTCAGTTCAAACATTGATGAGAACAAATAAGTTTCAACCAAAATACGCGGTAAAAGCATCACTCGGGACGGACCAAGTCAGAATCCCTAATAGTAAACGACCCCACGCTCATCAACAAGCGCGAGTCTCACCTCAATATAGCACTACGATGTGCAAATCCGGGGTTTCAAACCCTCAGGATATCATTTACATTCATTACTCACCTCGAACCGGCTAAATCTCTATCACGCGACGCCTTTGCCCCTCGAATCGGCCTCCACGCGCGTCAAATCTATCCAAAATTAGAATGAATACATCACAATAGGCTAAGAGAACAAAGCCCAAGCGAAAACAATCAAATTACCACAAAATTCTAGAATTTGGTCAAACTCAACCCCCGGGCCCGCATCTCGAAATTTGACAAAATTCACAAAACTCGAATCCTTATACTCTCACGAGTCTAACCATATGAAAATTATCCAATTCCGATACCATTTGGTCCTTCAAATCATCATTTTATATTTTTGAAAGATTTCACAATTTTCTTCCCAAATTCCATCCCAAATCACGAATTAAATGATGAATTCAATAATAGATTCATGTACTCTAGCCAAATCTGAGTTAGAATCACTTACCCCGATGAATTTCTTGAAAAACCTTCAAAAATCACCAAAATCCGAGCTCTGTAGGTCAAAATATCAAATAAAACCCAAAACCTCGTATTTATAGAGTACCCCTCAGATCTCAGCCTCCGCGGTCCACACAGAACCACCGCGGTCCGCGCAAAAGCACTGCGGTCCGCACAAAACCACCGCGGCCCACACAAAACCACCACGGCCGCACTTCATTTTGTGCGGTCCGCACAGCACATACCGCGGCCGCACTTCCTTTTGTGCGGTTCGCGCGGGTGGGTTCCGAGGCCTGCAACCCTTCTGGACCTGCTACAACCATGATTTTGGTCTAAAACATTCCGGAACCTACCCGGAATTCCTGAAATTTCAAACCAATTGCACCAACACATCCCATGACATCGTTCAAACTTGTTCAAAACCTCGGGACGCTCACAACAACATCAAATCACTCTTTTAACACGGGATTCAAGCCTAAGAACTCCAAGAACTCTTAAATTATGCTTTCAATCAAAAAGTCTATCAAATCTCGTCCGAATGACCTAAACTTTTGCACACACATCCCAAATGACACAACGAAGCTACTGTCACTCTCGGAATTTCATTCCGACCCCTATATCAAAATCTCGCCTATCAACCGGAACCGCCAAAATATCAACTTCGCCAATTTAAGTCTAAATCTTCTCTACAACTCCAAAACCCATTCCGATCGCGCACCTAAGTCACAAATCACCTCCCGAAGATAACCGAACCATCGGAACTCACTTCCGAACCTTCTAACACATAAGTCAATATCCGGTTGACTTTTCCAACTTAAGCCTTCTTAAAAGAGACTAAGTGTCTCAGTTCTTACCAAATCCTCTCCGAACTCGAACTACTCAACCCGATCACATAAAACACGGATAACGAAGCATAAAGAAGCTAAAATAGGGAAAATCGAAGCGGTAACTCATGAGACGACTGGTCGGGTCATCACAGCCTGCGAACGGCACCAATAAAGGTTCACACCCATTCACTAATGATCACAACAATTCCCAAGTTTCACTAAGGGTTTCTATTTTTGGTTTCTAATCGGTGCTTCCTTTTCAGATAAGTAGAGAAAAATTGTTGCTTAGATTTTCAAAATAGGAACAAAACCTTAATTACTATTGCTTGCCTTTTTTTCTGTATTTATTTTGGACGGGGTTGTCTTGAAAGCAAAATAGGTATTTACCTCATTATTTTTCTTATTCATTCTGGTATACTTTTGGTTAGATATTTTATCTACTGTTTTTCAGTTAAACTATTTATTTATTTTGAAAGGTAGAAATAATAAACATATTGCCCCGAGAAAACAAAAGAGGTGTATCTATAAAATGATGTCTATCCACATGATTGTACTGATGTAAACAAAAGCAAATTGTTGAATGTAACTTTTTATTTTATGCAGAAACTTTAAACTGGATTTGTATACATTTGCCATTTTCCTTAATTTCCTTTCACATCTTTTTCATAAACAACTCTTCGAGCATATCACATAAAAGAAAACGAAGGAGCAAATTTTATGGGTGGTCACTCAATTTTGTGTCCACTTGTGAGAAACTACTGAGTTTGTTGTTGTTGTTGTTGTACACAAAAAATATTTTTCTTCTTTTTGTTACGTAAAAATTATTCAACTTTGTGTTCATTACAAATGTCAATTTTCTTTCTTTTGTTACACAAAAATTATTTTACTTTGCTCTATTTATCACAAAAGTCACATTGACCAGATTTTATAATATCTTACTTTAAAAGTCTATTATGCTCTTGACATTATAAATTCTCTCATTTATGTAATACCTTCTATATTATATACTATATAATATATTTTTATCTAAGTATTTTACTTAAAACTAAAATAACTTTAAATTATTTGTTTATTATTTTTATAATATATCCATACATTTAATTTTTCCATGGAACTCAATTTATTTAATCATATTTAAACATCAACATATTTAAAATATAAGAATGATAAAAAATAATTATTTTTTAATATTTATGTAAAATAATAACAAACAGATTTGTTTAATAAATGATAGTTTTTTTATAGTCAATAAAATTTAAAAACAGTTTCAAATATATTTATATTTAAAATTAAAATTTCTAAAGATTTATCTACTAATATTATTTATTTAAAAGTTTTAATATGATGTGTCACTGTACTAAATGTAGGTATTTTATTTATTGGATTAATGAGTATGGCTTGACTGATAAATCAGTGAGCTTTGATTTTATGATTTTCATTAAAAATATATTATTAAGTATGGTTAAGAATATGAACTTGAGATTTGTTCACAGTAATGAGAAATTTAATAATGCTACTTATATATCTTTAAAACTAACGTAAAATAAATTAAATGTACGAATAAATTATAAAAATAATATAAACAATCAAGTTATTTTAATTATAAGTAAAATACCTGGGTAAAAATATATTATATAGCATATATAGAAGGTATCACATAAATGAGATGATCTATAATGTCAATGGCATAATAGACTTATCAAGTAAAAGTATTATAAAATCTGGCCAATGTGACTTTTGTGATAAATAGAGCAAAGTAAAATAATTTTTGTATAATAAAAGAAAAGAATTAACTTTTAGGTAATGAATACAAAGTTGAATGATTTTTACGTAACAAAAAAAAGAAAAGAAAAATAATTTTTGTGTAATGAACATAAAATTAAATAACCACCCATAAAATTTACTCGAAAAAGAAGTATACAAGAAAGTTCTACTCATGAATTTAGCGTAAGAAACCCCATTTAGAGGACTATAATATGCTGGGTAGAAAATGGAGAAAGGGAGGAAGAAAAAGAAAACAAGAGAAATTAGAAAGGTTAAAGTATTGATCATGGAAAAGAGGTTTGGGAAGCTGTTGAAGAAATATGTGCTGCCGGAAATCGTCTATTTTCTACTCAACTCTCATCTCCTTCTTTGTAATACACAAATCTATCTATAATTAAAAGAAGAAGACAAAAAAACATCATGAAGCCAAATAGCAGATTAATACAATGACACATGGCATAATTAGTTATTAAATTAGTTATTGGTTTTTCTTTTTAATTTAAATATATCAAAAAATGAAAATAATTAAAAAAACTACCATATATATATATATATATATGTATGTATATATATATATAATTGGTTATATATATATTAAATTGGTTACTTTAATTTAATTAATAAATAATAAATATAGATTTCTTATCTATATCTATATTAATAATTAACTATAATAAAAAAAATAAAAAACAAATATATAAAAAAATAACTACCCATTCAAATTGGGTGGGAGTAGTTTCAAGTTGGAATTTTTAAATTATTTTAAAATCAAAAAGAAAAAAAAAAGCTATAAAAAACGGAAAAAAACAGAAGAAAAACTACCCATTCAAATCGGAGAATAGTTTCAAGTTGGAGTTTTAAAATAATTAAAATAAAAAAAGATATCTTATAATTAACTATAATAAAAAAACAAAAATATAAATATATAAGAAAATAACTACCCATTCAAATTGGTAGTTATTTTTAATTAATAATTAGTTATTGGTTATTATTTTTGAATTTAAATATATATAAAAACGAAAATAATAAAAAAATATAAAACTACCATCTATCTATCTATAATCTATAATCTATAATTAAAAGCAGAAGACAAAAGCACCTCATGAAGCCAAATGGCAGAACAATAGAATGACACATGGCATAATTAGTTATTAATTTAGTTATTGGTTTTTCATTTTAATTTAAATATATCTAAAAATGAAAATAATTAAAAAAACTACTATAAAAAACTACCATATATATGTATGTATATATATATATAATTGGTTATATATATATTAAATTGGTTACTTTAATTTAATTAATAAATAATAAATATAGATTTCTTATCTATATCTATATTAATAATTAATTATAAAAAAAATAAAAAACAAATATATAAAAAAATAACTACCCATTCAAATTGGGTGGGAGTAGTTTCAAGTTGGAATTTTTAAATTATTTTAAAATCAAAAAGCAAAAAAAAAATAAAGCTATAAAAAACAGAAGAAAAACTACCCATTCAAATCGGGGAATAGTTTCAAGTTGGAGTTTTAAAATAATTAAAATAAAAAAAGATATCTTATAATTAACTATAATAAAAAAACGAAAATATAAATATATAAGAAAATAACTACCCATTCAAATTGGTGGTTATTTTTAATTAATAATTAGTTATTGGTTATTATTTTTGAATTTAAATATATATAAAAACGAAAATAATAAAAAAATATAAAACTACCATCTATCTAAAATATTTATATATATATATATATATATATATATATATATATATTAATTGATTACTTTATTTGAATTAATAAATATAGATATCTTATAATTAACTATATAAAAAACGAAAATATAAATATAAAAAAAAACTACCCATTCAAATTGGGTGGGAGTAGTTTCAAGTTGGAGTTTTTAAATTATTTTAAAATAAAAAAGCAAAAAAAAAATTCAATAGTAATAAATTATATATCTTCACATATATTACAAAAAGAAAGCGAATACTAAATATTGTTTAATATAATAAAGAAAAATAGAACAAAAAAGTTATTCACTGACTATATAAGTACGTTTGATTTAATAGAGATTTCATTATTGGGTATATCGTATTGACAAACAAGATGACAATTGAATTTTATTAAAGCAATACGATCTAATAGGATCAAACAAGCCTGATCATAATTTAATTTAATTAATATTTTTTTAATATTGATCGCGCATTGCGCGGGTACGACTACTAGTATGGAAAAAATAGTCAAAATACGATACTTTTATGCTAAATACAAATATGTTGATAGAATTGTTACAAAGAAATCAAAATAAGAGTCGTAAATATAATAGTGTATACCTCAAGAAAAGTTAGTATTAAAAAGTCAAATATAGAGAGAGGTTCTGAAATTATCCCTATGAAAATATTACCATTTTTTTAGAAGCCGACAACCAAAAGAAGATTAAGAATTTGAGCAACCATGAAAATGGGCTTCAAATAGGTAAGTATTTTTTAGAAGTTAGAACTACGAACTTATGTTTTCTGAATTTTTTGACATAATTAATATTTTCATCACCCTTTGCAACACGCCAAGAAATATTTTATTACTTTTGACTTGATCTTTTGGTACACTTGACCACTACATATCTGATATCACTTAATAATGTTACTGTCACCATGTACACCATGTACTCTATATGTAAAGGGTATTGTTTCATGGCATTGATCAAGAAATCTTATGCATATTTTTAAGTTCAAACATATATACTCAATTTGGCCTCGATAAATAAGTTTTCACACGACAATTCACATTGATCATTATCAGAACTTAAAATTTTTTCTTTCATGTATAATATTTATTCTAATTATTATTTTTATAATATTGTGTATACTACATAACTCTAAATACACGTGCAACGCACGTACGGCGAAACTAGTATATTTTAAATATGCATAACTACCTTCAAAATGGCATATATATGCGTATATAAGCATGTCCAAGGTTTTTATTATTTTTCCCATAATTTTAATGGATTAAATTGACTTATTTTCTCCCTTTTTATCCATAAAATCCCCAATTATTGTTTTGATAATTCATCAATTTAATTTCTATATTTATGCCAAAATATGACTAAGGTAATTTTTATATATTTTTACAATTACATTTAGTATTCTTAAAGCTAAATTGCACATAATTGTAATATTAGCCCTTTTAAGATCTAATTATGTTTTATATGCATAAAATTGGATCTCGTATTTTTAAATTATTAATTATGTATTTCAAATCATTTTGGCACCTTAAATTTATTTTCCAGAAATTGCATGTTATTGTTTATAAATTAAATAGGTGAAATTGGCTATTTATATAACAACCAAATTTGGCTTTCAATTATAGCCAAAATTAGACCCCTTTCCAGGCTAATTTCACACCCAAACCACCCGACCCAGATCCTATTACACGTCTACCTGACCCAAGCCATCCTAAATCCTGGCCGTTGATCTCTTAGATCAACGACCCTCGCTCAACCTTTCCTTTTTAATTCTGAGAGACCCCCTAACCCTAATCACTTTTCTGAGGGCGCCGCCCTCAGATGCTCTCGTCTCTCTTCTCTCTCGACCTAACCCTAATTACTTTTCACCACCTCCTTCTCCGGTCATCTCCGGCGACCACCCTTTCAAACCCAAGCCTCCAATGGGTCTCTCATCACCCTGCTCATCATCTCTAAGGCCCTCAAGGGTCCTAGGCCATGTCGATTTGGACCTAGGATTTTTGTTCTTGTTACTTATGGGTCTCTGGTGTGATTTTGGGCAAACTCACACCTTATATGTCATGATCGGTGAAGTTTCAACAGGTTCCTTAAATTTTTACTTGTTTTTTTTTGAAACCCTAACTCTCTTCTGAATCTCTCAGATCTATGTTATTTTTATGCTTTAAGCCTATATCCTTCTGTGACTTGCTTATTCTCGAGCTTTCTTTTGAAAGATCTTCTACTTTAAACCATTTTTACTCCCTTTGAGAAACTAGTGTTTTCGGAGTTCTTTCTACACCTGTTTCGACTGATTTCTTTATGATTAAACCTTTTTATTTGTTTATCTTGACCGATTCTAAGTTCTTACTACTTTTTAACTCAACTCTGTTAAAAAGCCCTAATTTCTTAAAGATTTCTTTACTTATTTCTGTGTGTTGGCCCGATCTTCTTTACCTGTTTCTGTGTGTTAGATTGGTTTTCTTCACTCTGGTTCTGTGTTTTAGCCATGACTACTTGACTTTGTTATGTTTCTGTTGGTTACCATGCTTTTAATGGGTTTTTCTACAGAGTCCTTAGCCTACTCCTGTCACTTCTGTATGATTGTGTTCATCTGGTTTGCTCATCTCTTGCTTCTTTCTGTCGATATGGCTGACCTTGCATGTCTGCTACGCTTGTTCATTCTTCTATATTTATATGTTGAAGTACAAAATCATGACTCCTGCTTGATTGATCCTTATTTCCTTAATTTATGGTTTGATTGCAAGATTTTCTTATAAAACGCTAAAATTTTACTCGGCTATTTAAGTTGATTGAATCTATTTCCTTATTTGCTGTGGTGCTTCATTCTTGTTGAATCCTTTCCTTAATTAGTGTATTTTGTACTTAGACTCAATCATATGCTCTATACTTTTACTACCCCTTATATGGTAAAAACCAGTTGTTCTCAACTGATTTTCTTTCCTTGGCTATCCCTGTTGGTATCCGTTTAAGCTGTAATTCCTTGATTAAAGGGGAATACTTGTATTAATTGGATTCTAATTGTGATTACTTCCATAATTGTGCAAAACTTTTACTTGTTACCTTATTTTCTACCTATTTTCAAAGCTATAAACACCCTAAGTCTTTCATTAACAAGACACGAGACTTGGCTTTCAAAAACCCCTCTCTTACTTAAAAAAAACTCTGTGTTATTCTACTACTATTAGCTGACTACAAGCCAAGGTTAATCATCTGTAAACCTTGATTCTTTCATTTTGCTTACCTCTATCTTCACTGGTATGTCCTGGTTTAATTTAAAGTCTCAACAACAACATGTTTCTATTCCTGTTTTAGTTTCTTTTATTTCTGGCCTGTTTTTACTTGTGGTTTTGTTGTGAAGTTTGTATCTAAGCATGCTGATATGATTCCCCTCCCTTTAAATTCATGTATTCCCTTTATGTGATTCAAATATGCCTGGACAATTGTATACTTTTACCTACTGTGCACTTACCACTTTGTGAATTCCAAATCCCTTATCCTTCCTCTATGTGTTCATGACTGGTTTGTGATTATGATATAATCCAACTATTTTTGAGCATGTCCATACCAGTCCTAATATTCCTGCTGGGGTCAGGTGTCTGCAGTCAATGTATATGTATCCCCAAACCCCCTTAACCACATGTGTGATTACTGAATTCATTCACTTGCTGTGTGTGGTCTTACCCTGAAGTGTCTGAACTCTGTTTTACTAATCCAACTTCTTTCAACCATCTCTGTTACTAATTGCATTCAAAATGGACCTTTCAATCCAGTTTTTTAATGAACTCCTTTCAAACATGCGTCCTGCACTTTCACTCTATTCCTAGTTAATAAGTTCTGCCCCCTCTAGTACGCGTACTGCCTTGGGATCCCCTTGAGAACCCTTGGAACTCTAGCATACTGAGGCTAGTTTCTACACTGCACTGGTTCAATGTTGGCTATTAAGTCTAGGTGTAAGCATTGTCCGGGGTCCTTGAGACCTTTAGGGAACTTTGATGCACCTAGACTTTGATTTGTCTATGGAAACAAGGATTGAAAGACCATTGGAGGCTTTGGGTAACTATGGCCTGATTGCAGACTCTCTATAGAATAGCTTCTTAATTTTTACTTCACTTATGTAATTCATTTGTTGGCCTGTAATAATTTGTAAATAGATATTTGGGGCATTTAGTGAAAGGATGGGTAGATGTATACTTTTTGGGGTAACTTGGGTAGAAATCCTGCTTTAGGATTTAATTTCGAATCTGCTTGCCTCACTCACTAGAGAACATGCCTATAGGGTTTCTGTTCCTATTGAATCTGATTGCATTTGCATAGTAGAAGCATGCCTGTAGGGTTTAGCTTTCAATCTCATTTGCATCATAATAGAAACCATGCCTATAAGGACTTCACTTTTAATGTCACTTGCATCAGATACAAATCATGTTCTTAAGTCCTGCATTTGTCATGTAGAAACCATGTTTCTAGGTTCCAAATCATCATGTTTTAAATCAACTCAAGTGTAGATATCATGCCTATAGGGTGTAATTCCGATTTAGCAAGCCTTTCATATGTTACTGCAAGTTGACTAAAAATAGAATTATGCCTAGATACCATGATCTAATTCGCAATTATGTTTAGCTTAATAGATCAAATGTACCTCGCCTAGTTTACTTCTCAAAACCGGGCAATAACTCTTTTTCTAAAATTAGTCCTTTCAAAACTGCTATAATCCCATTACATATTATGCCTGTAGGTTTAAAAGGGATTATTTAAAAACTTGCTTGTTTCTGCATTAACATAAGTATCAGTCCTGCATGTAGGCAAGCCTTAGGGCATTTTCAAAATTTGCACTGCTCTGAAGTTGTTTCTGTCACTCAACGTTTCTGAATCCTAATGAGCTTTTAAAAGAGATCCTAGGCAACTAATACGTTATGATTTCTACATCTGAAAGTGGTTTATCCCTGCATAATAATTTAGAAATCCTGCTTTAGAACTTTGATTGCTAAAGACCTTATTTGTGTTTGAGTCATGTTGCATGTATGCTTGTTTGCGGAGGAAACTATGAGCCTTTAATTGCTCTATTTATGTCAAAATTCCTAAATTGCTTTTCTTTGACTGTCACCTTAGAATTTTTCCTTTAAGCCTTAGGGGTATGTCTAGAATTGCCTATAGGAAGAGGTCCTAATTCCCTCCGGGACTATTAAGAAGGGACAGGTAGCAGCACACAATAGGAATCGATGACCAACACTCGCTTTGCATGACCAATAAGGGGATGGGAAGGGTAGGCGTGAGATATGATGACTACGCGCTAGTGTCACTTGTAGTCCCTTATTGAGGAGTGTTTACCGGACATTGCGTGGGGTGATCCCGTAGGATAAATAACCTAGGACCCCTCTTTACCCCCTAACCTTCTCCTTGTTTAAAACTTTTCTTCATAATTTGTTCAACCTTTATTTCACTACTTGACTTGTTCAAACGTACTACACATATTTGATTCAATTATTTGTATTTACTAATTTGTAAAAATATATGTTTGGTCGGGACCCACAATTGTGGACCAAGAGGGGTGCCTAACACCTTCCCCTCGAGGTTATTTCGATCCCTTACCCTAATCTCTGGTAATGCAAATCAACCCAAGAGTTAATCATTCTAGGTGCCCTAACGCACCCCAATCCATTAGGTAGCGACTCTTCAAATACCCAATTCCCAAAAAGGAAATGAGTTATTGCACCCCATGGAATGTCGAAACCCAGACCTCTCTCCGCGAGGAGGGAAAAAGGGGGGCGCGACAGCATGGCGACTCTGCTGGGGAGATTTTTTAGGCTCTTACCATAACAAACTTGTCTTTACAAATTAGTCCAAGCATGCTTTATCTCGTACCCTCCTCCCTTATTTGAATTTAATTGTCTGTTTCTTTTTAAGCATTTATGATTTCTTTATTACCCTGAAAACAGACTTGTCTCTTTGTTTTCCTTTTCTTGTAACTGTCTTTTCAATTATTTAAATGTTGTATTTATTTTTCCAACTTGAAAATACTTGCCTACATGTTATTAACTACTGCATAAATCATGTTGCACATCATACTTCACTCGTGCCAAACAAATACTATAGCAACACTTTATGAGTGGTTGTGCCCTTCCTATATCATTACCCCCCCCCCATAAATTCGGAAAGGCTTATTTGCAGTAAAACTAGTCGATCAGCGGTGCAGTCGACAGTTCCGTGCCTTCCCCTTTGAGTTGTCCGCTCAAGAGTACCAGTCCAAAACCCTGTAGAAACCTTACTCTTTTTAAATTGCGCATGCATCATGGTCAAACCTAGCTGGGTCAGTTATGTTGTCCACGTAATGATCCTTTAAGATAGCCTTGTCTAAAAGTCCACTGGGTTTCCCTAAACCCAAACAGACATCACCATGTTTTGTGCATTAATTTGGAAAACTAAATGTCGATGTGTTGATCATAAATGTATAAATAGTTAAGTCAGGTTGGGGTAGGGTCTAACCCTTTTTTGTTTTGCAGAAAATAAGGCACGAGGTCCCCAGTTTCGATATAGTTAGCACGCCTCTACTCTTGCTAGACTGGTTGAGGAGTCTTCCATCAAATGACCAAATCAAGGGGTGGAAACAGAGGGCCGCCAAAGCTAGCGAAAAGTTGGAATATCTGGAATACAGTCTACTGGAATTGGAAGGAAAAGTGAGCAAGAGAGTCACCGACTGCCAGAATGTTGAGGGAAACGAAGGAGAACACTTGGCAAAAGCATTTTTACTGGTGAACCTACGCGAACTGGAGGATTTGATCAACAATAGCATTCAACCTGAGGGAAGTCCTTCTGAGGCTAAATAGATTAGGTTTACTCGCTTCCCAAATGTAATAAGGTCAAGTGCCAATAGTTGCATCATTTTGGGATTCGTCTATTTTATATTATTAAATGAAGCATTTAGCATTAAAAGTTCTCCAAGTATATTTGTCGCTAGGCCTACCTCGGGCACAAAGAGGTTCCCAAATTAGGATACGATTTACATTCCCGCACTATGTGTTTAAATATTACAATACTTTTTATAATCCTCACTGACTTGACTACCTTTTGTTTTATTTTTGTATTTATTATTCCCCTTCCCAAAGGTTAGTTCGTGCACTCTGGCATCATCATCTTATTTCACAAGATCCAGGGGCCCTCCACCCACTCCTCCTCTTAGTCCCTCTAAAGGCAAGAACAAAGGCACGTATAAAATGGAAGATTTAAACAACATCATGAAGGAGAACACAACTGAACGGGTAGAGGCCACTGATGGCCAGGGTATTCAGGTTCCTAACGAGAATGTGTCACAACTTGAACAGAAACTGTTGAAATTCCAGGAAGAGCTTGATCAAGTTCGAAATCTGGCAAACCTGTCATTTTCTCTCAACACCCCATATATCAACTTCCCCAACGCTCAAAACCCTACACCTCCTCAAAATATCCCAAAACAGCAGAATCATCCCGCGCCTCATCATCACGCTGCTCCACCAAAGAACCAATGCAACACCTGCCATACCCCAAACAACAATCCACTACTCATCCCAGAACTTCGGAACTCCACAAATGACCATTTCCACACCCATACACCAGGCCACCATAACACTCCTATCTACGTGGAGACCATGCCACACTCCACCCAACCTATCTCATGCACACCTGAGTCTGATGAAAAGGATCTGCTTATTAGGAACTTGGCCGAGGAACTTAAGAAATTGACCAGCCAGATTCAGGGCATTAAGGGAAGCAAAGTAATCAAGGGGTAAACTATGAGGACCTTTGCATACAACCTGATGTCAAACTGCCTGAGGGGTACAAATCTCATAAGTTCGAAATGTTTGATGGTACGGGTGATCCAAGGGTTTATCTAAGGACATATTCCGACAAGCTGGTTGGAGTAGGGAAGGATGAAAGGATCCGCATGAAGCTGTTCATGAAGAGTTTGAAGGGAGATACATTATCTTGGTACATCAGCCAAGATCCAAAGAAGTGGTCAAGCTGGGTGGGCATGGCATCTAACTTTATAGATAGATTCAGGTTTAATACAGAGAATACACCAAACGTGTTCTATATCTAGAATTTCAAGAAGAAGCCCACGAAGACGTTTCGTGAGTATGCTACTCGCCGGAGGTCCGAGGCTGCTAAGGTTAGACCCGCCTTAGAAGAGGAGCAAATAAACAAGTTCTTTGTCCGGGCTCAAGACCTGCAGCACTATGAACGACTGATGATGATTGAGAACCACAAGTTCTCCAACATTATCAAACTAGGTGAAAGAATTGAAGAAGGTATTAAAAGTGGTATGGTTATAAATTTTGAAGCCTTGCAAGCTACGAATAAGGCTTTACAGTCCAGTGGTGTGTCCAAGAAATGGGATGTAGGGGCCATAATGGTTGCACAAAGGACCAAGTCTCCCCTTAAATACCAAGCTTACCCAACACATCCACTCACATACTAGCCAACCCCAAATTACCAAGCACCCTCATACCAAGCTCCGCCACCAACTTATCAGTAATCTCCACCTCCTACATATCAACCTACTTCACCCAGATACTCCCAACCCGCTCATGTCTACCAAACTTATAATGCTCAACCATCCCACTATCAATCACCCCCTACACACCAAAATTTCCCTAGACCCTGACCTTATTTTGATCGCAGACCTCCAAAACCATATACAACCATCGCTGAACCCATCGACCAGCTGTATGAGAGGCTCAAAGCTGCTGGTTATGTCACCCCCATCCCTATTGCAACCCCTGAGAATCCTTCTCAATGGGTTAACCTAAACAAGTCCTATACATACCACTCCGACATGAAAGGGCACACCATCGATGAATGCCGCTCCTTGAAAGACAAGATACAGTCTTTGATTGATAACAAGATCGTTGTGGCAAAGGAGCCCGCTCCAAACGTCCGCAACAACCCTCTGCCAGACCATAAGGGTAGAGGTATCCACATGATCGAAGAAGAAGATGACTGGGATCCCGAGGGATCAATCTGGTTGATCTTAGAAGGTGATGACCCAAAGAAACCAACAATTACTCTCAATCCAATCATAGTCCAAATCCAACCGTCTGGGGACGCTGAGGTGAATATGTCTTTACCTCTTAAGTTTGAAGCAGCGCCATCTGCAAAGACACCAGCACCAATTGAGGTTGAATTCGAGTCTCCGGTAAATGCACCCACACCATTTGAGGTTGCAGTCTTGCCACCCAAGGCATATCTTTCATTCAAAGGGAGTATAGTCGTGCCGATCCCAGTGGCGATGTCAACTATGCCACCATTCTATACAAATGTTGTACCCTAGGACTATACAGCCGAGGCGAGAAGGAAAGGCAAGGTTAGGATTGAAGAAACTGTCGCAACACAGGGTATGAAAAGAATTGGTAGAGTCTATACCCCTGAACATCTAACTAAATCAAGCAAGCAGGCATCCAATCGACCGCCCCTCATTAAGGCAGGTCCGAACGACCTTTGGAGGAAGATACAGGCCAAGGAATATTCGGTCATTGACTAGTTAAACAAAATGCCAGCGCAAATATCCATTCTCTCTTTGCTGCAAAATTCTGGGACAAACAAGAATGCTTTGTTAAAGGTGCTAAATGAAGCATACGTACCAAGTAACATCACTAGTGGGGAAGTGGCTAATATGGTAGGACAAGTGCTAGAAAGCCATAAAGTCACCTTTTATGAGGATGAGCTGCCACCTGAAGGGCTGGGGCACAACAAAGCACTGCACATCACCGTGCAATGCGAAGATTATTTCATCACCAGAATCCTGATCGATAGAGGTTCCAGTCTTAACATTTGTCCGCTAGTAACACTCAAGAAATTGGGTAAAGGGATACATAAGATAAAGGATGGAGCAATCAATGTGAAAGCCTTCGATGGTTATCAGAGGTCCACCATTGGTGAGATTAGTCTATGCCTGTAGATGGGACTAACCTGGTTCGAGGTCGATTTCCAAGTAATAGATGTACCAACGTCTTACAACTTGCTGTTGGGATGACCATGGATTCATGCTACTGGGGCTGTAGCATCAACACTGCATCAGGCAGTAAAGTTTGAATGGAATCACCAGGAAGTGAACATTCACAGCGACGATAGCAACCCTATATACAGCTGCCAGACCATTCTGGTGATCGAGGGAAGAAGGAAGCTGGGTGTAGAAACTTACCACCACATTGAGCGGGTCAATGCTATCGACAAATACAAATTGTGGGATAGAAAAATTGAGAGTATACTGAGTTGGAGTGGGTACGAACCTGGCAAAGGACTCGGCAAGAACCTCCAAGGAATTTCTAAACCCATAAAACTCAAGAAACATGGCACTACCTTCGGTTTGGGATATGAATACACCTAGGAAGAATTCAATAGCTGATCACCACCATGGCGCGGTCCTTACTACCCACTAGAGCAGCCAATACCATATCTGGAGCAGACCTTCTAACAGGCCAACATTATTTATGGGTCAGATAAAGAAGAAGCACTTGTAGCAGTGAAGAACTTGTTTCTAGAGGACAGTGATATGGACTGTTACGTTATTCTCGAGGAGGAGGGGGAGGAAGGCCCTTTCATACAAGCTATGAGCAGAGGGGCACATCTCAAGAATTGGACCATCAGAACAACCAAAGCCTGACGCGCCTCGGGGTAGCAAGGCTAAAACAAGCATTACCCACTATTTTATTTACTAAATGATTTTCTTTTCGCATTTTTTTTCAATCCCCGCAATAAGATCTTCGATGTTCAAAACCGTTACTCAATCTATCAAAATCATTTTTTATTTTTCTTATGAATTAATATTTATTGCTATCATTTTCTCTCATTCCTTTACCAATACAGCATTACTATTACTTGTCTTGATGAACCAATAGATGTGACATGCAATGAGACAACGCAACAAATGGACATGGATTCAGAGGAAGCTGACATACCTGACAAGATTGTCAAAGAAGTTGAGAACTTTGAGAACAGACCTAAGTCCAACCTAGCGAGACCGAAATTGTCAATTGGGTGATGCAAAAAATGTCAAGGAAACGCGAATCAGCATTCACCTATCACCATCAAAGAAGAAAGAATACACAAAATTTCTAAAGGAGAATGAGGACATATTCACCTGGTCGTATGATGACATGACTGGTCTGAGTACGTCTATTGTGTCTCACAAACTGTCAACCGATCCAATGTGTCCACCGGTAAAGCAAAAGCTCAGAAAGTTCAAGCCTAATATGAGTTTGAAAATCAAGGAAGAAGTCACCAAGCAAATCAATAGTTCTCACGGTTGTAGAATACCTGACATAGTTAGCCAATATTGTACCAGTGCCAATGAAGGATGAGAAGGTCAGAGTCTGTGTTGACTGCCAAGATCTCGACCGGGCCAGTCCGAAAGATGACTTCCCTTTTCCAAATATACATATCCTGCTTGACAATTTCGCCAAGCATGAGCTATAGTCATTCATAGATTGCTTCGCTGGTTATCATCAGATCTGGGTGGATGAAGAAGATGCTGAGAAAATGGCTTTCATTACGCCGTGGGGAGTGTACTGTTACAAGATGATGCCATTCGGCCTGAAGAATGCAGGGGCCACCTACATGAGGGCTATGACTATCATCTTCCATGATATGATACACAAGGAGATAGAGGTATATGTGGATGATGTTGTTATCAAATCCAAGAAGGCCACTGACCACATAGAAAATCTGAGGAAATTCTTCAATAGACTGCAGAGATACAACCTAAAACTAAACCCTGCAAAGTGTGCATTTGGGGTTCCTGCTGGGAAATTGCTTTGGTTTATTGTGAGCTGCCGAGGAGTAGAACTGGACCCATCAAAAGTCAAAACCATTCAAGAACTACTGCCGCCAAGGAACAAGAAGGATATGATGAGTTTCTTCGGAAGGCTTAACTACACCAGTCGATTCATAGCACAGTCTACAGTTATCTGTGAGCCAA
This sequence comes from Nicotiana sylvestris, assembly GCF_000393655.2. Taxonomy (NCBI): domain Eukaryota; kingdom Viridiplantae; phylum Streptophyta; class Magnoliopsida; order Solanales; family Solanaceae; genus Nicotiana; species Nicotiana sylvestris. Next base: position 61,743,409 of record NC_091061.1, on the reverse strand, counting down.
TCTTTAAGATGCTAAATAAGGATGCTGCCACCAAATGGATCGACGACTGACAAAAGGCCTTCGACAAAATCAAGGAGTACCTGTCAACACCACCAGTCGTAGTCCCGCCCGATCCAGGTAGACCCTTATTACTATACCTTGTAGTGTTAGATGGAGCTTTTGGCTGCGTCCTGGAGAAGCACAATGAAACAGGAAGGAAGGAACAAGCCATTTATTACCTTAGTAAGAAGTTCACCCTGTTTGAGGCCCGGTATTCTCTATTGGAATGCACCTGTTGTGATTTGACTTGGGTAGCTCAAAAGCTGAGACATTACTTCTGCACCTATACTACATATCTTATATCGGTAATGGATACCTTGAAGTATATCTTTCAGAATCCCATGCCCACCGGCAAGCTAGCCAAGTGGAAAATCCTGTTGAATGAGTTCGACATTGTTTACGTAACTCAGAAAGAGGTCAAGGGACATGCACTAGCAGACTACCTTGCTGAAAACCCCGTGGATAGAGGATACAAACCCCTGAAAATATATTTTCCTGATGAAGAGGTATCTTTCATAGGAGAAGACATTGTGGAATCCTATGACGGTTGGAGAATGTTCTTCGATGGAGCAGCAAACTTCAAAGGAGTTGGCATAGGAGCAGTCCTAATATCAGAAATCGGTCAGCATTATCCGGTGTCTGCCAAACTCAGGTTCCCCTGTACCAACAATATGGCCGAGTATGAAGCCTGCATCTTATGACTCAAAATGTCCATTGGCATGAACGTTCAAGAGCTGCTAGTGATTGGAGATTTAGACTTACTTATACATCAGGTACGAGGAGAATGGATGACCAAAAACTCCAAGATACTTCCGTATATACATCATGTACAGGAATTGAGAAAGAGGTTCACAAAGACGGAATTCTAGCATGTTCCCAGAATACAGAATGAGTTCGCCTATGCATTGGCTACCCTATCATCTATGATACAGCATCCCGACAAGAATTTCATTGATCCCATTCCGGTGAAAATCCATAATCAACCAGCTTATTGTGTCCATGTTGAAGAGGAAGAAGATGGAAAGCCTTGGTTTCATGATATTAAGGAATATTTAGCAAAAGGAGAGTACCCGGAGCTTGCGAATCCTACCCAAAAAACGCACACTTTTGAGATTGTACAACAACTTCTTTTACAGCGGAGTAATCCTGTATAGGAGGACTCCCGATTTAGGATTATTAAGATGTGTCGACGCAAATGAAGCATCTAAGCTACTAGAGGAAATTCATGCTGGGACCTGCGATCTACATATGAACGATTTTGTCTTAGCAAAGAAGATACTCCAGGCTAGTTACTTTTGGATGACTATGGAAACGGACTGCATCCAGTATGTCTGAAAATGCCACCGCTGTCAGATACATGTAGACATGTTAAAGGTACCTCCAAGCAAGCTTAATGCAACAAGCTCACCGTGGCCGTTCGACGCCTAGGGAATGGATGTTATTGGACCAATCGAGTCTGCTGCCTCCAATGGACATAGGTTTATCCTAGTAGCCATCGACTATTTTACCAAATGGGTCGAAGCAGCATCTTACAAAGTGATGACTAAGAAAATCATGGCAGACTTTGTCCGCGACAACATTGTTTGTCGATTCGGAATTCCGGTGCCAATCATTACTGATAATGGCTCCAACCTCAACAACGACTTGATAAAAGCTATGTGCGAAACTTTCAAGGTCAAACACAAGAATTCCACAGCCTAAAGACCTCAGATGAATGGAGCAGTAGAAGCTGCCAACAAGAATATCAAGAAGATATTGAGGAAAATGATAAAGAATCATAGATAGTGGAATGAGAAGTTATCATTTGCTCTACTAGGGTATCGTACCACAGTCCGCACATCAATCGGGGCAACCCATATATGCTGGTTTACAGTACAGAAGTCATAATTCCCGTTGAGCTAGAAATTCCTTCCCTAAGGATCATACAAGAAGCTGAGCTCGATGACACAGAATGGGTAAAAGGTTGTTATGAGCAATTAGCCCTTATAGACGGAAAGAGAATGAATGTAGTTTGCCATGGTCAACTTTACTATAACAGAATGTCCAGAGCCTTCAACAAAAGAGTCAAGCCAAGACAGTTCACACCAGGGTAACTGGTGTTAAAGAAAAATTTTCTGTATCAAGATGAAGCCAAATGGATGTTCTCTCCCAACTGGCAGTGTCTGTACATGGTTCACCGGGTTTTGGCAGGAGGAGCCCTCATACTTGTAGAAATGGACGGAAAAGTCTGGCCAAAGCCAATCAATTCAGATGTAGTCAAGTGTTACTATGTGTAATATTTATGCTTTCCTTATATGATGTAAATTGAACTACGCCTGACCTGATTCCCGTTTAAGAGGGGATACGTAGGCAGCCCTATGGGTTCAGTCACAATTCAATAAAAATTTCATTTCCCCCCCCCCAATTGGAAACTGGGGAAAATTTTTGAGGAGGACCCTCAAAATTCCGAAGTAATTTCAGCCGATCGCCACATAAGCAACAGTCAAAAATATCAACCCATCAAACTAGGGCAGAATTTTGATGAGGACCCTCAAAATTCTGTAGCAGGAGAGGTCGTCGGTTCATCTAAAAGTTATTTTATGTCATACTTTTACAAAATCATGCATGTTTATTATTGAAACTGCTTGTTTAGCAACACTACCCCAATAATACAGACGGTATCACCAGATCAAAGCCGAACGAGTCAAGCAAACCCAACAGGGATACGAGCTAACCTTCCCCCTTACAAAACTCACGATTTTTCTTTGAATGCAGGCACTATGATTGTGAAATCATTAGAGATATTGTACGCCCACGGGACAAACATGTTTCAAAATATGATTCTCAGAACTGTTGCACTTACCAACATTTTCTATCAGCACACACCAGTGATGTTCTGTACGTCACAATGTTCCCAGTAATCACAACGCTGCAATCTGCAATCTGCTAAGAAAACTCTACTATCATTTGTTATCTTATTTTTTGCATAAGACTACCATTCTGCCTTCCGAGACTAAACACTATCTCCATATGTATTTGCATTGCATAAGGCTACTATTCTGCCTTCCAATCTGCATAAGGCTACCATTCTGCCTTCCGAGGTTAAGCTCTACCTCCATCTGCATCTACATTGCATAAGGCTACTATTTTGCCTTCCAATCTACATAAGGCTACCATTCTGCCTTCCGAGGTTAAGCTCTACCTCCATCAGCATCTACATTGCATAAGGCTACTATTCTGCCTTCCAATTTGCATAAGGCTACCATTATACCTTCCAAGGTTAAGCTCTACCTCCACCTGCATTTGCATTGCATAAGGCTACTATTGTGCCTTCTAATCTGCATAGGGCTACCATTCTGCCTTCCGAGGCTAAGCTCTGCCTCCAATTTTCTTCACAACTAAGCGTTATCCCCAATAGCATTTATCTCGCTTCTCTTTCAGGCTAAGTTTTGCCTTTAACCTTACAAGACTAAGCCTTGTCTTGTTACATCATACTATTGCATATCATGGGCTGAAATATTGCCAATCTATCCAAGGGCGTCATAGTATAAAGGCACCATCCTCATAGCCTGAAGACACCATGCCATGGCCTAAGGATCTCCCAAAATTTGCATGTCATTATTCAAAGGCGTCATAGTTCGGAGGTACCATTTTCATGGCCCGAGAACATCATTTCATGGTCTGTGAATTCCTCATTAAACAATTCATGGCCCATGACATCATGGTCTAACGATGTTATCTTTAATCGTCCAGAGACAACCTTCATTGTCCAAAGAGAATTTGCATCATGTTTAAATTTTCGCAAATACGTTTGTAGAATCTTTTATATGCAGGTAATCAGTAAGCAACCTCTATCCTAGAAGGACCAATCCTGCGCGAGTTCCCTCTAACTGTCCCGAGCCTTAAATGCTCACCGTAATTGCTTCCACACCTCGTGTTCGTTCTTACAAAATTTCATCGGTATACTCCGAAGGTGAATCTAGAACTACACATGGCCTGATTCCTATAAAACCAGGGATATGTAGGCAACTCGAAAATCGGAGCTCGGCCTCTATCTTTCAAAACATCCCGTCCGGTCAAAATTAGCCATCATGTCTTTACCTGTAAACTCTTTCATCCTTCCCGGGTAAAGAGGGGCAGCTGTTGATACCCAATTTTTCCCTATATATTTTAAATATGCATAACTACCTTCAAAATAGCATATATATGCATATATAAACATGTCCAGGGTTTTTATTATTTTTCCCATAATTTTAAGGGATTAAATTGACTTATTTTCTCCCTTTTTATCCATATAATTCCCAATAATTGTTTCCAAAATTATTGTTTTGATAATTCATCTATTTAATTTCTATATTTATGCCAAACTATGGCTAAGGTAGTGGTAACGGGTGTGGCAAGGCAGTCCGATCAGCGTTCGATAAGGTTTCCGGCGTGGGCCGACGATGTCTTTTGCGCTCAATCTTGTCGGTGCAATTTCCCGACTCCTTTGTAAGCCAACTAGTTCTTATTGATATGTTTCTATGCTTGATAAAGGTTCATTCATCTCATTCTCACTATATTCATGCTTATTGATACATGCCCTCAGTTGCAAAATTTCACTGAATGTAGGATATTACTGTTTGTTTGAGTTTCTTCTTAATGGTTTGCTCTCTTGATTAATCAAAAGTTGCTCCCATGTGTTTATGTTGTTCTCTTTTAAGAAGTCACATGTGAATGTCAGTTTAGGGTTTGTTAACATAATTTGCTGGGTTGATTTAATTGGACTCAAGAAAGAATTTGAACCATGGAATTGGATTGTAGTTACTGTAGAGGTATAGTAGCTCTAGACTTAGATCCGAGTATTTTGTTTTCTTTCTTAGTTGACTGTTAAATATGAATATCCATAGTTCACTTAGTTGAATGCTTTTTCTTTAATAAATTGAGGCGCGCCATGACGAACAAAATGACAATTGCATGGCCCTCGGTTAATTAATTTTAATCCTTTAGAAAATCGAGATGTGCCATTTAGCAAATTTTTATGGCCCTCGCAAAGTTAACAACGCGTTAGTTGCTTTTAGGCACATTATTTAATAATTTTACGTTCTTGAACTTGGGTGCGCATTTTATGTGACCCAAATCAAATCTTAAAATGTTGAATGAAATATGTTTAGGATTGCGGGTACATTTCATGTGGCGCGATCCAAAGACGTGTTTTAAACGCCGTTCAATCTTCTTTAAAAGTCAATTAAAAGCGGTTAAAAGGTTACAATTGCACATAGGTTCAAAATGTTCTAAAATCAGATTATTAAGTCAAATATAACAGTTGAGCGACCGTGCTAGAACCACGAAACTCGAGAATGCCTAACACCTTCTCCCAGGTTAACTGAATTCCTTACTCGGATTTCTGGTTCGCGGACTGTTAAACAGAGTCAACCCTTTCCTCGATTCGGGATTCAACCGGTGACTTGGGACACCATAAATCTCCCAAGTGGCGACTCTGAATCTTTTAACAATAAATCCCGTTTCGATTGTCCTTTAATTGGAAAAACCCCTTTAGATCCTTTCCGGGGGTGTAAGGTATAAAGGAGTTGTGACAGCTCTGGCGACTCTACTGGGGAACGAATCCAGAATCTCTGGTTCAGGGTTTAAGAATTCGAGCTTAGAATAATTGTTATAAGTGAGTTTATCCATTATCTGATTTTGTTACATGATTTGGTCTTAATGTGCTAATTGATTACTTTTACCGCTTTGATATTCCGTGAACTGTATATAAACTGTGGCGAAATCCCTCTTCTCTCTGAGTCTTCTAAATCCTGAAGAAGTGTGCACTTCATGTGACTTCATTTCTGTTAGAGTCATATCCCAAATCGAGGTTCTGACAAGTTGCAAAACCGATGAAGCTTCTGTATTCCCGGTACGCTGCCCCCCCCTCGGCTCAAGCTGTCCGCTCCGGTAAGCCAGGTCTAGAACAATAAATCCAGGTTTTGAACCTAGTACAACAAGACCTCATGCCGGATCCTTAGTAGGCACGTTTGTTTGCATCATGTGCATTTGACTTTGGGGACTCAACACAGGGGTTGGGTCCGTCTAGGACAGGTACACCCCAAAAAATAAAAGACCATCTTGATGTATCTTACGTGCTACATGTTGCGTTTATTCAAGGCTAAAAGGGTCATTTGGCGGACCAATGATAATTGAGGGCGAATGAAAAAAAAGGAAAGAAAAAAAAAGAAAGGGTGAAGTGTGAGGATAAAGAGAGTAAGGCCCAATTATGTTTTCTGTTACATTTTTGTTAAAAAAAAAGAGCTTGAAAATTGAAAAAAAAATTTCACTTTTTATCATTTTTCAAAAATAAAAAAAAATCGAAAAAAAAAAGAAAAGAAAATCCAAAGAGATTTTACATGTTTCATCATTTTTCGAAAAAAAAGAAGAAGAAAAAGAAAAAATGTGTTTTCTATATGTTAGTTGTTTTTTTTATTGTTCTCGCCCGTATCCAATCTGCCCGAACTACGCAAACCTGATTCTCGTCTTTCGGGGCGGGATATGTAGGCAACCCACATAGGCTCCGGTCTTCCTAGTAAATCTTAGGTTCTTGGCTTTGCGGGGTTATAGCCAAATTTTGCACTTCTAGCCACCTTTTGGCCAAATAAGTCAATTTGCAAAAATAGCCTCAACCATGTCTTTCACGTGTCCAGTAGGGAGTGTTATTATCGCACATAGTGTTGATTTAAAGTTTTCTCATACTGGTGTGGATTTATTTACCGAAGTTTGAACATGACAGATACCCCAGGATCACTGCATTCAGGAGCTGCTAGAGGAGCCATTTTATGTTTTTGAGTCAATTGTTTTTGTTTTATTTTTCTAGTCATGTATAGTAGTATTTAGTCTTTTAGGTGATGTTAGAATTTGTATTGTCTAGTTAAGTTTGTATAGTCTTTTGTTTCTGTATTTCTTATTTTGCATTTGCAAATGTGTTACAAGTAAAAATCCAAAAAAAGAGATGTTCCATTTTATATTTCGTTATAATTTATTTTAGAATACTAATTCTAGAAATGAAAAAAAAAATTCTTTTAGTACTTCTTTAAAAAATTTCTTTAAGGTGTTAATTCCAAAATCCAAAAAGATTTTTCTTTTGAGGTGTTTCTTCGGGAAATTAGTGAAAAATAAAAAACATCTTTTATTTTCATTTGAACTTTAGGATATTGTACATAAAAAAAATACTTTATCTTTTGTTTATCATTGGAATTTTTCCTTTAGGCAATCAAAATTGAAATCCAAAAACATTCTGTTTTATCTTTTTCATTGCTTGCTTCGAGATCTTGCGTCAGGATATCAAATGAGGATTCAAAATGTCTTTCTGTGGTTTATTCCTTAGATTTCCTTCAAAAAAAAAGAACCAAAAAATATTTTTCTCTTTTAGGGTTTTTCCTTGATAATTTCTCATAGAGTACCTATTTTAAAAAAGAAAAGAAAAAAAAGAATGAAAGGAAAATAAAAATGGAAGCGTTAGTTTGTTTACTTTATTCCCGATCTTCCCGAACTACGCAAAGATCCGATTCATGCGGCGTCATGATACGTAGGAAACCTACATAGGGTTCGATCGAATCATTTTTATTTATTATTAAAAGAAAAGAAAAAAAAGAGAAAAAAGGAAACGAAAAAAAGAGGTGAAATTGTGGGATGTGAGATATGAGAGAAAGAAAGAGTGATGAAAAAAAGAGAGAGAAAATAAATGAAGGAAAATGGGCAAGCCAAGAGGTGCTAGAAAAGCAAAGAAAAGAAAGGATTGAAATGAACAAATTGGGATGATGTCAACTGACCTTTATACCCTCGAAGTCATTTTAGAACCGATAACTGTGGCTAGGTGCATTGCACATAAAGTGAGATTATCTTATGTTAAATGCCCTAACGCTAATGTGATGACTTCATTTTGTTATATTCATAGCAAAAGGTTGGTTGGTTTGTGGTTTAAAGTGGTAACTCTTCACTATAACATAAGGTCAAAAGGCAACATCAGACGACAACGGAACTGAGTTGGTTGATACCGATGCTCGAAAGTAGTTGGTTGAACAGAACAATGGGTTGGTTGAAGAGGTAAAGATGTTAAAACAACACATGGCTGACATGTATCAGTCTTGGATGACTGGGAAGGTACCACCCCCGCCACCACCTAGCCTCCTAGATGCCATCCTTACCCAAGATCCGAAACAATGCCAGATGATCCTCCATACTCTCCAGATCTACCCGCTTATCACAGCTTTCTTAACCGTCTTAGTAGCTCCATCACTCATCCTCCAATTACCTCTCCCCAAAATCGCCCTCTTGTCACATCTACTATCCCCGACAATGAATACTCATTCAAAGCTCATGATGCCCAATATTACCCCTCAGAGGTTGCCCACAAGGTTCCTAACTCATACAAGCAGGGTCCGCGGGATGGGTCTCATGTTGTAAATGAAGAGCTCATAGGAAGAAAAGGGCGAGATGGGATACCCAGGAGGCTGAAAGGCATAGAACAGTCTTCAATGAACAAGCAAGGAACGGGAGACCAGGGTAGCATGTCTTACAAAGAATTGTCTATGTCCCCCGACGTTCATCTGCCTGCGAGGTTTAAAGTGCCAAAGTTTGACTTGTATGATGGGTGTGGGGATACGGTAGCCCATTTGAGGGATTATTGCAATAAAACGAGAAGTGTTGGTGAGAAATATGATTTGTTGATAGCGCACTTCAGTGAGAGCCTGACTGGGGGAGCTTTGGAATGGCACAATCATCAAGATGTTGGTAAATTACTTACATTGGGTGATATGACTCAAGATTTTGTTCGATACTTTTAATGCAAATCAGGTGTTACCCCAGACCGCTCCTCCCTATCTAGAATGGAAAAGAAGTCGGAGGAAAGCTTTAGAGAGTTTGGGATAAGATGGAAGGAACAGGCTGCTTGAGTCAATACCCCGATTGGTGAAGAAGAAATGGTTGAGCTTTTCCTACAAGCCCAGGGGCCCACCTACTTCAGTCATTTGATCCCGGCCATGGGAAAGCCTTTCAAAAATGTGTTAAAAATGGTGGAGCTTGTAGAAGAGGGAATCAAGTTAGGCAAAATCATGAGTTGTTCGAAAGACATTCAAAACATCCCAGTAAGCTTGGGTGGAAGAAAGAGAAATAGAAAAGATGATCCGATGGGCTTTCCCGATCAACACTTCCAGCCTCGACATCGTCCCCATGGATATCCTAATGCACCAGGTGATCCTCCCCAATGCCACTTCTCTCCACGGAACTCCCAAAATTGTACATCACTCTCTCAGTACCCAGCTCCACAAAATGCCTATCCACCCCCACGAGCCTATCGAAAACCCCTTGGATCAGGTTTCCGGCCCAATCAAGCATTTAAGAATGAGAGGTTGCTGAAAAAAGAAAAGGCTTTCACCCCATTGGGAGTGTCATACGCCATATTGTTCCAAAAGTTGAAACAATTGGACATGTTGAAGCCGATCCAGATAAAAATGCCAAATCCTCTTCCAAAGAAGTTTGATTTTTCTCAAAGGTGCGCATATTTCTCAGATGCCCCGGGGCATGAAATAGAGAAGTGTTGGAATCTGAAGAAAGCAATTCAGAAGCTTATTGATGCAGGTGACATTGTCGTGCAAAATCCAGATGCAGCAGACACTAGCCAAAGTCCATCGCCTGAGACGCATATGGTGAGTATGATTTTTTTTGAAAAGGAATATGAAAATTCTTCTGAGACCCTTGAAGGCCCATGCGCTGCAAAGTTTTCAGTTCTATTAGAGGTTGATCTTAAGAACGAGCCAGCAAAGGGAACCCAAAAGCAATTTGTTAAGAACAATGTGATGGAAGTTTGTGAAGGTCCTAGTAATGTTGATGTAGAATTCAGTGGCTAAGATGTTGAGATTGGCAATTGGAAAGACGCTCCTGTCTTGGTTAGCCAGGGAGGAGTTTTGGTGGTTTATTTTGTTGTCATTTCTGTTGTCCGGGTTATTTCAGGGTTGTAATCCATATATTGTCTTGTGACTCAAACCCTTCTATCCTCTTATTTTGCCTAGTTTGTTTAGTCTAGTAGCCTGTTTAGTGTTGTCTAGGTTTGTTCTAGGTTTGTAGCCCCAATTTAGTTTGTTTGTTTTGTTGTCCAAACCCTGTCACCATCTATCTAATGCAATTTTCTGTTTTTTTGTGATTTCTAGTCATTTTCGTTAAGTTCTCTTTTCTTTTATAGTTCTTTTCCTGTTGACTCTAGTAACATGACATGTATACGTATTCGCGGCCTGGTCTTAAAAATTCAGTTTAGTCATGAAGCAATGAATGAAACAATTTTGAAGATGATAAGGACATTTGAGGGAAACAAGTAAAGGCATGTTGAGATCACTTCAAGCCCGAATTGTGTGAAACTAGGGTAGATAGAATATGAAGAAACCCTATTGAAATGCATCATGCCGCATCGGTTTGAAGCTAAAGGCAAGTTTGCCCAAATTGACAGGGGTCGTTCGTGGTAATGAGAGTGAGAGTGTTGTCCAATGGTTCTTTGTATATAACAGATGTAGAAGGCGAATGTGTGGATACGGTTGTCAAGTCTGGCGCAATCAAAAGATGTTACGAATGTTTTTCTTGGTTTGTTTAATTGTGTTGTTTGTACCTGATATGTTTTGAAGATTGGAATGACAAAGGCATTTTGTTCTGCTATCTAAACATTTTATCCTTCGTTACCCCTTTGAGCCTCATTTATTTTCTTTCATACCCCTCTTTCGAAATTAGTAGCAAAGATCAGAAACGCAAGCGTGAAAGATGAGTAAAGGAAAAAGAGAAAAGAAAAAGAATGAAAAGAGAGAGAAGAAAAATAAGAAGAAAGAGAAAAGAAAAATAAAAGAGAAAAAAAAAGAATAAGAAAGAGAAGAAAAACAACAACAAAAGAAAAAGAAGGAAAAAAGAGAGAAGATAGAGAAAAGGAAAAAAAACACAACAACAAAGTAATTTCTATGACATGAACTACGTTCGACCTGATTCCTTTTAAGGATACGTAGGCAGCCTCACGGTTCGGTCTCATCAAAATAAAAATCCAAAAGTCCCTAAGCAAGAAACTGGGGCAAAAGTTGTGGTTGTTGTAAGAAATCTGATTCCAAAAGTTGTAATTTTGAACCCATGAGAATTGTTTTTGATCCTTTGACATCCTTTTTTTAACCCTATCCAAAAGCCCACGTTACGGTCCAAAGAAAGACCTTCCGATCAGTCTTCAAGAGATGCCAAGTCAAGCAAGAAGAGGTAATTCATATCAGGGGCAATACTCTGGCCCAGGCAGAAAAATAATGAAAATGAGAGAGTCTTATTGGTGAAAACCCTCACGGGCACCGTAGGGCAACGAGAGCTGAGAGAAATCCAAAAATGAGAGAGTCTTATTGGTGAAAACCCTCGTGGACACCATAAGACGATGGTAAGTGGAGAGAAAGAACAGAATGAGAGAGTCTTGATGGTGAAAACTCTTCTGGCACTACAAGTCGAATAAGGATTGTGGATCAGATTGGATGATCGAAGCCTTGAAGCCCAGTTTCACGGTTTAGAGGTATAACAGGGGTTGAACATCAGGCTTGCTCAACAGAATAGGCTACAGGTGCATGTCATGGTCATTAGAGTTGGTATCCATATCTGATAGGTTTCTACTTTGTAGTTTTCTTGTTAAGAATCATCTCTTTCCTTTGTTCTTTACTTTGTTCCTTTTGTCTTGTTTACTTCCTCTTCCTGAGTCTGTTTGGTCAGAACAAGTGAGAAATGACTTCAAAATTTGCCACCAGCTTTCCAATTGAACAAAATGGGATCTGGCCAGTACATCAGTGTCATAAGTCAGGAAAGAACAACAAGCACACTGAGTTGGTAATAATCAACATGCTTTGGGGTCCATCAGAAATACAAAGGTTTGGTATATTTTAATTCGTGAACAGTGCAACAGATAGAGGATGTTAGGTGAACGGGTCAAAGGTATTCTCTGTGATGAGATCAACAAAGAAAGTGTTTAACCAGTAACAAGCAAGGTATTCCAAGCCGAAATCAAAGTTATCGTGACAAGTGAGGGAACAATAGACTTCAAGGCCAAGGCCAGTGATTTTAGTCAGGAAGGAATAACATGCTCACTAAGTGTATGGCAATTAACGTGCTTTGGAATTCATATCAACACAAGAATGACGATGCAACAGATGGAGGGTGTTAGGTGGACGGATCAAAGGTATTTTCGGTAAAACACAAAGGTTGGTAAATGTCAGTTCATGAGAAATGCAATAGATAAAGGGAATTGGGTCTGAACGGAGAATGGGTATTTTCTGTGATAAGGATGACAGAGAAAGTGGTTAGTCCATAAGCAAGCAAGGTCCTCGAGTGGAAATCAGTTACCAAGGGAAGTAAAGGAGCAATCGCCCTTAAAGTCAAGGCCACAAACCAACCACCACATTTTTAAACTGACAAAATTTTTCTTTGATTAAAACAGGGGCAGGAGATTTCGGTTGTTTCAGAGAAACCCTCCGTGGAGAAAGGCAGTCACCAAACAGGTTTGATTTTTGATTTTCAGGACCCTCCTGGAAAATGGGACCTAGTTTAAACTTCAGAAAATAGAATAATCTAGCATAAATGTATCCCAAAAGAATATAAGTTGGTTTAGAAGTTTGCATGTTCGAGATAGGATTCAATTAGGAGTTTTCAGGAACCTCCTGAATAATGGGACTTAGCTTTAAGATTTCGATTAGATAACAACATTTAGCGTAATGTTTGCTGTAGGGTAGTATAATTCAACCATAAAAGTCATCACTCTTAAGATAAAATTGGACTTTTGATTTTCAGGACCCTCCTGGATAATGGGGAATAGTTTAAAGATCCTCTTAGATAGCAAGATTTAGCAGAAGTCACACCTGTAGAAGATATAACTTAGATTTTAAATTGTGGTTTAGTTAAGAGTTGTCAGAACCCCCCTGAATAATGGGACCTAGCTTTCAAATCCTTAGTAATACTTGGTAATATGATTTAGTATTACAATCACATCTGTCCCCAGCCACCAAACTGGGGCAGAAAATTTTCTTTGTTTTTGTCTGTTTTGTTGAAGTCAGGAGCCCGCCTGGAGAGCAGGGAATAAATTTCAAGTTGAAGTCAGGAGCCCGCCTGGAGAGCAGGGAATACATTTCATGTTGAAGTCAGGAGTCCGCCTGGAGAGTAGGGAATACTTTCAAGCGTAGAAGTCAGGAGCCCGCCTGGAGAACAAGGGAGTACAACTTAAACTTTAGCTTTCAAATTCTTTGTTTTGTCTATCTTGAAGTCAGGAGCCCGCCTGGAGAGCAGGGAGCACTTTCAAGTTGAAGTCAGGATCCCGCCTGGAAAGTAGGGAATACTTTCAAGTCAGCAATCAGGAGCCCGCCTGGAGAACAAGGTGGAACAATTTAAATTTTAGCTTTCAAATTCTTTGTTTTGTCTATCTTAAAGTCAGAAGCCCTCCTGGAGAGCAGGGAATACATTTCAAGTTAGCAGTCAAGAGCCCGCCTGAAGAGCATGGAATACATTTCACGTCAGCAGTCAGGAGCCCGCCTAGAGAGTAGGGGATACTTTCAAGCGCAACGGTCAGGAGCCCGCCTGGAGAACAAGGGAGTACAATTTAAGTTTTAGCTTTCAAACTCTTTATTTTGTCTATGTTAAAGTTAGGATCCCGCCCGGAGAGCAGAGAATACATTTCAAGTTGAAGTCAGGAGCCCGCCTGGAGAGCAGGGAATACTTTCAAGCGTAGCAGTCAGGAACCCGCCTGGAGAAAAAGGGAGTACAATTTGAATTTTAGCTTTGAAATTCTTTGTTCTGTCTATCTTGAAGTCAGGAGCCCGCCTGAAGAGCAGGGAATACATTTCAAGTCAGCAGTCAGGAGCCCGCCTGAAGAGCAGGGAATACATTTCACGTCAACAGTCAGGAGCCCGCCTGGAGAGCAGTGAATACATTTTAAGTTAGCAGTCAGGGGGCCCGCCTGGAGAATAGGGTCAGTTTTTACTTTTGTCAAGCTTAGTTTATAGTTTTTCTAGTCTATTCTTTAGTTTAATTTCATCATTGCATCAATAGTACAAGTGGTTTACATATTTTCTAACAACTCACAAATCTTCCTAGTGCAAACTGGGGTAGAAAAAAATTTCTTTGTTTTGTCTATTTTGTTGTAATTAGGCGCCCACCTGGAGAACAAGAGGAAGCAACTCAAGTTTCTAGGGAAAGTAGCGTCTAAGGAAGACAACTCGAGTTTCAAGGGAAAGCAGTTTCAAAGGAAGACAATTCAAGTTTCAGAGGAAAATGGTTCAAGGTGCAAAGGAAAATAGTGTCAAGTAACAAGAGAAGACGGTTTGAGTTCAACGGTCAGGCGTCCACCTTAAGAAAAGGAAAAGCATCTCAGATTGAAATTCAAGTCAGCAACCAAAGAATCTCGCAGCAAGAATGCGAGTCCACAGTCCGAGGTGATCAATAGAAGTTAGTAACAATAAAGAAAAGAGAGAAAGGCAAGAAGTGAATCCAAATGCAAAAGTTGATGAAAGATGTGAACTGCTTAAGACGTGGTGGAAGTCACAAGCACTACATGTCCGGTCCTGACCCAAAAGCTGTAGAAGAAGAGCTAGCACCTGCAGCTAACAAGCGCCAAGGTTCAAATCTAAAGTCTGCATGAAGAACCATTCAAGACTCAAGATCAAGCTTCAGAAGACTTATAGATAGGAATCTTGTAACTCGTAGTTGATAGGCTTAGCTAGTCTTTTTCATATTTTGATTTTGATGTAATAGCAGGATTGCGGACCGGAACCTCGACAGAATGGCACCTCGACCAGCTCTCCCCCTCGGTATACTCCATCACCTCACTCATCTCTAAACTACACGTGGCCTGATTCCTTTATAGCCAAGGATATGTAGGCAGCCCAGATACCAGGGCTCGGTCACACTCCCTTCTCTCTTAGCTTTAGTGTCTCCAAATAAGGGTCAGGTCAAAAACCTGTCTAGTCAGTCTTTGTCTGGAAACTCTGTATGTTTCCAGTCAAAGAGGGGCAACTGTAGACATGTGATTTTTGACCCTCCCCAAGATTTTTTATATATTAGCGTAAAATATTTAATTTAGGCATAATATAGATATTTTAAGTAATTTTGACTCTTTTACTTTATTTTATTACAAGAAATAAAAAAATCACAAAAATAGGTTCATTAATGTTTTGTAGTCATTTTTAATCTAAAAATAATATATATACAACAATAGTATCGTATTTTTATTTTAAATATGATATTTGAAAATATCAAAAATAGATTTGTTTTAATGGTTAGTTTTATTTTAATAATTATTTGTATAGTAGGAATAATTAACAAATGGGCCCCTATTTTTAATCTCGTTCACAGCGAAAGAATAGGGCTCTAGCTCGAGCAACCTATTTTAGGCCTAATTTTGGACCTAGCCCACAATTGCCAAGCCCATAATTCCTAGGCCCATACCCACTAACCTAAAAACCCTACAAAAACTAACCTAGACCTATGTATATATAAACAAGCTAACACCTAATGAGGAGGGGGGTCTGAAACGAAGGCTGCGCATGAAAACGAAATGCTGAAAACAAAAAGAAAACAAAAAATTTGACCGAAAAGGAACGAAAAAAGCAGCAAAAGTTGCGCATGAATAACGAAGAAGGCTGGGGAGAACAAACAAAAGCTGAAAGCAACAGCTAAAAAGGCTGCGCGAAAACGATCCCACCCCCCGACTCCATCTTCTCCAACAAACCCCCCCTTTTCCAGAACTGCTTCTCAAATAACCCCGTCTCTGCCTAAAACTCGCCGGAAAAACGAGCTCCACCAGCTCATCGGATTAACAAGTTCCAGACGCGACAAATAGAACCAAGTGACCTCACCCAGCTCACCATCGTCGCTGGACCTCCGTTCACCGCGAAGCTGCCATTTCCGGCGAAGCTTCACGTCACAAACGACCAACCAACACCATGTCAACCCTTCTTTCCAAAGAACCAACCATTCGCTGTTTTCCATAAGAGAGAATGCAACGAGGTGTCGTGAAAATAGAGTGAGATATCGAGGGAGGAACGGACGCTCAAATCTGGGTAATGGGTGTGGCAAGGTAGTCCGGTCAGGGTTTGATAAGGTTTCCGGTGTGGGCCGATGATGTCATTTGCGCTCAATCCTGTCGGTGCAATTTCCCAACTCCTTTGTAAGCCAACTAGTTCTTATTGATATGTTCGTAAGCTTGAGAAAGGTTCATTCATCTCATTCTCACTATATTCATGCTTATTGATACATGCCCTCAGTTGCAAAATTTCACTGAATGTAGGATATTACTGTTTGTTTGAGTTTCTTCTTAATGGTTTGCTCTCTTGATTAATCAAAAGTTGCTCCCATGTGTTTATGTTTTTCTCTTTTAAGCAGTCACATGTGAATGTTAGTTTAGGGTTTGTTAACATAATTTGCTTGGTTGATTTAATTGGACTAAAGAAAGAATTTGAACCATGGAATTGGATTGTAGTTACTATAGAGGTATCCGTTTAGTAGCTCTAGACTTAGATCCGAGTATTTTGTTTTCTTTCTTAGTTGACTGTTACATATGAATATCCATAGTTCACTTAGTTGAATGCTTTTTCTTTAATAAATTGAGGCGCGCCATGCCGAACAAAATGACAATTGCATGTCCCTCGGTTAATTAATTTTAATCCTTTAGAAAATCGAGATGTGCCATTTAGCAAATTTTCATGGCCCTCGCAAAGTTAACAACGTGTTAGTTGCTTTTAGGCACATTATTTAATAATTTTACCTTCTTGAACTCGGGTGCGCATTTCATGTGACCTAAATCAAATCTTAAAACGTTGAATGAAATATGTTTAGGATTGCGGGTGCATTTCATGTGGCGCGATCCAAAGACGTGTTTTAAACGACGTTCAATCTTCTTTAAAAGTCAATTAAAAGCGGTTAAAAGGTTAAAATTGCACATAGGTTCAAAATGTTCTAAAATAAGATTATTAAGCCAAATATAACAGTTGAGCGACCGTGCTAGAACCACAGAACTCAGGAATGCCTAACACCTTCTCCCGGGTTAACAAAATTCCTTACTCGGATTTCTGGTTCGCGGACTGTTAAACAGAGTCAACCCTTTCCTCGATTCGGGATTCAACCGGTGACTTGGGACACCATAAATCTCCAAAGTGGCGACTCTGAATCTTTTAACAATAAATCCCGTTTCGATTGTCCTTTAATTGGAAAAACTCCTTTAGACCCTTTCCGGGGGTGTAAGGTAAAAAGGAGGTGTGACAGTAGGTTATTTTGAAGTCATTTTCTTAAAGATAGAAATTTGAAGGTTTTTGGGAAGTTTGACCGAGAGTTTGACTTTTTGAGATCGGGGTCAGATTCCAATTGTGAAAGTTGGAGCAGGTCCGTAATGTCGAATATGACTTGTGTGCAAAATTTGAGGTTAATCAGACGTGATTTGATGGGTTTCGACATCGAATGTAAAAGTTTGAAATTTCAAAGTTCATAAAGTTTGGTTTGGAGTATGATTCATGATTTTGACATTGTTTGATGTGATTTGAGGCCTCGAGTGAGTTCGTATCATATTTTGGGACATGTTGGTATAATTGGTTAAGGTCCCGAGGGCCTCGGGTGGATTTCGGAAGGTTAATGGAATGAATTTCGAACCAAAGAGTTCCTGAAATTTTATGCAGAAAACTGTTTTGACAGCAACTAGTGCAATCATGGAGCTGGATTTGGAAGCTTATATCTCAAAATTTATAAGGAATCTGAAAATATGAAAAACATAAAAGTTGTTTGCCTTGCATTCTAGTTTCCTGAAAGATAAACCATTCATGATTTGGACATTCTATCATAAAGTTATGATCGATTGAAGATGGCTGGGGAGCAGTTTCGACAGAATTTTCTGATGCATGGAGCCGACTTTAGAAGCTCATATCTCGGAATATATAAAGATTTATGTGGTGTGCAACCTATCAAATGAAAGATCTTCGAGTCTAGTTTGAAGGGGATTTAAAGGGGCAACTGAGGTCTGATTTTGAGGTTATTTGTATGTATAGTCTCGTGAGAGGATAAGGAACCTATTGATGTAAAATTTATTGGAATCCGAGACATGGGCCCGGGGCCGGGTTTGAGCAATTTCGGGATTATTGACGTAAATTGGATATTTTTAAGTGGATTTGTTCCCTTAGCATATTTTAATGGTTATGTACTGATTATGGATAGATTTGGAGCATTCGGAGGTCGATTCGTGAGGCCAAGGCATCGCGGGCTAGAGTTTGGACCGGATTGAGGAGAGTAATGATTGTAAATGTTGTCCTGAGGGTATGAAACCCCCCATTGCACATAGTTGTTCTATATTGAGATGATGCACATGCTAGATGACGAGCGTGGGGTTGTGTAGTGTTGGGGATTGTGACTTAGTCTATCTTGAATACTATTTTACTGTGTATTTGATTGAAAACTATTTGCTATCATCATATTTTTGGATGAATGCCATATTTAGGCCTCGTGCCAACTATTTGAACCCTTTGGGGATTTTATTGATATTTCCTCACTGTATTGACTTTAAACTTGTAGTCACTCATGCTATATTCTACGTTTTTCAAAACTCAACCATGTTTACTCTACTTTAACACTTGAAATGATATTCTAAATAATATTTTGGGCTGAGCATCATGTTTTACTGTTGCCCAAGTGGCTTATGTGATTTTTGACTGAGTAAGGCCAAGGGCCTGTGTTGTGAGGATACTTTTGGGTCAGGCTTCACGCCGCAGTGGTGATACAGTGATTTTGATTATGAGACCGACGACCTGAGATATGTACGCCACGAGGTGGCTTGTTGATATGAGGCTGAGAGCCTAGAGATGATGCCACGAGATGGCTTGATATTGCACTTGGGCTGTAAGGGGCCCCTCCAGGAGTCTGCACACCCCCAGTGAGCACGGGTACCCATTGTGATATGAGATATAGTCCGAGGGGCTGGTAATGTTCCATGTTGTTGCCCGAGGGGCTGTTTCTGTTGGTGTTTATGCCCGAGGGGCGGATTTTCTGTGCTTATCTATTTTAGTTGCTTTGTATTTAATTGCTTAACTATTAAAAAGATATTTCTAAAGAAGTTTTAAACTGAGCTAAGATGCTTAAAGAGATTTCACAACTTCATTGCTTTCTTTCTGGTTTTGTACTGCTTCTATACAGCATGTTGATGCACTTTTCTTGATTTTTTATCGCTCAGTCTTTATTTATGATTATTACTCACTGAGTTGGAGTACTCACTTTACTCCCTGTACCTTGTGTGCAGATTCAGCTATTTCTGCACCGGATATCAGGTATTGGTTGAGCAGAGGCAGAGTCATTGGAGTTTAGCGAGGTAGCTACCCGACGTCCGCATCACTGCTTTACTCCCTCTTGATATCATTAGATTGTATTTAGTATTTCTAAAATTCCTGTTGTATTTTAGACCTTAGTAGATGCTCGTGACTTGTGACACCCCGATGTCGGGCTGCATCTATTTTCGCACTGTTTATTTAAATTTACATTATCAATATCTAATTAATTAAAAAGGCTTAGTTTGATCTATTAAAATTATTGAAATGGATTTGGGTATTGTGTCGACTGGACTTGTCTTCACGAGAGGCGCCATCACGACTGAGTCCGGTTTGGAGTCGTGATATAATCAAAGTCTTAAAGCAGGATTTCTAAGTGATTATGCAGAAATAAACCACTTTCAGATACATAAGTCATAACATTATTAGTTGCCTAGAACTTCCTCTTTAAAAGCTTATTAGAATTCAGAGACGTCGAGTGACTGAAACAGCTTCAAAGAAACGCAAGTTTTAAAAATGCCCTAAGGCTATCCTATATGCAGAACTGTGTCTATGTTAATGCAGAAACAAGCAAGTTTTTGAAATAGAACCTTTCAGTACCTATAGGCCAAATATCTAACGGGATTAAAGCAATTATGAAAGGACCCGTTTTAGAGAGTTATCGCTTGACAAAGCCAGTTTTAATAAGTAAACTAGCTGAGATAAAATTGACTCATTAGGCTAATTAGATTATCAGAGATAATTACGAGTAGACGTCCCTATAAGCATGGTATCTAGGTGTGTCACTGGTTTTAGGCAATTTGCAGTAACTTATTGAATCGAAATTATGTCCTCTAGGCATAGTATCTATACTCGAATTGATTTAAAACATGATGGCTTGGAACCTGGAAACATGGTTTCTAATATGACAAATGCAGAATTTATGAAGATGGTTTATATCTGATGCAAATGACATTAAAAGTGAAAACCTATAGACATGATGTCTATTATGCAAAATAAAATCAGATTCAACAAGAGTCACAACCTATGAGCATGTTTTCTATTGAGTAAAGCAGGCAGATTTGAAAGTAAAATCCTAAGAGCAGGATTTCTACCCATATTATCCTACAAAGTATACATCTACCCACCCCTTTTACTAAATTACCCCGAATATCTGTTTACAAAATATTACAGGCCAACAAATAAATTACATAAATGAAATAAAAAACTAAGAAGCTATTCTATAGAGAGCCTGCAATCTGGACCAAGTTTCCCAAAGCCTCCAATGGTCTTTCAAACCTCATTTCCATAGACAAATCAGGGTCTAGGTGCATCAAAGTTCCCTAAGGGTCTCAGGGACCCCGTGCAATGCTTACACCTAGACATAGTAGCCAAGCATTGAACCAGTGCAGTGTGGTAAGCCAGCCTCAGTATGCTAGAGTTCCAAGGGTTCACAAGAGGATCCCAAGGCAGTACACATAATAAAGGGAGAAGAACTTATTAACTAAAAGTAGAGTGAAAGTGCAGGACACATGTTTGAAAGAAGTTTATTAAAGACTGGACTTAAATGTCTGTTTTAAAAGCAATTAGTAAAGCAATAGAGGTTGTTTGAAAGAGGTTGGAGTAGTAAAGAGAGTTCAAATACTTCAGGATAAGACCACATACATCAAGTTCACAGAATCTAAATGTATTCAGTAATCACAGAATGGTTAAGGGGTTTGGGGATACACAGACATTGCCTACAGACACCTGACCCCAGAAGAAGTATTAGGACTGGTATGGACATGCTTAGAGATATCTTGACACTGGCATAATAACAAACCAGTCATGAGGAACATAAATATTTACAGGGAAATATGGATTTGGGGTTCACAAAATGGTAAGTGCACAGTAGATAAAGGAAAATAATTGTCCAGACATGCTTGAATCACACAAGGGAAAACATGAGCTTAAGGGGAGGGGTGTCATACTAGCATGTTTAACTACAAACTCCACAATAAAACCATAAGTAAAAACAGGCTAGAAATAAAAGAAACATGTTGTTGTTGTGGCTGTAAATTAAACTAGGACATACTAGAGAAGATAGAAGTAAGCAGAAATGAAAGAACTAAAGAGCACAGATGATTATCCTAGGCTTGCAGTCGGCTAATGGTAATAGAATAACACAAAGATTTTAAATAAGAGAGGGATTTTTTTAAAGCCAAGTCTATCTTGTTTGTGAAAGACTTAAGGTATTTATATTTGAAAGTAGGTAGTGGAATAAGGTAAAAAAAATATAATAGTATACTAATTTAAGAACTCAGAATCAATCACTTAGAGAATCAAGGAAGTACTTCCTTGAGTTAGGGGAATCAAGGTCAAACAGAAAGATTCAGTACCACATAAGGGGGAAAGGAGGAATCAGTGCATAATTAAACAAGGAAAGAAGCCAGAGTCCATTAGGCATAAAGTAGTCGATTAGGACCAAATTCATAAAGACCCAAATAAGAAAAGACTATGTAAAACCAAGTATCATAGTAAATAAGGTAATAAAATCAGTGAATTCAAACAGACGAGTAGAATTATAGGGCCTTAAAGGAAAATCTTTCAATTGTCAATAGTTAAGGAAAATCAGAATCAATCATGATGGGTCATGATTCTGCGTGTTTCAACATATAAATAGAGACGACTGAAAAGAAGTAGCAAACAAAACAAGGTCAATTATATAGGCAGAAAGAAATAAGAGAATGAGAAAACACAGTCATATAGAGGTGATGTAAGTAGGCTGGAGATTCAACAGAACATATTTGAAGCATGGTGACTATGAGAGATTAACAAGACCAAAGAAGATCAGGCAAACACGCAGAGCCATGGCAAATAAAATCATGCCAACACATGGAACAAAAAGTGGAGAAAATCATGCTAACACACATAAGCAAGTAAAGGAAATCATGCTGAAACAAGTAAAGAAAAATCTTTAACACAAGTAAAGAGAATCATGCTGACATACAGAACAGGTAAAGAAAAATCTTTAAAAAATAAGGCCTTTAACAGAGTCGAGTTAAAAAGCAGTATGAACATAAAATTGGTCAAAATAAACAAGGAAAAAAGGTTTAATCATGAAGAAATTGGTTGAACCAGGTATAGAAAGAATTCCGAGAAAACCATAGTTTTCAAAGAAATTAAGAACGGTTTAGACTAGAGGATATTTCAGAAGAAAGCTCAAAAATAAGCAAATCATAGAAGGAAACAAATTTAAAGCATGAAAATAACACAGATCTGAGAGATCCAAAAGAGAGTTAGGGTTTCAAAAGGAACCTAGGTAGAAATCGAAAGAACATGTTGTAACTTCGTAAATTGTATCACACATGGTGTGATTTTGCCCAAAATCGCACCAGATAAGCCTCGAACAACAGAATAAGAAACCCTAGGTCCGAATCGACATGCCCCATGACCCTTGAATGCCTTAGAGATGATGAGCAAGGTGATGAGAGTGACCATTGGAGGTTTGGGGTTTGAGAGATAGTCGTTGGAGATGACCGGAGAAGAAGGTGAGTGGAGGAGCCTAGGATTAGGTTTGAGAGAAGAGTGGATATGAGAGAGTATCTGAAGGTGGCACCTTTGGAAAAGTGACTTAGGGTTAGGGGTCGTTTGAAAATTAAAAAGGAAAGGAATTATTTGGACCGTTGATTTGGGAGATCAACGGTCAGGATTAAAATAGGTAGGTGGGTTCCGGGCTTGGGTAGGGATTAATAGGGTATGTGTTGGTGATTTGGGTGTGAAATTGGGCTGGAAAGGGGTCCAATTTTGGCTATAATTGAAAGCCAAATTTGACTATTATTTAAATAGCCAATTTTCCCCTATTTAATTGATAAAAACTAGTAGGTAATATCTGGAAAATAAATTAAGGTACAAAAATGATTTATAATATATAATTAATAATTTAAAAATATAGGATCCAATTTTATGCATATAAAGTTAATTATATCTAGAAATGGGCTAACATTGCAATTATATGCAATTTAGCTTTAAAAATACCAAATGTAATTGTAAAAAATACATAAAAATTACAATAGCCAAATTTTGGCATAAATATAGAAATTAAATAAAATAATTATCAAAATAATAATTTTGGAAATAATTATTGGGATTTTTATGGATAAAAGGGGAGAAAATAAATCAATTTAAACCCTTAAAATTATGGAAAAATATTAAAAACCTTGTGAATGATTATATATGCATATATATGCTATTTTGAAGGTATTTGTGCATATTTAAAATATATAGGAAAAAATTGGGAATCAACAGGTATCTTTTTGAGATTTTTATTTATTGTTTCCTATATGTGACTTATAATTGGTACTGCCTTCCTTAATTATGCTACTAGCCTGATTTCTTGGTTTGATTTGTTCTGACCAACCTACAAATGGTCTTTGACTTATTTCCTACCTTTTTAAACCTCACTTCTGTCCGCTAATTGATTTCGTATGAGATTTTCCCTAATTTAAGGGGTCTTTCCGGATCTTATCATGTTAATTGATTGAGTTTAGCCTTAATAATTTATTGAATGATTTGTATACCTTATTTGTGAACTCTTAATTTCATTTACCTTATTTGTTTTGTATACCTTATTTGTGAACTCTTAATTTTATTTACCTTATTTGTTCTACTCTGCTAAGTGCTATATAACCTTACCATTCTGATTTTTTTAAAAAAACACACGAACACACACGTTCAGATTCAGGCATCTATACTCACAAGCACACATTGATACACACTTACACACTTACAGTTCTTTGATTTATTGCACTGTCTAGCCGGCTGAAAGCCAAGGCTAGACCCTTGGATTTCATTCATCTTCACCTTCCTGTTTACTACTCTCTTAACTGGTATGCTTCCATTTCTGTTATCATTTTTTCTTCTATATGCTATGTAGTTAGACTTCAATATGATTTTGTTTGCCCTTTTGTTTCCTGTTTACAGCTCTCTTAACTAGTATGCCACAATTCTTGTTACCATGTTCTATTCTATATGCTATGTAGTTAGACTATTATAGACCTCAACATGTTCCTGTTTGATACATGATTCTGGGTCATCTTATTCTCACATGTTATGCCTAAGTTATTGTTGTTCCATGCTTGTTTGCCATGTGTTTCTTGCTTGCATTCTCCCTGACTAGTATGCCTCAAATCCTATTAATTTGCTTTGTTCTATTTGTGGTGGGCTTACCTTAGCATGTCTGGCCCTTGATTTCTGTTTACTTCTTTCTAGACTAGAGAGTTTTAGTTCTTGCTATCCTGTTCTATATGTTTGTTTGGCTAGTTATTTCAAACTCATGCATGCTTTCTATTCAATATATGTCTATATGATTCCACCTAGTGATAGTTAATAAACTAAGTTATGTGAAACACTGTCTAAATAAGTTGTATGTTCCCTGTTCGGAACATGATACTGCAAACATGTAATGTGGCTAACTCTGTTTGTTAATTCAAGTGTCCTTGCCTTTTGTGATCACTGATATCCAGTCTAAACAAATACCAATCTTCCTGAATCATGTGCTGAGTATGGACTCTGTTTGTACAACTCTGTTTGCAAACCTTGTAGCCTGAATATATTTGCTTCTAAAACTAAGCTGTTTTCTAAAAACTGTGCCCCTTACCTTCTATTTACTGGTTTTCAAATTGCTACTCTTAGTCCTTCAGGTTTCTACCACCCTCAGTGTGAGCACTGCCTAGGGTCCCTTAGACTCTTTTGAACTATAACACATTGGGGCTGGTTTTCCAATCTTTTATGAATTCTGTGTTGAACACATGGCTTTAGTGTGAGCATTTCCCGGGGTCTTTAAGGCACTTTGGGAACTTTGACACACTGAAAGTTTGGTTTAATGTGCTATGAATGGATCCTTGCTACTGTTTCAAGACTGTTGTGCTGAAGACCTGGCTCTCAGATTTATATTGGGCCTGCTAAGGCTCCCTATAGTATAATGATTCTTATTGTGTAATTTATTCATATTGGCATGTAATAATCTCTGTAATAAACAAATATGGGGTTATTAGTAAAAGCTGGGGGTCTATTCTCATATCTCCTATTGAAATTGGGTAGAAATCCTGTCTATAGGACTTAGCTATGCTGATTGCACTATGTGGATACTGTACTGTGATCTTGCATGTAGGATTTTATTCTATTAGAAACCATGCTTATCACACTTTATGTTTAATTCTGCGCATTAGAAATCCTGCTTATAGGATCTACATGTATTTTCAACTCAACGTGCACTAATGACCATGTCCATAGGTTTCTGTCTGTTTGATTAACAAAATTTTCCTGGCGCTGTGCTTGAAAAATTCTCCCCCACATGTGATTAATAGATATCAT
The DNA here is from genome assembly GCF_000393655.2 of Nicotiana sylvestris. Taxonomy (NCBI): domain Eukaryota; kingdom Viridiplantae; phylum Streptophyta; class Magnoliopsida; order Solanales; family Solanaceae; genus Nicotiana; species Nicotiana sylvestris. The sequence goes on along the minus strand of NC_091061.1, from coordinate 61,717,745 downwards.
ACCTATAGGTTTATAATTATAAATACAATGCCTATAGGATTTCAAAAATCAGTTTTTGTACTTAGAAATCATGCCTATAGGTTTACAATTGTAGATACCATGCCTATAGGGTTTTAAAATCAGTTTCTGCATTCAGAAATCATGCCAATAGTAAATAAAGGAATCAATTTATGCATTTAGAAAGCATGCCTATAGGGTTTAAGATAAAATCTGCCTATTAAAAATTAGTAGTCAATTTACAGCTTAGATGCCATGTCTATAGGGTTCTGCCCGACTATCACTTAGGCAAGCTTGTAAGCTAATTAAATTTTGAGTCTAAAAATTTATGATTGCTTATTTGACGTATGCTAGGATTTAGAGTATTAACGAAAATCAGTAGGCAACTGATAGGTACTCGTCTGCTCGCTTAATAAACTGTTGTACATTATGTTTATGTCCATTAGATATCCTGTATAGGATCCTAACATCATTTGTTTGAATAGCGTGCATTTGTTTGTCTACTTGTGGAGGTTAATATGAGCTCACTTAATTGCTCCTTATGTGACAGTCCTACTTGACTTTTGTTTGTCGCTTAGTTTTCTCCTTTTAAACAACATACGTGTGTTTAGAATCGCCTTAAATAGAGGCCCTAAACACCTCCAGGTCCAGAGGTAAGAGACGAGTGGTAGTACACGCATAAGGTACGCACTGGATGTTATTAGAACGCTTAGGTAATAATTGAAAAGGGGAGGGTAATTGGGTAGTAAAGGAAATGATGATTTGTGCCTCAATGCTATGTGAAGCACCCCAACTTGGGGACAATTACCAAGTATTGCGCAGAAGTGATCCTATAGGCTAAAAAACCTAGGACCCCTTTACTCCTTGTTTTAAAAGTAATATCTATTTGTTTAAACTGCTTTATTTCCTTAAAAGACTAATTCGCTTAAATTGATTTTGACCGGGACCCACCGTTGTGGACCTCGAGGGGTGCCTAACACTTTCTCCTCAAGGTAATTTCGAGCCATTACCCAATCTCCAGTAATGTAAACTAGTTCATGAGTTATTTGCTCTAGGTACCCTAACACACCTTAATCCGTTAGGTGGCGACTCTTCAAATCTCATACCCAATTCCCAAAAGGAGAGGAGTTGTCCCGAAATGTCGAAACCCGGACTCTGTGAGGAAAAAGGGAGTACGACAGCATGGCGACTCTGCTGGGAATATTTTTAGGCTCTTTACGTAACAAACTTGTTTTTGTGAATTAGTCTTAAGCATTCTTTATTCTGCTAATACATGTGCACCCTTTCCCTTTCCCCCTTATTTAGATTTAATTGCCTATTTTTCAAGCATTGACAATTTCCTTTATTACAGAACTGACTTGTCTCCTTGTTTTCTTTCTTAAACGTTTTTCAATTATTAAATACTGCATTTATCATTTTTAACATGCAAATACATGACAACATGCTATTTATTGTTGCATAAATCATGCTCAACATCATATTCCGCTCGTGCGTAAATAATCCTATAGCAATACTTGATGAGTGTTTGCGTCCTTCCTATATATCACCATTTAAATTTAGAAGGGCATATTTGCAGTAAAACTAGTCAATCAGCGGTGCAGTCAATGGTTCTGTTCCCTTCCCCTTCAAGTTGTCAACTTGAGTATACCAATCTAGACTTCTCTATAAACCTTACTCTGATTAATTGTACATGCATCATGGTAAAACCTAGCAGGTTATTATGTTGTCCATATAATAACCCTTTAAGACAAGCCTCGTCCAAAAGTCCATCGGGTTTTCCATAATCTCAACGGACGCAACCACGATTGTGTGCATTAATTTTGGAAAAATAAGTGCCAAAATGCTAATCATTGTTGTATAAATAGTCTGATTTGGAGGGGGCAAGGGCCTAACCATATTTGTTTTGCAGAAAATAAGGCACAGATCGCCCAGGTTCGGTATGGTCCGTAACATACCACCATTGTTGCTAGATTGGTGGGAAGATCTTCCATCAAGTGATAAAAATATAAAGCAAGTCTTGGGAAATTTGCCTTCTTTATTGGACCTCCAACCGAATAACATATTAATTGAAGCTGCCACAATGTTCTGGTACAAAGAAAGAGCCGTGTTTTGCTTTGGAGACATAGAAATTACCCCTCTCTTGGAAGAAATAGGGGAATTCGCTAGGCTACCTTGGGATAGTCCTAGTTTATTGGTGCCGAAAAATCTCTTCTAAAGATGATGGGATTAAAGAAGAATGATGACTTGGAGTGCCTGAAGAATTCCTACATACCCTTCGACTTCCTCTATGAACGATACAGTCACAACAGATCTTTTCGTATTTTCGATCACGAATTCTACATCACTTCTTTGGGTTGGATTCACCGTAGGGTTTTTGTGTTCATCGTCTATTTCTTAGGTATGTTAGTGTTCTCGATCCAGGGCGACAAAATTCACACCAGATTGGCCATGGTAGACAAAACCTTGATAGATGGGATCGAGGGGCAAACATATACCATTGTCCCTATGATCATAGAAGACATATATTGGGCCTTAGAGCGCTGTGAGAAGGGGTACAAACACTTCGAAGGTTGTTATCTGCTGTTACAAGTTTGGTTGTTAGAGCATCTCCAAAAAGGTCAATACCATCAAGAGCTTTCGCGAAGGCCATGGAATGACCACATAGCTTTCCATCATCCTAAGAGAATAACTTATATCCCAGACAGGTTTGCCCATCCCAAAAATGCTATAGGATGGGCGTAGTTTTTCAGCAATTTGACCGAGGATCAGGTTCAGTGGATGTTCGAATGGTTCCCTACCGACGAGTTCATCATCAGATCTAAGGATGTTCTATACTTGGTACTGATCGGATTGAGGGGCATATACCCTTATGCTTTCATCAGGGTTATGAGACTGGCAGGCAGGAAGCAGGTCATACCGCGAGTTGATAAAATGAGTCACTACAAGGCAGATTTTCAGGATGATGATGTCCCATACAAGTGTAAGGCATATGTGGCATTTGAAAGTTATCGTGGAAAAGGATACCATCGAGCCAGATCAATATCAAGCTGGTCATATGTACTTTTACCCATCATGGTTATAGGATAAAATAACAGGAATATTCGAACCAAGGGTTGGTCTAAGAAATAGAGTCATAGATGAAGTTGCCGAGGCACAAGTGAAGTACAACAAACTGTGCAAAAGAGTTCACGAGTCCGAGGACGAGCACATGGAGCGACACAAGGCCGATATGGAACTGATTAATGAATGGAGGGAGATGGCTGTTAAATCAAGCGAAAGGTTGGAATATCTGGAGTACAGTCTGATGGAATTGGAGGGAAAAATGAGGAAGAGAGTCACCATTTGCCAGAACACTGAAGGAAGTGAAGGAGGACATTTAGCAAGGGCATACCTACTGTTGAACCTATGCGAACTAGGGAATCTGATCGACGAAGCCAAAAACATCCAGCCTGGAGAAGGTCCTTCTAGGACCAAGTAGATTAGGTTTATTTTCTTTTTCAAATGTAATAAGGCGAAGTGCCATTAGTGACTTATCTTATTTAGTGTCGTTTTAGATTCGTATATTTTTACATTAATAAAATGAGGCAATTATTGACATTGAAATTCTCCAAATCTATTTGTAGCTAGGCCTACCTGGGGAACAACGAGGCTCCCAAATTAGGACGCGAATTTACATTCTCGCAATATGTGTTTAAATACTGCAAACACTTTTAGAATCCTTACTGACTTGTTTACCTTTTATTTTTCTTTATTTTTATTATTCCCATCCCCTAAGGTTGGTTCGCACATACTGGCATCATCAGCATATCATACTAGATCTAGAGACCCTCCACCTCATCCTCCTCCGAGTAATCCGGAAAGCAGAGGAAAAGCTAAGATGGATGACTTGAGTGGTATACGAAAAGAAAATGCTAAGAATATTGAAACTTCAGACGATCGGAGTACTCCAGCCAGAATGATTTGGTCTTACGATTAGAGCAAAAAATACTGGAGTTACAAGGAGAACTTGGGCAGGTTCGCAACTTGGAAACCTCTCCCTCACTGTGAACGTCCCAGATGTTAACCAACAAAATGTTCAAAACCCAGCACCTCCTCAAAATATGCCAAACCAACATCCACGAAATCCTCCCGCACCCCATCAATACGCCACACCACCTCAAAATCCCATTCATCTACCAATACCAACTCCTCCACAATACCCTCATCAACCAATCCAGTACCCACAAACCACTACATATCACACTCGTCAGAAAATACCACAACCTATTCTGGATCCTAAAAACTCGACCAACGACCACCACTACACCTAAATCCCTAGCACCTATCAAAACAACCCCATATATGTGGAAACCCTACCTCACTCCACTCAACCAATCTCCTATACACCAGAATTCACTGAGAAGGACCTGCTCATCAAGAATATGGCCGAGGAACTCAAGAAGTTGACAAGTTATGTTCAGGGTGTAGAAGGAGGTAAAGGGATAAACGGTCTGAACTACGAGGATTTATGCATACAACCAGATGTGGAACTGCCGGAGGGTTACAAACCTCCCAAGTTCGAAATGTTTGATAGAACGGGTGATCCCAAGGTTCATTTGAGAACTTATTGTGACAAGCTCATGGGGGTTGGAAAAGATGAAAGGATTCGAATGAAGCTCTTCATGAGAAGTCTTACCGGAGATGCCTTGTCCTGGTACATAATCCAGAATCCTAAGAAATGGGCCAATTCGGTGAGCATGACATCAGACTTTATGGACCGGTTCAGGTTAAATATAGAGAATACACCAGATGTCTTCTATATCCAAAACCTAAAGAAGAAGCCAGCTGAGACTTTCCGCGAGTATGCTACTTGGTGGAGGTTAGATGAGGAATCAATGAACAAGTTCTTTGTCTGGGCACAAGACCCACAATATTATGAAAGGCTAATGTTTATTGAGAATCATAATTTCTCCGATATCATCAAACCCGTAGAGAGGATTGAAGAGGGAATTAAAAGCGAGATGGTGACAAATTGTGAGGCACTACAGGCCACGAACAAAGCATTGCAATCAGGTGGCATATCAAAGAAGAAAAAAGTAGGGACAGTAATGGTGGCCAAAGCCCAAAATCTCCACTCACATACAAAACACCTCCACCTACATACCAACCCTCACCTTCCAGATACTCTCAACCCTCCACCACCTATCACACTTATAACACCCAGCTAGCCTACTAGCATTCACCTCCAACTCGTCCAAATTACCAGAAACACCGACCTAATTTTGATAGTAAACCACCCAGACAATACACCGCCATTGCTGAACCTATCGACCAGCTGTACGAAAGATTAAAGTTTGCTGGTTATGTCACCCCTATTCCTGCCGTGGCAATGTAGAATTCATCTCAATGGGTCAACCCGAATAAAACCTATGCATATTATTTTGGTATGAAGGGGCACACCATTGATGAGTGCTAGACATTGAAAGATAAGATTCAGACATTGATTGATAGCAAGGTCATACAGGCGAAAAAAGCTGCACCCAACATCTGCAACAATCCTCTTTCAGATCATAGGGGCGAATGGATCAATATAATAGAAACTGATGAAGAATGAAATCCCGAGGGATCAATTGGACTTATCAAAGAGGGCGACGATCCTAAGAAGCCTGCAGTCACGCTCAACCCTATTGTGGTCCAGGTATAGCCAGTAGTTGAGGTTGAGGTATCTGCATTAGTTCCATTTAAGGTAGAAGTAACACCACCTGTAGCCACACCTGTTCCATTTGAGGTAGAAGTGGCCACGCCTTTCAAAGTGATAGTAGCAACTATGCCTCCTTTCAAGTCCAATGCCATACCTTGGGAATACGTTGCCGAAGCTAGGCGAAAAGGAAAAGCAAAGATGGAAGAATCTGGTGTCGCACAGGGAATGACCAGAACTGGAAGGATCTATACATTTGAAAATTTGGGAGGATCAAGCAAGGAGGCTGCTACCAAATAACCTGTCATTGAAACTAGACCGGACATTTTTTGGAGCGTTATTATTACTTTTCCTTATGAATCGATGACTGTTACATATAATGAGACACTGCAATATAAGGACAGTGACTCAGAAGTAGTGGATCAAATACTTGAGGAAGTTGTCCGAAAAGTTGATAACTTTGAGAACAAACCTAAGTTCAGCCTGAACGAAACCGAAGCAATCAATTTGGGAGATTCTGAAACCATCAAAGAGACTCACATAAGCATTCACTTATAACCGTCAGAGAAGGAAGAGTACATTTGTTTCCTGAAGAAATATGAGGATATCTTTCCATTGTCATATGATGACATGACCGGTCTGAGCACATCCATAGTGGCTCATTAGTTGCCTACCAATCCAATGTGTCTGCCGGTAAAGCAGAAACTAAGAAAGTTTAAACCATATATGAGTCTGAAAATCAAGAAAGAAGTCACTAAGCAAATTAAAGCCAAAGTCCTCAGAGTAGTTGAGTACCCAACCTGGTTAGCCAACATTGTACCAGTTCCGAAGAAAAATGGAAAGTCAGGGTGTGTGTTGACTATCGGGACTTAAACAGAGCAAGTCCCAAGGACGATTTCCCACTACCAAATATACACATCCTGATGGACAATTGCGCCAAGCATGAACTCCAATCCTTTGTAGATTGTTTCGCGGGTTATCACCAGATCTGAATGGACGAAGAAAACGCAGAGAAAACAACTTTAATTACACCGTGGGGAGTGTACTGCTACAAGATGATGCCATTCGGTCTAAAGAATGTTGGGGCTACTTACATGAGATCCATGACAACCATATTCCTTGATATGATACACAAGAAAATAGAGGTGCATGTTGACGACATCATCATCAAATCCAAGAGGGCCCCAGATCACAAAGGAGACTTGAGAAAGTTATTTGACATGCTAAGGAGGTACAATCTAAAATTGAACCCCGCAAAATGTGCATTCTAGGTTCCCGCAGGAAAACTATTGGGATTCATTGTCAGTCACCGAGAAATTGAGCTGGACCCGTCCAAAGTTAAGGTTATCCAAGAATTACCACTACCAAAGAGCAAAAAGGACGTGATGAGCTTCCTAGGACGTCTCAATTACATCAGTCGCTTCATATCACAGTCCACGGTAATATGTGAACCCATCTTCAAAATATTTAGGAAAGATGCTAAAACGAGTTGGACCGATGATTGTCAGAAGGTTTTTGACAAAATCAAGGAATACTTGTCTACAACGCCAGTCCTAGTCCTGCCAGAACCTGGGAGACCTTTGCTACTCTATCTATCGGTATTATATGGAGCTTTCGGATGTGTTTTGGGACAACATGATGAGACAGGAAGAAAGGAGCAAGCCATATACTACTTGAGTAAGATGTTCACACCTTATGAAGCACGATACTCTCTGCCGGAATGCACTTGCTATGCTTTGACCTGGACAACTCAAAAATTTAGGCATTACTTTTGTGCCTCTACCACATACCTCATATCTAAGATGGACCCTCTAAGTACATCTTTCAGAAGCCCATGCCAACCGAAAAATTAGCCAAGTGGAAGATATTGTTAAGTGAGTTTGCTATCATCTATGTAACTCAGAAGGCGGTCAAAAGACAAGCATTGGCAGACCATCTTGCTGAAAATCCTATAGGATGAGAGTACGAAATGTTAAAAACGTATTTTCCTGATGAAGAGGTATCATTCGTAGGAGAGGACATTGCTGAAGACTGTGACGATTGAAGAATGTTTTTTGATGGGGATGTAAACTTCAAAGGAGTGGGCATTGGAGCAGTTTTGGTATCAGAAACATGTCAATATTATGCGGTATCAGCAAAGCTTAGGTTTTTGTGCACCAACAATATGACAGAATATGAGGCTTGCATTATGAGGCTTAATCTGGCCATCGATATGGATATACAGGAGTTACTGGTAATTGGTGATTCGGATCTTCTAGTACATCAGATTCAAGGAGAATGGGCTACGAAAAACAACAAGATACTACCATACTTGTATCATGTGCAAGAATTAGTGAAGAGGTTCACAAAGATAGAATTCAAACATGTCCCAAGAGTCCAGAATGAGTTCGCAGACACACTGGCCACCTTCTCATCAATGATACAACGTCCAGATAAGAATTTCATCGATCCCATCTCGGTGAGGATCCATAATCGATCGGCTTACTATGCACATGTTGAAGAAGAAACGGATAGAAAACCATGGTTCCACGACATCAAAGAATATTTGGCGAAAGGAGAGTATCCAGAACAGGCAAACCATACTCAGAAATGCACCCTACAAAGGCTGTCTAATCATTTCTTCCAAAGCGGAGGGACCCTGTATTGAAGAACTCCTAATTTGGGATTGCTAAGGTGTGTCGACGCAAAGGAGGCTTCCAGATTACTTGAGGAGATACATGCCGGAACTTGCGGACCACATATGAACAGTTTTGTTCTAGCCAAGAAGATACTCAGAGCTGGATATTTCTGGATGTCCACGGAAACGGATTGCATCAGGTACGTTCAGAAATGCCACCAATACCAGGTACATGCAGACATTATAAGGGTAATGTTACACCCCGTAAGCTTAGCAACCTTGATACCGTTATATAAATTGATATGGTATTTTGAGTGGAATTTTTTTAAAATAATAGTGTATGTATTGATTTTTTATGGTACCACATGCAACATGATAGTAAATTATATTATAGTATGATACATAAAGTGTATTAAAAGTGAGTAGTATTTTAAGTAATTTGGGATAATATTTAATTACATGGGTAATTGGTTAATTATCGGATAACGGATTATTACCTAAATAATTAATTAAATGTTTGGATAAGACTACCCTCCACACGTGGCAGCACCCCCTCATTTCCATGAATGACTCATCCAACATGATACCATGCTCAACTCAAATTACACTGCAATATGCAATGGACATAGGGTAAGGTCTCAAGGTGGTCTTTCGTTGTGATTTTGACTCATCCAGCATGTGAGAGACATTGTGCTTTATTTACCTATTGCTAAATTTTGATTTTCTTCACTGGGTTAAATTGCATGTTGCATTCGAAGTTTGAACTGATAGAAACTCCTAGTGACAACTACTTTGAGCAGAACTACTATCATTTGGTGTTTACTGAAACTACCTGATGCATATAGAAATTTCATAAATCAAGGTATATTTTTTTTCTCCTCCACTGTTGCTTAAGTATTCTGCGATCATTTTTCCTTTTACTTAAGTACCATGGTTGGTTTTCTTCAAGTGATTGTGACAAAGATGTACTTGGTAAATATGTGCAAAATGGCCTATAGAAATTAAAATAATTATGTAGCTAGTTTGAAGGGACGAATGTATATTGCTTACAGTGGATATCTATAAATGAAATGTTGTAAATATTTGCAGTTATATAAGTATGTCGCAATTGTTATAGAGAATTAGTGGGTGTATTGAAATGTCACTCACAATTGTAAATTCTTTTGTAAAATCTGAGTAACATATATGTATAATAATTGTTATATAGGGGGAGATATTCCTTAGAAATTATTGAAGATGGGAAACGAATGGCCAGATGAAGAACGATTTAGAATATAAAAAGATAGTGTAACGGTTCGTTTTAGTTAATTTCAACTTGAATATTGTTTCAGGGGGAATATTTTTCTGTATGAACTCCATTAGGAGTTGTTGGAAAAATAATCAATGAAAAAAATTTCTCTCCATTAGGAGTTACTTTACCATCAACTCATGTCAAGATTTCTTCAATTTCATTATCAATCTTCTAAAGTTATATGGATTTTTTCCTATTAAATGTGGATGTTTTATCCATCCAATAAGTACATTATATACGACACAAACAAAATGAGCAAATACACAAATTCCATAAATGACTCTATTCATAGAAGTATTAGGGTGCCTTTGTTATTGAATTTTCATGTCTTATTATTCTATCGTCTGTTCATGGGTCTCAGAAAATACGTAAGTTGAGTCCAAGTTTACTTCATGGTATTAATCAGAGGCATAATGGTCTTATAATGTACTGAGAGCTTTTATCAACGCATTTCATATGCATTCCATGCATTTATACATGCACGTTGACCCATGACCAGATGGTGTTATATACGCATATATATGTATATATATGTATATGGGATATAGGAAAAAGTTACGGCGTTATATACGCACCACTACCTGATCAGCTGGTATATGATGATGATATTCCCCATAGTGGCCGAAATATGACTAAGATAACGTTATATACGCGTATATATGCATATATATGTATATGGGATATGGGAAAAGGTTACGGCGTTATATACGCGCCACCACCTGATCAGCTGGTATATGATGATGATGTTGTCCACAGTGGCTAAAATATGACTAAGACGGCGTTATCTACGCGTATATATGTATATGGGATATGGGAAAAGGCTACAGCGTTATATACGCACCACTACCAGATCAGCTGGTATATGATGATGACGTTGCCCACAGTGGCTGAAATATGACTAAGATGGCGTTATATACACACACACATATATATATATATATATATATGTATATGAGATATGGAAAAAGGTTTCGGTGTTATATACGCACCACCACCTGATCAGCTGGTATACGATGATGATGTTGCCCACAATGGCTGAAATGATATGATGGGATACCCTCAGAGGCTTGATGATTATATGTATGTACAGACCTATGCAATGACATTTACACGCATATGCATGGCGTTATAAATATTTCATAATTTACATATCTATCCAGATATACAGGTTGAGTCCTTTACTCCATGTTTCTTCCATGTCCTTTATATACTTATTTACATGCCTTACATACTCAGTACATTATTCGTACTGACGTCCTTTTGTTTGGAATGTTGCATTCATGCCTGCAGGTATAGATAATCAGTTTGACGAGCCCTCATAGTTGACAAGATTTGGTTCAGCGGATGATCGGTAAGACTCCACCTCATTCGGAGTGTAGCCGAGTCTATGAGTCATCGTGTCAGAGTTTTGCTACAGACTTATGGGTAGGTCGGTACCCTGTCCCATTTTATGTCAAATAATCTTAGCTTTGTAGATATAGGCTTATTATGTACAGTATGATAGAGGCCTTAACGGCCCATATGTATTTATGTTTTATGAACAATGGTTCATTGATATAACATTTGCCCACTTACAATTATACATTTCGATTTGTAGCCATGTTGACCCATGATAGTTACTAAAGGAATGAGTCCGGCTAACTCGACCTATGTATGTTCTAGTTTTGGTCGAATGATCATGAGTTACAGAGTGGTTCGCTCGGGCCAGCTCGACACCGGGTGCCAGCTACGCCTCCTCCAGATCTGGGGAGTGACAAAGTAGTATCAGAACGGGTCGTGTCCTAGGGAGTCTACAAAGCCGTTCCTAATAGAGTCTCACTTATGGGTGTGTTGTGCGCCACATTTATAATTGAGAGGCTATAGGAAATTAAGGAAATGTTACCCTTATTTTGTTTCCAGATCGTGCCATAGAGCTAAGTCGTAAGAAGTCAGCATAAAGCTTTTGCCAGATTTTGTATGCACCAAAGGTGCAGGTATCACAGTAAAGCTTTAAGGTATAATTTCTACCTATGTGGAAGGGAGGTTATGAAAGCGGCAGAGGATACGATGAGATATTGAGAAGTAAGGTAAAGGTGAAGAAGATACGAGATACTTAAGTACAAAAGGTTGTGAATAGTCGAGACTTTAGATATAGTTTGGGTTTTAGTTTAATTTGCAAAGGAGGCCCTAGTAAAATTTTGTAAGTCTCCAAAAATTCGAGGACGAATGTTTTAAAGGAGGGAAGGATGTTACACCCCGTAAGTTTAACAACCTTGATACCGTTATATATATTGATATGGTATTTTGAGTGGAATATTTTTAAAAGAATAGTGTATGTATTGATTTTATATGGTACCACATGCACCATGATAGTAAATTATATTATAGTATGATTTTATATGGTACCACATGCACCATGATAGTAAATTATATTATAGTATGATATATAAAGTGTATTAAAAGTAATTTGGGATAATATTTAATTACGTGGGTAATTGGTTAATTATCGAATAACGGATCATTACCTAAATAATTACTTAAATGTTTGGATAAGAATACCCTCCACACGTGGCAGCACCCCCTCATTTCCATTTAATGACTCATCCAACATGATATCATGCTCAACCCAAATTACACTGCAATATGCAATGGACATAGGGTAAGGTCTCAATGTGGTCTTTCGTTGTGATTTTGACTCATCCAGCATGTGAGAGACATTGTGCTTTATTGATCTATAGCTAAATTTTGATTTTCTTCACTGGGTTAAATTGCATGTTGCATTCGAAGTTTGAACTGATAGCAACTCCTAGTGACAACTACTTTGAGCAGAACTACTATCATTTGGTGTTTACTGAAACTACCTGATGCATATAGAAATTTCATATATCAAGGTATGTTTTTTTTCTCCCCCACTACTCCTTAAGTATTCTGCGATCAGTTTTCCTTTTACTTAAGTACCATGGTTGGTTTTCTTCAAGTGATTGTGACAAAGATGTACTTGGTAAATATGTGCAAAATGGCCTATAAAAATTAAAATAATTATGTAGCTAGTTTGAAGGGACGGATGTATATTGCTTACAGTGGACATCTATAAATGAAATGTTGTAAATACATGCAGTTATATAAGTATGTCGCAATTGTTATAGAGAATTAGTGGGTGTATCGAAATGCACACTCACAATTGTAAATTTTTTTGTAAAATCTGAGTAGCATATATGTATAATAATTGTTATATAGGAGGAGATATTCCTTAAAAATACTTGAAGATGGGAAACGAATGGCCAGATGAAGAACGATTTAGAATATAAAAAGATAAAGTAACGGTTCGTCTTTAGTTAATTTCAACTTTAATATTCTTTCAGGGGGGGGATATTTTCCAGTATGAACTCCATTAGGAGTTGTTGGAAAAAAATCAATGAAAGAAATTTCTCTCCATTAGGAGTTACTTTACCATCAACTCATGTCAAGATTTCGTCAATTTCCGTATCAATCTTCCAAAGTTATATGGATTTTTTCCTATTAAATGTGGATGTTTTATCCATCAATAAGTACATTATATACGACACAAATGAAATGAGAAAATGCACAAATTTCATAAATGACTCTATTCATAGAAGTACTATGTTATTGAATTTGCATGTCTTATTATTCTATCTTCTGTTCATGGGTCTCAGAAAATACGTAAGTTGAGTAAAAGTTTACTTCATGACATTAATCAGAGGCATAATGGTCTTACGACGTACCGAGAGATTTTATCAACGCATTTCATATGCATTCCATGCATTTATACATGACACATGACCAGATGGCGTTATATACGCGTATATATGATATATATATATATATATATATATATATATATATATATATATATATATATATATATATATATATATATATATATATATATATATATATATATATATATGTATATGGGATATGGGAAAAGGTTACGGCATTATATACGCACCACCACCTGATCAGCTGGTATATGATGATGATGATGCCCACAATGGCTCAAATATGACTAACAAGGCATTATATACGTGTATATATGTATATATATGTATATGGGATATGGTAAAAGGTTACGGCATTATATACGCACTACCACCTGATCAACTGGTATATGATGATAATGTTGTCCACAGTGGCTGTAATATGACTAAACGGCATTATATACGCGCATATATATATATATATATTGTGGAAAAAGGTTACGGCGTTATATACGCACCACCACCTGACTGATCAGCTGGTATACAATGATGATGTTGCCCACAGTAGCTGAAATGATATGATGGGATGCCCTTAGAGGCTTGATGATGATATATACGTACAGACGTATGCATTACTTGATCTTTACATGCATATGCATGACGTTATAAATATTTCATAATTTACAGTTCTATCCAGATATACAGGTTGAGTCCTTTACTCCATGTTTCTTACATAGGCAGCCTTGTGGGTTCGGTCATATCTTAATAAAATATTCATTTCCTTCAGGACCAGAAACTGGGGCAGAATTTTGAGGAGGACCCTCAAAATTCCAGAGCAAGTCCAGCCGACGCCATCATATGCTAGAGAGTCAGAAATCGGTTAAGTAACTAGGGAAGAATTTTGAGAAGGATTCTCTTTCCGGAGCAGATCCAACAAAACCTCGCCACACACAGAATGACCGAAGGATTGAATTAGGGCAAAATTTTGAGGAGGACCCTCAAAATTCTAGTGTAAGTAAGCCGCAATATCTCTAAAGTGTTACAGTCATTAGTTCATTTACTTGATATTATGTACCATTATGTTTCTAAAATAACTCTATTTCATTAAATAAGTGCATATTTTTCGAAAACTTTATATCTATGGTAGCCAGGTGTTACCTAGGACAACTCGAACAGGGCTCCCAAAGCAAAGCAAAGAAAAGCAAGTAGACGAAGACATGAACCAACCTCCTCTACAAAACTCACGACTTTTCTTTGGATTCAGGCACAGTAAACATAACAGGGGTATTCACAAGTATACACATATCAAAATCACTACCCTTATAACAATCAAGCCACCAGATGCAAATATATCTCCTGCTAAGAAATATTCTTCTCCTACTTGCTATTTTCCACTACATGAGACTAAGCTTTGTCTCAAATCTTGTATAAGGCTAAGCCATGCCTTCATATTTGCATAAGGCTAAGCATTGCTTTCTCTTTGCATGAGACCAAGCTTTGTCTCAAATCTTGCATGACGCTACGCCTTGCCCCCCTATTGCATAAGGCTAAGCACTGCCTTCTCCCTGCATAAAACTAAGCCCTATCTCAAATCTTGCATGAGGCTAAGCCTTGCCCCCTATTTGCATAAGGCTAAGCACTACCTTTTCCCTGTATGAGACTAAGCCCTGTATCAAATCTTGCATGAGTCTAAGCCCCGCCTTCATATTCGCATAAGGCTAAGCATTGCCTTCTCTTTGCATGAGACTAAGCTCTGTCTCAAATCTTGCATGAGGCTAAGCCTTGCCTCCATATTCGCATAAGGCTAAGCATTGCCTTCTGTTTGTATGAGACCAAGCTATGTCTCCAATCTTGCATGAGGCCAAACCTTGCATCCCTACTTGCATAAGGCTAAGCACTGCCTTCTCCCTGCATAAAACTAAGCCCTATCTCAAATCTTGCATGAGGCTAAGCCCTACCTCCATATTTGCATAAGGCCAAGCATTGCCTTCTCTTTGCATGAGACTAAGCCCTGTCTCAAATCTGGTATGAGACTAAGCCTTTCCTCCATATTTTCTTAAGGCTAAGCATTGCCTTCTCTTTGCATGATACTAAGCTCTATCTCAATCCTTGCATGAGGCTAAGCCATGCCTCCCTATTTGCATAAGGCTAAGCATTGCCTTCTCTTTGCATGAGACTAAGCTCTGTCTCGATCCTTGCATGAGGCTAAGCCCTCCCTCCCTATATGCATAGGGCTAAGCATTGCCTTCTCTTTGCATGAGACAAAGCTCTGTCTCGATTCTTACATGAGGCTAAGCCCTACCTCCATATTTGCATAAGGCTAACATTTCTTTCTCTTTGCATGAGACTAAGCCCTTTCTCAAATGTTGCATGAGGCTAAGCCCTGCCTCCATATTTGCATAAGGCCAAGCATTGCCTTCTCTTTGCATGAAACTAAGCGTTGTCCCGATCCTTGCATGAGGCTAAGACTTGACTCCATATTTGAATAAGGCTAAGTATTGCCTTCTCTTTGTGTGAGACTAAGATCTGTCTCGATCCTTGCATGAGGCTAAGCCCTACCTCCCTATTTGCATAAGGCAAAACATTGCCTTCTCGTGAGACTAAGCTTTGTCTCCCCTGCATAAGTGTTTCTCTATGCTAAACTTTGCATTATCTTCTTTTCTCGGGGTTAAGCTCTGCCCCCAAACTCTGCGCAAGGCTAAGCATTGCCTTGTTATTACCTTTGGTATCATGTCTTTGCATTTCATTGGCTGATGTATAGCCGACTTGTCCAAAGGCGTCATAGTCCGAAGGCATCATCCTCATAGCCTGAAGACACCATGTCATGGCCTGAGTATCTCTCAATACTGCACGTCATTATTCAAAGGCGTCATGGTTCAGAGGCGCCATTTTCATGGCCCGAGAACATCATTTCATGGCATGTGAATCTCTTATCTCATGATTCATGGCCCGGGACGTCATGGTCTAAGGAGATCATCCTCTCTGCCCAAAGATAACCTTCATTGTCCAAAGGGAATTTGCATCATGCATCGTGTTTTATGTTTTGCAGGAAATCCAAGAGGTAACTGTTCTTCAAACAGGAGCAACCTTCGCTCCGGTTTCTGTTCATACCTTGCTATTATTGCAAACATAATCGATTCTCATCAATTGCTTGCCTTCACTCCACGACCGTTCAAATATCTGCCCTATGATACATCCATTACACTTTAGACTCATATTCATAAACCCATTTGATACTATCCTCCCCAAAACAGGAACCTTTCCGAAACATACTACCATTCCTTTAATAATTCCATCAGCTTCATTCACCGTTGGGTCAAGAACTATACATGGCCTGATTCCTGTAAAACTAGGGATATGTAGGCAGCTCAGAGACTAGGTGCGGCCTCTATTTTTCAAAATATCTCATTCGGTCAAAATCGGTCATCATTTCTTTACACGGCAACTCTTTCATCATTCCCGGATAAAGAGGGGCAGCTATTGATACTCAATTTTTTCCTCATATATTTCAAAATGCATATATACTTTTAAAATAGTGCATGAGCATCAACCAGTATTTTTCCATAATTTTTCTTTAATTTTAAAAGGATTTTAATTAATTTATTCTAGCATTTTATTATCCAAATAATTACTAATTGCATCCCAAATGGTTTTATGATAATTTTATTTCTTTATATTTATACTGAGCTTTAATTATTTCATAATTAGACACATTCACATGTTAGGATTATAATTGCAATAACTTTGCAATAATGGCCCATGTGTGCATAATTACCTTATTTCATAAGAAAATAAACTTTTGTATTTTTATAATTTTAAGTAATTATTTTAAATCATTTTCATGCATAAAAATTATTTTTATCATTTAATTAACTATTTTTACAAATTATTTTATCAATTAATTGGATATTTAACAAATAGCCTCTTTAATTTTATTTAATTTCGGACTTAGCCCAAAACTACCCTAGCCCAATTAAACTATACCCACGACCCAATTTCCTAACCCGACCCAGCCAAAGATTTAATCCTGTCCATTGATCTCAGAAGATCAACGGTCTAGGATTAATTTTCCTTTTTTAACTTAACCAATCCCCCAAACCCTACCCCATTTTACAAAATCCGCCGCCCTTGAATCCCCCCCCCCTCCTCTCTTCTCTCTCAAAACCTCCCCTAACCCTAGCCCGCCATCACCTGCACCCCTTCAATCTATGAGGTTTCTCTTCGATCTTAGGTCCTATCCGACCTCTTATCTCTATTGGTTGTTTGACTTCTTTGTTGTTTGATGGAATCTCAAGGGGATTCGAACAGACTTGGTTCAAATCCCTCAATGTTCTGATGAATCCGTATGTATTCACCATTTACTTGTGAGTATTATCACTTTTGTGTTTTCGTGGCTTCAAGTCTCTGGTCTACAACTCGATTTTTACACCTTCGTCTATTTTTTGTACAAACCTAACTATTTTTGGTCGAATAGGTTCAAATCTCTTTAGATCTGAAGTGTTTGGGGTTTGTTTAACCATTTTCCTTCAAGGTTCTTTTGTTTTTACCGTTATTATCTACCAATTTCACTTTTTTCTAAGAGCTGGGGTTACATCTTTTAAAATTTCTGCAAATGTTTTAAAACATTTAAAGGCTCAACTGCGGCCTTACTTCTTTACTGTTCGACTAGTTTTCTTTGCTTGATGTTTCATCTCTGTGCTTCTACATGCTTAATGTTTTCCGCTATTCAATTATTTACCTCACTGATCTTGCTGTTTATTTTGGCTCTGTTAAATAAACATATTAATTGGGTTACTTGCTCAATTATGGTTTGAAATTGTATTTTTCTATTTTTTTTAAATGGGTATCTTTCTGAGATTTTTATTTATTCTTTCCTATATGTGACTTATAATTGGTACTCCCTTCCTGAATTATGCAATTGGCTTGATTTCTGGGTTTGATTTGTTCTGACTAACCTATAAATGGTCTATGACTTATTTCCTACCTTGTTAAACCTCAATTCTGTCCGCTAATTGATTTCGTATGAGATTTTCCCTAATTTAATGGGTCTTTCCGGATCCTATCATGTTAATTGATTGAGTTTAGCCTTAATTAATTAATTGAATGATTTGTATACCTTATTTGTGAACTCTTAATTTCCTTTACCTTATTTGTTCTACTCTGTTAAATGCTACATAACATCACCATTCTTTTTTTAAAAAAAAACATATGAACACACACGCTCAGACTCAGACATCTATACTCACAAACACACCCTGATATATACTTACATACTTACAGTTCTTTGATTCATTGCATTGTCTAGCCAGCTGAAAGCCAAGGCTAGACCCTTAGATTTCATTCATCTTTACCTTCCTATTTACTACTCTCTTAACTGGTATGCTTCCATTTCTGTTATCATGTTCTCTTCTATACGCTATATAGTTAGACTTCAATATGATTCTGTTTGCCCTTCTGTTTCCTGTTTACTGCTCGCTTAACTAGTATGCCTCAATTCCTGTTACCATGTTCTATTCTATATACTATGTAGTCAGTCTATTATATACCTCAACATGTTCCTATTTGATACATGATTCCTGGTCATTTTATTATCACATGTTATGCCTCAGTTATTGCTGTTCCATATGATTATATGATTAATTTCTGTTTGCCATGTGTTTTATGCTTGCATTCTCCATGACTAGTATGCCTCAAATCCTGTTAATTTGTTTTGTTCTATGTGTGGTAGGCTTACCTTAGCATGCCTGGCCCTTGATTTCTGTTTACTTCTTTCTAAACTAGAGAGTTTTAGTTCTGGTTATCCTATATTATATGTTTGTTTGGTTAGTTGTTTCAAAATCCAACAAGCTTTCTATTCAATATATGTCTATATGATTCCACCTAGTGATAGTTATTAAACTAAGTTATGTGAAACCATATCTAATTTAGTTGTATGTTCCCTGTTCTAAACATGATACTGCAAACATGTAATGTGGCTAACTCTATTTGTTAATTCAAGTGTCCTTGCTTTTTGTGATCATTGATATAAGTATCCAGTCTAAACAAATACCAATCTTCCTGAATCATGTGCTGAGTATGGACTCTGTTTGTACAACTCTGTTTGCAAACCTTATAGCCTAAATATATTTGCTTATAAAACTAAACTATTTTCTAAAAACTGCCCCCCTTACATTCTATGTACTGGTTTTCAAATTGCTACTTTTAGCCCTTTAGGTTCCTACCACCCCTAGTGTGAGTACTGCCTAGGGTCACTGAGACTCCTTTGAGCTCTGACACATTGGGGCTAGTTTTCCAATCTTTTATGAATTCTGTATTGAACATATGGGTTTAGTGTTATTATTGCCAGAGGTCTTTGAGACACTTTGAGAACTTTGACACACTGGAAGTTTGGTTTAATGTGCTATCAATGGATCCTTGCTACTATTTTAAGACTGTTGTGTTGAAGGCCTGGCTCTCAGGTTTATATTAAGCCTGTTAAGGCTCCCTATAGTATAATGATTCTTATTGTGTAATTTATTAATATTGGACTGTAATAATCTCTATAATAAACAGATATGGGGTTATTAGTAAAAGCTGGGGGGGTCTATTCTTATATCTCCTATTGAAATTGGGTAGAAATCCTGTCGATAGGACTTAACTATGCTGATTGCACTATGTGGATACTGTACTGTGATCCTGCCTGTAGGATTTTATGATCGTCTGATCCTGTTAAAAACCATGCTTATAGGACTTTATGTTTAATTCTGTGCATTAGAAATCTTGCTTATAGGATCTACATGTATTTTCAACTCAACGTGCACTAGTGACCATGTCCATAGGTTTCTGTCTGTTTGATTAACAAAATTTTCCTGGCGATGCACTTAAAAAATTCACCTCCACATGTGATTAATAGATATCATGTCTATAGGTTTATAATTGTAGATACCATGCCTATAGTATTTCAAAAATCAGTTTCTGCACTTAGAAATCATGCCTATATGTTTACAATTATAGATACCATGCCTATAGGGTTTTAAAATCAGTTTCTGCATTCAGAAATCATGCCTATAGGAAATAAAGAAATCAGTTTCTGCATTTAGAAAGCATGCCTATATGATTTAAGATAAAATCTGCCTATTAAAAATTAGTAGTCGATTTACAGCTTAAATGCCATGTCTATAGAGTTATGCTCGACAATCACTTAGGCAAACTTGTAGGCTAATTAAATTCTGGGTCTAAAAACTAATACTGCTTCTTTGACGTATCCCAGGATTAAGAGTATTAACGAAAATCAGTGGGCAACTGATATGTACTCGTCTACTCGCTTAATAAACTGTTGTATATTCTATTTATATCCATTAGATATCCTGCCTATAGGATCCTAAGATCATTCATTTGAACAGCGTGCATTTGTTTATCTACTTGTGGAGGTTAATATGAGCCCACTTAATTGCTCTTTATGTGACATTCTTACTTGACTTTTGTTTGTCGCTTTGTTTTCTCCTTTTAAACAACATAGGTGAGTCTAGAACCGCTTAAATAGAGGCCTTAAACACCTCCAGGGCTAGAGGTAAGGCATGGGTAGTGCACACATAAGGTACGCAATGGATGTTATTAGAACGCTTAGGTAATAATTGAAAAGGGGTGGTAATTGGGTAGTAAAGGAAATGATGACATGTGCGCTAATGCTATGTGTAGCACCCCAACTTAGGAACGATTACCAAGTATTGCACAGAAGTAATCCTATAGGCTAAAAAACCTAGGACCTCCTTCACTCCTTGTTTTAAAAGTAATATCTATTTGTTTAAACCGCTTTATTTCCTTATAAGACTAATTTGCTTAAATTGAGTTTGGCCGGGACCCACCATTGTGGACTTTGAGGAGTGCCTAACACCTTCCCCTCAAGGTAATTTCGAGCCCTTACCCAACCTCTGGTAATGTAAACTAGTTCATAAGTTATTTGCTCTAGGTGCCCTAACGCACCTTAATCCGTTAGGTGACGACTCTTCAAATCTCATACCTAATCCCCAAAAGGAAAGGAGTTATCCTGAAATGTCGAAACCCGGACTCCGCGAAAAAAAAAGGTGTGCTACAATGTGATCTTCGATTTCTAGGTGATCTTGAGACATGTTTTCTCATGTCACCACATCAACATTTTCTTTTTTGATTAAGGTAATCTTTTATGATTATTTTGTTTTCTTGCATACTCGGCGCATTATTTTGTAGTGATGTTTTTTTTGCCGGTGATGCTGTATGTTCAAGTAGTTATTTTGGCGGACCTTTGGAGTATATAGACTCAGATCTAGCAGTTGATTACCGAGACTCCATTTTATCTGTAGTGCAGTCGAGTCTAAACGTTATGTCAGGCCCCAACCTCGAGGAGCGCGACCGATGCTCAACCGAGATACCTCGGTCAAGCAAGCCTACTTAATGACTTCCACTCAACCTTACCCATTAGAAATATAAGAATCAATAACAAGGGATAGATATGAGAAGAGTAAAGTGTTCCTTATTCTATTTCCATTACTCAAAGGATATTCATTTAAGATTTTCAAACTGTTACAAGTTTATAGATACGAGGAAAAACATGTTTGCCAAATACAAATACATCTAGTTCATTACCCAACATCAAACACCATCCATAATATGTCTACGTAGCCTCTAAGTGCTTTCGAAGAGTAGTATGGAAGTGCCGGTGATAAGGCCCCGGCTATACCTCAAAACAAAAAGTACAACATCAAATGACATAAGGCCCGGAATAGAGTAAGGCTCACCAAAAACCTACTCAATAGAGGGTAACTGCTAACGAGGGTCAAAGTTGCCTGCTAACGAATCACCTGTATGCATTGAAGATGCAGCACCCCCGCAAAAGTGACATTAGTACATATGGAATAGTACAAGTATGTAAAGCTAAATGTCCTCTTTCGAAACAGAATGTCAATATAAGAAAAGGAAAATCATGGATACAACAAGTAATAATCAATGATATCCAAATGCCAAGTTAAAACATAATAATTTTCAAAATACGTAAATAATATATATTTTTATTTGGGAGATCTTTAGCACCAATATACCATCGTGTTTTTAGCATAGAGATTAATCATGCCCGATCGGCTAGTCCATATTTCCATGAACAATGTGGATTGATAGGTGATACGAAAAAGAAAGGTGTTACCAAGAGTAGGAACCACCATGAACACGACAGTGTATCTGATCTCCACCCGTTCGGCTAGGCCGCCTTCCCACATATGTCGTGTGGGTTGACTTTATCGCTTTCAATTCACAGTATCATCAATTTTATCCCAATTAAGGGAAATAATCTCATCCCAATTAAGGAGAATAATCACAATGCACTCCTACACCGGTAGGTGTAATTTCGGGTGTGGGCCGTTTTAACCTAGCCTTCCTCGGTTTGCTAATGATACTCCCAACCATATTTTGTTTTGCATACGAAGGAAATAGAAAATACAAGCACATTCACCTCATAACCTTTCCCACCATATATTGTTTTATTAGTACTTTCAACCACTCACAACATTATTATTTCATTGGCTCCCTTGGCCATACATGTGATTCTTCATTCATTGCACATTGGCCGTGTTTCATATTCCACACTTTCATTTCTTTACTTTCAAGGATCATTATCACAAACATCAACATATAGAATATTTCAAAAATCACAACTTTAGGTTCATTAGTAATGAAGGCTTTAAACACAATAGATTTCTTTCCAAAAAATGGAGCAAAATGACTAGCAATTGAAGCACAAGTTTAAATCATAAATGATTAATACCCCATTTGATTTGAAATACTTCTCTAAAAAGGCAATGCACAGTTTCAACTCATGGGCAAATAAGAACTCAAAGCACATTGGAAACTCTTATAAAGGAGATCATGGTGATTTATAATTGAAATACAAATTCAAACCATATGCTCTAGTTACAACAACCATGGCCACATTTTATATCTCGCTCTCACTTCTTCTACTTCCGAACATTGTTGTAATTTATCAACAATATGGGCATTTGGTAATAGATATCTGATATGTATATGAACTATATGAGTCTTAAGCACATTGGGTTTTTGTTCCACAATTTGGTATAATAAATTTTATTTGAAACACGAATTGAAGTAATAACATTTAATTACATAACCCATACTTAAACACATTACCGAAGGGAGAGCATAATGTGATTGGAGCAATTGAAACACATTTGAGTATATGCATCTTTCAATACAATGCTTACTTGGGATAATCAAATCTATTAGGAACAACTCGGAACATGAAAATTAGGAACCTAGGCCAACCATACTTGAACTTACGGGGACATCATGGAATTTGATTCTAAGAGAGAATTTTAGCCAACATACCTTTATTGAGCTTTTATTAGATTACTACAACGTCCCGACACTTCTAGAAATATCAATCTAAAGGAAGATAGCGAAACATTGGATAATAATTAGAAGAATTCTTATGATATAACTCTCTTGGAAATTTTGTCAAACACCTACTATGCAAAAATCGAATGCAAGGATCTACAATGGTAATCCCTTTCTCCCTCAACCAATTTCCACAAGAAGCTACTCGAAATTGTTTAACAAGCCCAAATACTTCATCCTATTGGCACATGCATGGCCTATCCCCAACTCTACAATCTACTTAGACTCTAAACAAACTTGTATGGATGATGTATGACAAGAAGTCACCCGAATAGATGATGGTCTACTAAGTGGGTTCCATGATTCTTTAAGATTGGGCCAAGAATGGATGATTATAATGGCTGGTATTCTCCCTCTCGCTCTAAGATACTCTCACTTCTCTATAAAATCGTCATATATATATGCTCCAAAATGAGCCCCAAAGGCTTTTAATCAAAATGGGGTCGGCTTATAAAAATACAAAGATGGTCCCTCTGAACCCAACTCTGCGATCGTAGAGTGAACCTCAAAATAGGTATGCGGTACGCATAAGGGACTGCAAAATTGACTTCAAAAATTGGGTTGGCATGGACCGGTCTGCGGCTAGGTCTGTGGTCCGCAGACCAGTTGTGCGGCCACAAAATGGGCCGCAGAATCACCCTCTGAATTTCTTCATGCTAACTCTGTGATGGAAGTGAGGATCGCAAAATAGATATACGATTTCATAATGGAGCACAGAAACGACCTTCAAATTCAATAATTTTTCTTATCAACTCCACGATGGGTATGTATCCCGCAGATCAGATCTGCGGTCATGAAATTGACCACATAATTGCATTCTTCTGCCAAAACTTTTTACCAAATCTTCAATGCATTCTACAACCCAAAAATTCCATGCCGCGATGAGCTTGCTCGCCGCGAAGATTAACTACTACCTTCGTACCCATTAGTCTACATCAGTACCATAAAACCTTAAATTCCTTGGTTAAATTTTGTAGACCCTTACAGGTTATTTAATTTTGTGATGTACATGGTGTTATATATGTTTGAGATTTACTTATTGCAGGTGTTGGAAATGTGGTATGTTTACTAGTTTTACGTAATGTATCGCTCACGTACGTAAGGCATTAAGTTCTTGTCCACCTCACCTAGGTTGGGGTGTGATAAAGTTGTATCATAGCAGGTCTGTGTCCCAGGGAGTCTACAAAGTTGTGTCTAGTAGAGTCTTATTTATAAGTGTGTTGTGCATCATATTTTATAAATAGGAAGCTACAAGGCATTTAGAATTGGTTTCCTTTATTTCATTTCCAAATCGTGCCATAGAGCTGAGTCATAGGAAGTTGAGTGTCACTTGCATTGATATATACTGTACAGGGGTGCTTAAGTCATAGAAGTTTTATTGTAACCTATGTTTTGTTATATGTTGACATAAGTGACGATAGGTAAGAAAATGACAGTGGTTCATCAAGCTACTAATGAGGGGCCTAGTAGTAGACCACCAGTAGATGGTAGTTAGACTGAGACCTAGCATGGGTTGACATCTCAGATTCGCCCAACTTTATCATCCCTAGAGGAGCTTCGAGGAGTTCTAGTACCTCCAGTACCCCAAACATCCTTATCCGGTGCATTCGAGCAGAAATTGTGGGAAGTAGTATAGTTATTGACCTAGAGAGTAGACGCACAGGCTCTACCTATGTAGAGAAACTTTAGGTGTCGTACCTTCATATAGATCGACTAGTTTGAGTGTACGAGAGTTTCTTAATCTAACCCCCCCCCCCTGAATTTACAGGATAAGATCCATACAAGGACCCATAAATTTTCATAGATGAGCTCCATAGAAACTTCAGAGTCATGCATGTTATAGAGATAGAGATGATAGAGTTAGCAGCATATATGCTAAGGGATGTGGCTATATTTTGGTACGATGCTTGGAAGCGATCTCGAGGCCAGAATGCACCCCAGCGGTATGGGAGGAATTTTCCAAGGAATTTTTAGATCATTACTTACCGATAAAGATCAAATAGTCTAGAGTTGAGTAGTTTTAGACCTTAAGTAGAGAACTATGAGTGTTAGAGAATATAGCTTAGATTTGACTCGTTAGCCAGGTATGGTCCGACTACAGTGGCCTCCATGAGAAATAGAGTTCACAGATTCGTGTAGGGTCTAGAGCCATACTTAGTGGGTCAATGTGCAGTGGCATCCTTGAATCAGAATATGCACATTTTAAGAATTCATGTCGTTGCCTAAGTTTTGGAGGAGCAAAAACAACAACGCCAACTTAATCAGGGTAGAGATAGTGGACAAAATAAGAGGGCGAGTTCAGGCAGCATTATAGGGGATCCTAGAGTGATAGGGTACCACAAACCTCTAGACAATTAGTCAGTCTAGCCAAGGGACCAATATATGACCAGAGGTTGCTAATAGGACCGAGTCAGAGTTCACAAGTGTTAGGACCCCATCAACAGAGAGACCAGAGCTAGCCAGGGCCATCTAGACCTTACTGTAGGCAGATTGGGAAAGCATGCCTAGGTTTGTGTCGTCAGGCATTAGTGTATATTATTAGTGCGGAATTTCATGTCACATGATGTAAGACTGTTATTGTAGGGTAAGGAGGAGTGTTATGGCATCTTCATCCTCCGCAGCATTTCCTCCTATAGAGGATCAGTATGGATTAGAATCATCGCATGATAAGGATATAGGTATGTCCTTGTTTCCTTTATGTAATATTATAGATAGAAATCAGAAATTGTTATATATGTTGTTACCAAATAAGACCTCATGTTAAAGAATAAGAATTGTAAGGACCAGTTAGGACTAGTATTAACTTAAGGTGAATCATTACACATCCAAAAATAACATTATGAGTGAATGGTTAAGCCGAGAGCATATTAGTATGCTCGTATGTTATGAGTCAGTTAAGTGAGGCGAGTAAATTACGATTATTTCCGTTCCTAGGTGAATAGTTCAAAGTAAGACCATTCCATTAGCTTCGCATAGTAAGTATAAGATGAGTTACGATCAAGAGACTTAGTGTTTCCGTAATTAGCTTCTAGGATCGTGTAAGAAAGTCTATGGTGTTCGTAAGATAAATGGAGATTTAAGAAGATCTATATACCAATAATTGATTGTTTTAAGCTAAAGTATGGTAGCGTAATAGAGATTCAAGATATATAGGAGAAAAATGAAAAAAAGGGGTGAATAGGGAAGCGATAAGAGTAAATAGACCTAGAGATTAACCCGGAAATGAGTTGATAGAGTGATATAGCATGAAGTGAATTAGAAAAGTTCAGGTTTAGGAGAATATGGAGAAGATAAGGCATTATAATGATAGTATAATCAGTGTAACGGGAATAAGAGGATAAGTGATGGGGAACTTATAGTAAATTGGCTAAGTTGAGTAGAAATAGACTATACAGCCTCTAATTCAAGAGTACGTGATAAGCCGGTCAGAAGAATATATCAAACATAGCATTTATACTTTTACAAAAACATAAGATTTGATTATAAGTTAGCCGAGTAAGTTCAAAGGATTATAAATGATTAACAAACGTTGTTGATAAGTGTGGATTTTAACCATTTATTAGTACTTTCTTGCTTTAGTTTTAGTCTGAAAGTGTTGATTCTAGTTCCCAAAACTAATAAAATTGCGCAAATTGCAGGCATGTTGGAGAATTGGGCCTTAACAAAGAATTCTAACTCAAAAAGGAGTCTTCTAACTCATAAAAGCAAGAAGGAGTGCGGCAGGCCAAAGTGCGGTCCACAAAAATACATCTACGGCCGCAAAATTGGTACTTGAAGCTCAGAGGATTATTGGAGAAATATGGTCCGCACACTAAACCGCAGAACCTGGTCGCACTGACAAGAATTCAAAAAGTTTAGAGAATGTGCAAAAAGATCAAGTGTGAAGCCTTGCAAAAATGCAACCCAAACGGAAAAGTGTGCCTGCAGAAGCTGAAGTGTAACCATAGATGGAATTGTGCAGCTGCAGAATCTATCCATCTGAAGAAGCCAAGCAAAGTGCGGACCGCACATGGAATTGTGCGGCCATAGAACCTCTCGAAAGGGCATTTTTGATAGCAAATTTTAGGGCACTATAAATAGACGAAAAACACTTTTTAGGGCAAGTTTTTAATATTTTTGAGTTGTAGCTGTTATATTTTACATTTTTAGGAAATTAGTGATTATTTTGGGTGAAGAAACATTAGTTTTATCAATTTAATCTTTTCTTATGGCTTTAATTAGTTCTTCTTCTTTGTTTTCTTCACTCTATAGCATGAGTAGCTGGATTTTCTCTAGGATTGTGAACCAACCCTAGTGTGTAAACCTTATGGGTAATTAATTTAATAATTATTTATGACTGGTATTTATTATTTAGCCTTGTTCATGCATTGTTTCTAGTATTAATGGTTGCAAATACATGTCTATTTGACTTGGTTCTTACTTGAGAAAGAGGGACTTAGTCTAGGAAAACTTGGCTTACAAGAAATTGGGCTAGTTAAGGTTTTGGCTAGTCTAATTAAAGGGTTTGAACTAGAGATATGGAAAATCCGACTTGAGCTCATTATCAACTCTTTGAATCGATACCCAATTGGGCTTGAGAAAGCCAATGTAGGCAAAATCACTCTATAACCGAGAGGTATTAAGTGGGTAATTTAGAGCTGGGAATTATAATACGCTCATGTCACTAAAACAAGCATTAACGTGATTTACTCATTAGGTTATCACCTATTGAAGGTTATATCCCTAGCCTTTTCCCATTTGATAAAAACATCAAAAATAATTACCTACTTTCTAGTTTCTTCTAATTAGTTTACAATTGTTAGTGTTAATTTTAGACTTAGAAAACAATAAACTCTATGTTGGAAGTGCAATTGAGCTATTTCACGTACTATCATCAAGTGTACACCCTAACACCCGTATTAAATTCCCTATGGAAATCGACCCTGAATCTTGTTGGTTACTATTCTTCCACTGACCGTTTCCACTCACTAATGAGAGCGGATTGACGTGGATCAATTTTTTGCACCGTTTCCGGGGAGTTTTAACGGTGTTAGCTATATATTTGAGTATGTTCTTGAAATATCTTTTTTCTTTCTGTGTTATTTATTTGTTGAAAAAATCATAGGTAGAAAATAGTGAAAAATGAGCTCGAAAATATGCCATTAGGGGAATTGGATGACGAGGAGTAACAACTTGATAAAGCACCTTACGTGCCACAACCAAATCATCGATGCCGAGGTCAATAAGAAAACGTGCCCGTACTATCACACCTCCACCACCACAACCACAAGCGGCACAATACTAAATATTGCCTAATGAAGGTTATGCTAGTGCAATAGTACCCCTTCCTATTAGGGCGGACAACTTTCAAATTACCAATGTGATGCTCACTTTGCTAGAGCAATGAGGCTTTTTCACCGGTTTGCCAAATCAAAATGCCTATAAATATTTGAAGGGCTTTGTGGATACGTGTTGGGGGATCAAGCAAACTAATGTTTTCGAGGATGCTTTGAGGCTATGGCTTTTTCACTTCTTTTTACGGAGTAAAGCTTTAGATTGGTTGGAACACTGGCCTAATCATTCAATACATACTTTGGATGAATTGGTGGCAAAGTTTATTGCTAAGTTTTTCTCTCCCGGGCATATGGCTACTCTTAGGGATAAAATATTGGCTTTCAAACAAGAGCCCAATGAACATTTGCATGAGATTTGGGAGAGGTATCAGACAATGGTGAAGGAGTTCCCGAACAATGATATGATTGACAACATGATCCAACAAACTTTCTATCGTGGTATGAATTATACGAACCAATGTGTGGTCAATCAATTGGCCAGTGGCAGCTTTAAGACAACACCTTATGCGGAGGCATGTGCCATTCTTGATGAGATGGTGGAAACATCATCATCTTGGCAATCCCTAGATAATATTCCACAAAGTGATCCCAATATGATACACCTCTACAAAGAGTTGCAAGACCATAGACAAGTCATTGCCGAATTGACAACAACCATGACTCAACTAGCAAATGTCCAAATAAATCAAATGCAAGCTCTTAAGAAAGTTCATGCTATAGAGGGAGTAAATATGCTGATAAACAAAAAGAGGACCAAGGGTCTATAAATGCAAACCCGAGAGAAAAATTATGTGCAAGATGATGGTGTTTTTGATCAAGATAATTCTTATCATGAGCAAGAAAATGAGGTTCAATTTGTGAATAACTTTCAAGGGCAAAGGAATAATTTCCAAGGCTCCAATCAATAACAATGGAGACCACAAAATAACCAAGATAACTAGAGTTATAACAATCAAGGGAATTGGCATAATAACAGCAATCACGGAAATTGGAGTGAAATCAACCAAGAAAATTGGGGAGGCAACAATCAAGGTGGTTGGGGAAACAATCAAGGAAACTGGGGTCAGGTTTTCAAAGGCCCCCAATATATCAACAACCTATCAACCCACCTCCTTATCCTTCCTATGGTTCAAGTTCTTCAAATAATGAGATATGTTGTATTGAGAATGTGTTTAAGAAAATGATGGAAAATAGTGTCAATTCATATGCCCAACTTGCCTCACACAACACATCAATCCGCAATTTTGAAGTTCAAATAGGGCAAATCTCCCAAGCTCTAAATTCTTGTCCTAGGTGTGCACTACCAAGTGACACGATCACATACTATGGCAATTATCACAAGAAGTGGAAAAGGCGGGAATTCCCCCACCTCAAATGAAAGGCGACTTGTGGATGATGACCAAGTGATACAAGAGGAGGAAATGCCAAACAATATTGTTCAAGAAAATGATGAGGTTCGGATTGACATTGATGATAGTGTTGAAGAGACTCAAGAGGAGGTGAACCCATCTAGAAAGCACATCATTGACATACCGGAGTTGGTAGTGCAAAACGCTAAGGCACCATTTCCTAAGCCTCACATCGCTATCCTAAAAGACTTTCCAAGCAAAATGGTGAGAACCAATTCAAGAAGTTCATTCAAATGATGAAGAGTCTCTCAATTACAATGCCATTGCTAGAAGATTTGGAACAAATGCCCGGTTATGCAAAGTTTATGAAAGATTTTGTGACCAAGAAGCGGTCAATGAATTTTGAAGCTATCAACGTCACTTATCAAGTGAGTGCAATTGTTCATTCCATGGCTCCTAAGTTGGAGGATCCCAGTGCTTTCACGATTCCTTGTACAATTAGCAGTGCCGAGTTTGCTAAACCTCTTTGTGATCTTGGGGCAAGTATCAATTTGATGCCCTATTCAGTTTTTAAAACTTTAGGAATTGGGAAACCAATACCCATATCTATGAGGTTACAAATGCTCGATCATACTATGAAGAGGCCGTTGGGAGTGATTGACTAAGTTTTGGTCCGTGTTGATAAGTTCATTATTCTGGTGGACTTTGTTATTCTAGATTGTGAAGTTGATTACCTATCATTCTTGGAAGACCTTTCCTTGCTAAGGGTAAGGCTGTTTCCGATGTGGAAGACGGAGAACTCACTTCCCGGGTTGGTGATGAACAAATAGTATTCCATGTGTGTAAGTCTATACGGTAACCAAATAGCAATGAGGTGTGTTCTTTTGTGGATTTGGTGACCGATGTTATTATTGATGATACAAGTGCTACAATCAATGTTGGTGATATGCTGGAAGTTGTTGTGCTCAATTTTTATGATGAAAAGATGTATGGTTTCATGAAATGTGTGAATTGTTGCAAGGCATGGGGTCGTACAACTATTGGCTCTGAAAATTATCTTTGGATCTTGAGAATAGGAAGGCTCCTCCTACAAAGCCTTCTATTGGAGAGCCACTTATGTTGGAGTTGAATCCATTGCCTCCACACCTTCGATATGAATTTCTTGGCCCTTGTTCTACTTTAGCAGTTACTCTTTCCTCTAGTTTAAATAATGTGCAGGTTGATTCCACATTGGTGGTGTTGCCAAAGAGGAATAAGGCTATTGGTTGGACTTTGGCAGATATTCTGGGTATAAGACCCGCATCTTGCATGCATAAGATCAAGTTGGATGATGGTGCTAAAACGTCCATTGAACATCAAAGAAGACTCAACTAGGCTATGAAATAAGTTGTCAAGAAGAAGATTATCAAGTTGTATGATGCCGGAGTTGTCTACCCATCTCTGATAGTTCATGGACCTCTCTGGTTCAATGTGTCCGAAAGAATGGGGGCCTGATGGTTGCTACCGATGATAAGAATTAGTTGATTCCTACAAGAACGGTGACTAGTTAAAGAGTTTGTATGGATTGTCGAAAGATCAATAAAATCACAAGGAAGGATCACTTTCCACTTCCTTTATGCCTTTCGGTTTGTGCAATGCACCGACGAATTTTCAACAGTGTATGATGGCTATTTTCACGTACATTGTAGATGATTAACTTGAAGATTTCATGGATGACTTCTTGGTGGTCGGTGACTCTTTTGATGATTGTCTTGAAAATTTGGACAAAGTGTTGGCTAGATGTGAAGAGACCAATTTGGTGCTCAATTGGGAGAAATTTTATTTCATGGTTGAGGAAGGCATTGTCTTTGGACATATAATTACAATGAATGGAATAGAATTTGACAAGCCGATGATTGAGGCAATTTCTAAGATTCCACCCCAACTTCGGTGAAGGGTGTGTGGAGCTTCTTAGGCCATGCGGGTTTCTACCGGTGTTTTATCAAATATTTCTCTAAAGCGGTGAACCAATTATGTATGCTCCTTGAGAAGGATACTAAGTTTCATTTTAGTGATGATCGTATGAGAGCATTTGAACAATTGAAGCTCAAGCTAACAACCACTCCTATCATTACCGCTCGAAATTGGAGCTTGCCTTTTCAACTCATATGTGATGCAAGTGACGTAACGGTTGTTTTGGGGAAACATTTTAATAACGTTTTTCATCCTGTTTACTATGCTAGTAAGACCATGAATAGTGTACAAATCAATTACACCATTACGAAGAAAGAGCTCCTTGCTATTGTATTTTCAATTGAGAAGTTTCACCCATACTTAATGGGTGCCAAAGGTATAGTCCATATGGATCATGCAGTGTTTTTCTATATTATTGTCATGCCCCGACCTCGGGGAGCGCGACCAGTGCTCAACTGAGATACCCAGTCATGAAATCATGTACAATGACTTCTACCCAAACTCACCCATGAATAAAGAAAGGATATATTTCATCAATTAGACAATGAGAGATCATGTGAACAACACCAGTTCATTACCATTAGTTACGTCACTAATAAGTCACAAAACACATATACTTTCATAGTTTGAAGTGGGACATGTGATACAGTTACAACATTACTAGTTTGTCTTTCTCAACACCAATATACAGCCCACACTATGTCTACAGATCCTCCAAAAAGACTCTAGCTATACCTCAAAGCACTATACATAGAGGACAAGAGATACAAGACCCCAAAATGAAGTGGGGATCACCAAGTCAACTGAGGAGAGGGTGTACTGCAAAAGGGACGTTAGTATATATGGAATAGTACTAATATGTAAAACTAAACACCCTCTCAATAGAATGAGTAACAGTAAAATGAGAAAGAAACATGGAATCGATGAGGGCCGTAAACAATATTAAAATATCAAGTTAGGAGAAAGATAAATTTCAAATAAGTTTCAACACTTTTAAGTTGGGAGATCTTTAGTACCAATACACCATCGTGCTTTTAGCACGGAGTCTGATCTTAGCCTGATTGGTTATGCCATATCACCCTGAGACATCCACTCATAACATCACTATGTGCGTGGCATGGCCTCTGATCTCAGCCCGATCGGCTAAGCCATCTCACCACAATGCAATGTGGATCGACATCACATCACATCCCGCTAGCAATCATCTAATCCCATTTAAAGGGAAATATCTCAATACATCAATATCATCCCATATAAGGGGAAACAATCACATCATATCAATATGGGGATTTACCCCTTAATCACTCCTATACCGGCACGTGTAGTTTCGGGGTTAGTTTATTTCGACCTACCCTTCCCCGATGACTATATGTGACTCCTAAAACATTTATTATTTAAAGGATCTTTATCTCATATCATAATCTTTTACACATCTTTTCATTTCATTTGCACTAGCGGCCACAAACGAAATATCATCCTCGACAAGTCGGTCGTATTTGGTATCTCCTTCTCTCTTCTTTAACTTTCAAACATCATTATGGATTATCAAAAATAAGGGCATTTATGATCAAAACGTAAAGTACACATATGAGCAAACAAGAGTCTTAAGTACCATGAGTTTCTCTTCCACAATTAGGCATGCTATCTTGCAATTGAAACATGATTTTTAAATCACAACTCCTTTTGATATGTTGACCATACTAGATTACATTCTTGGAGGGAATCATGATAATATGGGAACATTTGGAACATATTTTGAGTATATATATATTGCATCACAACACTTACTTTAGAGTAATCCAACTCAATAGGAAGGACTTGGAACATAAGAAGCAAGAAATTGAGCCAATCATAATCACCACTAACGAGGACATCATGGAAATCAATTCTACAAGAGGAGTTTAGCCAACATACCTCACTTAAGCTTTATTTTAATTTACTACAACATTCTAAAACTCTTAACGACTTCAATCTAATTAAAGACATGATAAATTTGAACCATTACTAGTGAGAGGTTTATGGGTTAAATCAGCAGATCAAGTATGAGCACTAGAGATCGGGAGTTTTGCTTTAGAAGATTTATATACCTGAGTGGAAGAGGGAGCATATCACTATGGATTTTGTGGTACGGTTGCAAAGAACCTTGAGGAAGTTTGACGTTGTTTGGGTTATTGTGGATTAGTTGACTGAGTCGACATATTTCATTCCTGTCATGACTTGCTACACTTCAGAGCAGTTAGCTAAGAACTATATCCAGGAGATTGTTCGCTTGTATGGTATACCTATTTCTATCATCTCGGATTATGGCACTTAGTCTACATCGCACTTTTAGTGGGTTGTATAGTGTGAGTTAGGCACGTAGGTTGAGTTGAGTACAATATTTCATCCTTAGATGGAGGTGCAGTCCAAACGGATCATTCAGATCTTACAGGATAAGTTGAGAACTTTGGTTATAGATTTTGGAGGCCAGTGGGATCAGTTTCTACCATTAGTAGAGCTTGCGTGCAACAACTGATACCGGTATAGCATACAGATGCTTCTATACAAGGCATTATATGGAAGGCTATATTGTTCTCCAATTGGTTAGTTTGAGCACGATGAGACTAGATTATTAGGCACAGATTTGGTTCGAGATGCTTTGGGAAAAGCGAAGGTGATTCAAGAGAGGCTTTGCACCACTCAATCCAGGAAGAAGAGTTATGCTGATAGGAAGGTTCGTGATGTGGCATTCATGCTGGGTGACAAGGTTCTACTCAGAGTTTCGCTTATGAAGGGCATTAGCCCGAGGTTTATTGGTCCATTCAAGTTTTGGAGAGAGTTGGTGAGGTGGCTTACAGGCTTGCTTTTCCATCCATCTTGTTGGGAGTTCATCTAGTATTCCATGTCTCCATGCTTCGGAAGTACTATGAGGATCCATCACATAAGTTGGATTTTTGCTCAGTGCAATTGGACAAGGATTTTATTTATGATGAGGAGCCAGTGCCTATTTTGGCTTGGCAGGTTTAGAAACTGAGGTCAAAGGATATTGCATCACTGAAGGTTTAGTGTAGAGATCAACCAGCTGAGGAGGAAACTTAGGAGATCGAGCATGATATGCAGAGAAAATATCCTCATCTTTTTGGCACTTCAGGTATGACTCTAAACTCGTTCGAGGATGAAAGTTTGTTTAAGAGAGGTGGAATGTGACGACCTCACCAGTTGTTTTATGTAATACAATATAGACTTCCCATACAATGGAAGCTAAGAGTCTTATAGCTCAACAACGGGGGACCCTTCTCATACCCGCTCTTATAGGAGCCTAATGGATAAAAGGCTATGCCCCTGATCCACTGATTGTTGTGGTCGTGTCAACCAAACCCTCAAGTGTTATAGATTATTCTTTGTCCATGTTCCCCTATTTGATGTTTGTTGATGGCAGTGATGGTTGAGATTGGTTTCGAGAAGGTTGTGGAGTGAATTGAGACAAAGTCGCATTTTAGAAGCTTACGTTGTAAGAGTTGACTAGGGTTTGACTTTGCATAAACAACATCAGATTCATGTTTTGATGGTTCCAATAAGCTTGTATAGTGATTTTAGACTTAGGAGTATGTCCGAATTTGGATTAGGAGGTTCCTATGATTTTTGGTAATTTGAAGGTTTAGAAAATTCTTATGTTTGATCGGGAGTTGACTTTGATGATATCGTGCTAGGGTTGTTGTTTTGAGAGTTTGAATAGGTTCTTTTTTTATTTGGGACTTGTGTGCAATGTTTGGATTCCAGATTGTTAGGCTTGAATCGGACGCTTGGTTGTAAATGTTTCAAGTTCTTGAATTTGAAGGAATCCATTATGTGTTTTGGTGTTCTATTCTTGATTATGGGTGTTATTTTGATGTTTTGAGCTTATGAACAAATTTGCATATGTTTTATATATTTACTGGTATTATTGGATGGGGTCCCGAGTGGCTCGGGTGACTTTCAAACCACCCAGAGGATTATTACTATTGTAGAAAATTTACTGGTGTCAGGTCTTCATTGCGATCGTGTAGGCATAGTCACAATTGTGGAGTGTATTTTGTAGATGGGAGATTTCTTTTTCGTATTTTTTATAGGGCAGTCGCATTTGCAGAGTGTGATCTTGAGTTGGGCAGTTTCCTTCTTCACGTTTCTGTCTAGTGTCCGTGTTCGTGAAGGTAGCTGGGAGTTTGGGGCATTGGCCTATGCATTTGCGTTGTCCTGGTCGCATTTATGTAGGGGCGGGCTAGTTATGGATCGTGTTCACGAGGGGCTTCCGCGAACGTGAAAAGTTATTTTATGCAGTGAATTTTTGTGCTTTGCGAATGCGAGGCACGTTTAGCATTCGCGAAGGGTACCCCTGGGTGGACCCTTTAAGAGTTGTATTTCGGGATTTTAGCTATTCTTCCATATTTTTAAACCTAGACTTGGGAGACGCGATTTTGGCTTGAAGATTTTCATACAAGACTTTGGGGTAAGTGATTTCTACACTTTTTTTTAATGTTATTTTAAGAATCTACAAGAATTACTAACACCCAAAACATGGAATTTTGAGGTAAATTTGGGAATTTTTCCTACAACTTAAGAGAGTGAAAATCAAAAAGGCCGAATTGGACTTGGATTTGAAATCTAATCACATATTTGGACTCATGGAGTTATGGATAGTCGGGATCTAGGCCTTCAATCGGGTTTTGAGCATGTGGGTCTGCCTCAACTTTTGTTGATTTTTAGGGATTTGATTAAAGATTAAAGCTTTATTGTTTGGATTTGTTTCATATGGCTTTATTTGACGCTATAGAGTTTTTCTTAGCCAGATTTGAGCCGTTTGGAGGTGCATTCGTGTGGGAAGACATTTTTGGAGAGTAGACTTGGCTCGTTTGAGGTAAGTATCTTGCCTAAACTTATTTGAGGCACTAGTTGCTTGAGTTATTAATGTTATATACGTGCTAAGGGTGGCGTACATGCGAGGGGCTGAGCCCATGTGCGTGCACAGTATTTATCCATATTCGGGGTAGTTTATGGGCTATGTTATGCCTTGTTCGGTTATTGTGATCCTTGATATTATGCTTTATATGACTATATGATTATCTAACTTCGTGAATAATGCTAGAAATTTTGTGTAGGATTGTTTTTCCTTGTTCAAACATGATATTCAATGTTGTGAGGTGTAATTGCCTAATTTAAGTTGTATTTGTACACATAGTACATGCATACACGTTAGCATGCTATTTTATCAGTTCAGTAGTACATGATTTAATCTCCATTGACTGTGTATATGTATTCTTGTATATGCACTAGTTGGACAACACATGAATTTTTTGAACGGGCTGAGTTAATTATGGCACATGAGTTGTCTTTGTGGATGTTTGATTATGACAAATGAGTTGTCCGTGTAGCATGTATATAAGGATCTATCCCCCTAGGGTTGTCCTCTCATGTTTATCCTTGATGGCGTACACATAGTTGTGAAAAATTGATCAGTGTTGGGTCTTTATATATCTCCTCTTTATGCAAATTCCTTGGGTGTATACGTGATCTTACTGCATATCTCCTCTATATGGTGGCTCTGTACCTATATATTTGACTTTTTATGAATATGTTCTCTATATGCTAATTCTATTAATGAAATAATACACACTACATATCTTCTCTATATGTGTCTTTTTGTGTAACTGGACTTGCCTTTATATATATATATATATATATATATCCTCTATATGTTGAACTGTTATCTTGTTTAATGTCCATGCATATCTTCTCTATGCATTGATGCATATCTTGTTTAATGCATATCTTGTTTGTGCACCATGAGCTTTACTTGCAGCTATGCATTGATTCAGGTATTGCTACTGTGTATTTGTATGTATTCATGACTTGTATAGATTTTATCACGTGAGTATCATTGATGATTCTTGCGACTACCTCATCGAGATTAGTCATGATACTTACAAAGTACATGGTGTCAGTTGTACTCATACTACACTCGGTATTTAATTGTACAGATCCAGGTGTGGGGCCTAGTTAAGAGCTGTATTGGATCACTATGGAGTTGCTGAGAGACGAGATAGAGTTGCATCCTTTCGTAGACCTTGGCATGTGTTTCCATTTCTATCATTGTTATTGTTGTTCAGATATTAATTTTATATTATCAAACCTGTACTCCTATTGTAGAACTTATAGCTCTATATTACCAGTTTTGGGGGATTTATTGTATTGTCGTAGTCTTTATTTATGATATTTGGCTTCTAAACTTGTATTATTTTGTAATTCGTTATATTGATTCATTACTTTTATGCTTGGCTTGCCTAGCAAGAGCGTTAGGGGCCATCATGACCGGATGGTAGTTTTGGGTCGTGACATATTCGATATGTAATATATTTGGAAAAGTATAAAAAAACGTTAACCCGAGCTCATATTGTCGAAATCTGTAATTAGTACCAAATCCCATTTACCCATCCTCTCCCGAGGCCAAATATATGATTTGTTTCGAGATTCAACCTCAAATTGAGGTCTAAATCTTTTAATACCAAATCCTAAACTTCTACCCAAAAGCCCATAAGCCTCAGATACTTAGCCCATAAGCCTCAGATCTCGCAATTGAAACAGACACATTGCAATTATGGAAGTCGTAAATGCGACAGGAGAATCAGAAAAGTGAAGGATCAACCCCTCGCAAAAGCGATCTATGCG
The DNA here is from genome assembly GCF_000393655.2 of Nicotiana sylvestris. Classification (NCBI taxonomy): domain Eukaryota; kingdom Viridiplantae; phylum Streptophyta; class Magnoliopsida; order Solanales; family Solanaceae; genus Nicotiana; species Nicotiana sylvestris. Next base: position 61,678,730 of record NC_091061.1, on the reverse strand, counting down.
ATGCCACCCAACTTCCCACTAGCATCGCAAATTCATGTTTCACATTTGCAAACTGACCATCGCAATTGCGATATTTGCGATACTAGATAACTCAAGTCTTAAAAATCAATCTGAAACCAATTTAAAACTCACCCAAACCCCTCGAGCCCCAATACAAATATCCACACAAGTACAATAACATCATACGAGCTCGCTCGTAAGATCAAATCATCAGAATAACATCTACAATCTAGAATCAAGCATCAAAACTCAAATATTTTAAAGTTCATAACTTCAAATTTCAACTTTTCGCAATAAGCGCTAAAATAGCCTCGGTTCGCTCGGACCCCAACCAAACGTGCATACAAGTCCAAAATTATCATATGAACCTACCAGAATCGTCAAAACACCGATCTGAGGTTGTTTACCAATAATATTGACCGTGGACAACTCTAAGCATATTCATGTTCAAAAAATAAGTTTTCTTTAAAAAATCATATTTAAACTTTCCAAAAATCAAAACGGACCATGCCCACAAGTTGTATATCATCAAATAGAGTTATGAAAGGTCTTAAATCATGAAATTGGGAGCTTGAACTCAAAATGATCTTTCAGATCGTTATTTCTCCACCTCTAAAAGAAACATCCGTCCTCGAACGGACATAGGAATACACCTGGAGTGGTAAAAATGGTGCGGATATCTACTCCTCATATCGAGCTCGGACTACCAAGTAGCCTCCTCAGTCGGCTAACCTCTCCAATGCACTTTCACCAAAGAAATATACCTATATCTTAACTTTTGAACCTGTCAATCTAGAATAGCTACCTGCTCTTCTTCATAAGTTAAATCCTCATCAAGCTACGCTATGTTGAAGTATAAAACATGTGACTTATGTTCATTATACTTTTGAAGCATAGAAACATGAAGTATTGGATGTACTCCTGCTAGAATGGGAGGCAATGTATGCCTATAAGAAACCTACCCAACTCTCTCGAAGATCTCATATGGTCTAATAAACCTCGGGCTCAACCTACCCTTCTTCTCTAATCTCATCACTCCCTTCATAGGCAAAACTTTTAAAAGTATCTTCTCACCCTCCATATAAGTCACATCACGAACCTTCATGTTTGTATAATTTATTTGCCTTCTATGCGTTGTACGAAGGTCATCCTGAATCAACTTCACCTTCTCTAAAGCATCAAGAACCAAATCCGTACCCAACATCCTAGCCTGAATGGGGTCAAACCAACCAATAAGAGAATGACAGTGCTTAGTGTATAAAGCCTCATACGACGACATCTATATGCTAGACTGGTAGCTGTTGTTGTAGGCAAACTCTGCCAATGGTAGAAACAGGTCCAACTTGCCTAAAAAATCAATGACACAGGCCCTTAACATATCCTCAAGGATCTATATAGTCCACTCGGACTTGACATTTATCTACGATGAAATGCAATGCTGAGCTCCACCTGCGTGCCCAACTCATACTGAACACTCTCCAAATATATGAAGCAAACCACATGCCATAGTCTGAAATGATAGAAATGGGCACACTGTCGGAGGAACAATATCTCTTATGTAGATCTGAGCCAACCGCTCTAAAGTGTAAGAAGTCATCACCACAATAAAAAACGCAGACTCGGTCAATCAGTCCATATGATCCAAATAGCATCATACTTCCTCAAAGTCCCTGGTAAGCCTACCACTAAGTTCAAAGTGATGTTCCACTCCGGTATCACCAACCCTTGAGTCAAAGCACATAGTTTTTTTTATGTTCATACTTTACCTGCTGCAAATTCAAGCACGTGAGACATGCCCAACAATATCTTTCTTCATCTTTCGCCACCAATAATGCAGCTTCAAGTCATGGTACATCTTCATGACACTTGGATGAATAGAATACTGTAAGTTGTTAGCCTCCTCAAGGATAAACTCTCTCAAACCATCAAAATTCGGAACATAAATCTGACTCTAAAGTAGCATAACACCATCATCCCCAATCACAACCTTCTTAGCACCACCCTGTTGCATCGTTCCTTTTAGCACCAACAAGTGAGGATCATCAAATTGGCGAGCCTTGATTTGCACAAACAAATATGACTGTACCACAAACAAGAATGAATCTTATTAGGCTCTAAAATATCGAACCTCATTCTCTTAGCCAAGGCATGAACATCCATAGCCAATGGCCTATCCGTAGTCGGTATAAATGCCAAACTACCCATGCTCTCCACCTTCCTACTCAAGGCATCAACCACCATATTAGCCTTCCTCGGATGTTACAATATAGTGATATCATAGTCTTTCATAAACTCCAACCATCTCCGCTACCTTAAATTTAGATCCTTTTTCTTTAATAGATACCGGATACTTTGATGATCGGTGTATACCTCACATGTCATGCCGTATAAGTAGTGCCTCGAATTCTTGAGCGCATGCACAATAGCTGCCAACTCGAAATCATGCACGGGGTATTTCTTCTCATGGATCTTCAACTGATGAGATGCATAGGCAATCACCCTACCATCCTGCATAAAAAATGCGCCAGGTCCAATGTGTGAAGCATCACAATACACAGTATAAGACCACTAACCTAAGGGCAGCACCAACACTATAGTTGTAGTAAAGGAAGTCTGGAGATTCTGAAAGCTCTCCTCACACTCATCACAACATGAGAAAAACATCACCCTACTATGTAAACTTGGTCAATGGGCTGCAATAGATAAGAACCTCTCCACAAAGTGGCGATGGTATCCCACCAAACCCATGAAGCTCCGAATCTCTATAGCTGAAATAGGTCATGGCCAATTGTTAACTACCTCAATATTCTTATGATCCACCTTGATACCATCACAAAACAGAACATGGCCCAAGAAGGAAATTGAGTCTAACCAGAAACACACTTTGAAAACTTGGCATAGAGTTGATGATCCCTCAAAATCTGAAATATAATCCGTAGGTGCTGCTTATGCTCCTCTCTACTACGAGAATAAACCATATTTTCATCAACGAAAAAATCAAAGGAATTCAAGTAAGGCTTGAACACCTATTTCATCAAATCCACAAAGGCTCGGAGCATTAGTCAAACCAAATGACATCACCAAGAACTTGTAATGACCATAGAATGGGTCCTAAAAGCTATCTTAGGGACATACGATGCCATAATCTTCACCTGTAGATAGCCCGATCTCAAGTCAATATTGGAAAACACCTGGCACCCTGAAGCTGATCAAACAAATCATCAATCCTAGGAAATGAATACTTGTTCAGGATGGTAACCTTGTTTAAATACCAATAGTCAATGCACATCATCATCGATTTGTATGCGGCGAAATCAGAGGGCTTAATTTCTTGCTATCAATCCACTTTGGAAGAATATCTCGAGACTCCGAGGACGTGGAGTTGCGACCGAGTCCCTTCCCTAGGGGCTCATCGAGGCCCGACTCAAAGAAGATGAAGATCGAGGCTAGAGAAAAAGGTGGAGTTCCCAAGACACGTGGCTAAGTCTAACAAGAGCCGGCCTACCCAAAGCCTATGTCAAGGTGTCACGTCTAGCCATCCCATCTCCGTGCTTTTATTATTAATGTATGTTGTACTATAACCGGGTTCCCCTCCTATATAAAGGGAATTCAGACCACTTTGTAAGGGGCTATTGTTGCTCCAACTATTCTACACAAGATCAATAATATCTCTCTCTCCTTCTTCTCTCTAACTTACTCGCTCTTACTCGCTCGAGGATAGTCTCAACATTTATTGCTTTCATACTTGTTCTTCATTCATTGCTTGGTATTGGCCATAAAGAGCCTTCTTTGATCATATTCTAATCGTTATCCCTTTCTCGGTTACTCCCGGTAGCTCGAGCTCGAGCCAGATATCGACCTGGAGGCCCTACATCGACCGGTCCAATGTCCGGGCAGCAAACCCCTCAGTTGATTACTGCTTATTTAGCTTATATCTCATCGTTAAACTTCACACCCCTAGCATCAACTGCTCTAACAACTATCATAAAAATAGATCACGTATTTTTAGAGTCCCATTTACATATTTAATTGTTGTTACCATTTCCACAGTAAACAATTTGGCGCCCACCGTGGGGCTAAAAATAATAGTGATTATTTTCTTAATGGTTTCATTGCATAAACACAAGTTATCTTTCACACTTTTTCTTGTCCGAGATCTCTTGATTTTAGGTCGAAATGTCTCGCTCGGTAAACAGGGTTGAGAATGACTACGTCGACAAAACCTCACACACCTACGGAAGCATACAGCATGGCGACCAACAGGAAGCCCAAACGACCCCGGCTCGAGAAGCATAGGAAGTTAGTCTTCATGTTGTTTTTGAAATGTTGCAGGCACAACAGTAGGCCATCGCTCAATTACAAAGCCATCCAAAGACTCCCAGCACAGCAGAGCCGGAAACAGCTCCCCTCACCGAACAAGTACCCAAGAGATCAAGCAATAACAGATCAGTAGCCGACCATGCATAGTAAAGATGCTCGAGGATCTCACCAAAAGGATCGAATCGGGTGACAAAATGATAGCATCCAGGTCGAGACCTACAAATCTAGGGTCGACTAGATCCCAGGTGCGCCCCCGGTCCTCAAGGGCATGGATTCGAAGAAGTTCATACAAAGGCTGTTCCCCGAGGAAGCTACCCCGAAGCCTATTCCAAAGAAGTTTATAATGCCGGAACTCCCTAAGTACAACGGGGCTGCCGACCTAATGAATACATTACTGCCTACCCCTGTACATGCGCTGTGAAAGGTAATGACACAAAAGATGAGAAGATAGAGTCCATCTTATTAAAAAGGTTCGGGGAAGCGCTCCTAAAAGGGGCCGTGATGCGGCACCATAGCCTAACCCCCGACCCCATAAACGCACTTACTATACCATCAAATTCCTCCATAAAGGCACATGCCGGTGCCATCGAAGTAATGGCGAGAAAGCCCGACACATCCAGGACCGAGCAAAGGGAGCATGAAATGCTGCAAGAATTCGCATCTCATTCCTAGATGGAACGAACGGGATTACCCCCGATCTCAGATGATTGGGTGGTACAGGCCTTCAATCAAAGCCTAAACAAACCAAGCCCGACGATTTCAAGGCAGGTAAAACAAAACTTGATCAGGTACCCAGCCAGGATCTGGTCGGATGCCCATATCCAGCACCAGTTGCAAACGAAGGTCGTGGATGACCATCTAGAAGCCCCCTCGGGCTTAGTATACCCAAGTAGGCTCTTGGCAAAGAAACCAATGCCGAACAGAGAAAGGTACCGCCTATACGCCGCAGATAGGAGGAATGCCCCGAGATGCAATATATCTCGCAATGATCAGAGAATGGATCGATGATAATATCCTCGAGGAATAATTAATAGAGCCGGATCCGATGGGGAAACAAGGCAAGCGAGGGTGCTTCACTCATCAAGATACAATTTCAACATTGTTGTATCAGACATCGTGTTCACCGTCAGCGAAACCAGGGACACCAATTGGCCTAGACCTATTCAGTAGAGTCCCTCTCAGAGGAATCACAACTTGGTATGTGAACTGTATAACACGCACGACCACGAGGCAAAAAATGGCCACTAGCTCAGGAAGAAAATAATCGAGCTACTCAATAGAAATCACCACCGAGAACTGTCAAGCGATCAGGCTCGAGTTCAATTCCAAGTAAGGAAGACGGCCAAGAAGAACGAAGCAAATGAGCCGCGACATATTGTCACTATAGTGAAGGAGCGATGACACTCACCAAGAACTCATAAAAAGGAGAGTAAAAATGCTCGTCACTAGAGAAAAATGGATTCGGGGATATATTCCCAAGGACGCAATCACATTCAGCAAAAAAGACACCGAGACCTTATCTCGGCCTCACACTGACGCATTGTTAACCTTCTTCCTCATTCGATCCATTTCAAATAAAACATATGCTCATGAATTCAGGTGGCTCGATCAATGTTGTCGAGCAGAGGTTGATAAGGTGTCTCGGACCGATGGACCAAATCACACCCACGTCTCGAATCCTTGGCAGACTCCACATGGAGATCGAGACAATGAGAAGAATGATCATTCTCTCAGTCAGCGCGGCTAGCGCAGACCGGAACGCCAAGTCCTGTATCTTCAAAAGAGGCGCAAGGCATGAATGCCTTATTCAGACGGTCGCGGACATATCGCATGAAAACGGTACCTTTCCCTCTACGCCAAAGAATGAAACCCCCAACGAAGGACGAAGTTGAAACTGTCTGCGGGGAACGACACACAGCAAGGAAAATGTTTGCATCACATAACACATTGCCGGCACCAATATCTCCACTCTCGAAAGAGTCAAAGGGTAAGCGAACCACGTCTTCGGCCAAGCCTGATTAAACATAGTGGAGGGCTGTACTAGAGTCCTCGCTCCAAAACAATAGAGATATATCGAATCTCGGAACATCGCATGCGCACCCCGCGGTAAAGTAAAACTGCATCCCTCCTTCGTTATTTTACACTAACCTGTATGAAGACACACGGCCAGGGTGTTTGGAAGTGCTAACTCTACCCGAAGATCCCAAGGCCTTAACGGCACCCGTTGCACTCTTTCCCCTCGGCTGGACTTCCGCCCCGAAGAGGGTCTCGCTAGCAAGGTTCTTAGAGGAGCAACGTGCCTCCTAAGGAGGATGCGACAAGCTTGTAGGCTTTCTTTAGCAATCAACCCCGAACGAAAGAGGGCGCCCCCCTTGAAGGCGTCGTCCGCTAGGAGGGGCCAGGGAACGACAGACCGAGTTCTAATAGGAAATCATATACCGGGCCAAATGGTAAAAGGAGTCGTGCCCGCGCGGGCCGAGCTCACGACAACGAAACAACATGTATTTACGCCAAGCAATTAAAGAATATCTTTCAGCATCTCGTACTCCAAAAAAGAAAAATATGGCATGCTTTCGGCAAGGATCCCCCCCCCCCATCGAGTACATCCCGAAATACTCAGAGACTTAGCGTCAACGATCCAGCACCCGCACGACCTCAGGGTTGAAACTCCGTGCTCATAAGGCCCCAACGAGGCAATTCCGAACTCACGAATAATGGTCTTCGGGCCTAAGCAAACTCGATGACTTAGAGACTGTCGTTAATTGCCATTCACTGGGAAACCCGAGGCCTTAAGACCCTGAGTGGGAAGACTCGGTCTAACCAGATCTATTTTATATAACAAACTGTAAGACCTCAACAGGCATGAAAAAATTGTAAGACCTCAATAGGCATGAAAAAACAATAAGACCTCAACAGGCATGACAAACTGTAAGACCTCAACAGGCATGAAAAACTGTAAGACCTCAACAGGCATGAAAATTTTGTAAGACCTTACTACAAGCATAAAACTCAATCCTGAAGATTAGCCTATATGTCGCATTTGTAAGACTCTCGAAAGGGCATACCCTCGATGTAGACACCTAAACTATCACTCGAGATCAAAAATTGCTCCGGCCAAACACATATGACTACGGTCAAAACGGTTGCACTAGCCAAATTAACGCCACTCGGGGATGCCTGAGCGTCGCTAACAAAATCATAGGCCATTACTTCGAATCTACTTCGAAAAGAACGAATTAAAACAAGCTACCCTCAACAAGCAAACGAGCTTCGACCATGTCAGCTCCAAATCACAAGGCTTCGAGCTACTCAGCCTACGAGCCAAACCTTTCGAGGTGCTCGAACATTGCCGCTAACGACTTGAAATCGAGGTTCTTCCCGAACCGACGACGGGTCCGGCAAAATTATTTCAAAAAGACTATAACGAGAGGAAATAATCCTACATATGCCCACGGGCAATGCGTAAGAGCCATTGTCGCCAGCAAAACAAGCCTCAGGGCCACACACTAAAAGGTCTCAACAACTAAAAGCGTAATAACCACTGCCGCCAGCTAAAATATTGAAAACTTGAGGATTAAAATGAGCTCGAGTGGTAACCCGATTCGAAGACTGGATCCAAAATAGTTAACTATACATGCCTAAGGGCATAGCATAAGAGCCACCGTCGCCAGCTTCACGAGCCTCAAGGCCACATACCTAAAAGGTCGCTTCGACCCAAGGCATATAAAAGCCATTTTAATCTACCCATGCAGGCACAAAAAACTTGAGGGTCAATTAAGCTCGAGTCACAACACGACTCGGAGACTGAACCCAAAATAATTAAAATATAAATGCCCAAGGGCAAGGCGTAAGAACTGTTATCGTTCGCCCATGCAGGAACAGGAGATTGAAGGTTAGGAAAGCTCGAGTCAAACCATGACTCAAAGACTTAACCCAAAAACAGCTGGGCAAAGAACAAAAGCTCTAACGCCTACTCGTGTTAAAAATCGCACTTGACCGAGCATGAAAGAGCCTCTAGGCCTGTCTAATGAGCTCCAGATCCGTAGGGCTCCCGCCAAACACCGAAACCAGCTCGCCTGGTCGAAAGCAATGCAGAAAGAGATAAATCTTCAAGTTTCTTTTATTTACATACGCAAAAGGTGTGTTCTCTATCTACAAACATGCTCTGCAAATGTCAAATACAAAATGGCGAAATCTACGCTCTGCTCCAGAAGGCTACGGCCTACCAGCCCTACCTTCGCTCTTCGCGATGTCCGCAAGAAATGATCGAGCATTACGCTCGTCCGCCCTCATACGAGCCAACTCCTCCGAGAGAACGAAACCTCTGGCGTCCATCTCTTCGAGTACCTCTCTTCGGGATCTACAACGAACATATTCCTCGATCATCTTTTCACGATCGAGGGCCCGTTTCAACTCGGCTTAGGCATCAGTAGCGTCCTTCAAATGAATCGCCATCTCCTGATCAGCCTTAGTCCGACTCAATGCTGCTTCGTCCCGAGCATCAATTTTATTAGCCCTGACCTTCGAGAGATTGGCCTCAAGCTTCGCGATCATATCCACTACAACTGGAGCATTGTCACAAGCCAAGCGGAGTTGGGCCTCGAAGGCGGGAACTTTAGCCAAGGCACCCTTCACCTCTAAACCTTGAACCTGCACCTGAGCCCACAGTTCACCACAAGCATTCCTAACTCGGTCGGCTTCGCCCCTAAGGTACTCCACAGCCTCCATCTTTTTCTGCAACTAAGATAGGCAAAAGGATTAACCTTAAGGGTCAAAAGGCAAAATGCGTACAACGAGAGGTTACCTGCTCCATCAAATAGCTCTCATAATTCAAGCTCTGGTACGTCTCATATCGCCAGTGCATCAACTCAACCTCCTTCTCCTTGCTAAGGAGCCTAAGGGACTCACCCTAATCTAGAGCTTTCCAAAACCTAGCCCCATGACGGAGCATCTTAGACCTGAGTCTATCAAAGGCCTGCAGAAGAAAAACTTGATAAGAAAAGGAAGACGCAAAATACAGAAGGACTAAGCCGAAACTCACCGCGAAGTAAAGCTGGAAGACTTCCTCGAAGGCCGAGCACACTCCTGTTGGTCCAGCCCCTCCGGCCCTGGAAGAACCAATCTCGGTTAAGGCATAATCACTCAGAGGAACCAATGGTCCGGAATCGAAGACATCGAGAACTGTAGGCTCGGGCGATGTTCTCTCCTTGAAGACATGGGCCTGTTTAGCCCCCTTAAAAGATCCATCGTCGTCCCTTAGCTTGGAGGCCGACGACTCCTCCCCCTCTCCGGGGTAACACAGCCTCGCCCCAAGGAACCGCTTATTACCTGCAACGGCAAAGCCAATACAAAAGAAAGAGGAAAATATAATCTCAAACATACAAAGTCCAAGGTAAAAGCAGCATACGCGCATACCTTGGTGTTTCGCTCCCCATCTTCCCCTGGACGCAGCTCACCACCTACACTCGTCGCAAGTCAAATGGGTCACCAACCTCCAAACCCAGCCGGGAAAATCGGGAACTTCGCCCTGCGTCTATGAAGTTGCTACAGGAAAGGAGGAAACACAATTACTCAACTGGTTTTTGCTATAAGCGATTCTAAGAAAACATGAGACGCTCCACTCACGAGCATAATTCCATCCCTCGGGAAATGGCATGAGCTCTACGGCGATAATTTCAACCATCCGAACCCGGACGAATCGACTTACCCACTCTTGATCATCATCTTCCTCATCATCAATAATGAAGGGCGTGGGCAAACGACATCGTAGGGTTAGCAGGTCTCGATGGTGAAAGGGCTGGTACAGCCTGACAATGTGACTAAGCGAGAATTCAAAACCGGCCTTCTCCGTAAAGAATCTCATCATCAGCACCACTCGCCAAAATGACGGATGTATCTGCGCCAAAAGTAACCCTATACTTTAGGCAGAAACCAAGCACGACTCTATCAAGGGGGCCTAGTGTGAAAGGGTATAAATATACGTTCAAGAAACCATAAGCAGAGTCTGTAATACTCTCATCCAGGGAAAGCACCTGCAACGCTACCCCCTCGCCCTATTTGTAGTCTCTCCTCACCCTCTCCAAATGTTCCTCTCCTATCGAAGACATAGTCTTCAGAACAAACTCTCGCGGATTCTGAGCACTGGGAGTAGAACTCTCTCCTCCCTGCCAGGCAGGCCCTGAAGTAGCAGTCACAACTGTGGTGGAATTGACAAACTAAACTAGGGACGTATGCCAACACTTTTTGCGCTTGAGATAACGAAAGACTCGATGCCAAGGCGGAAATATGACTATCTAAAATAATGGGATCTTCCAAAGAAGCGAGAGCCGCCCCATGTATATGCGGGATACAACAGCAATTCACCTAACCAGGATAAGCTCCGGGAGACCAACGACCTCGGAACGGATCCCGAGGTGGTACTTGACCCTGTAGATCTCCGTTAAGAAGAAGTTAGGCCACAGAGGGTTAGCAATATCATCTCCAATTTTGAGGTGGTACCCGACCTCAAAGTTTTCCCTCGAGAGGAAAAAATAAGCACTTCGAGCCCCGATCACAAGGGCTAAACCGTAGAAAATTGCCTAAATATGAATAGCCCATTCCTCAGAAGCCTGCCTACAACACCTCAAAAGGTTATCTACGTCAAGCTCAAAGTAAAAGCTCTGAGCGCCCGACGTCGACTTTCGCTTTGGTGCTCTATCTCCATAGGGCTCGAGGGCCCCGATGATCCAGGTTTATCGGATCACTTCGGGCTTGATTCCGGGAATAGCGATGAGCTCAGAAAGGAGTCATTTCTGTCGAATAAAGGCCAGAAAAATATTGGCAATTGTCAACAGAGGCGTACATTCAAAATCTCCGCGAACGCACAAGAGTATACAAGAACACGACAAAAATCAAAAGCAGAAGTAAAGGAAACATTTTCATATTTGGTAAATATTGGATACAACGGCCCTCAAAGGGTCCTTACATACCAATTGAAAAAGCCTGCAAGGGGTTCTTACGCAGAAAGGAAGAAACAAAAGGGTGCACACGCATGGTAAAAGCCTAGAAACTGGTCTACTCTCGAAGGTCCACCTCCTGCAACAAGCACCTCTGGGCATGCGTCTTCAAAAGCCTCATCCCAGCCTTCCATACTTGTATCCCCAAAGGATAGGGAGAGAAGCGGGGAGGGATGAAAAAATGCCATAACTCGTCGAAGGTCGAGGACCGTTGTTTGCCAAGAGAACCTTAGAGAGACAGCGGACCGGGTGAGCCTCGGCCTCGCTTGCATGGCTACTTAGAATCCACTTCTTGGAACATTTAGCCATGCAAGCTACCAGCTCGGGGCAGAGTGTGATCGCGGCCTACTCCGCACTACTATTGAGTAGCGAGAGAGGGTCAGAGTAGTTTTTACCCGATTTAGGGTCGGGATCAATTTCCATAGAGAGCTAGAATTTGGAATCAAGTATCTATCTAGTGTAGATTTGTGTATGTGTTCCAAATTACACTTCTATTCATTTTTGGGGTTTTCTTTTTACTACTACTATTATCAAAATACAAATGGTAAATACAACTAGATTAAGCTAAGAGTTAAACTAAAAAGGGTTGTTCAACTGGTTTAAAAGGTACTAGGGTAATGACTTTTACCTAGGTGGTTAATTGACGGGTAATTGAATCTAAAACAAGATTGACATAATTGGGGGTATGATATAACCGTTGCACGATATTACCCACTCTACATCTCTCGGTGGTTCGAGTGATTTTGCTCGAATTGACTTTCTCAAGACCAATTGGGTATGCAAATTTGCACAATCAACTAGGGTTCAAGTCGGGTATTACTCTCTCGAAGTTTAACTCTTTAATTGGGGCTATCAATCTCTTGAGTACGCCCCAATTCCTTTTTGGACCAATTTCGGAGACTTAGGCTCTCTTTCTCAAGAAGAGCCCTAGTCAACTAAACACAAACTAGTGTTTGCAATCACTAATTCAGCAATTAACCATGAAATTGGCCCAAATATCAAACACCCATAGTCAATCTAACCCTACAATACAAGACCCATCAATTACCCACACTAGGGTTGAGCCACAACCCTAGATTATGTGTCTAGCTACTCATAATTAAAGAAGAAAAGCAAGAAATATATGAAGAACAACTCATATAAATTAATCACTAAGATAAATAACAAGATTCAATGATGAAAAGTAGATAAAATTGCCCAAAATGGATGAGAAAGTCGAACCCACGAGCGCAACTACGGTACAAAACAATCTGATACCCTAAAAATGGAAAAAGAAGCTATTTATACTAAGCTGAAAAATCTGAACAAAAATACCCCTACAGGGTTAGTGCGGACCACACAAAATGGAGTGCTGCTGCACTAGGGCTCTGATCTTGAAAATACAGCTCTCTGAACTCAGGCAATGCGGACCGCACAGAATGGACTACGGCCGTGGAGGCTTCTAGTGCGGTCAGCACAGAATGGACTGCGGACCGCATTGGCTTGGAACTTCACATCTGGCATCTCTCTGATCCTTGGGTCTGTAGACTGCACTAAATCGAGTGCAACCACATTAACTCCAGTGCAGACCGCACAAAACCTAGTGCGGCCGCATTGCCCTTTTGCCTAGAAATCAGCCTCTCTAAATCTCCTAGTGCGAACTACACAAAATGGTGTGCGACCGCACTGGGCCTGTTTTGCCTAAGCTTGTCTTCTCTTTGGCACTCGTGCATGTTTCACTCCTTTTGAGCTGATCTTTGACATCTTATCACTTTGTTGATCAAACCTGCAATCAAGCACAACTTGAGCCTTTTGGGACTATTTTGTACAAATTCCTAATCAAAACATAAGCAAAAAGGAGTATAAAAGGTATCAAAATCCCTAGTTATCAACTCCCCCAAACTTAAGCCTTTGCTTGTCCTTAAGCAAACAAAATAAGACCCACCCCTTAAGAGAACATCCAAGAAAATTTCAGTTGTCCTAAAGTGACCTCATCTAGCATCAATTGGGACTAACAATTGCCCTCAATACAAATGAATCATTAACAACTTTTACTTTTTTAAACACCATGGATTAAGTGAGAAACAAGAGCATCAAGAGTTGAGTCAACACATCAAAGAACTTTTTCTATTACTTTGGTTATTGTGGAACCCAAATTCACACATCCTCAACTCTCCCTAAGAAAATCCTCATATTTAGAATAGTGGCACTCAAAACGAGGTTAATGGAAGTTTACTCATCTCTCTCAAGAAAAAGTCACAAGTCCGGCTCTAAGTACCATATGCTTGACCCTTATGTAAGTCACCACTAATGTAAGTTGCATTCAACTCAAGATCAAATAGGGCTTTTGTGTAGTCATGGTGAAGGCTTTTGGTTCAGGGTAGGAAATGTTTAGTCTAAGTAGGTTCCATCTTCCCTTAAGAACTTCTTTTGCTTCATTTGGCACACATTCACTTGACTCTTTGAGTCATTTCACTTCTTTTTAAGGGGTTAGAGAGACACACTGTCACTCTTTCTTATACATTTCAAATCTTTTCTCCTTTTGCAACTTTCCACACCTTTCATTCATTTATTTTCTTGAATCCCTTTTTATTCTTTTTCATATTGAACATTCTTTTTGTCTTTTTGCTTTTCTTTCTTTTTCATTGCCTTTCCTTTTCTTTATTTCTGTGACTTTTTACCACTTTTCTACAATCCTCGTCTCCCTTCCCCCCTAAACTTATATTTTTAGATCGGGTGCCAAGAGAGGGTATATTTTAGAACGGGTATAGGCTTGTATTATGGGTCTTGAAGGAAAAAGGTCTAAGGCTCAAAAGGGTTGACTGGGGATCTTATCATTGGTAGGTTATGGAAGTGTTCAAGCTATCATTTGGACCAAGGAGAGCCTATAATCATGTCTCAGGTCAAAATTCACTTAGGATTTCGCCTCAACAAACATTCAGGGCAAGTTCTAGACCAATGGCTCGGGACTTGGACTTGCAATGCGATTACTCACCACACAAGCTATGGGATTGCTAAAGACACAGAGTCGGGGGCCCACAACGACCTTTGATAAGATTTGAGCAAACAATGGTCCTGAAAAACCACTTGATGATTATCGGTCAATACAAGAGTCTCAAGGTCACTACTTTCACCATCCTAAACACAACAATTTGTTTTTGACCATAAGATCAAAGGCAAATGTGCTAGGCCTAAGTGAAACTTTGCTTGAGGCATCCTTAACTACTAGCTACTAAAAACAAAAAGAAAAACGGACTCAAACCCTTAAGAAGGTTGTCACGCCATCCATCATTGGGAAGATCCACTCGGTTCAAAGAAAACTCCACCTTTGGAAAGAACCGTGGCATTAAAAAAACCAAAGGCTTATTGCAAACTTTAAAAACAAGAAGCTACGAGCATAAATAAGAAGCTAAGAACGAAAAGTTGTCGAAAGTAAAATGAATATATACAAGAGGGGATTTGTCGAATATACAATAGATGTGATGAATATGTACAATATAACATAACTTTATATACAGACCCAAAGTAAACTAAAAGTACGATAAATGTAACAAAATGTCAAAATTATATACAGACCAAAGATGAAAAATCAAGAAAGCATAAAAAATGTCAAATATATACAATCATCCGAATGAATCCATCAAAAGTAGGGCCTACCCCCTCAAATGAAAGTTAGCATTGTCCCCAATGCCAACTAAACTAAATAAAGCACCAAAAAGAGAAAGGGAAAAGGATGTAGAAACTCCCTATGGCATGTTTGCATGCATGGGCTCCTGAGTGGCTCCTAGGTCCTTACTGTGCTCGGGAACCTCAGACTGGTTCCTTGTGGCCTGCTGCTGTGCTGCTGGGACCTGGGACTGGACAGGCTCCATAGGTGCATCCTGTGGCTAATAGGAGGAGGTCTCCGGTGGGTCTACCAACTAGATGACTGCATCGTCCACACTAGAATCATCCTCTTTCTCTTTGGAGGCCTCTATGACTGCTCTAGCCGGGGATGAGCTGCTGGCATAGGATCGTCGAGCAATAAGTCGAAAGGTAGCTGGTCTGCCTTCAACCAGTCAACATCAACCCTCAGAGCCTTCACGGACTCTTTGGAAGCCCGCGTCTTCCTCGATTTCTTGTGCTCCCTAGCAAGCTCCTTAAGAGACTGGCTGTGTGAAGCAACTGCATCTGTGAGCACCTTCTGAGTGTAGAGGATTTTCTTCTGGTTGTCTAGTATCTCCTTGAGAGCATCCTCTATTGGATAGGGAACCTACGGGGGTGGAGGTGCCGACTGAGACTCTACCATAGTAGTGAGTGTAGACAACTGGGAAGACGTACTCTGCATCCAGTTGTTAATACTAAGAAGTGTCTAGCTCAATCGGTGGGCAGTAATAGGATGTGCACGGGAGGATGGAATCTCCGGGTCCGCTGAGGTGGATGGACCAGGAGGGATAGCAGTAGAAGTAGAGGCAGGCTCAGTAGGAGTCATTACCACAACTCGCTCTTCAGACTGGCCAGTTAGAGCAATAACTGTACCCTTGAAATTCTTGCTCTTGGGGTTATCATCCCCATGCATGCTGTACCAGGAAAAAGGGGACTTCGCTTTGACTTTGATGTCAAAGGGCCTCGTTTCCACTTTCAGATCCCGGAAGTGCATAGTGAGAAAACTGGGGAACGGGTAGTTTCTGTCATGCTCAGCACCCACTATTGTAATAATTGTTGACATCACATTCCCCACATTTATTGGGTACCCTGCCATGATCGACGCCACCAAAACTGCCCGGTGAAGAGGTGGGGAGTTATCATCTGTTGTGGGGTCCAACCTGCTACATAAAAATGTCTCCCACCCCGTGCCTCAAAATTCAGACTACATCTCAGAATCTTAACGCCCGCAATCAACCAGTCAAGGGTGGTACCCGGGATTGCCAAGTATTATGCTATCTAGGGATGGACCTCCTCGCCCATTTCCATTTTTTCCATGTATAGGGTCTCATCCTCCTCATTGAAGCCAAGGTAATAGTTTATTATCTTCCAGTCAAACAACACTTTCAGGTTTCGAACCTTGGTCACCTTGGAGCCCTTTTTGATGTGGGCAACATTGGTGTAGAATTCCTTGACCAAGTGTTTGTTGGCAAGGAACACTTGTTCCAAGCCTACTCTCGCCCTAAACTACCTCCTCACATTGGGGTTGTGAGGTAGCAAGTCTCTATCTACAAAACTCCTCTCCGGGATCAACTTCCTCACTGACCACCATTCCCGGAATTTATGATATGCTACCTCACTAACAAATTGGTCCTGCCACACCTCCAACTTCCTAGTTCTAGAAATACCCCCCACCTGTGGTTCACCTCCTTCTCCTATTTCTCCTTCTCCCCCTACTTCCCCCTCATCACCTACTGCACCCACTCCAGATAATGAAGTTGTGGGAGAGGTGGAGTATTCATCCCCACTACCTGTTGCTGAGCCCTCAGACAACCCAGAAGATACAGTCACTGACGCTTGGGAAGTGGGAGATGCTGGAGGTGTGTCTCTTAGTCTGTTCCTCTCCGGCCAGTTAGGGATGTATTCTGGCACGGAGTCTGAAGAGATCTCCGGGAGGGCTCGTACTCACTCCCCAACATGTCAATGGCTCTATCAGCTGCTTTAATCATCTTCCTCATGATTTTGATGTTTTGCCTGGCTTGGGAAGTGAGTTTAATCATTTTCTATTTCCCTCTATGGGAGGATTCACCTCTGCCTGGTTGTTTAGATCCATTACCTCGTTGTTTCACCATTCTCTGCAAACACAATCCAAATGAACTTGTTAGTATTAGTTGCAGTAGTTAAGAACAAAGTTGCAGAATCAGAAAAGAAAAGTTGTAGACATGTAGCAGAAGTCACCTAGTGCGGACCGCACAAAATAGTGTGCGGCCGCATAGGGGCCAATGTGGACTGCACAAAATGGCCATGCGATCCGCATAGAGGTTCAGACTACCCACTCTCTGTATCCATACAGTATGGACCGCACAAGGGGCAATGCGGTCTGCACAAAATGTAGTATGGTCGCATTCCCTGAGGTTCAGCTTTCAGAACAATAAATAGTACGGTCCTCACAAAATGGTATTGCGGACCGCACAGGGGCACTGCGGACCACACAAAAACGACCGCGGTCCGCACTGAGTGCCCTGCTGTGGCACTAAATTAGGGTTCATGGATTTTTGATTTTAATCTTAATTAACACCCAAGTCCTGTCCCTAAAAGTTTGCCCAGCATATGTAACTAACTATGTCTATATTAATCCAAAGATTAACTACCCTAATTTATCTCACAAAAAAATACGGGAAGAAGAGAAAGGAAAGCAAAAAAAAACACAAATTAAAAGAAATTAACAAAAGAGAACAAGAAAAAGGAATGTAATGGTACCAGATATGAGATGAAATGAAGAATAACGAGTCCAAACAATTAGTTACAAGCAAGGGAAGTGATGAACAGTGTCTTAGAGCTTCTGAGATCCAAAGGTTCGAAAAGGATAAAAGGAGGGCCTCAGGCCATATTTATAGAAAAGAACCTGGGGCCCAGTCTCACCAACCAGTGCAGACCGCACAAATGGACAACGGTCCGCACTGCACAACTATTTTCAAGCTTGATGAGGCAACACACTGCGGCCCGCTCAAAATGGATTGCGGCCGTAGTGGTCCACCGCGGACTGCACAAAATGTAGTGCGGCTGCAGTGGAAAACTTCAGAGAGGTCTACATTTCACCCTCACCAGTGCAGTCCGCACTAAATGTAGTGCGCCCGCATTAACAACTTCAGAGACCTGGCACTTTTTTCCACTAAGTCATGCACTGCATCAACACAACCATGTAACATCTCACAACCAGTTAGGCCAAAAATCAATCCTATACTACAAAGAGAATAAAAAACACAAGAATAAAAACACATGGGTTGCCTCCCAAGAAGCGCCTGATTTAACATCGCGGCATGACGCAAGTTACTATCACATCATTTGAAATGAAGAAGTGCCACCACATGGTTGTCATCAATTTTTCCAATATAATGCTTGACCCGGTGCCTATTAACTCTGAATACCTCTCCATTTTTGTTTTTCAAATCAAGAGCACCAAAAGGGGTCACCAACACCACTTCAAACGATCCACTCCATTTTGATTTAAGCTTACCCGAAAACAGACGTAACAAGGAATTGAACAAGAGAACCAAATCACCTACTTTAAACTCCTTTCCACAAGAATATTTATCATGAAAGTACTTCATCTTGTCCTTGTACAAGGACAAACTGAAGTAGGCATGGAATCGAAATTCATCAAGTTCATTAAGCTGCTCCACAAGAAGATTGGCTGCAACATCCCACTCAAGATTTAGCTTCCTCAAAGCCCACATGGCCTTGTGCTCTAACTCAACCAGTAGATGGCAAGCTTTCCCAAACACCAACTGATACGGAGACATACCAATCAGAGTCTTGTAAGCAGTCTTATAAGCCCATATAGCGTCATCCAACTTCTTCGACCAATCGGTCCTATTTGCATTAACCGTTTTTTACAATTTGCTTTTGATTTTCCTTTTGGAGACTTCGACTTGACCACTTGCTTGAGGATGATAGGGGTAGAAATTTTGTAATTGACACCATACTTTGAAAGCAAAGTGTCGAAAGATCTATTGCAAAAATGAGACCCCTCATCACCTATGATTGCACGAGGAGTACCAAACCTTGTAAAAATGTTCTTCTTGAGAAATGCAACAACACGCCGGGCCTCATTGTTGGGCAAAGCCACGGCTTCAACCCACTTTGAAACATAATCAACCGCCACAAGAATGTAATGTTCCCGCAAGAGCTAACAAATGGGCCCATGAAATCAATGCCCCATACATCAAAAATATCAACCTCAAGAATTGTATTGAGAGACATCTCATCTTTCTTCGAAATTCCACCCGCTCTTTGGCATTCGTCGCATCCCTTCACAAAATCACCCGCATCTTTGAACAAAGTTGGCCAATAAAACCCACAACTAAGAACTTTAGAATCCGTCCTCGCCCCGCCATGATGTCCACCATAGGGGGAGGAATGACAAGCCTCCAAGATACTCAATTGCTCTTCCTCCGGGACACACCTTCGGATCACACCATCCGTGCAAATCTTGAACAAGTATGACTTATCCCAATAGAAATCCAAACTATCCCGCTTGAGCTTCTTGCTAGGTTAGAAGAGAGCTCACACCGGATTATACCAGTCACAAGGAAATTAGCAACATCGGCAAACCATGCCATATCATTCATTGACACCGAAAGGAGTTATTCGTCGGGAAATGAATCATTGATCTCTAGGCCATCACGAGGCCTCCCCTCCTCCAAGCGGGACAAGTGGTCTGCCACTTGGTTCTCACTACCTTTTCGGTCCGCAATCTCCAAATCAAACTCTTGAAGTAACAAAACCCATCGCATCAGTCTAGCTTTGGAGTCCTTCTTCGTTATCAAGTACCGGAGTGCGGCATGGTCAGTATGAATAATAACCTTAGCACCCATAAGATACGGCCAGAATTTTTCCATAGCAAACACAATAGCCAAAAGTTCCTTCTCGGTCACTGTATAGTTCACTTGAGCATCATTCATTGTCTTGCTCGTATAGTACACTAGATGAAACATTTTGTTCACTCTTTGACCCAAAATCTCCCCAACCGCAACATCGCTCGCATCACATATGATCTCAAAGGGCAAGCTCCAATTAGGCACGGTGATGATAGGAGTGGTGGTCAACTTATGCTTAAGAAGTTCAAAGGCTTCCATACACTTGTCATCAAACACGAACTTAGCATCTTTTTTCAACAACTTGCACAAGGGATTCACTACCTTAGAAAAGTTTTTGATAAATCTCCGGTAGAACCCCGCATGCCCAAGAAAACTTTAAACTCCATTGATGGATGTAGGGGGAGTGAGCATTGAAATCACATCGATATTTGTTTTATCCACCTCAATGACATGCTTCAAACTTTTATGCCCAAGAACTATTCCTTCTTCCACCATAAAGTGTCATTTATCCCAATTGAGGACAAGATTGGTTTTTTCACAACGGGCCAACACCCTATCAAGATTCTTCAAGCACTCATCAAATGAATCCCCCACAACACTAAAGTCGTCCATGAACACCTCCAAAATGTCTTCCACCATATCGGTGAAAATGGCCATCAAACATTTCTGAAATGTAGCTGATGCATTACACAATCCAAAAGCCATCCTAGAGAAGGCAAAAGTGTCATATGGACAAGTGAATGTGGTCTTCTCCTGATCTTCCGGAGCAATCAAGATTTGGTTGTACCCAGAATACCCATCCAAAAAGCAACAGAAGGCACGCCCAGCAAGTCGGTCTAACATTTGGTCAAGGAAAAGCAAAGGAAAGTAATCCTTGCGGGTCACTTTATTCAACTTGCAGTAATCCATGCATACCCCCAACCGGTGACGATTCTTGTAGGAATCAACTCATTTATGGAATTTGTAACCACGGTCATGCCATCCTTCTTCGGTACACATTGTACCGATGAAGTTCTTGAGCTATCAGAGATGGGGTATACAACCCCGACATCCAACCACTTGATCACCTCCTTTTTCATAACTTTCTGCATTGCCTCGGTCAACCTCCTTTGATGCTCCAAGGGGGGCTTTGCATCATCTTCCAGAATAATCTTGTGCATACAGAATGCGGGGCTTATTCCCTGAATATCAGCTAAAGTCCATCCAATTGCCTTTTTCCGCTTTTGAAGCACCGCCAATGTGGCATTAACCTGCATGTTAGTAAGGCAAGAAGAAAGAATAATTGGAAAAGTAGTATTTGAGCCTAAGAACTCATACCTGAGGTATGGAGGCAGTGGTTTCAGCTCCAACACCGGAGGTTCCTCAATTGAAGGTTTAGTTGGTGGAGTCTTTCTATTCTCGAGATCCAAAGATAATTTCCTAGGCTCATAAGAATAAGAGCCCATTCCATGTAAAGCATTCACGCACTCCACTCGACTTGCATCCTCATTGACATCAAGATTCAACAATACGGCCTCCAATAGGTCCTCCACATTGATCATTGCACTGGTGTCATCAATTATCACTGTTGTGACTAGGTCAACAAAAGAGTACGCCTCAGTACTGTTGGGCTGCTTCATAGACTTGCACACATGAAAGACCACCTTTTCATTATCCACTCAGAAGGTAAGTTCCCCTGCTTCCACATCAACCAATGCCTTCCCCGTAGCTAGGAAAGGTCTTCCCAATATGATAGAAACTTCATAGTCCACCTCACAGTCCAAGATCACAAAGTCAGCTGGCAAGATAAATTTGTGCACCCGGATTTAGTACCGATTGGCCTCTACCTCCTCCCCTGCAATCACGTTTCCAAGAGGGTCATTAGCGTTATTCGTTGCCATTTGGTTCCAAATTGTGACACAAACAAGTAAGTAACAAAGAAGGAAAGAAGAACAATATACAAAACTAATTAAATAGATAGCCAAAACCGTTAGCTCCTCGGAAACGATGCCAAAACGTGATTGCGGCCTACTTCGCACTACTATTGAGTAGCAAGAGAGGGTTAGAGTAGCTTTTACCCGATTTAGGGTCGGGATCAGTTTCCAGAGAGAGCTATAATTTGGAATCGAGTATCTACCTAGTGTAGAGTTGTGTATGTGTTCCAAATTACACTTCTACTCATTTTGGGGTTTTCTTTTTACTTCTACTATTATCAAAATACAAATGGTAAGTGCAACTAGATTAAGCTAAGAGTTAAACTAAAAAGGTTGTTCAAATGGTTTAAAAGGTATTAGGGTAATGACTTTCACCTAGGTGGTTAATTGACAAGTAATTAAATCTAAAACACGATTGACATAATTGGGGGGTATAATATAACAGTTGCACGATATTACCCACTCTACACCTCTCCGTGGTTCGAGTGATTTTGCCCGAATTGACTTTCTCAAAACTAATTGGGTATGCAAATTTGCACAAGCAACTAGGGTTCAAGTTAGGTATTACTCTCTAGAGGTTTAACCCTTTAATTGGGGCTATCAATCTCTTGAGTTTGCCCCAATTCCTTGTTGGACCAATTTCGGAGATTTAGGCTCTCTTTGTCAAGAAGAGCCCTAGTCAACTAAACACAAACTAGTGTTTGCAACCACTAATTCAGCAATTAACCATGAAATTGGCCCAAATATCAAACACTCATAGTCAATCTAGCCCTAAAATACAAGACCCATCAATTACCCACACTAGGGTTGAGCCACAACCCTAGCTTATGGGTGTAGCTAGTCATAATTAAAGAAGAAAAGCAAGAAATAGATGAAGAACAACTCATATTAATTAATCACTAAGGTAAATAATAAGATTCAATGATGAAAAGTAGATAAAATTGCCCAAAATGGCTGAGAAAGTCGAACCCACGAGTGCAGCTATGTTACAAAACTATCTGATACCATAAAAATGGAAAAAGAAGCTATTTATACTAAGCTGAAAAATCTGAAAAAATACCCTTACGGGTTCGTGCGGACAGCACAAAATGGAGTACTGCCGCACTAGGGCTCTGATCTTGAAAATACAGCTCTCTGAACTCGGGCAATGTGGACCGCACAGAATGGACTGCGGCCGTGGAGGCTCCTAGTGCGGTCCGTACAGAATGGACTGCAGACCGCATTGGCTTGGAACTTCATATCTGGCATCTCTCTGATCCTTGGGTCTGCGGATCGTACTAAATCGAGTGCGGCTGCATTAACTCCAGTGTGGACCACACAATACCTAGTGCGGTCGCATTTTGCCTGGAAATCAACCTCTCTAAATCTCCTAGTGCGGACCGCACAGAATGGTGTGCGGCCGCGCTGGGCCTGTTTTGCCTGAGCTTGTCTTGTTTTTAACACTTGTGGAAGTTTCACTCCTTTTGAGCTGATCTTTGATATCTTGTCACTTTGTTGATCAAACCTGCAATCAAGCACAACTCGTGAGACTTTTGGGACTATTTTGTACAAATTCCTAATCAAAACATATGCAAGAAGGAGTATAAAAGGTATCAAAATCCCTAGTTATTAGATTGCCACGTCAAACCGGGGTATGAAGGTATGCAGCAGTGTATAATTCGAGTCCCCTTTTGAGCAGAGGTATATAATCCGAAGAGCTTTTCACGAGCAAAAAAAGTCAACCCCCGTATGTCATCATTTGGAGCAAATAACGGTAGCGACAGCAGACGCAATAACAACCTTAACAGTAGTGTAACAGCATAGTCGAGCTCCGACAAAGGTCCACGACATGGCCTATCGAAACAATGCCAGATGACCTTGAAGCCGTAGAATCCGAATATGGTGATCAACACCCCCATTTATAAGGGGAAACGACATGGCCATCGAGGCTTTGGAAGACTCACAGCGGACGCAATTACTACATTCTTGAAGAACCGAATCGACGGCGGTACTTTCGCCTTGGAGGACGGGAATCGACAATGCATTGAATAATGTCAAATACACAAGTCCATGGGACATCTAGCTTGTCGCAAAAACTCGCGCCACAGGTTGCATCATCGGTATGACATCACCGCGAGAAGCTCATGGAGTCAGGTGTCAGAATCATTTCCCATTGATTAATCGTGGCAAAAGAATAAAATTATTAGCTATAAGTATATATTTTTTGTGGCAAAATATTTTATTAATATAGCTACTTCATAAAATTATTGTAGCAATAAGTACTAATCCTTAGCCACGAAATATGTAAGTTTGCAGCTAACTTTTAGCTACGCTACTTTTAGCTACGGATGCTACGAAAAAAATTATTGTGGCTAAAGTGTTTAGCCACGGAAATTTTCATGTTTAGCTACAACGTAGTTTGTAGCTGTATATGTATAATGTTGTAGTGAGCCATGAAAACAGTGGGCTTTTCCATGATTTCCTGCAAGTTTTCTCAACATCCTTTTCAAAATTGTTCTTTCCCAATTCCACAGGACGTGGAGGCGTGACACCAAATTTTTCCCCTTCTGATCCATGATTTCTTGCTTATGTCAAGAACTATGAAATTGTGCAGATCGTAAATCACCGACACAGATTTTCACAACTCACCACTAAAGTTTTTGAGTTTTTGTCCGATTATAGCTTCTTCTTTTTTTCTTCAACAATTTTTTTTAATAATATCCACCATTGTTAGGTTTTCTGCAGAATACCCACTAAAACACTCAATTTTGAAACGCCATCTTTCTATTTGCAAATCACTCAAGAGGAACCTGTATTTGCAGGTTCATCAGCAACCATTGAAGCCGAAAGGAGAACAAAAATATGCAATGACCCCAATTATAGATGTATTTATATGTATTTGAGTCCTCATACATTGATTTTTAGTTTCTACAGTGGTTTTCTCTTCTTATATTTAGATATATTTATATGTTTTCGATAAGGCATACACTGATTTTTATTTTGCACAATAATTTTTGATTGTTGTATTTATATGTATTTTAGTTCTTACAACAATATTTTTAAATACATTGGTAGTTCTATCATTTTGTTGTTATTCATCAATTAGTTATGTATTCAATTTAAATGTATTCATCTGTATTTTAAATCTAACTGTATCCATATGCGTTTAAACAACAATATAGTGAAATACAGTAAAATACCCTCAATACAAATAGAAAATCAATGAACACAACCAATGAAATATACTTAATAAAGTAGTAATACCATGTATTAGGAATAAATAAAATATTGTGAATACAAAAATAAACTTGAATACATTGAACGCAACTGTTAGATACAACAGAATACAAGCATTAGGCTTATTATGAAATATGCAGGCAGTAGGTTACTATTATAGGTTGTATCCGGCATAAATACATGATGTATTCATATACAGAAAATTGAATTTCAAAATATTTCTGTAGATATGATATATAGGGATTTTAACCGCTTATTTGCTCTCTTTTACTTGCGTTTTAGCTCAAAATGCTTAAAGGTATTCTCGAAAACTAACGAAATGTGCTTACTTGCAAGAATATTGGGAAACGAGCCAACAGAGTCAAAATCAACTCATAAAGGAGTCAAAAATGAACAAAACCCAAAGCTTGGCAAAGAGGCTAGCAGTGCTGCCGCAGAGTGAGATTGAGAGAGGAGGTTTTAGCCAGTTCAGACAGCACGAACCGCACCAAAAATGTGCAGCCGTAGGACCCAACATGTAATATGTCAACCAATTAATTATCATATCCCAAATAAGCAATGAAACATATTTCGTAGTCTTTATCGTGGGTAAGGAACTCAAGTGGTCATACTTTAATTAAAGGCATAACATAGGAATAGCAAGTACGAGTGTGTGTTCATTAATATACGTGTGACTACGTCTAAGCAAATATAACAATCTTACTTACTTGAGTCTCCCGAGCCAAAGCTATGGTTTACACCTGACGACAAATCATGTAGACTATCCTAGCCTCACATTTCAACAAAGCATGTCATATCACATCTGCAATATTATCACAAGCCATCTCTGCCCAACTAATATCGAGTTCACAACATCGCATACTAATAGAAAAAAATCGAATCTAGACTTCAAACTTAAACAAAGTTGCATTATAAGAAAAGAAAGAAAGAGAAGTTTCCTAGATTCTCTGTAGCCTCTCTAAGATAATTATGGACATCATTATACCTATCTACAAGATTCTACTAGATATTTGCTCATGAATCGTAGAAACTATGAACCTAGATATTCGATACCTGTGTGTGTCACAACTCAAATTCCACCAAGTCGTGATGGCATCTAATGCAAATCTCTAGGTAAATTATATAACTAACATATAACACAACTTAACTAAAAATTATCAAATAAATAATATAATAAGAATGCAAAAATTAGCATAACTCTCCACAAGAACTGGTAGTATAAGTTATAACCCATTAAAACTAAGAAATACAATATAGGTGTGAAGAAAATACATCATCTATTTGATATATACATAAAAAGAAGTACAAGTCTTAAACTACCATAAACAAAATTGTAGCTTACAACTGAAATACGGGTACATCTTTAATGCTAGCCTTCAGCTGCCACAACAACTCAGCTCTAAGATTTGCACGCAAGGTGCAGAAGTATAGTATGAGTACAACCGATCTTATGTACTCAGTAAGTATCAAGACTAACCGCAATGAAATAGTGGTAAGGTTTAGTGAAAAGATACTCATTGTATTTAACCGGTGCATACTAATAGAGAAATAGCCAAGAAACAACCAATTGGAACAACAAATATCAATAATAAGGTGATCAATCAAAAAGGAATGTAATAAGTGTGCTTTTCCAAAAACTAGGTCAAAAGCATATATAAATGTACCAGATCGCATATAAAGGAGATGTGCACCACGCTACTCGAATACTTTTACATGAATGTAGAGTGTCTACGCATGATAAAGTCTCAGCTTTACATTAATTTCAAATAGCATTTATATGAATTCTTACATGAGTCTATAATGTCTATACATTATGAAGACTCAACATATAAATCAATCCAATATTCTGCAAGTGTCCATCAATCCATATGTAGAATGCATGAATATGCATAAAAACTTCCTATCCCTCGGGAAAAAGAAGGTGTGACAGTTGGCATTCTGAACTTCATATGTTACAAACCTAGTTCTTGCATTAGCCATATATCACATATGCGCACCAGTCTAATAGTATAGAAACATGTTCATGAATCCGGTTCTTTCAACACAGTAGATTAGGTTTGTTAATCATCAAAATATATTCGTGCTTAACTCAACATGCATCAAACAGAAGGCTGCTGGAAACCCCAATAATCTAAGAAGTGACTATGCATCATAAGATCTATTTTGTTTAGTTTTTGCTACTCTCGTTTAAATGAGTATCTTGCTCCTAAGATATAAATAATGTAAGCGATCAGATCATAGTAATCATGTATATCATAAGGAAGCCAATAAAGAAAATTTTGCATGACGATAAATAGTGACTAACAATTGAGTTTGCTTGGTATTGCAGCGCTTCATCATTTTTTAACCTCTCACGGATTTGCTGCTGTTTGAAGATGCCAAACTGCTGTAACTGTAATTTGTATAACTGCTGCTCATCCATCAGTTGTTCAAGTGCTGCAGCAATTTCATATGTAAATGCAGTTGTTATAACTTAAAATGTCCTTCCTGTTTGAGTTGCTCTTGTACCTCATGTACTTGTTATCCTAGATTTCCAAAGTAAAACTGTATTTCTTGTTGTACAAAAAGCTTCTGGTCCCCATGCTATTGCTGCTAATTATACTACTCCAACAAGCCAACAAATAAAAGTGGAGTGGTATCATGTTTTGGTAATGCAATACCGATCTTATCAAATTAATGCATTGAGTATTATCGTGTGAAAATGAGATTCTTCTTTGTAACACTCGTTTGGACAATCGGGAAGGGAATGATTCATATGAGACTCAATCCTTGACGTCAAAGATGACAAGTACAGGCATAAACCTAACTATTACTCCCTCCCTCCCAATTTACGTGGCGTTATGTTGATATCGAGAGTAAAACTTCCTTACTTTAACCGTGAATTTGGACGCATAATTTTAAGTTTTCTAAAAGAAAATTTACATATTTGACAACAACGTTAAAAGTACAATAATCGCAATAATTAACAATTTCAAATATTTAAAAGATATACTCCTTCCGTTTCAAAAAGATTGATACTAATTCCTTATTATTCTGTTTCAAAAAGATTGACACGTTTCAATATTTTTTTAATAGGAAGCACTTATAACCACATAATGACAGATTTCAGATCACAAATTTCAAAAAAATTATTTATGCCCATTGGATTGGCTTATTTTAAGTGCTTTTAAGTCAATAGTTTTTAAGTCATTTCGTAGTGTTCGTATATAAAGTAAAAAGGTGTTTTTAAGCACTTGTTTTTAAGCTAAAATGACAAAAATAAGTCAAAAGCCAAAAGTTAGAATTCCTAACTTATGACTTAAAAGCTATTTTGGCTTAAAAATCATTTAAAATAAGTTCATCCAAATGGGCTCATAGTCATACAAATGTTATAGCTTATTTAATTAAGACCAAATATCTCAAAAGTCTTTAATTTTTTTATAAAGTTTGTGCCAAGTCAAACTACGACATTCTTTGAAACAGAAGGAGTATAAAAAGGTTACGATTAAAATAAATTTATTTGACTCTTGAAATTCGAACACTAACTTCTAGTTTGCAAGTATGGTGGATGGATAGGTTCCCACCCTAATTAAAAAATCTTGGTTTCAAATCCTTGGAATGGAGAAATCTCTAGTAAGTAGATGTTTCCCTTCTAATAGACTGCACCGTGGTAATCTAAATTAGTTGAGTACAATGAGTTCAGGATAGAGGATGGGAAAAAAAAAACTCTCAGCAATGAACCTTGTATATATTAATTACTTCCCTCGTGTTTTCCTTTGTCCTTTTAGAGGTAAAATCAATTACTAACAACTAGCGGCTTAAGAAGATTAAGGGAGAAATAAAATCCAAATTTAAATACAGTGAGAAGATTAATGCACTGCTATCGTCTTGAGCACTTGCTGTTGTGTTCGGCCTTCTACTTTCCAGAAATGGACACTCTCTTTGATTTTAGTGGAAAATAAGTATATGACGTATGACTGTTTGGACATTTTTTGAAGTGTCAAATGGTATGGGATCCCAGAAAAAGAAAAAAAAAAAGGTATAGGGCCAGCTAGAATTGTCTTTGTTTCCCAAAAATGGGTTCTGAGATTGCATTTGCGGAAAGTAAATGGTCCAGCTAGCGGCAATGGCGTTATTTTCTGTTCTCTTCTTATATACGTTAGGCAGGCTTAAATAGACCTAAGTCTTGTTTTAGAGGGATATTAATAAAACGACGAGCTACCTTCATAGGATTTGCATCAAAATTTTACTAATTTTAAAGAGCGATTTTAGGTTACAACTCAATAACCAAAATGATTAACTCTAGTACCTTAATACCCTACAATCAACCTAATTGTAACTAAACTTTAGGTTACAACTCTATAACTAAAGGATAACTCTACCTTAATCCCTTTCAAGACTATTAAAAACTAATCTAGAAAGCTAAACAAACTCTTCACAATTGTTCATCTACATTTACACTTTTTTAAAAGCAAAATAGGTTAAAATCTAAGAACAATTAACCCAATCCAAAATAACTAAAGAACTTGGGCAGCTTTGTCTTCTAAACCTAGTTCTTAAATTGAGCAGCTTTAATTTCGGAAAGCACATTCTTGCTATGAATATTGTTTTCCTTGTATGATTCTCTTATTTGCGCGAAATAACATTAACTTCAATAGGAGTAATGTGATGCTTTACTGATAGAATCCGAGTTCTAGTATCATGAACTCGGATTCATACTCATGCAGCCGAAGAATTGAAAGATCAAGCAAGGTTATAGAGAGAGAAAGTAGAGAGAAGGAAGAGAAGAAGACAATCCTCTGTATTAACCGACTGAAAACTATAAAATGTACAGTGTTTAACTAATATAACCACTTTTATGGTGGTTAGTGGAATGAGCATGTGTAATGACAAAAATACCCATGCTCTCTATTTTATACTATACACTAAACTACCCTTCTCTCAATACTCCCCCTCAAACTGGTGGGTGAAAGGCATCAAACATACCAAGCTTGAATAAGAGAAGGTGATGTTGAGTAGTAGATAATCCTTTGGTGAGAAAGTCAGCCAGCTGCTGAACAGAGGAAACATGATGAGGAAGTATGAGCCCAGACTTGATCTTTTCGCGTACAAAATGGCAATCTAACTCATTTACTTAGTACGTCCATAGAAGATATGATTATTAGCAATTTGGATCGTTGCCTTATTATCACATAACAAGGACATGGTTTAGTAATAGTGAGTCCCAATTCTTGCAACAGTCCAATGATCCAAGTTACTTCAGCTACTGCTGCTGCCATGTTCCTGTATTCCGCTTCTGCAGAGCTCCTGTTAACAATGTGTTGTTTCTTGGACTTCCAGGAAATGAGTACTTCTCCTAACTTGATAACATAACCAGTGACTGACCTCCTTGTGTTAGGACAAGAGGCCCAATCTGAATCACAATAAGCAGTCATACTAGTGATATGTTCAGCTGGCAGCAACGCACCCAATCCAGGACATCCTTTGAGATATATAACCACTCTAAAAGCTGCCTCTAAATGTGATTATTTAGGTCTTTGCATGAACTGACTCAAGCTCTAAACTGCAAAGCTAATATCTGGCCTGGTAATAGTAAGATAAAGAAGCTTTCCAATCAATTGTTGATAAGCAATGGCATTTTCAAGTTTTGGATCATTTGTATTTCCCACATAAGTATCATACTCAACAGTGGTCAACTTTTGATTTAGCTCAAAAGGTGTTCCAGTAGGTTTACATTCACTTAACCCTACTTGAGAAATAAGCTCTAAAGACTATTTTCTTTGATTAAGCAATGTTCCCTTCTTGGATCTCATAATCTCAATTCCAAGAAAGTATCTCAACTCCCCCAGATCCTTCACTTTGAATCGATTGTGTAAGGTCATTTTTGCATTTTCTATTAATATGGAATGACTACCAGTAATGAGTAAATCATCCACATATATGAGAATCACCATTAAACCATCTCTTTGTCTCTTAGTAAATAAAGAGTGATCAAATCCACTCTGTTTGTATCCACCATCTATTAAAGCTTTAGTAAGCTTAATGCTCCATTGCCTGGAAGCTTGTTTGAGGCCATATATGGACTTGAGAAGTCTGCATACTTTAGTGTCCCCCTGATTAGTGAACCCTTGAGCCATACTCATGTAGGCTTCCTCATATAAATCTCCTTGTAAGAAAGCATTGTTAACATCCATTTGGTATAGAGGTCACCCTTTGGAAGTTGCTATACTGATAACAAGTCTCACTGTCACCATTTTTGCAACAGGTGAGAATGTGTTATGATAGTCAAATCCGTCCTTTTGGTTGTATCTTTTAGCAACCAAATGAGCCTTAAACCTTTCTACTTCTCCATTTGCTTTGTACTTGACTTTGTAGACCCATTTAGAACCAATAACTTGCTTTTCTTTAGGAAATTCAGTCAGTTCCCAAGTCTTGTTGTCCTCAAGTGCTTGTATTTCCTGGTTCATTGCTTCAACCCATATGTCATCTTGAACTGCCTACTTAAAGGAGTTTGGTTCAATGCATGCTGAAAAAGACCTCAAATAGAGTTGATATCTTGTTGATAGATTCCCATAATGTAGACTTTTGGATAGTAGATAAAGACATTGATTAGAAGTGTTCTTGGTTGTCACATAGTCTTTTAGCCAAATAGGAGGTTTTGAGATTCTCCCTCCTTTTTTAACTTCATGAGATGTTTCCTGAACTGGTGATTGCTGAAGGAATGGTTCTGATGGTTGTAAGGGGATTGGTGGTGGTTCTTCTAAATTGGCTTGTGAAGTATCTGCATCTGTTGAGGATGTCTTTCTTAGGACTATGTCAGTATGATCCTCATGAGTTTCTGTTAAATCTTCAGCATGTGTAGTTAGTTCTTGAGTGCCAATATCATCAAGATTGGTTGTTGGTTCTTGTTCAATGCTTGGCTGGGCAGATTGTACCATCAATTCTGACTGCTGTGGAAATAAATCAGTAGAATCCACCTCAGAATTTTTAAATGGAAACATATCTTCTCTAAAGCTAACATCCATGTTAACTAGAAAGACCTTTCTTTCTAGATCATAAAGTCTGTACCCCTTTTGAGTTGTTGAATACCCTACCAGCACACATCCATTTGCCCTTGGACTGAATTTATCTCCTCTTGGAAGGTTGCTAGCATAATAGAGTCAACCAAACACCCTAAGATGCTTTATGTAGATGGCTTGTTATATAGAAGCTCATGTGGTGATCATCCTTTTAAAATAGAAGTAGGCCATTTGTTAAGTAGGTACACAGCAGTCTTAACACACTCTCCCCAAAATCTATTAGGAATTGAACTTTGGAACTTCAGAGCTCTAACTACTTCTAGAATATGTCTGTGTTTCCTCTCTACCACCCCATTCTGTTGAGGTGTGCAGGGAAAAGTACTCTGATGAATAATTCCTAATGAAGAAAATAGTTCATTGCAATTGGAGTTGAAGAATTCAGTGCCATTGTCAGATCTCAATGTCTTAACAGTTACTCTAAACTTATTTTTGACTATTGAAAAGAAATTTTTCAAGACAACTATTACTTCACTCTTTGATTGCAACAAACATATCCAAGTAAATCTACTGTAATCATCTACCACTGTAACAAAGTATTGCTTCCTATCATGAGTAGGTGCCCTATGAGGTCCCCATACATCTACATGAATAAGCTGGAAACTACTAACAGTATTATTACTACTAGATGGAAATTTGAGCTTGCTTTGCTTAGCCAAGGGACATATATCACAGCTGTGTTGTACTTTGCTGTCCACTGAGTTCTTTAACTGTTGAATATGCTGCATTGCTTTTGTTGAAGGATGTCCTAGTCTCATGTGCCAAAAAACTGAATTATTTGTATTGTTGGTAACCATTGCTGTTATAGGCATTGATCTCCTCTGCAAAAGGTATAGTCCACATGATTCCTTACCAATCCCAATCACTTGCCCATTATAAAGACTCTGCAGCACACAGAAGTCAGGGAAGAACATTGCAACACAACATAGTTCTTTGGTCAATTTTGAAACTGACAATAAATTGAACTTAAAGTTAGGAATATGTAAAATATCCTTCAACACTTGGTTGTCCAATATAGAAACATTTCATGTATGAGTTATTTGACACTTATTCCCTGTTGGCACTTGCACTCCATTATCATTGTGTGTATTACAATCCTTAACATCATTCATAATCTCCTTATGAAAGATAATATGATGTGAGGCTCCTGAATCTAATATCCATTCACAATCAAAAGCATTTGAATAATGCATTTATACCTGCCATAAGTGAGTGACAGTCACATATGTCTTGTTTGTTCAGAAGATTCAACAGTTGCTTGTATTGATCCTCTATAAAAAAAAATCCCTTGTGTGGACTGTGTGCTTGGTGCATTCTCCTTTTCTACTGTAGCAACATTAGCATAAGGCTTGACTCCTTGTATTGATGCTTTCTTCTTACTCTTGAAATCCGGAGAATATCCTATAATTTTGTAACAGTTCTCCTTAAAGTGACCCTTATACCCACAGAAATCACAAATCAAGCCTGGCCTTTTTGCCTTAAATCCCTGATTGAATGTCTGATTCTTTCCAACCAGCATAGTCAAAGTATCATTATTAGGCTCCTCTGCTCCAAGAGTTCTCTTACTCTACTCTTGTACGACCAAGACATATGTCTGATTAACCGTCAAAACAGGTGTTTTAAGTAACACCTGACTTTTCACATAAATATAACTTTCATTCAGACCAACTAAAAACTGTAAAAGTCTTAGATTTCTGAATTGTTCAATAAAAGGCCTCGTCTCCTCACAATCACATCCAGGTCCGGCCGCTAACAAATCCATTTTATCCCATAGATCTTTCATTTTTGAGTAATAAATAGTGACTGAATCAGTACCTTGAGTTAACGACCCTATCATCTTCCACAGTCGATAAGTCTAAGTTAGATTCGATTTATCAAATCATTCCTTAAATTCTCCCAAACTTTTGACGCATTTGATGCATAAATGATACTAGGTTGCAATTCCACCGCCACTGTTTTCTGATCCACGACAGCACTACAATGTTACACCTCTCCCATTTATTTGCCAATTCACCTTTGAAAGAGCTTTTTGCACAGGTTCCTGCTATGAAACCTAATTTATTTTTCACCAATAATGTCGTTCGCATAGCTCGACTCCACAGACCATAATTTTCTGGACCTATGAGTTTTATTTCGACTAACGCTACACCAGGCGTGTCCGATTCTCTCAAGTACAAAGGATGATTGTGATCAATCCGAGAAACTTCAACCACTGGTTCTCTAATGGAAGCAGCTTCAGCAATGGCTTTCTACTGAAATTTTGAAGAATTTTGTCCTAAATTCTGATTGATCGCTCTAATACCATGATAGAATCTGAGATCTAGTGTCATGAACTCGGATTCATACTCGTGCAACTGAAGAATTGAAAGATCAAGCAAGGTTATAGAGAGAGAAAGTAAAGAGAAGGAGGAGAAGAAGACAATCCTCTGTATTAACTGACTGAAATCTATAAAATGTACAGTGTTTAACTAATATAACCATTTTCACGGTGGTTAGTGGAATGAGCTTGGGTAATGACAAAAATACCCCTGCTCTCTATTTTACACTATAAACTAAACTACCCTTCTCTCAATATTTACATAAGAGTGAGGTTGACCGAATCATTTTATCCATTTTTACTTCAAGACCTAAAATAATGGGTCACTTCTTAAGAAAAATAAACCATAAAAGAATTCTATATTCTTTTCTTAAAACACTACTAGAAATCCAAAACAGACCAAAGTTGGTCGGTAATGGCCAATAACCATCTAAAATGCGAGCATTTACGTGTGGACGGTATTTTGAATGAAAACCGACAGAAATTGATTGGTTTCTTGAAAAATAAATTTTGCGAGACTCAAAAATAGTTTCCCATATTTTTGCGCCAAAGAAAACCGATCAAAGTTGGTCGGTTTCGTAAAAAAATTAAAAAATAAAATATTTTGAAAAACGGACCAACTTTGGTCGGTTTTTTGACCGCCCAAAGTTGGCCGGTTGACCTTGGTCATAGTGAAATACTCATTCACATATGTGAGCACGTGATTTTTTTCCTATATGTATTACTCTAACAAATTCAAAACAAAATAATTTCTGTCAGTGTTTACAATTTTGTCGGATTTTGTGGCATTTTCTGTTAATTATTTGCATTTTATTTGTGCATTTTAATTGATGAGAAAATACCAAAAATAAGTTGCATTTGCATTTAGGATTTAATTTTACATTTTAGGATTAATAGAAAAATTAATTATTTTATAAAAAATAGGAAAAATCACAAAAATAGTTTATTTTGCACTTTTAATTTTAATGTCGAATTTTGGTAGTTTTTTCCTTTTATTTTGATTTTTAATTATTGGTAGTAACAATTATTAGGGTTAATTAATTTAATGTGGTAGGATAATTTGGTTTAGGATTCAATTTAAGTTTTAATTTCAATTTTGGAAAAGAAAAAGATTTTTGTTAAAAAGAAAAATGAATTGGAAAAAAGGAAATAATGAAAGGAAATTTGGGTCAAAATCAATCCAAATCCCCAGCCCAAACCTACATCATCAGCCTACCCACCCCAATCACGCAGAAACCCGGCCCAAAGCCGCCTCACCCGGTCCAAATCCCCCAATTAATTCAAACGACGTCGTTTCTTCTTGTTGATCTGGATTGTTGATCTCAGTTGATCAAACGGTCCAGAACTCAGCCTTCACCTGATATAAATATGTCCTAATGCCCTATCCCCCCTCATTTCATCGTCCCAAACACCTCGTCTATCAGAAAGCCAGGCTTAACCCTAGCTAAGCCGCCCCTAAATCCACCATCATCCGGTGGCGGCGCCACCTCCAAACACCACCAAAATAACACCCCATGACCCATCACTCCCCTCTTTCTAAATTCCGGACCAATTTCCTTCGAATCTACCCAGAACTTCTCGAATTTTGATTTGAAGAGAAGAACCCTAAAATACCAAAGTCCAAATCAACGAGTGTGCTGAAGGTTTCAGACTGTAACAGACTTTAGTCGCGTATTTCCACATGAAAATACACGATTAAGGGCTATTTCGATCAGGATTTTGAAAAGCCCTACAAAGTTTGTCGAATCGGTTTCTGGCTGATGTTAGGTATCTTCTTTGTTCGTTTTGTTTATTTGTTTATCTTTTCTTGTGTGTTTCTGCTTCATCTCCTCTTCTGGGTTTTTGTTTAGTTGTTCCGAAGTTTTGTTATTCATGCATGACTAGTTCAGGATTTTTTTTCCTCTATTTATGTCAGTTAGTAGTAATTTGGTTTAGGGTCTTAGTTTTGAAAATTGTTCCAATACTTGGATGGTTCTGTCTCTCAGAAGCTCATAGAGTTTAGGGTTGTTAATGTACGAATTGGGCTTTAGTCTGTTGCTGACCCATTTGGCAAGTGTGGCTCGTTTAATTTGGTCTATATCCTTGGGTCAATTTGACCCGTTCGGATTTCTTGAAGTAATTTTTAGAATATAAAAGGGTAATTTGGTCAGTCTGCTTAAGGAATCTTGATGTAACTGATCGAAGGAAGCTTCCTGGAAGCTGGGGAGGACTACTTGGCAAGATATGAATTTGAACTAGGGGTATTAAGCTAAAATGAAAATTAAAAAGGGACCAAAGGGCAAAAAATAAACTCTTGAGGCTTGCCCTAGTTCCTTGCCTATAAAGGCATCTCTATCTTGCCTTTCAAGGCAGGGATTCAGGAGCTAAAATATAGACCCAAGAGACTTGAAAGAGAATAAAATTCTGGAAAACAAAAACAACTGAAACTTCTGCAGAAAATACTGTTTCATTGGTTTGAGCTTTATAATCTGAACTCCTCTTCTTCCTGAATTGATTTTCCTGATTGTTTGAGCTTAGAAATGTTTGAAACTTAGTCATTAGGGTTGGTTATGAGGTGAGCTGATTTAGTTGGGTGTTTGAGACTGGTTTCTGGGCTGCAGTACTTCATTTCTGGGTTTCGAACATGCTTTGTTGGTTTGTTTCTATTACTGGAACCTGTTGTTGATCCCTGCTGTCTACTACTGATTCTCCCTTTTTCTTATTTCATTTAATTCCAGGTATTCCCTGATTCTATAGGAGATGAAATGCAAGTATGAGAGCTATAATTACATGAAGATCCTCATGAATGAATACTGTTTTCCTTTTTAATCATCAATATTAGCTGTTTACTTGCAATTTCTGGAGTTTAGTGGTATATTGTAATGGCATTTAGTCTGATCTGTCCATTTTCATATAACAGTAGTGTGCTATTCCTTAGAAAACTCATTTTGCCTTTCGTTTGTGATGAAGCACCTGGTCTGATGGTTTGATTGTATGTAAGTAATTCAGGACATTTGGATCTTGTATATAGGGACTGTGATTTAAGCTATTCATTGTTTGTTATGCATATGTTCCAGAATGTGGTTAGACTCTGTTGAGTTTTAGTTTATCATCTAGTTTTGACTGAGATCAGAGTGCATTCGATTAAAGGGGGTGACTTCCTGCTTTGTGGGAATAAGACTTTATGAATACTAGTCTGATCGACATAAGTTTCTGGGTACTCAAGGTAATTAGGTGCATGCATTGGGTTGAGAGTGAATTTTTGATTTGTTTAGACATGCAAAAGTTTTCTATAGTAGGATAAGGTCAAAATGCATTACTCATATTGGTACAAGTTTAAAACTAAATCGAATATGTTGTCCGTTGATGAGAATTCCATTTGTCATTGCCTGCTAAGAAAAACTAGATCAAACATGTTGTTGAATATCGCTGGGTTTTGGCCTGCAAGGACTCGATGCTGAGTTCTCCACTCAGACCTGTTGGGGTTTCGAAATTGGGCTCAGTCCTGGGCCTAAGCTTAACAGCTTTTTCGAGTATGATTTGGGTCATAATTGCGGCCCAGTTACGCCCAGGCCTTTCTCTAGCTTTCCCGGCTCTGGACTTCACATAGGAAGCCCATTTGCGACCTTTGATTGTTAATCAAACGACCATGGGGAACTTTAACTTCATCGAGTATTAAATAATTCAGCCTTTAAAACAATTGAGCTGAACAATATTAATAACACCAATAGTCTATGGCCCTCATAATTTTAAAAATAAGAATTTTAGACAAATAACCAATTATCGTAGATTGCTTTAGGCACGTTTAATAGATTATCGTGGTTCTGGACACGTTCGTGTGACATGATTACGATCTTAAAAACAACACGAGGGATGCGTCCGCGCAACCTCAACCAATTTTTCTTAAATAAATAAATAAGGCATTATTAATTATGGACACGTTCGCGTGACATGATTTTTGACGCGCCAAAGGAAAAGAGTATACGTACACGTAACTCAGGCGTTCACGAATAATCAAGTGATTTAAAAGTAGTTAATAGACAAATGCACATAGGATCTAAAATCAGTAATTAAATAATTTTAATAAGCCAAGTATGATCAAAGCGACCGTGCTAGAACCACGAAACTCGGGAATGCCTAACACCTTCTCCCGGGTTAACAG
Organism: Nicotiana sylvestris; assembly: GCF_000393655.2. Classification (NCBI taxonomy): domain Eukaryota; kingdom Viridiplantae; phylum Streptophyta; class Magnoliopsida; order Solanales; family Solanaceae; genus Nicotiana; species Nicotiana sylvestris. Next base: position 61,640,290 of record NC_091061.1, on the reverse strand, counting down.
AATTTTTTACTCGGATTTTTGGTTCGCGGACTGCATTAAAGAGTCATATTTTCCTCGATTTGGGATTCAACCGATGACTTGGGACACCATAAATCTTCCAAGTGGCGACTCTAATTTTTTTAATAAATCTCGTTTCGATTGTCCTTTAATTGGAAAAACTCCATTGTATTTATACCCTTTAAGGGGTGTAGGTAAAAAGAATGTGTGACAGCTCTGGCGATTCTGCTGGAGATTTTACCCAGAATCTCTGGTTCAGGATTCAAGGATTTGAGCTTGTTTCATGATTTTTACTTGGCTTTATTTATTGTTCATAATATTGTATTCTCTGAACCCTTATGTTAATTGCTATCTGTTTACCGCTTTGATATTGTTGGAATTGTATATAATTGTCTTCTTACGCCACCCGTCTGAGTCTTCTGAAAAATGGTGCATACGTTCGCGTAGCCCGCTTTTTCTGTAGAAATTATACCAAATAGAACGAGGCTGGGCAAGCGACAAGGCCGGGTAGACTTCAGTGCTCCCGGTACGTCTCCCCCTCCTCGGCCCCAGTTGTCCGCTCGGGTACTCCAAGTCTAGACCAAAACCGCAGGATTTAAACCTAGAAAAATACAGCCTCATGTCGGATCCCTAGTAGGAACGTTTGTTTGCATAATGTGCATTTTGACTTTGGAGACTCAACACAGGGGTTGGGTCTGTCTAGGACAGTTGCACCCGAAACAAAAAGACCATCCTAATGCATCTTACTTGCTACTTGTGCATTTATTTTCTTCGGACTTGCATGCTGACCGGCTTACGAATATTGGGAAAAGAGGAATAGCAGTATGAGGGTAAAAGAGAGTTAATCGCCTGTTCTGAAAAAACCCAATGTCCAAATAGTGTCGAAACTCCGCCGAATTTTCAAGAAAATAAAAAGGGGGGAGAAAGAAAAAAAAAGAAATTTTTTGTTCTCAAATAGTATGTTTCATTTACCAACGAGATGAAAAAGAAAAAAGAAGAGGAAAAGTTTTTGTTTTCAAAAAACATTTTATTTGCCAATGAAAATAAAAAAAGAGGAGAGATTCTTGTTTTCAAAATAATTTGTTTTGTTTGACCAAACTAATCAGGTCTGATTCTCACCGGATATGGGATACGTAGGCAACCTACATAAGGTTCGGCCTTATTTTTGAAAAGAGAGAAAGGAAAACAAGAAAAGAGAGTCGGTGGTTGAGTGAATGAAATCTTGATGTTTGGTCGAAATAAACCGATCCAGCTTCGGCAATGTCCAAAACCATTCTTGCCGAGATAGCCTCAGAGTATTCTTCAGTTGTCGAAAGGCTATTTTCGTAAAAGAATGGACAAGTTTGTGAAGGGTCATAAAATAAATCCCCTCGGCCTCAAAATTCGCGTGAAATTGGGAAGGGGCCGCATTTGCAAAAACAGTCACTTGGCTAAGTTGGCATATAGGGGAAGAAATTATAGTTCTTTTCTTCTTTTCTTTTCCCTTTATTCTTCTTTTCTTCTTCAAAAAACTGTCCACTCGAGTTAGCCCTAACCCTAATCTTCCACAGGAACAAATGAATACCATCCAGGAACCGCCAGAAGTGGTCAGGGAACAGGCTTAGCTACACTTGCGTATGTGGTGGAATGATCTAGACGAAGATGGTAAGAAATGGGTGAAAAAGCACTTGGGTGCTCTTATAGACATCTTCGAAATCAAACTACGGGAAGATCTGATCAAAGCTTTGGTAACGCTCTGGGATCCTGTCCACAATGTCTTTCGTTTCTCAAATTTTGAGATCACCCCTACTTTGGAGGAGATAGCCGGGTACATTGAATTCGGATGGGATATGAGGAAGCAAAAACTTATATTTCCAAGGGCTCCATCGGTGCACAAGTTCTTTGACCTCCTGAATATTAGTAAATAGACGAATAAAGAACGTGTGAGCAACGGATGTTGTGCTTTCCATTTCTTATACTTCAGGTTCGGACATTCTACTGGTTTTGAAACGCATGAAAAGGGTCTGAGCAACAAACAAAACAAGGGCCTTTGGCAAATTCATCATCGGTTCGCATTTATTGTGGCATTCTTGGGGATCATAGTTTTTCCAAATGAGAAAGGAACGGTGGATATTCGTATGGATAGAATCGCACAAATCCTCACTACCAAGAAAGATCATACACTTGCCCCGCTAGTACCAACAGATATTTATCGCGCATCGACTGTATACAAAGCAGGGGCTCAGTTTTTTTAGGGTTGCAGTATCATTCTGCAAATGTGGTTGATCGCGCATCTTCGCCATCACCCCAGAATCATGAGTTACGGTTCGATCCCAAACAACTTCATCATTAGTTATGAGGAGAGGACAAAAGATTACAACGCACCAGAAGGATTTGAAGCATGGGTTTCTCACTTGAAAGCTCTTGACGCAGGTCAGGTTGAATGGACTATAGGATGGCTCCCGAGGACAGAAGCCATCTATATGACTGCTACCAAAGGATACCTGAGGATAATGGGCGTAAGGAGTATTCAACCATATGCACTGCAAAGGGTCTTAAGGCAATTGGGAAGGTATCAGGTCGTGCCTGAAGATGAAGATCTAAGCATCCAGGTCATAGAGTTGCATCCAGAAGCTGCATTGCCTGAGGCTGTAATTCAGCAGGATTGGAATAGCTGTCGGTATCTAAAAAATGGTACCCAGGTACCAGATATCGCTAAGGGGGAAGTAGATCCAAATTATGCTGCTTGGTTTGAGAAAATGTCTTATGTAAACAACGAGTCAGAGCCCGAGAGGCCCGCCAAAAGGCCTCATGTTCAAGCCTTTGATGATAAAATTCAGGAGAGGTTATCCATGGTCTGCGAGAATAATTGAGAAATGTCACCTTCAACAATGATTTGCAGGCACAAGAGGCCGAAGGTGAAAGGAGAAGATTGGTGCGAGAAAATGAGACCCTCAGAGATCAGGTTCGATAGTTGAAAATTGAAGCCGCGAACCCAGGCCGAAGCAGGAAAGACGAGAGGCTCATTTACAACCTCACTCAAAAGGTACGTGACTACGAAGATGACCTGCAGAAAGCTGAGTCTGAACTAGCAAAAGCACGGGCAAGGTTGGCTAAAAACGCTGAAGGGCGTGCAACTTTCATTCAACAGATGAAAGAAAGATATGAAAGAGGGGTCACAGGTTGGGAAAAGGCAATTGGCAACCTCGAGGGTAAAATGGCTAAACAAGCCAAAAAATTTAAAGCTGAAAGAGAACATTGTTACGCTTTAATGGCACGACTACAAAGAGACTTGCAACAACTCCAGGAACAGAACCAGGTAGCCGAACGAACTCCAGAAGCCAGAACCGAACAAATTGGGCATTTGTTACAAGAGAAGGGCGTCATAAGAGAGCGAGTCAAAAGGGTCGTCAACTATATCGCAATGAAGTGCAGTAGATGTGAGTATATGACGAGATCTATGTTCTTCGCTATTGTGATGATTTTTGTTCGCCGGGTAATGGAAGATCTCTACCACCTTCAGGGGGATTTAGCAAGTCAGCCCGCAGCAAGGCCGAATGACGCCCTGCGGGTCCCAGGGACAATTGAGGCATTGATGTATTTGTGATTTCTTGAGTCTGTGCTTTCTTTCCGCTAAAGTCTGCCAGTTGTTTTGGAGTCTGTATTTCTGTTATCAGAGTATGTGGGCTATTTGTTTTTAAGTTTGTATTTCGAGTCTGTTAGTTTCTTGCGAGTCTGTTAGTTTCAGTCTTTGTAATAGCGTTTTTTTATGACAATTGAAAATCCCAAAATGCTTTTACTTTATTTTGCACTTATCCCCAAGAACTACACTTGGTCTGATTCATGCGGGGTCATGATACGTAGGCAATCTCCATAGGATTCGACCGTAACCAAATAAAAGAGAGAAAGAAAGAGCAGAAAAACAAGAAAGGAAAGAGAGAAAATAAAAATCAAGGGAGAATAAAAACAAAGAGAGAATGAAAGGAAAGGAAAAGAAAAGAAAAGAAAAGGGGTTGTTTGCAAGGAAAAGGCCGGGATGACGCATGCAACCAATCAAATACATAATAGAGATGGTTAACTGTTTAGGTGCATTCATGCCCAATGTGCGGTTACCAATCTGTTAAAGCCTAATAGCTAACAAGGTTGTTTGTTTGATGTATTAAGTCCAGGCAGGTGGTTAGTTGACTGGTATTCTGTCAACTCACTCTTACAACACCCGATCGAAAGACAGGCTGAATATGTTCGACCAGGAACCGGAAACCAGTATTGTCGACCCATCAAAAGAGGTGGAAGAAATGGACGTTAATGCAATGAGGGAAGAAATGTATAAGCTGAAACAACAGATGGCTGAAATGTACCAAGTTTGGGCGAAAGGGCATCCACCACCAGTTTATCCCGCCAATCCTGCTTATATCCCACCATCAGCCCAACCTCTGGAGCCTTCTACTGTGAACTCATCTCCAGCCTTTACCCTCTAACAACAATGCCATGGCACCACTTCTCATACTTCTCAAGCTCCACCCCCCAAACAAGTCTCGTACCCTCCCCCACCAATTACACATGTGTTTGTGGCAGCTCCGCCTGCTACATTACACAAATCTTCCAGTGAACCCCTGTTTCAAACTCACAACAACCAGTACTATCCCCCTGAACCCACCTTCAAAGTTCCAGAACCATATCCTTACACTCCTCATCTTGATATCCCGGTAGAGACCGAGAAACTGCCCAAAAATCCCGAGCATAAAGAGATGATTAGAAAGGTCAAAAGCTTAGAGCAATCGTTCCGAGATATGAAGGGGCTGGGAGGCCAAGTAAGTGTGGCCTATAAGGATTTATGTCTGTTCCCAGATGTTCAGTTGCTAGCAGGGTTCAAAATGCCCAAGTTTGATCTGTACGATGGGCATGGCGACCCGGTAGCACACTTAAGAGGATTCTGTAGCAAGATGAGAGGAGCAGGTGGAAGAGACGAATTGCTGATGGCATATTTCAGCCAAAGTTTGAGTGGGTCGGCGCTATAATGGTACACCAGACAAGATCATAGCAGGTGGTATACATGGGACGATTTGGCCCAAGCCTTCGCCTGTCATTTTCAGTATAATCTTGAAATCATCCCAGACCGTCTGTCATTGACGAAGATTCAGAAGAAGCCCGGTGAAAGTTTTCCAGAATATGGGTTCCGTTGGAGAGAGCAAGCAGCGAGGGTTGACCCCCCGATGAAAGAAAGTGAGATGGTTGATTATTTCTTGCAGGCTTTGGAGCTCACTTATTTTGGTCATTTGGTGTCAGTAGTGGGCAAGTCCTTTAATAAAGTTGTGAAAATGGGAGGCATGATTGAGGAGGTACTCAAGTCCAATAAGATCATGAGTTACTCGACAATCAAAGCAACCACCCAGGCCATTCAAAACGGTACTGGGGTGTACTCGGAAAGAAGAAGAAAGAGGATGTTGCAGCGATCGAGTCGACAGCTTGGGGTGGATCCAGGAACCTTCCACCATTCTACAACCAGCCTTGACCCTATCCCCAAACATACCCCCACACTCCATATAGCCCACCACAACACTACTACCCACCGCCAGATCCCCATTTATCTGTCTATCACGCACAAACCTATACCCAACCTCCCGCTCATGCACAATGGTGTGCGCTAGTTCCACAGAGTCCCTACCAAGCTCCACAAAGTACCCATCCACCCCCAAAAGCCTACAAAAACCCTCTTGGAATAGGTTTTTGACCTAATCAAGCCTTTAAGAATGAGAGGTTGCAGAAGCATAAGACTTTCACTCCATTGGGAGAATCATATATCAGCCTATTCCATAGATTGAGACAGTTGGGTATGTTGAATCCGATCGAGGCCAAAATGTCGAATCCCCTTCCCAGAAATCTTGATCGCTCGGTGAATTGTGAGTATTGTTCAGGGGCCCTGGGCCATGACACAGAGAAATGCTGGAAACTAAAAACAGTTGTACAAGAGCTCATTGATACTCATCGGATCGAGGTTTAGGCCCCAGAAATATCAAACATCAACCAGAATCCGCTACCAGCTCACCATGAGACCCATATGATTGAGTTGATACACAAGGGAGGGGAGGCTAAGAAACCCTTGCATACGGTGATGATGATCCGCTCTAGTGAAACCAGTTCAAAGAAAAATGTAACCAATAGGAAATCAGTGGTCTAGTGGAAAGAGGTAGACAACAAGCAAACTGTGGTAGCCGAGAAAGGGTCGTCAAGTACTATTACAGTGAAATCGGAGAAAGCTAAAGTGGTGGTACCAGGGGTTACAAGTAAACCTATCGTGGTCGTGAAGGGTGCTCGCACAGAGCCTGTTATTATAAAACCAGTAACTCAGCTTCCAGTGATCAGCAGCAAGGCGGTCCCGTGGAATTATGAACGAGTGACAGTAACTTACCAGGGGAAAGAGGTTAGAGAAGAAGTGTGTGAGACCCGTGGTTTGACTCTATCGGGGGAGATGATTTGCCCCCGAAGAGTTGAGAAAAGCTAAAACTTCTAAAGACAATCCAGTGCCGGTGAAGAAAGTTGTGTCCGAGGAAGAAGCAGAGGAATTTTTGAAAAAGATGACAGTACAGTACTATTCCATTGTGGAGCAGTTGAGGAAAACACCGGCTCAGATCTCGCTATTGTTATTATTTATCCATTCCGACGAGCACCGTCGGGCTTTGATCAAGATCTTGAATGAGGCTCACGTTCCTGACAAAATCTCAGTAAACCACTTGGAAAAAATAGCTAACAAAATATTTGAGGTAAACCGAGTCACTTTTTCTGATGATGAGTTACCCGTGGAGGGTACCTAGCATAATACAGCCCTCTATCTGACGGTGAAATGCGAAGATTCCATGGTTACTCGGGTACTAGTTGACAACGGGTCTAGCGCGAACATCTGTCCTCTCTCCACATTGAACAAGCTGCAAGTGGAGGATGAAAGAATTCACAAGAACAGTATTTGCATTCGGGGATTCGACGGTGGAGGGAAAGATTCAGTCGGGGACATAGTGCTTGAGCTCACAATAGGGCTAGTTGAATTTACTATGGAATTCCAGGTGCTCGATGTGGCTGTTTCGTACAATCTGTTGTTGGGACGACCCTGGATCCATGCAGCCAAAGCAGTCCCGTCTACTCTGCATCAAATGGTCAAGTTTGAATGGGATCGACAGGAAATTGTTGTACACGGCGAAGATAATTTGTGTGTGCCCAACGGTGCCATTGTTCCGTTCATAGAGATTGACGATGACAAGGGACCATGGGTTTATCAGGTTTCCGACACAGTATCGGTAGAGAAAATTCTGGAAGGAAAGTTCGTGCCAACTCCAAAAATGGCTGCGGCATTAGTCATGGTAGCTGTCGAAATGTTGAAAAACGATTTCGTACCGGGCAAGGGTTTGGGTACATCTCTACAAGGTATTGTGCAGCCAGTCTCCCTTCCAAGGAATCTAGATACTTTTGGTCTGGGGTTCAACCCTACCGTTGTAGACGTGAGAAGAGCTAGGAAAATGAAAAAGAAAGCATGGGCATTGCCAAAGCCAGTCCCGCGTCTGTCTATGTCATTCATCAGGTCGGGTACGAGAAAGCAACTGTTGATAGAAGTCCCTAGACCACTGATTGGAGCCGATGGAGACTTGTAGAAGGGGTTCGAAAGGTTATTCGCCGAGGTTAATATGGTTCAGGCTGGGGAAGGATCCAGTAAGGCAGATGTGCAATTTGTAGGACCACGTGCAAAAGTCAACAACTGGGAAGCTACTCCCCTTCCTATCTGGAGGGAGTCTTGGTAGTGGGGTTTGATTTTCTTTTAGTTATCTGGATTATTTCAGGGTCTGTAATTCAGATATTATGTTCCGTCCAGTTGGATGTGTTAAAACCCTGTTATCTTTATATTCAATAAAATGCAATTGTTCATTTTTCTTCATTTCTTCTAATTTTATTTTTGTTTTAGTTTTCTTATTTTGTACAGTTCTTTTTATGCTAATATCAATGACATGACATGCATGAGGAATCTTTAGCCCAGTTTTAAAAGCCAATCTAACTCTGAAATAATAATACAAGAAATTGAGTGTGATGACGAGTTGGAATTTGAGGATGATGAGGCCTATGAAGAAATTAGTAAGGAACTAAGTCATTTTGATGAAAAGCCCAAACCTAATTTGAATGACACAGAAACAGTTAATCTAGGGGACCAAGAAAATGTCTGTGAAACCAAAATAAGTGTCCATCTGGAACCCCAACTCAGGGAGGAGATCATTAAAGCATTGTTCGAATATAAAGACGTTTTTGCATGGTCCTATGACGACATGCCAGGTCTAAGTACTGATTTAGTGATTCACAAGTTGCCCACGGACCCGGCATTCCCTCCTGTCAAGCAGAAGCTGAGAAAATTCAAGACGGATATGAGTGTAAAAATCAAGGAAGAGCTCACCAAGCAGTTCGATGCCAAAGTCATTTGGGTCACCCGGTATCCCACCTGGTTAGCCAATATTGTGCCTGTACCAAAGAAGGATGACAAGACCAGGGTGTGTGTTGACAATCAGAATCTCAACAAGGCAAGTCCAAAAGACAATTTTCCATTGCCGAACATCCATATCTTGATTGAAAATTGCGCCAAACATGAGATTGGTTCTTTTGTGGATTGTTACGCGGGTTATCATCAGATCTTAATGGACGAGGAAGATGCAGAAAAGACAGTATTCATCACGCCGTGGGGAACGTACTGCTATCGGGTCATGCCATTCGGTTTGAAAAATGCTGGGGCAACCTACATGAGGGCAATGATAACAATATTCCATGATATGATACACCCGGAAATCGAGGTGTACGTGGATGATGTGATCGTGAAGTCTAGAAAGCAGTTTGACCATGTTAGGGATCTAAAGAAGTTCTTCCGAAGGCTTCGCAGGTACAATCTCAAGCTTAATCCTGCAAAGTGTATTTTTAGGGTGTCATCTGGAAAGTTGTTGGGGTTCGTAGTCATCCGCCTGGGTATTGAATTGGACCCATCAAAAATCAAGGCCATCCAGGAATTGCCACCTTCGAAGAACAAGATCGAGGTGATGAGTTTGTTGGGGAGATTGAATTATATCAGCAGGTTCATCGCTCAGCTCACGACAACTTGTGAGCCTATCTTCAAGCTGGTAAAGAAAGACGTTGCGGTCAAGTGGATAGATAAATGTTAGGAGGCGTTTGATAAGATAAAGGGGTATTTGTCAAATCCACCCGTGTTGGTCCCGCCAGAACTAGGGCGACCTTTGATTCTATATTTGACAGTATTGGAAAATTCATTCGGATGTGTATTGGGTCAACATGATATCACTGGAAGGAAGGAGCAGGCCATATATTATCTCAGCAAGAAATTCACACCATACAAGGTTAAGTACACTCAGCTTGAGAGGACATGTTGCGCCCTAACCTGGGTGGCGCAGAAGTTGAAACATTATTTGTCATTTTATACTACTTACCTCATATCTCGCTTAGATCGATTGAAGTATATCTTTCAGAAGCCTATGCCCATAGGGAGGCTTGCAAAGTGGCAGATCCTGCTCACAGAGTTTGACATTGTCTACGTAACTCGGACTGCAATGAAAGCACAGGCCTTGGCGGACCACCTGGCTGAGAATCCGGTTGATGAAGATTACGAACCTTTGAAAACTTATTTCCTTGATGAAGAGGTGATGCACATTGATGAGTTGGAGCAATTTGAGAAGCCGGGATGGAAACTTTTCTTTGATGGGACTGCAAACATGAAGGGCGTGGGGATAGGAGCGGTACTTATTTCTGAAATAGGGCAACACTACCCTGTTACGGCTCAGCTTCGTTTTTACTGTACCAACAATATGGCTGAATACGAGGCCTGCATTCTGGGTTTGAGGTTAGCTGTGGATATGGGTGTCCTGGAAGTCTTGGTCTTGGGTGACTCGGACCTCCTGGTGCACCAAATTCAGGGAAAATAGGAAACACAGGATTTGAAACTCATACCGTACAGACAATGTTTGCATAATCTTTGCCAACGGTTTCAGTCGATAGAATTCAGGCATATCCTGAGGACCCATAATGAAGTTGCCGATGCTTTGGCCACTCTGGCATCAATGTTACATCATACAGATAGGGCTTATGTGGACCCTTTGTAGATTCAGGCCCGTGATCAGCATGCTTACTGTAATATGGTGGAAGAAGAACTGGATGGGGAGCCATGGTTCCATGATATCAAAGAATATATTAGGATGGGGGTATATCCGGTACAGGCCACTGATGATCAGAAAAGAACAATTCGACGATTGGCAAGTGGATTTTTCTTTAGTGGAGGGGTATTATACATAAGAACTCCATATCTTGGATTGCTAATATGCATAGATACCAGACAAGCCATATTCATCATGACTGAGGTACACTCCGGAGTTTGTGGACCACATATGAGTGGGTACGTTCTAGCAAAGAAGATTCTTCGAGTAGGTTACTACTGGCTCACTATGGAGCGGGATTGCATCAGTTTTGTGCATAAATGCCATCAGTGCCAAGTGCATGGAGATTTGATTCATTCTCTACCATCTGAATTACATACAATGTCTGCACCATGGCCTTTTGTTGCTTGGGGCATGGATGTCATTGGGCCAATCAAGCCGGCAGCATCGAACAGACACAGGTTTATCCTGGTAGCCATTGATTATTTCACTAAGTGGGTTGAAGCGAAAACGTTCAAATCTGTGACCAAGAAAACAGTGGTTGACTTTGTGCATTGAAATATCATCTGTCGGTTTGGGATTCCGAAGGTAATCATCACGGACAATGGCGCTAACCTCAATAGTCATCTAATGACAGAGACATGTCAGCAGTTTAAGATTATACATCGCAATTCCACCCTATATCGCCCTAAGGTGAATGGAGCAGTCGAGGCAGCCAACAAGAATATAAAGAAAATACTTCGAAAAATGGTGGAAGGTTCTAGACAGTGGCATGAAAAGCTGTCGTTTGCATTGCTGAGATATCGCACTACTGTTCGCACTTCAGTAGGGGCTACTCCTTATTTGTTGGTGTATGGCACGGAGGTAGTAATACCCGCAGAAATTGAAATCCCATCCCTTCGGATTGTTGTTGAGGCAAAAATTGATGACGTTGAATGGGTCAAAACCCGCTTGGAGCAGTTAAGTCTGATTGATGAAAAGAGATTGGCGGCAGTATGTCATGGCCAATTGTACCAACAGAGAATGGCAAGAGCATATAATAAGAAGGTACGTCCACGGAAGTTCGAAGTGGGTCAACTAGTGTTGAGACGTATCTTGCCTCATCAGGCTGAAGCAAAAGGAAAGTTCGCCCCAAATTGGCAGGGGCCATTTGTTGTAACTAGAGTGTTGTACAATGGCGCATTATATTTGACAGATGTAGAAGGGAAATGTGTAGAAATGGCTATCAACTCCGATGCAGTCAAGAGATACTATGTATGATTTCTTTCTTTGACTGTACTTGTTTGTATTTGGCATATTTTGAAGATTGAAATGACGAATGCGTTTTGTTCTGCTATCTAAACACTTTATCCCTTGTCACCCCTTTTGAGCCTTATTTATTTTCTTTCATACCCCTCTTTTGGGATCAACGGCACAATTCAGAAACGCAAGTGCGGAGGATAAGTAAGTGAAAAGAAAAAGAAAGAATGAACAAGAAAGGAAAAGGAGAAGAAAAATGAAAAGAGAGAAGAAAGAGAAAGAAAAGAAAAGAAAGGAGAAAAGCAAGAAAAGAAAAAGAGAGAAAAAGAAAGAAGAAAAGAAGAATAACAGAAGAAAAAAGAGAGAGAAAGAAAAGAAAGAGAGAAAAGAAAAATCACAACAACAAAGTAATTTCTATGACATGAACTACGTTCGACCTGATTCCTTTGAAGGATACGTAGGCAGCCTCACGGTGCGGTCTCATCAAAACAAAAGTCCAAAAGCCCCCAAGCAAGGAACTGGGGCAGAAGTTGTGGATGTTGTGAGAAACCTGATTCCGAAAGTTGTAAGTTTAACCCATTTGAATTGTTTCGAGCCTTTTATACCCTTTCTTTTAACCCTGTCCAAAAGCCCACATTACGGTCCAAAGAAAGACCATCTGATCAGTCTTTGAGAAATGCCAAGTCAAGCAGGCAAAGGTAATTCATGTCAGGGGCAACACTCTAGTTCAAGCAGAAAAAATAAAAATGAGAGAGTCTTATTGGTGAAAACCTTCACAGGCACCATAAGGCGATGGAAGTTGAGAGAAATTAAAATGAGAGAGTCTTATTGGTGAAAATCCTCGCGGGCACCGTAAGGCGATGGGAGTTGAGAAAAGTAAAAATGAGGGAGTCTTATCGGTGAAAACCTTCACGGGCACCGTAAGACAAAAGTGAGTCGAGAGATGAATGAATGAAAGAGGTCTGCTGGTAAAAAACTTTCAAGGCACCGCAGGATGAACAAGGTCGAGGTTTGGGTAAAGTAATCAAGTCATGGAAATTCTGGGGCAACAAAGTACGGAAACTGAAAGTTGATTGGTTGGTCAGATTGGGCCGACTAATCCGAAATGCACGTCATGATCATTGGTACCAGCTGTTCTACCCAGATAAGTTTCTTTTCTTTCTCCTTTGGTAGCAATCATCTGGTTTTGGATTCTTCTTATCCTTAACCCGCAAAGTCATTGTATTTCATTTTCTTTTGGGTATTTATCTAAAGATGTTTCAATATCAGTCTTGTTCAAATCGAGTGAAAAGGATTTCAAAGCTCACTACCAACTTCCAAAATTGCAAAGCACGGAGTGGTCAAAGCATACTAAAGATAACACGATGAAGAGGGGAATACAAGGAATCACCGAAAGCTTCATCGGTGGAATGGTTTGGTAATGTCATGGGAGACGCAAAAGTTCAGATAAAAGGGTCAGAGGTAAGATAACAGCGGGGGTATAGAACACTCGGCTCGTCAAAAGTCATGGGGTTTGAAAGTCAGTCAGAAAGTCAAAGCGGTTCAGGGCCAGTTTGGAGAAGCCAGTCAGAACAAACATTACAGCAGAAAGATCTTCAGCAAGAATGCCATCAGCTAACCACCACTTTAAACTGACAAAATTTTCTTTGATTGAAACAAGGGCAGAAAATTCTTTGGATTCGGAGAAACTCTCCGTGGAGAAAGGCAGTCACCAAACAAGTTTGTTTTGATTTTCAGGACCCTCCTGGAAAATGGGACCTAGTTTAAAGATTAGAAATAGCATAATCTAATATAAATACATCCCAAAAGAATATAAGTTTGCTTAGAAGTTTGCATGTTCGAGATAGGATTCAATTAGGAGGTGCCAAGACCCTCCTGAATAATTGGACTTAGCTTAAGATTTCGATTAGATACCAACATTTAGCGTAAACTCTATTGTAGGGTAGTATAATTCAGACATGAAAGCTGTCACCTTTAAGATAAAATTTGACCTTTGAGTTTCAGGACCCTCCTGGATAATGGGGAGTAGTTTAAAGATCCTCTTAGCTAGCAAGATTTAGCAGAAGTCACACCCGTAGAAGATATAACTTAGATTTTAAATTGTCGTTAGTTAAGAGTTGTCAGGACCCCCCCTCCCCCCGAATAATGGGACCTAGCTTTCAAATCCTTAGTAACACTTGGTAACATGATTTAGTTTTACAATCACATCTGTCCCCAGCCGCCAAACTGGGGCAGAAAATTTTCTTTGTTTTGTCTGTTTTGTTGAAGTCAGGAGCCCGCCTGCAGAGCAGGAAGAAGACTTTCAAGTCAGCAATCAAGATCCTGCCTGGAGAACAAGGAAGTGCAATTGAAGTTTTAGTTTTCAAATTATTTGCTTTGTTCATTTTGAAGTCAGGAGCCCGCCTGGAGAACAAGGGAATACATTTCAAGTTGAAGCCAGGAGCCCGCCTGGAGAACAAGGGAGTACAATTTAAGTTTGAGCCTCCAAATTCTTTATTTTTTTTTGTTTTGAAGTCAGGAGCCCACCTGGAGAGCAGGGAATACATTTCAAATTGAAGTCAGGAGCCCGCCTGGAGAGCAGGGAATACTTTCAAATGCAGCAGTCAGGAGCCCGCCTGGAGAACAAGAGAGTACCATTAAGTTTAGCTTTCAGATTCTTTGCTTTGTTTATGTTGAAGTCAGGAGCCCGCCTGAAGGGAATACATTTCAAGTCAGCAGTCAGGAGCCCGCCTGGATAGCATGGGGATACATTCACGTTTTGAAGTCAAGAGCCCGCCTGGAGAGCAGGAAATACATATCAAGTTCAGCGGTCAGGCACCCACCTGAAGAAGGGGAAAACATCTCAGTTTACAATCTAAGGTGACAACAAAGAGAATCCGCTGAGAGAATATAGGACAACAAGGCAACAAGAAACACAAGAGCAAGTTTGAAGATATAGATAAGACTTTTGTAATCCATAGATCATAGTCTAGTCTAGCTTTTTGTTTTATTTTGATATGGTGTAATAAGGAGGTTCAACAAGCAGTAGCAGCAGCAACAACAACAGTGAAATCACATCTTCGTGGTAGTCCTAGCTACCAAAATTTTCCGAACTACACTGATCTGATTCCTTTTTAGCCAAGGATATGTAGGCAACCTCGGAAGCAGGGTGCGGTCAAATCTTTCCAAAAATGCTTCTCATGGAGTATTCAAGCGGGCAAAAATCGCTCATATCCTCTCACTTTATCTTTGCACGAAAACTCTTCGTATTTTCGAGCAAAGAGGGGAAGCTGTGAGCACGTGATTTTTGCCGTATATGTATTACTCCAACAAATTCAAAACAAAATAATTTTTGTTAGTGTTTGCAATTTTGTCGGATTTTGTGGCATTTTCTGTTAATTGTTTGCATTTTGTTTGTGCATTTTAATTGATGAAAAAATACAAAAAATATGTTGTATTTGCATTTAGGATTTAATTTTACATTTTAGGATTAATAGAAAAATTAATTATTTTATAAAAAATAGGAAAAATCACAAAAATAGTTTATTTTGCACTTTTAATTTTAATGTCGAATTTTGGTAGTTTTTTCCTTTTATTTTGATTTTTTAATTATTGGTAGTAATAATTATTAGGGTTAATTAATTTAATGTGGTAGGATAATTTGGTTTAGGATTCAATTTAAGTTTTAATTTCAATTTTGGAAAAGAAAAAGATTTTTGTTAAAAAGAAAAATGAATTGGAAAAAAGGAAATAATGAAAGGAAATTTGGGCCAAAATCAATCCAAATCTCCAGCCCAAACCTACATCATCAGCCTACCCAACCCAATCACGCAGAAACCCGGCCCAAACCCGCCTCACCCGGTCCAAATACCCCAATTAATTCAAACGACGTTGTTTCTTCTTGTTGATCTGGACCGTTGATCTCAGTTGATCAAACGGTCCGCAACTCAGCCCTCACCTGATATAAATATGTCCTAATGCCCTACCCCCCCCCCCTCATTTCATCGTCCCAAACACCCCATCTATCAGAAATCCAGGCTTAACCCTAGCTGAGCCGCCCCTAAATCCACCATCGTCCGGTGGCAGCGCCACCTCCAAACGCCACCAAAATAACACCCCATGACCCCCCCCCCACTCCCCTCTTTCTAAATCCCAGACCAATTTCCTTCGAATCTACCCAGAACTTCTCGAATCTTGATCTGAAGAGAAGAACCCTAAAATCCCAAAGTTCAAATCAATGGGTGTGCTGAAGGTTTCAGACTATAACAGACTTTAGTCGCGTATTTTCACATGAAAATACACAATTAAGGGCTATTCCGGTCAGGAATTTGAAAAGCCCTGCAAAGTTTGTCGAATCGATTTCTAGCTGGTGTTAGGTATCTTCTTTGTCCATTTTGTTTATTTGTTTATCTTTTCTTGTGTGTTTCTGCTTCATCTCCTCTTTTAGGTTATTGTTTAGTTGTTCCGAAGTTTTGTTATTCATGCATGACTAGTTCAGGATTTTTTTTCCTCTATTTGTGTCAGTTAGTAGTAATTTAGTTTAGGATCTTAGTTTTGAAAATTGTTCCAATACTTGGATGGTTCTGTCTCTCAGAAGCTCATAGAGTTTAGGGTTGTTAATGTACGAATTGGGCTTTAGTCTGTTGTTGACCCATTTGGCAAGTGTGGCCCGTTTAATTTGGTCTATGTCCTTGGTCAATTTGACCCGTTCGGATTTCTTGAAGTAATATTCAGAAGATAAAAGGGTAATTTGGTCATTCTGCTAAAGGAATCTTGATGTAACTGACCGAAGGAAGCTTCCTGGAAGCTGGGGAGGACTACTTGGCAAGATCTGAATTTGAACTAGGGGTATTAAGCTAAAATGAAAATTAAAAAGGGACCAAAGGGCAAAAAATAAACTCTTGAGGCATGCCCTAATGCCTTGCCTATAAAGGCATCTCTATCTTGCCTTTCAAGGCAGGGATTCAGGAGCTAAAATACAGACCCAAGAGACTTGAAAGAGAATAAAAATTCTGGAAAACAAAAACAGCTGAAACTTCTGCAGAAAATACTGTTTCATTGGGTTTGAGCTTTATAATCTAAACTCCTCTTCTTCCGGAATCAATTTTCCTGATTGTTTGAGCTTAGAAATGGTTCGAAACTTAGTCATTAGGGTTGGTTATGAGGTCAGCTGATTTAATTGGGTGTTTGAGACTGGTTTCTAGGCTGCAGTACTTCATTTCTGGGTTTCGAACATGCTTTGTTGGTTTGTTTCTGTTACTGGAACCTGATGCTGATCCCTGCTGTCTACTGCTGATTCTCCCTTTTTCTTATTTCATTTAATTCTAGGTATTCCCTGATTCTATAGGAGATGAAATGCAAGTATGAGAGCTATAATTACATGAAGATCCTCATGAATGAATACTGTTTTCCTTTTAAATCAGCAATATTAGTTGTTTACTTGCAATTTCTGGAGTTTAGTGGTATATTTTAATGGCATTTAGTCTGATCTGTCCATTTTCATATAACAGTAGTGTGTTATTCCTTAGAAAACTCATTTTGCCTTTCGTTTGTGACGCAGCACCTGGTCTGATGGTTTGATTGTATGTAAGTAATTCAGGACATTTGGATCTTGTATATAGGGACTGTGATTTAAGATATTCACTGTTTGTTATGCATATGTTCCAGCATGTGGTTAGACTCTATTGAGTTTTAGTTTATCATCTAGTTTTGACTGAGATCAGAGTGCATTCGATTAAAGGGGGTGACTGCCTGCTTTGTGGGAATAAGACTTTATGAATACTGGTCTGATCGGCATAAGTTTCTGGGTACTCAAGGTAATTAGGTGCATGCATTGGGTGGAGAATTAATTTTTGATTTGTTTAGACATGTAAAAGTTTTCTATAGTAGGATAAGGTCAAAATGCATTACTAACATTGGTACAAGTTTAAAACTAAATCGAATATGTTGTCCGTTAATGAGAATTTCATTTGTCATTGCCTGCTAAGAAAAACTAGATCAAACATGTTGAATATCACTGGGTTTTGGCCTGCAAGGACTCGATGCTGAGTTCTCCACTCAGACCTGTTGGGGTTTCGAAATTGGGCTCAGTCCTGGGCCTAAGCTTAACAGCTTTTTTCGAGTATGATTTGGGTCATAATTGCGGCCCAGTTACGCCCAGGTCTTTCTCTAGCTTTTATGGCTCTGGACTTCACATAGGAAGCCCATTTGCGGCCTTTGATTGTTAATCAAACGACCATGGGGAACATTAACTTCATCGAGTGTTAAATAATTCAGCCTTTAAAACAATTGAGGTGAACGATGTTAATAACACCAATAGTCTATGGCCCTCATAATCTTAAAAATAAGAATTTTAGACAAATAACCAATTATCGTAGTTTGCTTTAGGCACGTTTAATAGATTATCGTGGTTGTGGACACGTTCGCGTGACATGATTACGATCTTAAAAACAACACGAGGGATGCGTCCGTGCAACCTCAACCAATTTTTCTTAAATAAATAAACAAGACGTTATTAATTATGGACACGTTCGCGTGACATGATTTTTGACGCGCCAAAGGAAAAGAGTATACGTACGCGTAACTCAGGCCTTCACGAATAATCAAGTGATTTAAAAGTGGTTAATAGACAAATGCACATAGGATCTAAAATTAGTAATTAAATAATTTTAATAAGCCAAATATGATCAAAGAGACCGTGCTAGAACCACGGAACTCGGGAATGCCTAACATCTTCTCCCGGGTTAACAGAATTCCTTACTCGAATTTCTGGTTCGCGGACTGCATTACAGAGTCATATTTTCCTCGATTCGGGATTCAAGCGGTGACTTGGGACACCATAAATCTTCCAAGTGGCGACTCTGATTTTTTTTAATAAATCCTGTTTCGATTGTCCTTTAATTGAAAAAACTCCCTTGTATTTATACCCTTTACGGGGTGTAGGTAAAAAGGAGGTGTGACAACATACTTTTTCTTTCAATAGAAGTATTCCTATAATTAATGAATCCTTGTTGACCATGAATTTCTCCATTTATTATGTACTTACAACCCATAAATTAAATCCCTCAATAAATCCTACTTACATTAGGAATCAGCTTCCTGCTTCTGATATGCATCTTCTAATAGACCTGGGTCTTGCTTATGTACTTTGAGAAATCTACAATCCAATTTAAACAAAAAATTTCGTCAAGAGATCTAGTCCTTAATAACTGTTGGTTAATCATCAAACCAATTTAAGCTTAACTCAACAAAAAGCACAAAACATTAGAAGTTTCAGCCATATTTCATGACTTGTTCAATTGCATCAAGTATATGAAAATAAAGAAGGGAAAAAGTATAAAGACACCTTAGACTTGTCTAGTATTCTCAGGTACACATTTGTCTTTGCAAAGGTCCTGTAACCCCCCCTAAACTATTTTAATAACATGAATTCTTGAACAATTAGGAATAACCAGTTCAGATATTCACGATCAAGAAATAATGGATTCTCTTTTAAAAAGGAAGGTTGGAATATCAACAAACGTCTATTATTAAATTCACCCAACCTAAATAAAATATTTACCTCCTTAAGTGGTGATGTGGCAGAAGAACTGCACATCTAGAGAAGCAAAAAAAGGTATTGAAATTCATTGTTATAATAATTTTTATTAAATATATATTTATTTTCTTTTTTTCTTTGTTATCTCTCATTCACATAACCCTATTTTTTTTTCCTTTTTTTTCATTCTCATTTTTTCTCATTGACGTCATGTGTACCCACTTCTTCACCCTCCCCCTCACCTTCCTCCTCTTTCTCGTCACTCTTTCCAGCTCTGAGAACAACAACGGCTAAAACCACCTTCGCGGTAACCAGTGTAACGCATGCATATAAACTTTCTAATATTTTTATCAGAAGGTTTTTCTATTTTGATAACGTACAAACTGTTTATTCCTGCAGTTGGAGGATCTAAAGAGCTCTTTGATGGGAAGATGAACTTATCTAATATCTTTATTTCCAAGAGCATGATCACTAGGGTTCTTAAAAGTTCCATTAGGAATTCATACAGATTATATGAATTGTTTTCCTATTTTTCCCCCAAAGCAGATCTTATTTCGAAAATAATACTCCTATTACATTTCATTTTCATGATTACTGTGTTCAGGGCGAACCAAAATCTTCACAAGAAGATCTGAGTATTAGCTAAAAAGGGGTTTGGTTAGGGATGTCAATGGATATTTGAAAACCAACTAAATCGATCGAACCGTACCGCACCTAACCGATTTTTAGGTTTCTTTTAAAAAAACCGTATGTTTTAATATAAATCTATAATCGTACGATAATTAAGGTAGGTTTTTTATTTTATAAAAATAAACCGAAAAAATACTGAACCGTACCAACTAAATTTTATATGTGAAAAATATATTTATATAGTAAGTTTAAAACTAATAAAGCATTAAATTTTTTTTATTGGCCATTGGAATTATGAAAATTGTTACAAGCTAATAAGTAATTAAACCCAAAATACTAATTCCTAAAACACATTATGCTACTTATATTTAAACTAAGTTATTTCAAGTATCTTTATTAGCAAGACACAAAGTATTCTAGCGATTATGAGTAGCAAACTACATGTATTGAATATGTTTTCTTTCATATAATTTAGATTTATCTTTTTGAATATTTAATATAGACTTTATTCTTGAGTCCCAACTTGGTTAATATCTTTCCACTTGTGTGATGTGTTCTTTGCTTTTACTTGGTTTCTTTTACGTTGTTGTTGGATAGTTGTGTATTTATACCCTAGCCATCTTTCATGTTTTTTTATTCATCACCCTTTAAACAGTAAAATATCTAGAGAGTTTGTTAAGTCCTATAAAAGAACGTATATTATTGCATTCTACTTTTACTGGTAAATTTTACATGACATTTAGAAAAATACCGAAAATTAACCGAACCGTATCGATACCGAAGTGAAACCGACATGATCAAGATGGCTTCAAAAAGTCTAATTTTGGTTATACATAATAAAATAACTGAAAAATTAATATGTTACAAATTTTATAAAATAATCGGCCGAACCGAACCATTGACACAGCTAGGTTTGGTAAACCATGTTCATAGCAAATCAATGGCAAAATGGTGATCGATCGTGAAAGGCTAGCATTCCCATGCGAGTTGAAATTCCTAAAAGATTGTTCGTATCTTAAAAGGAATACGCGTATTAGAGGACTTCGTGCACCAAGAAGGAATTTGTATTTATGGGAAAAGACTTATATGAAAAAACAAGGTTGAAGAGTTAGAAACAAATAAGAAAACTCAGTCTAAATAGGAGAGGTTTTCCTTAACCGAAATATATATTCTCGGTTTTGGAGCATTAATTGAAGAAGATTTTCGGCAAACCGTGAAACTATAAAAGAAGAATTTTGCCACACTTCAAGATTATTGATATTGGGAGAAATCACTGAGACTGAGAATACTTCTGACAATAGCAATCACAACAAAATTATACTTTTGAAGATTCAACCCAACTAACTGAAGAACCAAATCCTGAAGATGAAGCTGCTCAAGTTCTTTAGTTGTAAGATTGAGTCAAGTATTCTAAATTGTAACATATTTGCTTTTCAAAAAGTGTAATAGTAGGTTATCGGTGAAACTTTGTTTTTTTAAGCTTCCTAGGCTAGAGTTAGTTTGGGAAGTGGGTGCTACATTGGATAGATTGTAGGAGCTAGGGTACTAGAGTTAGTCTCCTTGGTTATAGAGTTGTAACCTAAAATTGCTCTTTGAAATTTAGTGGAGATTCGAGGAAAATCCTACGGGGCAGGTCTTGGTTTTTATTCCCTTGAACAACGAGATTTTTCACGTAAAAATTTCTGTGTTGATTACTTTTCCGCAATTATTTCTGCTTGTGTCTGTTTGAATAGTTCAAAATCAGATTCTTTGAAAACATAAAAATCAGGTAATACACAATTCAATCCCCCTTCTTGTGTCTAGGTATAGTCTAAAATAAAATGTTGAAAGAAGGAAGAATAGAGAAAGAAAGAAAGATAAAAAGATAAACAACAATTTAAATAGGCGCATATTTTCATTGCACAACAAAGATTTGGGTATAGCATTTTAAGGGTGAAAATATTTCACTTTAAAATAATTTAGGGGGACATAGGACATCTAGAAAGAATAAGAGTGTAACTGAAAATATTGGACAAAGTTAAGGGTGTTTTATGCCTTTTCCAAATAAAGAACAAATGTGTGTTGTTTCGAGTACTTATTGTAGTCATGTAATTTTTATTAGAATTAAATTTATTAAATAATTTGGACTATATTTTAAATTCAAGATATATTGGTCCAAATAAATATTATAGGCTAATAATTGAATTAATTATATAAGTCCAATACATATGGGTTAAATAAATAAGTCTTAATCCATTGGGCTAGCCCATTTAATTGGGCTAGAGTGATGAGCCCACTTCATCAAGCCCAGGATGTCATCTTTCTAGAGGCCTAGTTTGGTGTCACGTGTCAAATGACGTGGCACGCCAAGTCAAACGAAAGAGCCAATAGGATCGTGCCATGTGTCAAAATGACAAGGCATGCCCAGTCACACTAAAAGACCAATGAAATCGCGCCACGTGTGCAAGTGACATGTTCTGGCCAATCAAATGCGGTCATGTCACACTTCAATTTGATTGGTCGGAAAGAGTTTGTTCTTATCATGACTCCTCCCTTCCACAACTATAAATAGGGGTCTTCATAACTCAGAAAAGACACCAGAAGTTATAACAAGAAGCAAGAAAGAGCTCGTGGATCAAACGCTGCAAATTCCTCCACAAGTTTCAAGCTTCAAGTTCAAGTTCAAGAAATCAAGTTCAAGCTCAATAACGAAGAAGAAATCAAGTTCAAGCTCAAGAATGAAGAAGAAATCAAGCTCAAGTTCAAGAACGAAGAAGAAATCAAGCTCAAGAACAAGATCATCGTTCGAGGCAACAAGAACATATTCAAGATCAAGCTCAAAGGCCCTTGAATTTATTTGCTACTAAAAAGAAGAATCAGAGGATTCATAGAGATTGCAACACTCAAATATTCGAAATAAAATATTATGATTGTTGCAATATTTTTCGATCTTGATTTTTTTTTCTCGAACCAAATTTATTGTCTACAAATTCTGGCACACCCAGTGGGACAGTCTCTACCTCTCATCTCAACTTTTCATTCACCAAATACCAAAAACATCGAAATGGCTTCAAAGAAAATCAACTCCGGTTCAACTTCCACCAAGGCTGCTAACTCCAGGTTCTATGCTGATGTGGAAAGCATCCTCGATGCTACCTTTGGAAGTTTCGGACCAGTTACGAGGAGCAAAGCAACCCTTTTAGGACAACAAGCACCCCAAGTGTCGTCCGCGTCAACCCCTATTTTCGGATCTTCATCCTCAAAAGGAGCAAGATCTTCCACAAACGCATCTGAAGGAGGAAGCGATGTTGCTGAAAAGATCGAGAAAACTCTTGCTCTACTTGACCTCTCAGGATCCAAGCACTCTGCTATGAAGGAAGATGATGATGCTTCAAGTGATGGATCCTCCCCACTTACACCACATAGCATAAGCCGATCAAGGATCAATCTGTGTGAAAATCCATGCTTCTCTCCGTCGTCCACGACAATCGTGCAAGCTATGATGACAAATACTTCATCCGTAGAGGAGCAGTTGGCAAACTTGACGGAAGCAATTGTTGGCTTGACCAAATGCATGCAAAATCAAGAGGCTAGAATTGATAAGCTAACAGACAGGGTGGGAATCTTGATGGAAGAAGAATCCACCCATGCACCCGGCAAGCTCCCAGAAGTTCTAGAGAGTGACTCTCCTCCAAGACAAGCAGCATCCACTAAGGCTATCCCTGTCTCATCTGAAGGGATGATTCCAATCGATCAACTGAAGGAGTTCATCGAAGGAACCATTAAGAACAAATATGAAGTTGCTGCCAAATCCTCCCTTACTTATGCAAAGTCGTACACTGCAAGGGTTGATATGTTGAAGATGCCTGCTGGCTATCAACCCCCGAAGTTTCAACAGTTTGATGGTAAAGGTAACCCAAAGCAACATATTGCGCACTTCGTGGAGACGTGCAACAATGCTGGGACTTATGGAGATTACCTCATCAAGCAGTTTGTCCGCTCGCTAAAAGGAAATGCTTTTGACGGGTACACGGACCTCGAGGTTGGATCTATCGATAGCTGGGATCAACTAAAGCAAGAGTTCCTCAATCACTTTTATAGCACAAGACGCACGGTGAGTATGATAGAGCTTACGAATACTCGTCAACGAAAGAGGGAACTAGTTATCGACTTTATCAATCGTTGGAGGAATGCAAGCCTCAACTGCAAAGACAGGCTTAGTGAAGCTTCAGGCATAGAGATGTGCATCCAAGGCATGCATTGGGGATTGCACTACATCTTGCAAGGTATCAAGCCTAGCACATTTGAAGAACTTGCAACTCGTGCCCATGACATGGAATTGAGCATGGCCTCCGCTAGAAATGAAAGGCTACCCATCTATGAACCTCGCAAAGTGAATGACAAGCAAGAAGTCAGGAAGTGGGGCAAGTTTATACCCAAGTCTGAAAGCAAAGAAGCTATGAATGTCAATACGTCACCTATGAAGTTCACGATGAAGGTGAGCAAGAGTCAGAGTCTGAAATCCACTTCTTTTCAAGACAAGCCAAGTGGAAAGTTGACTCTAAAAGAAATGCAGGAAAAAGAATACACATTCCTGGATTCTGATGTGCCAGCCATTTTCGAAGAACTCCTCGAGTTAAATCTCATTGAGCTTCCGGAGATGAAGCGACCAAATAAAGCTGGGAAAACAAATGACCCGAACTACTACAAATATCACCGACTTGTAAGCCACCCTCTGGAGAAGTGCTTTGTCTTCAAGGATAAAGTCATGGACTTGGCTCGCGAAAAGAAGATCATGCTTGAAGATGAGAAAGCAAGCGCAAACCAAATCTCTATCACCTTTGGCTCATTCAGTCCGGATGAATTATGTGATTTTAAAGAAAGTAAAAATGAAGAATTACTGGAGAGCGACAAAGCTGAAGTCAACCTACCTGATGATGATGAAGGTTGGACGTTGGTGACTCGTCATAGGCGCCACAAAAGGAGCCCACAAAAAGAATCAATGGAACAACCAACAAGGAAGATGATGGTAAAAAGACCAATAAAAAAGAATCCGGTTAGGCATTTGAAGAAAGCAAAAGTGGAGATGCACCACCCTGAAAAGCCACGATATCCAGTGACCTTGGAGGAGTTTTTACCAAGTTGGTTCCGCACGAAGATTTCTCATGAGGGCATTGATGCCTCTTGTTGCCATGCTAACAAAAGGGAAGAAAAGAGTGATGACCTACCGTTGGCACCATCTTTGGAAAAGCCCATCGAGTCCATGCCTCAAGAAGTTAATGCTTGTGAGGAAAAGGTCACGTTCACAAATGATGATCTTTTGCTAGGTGACACTCCTCATAACCGCCCATTGTACCTGGTTGGATATATGCGCGATGAAAGGATAAATCGGATTTTGGTTGATAGAGGATCCTCAGTGAACATTTTGCCAATCCATACTGTGAAAGAACTTAGTATTCCCATGAACGAACTCTCAGAAAGTTGTGTGATGATCTAAGGATTCAACCAAGGGGGGAAAAGAGCCATAGGCGCGATCAGGTTGGGAATCACTATTAGAGATATGCAATCAAGTGAATGGCTGCATGTGATCGACGCGAAGACTTCATATAATGTTTTGCTTGGGAGGCCTTGGATACATGAGAATAAAGTTGTTCCATCTACCTACCATCAATGTTTGAAATACTACGAGGGCGAAGTCGAGAAGACGGTAGTTGCTGATGATGATCCATTCACCAAGGCTGAGTCACACTTTGCCGATGCAAAGTTCTACTTGAAGAACCGCATTGTGAAGGAGCTGAAAGTTGATGATGGTATGAAAAGCAAGAATGACGAACCCATAACTAAAAGAGCTAAGGTGACTATTGGTAAAGCCAAAGTTGTTACTAGGGAGGTACCCGCCAACGTGAATAAATCTCATAAAGGGGGTATTGCGTCTTATGGAAAGAAAG
The DNA here is from genome assembly GCF_000393655.2 of Nicotiana sylvestris. NCBI lineage: Eukaryota > Viridiplantae > Streptophyta > Magnoliopsida > Solanales > Solanaceae > Nicotiana > Nicotiana sylvestris. The sequence continues at coordinate 61,614,818 of NC_091061.1, read as the reverse complement.
TAAGTCCCGCGCTCCAATATGTCCCTAAAAGGAAGAAAGATAAGGGCGAATCATATAATCTCCAAACCAAGACGCTAAGGGAGTTAACTCTTCCGGTAAAACGAATTGAGGCAGTAAAGTTGCCCTCAAAGTCGTTTGCAGGGTTTGTAGCCCCAAATCGTTTGCAGAATGTGGCACTCCCTACAAAGCGAACAGATGAAGGTTTTGATCCTAACACTTACAAGCTATTTGCAAAAACTGGATACAATCCCAATGAGCCGTCAAAGTTAGGGAAGGTCCCATCAGAAGATGCAACGAGGAAACCACGTGAAGGTCTGGGATACAAGTAACCGTCACCACTGCGCATCTCAATAAGAAGGGCGAGTAGCAACTATATCAGTGTAGAAGACGAATCTGCCTCTTCTAACAGGCCTTCTATCTTTGATCGGCTTGGAAAATCAACTGTGAGAACTTCTGTATTTGAGATATTGGGTCCATTAAAGAAGGGGAATAAGTTCCAGAGAAATCATCGAAATACAATAACACCCGCTTCACCCAAAATTCAGAAGATCTCTAAGGATTTCCAAAGTTTGGTTCCTTCCAGAATGAGGCGACAAACAAAACTGGTGGTTTCATGTGAAGAAGTACTGAAGGTAAAGCCATATACTGTGGTCTACACTAAGGAACATGACGAAGATGAAGAAAGTGTAGGTTCTTCGTATCATGTCACTATACAAGGCGAGAATGGTGTTTCGTCTTCAATGGAAGATAATGCGGAATTGGAGGATGTTTCGCCGTGTTATCACATATCCTTCAATGATGGGGACCCTCAAGAAGATGAAGATGCGAAAGATGCTCCACCTGAACTTGAAGAAGGAGTGAAGACGACAGTTGATGCCTTAAAAGAAGTTAACATTGGCACCGATGAGGAACCAAGACCCACCTACCTAAGTGCTTTACTAGAAGCTGACGAAGAGAGCACTTATATTGAGTTACTCAAAGAATTCAGAGATGTCTTTGCTTGGAGTTACAAAGAGATGTCTGGCTTGGACTCGAAAGTAGCAGTCCATCTCCTTGCAGTCAAAAATGGTGCTCGCCCTGTTAAACAATCTCAAAGGCGTTTTAGGCCGGACTTGGTTCCCCTGATTGAAACGAAAGTTAACAAGCTCATTGAAGCTGGATTTATTCGGGAAGTTAAATACCCAACATGGGTTTCAAGTATTGTCCCTGTAAGGAAGAAGAATGGCCAAATTCGAGTATGTGTTGACTTCAGGGACCTCAATAATGCATGTCCCAAAGATGAATTCCCGCTTCCTATTCCAGAGCTGATGATCGATGCTACTACTGGTTATGAGGCAATGTCTTTCATGGACGGTTCGTCGGGCTATAACCAAATTCGCATGGCACAAAAATATGAAGAGCTTACTGCGTTTCGCACCCCCAAGGGTATTTATTGCTACAAGGTAATGCCTTTTGGCTTGAAGAATGCTGGTGCAACTTACCAAAGGGCTATGCAGAATATTTTCGACGATCTTCTCCACAAGAATGTCGAATGCTATGTTGACGACATGGTGGTGAAATCAAGAGAAAAGGGCGACCACATGAAAGACTTGAGGATGGTATTTGAATTGCTCCGGAGGTACCAACTTAGGATGAATCCGTTGAAATGTGCCTTTGGAGTTACTTCTGGAAAGTTCCTTGGTTTCATTGTCCGACATCGAGGGATCAAAATTGATCAAGCCAAAGTGGATGCCATTTTGAAAATGCCTGAGCCTCGAGATATCCATGAATTGAAAAGTCTGCAAGGAAATCTAGCATACCTTAGAAGATTCATATCAAACCTAGCTGGGAGGTGCCAACCGTTTAGTCGCCTCATGAAGAAAGGCGTTCCTTTCAAGTGGGACCAAGCTTGTAGCAATGCCTTCGAAAGTATCAAAACCTACTTGATGAAGCCTCCAGTTTTAGCAGCTCCTATACCTGGAAAGTTGTTGATACTATACATTGCGGCGCAGGAAAGGTCTGTTAGAGCACTGTTGGCCCAAGAAAATAGTGAGGGGAAAGAAAACTCTCTTTACTACTTGAGCAGGATGATGACACCTAACGAGTTGAATTATTCGCCAATTGAAAAGTTGTGTTTGGCGCTAGTCTTCTCAATTCAAAAATTGAAGCATTACTTTCAAGCTCATGTTGTTCGTCTTGTTTCTAAAGCAAACCCCATCAAGTTCGTGATGTCAAAACCTGTTCTTAGTGATCGACTAGCGAGATGGTACCTCCAATTTCAACAATTCGAGATTTTGTACATCCCTCAAAAGGTTGTAAAAGGACAAGCATTGGCAGACTTCTTGGTAGATCATCTGATACCTGATGATTGGGAGCTAACTGATGAACTACCTGATGAGGACGCAATGGTCGTTGAAGTTCAACCTCCATGGAAAATGTACTTTGATGGTGTTGCGCATCGTGGAGAAGCCGGGGCTGGCGTAGTATTTGTCACTCCTCAAGGTGAAGTCTTGCCCTACTCCTTCGCCTTGACACAACTCTGTTCCAACAATGTTGCTGAATATCAAGCATTAATACTTGGGCTTGAAATGGCCGTTGATATGAAGCAATTACAATTGCAAGTCTTTGGTGACTCCCAGTTAGTGGTCAATCAGCTTTTGGGTAGTTACGAGGTCAAGAAGCCTGAACTACACCCATATCATGATTACACAAAAAAGTTGATGGGGTGGCTCAGCGATGTGACTATTCAGTATGTACCAAGGAAAGAAAATAAGAAGACTGATGCTTTAGCTGCTCTAGCTTCATCATTAACCCTGCCTGACCAAGCGCAAGTTATCGTCTGCCAAAAATGGGTAGTACCGCCGCCAAATGAGGTCGAACGTGAAGAAAATGAACTCAAGCATCTTGTTGCTATTTCTGAAGTTGAGAAAGAAGAATGGCGACAACCCATCATCGACTACTTATGCTATGGGATACTTCCAGAAAATCCGAGGAGAAGGACTGAAATCCATCGTCGTGCACCTCGCTTCCTTTACTATAAGGATACTCTATACAGAAGGTCATTCGAGGGAGTACTCTTGCGATACCTAGGAGAAGAAGAAGCTCTTCAAGCTTTGCAAGAGGCACATTCTGGGGTATGTGGGTCACACCAGTCCGGACCAAAGCTCCACTTCCATATAAAAAGGATGGGATATTATTGGCCAACAATGGTAAAAGATTGCTTGGACTACGCTCGAAGATGCAAGGCTTGTCAATTCCATGCGAATTTTATTCATCAACCTCCTGAAGTGTTGCACCCGACTGTTGCATCCTGACCATTTGACGCTTGGGGATTGGATGTTGTTGGACCACTACCAAAGTCCTCTGGTGGGCACCTATACATCTTGGCTACAACTGACTACTTCTCAAAATGGGCTGAAGTTGTTGCTCTTAAGGAAGTAAAAAAGGAAAATGTTGCAAGTTTCATCCGAGTAAACATTATTTATCACTTTGGCATTCCTTGTTACATAATAACGGATAATGGAAAGCCATTCGATAATAGGTTGATGAACAGGATTTGTGATCTCTTTGGCTTCAAGCAACGTAACTCTTTGATGTACAATGATGCCGCCAATGGTCTAGCTGAGGCATTCAACAAGACTCTATGCAACTTGTTAAAGAAAGTTGTCTCCAAATCCAAATGAGATTGGAATGACCGTATGGAAGAAGCTCTATGGGCATATAGAACGACTCATCACACGCCAACACAGGCGACTCCTTATTCACTCGTTTATGGAATCGAAGTTGTCTTGCTACTTGAGCGTCAAATACCTTCGATTACGACTGGCTATTCAATAAGGGATCACTGATGAAGAAAATGCTCGACTTCGATTAGCAGAGTTAGAAGCTCTTGATGAAAAGAGATTGGAAGCTCCACAGAGTCTTGAATGTTATCAAGCTCGATTGTCTCGCGCCTTCAATAAAAGAGTTCGTCCGAGATCCTTTCAAGTAGGAGATCAAGTCCTTGCCGTACGAAGACCCATAATTACTTCCCATAAACCTGTAGGGAAGTTCACTTCAAAATGGGATGGGTCATATGTCGTACAAGAAGCTTATTCAAGTGGGGCTTACAAGCTGGTTGATGCAGATGGTATGAGAATCGGCCCTATCAACGGCAAGTTTTTGAAGAAGTATTATCCATGAAGTTGCAAGTCATAACGCTCCTCGACGTACGAGCCTATACTGCAAGTCATGATGCTCCTCGACACACGAGCCTAAACTGCATGTTACTACACTCCTGGCCCGCAAGAGTATAAACTGTGTACGGCCCAAAAAAAAAGTCCACTAGGTTGAAAATCTCGAAAGAGGTGGCCTAGGCAAAAGTTAGGACGCAAAAAAAAATAGAGAGTCCGCTAGGTTGAAAACTTTGAAAGAGGTGGCCTAGGCAAAAGTTAGGACATATAAAAAAAATTACCCAGTCTGAACTACGGTATGACTTGATCCTCTTCACTAGGGTACGTAGGCAGCTTAGAGTTTCATTCTAAGTTCAGTCGCATAAGTTCAAAAGATAAATATTGCCTCAATTGTTGTTCGAGTGAAGTATGGAGGAATGCAAAATCAAGCTGAAATGCCATTCTCCTGTTGAACTTTGATCTCATTTGATTTAAAGGAGGCAACCCTCCTTAGTAAATTGATATCTTCAATGGGCCGATTTTAGAAGGATGTCAAGTATTTGCATTGAAGTTCAGAGATTCTCTATGTCTCCAGGTTCGCCAAACCTTCAAGTTTGTTGGTCTCCAAGTCCGCCCTCTGCCTAAAAAAAGGGGAGGAAGAGAAGCGAGGTGTCAAAAGGAAACACAAGTATAAGGAAATAATTGCTTGGCGCAACGTTTCAAATTCAGCGAGACTCGAACCCCAAGATATTTATGAGAATATGGCTCTTAAATTTTGATTTATGGAAAGTAAGACGTCTTCCGATCTCGAGTCTTCCATATCAAGATACAAAATATTTGGTGAAGTCGCGCAAATCTGAAATTGTCGGTGTATCAGAATTTAGTCTTAACTTCGAAATATTATCTAAATGTATCCGTAAGGCATTAAATCTTGAATTTTGGATATGTTATATATTTGGAAGTTACGTTTCCAGTAGATCAAATGGTTCATGATTTCGACGTTCCTGCTTCAAGATACAAAACCTTTGGCCAAGTCACTCAAATCTGAAATTTTCAACGTGGTAGAACCTAAAGTTGATTTCAAAATATTATCTGGGACGATTATGAAGCTATTTGATTGAGAATTTGGATATGTTCTATATTTTGAAGTCTAGTATTCAAGAAATCAAACGGTTCGTAATTTCAACGTTCCTACACCAAGATATGATTTTTTTAGTAAGACTGCGCAAATCTGGAATTGATAGCGAGGTGCAATATAAAGTTGGTTTCAAAATATTATTTGGGACGATTCTGAAGTTGTTTGATTTAGAATTTCGGATATGCTCTAGATCGTGAAGTCTAGTTTTCTTGAAATCAAACGGCTTGCAATTTCGACATTTTTACACCGAGATATGAATTTTTTGGTGAGACTGCGCAAATCTGAAATTTTCAACGTGGTGGGATCCAAAGTTGGTTCCAAAATATTATCTAGGGCAATTCTGAAGGTGTTTGATTCTGAATTTTGGATATATTTTAGATATTGAAATCTAATTTTCGAAAAATCAAATGGTTCATTATTTGGACTCTCCCACGATAAGATATGAATCTTTCGTTACAAGTGCGTAAAGTAAAAAAATTATGCAACTAAGATAAATGTCGGGTAATGTAAAGCAAACGAGAAGCAATCTTATCTAAGATGAAACAAATATCCACTAGGTCAACCTAATATAAAAAATAAAAGGGGATATAATGCTAATAGCCTAATCTAAACAAAATTTGTAGTTGATCAATTCTTGACAACTAGTCTCCAAGTTCTTCTTCTTCTCCTCCAAATTGGCCGAATCATCAACAGTCAACAAATTTACGTTGTCATATCAAGAGAGCTCAGTCTCGGCGGTTGAAATTTGTTTCTGAATCTCTTCAACCTCTTTTTGAGTCGCTTCTATAACACCTTCGAGGTTCTCCCTCTCTTGTTGTAATGTCTGCAACTTCTTCACGACTCTCTTCAATTTCTTTTCACTAGAGGAAACTTTCTTGACTTTCTTACTTGCTTCAAGTTTGAACGATTCGAGACGCTCTTTAGCTTTGGAAATCAGCTCTAGCTTCTCATCTTCACTCGTCTTATCAGCCATATTGGATCGCTCTTGGTCATATGATGCGGCAAGTTTAAAAAGAGAATTCAGTAAATCTTCTAATGGAGAAAAATTCAGAATATTCGTCTTCTTCATATCCTCGAAAATCTCAATGATCTGCTCCCTATAAGATGAGAGAAATTCCGGACGAGTTTTGGAGAGCCTATTGCAAATATCCTCCCAAAGTCCCAAAATGAATTCCTTCTTGCGATTGAAAATAATGATTTTTCCTTCAAATATAGATACCGTCGTATTTGTCATTGGTGAAATGCGAGTTATCTCATTTGGAGTTTGTCTTTCTAGGGATTCGTCATGAGGAAGAGATGACGCCTTTGACGATGACTTCACTTTACACGTAGGCCCTCCAATAGATTCATCACTCACTTGCGGCTTGTCACATGGGGATACCATCGGATGCCCAATGGTGTTTAACCGCATAAAGAAAAGGCAAAGAAAGTAAGTACTCCCTCCGTTTCAATTTATGTGAACCCATTTGACTGGGCACGAAGTTTAAGAAAAGAGAGAAGACTTTTGAACTTGTGGTGTAAAATGAGACACATATATTTTGTGTGGCAATAAATCATTTCATAAAGGTAAATTGTTTCCAAATAAGGAAAGGGGTCATTCTTTTTGGCACGGACCAAAAAGGAAATAGGTTCACATAAATTGAAATGGAGGGAGTAATTTATAGTGAAGCTACTCCTAAAAAAAGGAATGAGCGAGGCGATTGTATTTTACCTCTTTGTTACAAGCTGTATGCGTTCTTGAGGGACTATCAACACTTTGAACCTCTACGATCTCTACTGGGTTAGGCCGTTTCCTTTTCCAATTTTGATCTTCATTGGTACTCTGGCTTGTGTCTTGAGGAACACGCGTGTTAAATGGAAGAATTAGAGGGTGTGTCTCTATAGCTGTTGAAGTGCACACCACTTCATTCAAAGCTGTCTTTAAGGATTTAAGCTTCTTTTTTTTAGGTTGCGTAACTACATTTGGGATTGGAGTTGATATTTTTTAAACTTTTGAGAGCATCTTTCCAACACCTTGATCTTCACCTCCTAAAGGAGTTGTAGACTTTAGCCCAACATTGTCTACCAAAGCTTGTAAGTTACTCTCGAGAAATTTCCCATGCGCTTTCTCCCACCAAGACATATAATTAGTGGAGAAAGGCTTCTCCATAGGATCTCCCGCTGGGGGAAAAACCGCACGTGACATAGATCGATACAGTGTGCAAATCCTCCAAAATCTGATTCCTTCATCTAGAGAGGTATTGCGGATATCGTTCTCCAAAAAGCCAGGGACGTTCTGGTAAAATCCAAATTGACGACCAAACCGATGCAGGCTATATGGCTCGATGATGAATGAGTTACCATACCTCAAAGGAAGGTAATTAAAACATAAGCTCATGAAGTAGTTTGATTCCAACTCTTGAGGGGCATCGTTATCCACATAATAATAAGGACGGGAATTGGTTAACATTGTTGGTGCCCAAACTATATCCTCCCCATTGTGGATGTGTTTTCTTCCATCCTTCTCGTCAAAGTACCTTGCAGCCCCTTCTCCTGAGTATGCCACGATCAAAGGGACAGACGGACCCTTAGCAAGTGGATAATGGGTTTTGAAGTAATGTGCAAGCCAGCCATAAACATAATGAATGGGAAAAGAAATTTTGACCTGATCGAGTTGGGAAGAATGCGAAATCTTATTCAAACCATGATAAATACTCGCTAAAACTGGGACTGCAAGGCTAATCTGTCACCGGCCTGCCATCATGCTTGCCATCTTAAAAGTCTCAGGACGAATGGAATTTTCTACCTTGGGGAACACAAAGGCACATAGCCAAATTGATAAGAATGCTGCTACATATGTCTTTCTTGTCAGACCTCACCCTAAGCTTAGAGAATATAGTTTCTTGATCACTTGACCACCTCATCGTCTCGGGAATAACTTCGTTAGGATTATGTGTTGACTTTAGGCGTGCAGATTTCTTTTCCTTTCGCAACGGGGCAGGCCTATATATTAAAGTTTTTTTATACCAAAAACTTGTCCACTTGATGAAGGAGACCTTTTGGGTAGCACCCGTACCCTCCTTAAGATGATGAAATGCGGAAAATAAATACTCGCAAGATCGAGGAATAAATCTGACTTGTTTTTCATTCAAACAGATGAGTTCTCTTGTCTCAGGTACTACTTCTTCGTACGGAGAACCCGCAATGGGAAAACCCCCAAGGATATGTAAGTCTCAAAGAGATATAGATAGCTCCCCAGCTGATGTAAGAAGTGTGTTCGTCTTGGGGCACCAAGCCTCACAAAATGCTTGCAAAATGTTCGAGTTTCGATCATAAGTGAAAAGTGAGGCATAGACAGCATCATAAATCTTTGTTGTACTCAGAGTTTGGTGGCTTCCACCAAGTACGTCTTCAGCCCATTCCCAATATCCTGGGATATGACGATACTCGCCCTCGATTGTTGTTGTGTTTTCCCAATGTATTTCGCCTTGAATTATGCGACTTCCTAAGTTTGAAAGGGTGCTAGCAATATTTACATGGCGATGGATTGGCGCTTGGATAGACCACATCTTGGATAATGGATTAGAAATCGATTTGTGTTCCAAGGTCCAGTTCTCTACATGAAGGGAGTTCCTTAGAGGAGGCCATGAGGCTTCATATCAGTCGGCTTGTGAGGTGTGAACCAAAAGCTTGGTTTGTTCTATGCCATCTTCAGTCTCGATGATGAGATATCTAAGTTTTGAGGAAGGTGAGGTATAGTCCCTGAAATTTGTCATCTCTTCGTGCTAAAAAAAGAAAAAGAAAAGAGGGGTCATCAAAGTCCGAATCAAGAATATTAGAATGGGTACAAAGGTCTAAATGGATGAAATGCTCTCCAAGAATCGGGCCATTTTGAGAGTAATTTCTTCAAGAATCGGGCCATTTTGAGAGTAATCTCTCTAAGAATCGGGCCATTTTGAGAGTAATCTCTCTAAGAATTAGGCCACGTTGATAGTAATCTCTCCAAGAATCGGGCCATTTTGAGAGTAATCTCTCCAAGAATTGGGCCACAGTGAGAGTAATCTCTCCAAGAATCGGGCTACATTGAGAGTAATCTCTCCAAGAATCGGGCCATTTTGAGAGTAATCTCTCCAAGAATTGGGCCACATTGAGAGTAATATCTCCAAGAATCGGGCCATTTTGAGAGTAATCTCTCCAAGAATTGGGCCACATTGAGAGTAATCTCTCCAAGAATCGGGCAAGAATGAATACTCATCCTCTCACACCCCAAGATTGTCCTCTTCATGCGTGGATCATCTTGTTGAACAAGAACAAATCATTCTCGCTTGACCTACAAAAAAAAAGACAACAAAACAAGAAAAGCACAAGAAAAGAAGAAGAAATTACCTTCGCGTTGATGCTTCCGAGTCCACAAAAATAGACTCAAGTGGCTTGCGAATACTGCGTATTGATGCTCAACAAATACGAGCACATGGGTTTATATAGATTATGGAGAGGGGCGTTAATGATATGTAATTCGATGTGGGACTGCATATTTAACCGAAGAATTTGATCTCATAAGTGGAGTCAAACTTGATCTACAATTAGTTCTGTAGAAGGATTCGGACTTGTGAGAAACGACATTCAACTCTGTCGGTAACAACATTTGGCAATTGGTGTTTGACCTTAGAAAGGATTCCACCTTCCATGCAAATTCTAATTCGATGACAGTTTGGATTCTTTAAAATAGCCTAATGGATAAGCTAAATGTTTGGCCTAAAGTAATGTAAATAAATGGTAGATTGAATGACGTGGATACAAGAATGAAACCATGTGAATTCAACTTATCCTAGCCTAACCATTACTATTGGACAAATGTATATTCCTAGTGTATTATATACACATATAAAACATGTGTGTTTATGTACATTATACTTCGAAACTCGTCACGGGGTAAGTGATTTCATACTCCGACAAGTTTTGAAGTAGGGGACATTTGTAGGCATGTAAATTTTATTAGAATTAAATTTATTAAATAATTTGGACTATATTTTAAATTCAAGATATATTGGTCCAAATAAATATTATAGACTAATATAATTGAATTAATTATATAAGTCCAATACATATGGGTTAAATAAATAAGTCTTAATCTATTGGGCTAGCCCATTTAATTGGGCTAGAGTGATGAGCCCACTTCATCAAGCACAGGATGTCATCTTTCTAGAGGCCCAGTTTGGTGCCACGTGTCAAACGACGTGGCACGTCAAGTCAAACGAAAGAGCCAATAGGATCGTGCCATGTGTCAAAATGACAAGGCATGCCCAGTCACACTAAAAGACCAATGAAATCGCGCCACGTGTGCAAGTGACATGTTCTGGCCAATCAAATGCGGTCATGTCACACTTCAATTTGATTGGTCGGAAAGAGTTTGTTCTTATCATGACTCCTCCCTTCCACAACTATAAATAGGGGTCTTCATAACTCAGAAAAGACACCAGAAGTTATAACAAGAAGCAAGAAAGAGCTCGTGGATCAAACGCTGCAAATTCCTCCACAAGTTTCAAGCTTCAAGTTCAAGTTCAAGAAATCAAGTTCAAGCTCAAGAACGAAGAAGAAATCAAGTTCAAGCTCAAGAACGAAGAAGAAATCAAGCTCAAGTTCAAGAACGAAGAAGAAATCAAGCTCAAGCTCAAGAACAAGATCATCGTTCGAGGCAACAAGCACATATTCAAGATCAAGCTCAAAGACCCTTGAATTTTTTTGCTACTGAAAAGAAGAATCAGAGGATTCATAGAGATTGTAACACTCAAATATTCGAAATAAAATACTACGATTGTTGCGATATTTTTCGGTCTTGATTTTATTTCTCGAACCAAATTTATTGTCTACACTTATGTTATACGCTTTCAATAACGATTGTTCCGGAGACTTATCCGCTCGAACAATCCCAGCTTGTAATAACTATAACTCTTGCTTGGTTGTTTAATATAAGCATCTGATTTAGCAAAAAAAGAGTCCTTGTTTTTTATTTGCGAAATGAAACTCAAAGGATTTAATTTATGTAGGTGGTAATAATTTATAAAGTTTCTTTTCAGCATTGATGACAGTAGAAGGGGAACTGTTGCATCTGAATTCCCATTCACTTTATGCTCACAGGAAGTTACAGTGAGCAGACATCTGAAAAACTCCCACTCGCCGTAATTTGGAAGGAAAGAGAAACATCAACAATTTTGATCCACTACTGGTCTTGAGTCATTCATAAAAATGACAAACCACATGAATTCCATGTGTTTATATAATTCAATGAGATATAAACAACATTGAAGAGTGTGGCCTATATAATTTTGCCCTAACTCATTAAATTCATACTTTCATAGATGACATAAAAGACAATTTATTTAATATACTTTTTTAGTATGTAAAAAAATATTTTTTAAAAATAAAAATAATTTTAATTTAATCTTCTCATTTTATCCTTAAGATAGATCATCTATAATCAGATAGATTTTAAAACTATATCTTTTCTTTTTTTAACTTTGAGACGGACAAGTACGGAATTTGTGACTCATGGAGAGCGAGTTGATTCAAGGAGAGACAATGGTATTTTTTGGGGGGTGCTTAGTGGACGTTTGGATATAAGAATTGTGAAGTTCCGAAAAAAGTTAAAATAAAAATTTCAGGTGAATGATATTTGAAAATTAGAGTTGTGTTTGGACATGAATATAATTTGGTGCTATTTCTGAATGTTTGTGAGTAATTTGAAGTGAAAAATTTGAAAATTTTAAAAATTCAACTTCAATTAAAATTTAAAATTTTTATGTTCGAATGATAATTCCGAAAAAAGTTTTAAAAGAAATCGGAAAAAAGTAAACAATTTTTTGTGGCCAAACGGATCCTTAGTTTTGTTTCATTCCAATTACATCTATGTAGCCTAGAAATCACATGTTCAGATTCATTTGCCAGCACATAAAAGCTCAATCTCATTATTTGGACCAAAAAAAAAAGAAGAAGAAGAAGCTGGACGGACAAGAAAGGGAAAGAAAAGAAAACGAGCATCCCCCACACACTCCAAAAATCAAGTCAGTTTTCTCTCTGTCTGTCCATCGCTTTCATGAGTCATCTTCCCTTCCCCCACACGTTGATTATGTAAAAAGATTAGCCAAAAGTCATGTGGGACTGTTGGTGCTTCTTCTCTTTCTCTAATTTCAACCCCACCAAATACTATTACCCTGATGAGAACCAGAATTTGCTCCCACTTCAACATGATCAAAACCAAACCACCCCACCATCTCCACTTTCCTTTTCCACAATGATCCTCACCTCTTGCCTAAGTCGTCGCCGCTTCCGGCGCTACTTGTGTCTCCTTCTTTGCTCTCCTTTTCTTCTTCCTCTCTTCTGTGCTACTTTCCCCTTCATTTGTGCTGCCGAAATCTGCTACCGTCTATGTCATCGCCGCCGCCGCCGGCTATCAACGCCATGGGAATCGGAAGGGGAAGGGGTTATAGATGGAAGTTGTCAAGAGAGTTTGTTGTTGCAGAGATATCTGGAAGAGCAACTGCTTCTTGTGTATAATTGTGGATGTGGAAATGAAGATGGGCTCGATGTGCAATTTATAGATAGTACAAGCCCTCTTTTGCAATAACGGAATAGATCGCAAAGATCTTTGTTCTCCCTCTTTTCTTAGTTTTGTCTTTGGATTTTGTATATAAAAGTTAACGTTGACAATTGTTATTCTTCTCAAAAGAAAGGCGAATAGAGTAGTTTTGGGGGCTTGTAAAATTCGGCATCCTCAAGTCCTTTGGAGGAAATGGCTTGTTTTCATGTTATATCAGAAATTCAATCAAATGGAAGATTCTGACTAATGCATTCTTTTAGACGGGGTAATCCCAATTTGCTAAAAGTTGCAATTTTTGTCCCTTGAGAAAAATATTTATTTTGCTTCTCATGATATCGTATTTCACCTTTGGTTCATTAATTTGCGTACTATTCACTCTCAAGTATCAACATTATTCACTCTCAAGTATCAACATTTCACGTGGCTTGACATTCAAAGATTCGTTCATTCTGCAAAACTTCGTTAGTAAGTGGAACATTAAGTGGACTGACTTTAAAATTTTCAAAAATTAATTGACATTTAAAGATCCCTCTGGCTCTCCCTCAATGTTTCACTAGCGATATTCTATCAAAACCCAATATTTATCCCCCCCCCCCCTTCCCACACACAAAAAAAATAAAAATAATTAAATAAATAAAATAAAAACCAAACTCCCCAAACAAAGGGGTCTATCAGTTCAACCAATTATGTACATTGTTTCTAAACGGGAAATTTACTTAGCTATACTATTATATAAATTTATTTACCACTTTTTTTTGGATTTCTTAAAAATTATATTCTCTACCTATATTTATTATTTATATCCAAAATCTTAATAAAGAGTGTGTCCCTTAAAATTAGGATGTAACTGATATAGCCACGTCCTCCTCCGACGTCGCTCCATTCTCCTCCCCTTCTCATTTTCATGTATATCAATTAGACAAAGCCCCCAAAATCACGTCTTCGTCCTGTTTTCAAAAATATTTCAAAATATTTCTTTCTCTTTTATACAAATCAACCCAAATCTTTCCCTCGTCACACAAATTCATCGACATCTCTAAAATTATAGCAACAAAGAGTTCTCATTGACAATCATTAATATTCGAAGCTTTGAATTCAATATTCAAGTTTTATAAATTTGTGATTTATTTGGATTGAGTGTTCTTGCAAATTAATGAGAATATACCTTGGAGTTTATATCTCAATTCAAAGGGAGATTAGTTAAGTTTACAGTTGGTTTAGGTAACTTCATATTAAAACTCGAAGAAGAAGTTTTAAAATTGTATCGCAACTGTATCAATATTCGGGTTTTACAAATTTGTGATATGTTTGGATTGAGTATTCTTGCAAATGATTGAGAATATACTTTGGAGTTTATATCTCAATTTGAGGGAGATTGGTTAAGTCTAAAGTTGATTTTAGGTAAAATTTCAAAATGAAACGTGAAGAAGAAGAAGAGGTTTTAGGACTGTATCATGATTGTCGATAATTATATGATAATTGTATCACAATTATATCGAAATTCTCTCAGGATTATAACATAACTATATCATAATTATATTTGAATTGTATCTGATGCATCAATACATGCATGAAATAATATCTGATATAATACTATATATTACAAGTATAATACATTTTTTCTATTAGAATCGTATTAGTTTTTTTATTGTTTGAATGTCTTTTGTATGTGATGTGTTCTTCCTCATTGATTTTCAATATGACAATAAAAGCTAAGATTATTGGTGATTTTGTGCTTGTTATGGAGCTTGTTGCTGGTTTTAGGTGGAATTTCATATTGAAACTTGAAGAGGAAGAAGTTCGAAATTGTATCACAATTGCATCAAAATTATTTTCAAATTGTATCGTAAGTGTATGATAATTGTATATGATACATCAATGTGTAAAACAACCTGATACAATACTAATATAAGTATAATAGTAGAAATGACATCAGATAGCCACTCTAAAGGACTGCTATTTAGGAATTAACGAGTGCATCTTGAATTTTAGTTTTTCAACTTAATGTTCTAGGAGAAAAATGTCCTAAATTAAGATTTTTAGTTTAAAATTTTTGGACAAAATAAATACTTAATCTTTAAATAGCGTCCCTGAAAACAGCTATATGTTGCACTTGCCACATTATAATACAATATTATATCATAATTGTATAAGAAATTTATAAGAGTTGTTTCAGAATTGTATTAAAATTACCTCAAAATGGTATCTAACAGCTTGTTTGGATGGTTGTTACCCATTGTATCGTATCGTATTGTTACTTTAAATACAATGTTTGTTTTGATTGTTACTTAAATTTTATTGTATCGTATCGTTAAATCCGTCGTTACATAACGACGAAATGTGCCACTTTATGTAACGACCGATTTGGTGTGGTCGCGTTGTTATCTTGTCTTTTTCTCTCAATCTCACCCTTTATTATTATTAAATTATTTTGTTTTATCATTTACCCTATCTTTTTATATTGTAATTTTACGTTGTATCATAATTATTTTTTTTATAATATTGCAAGTTTATTCTTCATATTGTTGGTGCATGATATCATGAAACGATGGCAAACGATACAATCTATCCAAACATTGTATTGAGCAAACGATACAGTACAATACAATACAGTACGATACGATACATTATGAAACGATGCGTAACAACCCTCCAAACAAGCCGTAAATTGAATTTGATACATCAATACCTGAAAATATTACATGATACAACTGCTAAATCTCAGGTTCGTTCATTTGTGAAACATATATTAAGTATATAGAGACTTATTGGATTTTTTATTCGTAACTCCATTAGACTGAAGACTATTAAGCCTACTCAATGAGATGAGGAAAGAAAGAAAAGAGAGGGCCTAATGGGCTGTTATCTGGCCTGCTCTGTCCGAGCACAGAGGTTGGTCAGGTGAACCAATCGAAGGATGGGTTGCTTGGCCCTAAACTGGTGTGGACTGCGTGAGTTTGGATTCATAGAGCAACGAACAACTTTCACTCTGTGCAGTGAAAAGATAACAAATTAAATGCTATCATCCAGGCCCAACAAATGCGATGAGTTGCTCCAATTACATCATCAATTTTTCCAAAAAAAAAAAGGAAAAAAAATCAGTTTCTAAATAAACTATACTCCTGCTTATCCAAACTAGTTACTATGTGATAGGGCTTCTGAAAAAGAAATACTATCTTATATGTTACAGTCAGCTTAAAGTAGTTGGCCGCATAAAGTTGCATACACCACGCGAACTGTTAACACCTCGCTTGACATCTGGTGGTATATAGGAGGATATATATAACTATTTGAAGGTTTACCAAACATATTGCAATATATAATGTCTATGCACGTCTTTGGGGAAAAGTTGTCCCGCCTGGTAATTAACAGTAATCTTTGATCATTTTTTAACACAACTGGGACGTGGCTTAGTGATCCTTATATTACGTTATTTCGTATATACCCTTTGTTTTGATACCATGATTTAAATAATGGGAGACTTGATTCGATGAACTTCTATATATATACTGACATGTAAAATTTTCTGCACAATATAAAGTTTAACTTGTGATAGCAAATTTTTTAGGTTAGTTCCATTTTTACCAGGTTATTAGTTAATCGTTTATCCACAGATTTACCTTTAATTTTTTTTTAATTATCTGATTGTGTATATGATTTGCAACAGTATAGAATTACTTAAATTCTTCTCACAGTCATTTTTAATTAGCGTCATGGATGGCATCAATCAAAATGTTTCGTTGTAATTTGAATTTTTTGTTTTGGAATGTATATTTTTTGGAAGTACAACATATACAAAGTTGGTATCTGTCTCTCTTTTCTGGTAATTAAGTAACTTTATAAATTACTAAGTAAAATATTTACAGTTGGTATCTGTCTCTCTTTTCTTCCCAATTGTTCAACCGCTAAACAAATCTCTAAATGAAGAACAACGCTAAAATAGAACTTTCGTTCAATGGAAAGAAAAAAACAAAGAAAAGAAAGAAAGAATTTTGAGCATTTTTTTGCTCTTCTCATTAAAATCTTAAACTATTACTCTTATCAGGTAAAAAAATTAAATAAAATATGGATGAATGATCTCTATCTACAGTTTTTGTTACAGAATTTGTCTTTTATAATTATTTATATCTAAGCTCTATGGAAATCATTGCGCAATGGTGAATTTGGACCGAGTTTCTTGTGTAGAGCCTTTTCTGAGTAAATTGTTGAATTTTGAGGACTTCTTCTATGCTTACGATCAAGATGATGATGATGGTGTTTTTGATGATATGGACTATTTTCTTTCTTGATCGTTTTCTTTTGGTCCTCCTTTTCACTTTCTTTGCACATTTCTTTCACTTCGGCTGGAGCAATATACACAAATGTCATGTTTGAAATATCCTTATAATCCTTCAATGGTTCAAGGGTTTTTACCACTGAACTCATTTCTGGTCTAGCCTTTGGCCTGTGACTTAAGCACTGGTAAGCTACTAATGCTGCTTTTTGTGCTCCTTCTTCTGAGTATAAACCTTCTAGCCTTGGATCCATTATTCTACGTAGTTTTCGAGGATCTTTCAGTTGAGGTCTTGCCCAATCTACTAAATTCTGCTCTCTATTTGGACGAGTTTTATCAACTGATCTTCTACCAGTTAGAAGCTCCAAGAGTACTACTCCGAAACTGTATACATCACTTGCTGCAGTCAAATGACCTGCAAAAATTTCAAAATATAATTAGGGTTACTAGTTCACATACGAATCTAGGTGGACCGAAAATCACGGCACTCACTACTACTTGGTGACAATCAATGAATATAGACTTTGTATAAGTATATATATTTGAAAATTTTAAAATATTAATAATGTACTGTTACCAATTTGTAGAGTCCAATCTGAGATATTAAGCCATTAGGTAAGAATATCATGGTACCCACTACTCTTTGATGACAATCAATGAAAGAATTAGTTTAAGTATATGTTTTTTGTAACTTTTCTTACATGTATATAGTTTGAGTTAGAAGACAATAATTGTATACTCCTAGTTTACACCCATTAGCTAGAACCTAGCTACCTCCGCCGTTGGTGACTACAATGGATTAGGCACTGTTTTATTTATCTAAACATTTTTTGTGAAATAATGGTTAAATCATTCTAAAATTTCCCTTCGAGCGAGCAAAATAAAAAAAAAAGGAAAAAGAAAAAAAGAAATTAAAGAAATAATGGTGAAATGATCAATGAATATTTACCAGTCATGAGGTATTCAGGAGCAGCGTAACCTTGGGTCCCCATTACTCGGGTGGAGACGTGTGTGTCATCTCCTTCTGGGCCATCTTTTGCAAGACCAAAATCTGAGAGTTTGGCACTGTAATCCTGGAGGAAAAGACACCAAGGAAATTAATTAGTAAATATATATGTAAAGAGATGTAACACTGTGTACCAATGTAATTTAACTTATCATATGATGTTGTTAGCTTTATTTTTCTCAAGATCATTTAGTTTCACGGGCAATTATATGTAGTTATGACTTGATAGTCTAAAAACTATCTTACAGAAATTAAACTCCAAAAGTAAGCAGGAACTTACAGAATCTAACAAGATGTTTGAAGCCTTAAAATCACGATATATGACTGGTTTTTCAGCTTCATGGAGGAAAGCAAGACCTTTTGCAGCTCCAACTGCTATTTTCATCCGCGTTGACCATGGAAGCGATACGGAATATCCTGCAAGATCAAGAATAAATTAATTTAATTGAACAATCATTGTTTTATGTTTCTGAACAATTTTATTTTATTTTTTCTGAATCTTGTATTTCAATTCATTCGTGAAACAACGGGAACAAGTTAATTGTTTTTCTCTTTTCATTTGAACTATATCCAATAATAATTAGCTGAAGTGAGATTTCCTCAACTGGACAATTGCTTTTTAACCAAACTTTATTTGACTGATTCTTAATTCATATAAGCATTCAGTCGGAGTTGGTAAAGGGAAAGAGTGGACCAATCTGAGGTCAATTTTCACACATTTACACTGTAACTGGCCTTTTCTAATCCCGTTTTTCTTCTCCCTCTTCAAATTTCTAAATTATGGAGTAATATTCACAAGTTGGATGAGTGCTTTATGTGGGATACAGCTATTTTTGTGCAGACTGAAGTTCCAAAAGCCAAAATATATTTCGGATCGACTTTATGTTTTATATATTGGTAAAATTATCAATTTTTTTACATAATCCTAAATCACGTTGACCTACAATTATAAGTAACTTTCTATATATTAAGCTTGATTTTTAATATAAAAAATAGAATATAAGTAATAATCTACTAAATATATAACATGTTAAATTCCACTGAAAATGCAATCTTTGCGACTTAAACTCTTTCAGATTAGCAAAGGTAGATAGTGGAATGGTAAAAGAGAACATACTTCTAAACAGCTGATTCTCCAAGCTGCCTCTGGGCATGTATTCATACGCTAACAGCCTGTGTTCCTCTTCACAACAATATCCTATCAACTTCACCAGATGTGGATGCCTCAGTTGCCCAAGAAATATCACCTCAGTCTGCTCACAAATATTAACAAATTAAACACATGCTTTATCACAAATTTAATTATAATTATTTATAAAACATATGATAGTAAGATCAATGTTGTTCGAATCCTCAAAAATCCATAACTTTTGGAGGATCTGGCATACCTAACGACATTTTAAAGGATTCGAGCAATATTGAGTAAGGTAAAGGGTTATTAAGGTAATATTCATACCAGCCATTCTCTATGACCTTGAGTGCCATCTAAATCCAAAAGCTTTACAGCCACAGGCTGAGCCTTCAAACCAGGTCTAAGCTTATCATCAATGAAACCTTTGTGAACTGGTCCAAACCCTCCTTCACCCAAGAAATTACTCGAAGAAAAATTCTGTGTGATCACTTTCAATTCTTGAAGTGTGAAAATATAAAGATTTGAACCAGCAAGAGAAATCGAAAGGTCCTCCGAAATAGTTGATGCGCTGAAATCCGAAATAGAAATCCTATGAAATGAACTTTGTTTTGTCACCACTTTGATCTCCTTTGCCTTTGGTTTTGGATTCTCACCTTTAAAACAGCTAGGAACTAGAGATTCCCATGTAATCTTCATCGCCAATCTTATGCCAAAAATAGAAAATTGAAATGAATGTTCTATATTCTTTGAGAAATCCCTAAAAAGAATCGTGTATATATAGAAAGAATGTCTTTTCGTAGGAAGAAGAAGATTGATGAGCAAGAAAAGAAGACGAGTTTTCTTGAATGTGGAATGGTCTATTAAAGAAGTTTATAAGGAGAGAAGGCAAGAGCTAATATTCAAATATTGCTCTCTACCGGACACAAAGAAAGAGGTTCTCAACTCCTTTATATAAATATATATAACCTCATGCACTAGACGTATTTTGTTTCTGGGTATTTACTTTGTATTTTTCTGAATTATATTAAGTCAACTTTATCTGTCATGAATGCTCCCTTTCCCACGTTATAGCGTGTATTTTTATGTGCACTTCCACTAACACTGTTCATATGTGTATAAAGTTGTTGCGATAAAAGTAAAAGCATGTATCTAAAATACACCAATAATGTAAAATTATTTTTTACTATTATGTTATCTAAAATCAACGAATTAAGTCATATGCACCGACAATCTTTTTACATTACCACTATAATTTAACCTATGATAGCAGGTTAATTACCGTTGTTATAAGATTACCGGTTACAGTTACGTAATACTTATCATAAAAATTTATCTGTAATTAATTTAATTATGTAAATATTTTTTACACCGTCAATACATAAAACTTAAACTTAGAACTATTTACGGGTAACTTTTGTAAGTATGATAGACTTGTAACCTGCAAAAGATTATATAAGTAACATGTTACAATTGGTAAAATTAAAATACATGGATAGTATAACAACATTTTTTACCGTAAATATATAGGGTATATTCAAAGTAAAAATATTACTTATACAAGGACGAACTAGATGTGCCAAATATTCTTTATAACCAGACTGTAGCAGAAGCAGTCATACGTTTTGGTTGAAAAAAATACTTGACTTGGGCTGCCCCCTATTTTGACTTGGTTTCTATGTGATTTTGGAAACTCTTAATTGGATGAAAGCTGTCCTCAGACCTTCTAAACTTGTTTCAAGCGGCTCCAACCGGAAAGTGAATTTGAATTGGTGACTTTCTCTCTTTTTACAATAATAACTAGTATTATTGCCTGTGCGAAGCGCGGACACAAATATCAAATTATAGTTTGAGTTATTGGAACTATCTTAAAATTTAAAACTTTCAGATAACATGTTTCTTTTTATTTATATTTTTATTTTATATCTGTAACAATCTAACCCCTTGATTTAATACTTGTATTTTATTTTGTGGTCAATATTAAATAATATTAAACACATCACGTTTGTAATATGTCTTGTTTGAGCATATTATTTAACAAAATTCTTACTACCCGTTTATGTTTCACTACAAATTCAAATAAGACTTATCCTTTTACATTTTCACCCAAAACAACTCTCTCTTTAATCTTTTCTTATAGTTATTGCATTATTTATTACTTAATAGTGTTATATTCATGTGATCTTTTATTAGCTTACCAATTGACTTGATATCTTGCTTATTATCCTTTTGATAAACATATATCAATATAAATTTTTTTATTCCTAAAATTTAATTTATTTTTGTACTTTTATCCTCTTACTTGGAACTCTATTTTCATTTAAATCTTTCAATAATATTTTTGAGTATTATTTAATTATTTAATATACATACTTAGTTAATTCAAAGTATAAATATTCTCACACTATCTCTATTTTCCTCTTTATACATCATCTTCCCTACTATGAATTTTTAATTAGTTTTTACATTAATATTTACCAATAAATAAAATATATAATATCACATTTTATTTTAAGTTATAACCTTGAATTAGTTTAAAATATTAATAGATAATTTTTTTTATTATTATATTTTAAATCTATTGAATTTTCTTATAATTATTTTTTGTATAACATGTAATTAAATTTTCTTTCTCTTTTAACGTTAGGATACAAATAGACTTTAATTTTCTTTCATAAAATTACCCACACGAGATATTTATTTTGTATTTCCTTAGTTTTAATTTGTTATCCAATTTTTAGTTTTTTTATCTAGTAAAACTTTAATTTAGTAGTCCTATCCATAGTTTGAGCGTTTCACCATTTAATCTAAATCTCAAGTTCAAATCGTCTTTCCCTTCTATTTTTAATATTAAATATTTTTAAATTTTTTATTATTGCTATTAAGTTAACTAATATATAGTATTTTATTTTCTTATGTGGTTTTCATTAACATGCTTCTTTATTTAATATCATAATCTATTT
This sequence comes from Nicotiana sylvestris, assembly GCF_000393655.2. Taxonomy (NCBI): domain Eukaryota; kingdom Viridiplantae; phylum Streptophyta; class Magnoliopsida; order Solanales; family Solanaceae; genus Nicotiana; species Nicotiana sylvestris. Next base: position 61,592,603 of record NC_091061.1, on the reverse strand, counting down.
ATCCTTTAATATTATTATAAAATCGATGCATGATTTTTTAATCTTGAAATAAATATTTATTTTATTTAAAATTAATACCCAAAATTATCAAATTGTTTAAATTTATTAATAATATTTTTAAGAATTATATATTTACTTTATTTTATTTTTTAAACTAATTCTTAGTATAAATAACCTCACACTATCTCTAATTTATTAATATTTTGATTTTTTTAAATTTTTTAATCTATTAAACTTCAATTATGTGGCCTTATCCACATCATGACCATTTTTTATCATACTTAAAAAAAGCTTTTTATATCAAATTTAAATAAGTTCTATCCTTTTTTGTTCTTTATGATAGAAATTTTAATTTTTTCTCTGTTTGTTTTCAATACTTAATATTATTAACGTTGTCATATGCTTTTTATTATTTTACTTGAATTTAATATTCACTTTTATCCATTCATTTTAATTTAATACAAATAATAAATAAAAATTATTTCAATAGTAACTTTGACTTTATTGCTCATATTCTTAAATATGAATTTTCTTATCATATTAAAAAAAAGTCTCATCTCAAATTCAAGTATATCTTATTCTTCTATTTTCTCCATTAGACCACATTTTCAAAAATCATCTTATACTTTCAAACTCAACCTAGCAATACTCAATTCAAATATTAATCGTAAAACTCTAATTATTGCAACAATATTTTCACTATTATTTTAAGAAATATTTATTTATGTATAAAATATTTATTGTCCGAATTGTCAACATTAATATAACCTCATTATATATATTACTATTTAATTATTTTCCTACCATAATTGAGTTATACACAAAATTTAATTAAAGATACCTATAGTAATGTATGTTGTTCACAAATAAGGTCAGATACAAAGTTTATACTAAATAAAGAATTACTATTTCAACTTAAAATTAATATGTAAGATAAAAAACGAAAATTTAATTGATTCTTTCTCAAAAAAGGATACCTACCATATATGAATTATGCACAAAATTTTAATTAAAGATACCTACAGTAATGTGTATTGTACCAAAATAAGGTCAATTACAAAGCTTGATCAATTAATTAAAATTCGTCCCTACCATAATTTATTTCGTCCCTACCATAATTATACAAAAATATGTTAACTAAATTATACTACTAATAGAGATTTGTATCATAATTAAAATATAATTCTTATTGAACTACTACTTCCATTAATTATGTTTCCATTTATAGTTCAAATTTTTAATGTTGTATTAAAATTGCCAAGTGGATTTTTTTAGTTTGCCCCTTGGCTTAACCTTATGCTTCACTACTCTTTTTTAATATAATATAGACTAGTATTAGTACCCGCGCGATTGTGATTTGGATTATTTGAATTATGTATAAATTACTTTAAAACATAAACCTTCCAGATAAAATTTAATGATAATCATTAGATATTAATTAAGAAGCAAGACATTAAACCATTTCTCAAATCTCATATTGGATAACCTGTTTTCTTTTTCTATATTTATCTAATCCAATAGGTTAATTTTAGTACTTGAATTTCGTTTCGTTATCAATATAATTACTAACTATGTCATGTGGTGATTTGTCTCGTTTAAACATATTAAATTATATTATCTTAATAAAATTTTCAGTATTAGTTTATTTTTTTTGTCTAAAATATTAATTAAAAGTCTTATTCTTTTAAATTTTACACAATCTTTTTTGTTCTTTTCTTATAATTATTAAATTATTTATTATTTAATATTATTATACTTTCATGTGAGTTTTTCGGCTTACTAATTGACTTAATATTTTGCTTATTATCCTTTTAATAATTATCGATAAATATTATTTTTTTATTCTTGAAATTTAATATATTTTACGCTTTTATCCTCTTACTCGAAACTATTTTACTATTTACATCTATAAATAATATTTTGGAATATTATTTAATCATTTAATTTATTTTATATTAAATTAATTTAATATATTCTCACATTATATCTATTTTTTTCTTTATACAGTCTCTTCCCTACTAAGAAATGTTTAATTAATATTTTACCTGTAATCAAAATAATATCATATTTAACTTTAAGTTGTAACTTTGATTAGTATAAAATATTAATACATAAGTTTCTTGATTATTATATTCCAAATATATTAAAAAATATTTATATTTATTTTTTGTATTATATGCAATAAAAAAAATCTCATTTAGTTTCAAGATACAAAATTTGACGTTTAGTTTTAGTTAATAAAATTACTTATATCAGATATTTATTTTATATTTTTTAAATTTTAATTCTTATCTAGTAAGACTTTAATTTTTGCTGGTCATATCCATAGTTTGAGCATTCTCATCATAAATTTAAGAACTTTCTAATATTAAGCAAAATAGTATTTTCCTTTCATTTCTAATATTTAATTTTTAATTATTTTTTTTACTTTTGCTATTATGTTATCAAATATATGGTATCATCATCGTTTCATATGGCTTTTAATTAATTTGTCACTTTATTTAGTATTATTATCCATTACTATCCTTTAATATAATATAGATAAATTTAGAAAATTTTTAATCTTAAAATAAATATTTATTTTATTTTAAAATATTGCTTGAATTCTTAAGTTGTTTAAATTTATCAATATTTAAGTATTTTATTTCACTTTATTTTATTTTCTAAACTAATTCTTAGCATAAATATTCTTACGCTATTTTTAATTTATTTTTAATATTTTTAAGTTCTTATTTTATCTGTTAGACATAAGTTGTGTGGTATTATCCACAGTATCATCTTTCTTATCATAATAGATAAATAACAACTTTACATCTCAAATTTAAATAAGTTTTATCATTTTTCTTTATGATGAAAGTTTTGATTAATTTCTCTCTATGTATTCCTTATTTTTGCTATTCTATTATTCAATATATAATATTATTACATTGTTATGTGGCTTTCATTAGCTTGTTTAATTTAATATCTATTTCTACCACACTCATTTTATTATTAATCATAAAAGTTAATTTCTTATTTGTTTAAACACATTGTATCTAATGATAATATTTTCACTATTATTTTATTTCTCCATGTACTATTTCTAAAAATAATAAAATTATGAAATGAAAGAAAGCATATCAAGTGGTTAGTTAATAATTATATTTGGAAAGCTATCAAAATTTATTTAGTATTAGAATGTGGTCAATTTTAATTGATTTCTACCATAAATTAAATTTGATCAAATCTAAGTTGTTTTAATCCTATTAAATTTGTCTAAAAATCTATTTAGATTATGTCTTAAAAATACTAAATAGAAATATTTCTATTTAGATTATTTCTCCATGTACTATTTCTTAGTGACATTTTCTGAATATGCCACTTGGCTTAATGTCATGCCTCACTACATTCCTTTAATATAATATATAATATATATAATATATATAATATTTAAATTTTTTCTTATCTTTTAAATAACTTTGTACTTTATGTAAGATCTTATTTTACTGCTTGAATTTTTTAAATTTTTGAAGTAAATAAATCTTTAATATCTTAAGTAAGTTTTATTTTATATTTTAACTTACTTCAAAGTATAAATAGTCATAGGTTATCTCAATTTATGTCTTTCTATATTTTTTATTTTTTTCTATTTTAGTTTTGTAATTAATTTTTTACCTCCATATTTCTAGCTAATTTAGAAGAAAATCTATGAGTGGGTAAATATATATATATAAAGAAAGAGAGAGAGAGAGATTAGATTTGTCTAAGATATATTTAGATTATGTATAAGATTCATTAAACTACTTCCTTTAATTATGTTTTCATTTATATTTCTAATAATTAATGTTGTCCTACAATTGCCAAGTGACTTCATTTTAGCTTGCCACTTGGCTTAACCACAATGCATACTACTCTCCTTTTAATATAATATAGATAAGATAGATATAGATATAGATATAGATAAATATATATATATATATATATATAATATTTAAGTTTTTTCTTATCTTATAAATAACTTTATACTTTATGTAAGATCTTATTTTACTGCTTGAATTTTTTTAATTTTTGAAGTCAGTAAATCTTTAATATCTTAAGTAAGTTTTATTTTATATTTTAACTTACTTCAAAGTATAAATAGTCATAGGTTATCTCAATTTACGTCTTTCTATATTTTTTTATTTTTTTCTATTTTAGTTTTTTAATTAATTTTTTACCTCCATATTTCTAGCTAATTTAGAAGAAAATCTATGAGTGGATCAATATATATATATATATAGAGAGAGAGAGAGAGAGATTAGATTTATCTAAGATATATTTAGATTATGTATAAGATTCATTAAACTACTTCCTTTAATTATGTTTTCATTTTTAATTTCTAATAATTAATGTTGTCCTACAATTGCTAAGTGGTTTCATTTTAGCTTGCCACTTGGCTTAATTACAATGTATACTACTCTCCTTTTAATATAACTAGTATTAATACCCGCGCGATGCGCGGATAATTAAAAAGAACGATCTACACCATAAAGTTTAATATGTTAGTGTTAATACCATTTTTACAACCAAACATTAAAAACATTTTAAGACTCCAGCAAAACTTTCATTCCATCTCCTAATAAATGTTCCATAAAAAATAATGATACTATACAATTTGTTTGATATGAATGTTCCACAAAAAATATTGATGCTATACAATTTGCTTGATATGTAGCACGTGCCTAAGAGAACATTTTTGTAGCAAATGCTCATGACATATTGCAGTGCATTTTCCAGAAGTTGTCCTCTGTATTGAGGTTTATCACTACAAAAAAATATGGGTAAAAACTCAAGAATTTCTGGTGAACACTTGTCACTAACATTATGGAAAATTGAAAACCTAATTATGCGTAAGACACCTTACATATCCTAATGCTTGTATTGAAAGTACGAAAATCCCAATAGTTGCATGAATTCGATCTCCCTAAAATAAAAAATTTGAAAAGAAAGTTAAGTTAGTAAGGCACATAAGTTGAAGAAAATACATCACCACTCGAAAAAAATAACATGTAAAAGAGTATGCACCTTTTCATCTTGAATAATTAATTAAATTAAATTAAAATTTTCTGGTTTCTTGCGATTTGGAATGTGCCATAATCTAACAACACGACCTTTCAAATTCCAACTCATTTTGGACATTAATATTTCACTGATATAGTTATAGTTTGGAGCTATATTTTGCAGAAGTTTGTGTGGAAGCTAAACCCTAAGTAATGTAGAGAAGCCAAATCTAAGCAAAAATTGTTTAAATAAAGATTTCTAAGAAAAAGACAATCTAGTAAATCAATTTTTAAGTATATGAAATCCTAATATTTAAAAAGGTATGTGTAAATTAATTTGTATGAGTGAGTGCGCAAAAAATGATACGGATCTTCATTTTTTAGCTTTTGGCTTATTTTAATTTTCAACGTTTTTTTTGTGGTTAATTAAAATTTGTTAACCACCAAGCCTTAAATTTTCTTATCTTTTTCCTTTGTCTTCTTGTTCATTTTTCAATATTATTTCCTTTAATATAATATAGATGTAAGATACAAAATATTTATTTAATTATTTCTTTCTTGAAAAAGAATACCTACAATAACTAAATTATACACAAAATTTAATTAAAAATATCTATAATAATGTATATTGTTCGTAAATAAGGTCAGATACAAAGCTTGTACTAAATATAGAATTCTTATTCAACTTAAAATTAATGTGTAAGATACAAAATGAAATTGTAATTGATTCTTTCTCAAAAAAAAAAAAGATACCTACCATAACTGAATTATACACAAAATTTAATTAAAGATACCTATAATTATAGTATATTCGTCTGCATAATGAAAATTGCGTCTCTTTTTTTTTATGTACGACCAAAAGATTCTACTTTGGTATTTAAAAGGAGAACATTTTAGTTTAATTAATTCTTTCTTAAAATTTTCAGTCTATTTTCTTTACTATAATATAGATGTAAGACAAAACATTTATTTCATTGATTCTTTCTTAAAAAAGAATACGTAACATAACTGAATTATACACAAAATTTAATTAAAGATATTTATAGTAATGTATATGATACATATATTAATGTATATTGTTCTCAAATAAGGTCAGATGCAAAGCTTGTACTAAATATAGAATTATTATTTCAATTTAAAATTAATGTGTAAGATACAAAATAAAATTTTAATTGATTCTTTCTCGAAAAAGGATGCTTACCATAAAAGAAATCCTTAATAGTATTACAAATCGATGATCCTGTAATTTTGTATGGCAAGTGTGAGTAATCATATTTTGTCATGTCACAATGATCTTTTTTCTTTTACTTATTTTTGGACTTTGGTCCATAACACGTTTTTGGAAAGAATTTTTTCTTTCCATTTTTACGTCAGTAGAATATTTCATACCTTTTTCTCTTACCCATATTAACTCAAAGCATTAATTTCATATTTCAACAGAATATTTGTCATATGTAATATTACTCCAAATATGGTTATATATGTTCACGGACAACTCTATTTCATATTTCATTCCCACCAAAAAAAATTAATTATTAATTAGATACAAAAGAACATCAAATAATAATTTTTTGACGAAAACCATGAACTTATATATAATATAATATGGATATGGTAATATATGTTCACGGATAGCTCGATTTCATCTTTCTTTCCCAATAGATTTCTTATCCAATTAATAATTAGATACAAAAGAATATCAAATAATATTTATTTTTCAATGTTATACAAATAGAATCCAACAAATAGATTTCATAAAAGTGCCAAGTGGCTTTTTTTCAATACGTCATTTGGCCTAACCTCATGCTTCATTACTCTCCTTTTAATATAATATAGATAGATTGAGTAAGATCTTATTTTGCTGCTTGAATTTATTTAATTTTTATACTCAATAAATTTTTAATATCATAAATAAATTTTAATTTTATTTTATATTTTAACACAATCCAAAATATAAATAGTCATAGATTATTTCAATTTACGTATTTCTGTATTTTTAATTTTTTTCTATTATAGTTTTTAACGTTTAATTAATTTTTCACTTCCATATTTCTAGCTAATATAGAAGAAAATCTATGAGTGGATCAATATATAGATATACATATAGATACAAATATACATATAAATATAGATATATAGATTAGATTTGTCTAAGATCTATTTAGATTATGTATAAGATTCATTAAACTACTTCCATTAATTATATTTCTATTTATAATTTCTAGTAATTAATATTGTCTTAAAATTATCAAGTGACTTCATTTTAGCTTGCCACTTGGCTTAACCACATGCTTCACTACTTTCCTTTTAATATAATAATAGATATAGATTTAGGATTGACATTGTAATTGATTGATATATGATTATTTAACTCTTATTTGTGTTAATTTAATTTGAAAAAAAAATTCAGAGCGATAATTTAATTAGCTAGTTTGAAATTTTTTCATGAGATTCCAGCAAGCCCTTAGGTGGTCCAGTGAAGACAGTTCATGCTGAGAGACCACAGTTTGAAGTGTGTATGTTTTCGATTTGAATTTAGTGACTTGTTACTTGGGTAGATTCAAAATATTGATTTAATATCCACTAATTAAGTAATCGGTGCAATTTAACATGTTGTGCAAGATTACGTGGCCTATTTCAAAGTTAAATTCAGTGAGTATAAGTAGTTACCGGGGGCGGACGGAGAAATTTTTGTAAGCGGTATTAAAATTTATAGAAGAATAGGAATAATAACTTTAATTATCATACTTTTGGACAAGAGATAGCCTAAGTCTATTGGTTTTGTTGAGTCTTGAAAAGACCCCGAGTTTAATTCTAATTAATCACAATTTTTAACAACAAGAGACAATTTATGTCAAATAATATCATTTTTTCCTACTTATCTGTTTTCTCACAGTATTAATACATATATTTAGTAAAATTTTCCGACGAAACGGTGTCGCGTGATACCGCTTCATCAAACGCACGTCCATCTGCCCTAGGTATTTACTTGTAATTACCTTTGTCCTATGTAGGGGTAGCAAACGGGCGGGTCGGGTCGGATATGAGCGGTTCAAAATGGATAATTTAAAAAACAGATATATAATCCGACCCGACCTCTATTTGAGACGGATAAAAACGGGTTTATCTGGTGGATAATATGGATATCCATATTATCAATGGCTTCTCACTTATGATAAAATTCCTTGTCTTCCAAACTTGAGTAACTCCAATTTGAGGCTTTACAATGTAAAAGTTAAACACATTAATTATTCATTAATTATCCATTTGGTTAACCATTTTCTAAGTGAATAATATGATTCTTTATTCATATTCGACCTGCTTTTAAATAGTTTATTATCCGACCAATTTTTTGATGAATAATATGTGTGAATAACTATTTTCTTTTAACCATTTTGCCACCTTTAATCCTATCTGATTTTGTAGTGTGCAATCTTTTTACGCTCACTCAATGTATAGAAGGTAAATCTAAAATAATATTAGTTTTCGTGCTTCACGCGGGTTCTTTGATTTTCACCAAGTTTATCACATACATGGACGCCACTTGCTAAGGTATAAATAAACAAATTAGTAATCGTTGAAAAGATCAAATAAGACAACAATTATATGTGCTAAAACAATTGACGGGGAGAAGGAAAAGATTTGTTTTTTTGGACTGCATGCAGCATTTCCTAGCTTGTTTATCACTTTTTTGCTTAGTTGCTTCTGCTCTGGCTATTAAGTAATAGGAATATTATAAAAAATGTTTGAAAGAGGTATTGATCTCTTTCGCTTATTCCCCCTCTTTTACTTCTATGTTCAATTCAAAACTGCATGCAGTGATTATATTTAGAGCTTGTTTGGAAGGTTATGTTGTAATTGGATTTAGGTGCATGTAATTATACATATGAACATATTTGTCTAGTCAAGTAATTACTTGATCAGAACAAAATAGGTTCAGATTTTATCTTTTCTATTTTTAATATTTCTTATACACATATTATTTGTCACATTAAGACTTATCTACATGTTCATCAAAAAAGGTTTATTTAATTTGTTGTGATTAACTTAATTTTAAAATAAAAGATCATCAGACTATTAATTATACATGTGCAATCAAACATGACACAGAAAATTATATTGTAATTATGCTATGATAGACAAACATGTCATTATAATTACTATCATAATAATTACACAATATAGTGATTAAATTGTGATTTCCAAACATGCCCTAGTAAAACATTAGTACCATAGTGAAATCTGCTAGGAGTTCTAAGAGGTTAATTATTATTTGAATCGTAGCCTCACTAACTTGGATTCATTAATTTCTATGCTTCTTCTATTGTTGTTTGGTTGAATATTCTTTTCTAATCTGTTAACTATGCTAAAAAGGTATTTAATTAATTGAACATTAGATTACTGTGTTATACTTCTAGCTGTTATACTAAGCATTAATGAAACTGGATAAGAAAACCGGCTTAATTAAATAGATAAATCAAGTAATTTTTTTTTATTTTTAATATTCTCCGAATATAAAAAAGTAATTAAAGTTTCTGAAACACACTTTCCCTCCAATGATTTGGTCAGAAGGTTGGAGATCAAGTCATGAATAGAGACACAGTCCAAGGACTTGATAGGCCAATATTGGTAGGTGTGTTAGCACTGTCGTTGATATTCTAGAAGCTTAGCTCATTAATCATGACATAAAAATAATATGTTGTGAAAAAGATGTTTATATAGCTTAAATCAATACTAATATAATCTAATAATTGGAAATAAATAACTCGTACTATCTTTGTCTATAAATTACACTCGATGTCATATTACTTAATTTGTTTTTGCAAGGTTATATACGGTGGGTTGATAATTATGAAAATTCGGTTGTACTTATATATAGTGTAATTTGAAAATTGTACTTAAGCAAGTATGAATAAGAAAATGTCTAGTAAATTGTTATTTTTATGACAAGTTAAGGGCACTAGTGCCTGATCAAGTTTCATTCTCAAAGCTCCAATATTAATTAAAATATTTGCATGTGCTGAAGCAAAAAAGATTTATATCAAGATGCATGTCTAAGTACTTTAATATGTAAACAATGGGAGTTGCAATGCAGTGATAGATATTCCTTTATTCTTAAATAGATATCACGTATTTGAGTCCGGAATATATAATCGCTTTTGCAAGGTAATGCTTTATTTCTAATGTAAAACTTTCCGATATTAATTCAAATTTAAACAGATTGCAACATGAATATGCCGAATGAAAACCAAGAAACGTACGAACAAAGTTACAAATATAACTTGGGTGGGGCCATGAGATAGTAGGTAGGGACATCACCCAGCATCATGTTTTTTGCAATTGGATCAGAAATCTATTTTCTGTTTTTGGCCAGAGATTTGAAGCAGTAGGTAGATGGGGCCGGAAGTACTATATTCCAGCTTCTTAGCCACCACCCTTCAAAAGTCAATTCGCGTAATTGTCATTTTCACATCATTATATTTTCTTTTCTTTTCCTTTCGTGCGCTTCCTTTCTTTAGAGTTTTCAATCTCTTTTTAAGTATTTCAAATTTACTAATTCGATTAATTTAAATTTAATTTAATAAGATTCACTAGGGGATATAAAACGCTTCTTATAGATAGATTTTCATTCTTTGAATTCAAATTTAACACATCTATTGCATAACTTAAAAAAGTTATAAACAAAATATCAAAGTGGTTGCGGGAACGATACGCTTTGGTTACCGGCGAAGGCTTCCAAAGGCGACTAACTTTCCATACTAGTTGTTACCTTACGCTGTCATTTTTCCAATATTATTGAATAGCATGGCCTGGAGCTAAGGTAACTCAAGTGGGAGAGTCGTGTTATGGGTGACCTTATTGCACGGTTCAGAGAGCACTTGTGTATGTGATGCAAGTGAACGTCTACGAAAAAACTATCGTAAAGTTGTGAAGGAAATTCAGCATTCTCGTAGAATTTTCAAAGGTGAAATGGTTTAAGAGACACATAGACTTGCATCCGTTTGTCATCTCGGTATATGAACTTACAAGTTTCCCATTTAAACACCTCAATTCATGCATTTGTATAATAATAAACCACGCTGACTGTTGACCAGACTTATATGACAAAAATATTAAAATAAAAAAAAAAACAAAAAAAGGAAAAGAAAAACCCAATTAATGTTCCCGTTCCCCTCCTCCCCAATTCGCTCTTCTCTTCTTCTTTAATTTCTCCCCGCCCCCTTCCTCCATGGGTTGCGATGGATGAACATCATGCATTTTTTTCTTTTACATATGGGGATTTTATCAAAGAAAGATTCGGAAAATAGAAAAAGAGAAAGAAACTAGGAATTGTTTGATTGGTAAAAGAAATTGTGGGGACCATAATTTACATTTGTCTAATAATTAGAAGTTAGGCATGTGACGCGCTATCTTTGTCACCACAAGTGAGGGATGCCCTTTGATAATGGTGTTTATTAATACTCATTCTCTCAAGTAAAAGTATTCAAATGGAAAATTTCTAAGTTCATATGACAAACAAGTGCAAGTTTAGGTGATTCATTTATCCGTTAAATGATACAGTTGAATTTGTAACGTGGTTTATAGACAATCGAATTAATTTGATCCTAAAATAGTAAATAAATTAAACAAAATATAAGACTTAGTGTTAAAATCGAGATAAGACATCAAACAACTTGGTTCTGGGAGCAAGGCTTTTGAAGATAGCGGTAAGAATACCAATAGACTGAAAATAAAGTATTATTGAGCTTAGAACAATGTGTAGCATAAGTTTGTTAGAATTGTCGTGTCCTAAGATGGTTGTTGAAGTCACTATTTATAGCTACACCTAGGGAACAAGGTTCTAGGATCAAGCCCCTCTTAAATGACAATTATGGGGGCCATTGATGAATGTGTAACGACATGCTATGAATGCCAATTTTTTTTGTAATATTGATGAATATTCTTCATTGAATGTCATCGGGTGGCAAGTATTCGTTTGTACTCGTTAGCAATGTTTCCTTCAGGGTCTGCCCGGTGCCAACCGAAGCTGTTGTCCCCGTTCTTGATTTTCACTTGCTTCATCTTCCGTTTGCCTCCGGTTCCACATGTCGCTCTATTATTTGAGTATTTAATATGAACCGATTTTATCCAATACAGATAGTCCCTCTTCTTTGCATTCACAGTTCTTTAAACTCTCTCAACTTCTTTGCATTCAACTCTTTCATTCTTCCACTCTTCTTTAATATTCTTCTTCAAAGATCTCTTATTACTTGCTTCTAACCATGGCTTCCTCCTCCAAGAACTCAAGTTCTCTTAAAAATAAAGAAAACACCGATAATGAAGCCCCTCATACGGTGAGCACCATCACTCCTAGAAGACTCAACACAGCTAAGGACTTTGAAGAGAAGTTTTCTTCTACAAGTTCTCGTACATGGGTTGTTGGTGTGTACCCTTTTTCCATCCGTCCTTCTAGCATTCCTGCCGTGAAGGAGGATTATGATTGCCATGATCTGAACATCATCTCTCCTGAACTGGTGGACCGAGTAACCTTCCCTAAGAAGGGCTTTACGTGCGTTTACACGTAACCCTTCACTTTGGGACAATTCTCATTGAGCAGGGGACTTAACCCCGTCATCTTGGAGTTCTGCCACCGGTATCAAGTCTACTTGGCACAAGTAGGCCCCTTTGTGTGGTGAATGGCAGTCTGTCATGGAGGCTATGCCAGGAGACGAAGGAAGAGCTTACCTTGGCTCTCATGATGAACCTCGACTCCCCCAAGATTTTCCATGGAGGAGTAATAAACTTTAGCAAACGTGGCCACCATGCTTTGCTCACTAGCATCAATGATGACAACGACCGCAGATGGATGGAGCGGTTCATCGTTGTTGCCACTGGGGATATCATCCCGGATACAACTCCATCTTTCCCTGAGTCATAGACTTGTACACGTAAGTTCAACGTCTGACTTTTCTCTGAAAGGTTGTTTCGTGTTGATATTAATACTTCTCTTTTAATTATTTCAGCAACTTGGTGGACACCACCAAATGTGGAAGGCTTGGACCAATGGGTTCAGAAAATTCTGGACATTACCACGCTTGAGACCCGCCGGTGGAAAGAACTGGCCCCCAAATACGGGTGGAAAGCCAAAAATTATTGTAATTTGACTCATGAAACTGATCTTGTCTTTATTTCATTTTTGTGTATAAGAAAATTAGTTAACTTCTTTTTCTGTCGAATTCAGGTCTTCTGCAGGGCTCCATTACCATCCTCAAGAAGGATGTTTTGGCTGATCCTACAGAGGATGCAAGGTTGTTGAAGGAGGCCTTCGCCCAAACAGGCGCCACCGGATCTACTTCTGGTGTAAGTTCTTCCTCTCGGAGTCCCCGACCGAAGAGCAAGCAACCAAAAAGACGACACTTTTCATCGCTCGAGGGCAAGAATAAAAAGGCGAAGAAAGCCGCGTCTGAGCCAATTGTAGTCACTGTGGTGATTGATGCTGATGGGGAAGCCAGTGATAAAGGGGCTTCTTTACAAAGGAGAAAATGACCTTCATCAGCTCAACATAATGCTCAATTTGAAGAGCTTATAACCCCAACCAAGGACGATGCCCAAGCACTCTGGGGGGAGTATGACTTAGTGGAGAATGCCAATTCTCCCTTTCCAGTCCCAGCTGCTGCTCCTGGTACTGTGAGGCTGAGTACTGGGCCTCTTCCGTCTTCGATTGGTGAGAAACCTACAACTAGCACTGCCTGTGCCGCATCTACTTCTCAATTTACAATACCACCAGCTTCATCTCCTTCCACGCTGGTCATACCTTTGTTACCAGCAATGCTACATCACCCCACTGGCTGCAGACACCCGAGAGGAGGATATCCCTCCTCCCCAGTCCCTAGACGGGAACTTGGGGCATAACTATTCGCCCCTTTTGCAGATCCCCAGAGGAGTATCTCCCTCTCGGTTTCTACCTTGTACATCTGCTGTCCTGACCAATGGAACTCGCTAATTACCTGAAGCCGCTGGTTTCAAAGAAAGATAAGAAGAAAATACACTCTCTTTCATGAGAGTTTATGATAGATAATGCCATGCACAACGCAACAACGGTATGATACTCATTATCTTTGTTATTTGTTTTCTCTTAATTTGTTATGACAAGGTTTCTAACTTGGGTTTTTGCTTTGCATGCCAATTTCCTTGCTTTGTAGGGCCTTTAGAAGTTGATCCTTGATAAAAAGAAGCTTACGTCCGAGCGGGATCAATTGTTGGCCAAGAGGGACCAAGTTGCTGATCGCCTCCCCGTATTTGAAGCACGAGCTGCTGAAGCCGGTGAGTTGGAAGCTCGGTTGCAGCAGAGCAAGCAGGAAGTGATGGCCCTCAGCCAAAATGCCTCCCAATTAAGTATACAATTTCAAGAAGCCAAGGTTAAATGGTCTGAGGTCCAAAACACTATACTTGTTGCTGCTGAGCGCGGGGCTGCCTCTATTGAGAGATTGAATAGCTTGGAGGAAAAAGCTGAAGAGGATGCTGCTGCTGAGGAGAAGCGTGCCCAAATGGAGGAGAAGTATAAGATGGTCATGGAACACAATAAGGTTCATATCTCTACTATCCATAACATTGATCTCAGCCTTAGGGCCACAAGATCCGAGCAGGATAGCCTTTCGACCGAGGTTGATCGGCTTAAATCAGAGCTCCAGCACCGAGCAGATTCCCTCACTGTTGAGAAAGCACATTCTATGCATAGCATGAGGAGAAAAATCTTGGAAGAGGCCAAAACAGGTGTCATCGATTTTGATGCCGAGATTGCCAAAGCTCGAGAGCTGGTGTCAACCGCCTGAAGGTGCCTCCCGGCTCGACCCAATGCAACTGACTCTTCCGATTCCGGTTTCGAGTTTTTGGGAACTGAGGAGGAACTTGTAGAGGATAATGATGAAGATCAAGATCCCGAGCTGGCGGCAGATCCGCCTACTTCTCCTAAGGGTGCAAATGCTTCTCTTCCCCCAAGTTCAGGGGATGCAGTAGTTTAGTTTTTTGCTTTCTTTTCCCTTTGCTGTTTTCTTTTCATACTTTTGTATTTGTTCTGCTTGGCACATTCGTTATATAAAAGTGCTTTTCGTTTAAGCATTGCACAAAGTTTAATTTTTTGCATCGAATTATGCAAGGCTTCGGCTGCATTTTCCCCCGAAAACATTTGGGTTCTGGGCATAAACTCTTCCGAAACCAACCCTTTACTATGAGGGTTTCATAAGATAGGGCCCTCTTATGTTTACGGTGCTCTTGAATAGGACGTCTCCTATTCATTCCGGCACTAGCATTTGAAGTACATGATTAACTTTCAAATGATAAAATTAATTCATCATTTGGACAAGAAAAAGGATAAAAATCAAATGACTATATTTTATTCCTTCTATCTTCAAAGGTACATAAGCATTCGTTCTGCTGAAAAATATTACTTGTGGCTAATTTGTACAACTTGTTTCTAAAGGGCCGACTACGTAGCCCCTGGTCCCGATGAGATATTTTTGTATCCGGATTTTGTAGTCCCTATTTTTCTGGAAATCAGGATGCCGTATTCTCATATCATTTCTCCCTAGTGTTCAAATGCGAAGAATACGAATTGGAACACTGGAAGTCTTGCTCCTTTGAGGATTCCACTAGTGAATGGTTGGATAATCTTTGGTCCGATAGCAAGCTTCATTTCCCATTAGGAACTTTGCTACCCAGCCAAAGATTATCTAACCACCCCCAGTGGCTTGTAGTAAAGAAGCACTCGTGAAGGGTCGAATAGCTTTTGGTCCGATAGCAAGCTTTCTTCTCCGTTAGAACTTTGCTATCGAGCCAAAGACTATCTAACCATCCCATAGTGGTTTGTTTCCATGCTTTGTCATTTAAATGTCTTATTTCTGCTGATGGAGTTTCCTTCGTAGTATGCTTTCTGTTGCTACCTCATTAAAAACCTTACCAGAAAAACCCAATTTGTACATAAACTGGAGGAATGGAAAAAGAGTGTAGCACATACTTTCAGTATAAGCGGTGCTTATCAGCAATAATACCTTTTGAGGTGTGACACATTCCAATTGCTCAGCAATTTTACTCAATCTTGGTTTTCCAGTTCATATGATCCTTTCCCGGTGACAGTTAAAACCCGGTAGGGGCCTTCCCAAGTCGTACCAAGCTTTCCTACATTCAGTTCTCGGGTGTTTTGAGTCACTTTCCTTAAAACCAAGTCTCCTACTTTGAAATAGTGGAGATTGCCCCTTCGATTATTGTATCTTTCCATTCTTTGTTTCTAGCCCACCATCCTTATGTGCGCTAAGTCCCTGTGTTTGCCAAGCAACTCCAATTTGACTAGCAATGCTTCGTTGTTTGTTTCTTCGTCCGCCCAGAAATATTTTATGGTAGGTTCTCCCACATCTCCGGGATTAGAGCTTCTGCTCTATATACGAGAGAGAAAGGTGCCTCTCCCGTGCTTGACTTGGTTGTTGTCTGGTATGCCCATACACTCTCGGTAGCTCTTCGGGCCATTTGCCTTTGGCTACTTCCAATCTTTTTTTGAGGTTTTGAATAATCACCTTGTTTGTTGATTCTTCTTGGCCATTTGCACTCGGATGGTATGGTGAAGGTGTGATTCTTTTGATTTTCAGATCCTCAAGGAATTTTATGACCTTTGCGCCTATGAACTGTGGCCCGTTGTCATAGGCTATCTCCTTTGGTATTCCGAACCTGCAAATTATGTTCTCCCATAGGAAATCGACCACTTTGCGCTCGCCGATCTTCTAATAAGGACCTACTTCAACCCACTTAGAGAAGTAATCAGTTAAAATCAAAAGGAACCTTACCTTTCCGGGAGTCGGTGGTAGCGGACCGGCTATATCCATCCTCAATTTCATGAATGGCCATGGCGATAATACTGAGTACAACAGCTCTACCGGTTGGTGTACGAACGGCGCATGACATTGACACTTGTCTCATTTCTGAATGAATACCTTAGCATCTTGTTCCATCCGAGGCCAGTAGTATCCTGCCCTAACTAACTTTAACACTAATGAGTCCGCACTTGAGTGATTTTCACAGACTCCTTCTTGAACTTCTCTCATAAAATAATTAGCCTCGGAGGCTCCTAAACATCGGGTCAACGAGCCTTGGAATGAATTTCTATACAATTAGCCTCCCTAGAAGCTATAACGAGCTGCTTTCGTGCGGAGTGCCCGGGATGCCTTCAGATCATCGGGCAGCTTACTGTGCTCAAGATACTCGATTATTTCATTTCTCCAGTCCCAGATCAAATTGGTTGCATTTACTTCATAATAACCGTCCACATCTAATACCGAATGCATGAGCTGTACGACTGTACTGGAATCTGATCCCTTCATTTCCATGGACGTTCCCAAATTGGCCAGTGCGTCTGCTTCTGTATTTTATTCTCTCAAAATATGGGTGATTAACCATTCCCTGAACCGTGCGAGAAGAGTCTGAAATTTCACCACATATTGTTGCATGTGTTCCTCTTTGGTGTCGAAGATCTCGTATACATGATTTACTACTTGTTGGGAATCACATTTGATTTCAATGACCTCAAAGTCTAGTCCCCGAGGCAGTTCAAGTCCTGAAATCAAAGCCTCACACTCAACTTCATTATTAGCTAAGGGAACGATTTTTATGGCCTGCCTTAGGGTTTCTCTCGAAGGCATACTTAATAATACCCCGAGCCTAGACCCTTTCAAGTTGGAAGCCCCATCCATGAACAAGGTCCAAACTCCTAAAGTCATTTCCGACACCATTGCCACTTCTTTGGTGGCCAAAGGCAGCAGTATGACACCGAAATTGACCACAAAGTTAGCCAAAACTTGTGATTTGATCGTAGTACTGGGATTATACTCGATGTCAAATCCACTCATTTTAACTACCCACTTGGCTAGTCGTTCTAACAATTCAGGTTTGTGAAGGATATTCCATAGGGGAAAGTTGTAACCATGACTATCGGGTGGCATTGAAAATAAGGCCTAAGTTTTTGAGCTGCAACTACGAGAGCTAAGGCCAATTTTTTGAGGTGTGGGTAGCGAGTTTTCGCTCAGGTTAAAATTTTGCCAATGTAATAGATATGAGATTGCGTACCTTCATCTTTCAGGACTAGAACATCACTTACCGCTACCTCCGAGACCGCTAAGTAAATTAGCAATTGTTTGTCTTCCTCTGATTTTGATAGTAACGGAGGGCTTGATAAATATATTTTCAAGTCTTTTAGGGCCTACTGGCATTTCAGTGTCTATTCGGAATTGTTATTTTTCTTCAAAAGTGGGAAGAAGTGATGACATTTTTCCGATGACCGGGAAATAAACTTCCTTAGAGCGGCCAGTCTTCCAGTTAACCTTTGGACTTCTTTCTCATTTGTTAGCTGGTTAGGAATGTCCCCGATGACTTTAATTTTATTGGGATTGACTTCGATCCCCCTTTGTGATACCAAGAAGCCCAAAAGTTTACCGAGCCGACTCTGAATGCACACTTTTCGGGGTTAAGCTTCATGTTATGCTTACTTAGGATGTCAAAAGTTTCTTGAAGGTGTTTCAAATGGTCACCTGCATTCAAAGACTTAACCAGCATATCATCTATGTAAACTTCCATTATTTTCCCTATCTTTTTTTCGAACATTTTGTTCATGAGCGTCTGATAAGTGGATCCGGCATTCCTAAGCCCAAAAGGCATCACATTGTAGCAATATGTGCAAAAGTTCATTATGAACGAAGTCTTTTCCTAATCCTCCAGTCTCTTCCGCCATGGATTTGGTTGCATCCGTCTCTTGCGGTACCTGAAAATACCTTGGTACCTAATAGGATTCTGACAGCTCCTCCCCTTTGTCGACTTCGTTTGATTTGGGAGCGGGCGTCGGTTCCTGTAATTGCTATGCCGCATGTTCCTTCCCTTTACTGCTAGAAATTAAGATCGCGTTCATCTCCCTTGCCACTGGTTGATATCCTATTATTTTTTTAATTCCCTCTAGAGTTGGGAATTTCAGGAACTGATGATAAGTTGATGGCACAACCTTCATTTCGTGCAGCCATGGTCTGCCGAGAATAATGTTGTAGCCCATGTCGCCATCTACTACCTCAAACAAGGTAGTCTTCATGATCCCATTGGCATTTGTGGGCAGTAGGATCTCCCCTCGGGTTGTCACACTTGCTAAGTTGAACCCAATGAGGAGCTTTTGGCCGGAATGATGCTTCCAGTTAGCTTAGCTTGTTCCGGCACTCTCCATGAATGATATTGGCGGAACTTCCTTTGTCCACCAAAACACGTTTAATTTTAAAATCTAAATCATTGATAGAATTTATCAGGGCATCGTTGTGTTGTAGTAGGAATCCATCGGCGTCCTCCTCTGTGAAGGTGATATCGTCCTCGACAACTTCCCGGAGTCTCTTGCTATGAGTCACATATACCTTTGTCTTTTTTGCTGCCGAAAAAGTTACACCATTAATCTCGTTCCCCACAAAAATCATGTTGTTCGTTAGTCGACGAGGATCTTCTTCTATCTTAGAGGGATCTACGTTATCTTGGTTTTGGCTGTAGTTATTTTTAGCCCGACCAGTTAAGAATTCTCTAAGATGGTCATTTTTCAGCACAATCGCTGTCACACCTCCTTTTCACCATCGCCGAAAGGGTATAAGGGAGTTTTTTTCAATTTAAGTGACAATCAAAACGGGATTATTTATTTTAAACTCAAAGTCGCCACTTGGGATAATTTATGGTGTCCCAAGTCACCGGTTTTAAATCCCGAATCGAGGAAAGATTGACTCTGTTTGATAGTCCGCGAACACAGAAATCCGAGTAAGGAATTCTGTTAACCCGGGAGAAGGTGTTAGGCATTCCAGGGTTTCGTGGTTCTAGCACGGTCGCTCAACTATTATTATTGGCCTATTTATCTGATTTTGAAACACTTTTAAACCTATGTGCATTTTTTAACCTTTTAGCCGCTTTTAATTATTTAAAGAATTACTTCAAGGTTATTTAAAATATATCGCAAACCACGCTACATGAAATGCACCCGTGGTTCACGACACGTTCTATTTAACCTTGTTGGAAATTAGAACCGGATCACATGAAATATACCCCGGATTTTAATAGTAGCCAAGGCAATTATATAATTAACGCGCCTAAAACAAACTACGAAGTTTATTTTTTAAGATCTAAATTATAGCATTTGTGAGGGCCATAAAGGATTTAATTAGTATTGTACACCTCGATACAATTAAAAGGGTTATTCCTAATTAGACTTATAGAACTAATCTATTAACCCTTTCAAATAACAATCACATTCTTAATTTCTAATTTAAAAGGTGCACTCAATTATCCTTAAACTAATCTGTTCTCCGGAAATGCACTTGCTAAGCTGAATATCCATTCCAAAACAGTTAACAGTACTACAAATCAATCACAAAAGGAAACTTAATTGAGAAACTTATTTAGACACTAAACATTTTAAAGTGGGATAAACAGAATAATAAGGAAGAAAAGATAAAAAACAAAAACAAACAAAAAATAGCTTTCTGCCTTAGAAGATTTGCCATCTCACCTTTTCTAGAAAAATATATATATATATATATATATATATATATATATATATATATATATATAAAGATATCAATTCTTTCATTACATGTATGTTATCAAGAACGGTTACATAGAATTGTTATTACACCACAAAACTCTTCTTCTTGTTTTTTTAGTTTTATTTAATTCCTTGAAGGTGCTAAAAGTTTTAACTTACACATTCTTATTTTTGGAATCAGATAATCGTGCCCATATAATATTTCAAGAAAGAAAAATATCCATGTAATATTTGTATTAGCAGACTATGCTCAATAAGTAAAATCATCTTGGTCAGCATGAAGTTTATGTGCACTTATAATTTTCAAAACAACTTCTTTTATTTTAGCATACTTGCAACCACATAATAATGAGAGTATCATTTTAAATTAGACATTCATTACTATAAGACCAAATTCCAGTGAATATCATGAAATCAAGAAACAAAATAATTGAAAAGAGAAAAGGAACCTCTGTTAAAGGACAACTTATGAGCCGATGTACGAAAAATCCAAATAACCATTTTCAGAAGCGAAAATCGCGACAAGACGCGGACCCAGACAATCTCCCCATAGACCCTCAACTAACTCAAACTGGGAACCTCGAATCGGCAGCTGGAACCTGAGACCGAACGCATAGCACTCCAACCTCAATAAACCAGAGTTTCCATCAATTTCGTTCTCCTCCTTTAGGCGACGCGGCTGCTTATTCCTCTCATTCACTGGGTGGAGGTTGGCTGCTGTAGAGTGGTTGTTGGTCGCCGGTGTTGGGTAAGGTGAGAACGACGAAGTTCAAGAGGGGGGGGGGGGGGGGCGTGTATTTGTTTCTGCGGCGGATCCCTCTATCTCTTAGGCGTTTTAGGTTAGCCTTTTTTTTTTAATAGGTTTAGGGTTTTAGGGTTATATTTAGGTTAGGGGTATGAGCCTAGGAATTATGGGTTAGGTCCGAAAATTAAGCCTAAAAATGAGTCGTTTGAGCCCGAATTTTATTCTTCCCCGCGAACGAGACTAAAAATATGATCTCATTTATTAATTAATCATACTTAAGTAAAATAACTATTAAAATAAGACCGACCATTAAAACAAAACTATTTTTGGTATTTTTCAAGATTAAAAATGACTATAAAATATTAATGAAACTATTTTTTTGTAATTTTTATTTTCTTATAATAAAATAAAGTAAAAGAGTCAAAATTAGTTGAAATAACGATATTAGGCCGAAATTAAATATTTACATGCTAAAATATAAAAAATCTCGGGGAGGGTCAAAAATCACATGTCTACAGTCGCCACCTCCTCGCGCAGATGTCAGCAGTACCCCGTCTGGTGGCCGTTAGTCTCATGATACTCACACCATAGATTAGCATCCCTCTAACTGGGATCAGATCTCAATGGCTTTGGGAACCGTGCTTCCTTAATATTCCTCATCGTCGGTACCAACTCCACCATGTTGACATTGAAATTATATTCGGACAGTCTGGGGTAGGTGGAATCCCAGGAGCCTAATATCTTTTTGTCCTGCAATGATATATTATTCCAGCCAAGGCCAACTCTCCTATTGGTAGTGAACCTGTCTGCCAACCGAAAATCTCTATTGCGTCCTTCGACCATTTTGTAGGGCAAAATTCGACCCTTAGAGGATTGCCGATCTGCGTCAAAATCGCCCTTCGACTTATCCTTGTTCTTTTCTCGATCCCGACCCTTGGTTGATGCCGGGAAACCGAGCTAGTCATCTTCTATTCTTATCTTTGATTCGTAACAACTTTAAACATCTGCCAGAGTAGTTTCCTGGAACTCGAGCATGCTTTTTAGTTTTCAGAAAGTGTCGGAGCTCCTATGGTTCAACCCCTTAGTAAATGCCTCAACTGCCCATTCATCTGGCACAACCGATAGCAGCATCCTCTCCGTCTGAAACCTGGTCACGAACTCTTGCAGCAATTCAGACTCTCCTTGTGCAATTTTGAATATGTCGGTCTTTCCGGCCTGTACCTTTCTAGCCCCCGCATAGGCCTTAATGAAAGAATCCGTAAGCATCATAAAGAAATCTATTGAATGCCCGGTTATAAGTACTACCATGTTAGGGCCCCCTTCGTGAGAGTATCCCCAAACTTCTTCAGCGGGACTGACTCAATCTCATGTGAAGCTAAGTCGTTTCCTTTCACCACCGCTGTGTAGGTTGTGATGTGCTACCGAGGATTCGCGGTCCCATCATATTTTGGTACGTCTGGCATTTTGAAACGCTTAGGGATTAACATTGGTACTGCACTCGGTTTGAACAGTAACTGGGTGTATTTCTTTGAGTCTGGTCCCTTTAGCAATAGCGGTGGGCCCGGAATTTAGTCCATTTGGATGTTTATTTCCCTCATAAACCGCATGGGCTCGATTTTAAAGGAATCATTCCCGTTGTTGTTACCAAATTCGCTACAGTTCCTCCGGCCCTGTCGAAGCAGACCTCACCCATCGGGTGTTGTTATCAACCCTTTCCGCTGTTTGATTTGCGAGAGCACCAGGAGGAACTGGACCTCTTCCATTCCCATTGTTGGAAGCAACCGACAACGCTTGCCTCACTTCTATCATGGCCTGGTCTTGCCGTGAGAGATGGACCATGATTGACTTTTGTTGTTCTCTCAAGATCCTTACCGTTTCCATAACGTGCTCGTCTTCGACATCATCAGGAGTCGCCTCACGTACGTGTCGTGGATATTGCCCGTCATGGACCAACGTGGCTACGTCCTCTTCGTTGCGGGTATCACTGGTTGAATCTTCGTGTTAAGATGAATTTCCTCGTGCCTCAATGTTATGGGCGATGTTGGCATCGTTATCTGCCATCTTTTGCAATTTTTTGCTAAGTCACAAAGAATCAAACATATTAGTAATATATGTAAGGATTAACTCAATTATGCAGCTGTATAAGCCCCACGATGGGCGCCAAACTATCTACCCGTAAAACAGTACAATTGAATTTGTAACGTGATTTATAGACAAGCAAATTAATTTAATCATAAAATGGTAAATAAATTAAATAAAATATAAGACTTAGCGTTTAAATCGAGATAAGATAACAAACAACTTGGTTTCGGGAGGAAGGGTTCCGGAGACAGCGGTAAGAATAAAAATAGACTGAAAATAAAGTATTATTGAGCTTATACCAATGTGTAGCATAAGTTTGTCAAAATTTTTATGTCCTACAATAGCTGTTGAAGTCACAATTTATAGCTATACCTAGGGAACAAGGTCTTAGGATCAAGCTCATCTTAAATAACAATTTTGGGGGCCATTGATGAGTGTGTAACGACAAGCCATGCATACCAGAATTCTTTGTAATGGATTGTGTATTTAATAATGAGGAATATTCTTCATTAAATGTCATCAGGTTGCAAGTATTCGTTTGTCCTCATAAGCAATGTTCCCTTCAGGGTCTGCCCGGTACCAACCGAAGCTGTTGTCCCCGATCTTGATATCCACTTGCTTCATCTTCCGTCTGTCTCCGGTTCCACGTGTCGTTGTATTATTCGATTATTTAATATGAACCGATTTTACCTTATTCATGATCATTAGGCTATTTTGCCATTTTTAGGTTACTTGTAGAATTCTTTTTTTAGTTCAACAAAGATGCATATTTGATATATTAGTGAACATTATAAGGAGCAAAATTTGGTACAGTGGTACAAAAAGGATGGAGTTCAGTGGTACCAATTTGTACTGAATTGCCATAGTTACTACAACAAGAGTTTGACAACATATTTAAACAAAATAAGGGGTGTTGCATGGTAGTGGTTGTTGTGCGCTTGTGGAGTGTACCCCGTTGGTCTTCTATCAATGCATACACTACAAAAATAGGTGGTTCCAAAAATTCAGTAGTGTTGGCATTTTGAGGTAGGGTTTCCCATGCTTTGCCAGTTTATTTGCGACTTGATTTTGCTCCCTGTAAATATGTGTCACCCAAGGATTACTCAGTTGTTGTAGGAGATACCTGCATTCATTAGTCAAGGATGAGTAGTGTGAATTCTGAGAGTGGAGTAAAGAAATTATCTCAGTTGAATCCACATTGACCTCCAGTAGTGTGAAATTATGTTGTAGAGCAAGTCATAACCCTTCCTGTAGGCCAGTAATTTCCATATCATTTGGATTTCCCATTGACCTTGTAGCCGTATACCCTATCAACCATTTACCTGTTGAGTCTCTGATTATTCCCCCAAACCCTCCTTTTTGATGTGTTAGACTACAAGCTCCATCACAATTTAGTTTAAAGTAATCATTATTAGGAGGGTTCCATTTGACGTGCATGTGTGAAATTTGTGGGCGGGTGGTGGGATTGTTTAGACCTAGGCAGTAATATTCAGTGGCTTGGCTAATAATATGCTGAAGATTGGGGGACTTTATATTTTTCTTCAAAAACAGTACAGTTTCTAGTTTTTCATAGATAACATGGAGCATAAGGAATTAAAATGTGAGGACAAATTTGAGTAATGTTGGTATTTGTATTTAAAATGAATTGTGAGAGTTTATGAGAGGTGTTGTACTAGAACTACGCTGATCATATGCCAATTATATATCTTATAATTTTTGACCCGGGAAATAGTATGTTAGTCAATCCAATGGGAGAAAGAGAGACAATTCGTGAGCTAAAATATATAGTAGTATATTCTACGGAAAGTTGTGTATTTGTTTTACAGGATCGATGTCAAAGAAGACATTCATAAAGGAAGAAGGGATCTATGTTTTCCGAAGAAGCAAATGGTTTGTTATGCTTCACAATAATCACTAAGAAACAAAATAAAAGAGAGAAAAAAAACAAAGAAATGGCTGCAGTAAATTTTCTTAACCCACAATATTAAAGAATATACTTTTAATTAACTTTAAAATAAATTGAAGGGTTCTATATAAAGTCCTCGTAGGATCCATTTCTATGACGGTGGGGTCAGAAAAATATTTTTACCTTTAAATGTTTATGACAGTAAAAACGGATTATGTCCACGTAATACTAAAAATGATGTGACAATATCCACATTTTTCTTGTTTAAATTTGTCTAATATGTTTTACTAATCTGAAATTGTCAAGATCAACCTACCTACTTTTAAAATATTTCATTTTGGTAGTATAAAAATTAACTTCATCTCATTTATGCAAACTCTGCTAATGATGTGTTTGCCATCATAATGGACGATTTTTGCATCAAATGAAAATACTCCTACAATATTTAGGAAAATTAAAAAGGTTGAAAAACTTTGAACCCTCATCAAGGAAATATTTTACTAAATCATCTAATTAGTTGTACGATTAGATAAATATATCCTCTAATAAGCTGATAATTGAATTCATGGAAACAGTTTGATGCTAAAAAGTCAATAAATAAGATGAACGAAATAAATCAAAACTGCAACTACCATACCTTCTCCATTCTCAATGGAGTTGAACCAAACCTTTTGAAAATCAAAATTTTAAACAAAGTTCTATATTGTTTTTTACTGCAACGTGTTGTTTAATTTATTTGGAAACTTCGTCTATTATTACCATTATAAGGTTCTTTTTCATAGTGTTGAGTCGTTTTCAGAACGAGTTACATGTGCGCGTAAAGCTATCTTATTTTCTTTTAACATTATGTTAACTCATCGACAATTCTTGCATCGTGTGGGACCTATTAAAAGAAAATGCTCAGGGATTTTTTTTTATTCTTTTGAGCTCGAAATAAAAAATACTGATCAAACATGGATGGATTTCATTCATTCATCATACACTTTAGTGCATGTTACCAATTTAGTGATTCACTAACATATTTTCTTGAAACTTTTGGACCGCAATGCTTAGGCTTGGGGCATATCTGGGCTGAGTGAGCCCCGAGTTCAGTACAAGTGAGTCTACTACAGTTTTACACTAAGGAACCAAGTCGAGTTCCATCGAACATTGCTAAAGTATAACCGAAATCAAGTTGAACCAAGTTCGACTCGACTCTTTAGGTGTTTGTGTTGCGACCAAAGCACTCACGCAAGTGTACGCGATCGACAAGTAATATAATAGTAAGTAAAGTATCGTTCCCACGAGAAATTGTGATCAACTTATCGACTGATTATCAATTCAAGCTAAATTATCACAATATATATAAAGAACCAATTTACAATTTACTTAGTAATTAAACAATAATTCAATACAAAATTACTACACCAATTACACAATATTTTGATAACAATTTGGGTAAAGATATTCCAGGGTCATGGACTTGCTAGAGATCATGCTACTATTTTAGCTTAAGATTGATTTATTGAATTATTCGGGTTATTGATTATAGGGTTAATAATATTCATAAGAATCTTTCGAGTTCTTATGCATCTATTCAAGTTAAACTAATACCTATATGTCTATGGTATTAATATTAGCAAGAATGCATTTACAACTCCTATTTTTCAACCAAACAAGACAATTAAGTATATGTCTATCTTAATTGCGAATTCTTCACCCGATGCCCGAGATCCGGATCTTGCTCTATTTGATTCTATATGCAATCAAGAATTTCCTTTTTCAAGTTTAACTCAAGATCCGTAAATAGTATTTTACTGTTAGCTACGCAGTAAAATAATTAACAGCAGAATCAAATAAACAACCCATAATGATAAATTCAATATCTTCAATCTAAGCTTCAAATAACATAATTATCTAACATCCATGACCCAAGAATACTAGAGTTTTTAGCTACTCATAATCATACAAAAATTAACAATAAAAGTTTTAAACATAATATTAACAAACAAATAGAAGAAAGTTTAGAAGAACTCTTTGAATCCTTGCTCCAAGATGTTGTTCTTCTTCTCATTTCTTAGCTCCAAGATGAAGCTCCTCCTTCTTCTATGGCTTTTTTTTCTCCCTCAAAATCTGATTTATCATCTCAATAATGGAGCTTTACTTTATGTAAGTTGAGTGGATCCCCTCAGATTTCCCATTTTGCCCGCAAATAATTAATTTCCTGGACTGGACTAGCGCGGGAGCGCATGACCAGCGCACATCCCGCGCATATCGAGTTTCTTTCTGTCCAAATCACTGAACTAGCGCGGGAGCGCATGACCAGCGCACATCCCGCGCATATCGAGTTTCTTTCTGTCCAAATCACTGAACTAGCGCGGGAGCGCATGACCAGCGCACATCCCGCGCATATCGAGTTTCTTTCTGTCCAAATCACTGAACTAGCGCGGGAGCGCATGACCCGCGCTAGTGGGGTTTTCTCTTGTTAAGATGTTGCTGCTCAACTTTTCGTCATTTGACTCCATTTTTCACTTGATTACCATCATAAATCCTCATTTGTTTATTGAACTCCTGTGAGACATTAAAGTCATGATTAGAGCCAATTTTTGCATTATTTGAACATTTACAATAGTAAACCATCCTTAAGTTGAGCTAAAACATAGGCTATATTAAACAATTTAGCCTATTATCAACACCCCACACTTAGCTTATTGCTAGTCCTCGAGCAATCCACTATATTCTTTTTAGAGAATTCTTCACTCAACCATTTCCCCTCACGCATTACACCTAGAACATTGTACATACTTAACACCTAGCAGTGAACAATCCTAGCCTTAAAGTTGTCTCTCAAGTGCTATGCAATATTCAAACTTCCTCAACTTACTCTTCACAGAAGTCAAGATTTGCTTTTCTGTCACAAGTCATATGCCCTCACCATCATGCCAACAAGAAATATTTGGTAATTACTCCGCACATTCAAGTCATATACTTATAATAATCAATTAAAGCACTCACTCTCACAATAGAAGTCACATGCATGCAATGGGTACCATAAGCTTGCCCGTAATATAAATCTCTACTAATTTAGGCTAGCTCGACTCAAAATCAATTAGGACTTTTTCATGGTTGTAATGTGGGCTAAGGGACGGGTAGGATGTATTTAGGAATAGTGACTCAACCCCTAAGCACTTTAACACATCACACGAGCAATTTTCAGCATAAATTCTTCAACCCACTTCTCATTTATACACAATATCATCCCAAAAATACGCCCTTCTTCTTTAAGCACTCTATTAATTCATTCCCACTAGCTAGAGAAAAACACAATGTAATTATCTTTTTTTTTTCTTGTCACTCAATTTCTGCTAGTGGTGTATTCGTTTACAACATAAGTGCACCTTTCATCCTTTTATTGGTTCCACTCAAAAGTCACCCCACACTTATTTCCTTCTTACTTCTTTTAGCGCTCTTCTCACAATTAAAGTGCTTTAAGAGGTAAAAGGATCAAAACACTGTCAATTAAGAACAAAAGGGTATAGACTTGTAATGCGGGTGCCAAACAAATAGTCTGAAGGCTCAAAAGGGTTAACTAGGGACAAATTTTATTTGTAATAAGCAATTAAGCTCAAAAAGGTCAAAGAAAGCCTAACATCATTTTTCAAACCGAGCATCACCTCAAATTTCGCTTCAACTCACATACCGGGCAAGTTCTAGACACAAGTACAATACATTTACTACACAAATACTCACCACACATGGTATATGACTCATTCCAGATCAGCTCATCAAGACACTCCATTACGAGCAGTCAATTCAGTAACAAACATACAATTTAAGGCACTTTCAATGAGATTCAACAATTAAGACTAAGCGTTACACTCTAGGGTCTATTGTGTTCAGGTGTGTCAACGCTATGGGTTCACTTTTCTATAGCTTATAACTCCTTATTTTAGTCTACAAAATAAAAAAAATATATAAAAACAAAAATTCAAAACTACCTATGCCTGATTCAAGATAAACCCTTGGAAAAGAACCGCGGCTTAAAAAAAAAACAAGGGGAAATTTCTACACTACCTAAGAAAAAATATATAAAAAAAATCTTTGTTGTTTTCTCTAGACTCACTTCCCTCAAGAAAATTCGTCTAAAAGATCCGTCAGTAGGGAAAAGTCTAATTTTTCTACCATTTTTTTTATTTCACATAAAAAAATTAATCTTCTAAAATACTACACAACTACGAAGAAAAGAAATAAGAAGCTAAAATACTAAAAAGCTAATTATCCAAAGGAATTCTCCCACTCCACGCTTAAAAGAGTGCAATGTCCCCAATACACAAATAAAAGCAAAAATTAACAAGGGTGGACAAGAAACTCCTTGAAAGGCCAAAGACCAAAGCACTGGCAGCTCACGGGGTACTCAGACTTCTCCCAAGGATGGTCCTTTGTGCGGGTACCTCACACTAGTTCCAACCAGCTGGCTCGCATTTGCACACTTTCAGTGGCTTTTCTTCTATGCTCATAATCCTACAACAAATGCTACAAAGGTAGAAAACTAAAATAAACAAAAATAAATAAAAATAAAAGAAAGCAGTAAAGCTGGGTTGCCTCCCAACAAGCGCCTAATTTAACATCGCGGCACGACGTGAACCACTTTTTGCCTCCACCTTGAACTTATAAATTGAGCCCCCAATTTGGCTTCAAGCTTTTTGCTATGCTCTAGGGGTGGTGAGACAAATTTAACATGGTCGAGCAACCAATATCGTGTTCTACACTTTTTGGCTTTCAAATGAGGTATGTAATTATGTCTCTCTAGCATGATAAATTCCAGAATATAAGCACCCAGGTCCTCGTACATTGATTCCCCCAATGGCTCAGATGACTCGATTTCCATGTCATCATCCAAACACAATGTTGAAAAATGTATGGAATGAGGAGCAGTACGCCCCAACTCTAGAATTGTATCACTAGTTACATCCTCATATGTACACACACTAGAGTCTTCAAATATAACATTATCTACTTCTTCACATGACTCTAGAGCACTCTTCTTAACATGGACATCCTCAAGAAAAATATGATCTAATGATTGGTATTCTTGTTTTAGCTCCTCTATTTGGTCTAGAAGATTTTTTTCAGCTTCATACAACTCATCATTAAATTGTTGGGCGTTACACGCATCAACCTTTGCCCTCAAATCTGAATCCAAGTTATGCACAACCAAGCCAAAATTATCACTTTTTTGTGCAAGCTCATCTCTCTCCTTAGACCAATCTTTCATCACCGTTGTTAGTAAATAACATCGTTTCGCAGAATCCACTAATCGAGAATATTCGTCCCAATACCAACCCTTACTCCCATATTCAAATTCGGATGTCCAAAAGGTGAGGTCATGACTAGCCAAAAAATACGGGCCATAAAAATCTTTGATTAACCAAGAGTCTTCATCATTAACCTTACCTCTGTATATTTCATCCTCAGATGTCATCCTGAGAGAACTAGAAACATACTAAGAGAAAAATCAAATAATTATAAAAATAACATATTTACAAAAAGAAAAGAAAATAAACTTGTAAAGATAATAATAAAAGTCTAACCCAGAAGAATAGTTAATGTCTAATTCCCCGGCAACGACGCCAAAAACTTGTTGCGACCAAAACACTCACGCAAGTGTACGCGATCGACAAGTAATATAGTAGTAAGTAAAGTATCGTTCCCACGAGAAATTGTGATCAACTTATCGACTGATGTAGACTCAAACAATTATCAATTCAAGCTAAATTATCACAACATATATAAAGAACCAATTTACAATTTACTTAGTAATTAAACAATAATTCAATACAAAATTACTACACCAATTACACAATATTTTGATAACAATTTGGGTAAAGATATTCCAGGGTCATGGACTTGCTAGAGATCATGCTACTATTTTAGCTTAAGATTGATTTATTGAATTATCCGGGTTATTGATTATAGGGTTAATAATATTCATAAGAATCTTTCGAGTTCTTATGCATCTATTCAAGTTAAACTAATACCTATATGTCTATGGTATTAATATTAGCAAGAATGCATTTACAACTCCTATTTTTCAACCAAACAAGGCAATTAAGTATATGTCTATCTTAATTGCGAATTCTTCACCCGATGCCCGAGATTCAAAACTTGTTCTATTTGATTCTATATGCAACCAAGAATTTCCTTTGTCAAGTTTAATTCAAGATTCGTAAATAATATTTCACTGTTAGCTACGCAGTAAAATAATTAGAAGCAGAATCAAATAAACAACCCATAATGATAAATTCAATATCTTCAATCTAAGCTTCAAATAACATAATTATCTAACATCCATGACCCAAGAATACTAGAGTTTTTAGCTACTCATAATCATACAAAAATTAACAATAAAAGTTTTAAACATAATATTAACAAACAAATAGAAGAAAGTTTAGAAGAACTCTTTGAATCCTTGCTCCAAGATGTTGTTCTTCTTCTCATTTCTTAGCTCCAAGATGAAGCTCCTCCTTCTTCTATGGCTTTTTTTTCTCCCTCAAAATCTGATTTATCATCTCAATAATGGAGCTTTACTTTATGTAAGTTGAGTGGATCCCCTCAGATTTCCCATTTTGCCCGCAAATAATTAATTTCCTGGACTGGACTAGCGCGGGAGCGCATGACCAGCGCACATCCCGCGCATATCGAGTTTCTTTCTGTCCAAATCACTGAACTAGCGCGGGAGCGCATGACCAGCGCACATCCCGCGCATATCGAGTTTCTTTCTGTCCAAATCACTGAACTAGCGCGGGAGCGCATGACCAGCGCATGACCCGCGCTAGTGGGGTTTTCTCTTGTTAAGATGTTGTTGCTCAACTTTTCGTCATTTGACTCCATTTTTCACTTGATTATCATCATAAATCCTCATTTGTTTATTGAACTCCTGTGAGACATTAAAGTCATGACTAGAGCCAATTTTTACATTATTTGAACATTTACAAATAGTAAACCATCCTTAAGTTGAGCTAAAACATAGGCTATATTAAACAATTTAGCCTATTATCAGTTTGGTTTCACTTATATACATTACGCCTTTCAACAAAGTTACTTATTTTCAAAAAAAAGTATTGATAGATTAGAAAGATATTGGAACTGATAGTTTAATTGGATAATTGAATTCATATGCCACTAAATTATATAAGTTACTAGTTTAAATTAGGATTTAAATTCGGATGGCCAGTTAAATTTACAACACAAAATTGAACTTTCAAAGCAAATCATAAATTAGTAATAACTCAAAGAATGAGTACTACATTAAATTTCATAAATTTTGAATTTGTAATAAATTTAAAATTTTAGTGACACATTGATCGCGCCCAACTATGCTTAATAAAAGAACTAGTTGCCATTGTAAATGTCATCCGATTTCAGAGTCTAGAATCGAATCCCACATGAAATTAACCTATCAATAACATGAACTTAATCTATCACAAGAATTCAAGCAAATCAACTTTCCGAAATATTAAAATAATAAGATTGTTTAAACTAACTAATCGCAAATAATAAAAATGGAGCAAATTATAAACTAATTAAGCAAAGAGTTGTAGACAAGATTAAGGAAGACTAGAGTTATAATTTTTCGAATCTGTTATATCCTGCATTTCGTACATAAAGGTTTTGCGGTAAGTTAATCGACGTAGACTCAGGGATGAGATTATTTTTGAGGTTATAAGCATTTATGCTATTTAAAAAAGGGAATAAGTAAGTCCCGTGAAGGTTAAAGGTAAACGAATCAAAGAAAATGAGTTTCGTTGAAGGTTGTCGATTTGGAATAAAATACGGTCCGAGCTATAATATCCGGTATTTATGGACTAGTGCCATACAAGGTACCACATGACCATGATAATAGGGTGCATAAAGTGTGTTAAAAATGGGTAGTATTTTAAGTAATTTGAGATAATTCTTAATTATGTGGATAATTGATTAATTATTGATTAATAATAAATTAACAAGTTAATTAAAAATTAGTGGATGATTAATTAAGAACGTTGGATAAGACCAAGGAACCCCTTAACGTGACAGCCAACAAAGCCAAAATTTTTGACTATTAAGTTCACATATAGATGGCACATTTAGAGGAGTATGTGGCTTAGTCATCTAATATGTGGGGCTCACAAAAAGACCAACCATTTTGAGAAATCTCATTTACATCATTGTTGGAGAAGCAAGCCATTTTAAGAAATCACATTATCATTATACATTAGGGCCATACTAACGGATGGAGCTCCATAGCTCATTTGAAACTTCATAACACAATATAGCGTGAGATTTTGCAATTTTAAGGATTACGGTGCAATCTTTCTCAAGAATATCATATGAATTTTTTCCTATTCCGATCCGCTGTTACATGTTATTCGCAAAAGATGGGTGTTAGAGGGATTGTCAAGAGAATCGACTCAGGTATGTTAAGGCTATCCCTTCTTTCTTTTGGCATGATTCAAATGATACAAACGAAACAAGCAAACGCACAACATTCATAAATGACTCTATTCATAGAAGTACTAGGGGTGTCTAAACATTCATACATACTTAGTACATTATTCGTACTGATGCTTTATTTTCTGGGGCCTGTGTTTCATGCCCGCAGGTGCAGGTAGACAAGCTGATGGTCCCCCTTCTTAGGATCCTTGATCAACGAGAGTTGGTGTGCTCCATTTGATCCGGAGCTGCTTTTGATTTTGGTGCAATATGTTTGTATAGATATATGGGTATGATGGGGCCCAATCCCGTCCTTGTACAGTTGTATATTCTAGTAGAGGTCTGTAGATAGTATGTATAGTTGGATATATAATTGTCTATAGCAGCCTTGTCGGCTTGCCCTACATATTCCGCACCTATATGTATATATGTCTTTTGGACAGGTTTCCCTCGCGTATGTTATTCTCGTAATTTAGCAGGTTATTGACAGATGTTATTCATGTTTATATCTTAGACGCATGCTTAAGGGTGTTCGATAGATAGGATTCGGGCACTAGTCATGTCCCATCGGTATGGGTCGTGACAAAAATGGTATTAGAGCAGTTCTGTCCTAAGGTTGTCTACAGACCGTGTCTAGTAGAGTATTGTTTATGGGTGTGTTTTGCACCATACTTATAGACTTTAGGCTACATGACATATAGGATATTATCCTCCCTTCTTATCTTAGATCGTGCGATATAAGAATTCATGTTCCTAACGATATGTTATGTTTTCAACAATACCTCCGAAGACTACAGCCGCCCAGAAGGGCAAGTCTGTGGCTGGTGAGACTACTAGTCGAGCACCACGAGTTACCAGGGCTCGGGGAGCATCTCATAGTGAGATTCTATCTCAGACCTCACATACCCCGCCCTATCCAGAAGAGCTCTGAGGGGCACTAGTTCCAAAGTCAACCCCTGTACGTCCAGCTCCTCATCTAGATGCACTGGGTCAGGAGACAAGAGATGCTATTCAGCTATTAACTCGACTAGTAGTCACATATGCTCCACGTCCAGAGGTAGGTATTGGTCATGCAGATAGGTCCATCAGTGCGAGGGTTTGTGACTTTATTAATTTGGACCCTCTGGTATTTAATGGAGCAGATCCAAACGAGGACCCTTTGGTATTTATTGATAGAATGCAGAGTACTTTGAGGGTAATGAAGGCCACTACGACTGAGTCGGTGAGCTAGCTTCCTGTAGACTCCAAGATGTTGCAGTTAATTGGTACGAGTCTTGGGAATTGTCCAGAGGTGAGGATGCCCCTCCAGCAGTATGACAGGAGTTTACAGAGGCTTTTCTTCGTCATTATCTGCCACCAGAGCTTAGACAGGACAAAGTTGATAGGTTCTTAACCCTTCGGCATGGTAACATTTGTTTTCCGGAGTACAGTCTTCAGTTTGATTCGTTGGATAGGTATGCTTCCACTATTATATATAAGATGGAGGATTCTGTTCACCGATTCATGATGGGGTTAGAGCCATACTTGCTTAACGATCATATGTCGGTCTCACTTCAGCTAGACATGGATATTTCTCGTATTCAGGCATATGCTCAAGGTGTAGAGGAGCGTAAACAGAAGTAGAAGGCCGATCATGAGCATGATAGGGCCCAAAATAAGAGAGCGAGGTCTTTGGGTCCTTTTGGTGGTTTTGAGGTGGTCAAAGACAACAATATCCGAGGTATCTAGCCCAGCCATCGGCTAGCGCACCCCCTTAGTTTGGCGGTAAGAGATTTGATTTTTCCATATATTCAAGGTGTGGTCAGAATTCCAGGGCCTCAGGTTCTCAGTATAGGGGCGAGTCAAGTCAGATAAGGCTGCCCTTGCCATGATGTGCCCAATGTGGTAAGCAGCATGCCAGGCAATGCCGTATGGGGTTGGTATTTCTTATACTTGTAGTTATCTAGGCCACATTATGAGGGATTGTCCGATGAGAGGTGATGCAAGCATAGATCAGCCAGCGGGATCTGTAGCTAGTTGGTCATCATCAGTACGCCCCCCTGGGCAAGGTTCACAAGCACCAATCGGTTGTGGTATAGGCAGAGGCGAAGCATCTAGCTCGAGCAGTCCTCAGAATTGCATTTATGCATTAGCAGGATGACAGGACATGAGTCATCACCTGGTGTTGTTACAGGTATATTATCAGTCTCCTCATATGATATATATTCACTGATTGACCCAGGTTCCACCTTATCATATGTTACTACGTTGGTTGCTAGTAAGTTTGGAATAAAACTTGAGTTGGTTAAACCTTTTGAGGTGTCCACACCTGTTGGGGATCCAGTGATAGCTAGGCGGGTATATAGAGGTTGTATAGTAGTAGTTCATAGTCGATCTTCAGTAGCAGACCTAATCGAGTTAGATATGGTAGAATCAGTTCTGTCCTAGGGTTATCTACAGACCGTGTCTAGGAGAGTATTGTTTATGGGTGTGTTTTGCAACATACTTATAGACTTTAGGCTACATGACATATAGGATATTATCTTCTCTTCTTATATTAGATCGTGCGATATAAGAATTCATGTTTCTAACGATATGTTATGTTTTCAGCAATGCCTCCGAAGACTACAGCCGCCCAGAAGGGCAAGTCTGTGGTTGGTGAGACTACTAGTCGAGCACCACGAGTTACCAAGGCTCGGGGAGCGTCTCATAGTGATATTCTATCTCAGACCTCACATACCCTGCCCTATCCAGAAGAGCTCCGAGGGGTACTAGTTCCAGCGCCAACCCCTGTACGTCCAGCTCCTCAGCTAGATGCACTGGGTCAGGAGATGAGAGATGCTATTCAGCTATTAACTCGATTAGTAGTCGCACATGCTCGACGTCTAGAGGTAGGTATTGGTCATGTAGATAGGTCCATCAGTGCGAGGGTTTGTGACTTCATTAATTTGGACCCTCCGGTATTTAATGGAGCAGATCCAAACGAGGACCCTTAGGTATTTATTGATAGAATGCAGAGGACTTTGAGGGTAATGAAGGCCACTACGACTGAGTCAGTGAGCTAGCTTCCTGTAGACTCCAAGATGTTGCAGTTAATTGGTACGAGTCTTGGGAATTGTCCAGAGGTGAGGATGCCCCTCCAGCAGTATGACAGGAGTTTACAGAGGCTTTTCTTCGTCATTATCTGCCACCAGAGCTTAGACAGGACAAAGTTGATAGGTTCTTAACCCTTCGGCATGGTAACATTTGTTTTCCGGAGTACAATCTTCAGTTTGATTCGTTGGATAGGTATGCTTCCACTATTATATCTAAGATGGAGGATTCTGTTCACCGATTCATGATGGGGTTAGAGCCATACTTGCTTAACGATCATATGTCGGTCTCACTTCAGCTAGACATGGATATTTCTCGTATTCAGGCATATGCTCAAGGTGTAGAGGAGCGTAAACAGAAGTAGAAGGCCGATCATGAGCATGATAGGGCCCAAAATAAGAGAGCGAGGTCTTTGGGTCCTTTTGGTGGTTTCGAGGTGGTCAAAGACAACAATATCCGAGGTATCTAGCCCAGTCATCGGCTAGCGCACCCCTTTAGTTTGGCGGTAAGATATTTGATTTTTCCATATATTCAAGGTGTGGTCAGAATTCCAGGGCCTCAGGTTCTCAGTATAGGGGCGAGTCAAGTCAGATAAGGCTGCCCTTGCCATGATGTGCCCAATGTGGTAAGCAGCATGCCGGGCAATGCCGTATGGGGTTGGTATTTCTTATACTTGTAGTTATCTAGGCCACATTATGAGGGATTGTCCGATGAGAGGTGATGCAAGCATAGATCAGCCAGCGGGATCTATAGCTAGTTGGTCATCATCAGTACACCCCCTTGGGCAAGGTTCACAAGCACCAATCGGTTGTGGTATAGGCAGAGGCGAAACATCTAGCTCGAGCAGTCCTCAGAATCGCATTTATGCATTAGCAGGATGACATGACATGAGTCATCACCTGGTGTTGTTACAGGTATATTATCAGTCTCCTCATATGATATATATTCACTGATTGACCCAGGTTCCACCTTATCATATGTTACTACGTTGGTTGCTAGTAAGTTTGGAATAAAACTTGAGTTGGTTAAACCTTTTGAGGTGTCCACACCTGTTGGGGATCCAGTGATAGCTAGGCGGGTATATAGAGGTTGTATAGTAGTAGTTCATAGTCGATATTCAGTAGCAGACCTAATCGAGTTAGATATGGTAGAATCAGTTCTGTCCTAGGGTTGTCTACAGACCGTGTCTAGGAGAGTATTGTTTATGGGTGTGTTTTGCACCATACTTATAGACTTTAGGCTACATGACATATAGGATATTATCCTCTCTTCTTATCTAAGATCGTGCGATATAAGAGTTCATGTTCCTAACGATATGTTATGTTTTCAGCAATGCCTCCGAAGACTACAGCCGCCCAGAAGGGCAAGTCTGTGGCTGGTGAGACTACTAGTCGAGCACCACGAGTTACCAAGGCTCGGGGAGCGTCTCATAGTGAGATTCTATCTCAGACCTCACATACCCTGCCCTATCCAGAAGAGCTCCGAGGGGTACTAGTTCCAGCGCCAACCCCTGTACGTCCAGCTCCTCAGCTAGATGCACTGGGTCAGGAGATGAGAGATGCTATTCAGCTATTAACTCGATTAGTAGTCGCACATGCTCGACGTCTAGAGGTAGGTATTGGTCATGTAGATAGGTCCATCAGTGCGAGGGTTTGTGACTTCATTAATTTGGACCCTCCGGTATTTAATGGAGCAGATCCAAACGAGGACCCTTAGGTATTTATTGATAGAATGCAGAGGACTTTGAGGGTAATGAAGGCCACTACGACTGAGTCAGTGAGCTAGCTTCCTGTAGACTCCAAGATGTTGCAGTTAATTGGTACGAGTCTTGGGAATTGTCCAGAGGTGAGGATGCCCCTCCAGCAGTATGACAGGAGTTTACAGAGGCTTTTCTTCGTCATTATCTGCCACCAGAGCTTAGACAGGACAAAGTTGATAGGTTCTTAACCCTTCGGCATGGTAACATTTGTTTTCCGGAGTACAGTCTTCAGTTTGATTCGTTGGATAGGTATGCTTCCACTATTATATCTAAGATGGAGGATTCTGTTCACCGATTCATGATGGGGTTAGAGCCATACTTGCTTAACGATCATATGTCGGTCTCACTTCAGCTAGACATGGATATTTCTCGTATTCAGGCATATGCTCAAGGTGTAGAGGAGCGTAAACAGAAGTAGAAGGCCGATCATGAGCATGATAGGGCCCAAAATAAGAGAGCGAGGTCTTTGGGTCCTTTTGGTGGTTTCGAGGTGGTCAAAGACAACAATATCCGAGGTATCTAGCCCAGTCATCGGCTAGCGCACCCCTTTAGTTTGGCGGTAAGATATTTGATTTTTCCATATATTCAAGGTGTGGTCAGAATTCCAGGGCCTCAGGTTCTCAGTATAGGGGCGAGTCAAGTCAGATAAGGCTGCCCTTGCCATGATGTGCCCAATGTGGTAAGCAGCATGCCGGGCAATGCCGTATGGGGTTGGTATTTCTTATACTTGTAGTTATCTAGGCCACATTATGAGGGATTGTCCGATGAGAGGTGATGCAAGCATAGATCAGCCAGCGGGATCTATAGCTAGTTGGTCATCATCAGTACACCCCCTTGGGCAAGGTTCACAAGCACCAATCGGTTGTGGTATAGGCAGAGGCGAAACATCTAGCTCGAGCAGTCCTCAGAATCGCATTTATGCATTAGCAGGATGACATGACATGAGTCATCACCTGGTGTTGTTACAGGTATATTATCAGTCTCCTCATATGATATATATTCACTGATTGACCCAGGTTCCACCTTATCATATGTTACTACGTTGGTTGCTAGTAAGTTTGGAATAAAACTTGAGTTGGTTAAACCTTTTGAGGTGTCCACACCTGTTGGGGATCCAGTGATAGCTAGGCGGGTATATAGAGGTTGTATAGTAGTAGTTCATAGTCGATATTCAGTAGCAGACCTAATCGAGTTAGATATGGTAGAATCAGTTCTGTCCTAGGGTTGTCTACAGACCGTGTCTAGGAGAGTATTGTTTATGGGTGTGTTTTGCACCATACTTATAGACTTTAGGCTACATGACATATAGGATATTATCCTCTCTTCTTATCTAAGATCGTGCGATATAAGAGTTCATGTTCCTAACGATATGTTATGTTTTCAGCAATGCCTCCGAAGACTACAGCCGCCTAGAAGGGCAAGTCTGTGGCTGGTGAGACTACTGTCACACCTCCTTTTTCCGCCCCGCGAGGGTGCGTGGGAGTTTTTCCAATTAAAGGACAGTCGAAACGGGATTTATTTGTTTTGTTTCAGAGTCGCCACCTGGGAATTTTAAGGCGTCCCAAGTCACCAATTTTTAATCCCTGAATCGAGGAGAATATGACTCTGTTTGTTATTCTGCGAACCAGAAATCCTGAATAAGGAATTCTGTTAATCCGGAAGAAGGTGTTAGGCATTTCCGAATTCCGTGGTTCTAGCACGGTCGCTTAACTGTTATTATATTTGACTTTGATTTATTAAATGCATATTTATTGCCCAATTTTATTGTTACCGCTTCTATTTAGACTGCTTGTAATTAAGGACCCTTCTTCGAATCGAATCACGCATACGTATATCCGTTTTATATATTATATATTTTTTTAACTTGAAAAATCGTGTTACGCGTACGTATACACAATGATATTGATAATATAATTTATTTATTTTTTTCGAAATTTTTATTTATTTATAAAAATAGACTTAAGTTCGAAATTGTGCTTAAAATAAAATTAAGAACGCCTGTCGCTCTTGTATGATTAAATAGTGAACTGCACATCTCAGGTTATATGAAATTAATTTGATATTCTCCGAAGAACCCCTTTTTAATAAAAATTTGCTCGAAGTTGCGCGAACGCATAATCCGAAATGCCTTTAGAAGTATAATCAAGTCACGCGAACGCATCCCTAATTATGCAAATTAGTTTGGGTCGCATAAATGCGTACCCATGTTTAAGAATGGAATTATTATTATACCGCGCCTAAAGCAATTAGCGTTTTATTTACTTTGGGGAAGGCCGTGAAATTTGTTAAACGACCCATCCGAAGTCTAAGTAATCAATTAAACAGTTATTGAGGGCCCCGCAATTAGTGTGTTTTATTGGGCGAGGCTCATCTCATTTTATTAAAAACAAATAGTCCTAAAATGCCTACATTTTCTGTTGAAATTTTTCTTTACAAAATAAAGAGAAAATGTCTTAATTTATTTACATGTTATTACCTAGTTACATTATACTAGGCATGTTCTCAATTTGTCAAATTAAAAAATAGCAATCTAATTTTAATCCTAGACCATTTACATGCTGAACTTAACCAATATTATTTAACTAAACAATATTTCTACCAAATTCTTACTAGATGGCCTATTCGTTTGATTTTTACTTGACGAAGTTACTACACCATTTATTTATTTTTGGCAATATATAGGTAGTTCAATCGTTAAGCTATCGTCGGATATTCCACTATATGTATTAAATAGCTACACGATTCTGATTTTTTTGCAAACTAAATAAATTATACATACAAATAAAATTCAGAATATAATTAAAACTAATTCAAAATTTCAACTATTTATTTTTTCGTATTCATGCTTCATATTCGGATTACAATAACCAGCTTTCAGTTGTGTACCTGATATCGAAAGCAAAAGAAAATGATGATGAGAATCAGCGACAGTAATAACAATACAACAACAACAGTCCAGCAGCAGTAACAACCCAGTAACAGACCGGTGGAGTAGTAATCCCCAAAACAAAAGCTTTAAGCTTTAAATGAAACAACAACCATTAATAATAATTTCAAACAAAGAAAGAAAGCAGTAGATTTTTTTTTAGTTTTATTTTATTTTGAAAGCTTAAATATTTTTCGGAATTTTTCTCTCTTCTATTCTCTATGTCTTGTGTTCAAGACTTCTTCTTATAACCCATCCCATAAACCTTTCAATTAATTAAAATCCATACTTTTTCTCTACCCAACCCATTATCTTTCCACTCATCCCCATTACATTAAATAAACATATCACACCACCCCATTATATTTTGTCCCCCATGCTTCATTTAAAATAATGCAAGATTCCCCCTTTAAATTAAATCTTGTCCCCCCTTTATATTAAACAACTATATCACAACCCACCCCATTTCATTTTGTCCCCCATGCTTCAAATAAACAATTTCAAAATGTACAATTCCTAAACTACCCCTCACGACCTTACTGAAATTACCAAACTACCCCTGAACGTACTACAAATTTACCAAACTACCCATCAGCTATAACACATCAATTAATCAAACTTAACCAAAATATAGACAATATGATTAATTTCTAACAATGTTCAAACAACAAATTTCATGAACATGATTTCTTCAACATTTCAACAACAAAGCACATGAACACAAATTGAACAACAAAGAACAACTAAAATTTGATTGAACAATATTTTAGCAACAAACAATCCTATTTTCGGATTCAACAACAACAACAAACAAGTATATTTAGATTTCTAAATTCAATAATATTGAACTTAAAATCAACTCTAACAACATTACAACCAACAATTCCTATATTAAACTTTAAACAAGATTATGAAACAAATTCAAGAAATAATCATAAATGATAAACAAGAAA
The DNA here is from genome assembly GCF_000393655.2 of Nicotiana sylvestris. NCBI lineage: Eukaryota > Viridiplantae > Streptophyta > Magnoliopsida > Solanales > Solanaceae > Nicotiana > Nicotiana sylvestris. Next base: position 61,550,114 of record NC_091061.1, on the reverse strand, counting down.
TCAAACTATACAAATTTCGGATTCAAGTTCAAAGTATGAACATGAATGAATCCATTTTTTTAAAACAACAAACATGACGGATTAAAAGACTCAAACAACATTAATAATTTCTGAAAATATATAACAACATGAAACAAATTGAAGAAATAATCCATTAAATTTCAATTTGAATCTAACAAACATCAAACTAACAAATATTCACTTAAACAATAATACAAACATGAAATGAATATGAAAACAACTAATTAAACTTCTATTTTGAAATCTGAAAATTAATTTAACAAATAACATGAACAAACTAGAAAATTATTTCAACGACGAACAAACCAAACAAGAATTAAATCACTTCTTTATTTTGGATCCGAAAAATACAAAACAAAATATGGACGATAAGTGAGATTCAAAACCAACTAACCGGGGATGAATCAACGATGAACTACGAAGAAGATGAAGGAGTATGAAGCATAAAGCTGAAGCATACGCAGTTGACGCAGCTGAACGATGAGACAGAACAGCTGGGGTGCGTTTGGGAGGGTTTTCGCGAAGAATATGAAGTGACGACGCAGGCACAACTGCGCGAACAGTAGAAGCCATGGCTAGACGCGAGAAGGAAGGCAGCAGCGACGGAATAGCAGCAACACAGTAACAAAAACGTGAACAGCAGTACTGGTCATGGCGAAGAGGCAGCAGCGCACGTCGAGCAGCAGGTGAAGGAGCAGAAATGGCTGCGTCAATGGCGGACACGGGCAGCAGCTGCGACGGAGAAGCAGCAGCGTGGTCTGCTTGGTTGACGACGAAACAGTGGCGACGGAGTGGCTTCGAACCAACTGCTCAACGTGCAGCAGCAGCAGAAGAAGCAGACGATGCAACAGAAGCGACAATGGAGGAATCGAACATGGATGGTCGTTCATGTTGGTGAAGCCGCGGATTGTGTGTGTGCTACGTCGCCGTGGTTGTGTGTGAGTGTGTGTTGTCGACGTGGTTGTGTGTGTGGTGTGGGGATGAAGGGAATGAGAGAGGGGCAGCCATGGTTTTTGGAGCTTTGGGGAAGAAGAAGATGATGGGAGGGGTGGCGGATTGATTTAGTGTTTTTAGGGTTTTCTTCTTTTAATTTTTTTTGTTTTGTAAAAAATGAAAGACAAAAGGGGGTTTGGGTCTTTTGGGTTATGGACTGGGTCGACCCAGTTTGAAATGGACTGGGTCGTAGGGAAGATTGGGCCATTTTTTGGGCTTGTGGCTTAAATTTGAAGAAGAGGCCCAATTCCGACTTTCTTTATATTTTCGCTCTCTTTTCTTATTTTATTTCTCTAAAACTAAATTATAAAAATACTCAAACTATTATTAAGAACTAACTTCAGGCGGGCTCCTGACAACAACTTTGAAAATAATCGCCATTCCTCTCTTCAGGCGGGCTCCTGACTTCAAACAATACATCGCCATTCCTTTCTTTAGGTTGGCAAGATTTCAACAACTTTTAAAAATGCCTTTCCTCTCTTCAGGCGGGCTCCTGACAACAACTTTGAAAATAATCGCCATTCCTCTCTTCAGGCGGGCTCCTGACTTCAAACAATACATCGCCATTCCTTTCTTTAGGTTGGCAAGATTTCAACAACTTTTAAAAATGCCTTTCCTCTCTTCAGGCGGGCTCCTGACAACAACTTTGAAAATAATCGCCATTCCTCTCTTCAGGCGGGCTCCTGACTTCAAACAATACATCGCCATTCCTTTCTTTAGGTTGGCAAGATTTCAACAACTTTTAAAAATGCCTTTCCTCTCTTCAGGCGGGCTCCTGACAACAACTTTGAAAATAATCGCCATTCCTCTCTTCAGGCGGGCTCCTGACTTCAAACAATACATCGCCATTCCTTTCTTTAGGTTGGCAAGATTTCAACAACTTTTAAAAATGCCTTTCCTCTCTTCAGGCGGGCTCCTGACAACAACTTTGAAAATAATCGCCATTCCTCTCTTCAGGCGGGCTCCTGACTTCAAACAATACATCGCCATTCCTTTCTTTAGGTTGGCAAGATTTCAACAACTTTTAAAAATGCCTTTCCTCTCTTCAGGCGGGCTCCTGACAACAACTTTGAAAATAATCGCCATTCCTCTCTTCAGGCGGGCTCCTGACTTCAAACAATACATCGCCATTCCTTTCTTTAGGTTGGCAAGATTTCAACAACTTTTAAAAATGCCTTTCCTCTCTTCAGGCGGGCTCCTGACAACAACTTTGAAAATAATCGCCATTCCTCTCTTCAGGCGGGCTCCTGACTTCAAACAATACATCGCCATTCCTTTCTTTAGGTTGGCAAGATTTCAACAACTTTTAAAAATGCCTTTCCTCTCTTCAGGCGGGCTCCTGACAACAACTTTGAAAATAATCGCCATTCCTCTCTTCAGGCGGGCTCCTGACTTCAAACAATACATCGCCATTCCTTTCTTTAGGTTGGCAAGATTTCAACAACTTTTAAAAATGCCTTTCCTCTCTTCAGGCGGGCTCCTGACAACAACTTTGAAAATAATCGCCATTCCTCTCTTCAGGCGGGCTCCTGACTTCAAACCATACATCGCCATTCCTTTCTTTAGGTTGGCAAGATTTCAACAACTTTTAAAAACGCCTTTCCTCTCTTCAGGCGGGCTCCTGACAACAACTTTGAAAATAATCGCCATTCCTCTCTTCAGGCGGGCTCCTGACTTCAAACCATACATCGCCATTCCTTTCTTTAGGTTGGCAAGATTTCAACAACTTTTAAAAACGCCTTTCCTCTCTTCAGGCGGGCTCCTGACTTCAAACCAATACATCGCCATTCCTTTCTTTAGGTTGGCAAGATTTCAACAACTTTTAAAAACGCCTTTCCTCTCTTCAGGCGGGCTCCTGACTTCAACAACAACTTTGAAAATAATCGTCATTCCTCTCTTCAGGCGGGCTCCTGACTTCAACCAATACATCGCCATTCCTTTCTTTAGGTTGGCAAGATTTCAACAACTTTTAAAAATGCCTTTCCTCTCTTCAGGCGGGCTCCTGACAACAACTTTGAAAATAATCGCCATTCCTCTCTTCAGGCGGGCTCCTGACTTCAACCAATACATCGCCATTCCTTTCTTTAGGTTGGCAAGATTTCAACAACTTTTAAAAAAAAACGCCTTTCCTCTCTTCAGGCGGGCTCCTGACTTCAACCACAACTTTGAAAATAATCGCCATTCCTCTCTTCAGGCGGGCTCCTGACTTCAACCAATACATCGCCATTCTATTCTTCAGGGGGGCTCCTGATTTCTTCTTCAATTTTTTCATCCTCATTCTCTAGGTGGACGCCTGACTTCTTCTTTTCTTTTCTTTTTCCTTCGCTCTGCTTTGTTCTTGCTTGCTGGGGATAATACCACTGTGGGAGTCTCCTTTCTTCCCCTCCTTCAAATTCAAATTTTTTTTTTCTCTCAACACTGTTGGGGATAAAAGTGTTATCTTCTTGGGATAACGTTGTTGAGGATAATGCTTCTAGGGAATTTTATCCCTTCAAATCGATGCTTCATTCTTCTGGAAGCTGCTGGGGATGATAATGGTTTTTGCTTTTCTGAGCACAAATGTCATCCCTTTGTTCTGTCTGCTGGGGAACAACTTCCTTCATTGGAAACTTATTATGTCGTGGGCAACACTGGTTCAATGACCACTTCCCTTGAGACTAGTGTTATCTTTATTCTTCCTCGAGTGGGTACCTGACTTCCAGAAAATTTTCCAAATGAAAGGAAAATTTTCTGCCCCAGTTTTACAGTCTCCCTTATGGCATGCATTTCTGTCATCAATGCCATTCCCTTTACCTGTTTCAAATCAAACAAAATTTGTTAGTTTAAAACGTGGTGGTTGGTTGTGATACTCCCACTGGGATGGTTTTCCCTTTTCCCTTCCTTGCTCTGCGTTCCACAACTTGTTGGGGATGATATTATTTGCTGGGGATAATCCTTTTCTGCTGGGGATATCCCTCTTCTTTCGTGGCATGGCTCGGAAACTTGCATTTTCCCGACCTTTTAGTCTCGCATGAATTTCCCAAATCATGCTTATTGTTTTTCTTGTTTTGTCCACGGGCTCTGGTCTTGAGGTTTAATAACCTTTGATTTCGGCAAGGATATCCCTCTTGACACTCGTCAATCCTTTTGCTGGGGATATCTTTCTTGACACTGGCCTCGCGCTTGTTCCTTCCTGACTATATCACTTGGATGTACTAGTCAGATCTTATCTTGGAAAGCTGATGGTCTACTTTGAAGTCATTTCCCACTGGTCTTGACCAAACAGACTCTACTGGGGAAATTTCTATGAAAGGAAAAGATAAAAGGGAACAGAATAAAAGACAAAGGAAAAAATGACTCTTTAACAAAAGAAACTATAAATAAAAACCTATCAAACGAAAACACTGACTCTAATGGTCATGACATGCATATGTGGCCTATCCTTCGTCATCAATCATCTTTCGAGGTCTTCCCTTGACTATCCCCCATCTGATTCCCAATCTTATTCGACCTGTAGTGCCCGAAGGGTTTTCACTATCAAGCCTCTCTCATTTTGGTTTTTCTCTCAGCTTGCGTCGCCTTATGGTGTCCGTAAAAATTTTCACCGATAAGACTCTCTCATTTGTATCACTTTCCAGCTGGGGATTTGGAGTGTTGCCGGTATGACTCTCTCTGCTGGAGATTAGAGTCCTTTTTGCTGTGGAACAGAATGTTATGTTCGTCGGTAAGATTCTCATTTGTCTGACTTGGCATCTTTTGCAGACTGATCAGAAGGTCTTTCTTTGGACCGTAATGTGAGTTTTTTGGATAGGCTTAGAAAGAAAGGGTATTAAAGGCTCAAAAACAAAATAAATTTGGGGTTTTAAAATTACAACCTTCGGAACCAATTTTGCTTACAACGAGTACAACTCTTGCCCCAGTTTCTTGCTTGGGGATTATTTATTTATTATTTTTTAATTTCTTTTTACACCATGACCGAGCCGTGAGGCGCCTACGTATCCTCTTTGAGGAATCAGGTCAAACGTAGTTCCCAATTCCTCTTTTTTCATTTGACTTTTTTTTTTTCATTTTTCTTTTTCTTTTTCGTTTTTTTTTTGATTTTTTCTTTACCTTCCAGGCTCGTATTTCCTAGTTGTTGCTATTGATTCCGAACGAGGGGTATGAAAGAAAATAAATAAGGCTCAAAAGGGGTAACGAAGGATAAAGTGTTTAGGTAGCAGAACAAAATGCCTTCGTCATTCCAGTCTTCAAAACATGCCAAGTGCAAACAACACAATTGAACATAGATTTATAGTCTCTTCCGATGGTGCTGGACTTGACAATTATGTTAAACACTTGCTTTTTCATTTGTCATTTCTAAAGCACTGCTGGGCGACACTCTCACTCTCATGCACGACCCTCATGCCAATTTGGCGAATCTTGCATTTAACGGTTTTCTTTAAGTTTTACTTGCCCCAGTTCCACATGACTCGGGCTTCAAATAATCTCAAACCGTTCTTATTTCCCTTAAATGCTTTGATCACCTCTCCAGGGTTTTATGATTAACTTTAAAGACTAGGCCCAAACTGTGTGCGCATGTCATGTCAGGAGAATCGGCGCTGAACAAAAAATGATAAAAGGACTAAACAAAAGATGACTGGAAACAACAAAAGACCGACTTTTGTATTAGACTACTGGCGAAATGGTTTGAATAATAAAACAAACAAAACAACCAGAATAAAATCCTAACACAGCCTTGACAAAACTTAAACAAATTGATATGACAAACTGGAAAGATAAGAAGGTTTGACACAAGACAATATTCGGATTACAACCCTAAGAATAATCCGGACAACAGAAATGACAACAAAATAAGACACCACCAACTTCTCTCTTGCTAACCAAGGAACGGAGCGTCCTTCCATTTTATCAAACTTGGCATCTTAGCCACTAAGCTTTACATTAGTATTGCCAAGAGCATTACCAACTTCAATATCATCAACCTTAGTCAACAAGTCCTAATAGGATTTGAGTGTTTCTGTTATCAAGCCTGATCCCCGCAAAGTGTGCTTCTGGGTCTTGTAGTTTCGGCTTACCACAAACAAACCACCTTCTTTCTTTGCGATTCAAAACAGGTTAGAATGGACTCAGTCGGTCCTCATTATTAACAACATTTTTTTTTCATTTTTCTTCTTTTTTGATTTTTTTTCATTTATTTTTTTTCATTCATTTTTTTTCTTTTCTTTTTTTTTCGATTTTTTTTTTCATTTTTCTTTTTCATTTTTTTTGTGTGTGGTCGAATCTTATGGAGATTGCCTACGTATCATGACCCCGCATGAATCAGAACTTGCGTAGTTCAGACCAATAAAAGATGAACAATACTAATCATTTTTTTTCAATTTTCATATTAAAATAAACTGGGTTTCAAAGGTTTGAAAATGACCTACAAACTCGAAAATCAAATGACCCACATATTATAATCAAAAGTTTTACAAACTCCAAAACAAACGGCCAGCTTCCTTTCTCCGTTTGACAAATGCAACCAAACGGTTATTTTTGCAAATGTGACCCCTTCCAAATTTTGAGGCCGGAGAGGATTATTTTATGACACTTTACAAACTTGCTCATTCTTTTACGAAAATAGCCTTTCGACAACTGAAAGATACTCTAAGGCTATTTTGGCAAGAACGGTTTAAGACGCGGTCGAAGCTGACTCGGCTTATTTTGAACAAAAAATTCAAATGGTATTCACCTGACCGCTGACTCTTTGTTTTTTTTTTCAAATTATAATGAAAACGTGGTGTTGCAAACACGTCCCTTCAACGCCTCGGGGACGAAGATTTTTTAAGGCTGTGTGGGTCAACTGGACCAAAATCCTAAACATGACCGAAAAGGTGGCTGTTTATGCAAAGTCAGCCTTCCGGCGTCCCTTTTGGGAACATTCGGCTATGTCTTGATAAAACAGCGTCACCCGACTTCTTTATGACAAAACTAAAATTTGACATATTTTTTTTTGGCTATTTTGTTTTAGCAAAAAGTGGAGGCTGGACACTGCCCGACTTATTTATGAAAAAATTAAAATTTTGACATGTTTTTTATTTATTTATTGGTTTTTGGCTATTTTAGCAAAAATGGGGGTTGGACCCGATGAGGGTTGCCTACGTATCTCACATCCGGTGAGAATCAAACCCGCGTAGTTCGGGCAGGTCATGAATAAAGTAAGTAAACTAATTTTAAATTATTTTTTTTGAATTTGTAAAAGAACTGCTTTAAAAGAAGAAATGAAGTATATATATATATTTGTTTTTTGGATTTTTGATTGATTTTCTTTTTGAAAGAAAGACTTCTAAGAATTCCTTTTCTTTTGATTTGAACTTTGAGAATTTCAAAAGTAAAAGAAAGATATATATTTTTTTTTATTCTAAGAAGAAAGAAAATATTTTTTTGGAATTTTACCTTTAATAAAAGAAATGCTTTCTAAAAAATATTTTTTTGAATTTTGAATTTTCTTTTCAATTTTTAAAGAAGAAGGAAAATATTTTCGAATTTGTTTTATTTTATTATATATATATATATATATATATATATTTTTTTTTTTAATAATTAAAAAGACTTTCTTAAAGAAGTCAATAACGGAAAATATTTTTTGGATTTTTTGTTTTGAAAATTGGGAGTCTAAAAAAAACTTTTCTAGACTTTGGCAGGACAAATATTTTTGCAACAAATAAAGATATATATACATTTTTTGGAAATAAAGAAAAACTTTTTGGATTTTTATATATATATATATATATATTTGCAACAAATAATAAAACCACTTTTAACGCGACTCTTTTTATTTTATTATTTTTATTTTTATTTTGGTATCTAAACAAATAAATAAATAAAAACCCATTTTGAAAACAAAACTCTTTTTCATTTTCATTTTTTATGGCAAGACAAACTATTTTTTTTAATTTGTTTTTTTTAAAAACAAGACAGAACAACGACTCTTTTTTTTTCTTTCTATTTTTCCTTTAATAAAACAAACTAATAAAATATTTTTTTTTCATTTTCTCAAAATTTCGGCAGAGTTTTGACAGTTATTTGGGCATTGATTTTTTTTTCAAAAAGAAACAATCAATTCCCTAACCGCTATTTTTTTTTCAATTTTAAAAAATTATTCCTGATATTCAAAAGTCAGTCAGCACACAAGTACGAATCAAATAAATGCGCAAGTAGGAGCAAGTAAGATGCATCAGGATGGTCATTTTTATTTTTTGGTAAACCTGTCCTAGACAGACCCAACCCCTGTGTTGAGTCTCCAAAGTCAAATGCATGTGATGCAAACAAACGCTCCTACTAGGGATCCGGCATGAAGCTGAGTTATTCTAAGTGAAAAAAACTGAGGCATATTGATCTAGCCCTGGCTTACCCAAACGGACAGTTTGAGCCGAAGCGGGGGCAACGTACCGGGAGTACAAAAGTCTACCCGGCCTAGTTACTTGTCCCAACTTCGTCTTATTTGGTATGACTTTAACAGAAAGGTGGGCCACGCGCACGTGTGCACCATAAATTTAGAAGACTCAGAAAGAAGGGGGTTTCGTAGCAGTTGTATATATTCATAATTCAAATAATATTAAAGCGGTAAAAGTGTCATTTAGCACATTGGGCATATATCATGTAAAAAAATCAGATAATAAATAAAGCCAACTATAACAATTATTTTAAGCTCGAATTCTTGAACCCTGAACCAGTGGTTCTGGGTTTTAGTCCCCAGCAGAGTCGCCAGAGCTGTCACACCTCCTTTTTCCGCCCCGCGAGGGTGCGTGGGAGTTTTTCCAATTAAAGGACAGTCGAAACGGGATTTATTTGTTTTGTTTCAGAGTCGCCACCTGGGAATTTTAAGGCGTCCCAAGTCACCAATTTTTAATCCCTGAATCGAGGAGAATATGACTCTGTTTGTTATTCTGCGAACCAGAAATCCTGAATAAGGAATTCTGTTAATCCGGAAGAAGGTGTTAGGCATTTCCGAATTCCGTGGTTCTAGCACGGTCGCTTAACTGTTATTATATTTGACTTTGATTTATTAAATGCATATTTATTGCCCAATTTTATTGTTACCGCTTCTATTTAGACTGCTTGTAATTAAGGACCCTTCTTCGAATCGAATCACGCATACGTATATCCGTTTTATATATTATATATTTTTTTAACGTGAAAAATCGTGTTACGCGTACGTATACACAATGATATTGATAATATAATTTATTTATTTTTTTCGAAATTTTTATTTATTTATAAAAATAGACTTAAGTTCGAAATTGTGCTTAAAATAAAATTAAGAACGTCTGTCGCTCTTGTATGATTAAATAGTGAACTGCACATCTCAGGTTATATGAAATTAATTTGATATTCTCCGAAGAACCCCTTTTTAATAAAAATTTGCTCGAAGTTGCGCGAACGCATAATCCGAAATGCCTTTAGAAGTATAATCAAGTCACGCGAACGCATCCCTAATTATGCAAATTAGTTTGGGTCGCATAAATGCGTACCCATGTTTAAGAATGGAATTATTATTATACCGCGCCTAAAGCAATTAGCGTTTTATTTACTTTGGGGAAGGCCGTGAAATTTGTTAAACGGCCCATCCGAAGTCTAAGTAATCAATTAAACAGTTATTGAGGGCCCCGCAATTAGTGTGTTTTATTGGGCGAGGCTCATCTCATTTTATTAAAAAAATAGTCCTAAAATGCCTACATTTTCTGTTGAAATTTTTCTTTACAAAATAAAGAGAAAATGTCTTAATTTATTTACATGTTATTACCTAGTTACATTATACTAGGCATGTTCTCAATTTGTCAAATTAAAAAATAGCAATCTAATTTTAATCCTAGACCATTTACATGCCTGAACTTAACCAATATTATTTAACTAAACAATATTTCTACCAAATTCTTACTAGATGGCCTATTCGTTTGATTTTTACTTGACGAAGTTACTACACCATTTATTTATTTTTGGCAATATATAGGTAGTTCAATCGTTAAGCTATCGTCGGATATTCCACTATATGTATTAAATAGCTACACGATTCTGATTTTTTTGCAAACTAAATAAATTATACATACAAATAAAATTCAGAATATAATTAAAACTAATTCAAAATTTCAACTATTTATTTTTTCGTATTCATGCTTCATATTCGGATTACAATAACCAGCTTTCAGTTGTGTACCTGATATCGGAAGCAAAAGAAAATGATGATGAGAATCAGCGACAGTAATAACAATACAGCAACAACAGTCCAGCAGCAGTAACAACCCAGTAACAGACCGGTGGAGTAGTAATCCCAAAAACAAAAGCTTTAAGCTTTAAATGAAACAACAACCATTAATACTAATTTCAAACAAAGAAAGAAAGCAGTAGATTTTTTTTTAGTTTTATTTTATTTTGAAAGCTTAAATATTTTTCGGAATTTTTCTCTCTTCTATTCTCTATGTCTTGTGTTCAAGACTTCTTCTTATAACCCATCCCATAAACCTTTCAATTAATTAAAATCCATACTTTTTCTCTACCCAACCCATTATCTTTCCACTCATCCCCATTACATTAAATAAACATATCACACCACCCCATTATATTTTGTCCCCCATGCTTCATTTAAAATAATGCAAGATTCCCCCTTTAAATTAAATCTTGTCCCCCCTTTATATTAAACAACTATATCACAACCCACCCCATTTCATTTTGTCCCCCATGCTTCAAATAAACAATTTCAAAATGTACAATTCCTAAACTACCCCTCACAACCTTACTGAAATTACCAAACTACCCCTGAACGTACTACAAATTTACCAAACTACCCATCAGCTATAACACATCATTTAATCAAACTTAACCAAAATATAGACAATATGATTAATTTCTAACAATGTTCAAACAACAAATTTCATGAACATGATTTCTTCAACATTTCAACAACAAATCACATGAACACAAATTGAACAACAAAGAACAACTAAAATTTGATTGAACAATATTTTAGCAACAAACAATCCTATTTTCGGATTCAACAACAACAACAAACAAGTATATTTAGATTTCTAAATTCAATAATATTGAACTTAAAATCAACTCTAACAACATTACAACCAACAATTCCTATATTAAACTTTAAACAAGATTATGAAACAAATTCAAGAAATAATCATAAATGATAAACAAGAAATCAAACTATACAAATTTCGGATTCAAGATCAAAGTATGAACATGAATGAATCCATTTTTTTTAAAACAACAAACATGACGGATTAAAAGACTCAAACAACATTAATAATTTCTGAAAATATAACAACATGAAACAAATTGAAGAAATAATCCATTAAATTTCAATTTGAATCTAACAAACATCAAACTAACAAATATTCACTTAAACAATAATACAAACATGAAATGAATATGAAAACAACTAATTAAACTTCTATTTTGAAATCTGAAAATTAATTTAACAAATAACATGAACAAACTAGAAAATTATTTCAACGACGAACAAACCAAACAAGAATTAAATCACTTCTTTATTTTGGATCCGAAAAATACAAAACAAAATATGGACGATAAGTGAGATTCAAAACCAACTAACCGGGGATGAATCAACGATGAACTACGAAGAAGATGAAGGAGTATGAAGCATAAAGCTGAAGCATACGCAGTTGACGCAGCTGAACGATGAGACAGAACAGCTGGGGTGCGTTTGGGAGGGTTTTCGCGAAGAATATGAAGTGACGACGCAGGCACAGCTGCGTGAACAGTAGAAGCCATGGCTAGACGCGAGAAGGAAGGCAGCATCGACGGAATAGCAGCAACACAGTAACAAAAACGTGAACAGCAGTGCTGGTCATGGCGAAGAGGCAGCAGCGCACGTCGAGCAGCAGGTGAAGGAGCAGAAATGGCTGCGTCAATGGCGGACACGGGCAGCAGCTGCGACGGAGAAGCAGCAGCGTAGTCTGCTTGGTTGACGACGAAACAGTGGCGACGGAGTGGCTTCGAACCAACTGCTCAACGTGCAGCAGCAGCAGAAGAAGCAGACGATGCAACAGAAGCGACAATGGAGGAATCGAACATGGATGGTCGTTCATGTTGGTGAAGCCGCGGATTGTGTGTGTGCTACGTCGCCGTGGTTGTGTGTGAGTGTGTGTTGTCGACGTGGTTGTGTGTGTGGTGTGGGGATGAAGGGAATGAGAGAGGGGCAGCCATGGTTTTTGGAGCTTTGGGGAAGAAGAAGATGATGGGAGGGGTGGCGGATTGATTTAGTGTTTTTAGGGTTTTCTTCTTTTAATTTTTTTTGTTTTGTTTTTGTTTTGTAAAAAAGGAAAGACAAAAGGGGGTTTGGGTCTTTTGGGTTATGGACTGGGTCGACCCAGTTTGAAATGGACTGGGTTGTAGGGAAGATTGGGCCATTTTTTGGGCTTGTGGCTTAAATTTGAAGAAGAGGCCCAATTCCGGCTTTCTTTATATTTTCGCTCTCTTTTCTTATTTTATTTCTCTAAAACTAAATTATAAAAATACTCAAACTATTATTAAGAACTAAATTAAGTAATAAAAGCGCAAATTAACTTCCAATAATAATTACCGCACAATTAAGTATTAATTAAGCATAAAATTGTATATTTGGACATTAAATGCTAAAAATGCAAACGATGCCTATTTTTTGTAATTTTTATTTTTTGTAAAACAAACTTAGTTACTAACAATTGTATAATTAAATCCTACATGCGAAATGCGACATATTTTTGTATTTTTAATAATTTAACAAATAAACATGCACAGACAAACATACAAATAGTTACACAAAATATCACAAAAATTGCACACCAAGAAAAATTATTTTATTTTTGAATTTTTTGGGAGTAATTCTCATATAGGGCAAAAATCACGTGCTTACAACTACTAGTCGAGCACCACGAGTTACCAAGGCTCGGGGAGCGTCTCATAGTGAGATTCTATCTCAGATCTCACATACCCTGCCCTATCCAGAAGAGCTCCGAGGGGCACTAGTTCCAGCGCCAACCCCTGTACGTCCAGCTCCTCAGCTAGATGCACTGGGTCAGGAGATGAGAGATGCTATTCAGCTATTAACTCGATTAGTAGTCGCACATGCTCGACGTCTAGAGGTAGGTATTGGTCATGCAGATAGGTCCATCGGTGCGAGGGTTTGTGACTTCATTAATTTGAACCCTCCGGTATTTAATGGAGCAGATCCAAACGAGGACCCTTAGGTATTTATTGATAGAATGCAGAGGACTTTGAGGGTAATGAAGGCCACTACGACTGAGTTAGTGAGCTAGCTTCCTGTAGACTCCAAGATGTTGTAGTTAATTGGTACGAGTCTTGGGAATTGTCCAGAGGTGAGGATGCCCCTCCAACAATATGGCAGGAGTTTGCAGAGGCTTTTCTTCGTCATTATCTGCCACCAGAGCTTAGACAGGACGAAGTTGATAGGTTCTTAACCCTTTGGCATGGTAACATTTTTTTTCCGGAGTACAATCTTCAGTTTGATTCGTTGGATAGGTATGCTTCCACTATTATATCTGAGATGGAGGATTCTGTTTGCCGATTCATGATGGGGTTAGAGCCATACTTGCTTAACGATCATATGTCGGACTCACTTCAGCTAGACATGGATATTTCTCGTATTCAGGCATATGCTCAAGGTGTAGAGGAGCGTAAACAGAAGTAGAAGGCCGATCATGAGCATGATAGGGCCCAAAATAAGAGAGCGAGGTCTTTGGGTCCTTTTGGTGGTTTCGAGGTGGTCAAAGACAACAATATCCGAGGTATCTAGCCCAGCCATCGGCTAGCGCACCCCCTTAGTTTGGCGGTAAGAGATTTGATTTTTCCATATATTCAAGGTGTGGTCAGAATTCCAGGGCCTCAGGTTCTCAGTATAGGGGCGAGTCAAGTCAGATAAGGCCGCCCTTGCCAAGATGTGCCCAATATGGTAAGCAGCATGCCGGGAAATGCCGTATAGGGTTGGGTATTTCTTATACTTGTAGTTATCTAGGCCACATTATGAGGGATTGTCTGATGAGAGGTGATGCAAGCATAGATCAGCCAGCGGGATCTGTAGCTAGTTGGTCATCATCAGTAAGCCCCCTTGGGCAAGGTTCACAAGCACCAATCAGTTGTGGTATAGGCAGAGGCGGAGCATCTAGCTCGAGCAGTCCTCAGAACCGCATTTATGCATTAGCAGGATGACAGGACATGAGTCATCACCTGGTGTTGTTACAGGTATATTATCAGTCTCCTCATATGATATATATTCACTGATTGACCCAGGTTCCACCTTATCATATGTTACTACGTTGGTTGCTAGTAAGTTTGGAATAAAACTTGAGTTGGTTAAACCTTTTGAGGTGTCCACACCTGTTGGGGATCCAGTGATAGCTAGGCGGGTATATAGAGGTTGTATAGTAGTAGTTCATAGTCGATCTTCAGTAGCATACCTAATCGAGTTAGATATGGTAGAATTTGATGTTATAATGAGTATAGATTGGTTGGCTTCTTGTTATGCCAATGTTGATTGTAGATCAAAGACGGTCCGATTCCAATTTCCAAGGGAGCTTGTTTTGGAATGGAAAGGTAATATGGCATCGTAGAGAGGTAGATTTATTTCCTGTTCAAGGCAAGGAAGATGACCAGAAAGGGGTATATTTATCACTTAGTTCGGGTTCAGGGTGTGAAAGTAGAGTCACCAACTATTCAATCTATCCCTATGGTTAATGAGTTTCCCGATGTTTTTCGCGATGAGCTTCCGGGTCTTCTGCTAGAATGAGAAATTGAGTTTTCTATTGATATATTACAAGATACTCAACCAATATCTATTCCTTTCTATAGAATAGCACCCGTAGAGCTGAGAAAGTTGAATGAACAACTAAAGGACTTGCTTGAAAAAGGCTTTATCAAACCTATTACATCACCGTGGAGAGCACCTGTGTTATTTGTGAGAATGAAAGATAGTTCCTTACGGATGTGTATAGATTATCGACAGTTGAATAAGGTGACGATCAAGAATAAGTACTCACTCCTGAGGATTGATGATTTATTTGATTAGTTGCAAGGTGCCAAGTGTTTCTCAAAGATAGACTTGAGGCCCGGGTACCATTAGGTAAGGGTTAAGGAGAAGGATACTCTGAAGGCAACATTCAGGACCAGATACAAGCATTTTGAGTTTCGTGTTATGTCATTCGATTTGATTAATGCCCCAACCATATTATGGAATTGATGAATCAGTTGTTCAAACCCTTTCTAGATTTGTTCGTGATTGTATTTATCGATGATATATTGGTTTATTCTCATTCTAAGACTGAGCATGTAGATCATTTGCGTACTGTGCTCAAGGTTCTATAGAAAGGGAAGTTGTATGCAAAATTCTCTAAATGTGAATTCTGTAGCTTTCCTTGGGCATGTCATATTAAGTGAAGGTATCTTCGTTGATGCACAAACGATTGAGCCAGTAAAGACTTGCCTAGACCTACAACATCGACGGAGGTCTGTAGCTTTCTCGGTTTGGCAGGTTATTACAGGAGATTTGTAGAGGGATTTTCTTCTCTTTTGGCACCATTGTCAAAGTTGACTCAGAAGGGAGCTGAGTTTCAGTGGACTGATGCTTGCGAACAAAGGTTCCATGTATTAAAGGATAGATTAACTTCAACACTGGTCCTAACACTCCCAGAGGGAACCGATGCTTACACTATTTATTGTGATGCTTCAAGCATTGGATTGGGTTATGTACTGATGCAACATGGTAAGGTTGTAGCTTATGCTTCTAGACAACTAAGAAAGCACGAGAAGAATTGCTTGACTCATGATTTAGAATTAGTCGCGATGATTCTTGAACTAAAGATGTGAATGCACTACTTGTATGGCATTCATGTTTATATCTATATGGATCATAAGAGCCTTCAGTATATCTTCAAGCAAAAGCAATTGAATTTATGCCAAATGAGATGTTTGGAGCTCTTTAAAGACTATGACGTTGATATTTTATACCATCCGAGGAAAGCGAACATAGTAGCCGACGCCCTCAGTCGTAGATCTATGGGTAGCCTGTCATATACACAGCTAGAGAAGAGGGGAATAGCCCACGAGATTCATCAGCTAGCTAGTCTGGGAGTTTGATTATTGGATTCAGGTGATATTGGAATTACTATTCAGGACACGACAACATTCTCTTTAGTAACTGAAGTGAAGGGACGCCAGTATGAGGATCCTATGTTAGCTCATTATAGAGATACAACCTCTCTGAAGGAGAAGACACTATTTGAAATTACAGGAGATGGGGTCCTCAGATATCAAGGGTGACTATGTGTCCCTAATGTTGCAGGGCTGCGCCGACAAGTTATGAGAGAAACTCACTATTCTTGTTATTCTATTCATCTAGGACCAACAAAGATGTATCATGATATCAGGGAAATATATTGATGGGACGGAATGAAAAAGGATATAGCAGAGTTTGTTTCCCAATGCCCTAACTATCAGCAGGTTAAGATTGAGCATAAAAAACCCGATGGATTATTGCAGGCTATAGAGATTCCAACTTGGAAGTGAGAAGTAATCAATATGGATTTCATCGTAGGCTTACCTCGTACTCAACATAAGTTCGATTCTATATGGGTGATTATTGATAGACTTACAAAATTAGCCCATTTTCTGCCTGTTAGGGATACATATTCCACAGAGGATTATGCAAGGCTTTACACTAAGGAGATAGTACGACTTCATGGTGTCCCTATATCTATTATCTCAAATAGAGGACCTCAGTTTACAGCTAATTTCTGGAGGTTTTTCCAAAAAGGATATGGGACTCAGGTAAGTCTTAGTACAACATTTTATCCCCAAACAGACGGACAAGCTGAGCGTACTATTCAGACACTTGAGGATATGTTACAGGCTTGTGTGATAGACTTCTGAGGAAGTTGTGATGATCATCTACCGCTTATTGAGTTTGCGTATAATAATATCTATCATTCCAGTATTCAGGTGGCTCCATACGAAGTTCTTTATGGACGGAGATGTGGGTCGACTATAGGATAGTTTGATGTTGGGGAAACTAAGTTGGTAGGACCAGAATTGGTACAATAGGCAATCGAGAAAATTAAGCTTATACAAGAAAGGCTATTAGCAGCTCAAAGTCATCAGAAGTCTTATGCAGATAATCGACGACGAGACTTGGAGTTCCAGGTTGACGAGTAGGTATTCCTAAAGGTATCAATGATGAAAGGCATTATGAGTTTCGGAAAGAAAGGAAAACTTAGCCCTCGGTACATTGGACCATATAAGATCATGCGCAAGGTAGGCCAGGTAGCATATGAGTTAGACTTGCCTTCTGACTTGGAATTTCTACATCCAGTCTTTCATGTGTCCATGCTCCATAAATGTATCAGAGATCCTTCCAGAGTCATGTCAGTTGATGATATTCAGGTCACAAAACAACTATCATATGAGGAAACTCCTATTTCTATACTAGATAGACAGGTTCGGAGATTGAGGACTAAAGACGTAGCTTCGGTGAAAGTACCTTGGAGAAACAATAGTGTGGAAGCAATGACTTGGGAAGCCAAAAAAGACATGAAGTCTAGGTATCCTCACTTATTCCTTCTTCCAGAGAAGAATCCAATTGAGACATCATAACCCTAAGGTATGAGTATGGATTCTTGTGTTAATTGTTTTCACTAGTCGTGTGAGGCCGTTGTCGTGATTAATGATTGTTGCAATATGTGTCGTTGCATTATTGAGTTCTCTACATGAAGGACTGATAGTATTACTGTTACAAAGGCGACTCTGCCAAAATTTATATAGAACCCAAGGAGTTAAGCATTCGAGGACGAATGTTTCTAAGAGGAGAAGGATTTTATATCCCGTATTTCGTACGTAAAAGTTTTGCCATAAGTTAATCGACGTAGAATCAGGGATGAATTTATTTTTGATGTTATAAGCATTTATGCTATTTATAACAAGAGATAAGTAAGTGCCGTGAAGGTTAAAGGTAAACGAATCAAAGAAAATGAGTTTCGTTTAAGGTTGTTGATTTGGGATAAAATACAGCCTGAGCTATAATACCCAGTATTTATGCACTAGTGCCATACAAGGTACCACATGACCATGATAATAGGATACATAAAGTGTGTTAAAAATGAGTAGTATTTTAAGTAATTTGAGATAATTCTTAATTATGTGGATACTTGGTCAATTATTGGTTAATGGGAAATCAATAAGTTAATTAAGAATTAGTGGATGATTAATTAAGAACCATGGATAAGACCAAAGAACCCCTTAACATGGCAGCCAAAAAAGCCAAATTTTTTGACTATTAAGTTCACATATAGGTGGCATATTTAGAGGAGCATGTGGCTTAGTCATCTAATTCCGAGGTGGTACTCGACCTAGAAGTTTTCCCTTGAGAAGAAAAAATAAGAGCCCCGATCACAAGGGCTCGACTGCAGAAAATCGCCTAAATACGAATAGCCCCTTTCTTAGAAGCCTGCCTACAATACCTTAAAAGGTTATCTATGCCAAGCTCAAAGTATAAGCTCCAAGCACCCGAAGTCGACTTTCACTTCAATGCTCTATCTCCATAGGGCTCGAGGGCCCTAATGATTCAGGTTTACCGGATCACTTCAGGCTTGATTCCAGGAACAACAATGAGCTTGGAAAGGAGCCATTTCTGTCGACTGAAGGCCGGAAAAAATATTGGCGATCGTCAACAGAGGCATACATTCAAAATCTCCGCGAACGCACAAGAGTGTACAACAACATGACAAAAATCAAAAGCAGAAGTAAAGGAAACATTTTCATATTTCATTAATATTGGCTACAACAGCCCTCGAGGGGTCCTTACAAACAAATTACAAAAGATTGCAAGGGGTCCTTACGCAAAAACAAAGAAGCAAAGGGATGCACACACGTGCTAAAAGCCTAGAGCCTAACCTACTCTCGAAGGTTCGCCTCCTGCAGCAACGCCTCTGGGCATGCATCCTCAGAAGCCTTATCCCAGCCTTCTGCACTAATATCCCCAAAGGAAAAGTCGAGAAGCAGGGTGGGATGAAAAATTTCCATAGCCCACCAAAGGTCGAGGACCCTCACTGGCCAAGAGAACTTCGTAGAGACAACAGACCTGGCAAACTTCGGCCTCGCTTACACGGCTAATTTGAATCCACTTCTCGGAACATTGAGCCGTGCAAGCTGCCAGACCGGGACAGAGAGCCACATCGAGCTGGGGTATGAAGGTGAGCAATGGTGTATAATCTGAGCCCCCTTTTGAGCAGCAGTATATGATCCGAAGAACTTTTTACGAGCAAGGAAAGTTAACCCCGCATGTCATCATCTCGAGCAAATAGGGACAACGACAACAGATGTAACAACAACCACAACAGCGAGAAAACAGCATAATCATGCTCGACAAAGGGAGGCTCAGGCAAGAGGCCACAACACAGCCTATGGGAGCTCTTCCATACGGCCTCGAGGCCGCAAACCCCAAATATGATGTCAAACAATAGAGGAAGATGGCAAGTAGAAAAGGGCAAATGAGTGGATGAAGACACTTGGATAGAAAAACAATGCCAGAACGCCTCCATTTATGGGAGGTAACGACACGATCATCGAGGCCTTTGAAAGGCTGACCGATGGACGAAATTACTGCATTCTTGAAGAACTAAATCGACGACGGTACTTTCACCTTGGATAACTGGAAGCGACAGTGCATTAAATGATGTCGAAAACACAAGTTTATGGGATGTACCGATTATCACAAAAACTTGTGCCTTAGGTTGAGTCATCAGTATGATATCGCCACGCGAAGCTCGAAGAATCGGGTGTTAGAGTCGTTTCCCATCACTTCGTTCTGGGAAACACGGAGATTATCTGTATGTGGCAAAATCAAAGGGCCCAATTTCTTTCTATCAAGTCACTTCAAAAAAATATCTCGAGACCTCGAGGAGATGGATTTGCGACTGAGTCCCCTCCCTCGGGGCTCGCCGACGCCCGACTCTAAGAAAACGAAGATCGAGGCAAGAGCAAAAAGGGTAATTCCCAAGGCACGCGACTAAGTCTAATAGAGCCAGCCTACCCGGAGCCTGTGTCGAGGCGTCACGTCTAGCCGTCCCATCTCCATGCTTTTATAATTAAGGTATGTCGTACTATAATCGAATTCCCCTCCTATATAAAGGGAATACACACCACTTTATAAGGACGGATGTTGCTCCAACCATTCTACACTAGATCAATAATATCTCTCTCTCTCTTTCTTCTCTCTAACTTACTCGCTCTTACTTGATCGAGGCTACTCTTTGCATTTGTTGTTTCCATACTTGTTCTTCATTTATTGCTTAGTATTGGATATAAAGAGCCTTCTTTAACCATATCTTAGCTATTATCCCTTTCCCTATTACTCCCAATAGCTCGAGCTAGAGCTAGATATCGACCCCGAGGCCCTTCATCGACCAGTCTGAAGCCCGGGTAGCAAGCCCTTCGATTTGATCACTACCCCATTTTAGCTTATACTTCATTGTTAAATCTCATATGCCTAGCATCAACTGCTCTAACAACTAGCATAAAAATATATCACGTATTTTTAAAGTCCCATTTACAAATTTAATTGTTGTTACCATTTTTACGGTAAACATTTATCATGTAGAAAAGGCCAATATGGTGGCCAATGCCTTTATTAAGACGTTAGAGAGCATGAGGAGTCTTGCTTTCATTCTAGCTTGGGAGATACTGTTAGCTTTATATGTTCAGGCTTTTGCTAACAGGTTTGTGAGGTTGGATATTTCTGCGCCTAACAGGGTTCTTGATTGTGTTGTATCATAGTCGGACTTGTTTGAGCATATCAAGGCATGTTAGTATGGTGATCCCCACTTGCTTATTCTAAGGGAAACGGTGCTTCACTGTGATGCTAAAGAGGAGACTATTGGTGATGATGGAGTATTGAGGATTCAGGGTCGGATCTGAGTTTCGAATATGGATGGTTTGAGAGAGTTAATACTTGAGAAGGCCCATAGTTCGCGATATTTCATTCATCCAGGTGCCACGAAGATGACTGCGATTTGAGGTAGTATTATTGGTGGCCGAGGGTGAAGAAGGATATTTTGAGTATGTTGCACAGTGTTTGAACTGTCAGCATTTGAAGTATGAACATCAGAGACCTGTTGGTTTGCTTTAGAGGCTTGATATACCGGAGTGGAAGTGAGAATGTATCACTATTGATTTTGTACTTTAGTTTCCATGGACCATGAGGAGATTTGATGTAGTGTGGGCCATTATGGACAAACTAAGTCTGCACACTTTATTCCAGTCATGATTATCTGTTCTCCAGAGCAGCTGGCTCGGATTTATCTTTTAGAGATTGTTTGCCTTGATAGTGTGCCTGTGTCTATTATCTCGAATAGAGGCAGTCAGTTCACATCGCATTTTTGGAGAGCAGTACAACGTGGGTTGGGAACACAAGTTGAGTTGAGTATGGTACTTCATCCCCAAATGGGCAGGCCGTTCGAGCGTCCTATTCAGATATTAGAGGACATGTTACGAGCCAGTGTCATTAATTTCGGGGGCCAGTGGGATTAGATTTTTCCATTAGCAAAGTTCGCCTACAACAACAATTATCAGTCGAGTATCCATATGGCTCCGTATGAGACCTTATATAGAAGTAAATGTCGTTCTCTAATTGGTTGGTATGAGCTCAAGGAGGCTAGATTATTGGGCACTGATCTAGTTCGGGATGCTATGAAGAAGACAAAATTGATTCAGGAGCGGCTTCGTATAGTGCACTCCAGGCAGAAGAGTTATACGAACAGGAAGGCTCATGATGTAGGGTGTGATAAAGTTCAGGAAGAAGGCCAAGTTGAGTCCTTGGTGTATTGGTCCATTTGAAGTCTTGGAGAGGGTTGATGAGGTGGGTTACATTCTTGCTTTACCATCCAACTTATTGGGAGTTCATCTAGTGTTTCATGTTTCCATGCTCCGGAAGTACTACGAGGATCCGTCACATTGTTAGATTTCAATTCGGTGCAGTTGGACAATGACTTGACTTATGATGAGGAGCTAGTGGCCATTTTGGATGGGTAGGTTTGCAAGCTTAGGTCGAGGAATATTGCATTGGTGAAGGTTCAGTGGGGGGTTCAACTGGTCGACGAGGTGACATGGAAGACCAAGCAACATATGCGGAGCAGATATCCTCACCTTTTCGGCACTTCAGGTATGATTCTAGACTCGTTCGAGGACGAACATTTGCTTAAGAGGGACAAAATGTAACACCTCAACTAGTTGTTTTGTGTATTTGAGCCCTGTTCCCTTATTTGATGCTTCCCTATGCTTATTTGTTATTTTTGACTTGTGGGGATGGTTGATTTGGTTTTGGGAAAGTTTTGGATTGAATTGGGACACTTAGTCCCATGATTGGAGGCTTAAGTTGTAAGAGTTAGCTGATGTTTGACTTTTGTTTAAGTGACCCAGGAATGGTGTTTTGACGATTCCTTTAGGTTAGTATGTTGATTTTGGACTTAGGCATATGTACGGTTTTGACTTCGGAGGTTCCTAGATTGTTTTGATTTGAATTGGAAAAACTTAGAAACTTGAAGGTTTGGAAGGTTCATAGGTTTGACCGGGAGCTCACTTTGAGGATATCATGTTCGAATTGTTGTTTCGGGAGTTGAGATGCATTCATTATGCTATTTGGGACTTGAATGTAAAATTTGAGGTCATCTCGAGTTGTTTAGGCATGTTCACCGTAAGTTTTAAATTCGAAAATTTGGATTAGTTCATTAAGTTTGGATTGAGATGTGATTCCTGGTTTTGATGTTATTTTATGTGATTTGAGGCCTCGAGTAGGTTCGTGTTAAGTTTTGGGATTGGTTGGGGTGAGTGGATGGGGTGTCGAGACCTCGAGGGGTGTTTCGAGGTGGTTTAAGACTAACCCTCTTTCGTTTTGGACTACTGAATTGCTGGTGTCTGGTTTCTTCATCACGATTATGAATTGGCGGTCGTGTTCGAGGAGGGTTAGTGAGCTAGACAGTCATTTTTCATCGCATTCACGGTTGTGCTTCGCATTCGCGATGTATCTAGGAGCTGGGAGTGTTTGGCCTACACATTCGCGAGGTCCTGGCCGCATTTGTGTAGGGACATATGTGTTCTTCTCGCGTTTGCAAGGGTATGGATGCGAGTGTGAAGGCTTATTTGAGGCAGTCGTCATTTTGTGCTTCGCGAACGCAAGGCACGTGCCTTGAGTTCGTGAAGAGCATGCCTGTGCATACCCTTTAGTCCTCTATTTTGAGGGTTTTAGTCATTTTATCGCATTTTGAGATTGGGAGCTCAAATTTAGGCAATTTTTGAGGAAATTCACGATTTGGATTGGGGTAAGTGTTTTTGACTCGAGTTTTTTTTATTATTCATGTATTCAACCTTGATTTTTTAGCTTTTGATCGGTAAATCTAAGTGAGGAAAATTGGGGATTTTGGCAAAACTTTTCTGAAATGAAAAATGAGGATTTGAACCCCCTTTTGGAGTTGGAATTGGATGAAACTTCTATGGCTGGACTCGTATTTGAATGGGTGTTCGGAATTTGTGACTTTTGTTGGGTTCCCAGAGACAAGACCATGTTGGGTTTTCTGGTTGACATCGTGTATTTGTATCAAGATCATAGATTTTTTGTTTGGGGTTGTTTCCTATGGCTTTTATTGATGTTATTATGTTATTTTTACTAGATTCGAGCCGTCTAGGGGTTGATTCACACGGGAAGGGATTTCTATAGTACTGATTTGGCTTGCTTGAGGTAAGTATCTTACCTAAGCTTGGTTGAGGTACTATTTTCGAGCTATTTGTGATGGCTACGTGCCATGGGTGGCGTAATGTCGCATCTGCAAGAGCACTTCTGTAAGAGGTTGATTGCAGATGCATGTATTGTAGAGCTGGGATCACAGAAGTGAAGGAGGAAGTCGCACCTACGTCTCCGCATCTAGGGATCTTTAGATCGTAGAAGTTGCATTGCACTTGCACTAGAGTAGCGCATTTCGTAGCATTGATCGCAAAAGAAAGTAGTGCACCTAAGGAGACTTCAAGGTGTACTTGTCATCCCGGTCGCAGGCCTCAGAGTCACCTTCTGTTGTCTTTCATTAATACTGTTTATTTTCATTCTGAAACAGTGTTGTATTGAAATTTATAGTTTACTCTCATCAGAGCGTATGGCTCTGTACTACTGGTTTTGGGATGTATGACTATTGATCAGTTTTAGTTTTTATTATGTAATTTATCAATTTAATTTTGTAGCTAAGTTGTTTATTTCTTTTAATTCTCAACATGTGCTTGGCTTAACTAGTCTTAGAGAATAGGTGCCATCACGGTCCTAAGATGCGATTTTTGGGTCGTGACATTGGTTTACATCACACTATTAGAGAGTTGTTCAGTGTGAGTTGGGCACGCAGGTGGAGTTAAGTACTGCATTTTATCCTCATACGGATGGGTAGTCTGAGCAGACCATTAAAATATTGGAGGATATGCTAAGGGCATGTGTTATTGATTTTGGAGGCCAATGGGATCAGTTTCTACCGATAGTGGAGTTTGCCTACAACAACAACTACCGGTCTACTATTCACATATCTCCGTATGAGGCATCATATGAGAGACAATGTCGTTATCTAGTTGGTTGGTTTGAGACCGCCGAGGATAGGTTATTGTGCATAGATTTGGTTTGTGATGCTTTAGAAAAGGTGAAGTTGATTCAGGAGAGACTTCACATAGCTCAATCTAAATAGAAGAGTTAAGTTGATAGGAAGGTTCGTGATGTGGACTTTATGGAGGGTGAGAAGGTTCTTCTTAGAGTTTCGCCTATGAAAGGGGTGATGCGATTTGGAAAAAGGACAAGTTGAGTCCTCGATACATTGGTATATTTGTGGTTTTGAAGAGGGTGGGTGAGGTGGCTTACAGGCTTGCTTTGCCATTTAGCTTGTTAGGAGTTCATATAGTGTTTCATGTTTCGATGCTTCACATGTACTATGAATATCATTCACACATGTTTGATTTTAGCTCGGTGCATTTGGATGAGAATCTGGCTTACGGAGAGGAACCAGTGGCCATTTTTGATAGGGAGGTTTGGAACCTAAGATCGAAAGACAATGCATCAGTGAAGGTTATATCGAGAGGACAACAGGTCGAAGAGACGACTTGTAAGACCGACCATGATATGCTGAGTATATATCCTCTTCTTTTTTGCATTTCTTATGTGATTCTAAACCGTTCGATGAAGAACATTCATTTAAAAGGTAGATAATGTAATGACCCAGTAGATCGTTTTGTGTATTTAAGCCCAGTTCCCCGAGTTGATGCTCTCCATATGCATGTTTGTTGTTTTTTGACTTGCGGTATTGGGTAGTTTGACTTTGTGAAGGTTTGAGAATGATTGGAGAAGTTAGTTTTTTTTTTTGAAGCTTAAGTTATAAGAGCTGACCAAGGTTTGACTTTTGAGTAGAAGATCTCAGAATGGGGATTTGGTGATTCCAATTGGTTCGTATAGTATGTTTGGACTTTGGCGTATGTCTAGATTTGATTTAGAGGTTCAAAGGAAGTTTTGGATCAATTTGCCAAAGTTGGCAATTTGAATGTTTGGAGAGTTCATAGATTTAATTGGGAGTTTACTTTGATGATATCGGACTTGGATTGTTGTTTTAAAACTTGGATAGTTCATTTAATAGTTTGGGACTTGTGTGTGAAGTTTGGATAGAATCATGAATATTTAGGCATGAGTCAGACATGTTTAGCGAAGATGGAAAGTTTGGAAGATTAAGAGATGGATTTTGATCGTCGATTCATGATATTGATGCTAGTTTTGGTGTTTTTGGCCATTTGATAAGTTTGAATAATATATTGGACTTGTTGGTATGATTGAAAGGGGCCCCGCGAGGCTCGGGTGTGTTTCGAACGGGTTTCAGACCATTTTGGAGTTGTTCGGTATTGTTGGTTCTGGTGCACCGCACCTGCAAAGGGTGGTGTGCAGGTGCGATGACCCACCTGCGTGATTCTTGGTGCAGAAGTGAAATGGAGGCAGACCAGGTTGGGCACACTTTCGAGAGAAGATGTCGCACCTGCGAGAGCGCATCTGCGAGAGGTTGATCACAAATGCGTGTTTTGTCAGACTGCGATTGCAGATGTGAAGGAGGAAGCCGCACCTGCATCTCTGCACATGCAGATCTTTGGATCGCATAAGCTATATTGGACCTAGGCTGGAGGAGCGCAGATGCGCAACATTGATTCCAAAAGCGAGCATAAAGCACATGTTGCTTAATGAGCACATGCGGCTTAATGAGCACATATGTGAGGATGCCTGACAGGAGTATATTTCAAGGGTTTGGCTTATTTTTCATTATTTTGAGTTTTGGAGCTCGGCTAGAGGCAATTCTTGGGGAGATTTTCATCACTACTTTTTGGGTAAGTAATTTTCACTTGGATTTGACTATTTATGTTGAATTCCCATGGATTTATGCACTTTAATCATGATATTTTGGAAAAAATTTTGGGGGGTTTCCCTACAACTTAAGAGATGAATTTTGGGAATTTGAAGGTCGATTTGGAATGGATTTGAAATCTAATCACATATTTGGACTCATCAGATTATGGCTGGTCGGGATCTAATGCTTGACTTGAGTTTTATCCATATGGGCCAGGTTGACTTTCATTAACTTTTTAGGAATTGAATAAAGATTAAAAGCTTTGTGCTTGGAATTGATTCCTATGGCTTTGTTTGATGTGATTTAGTTGTTTTTTGCTAGATTCGAGTCGGTTGGAGGTGATTTCTAAGGGGTAGGCATTCTTGGAGTATTGATTTAGCTCGTTTAAGGTAAGTATCTTGCCTAATCTTGTGTGAGAAAATACCACATAGGATGTTACTTTATTTAGATAATTGAAATGTGTGAAAAGTGACATATACGCGAGGTGACGAGCGTATATGCGAGTGCTATGTATGATTTTGACCTGATTGGATTTAGGCTTTTAATATGCATTGTTTGGAGTGTTTACTTCCTATGATATATATTTGGTCATTTGTATGGTTATGTGAACTAAATCATGCTAGAGACCATGTATAAGCTTTGATATCATTTTTTAGCATGAATATTGTTGTATGGCGTACCCGTCTAATCTGAGTTGTCATTGTATACCTCCCGCATGCATACACCTTAGCATGTTATTGTTACTCATTCCTTTATTATGTAACTTGATATCTATTATTTGTATACATGTATTCTTGTATATGAGTTGGACTGGTTTAAAAGAACACGATTTTTTCGTGCGGATGTTGTAATTATTTGTCACTCCCTAAACCTGAAGAGTCGTGTCCAGCACCCGGTGCCATACTCGGCCCAAGCGTACCACTCTATAACTGTAAACTCTAGAGGGGTAACCATCAACTTAGGCCGATGAGGCCATATTTTGAATCATCTGAAAATAACGCCTCTATCATCTATGGGGTAAACATACCCAAAAGCTGATATATATAACTGTGTAGGCCGACGAAGCCGCCATGACCATTTACTGATTTACAAAATATACAGGACTCGTCTACAAGCCTCTAAAGATAACTGAACTATACCATGGTCGGGACAGGGCCTCGACCTACACATCAAACCTGTATATATAAAATGGACTCCACGGTCTAGACCTGGTAACTCTGAGGATGTGGAGTTTACCGACCAAGCTGATGTTTGATTCTGTCTGCTAGGAGGGTCTGTCCAACTGTCAATCAGGACATGCAGGTATGAAATGCAGCGTCCCCGGCAAAAAGGATGTCAGTATGAAATAATGTACCGAGTATGTAAGGTAATAAAATAACTGAAAGATGAAATTAAACTAATAATATAATAACTAAAAGTAAGTGGGAGTGAAATATGATCTAGAGATATACTTACCTGCTGATACTGACTCAACTCTCTTAATATAGTATAAAATAAATGTCCGGCCCTATAAGGCTCGGTACGTGTAACTGCTCGGCTGTAGTAGGCTCGCTCATAGGCGCTCGGTCATACTAGACTAGGTATCTCGACAATTCTGGGCTCGCTCATATGTTCTCGGCCACAGTAGGCTCGGTATATAACTTACCATCTGATCTAAGATTGCCCAATAGGGGCCTGCCCATCGATTAGAGCTCGATAGTGGTGAAAATACTGTAATACTGTGTATATATATATATATATATATATATATATATATATATATATATATATATATATATATATATATATATATATATATATATATATATATAGACCCTCTGCTCTCTTGACTGGAAGAAGACAATATTTAACTGAATATAAAGTCCCAATAATGGAGATTACTATAACTTATGAGACCAGGATAATATACATAAGTTCAGGAATACGGACTTCTCTTTATGCCTCATTATCAAATTCATGTAGTTACGAGATCATGCCAAAATAAAGAAGGGTTTAGCATTAACATACCTTATCATAATTTTTCCAATCCCCAAGTTGAACTTGCCTCTCCGCACCTTAATCTACAAAAACGATAATAACACTATCATTAAGTTACGTAAGGTAAAACTATTGCACAACAAACGACAAGCTCATTTTGTATTAAAACGGGCAGAATCTCCTCTATAACCCTTACTTCCTCTAAATTAAAGATAATACCAAAAACACAATAACACAATAATAACAACATATATACATTATTTTCCAACCTTATATACACCATAAAATACTACAAAATAGCCCAACACACCCCAATCTCTTCATACACAAAACAACCACCGTAGTAGTGTCAAACAACCCGAAAATATTACGACGAATGACCAGCCCACCACCCTGCATTTATGTGGTATTTATCCACACCCTTACTCATCCAAAAATCCATAAAACAGTAGTAAAACACGCAATACAACATCAACAGAAAACAAACCACAAAATAGTTTGCTACAAGTAAATAACTCGAACTCATGGCTTCCGATCACCATCCCGTGAGTTCTTACAATTATAGAACGACTTTCCATACATGTCAAGCAGAAAAAATGGATGAAAGAGAGCAGTAAACTTACCTTATTTGTTGAATAACTCAGCTCTTATCTTGGTTCTTCAAACTCTAGGTTTTACCTCCAACTAGAACTTGAAAAGGAGAGAAAATCAATTAGGGTTTGCGGGAATTTATTTTCTTGTCTACTTGCCTATGTTGATTTCTATTACTCCGGGAGGTCTAAATTAGCCTTCTGGTAATTACGTTGGAGTCGCCTACTCATTTTCTCGAAATTGGGATAAACCTGGACGGGGGGGGGGGGGTGCGAGACCTTATTGCACGTGCATTATTTGTACAACGTGTGGATAGGAATCCATCTTCCTAGGGTCATCCTCTTATATATCTACTTGATGACATACACACATATTGTAGAAATTGACCATTGTTTGGGCTTTCTGTATCTTCTCTATATGCAAACTCTTTGGATATATACATGAATTACTATATATCTTCTCTATTTGCTAGCTTCGGAGTGTATACATGCCTTTTATGCATATCTTCTCCATATGTTGATTTTGTTGATGTGATGACTCCCGATACATATCTTCTTCATATGTCAAATCTGTGTAACTTGACTTGCTATTCTTACTTGTCTCCTTAATATGTTGAACTATTTTCTTGATTAATATTTGTAGATTCTGGTATTGTTGTTGTGTACATATACATTTATGAACTATACAGGTTTGATAGTGCGTATCATTCACCATTCCTCCACTACCTTGACAAGGTTAGTCTTGATATTTACTGAGTACATGAGATCGGTTGTACTCATACTAGACTCTATACTTCATTGTGCAGATCTAGGTATGTGATCCAACTGATTGTTGAGTGTGGTCGCAGGTGCTGTTGGGACACGAGGTAGAGTTGCATTTTGATCGCAGTCCCCGACGTCTCATTCTATCTTTTATTACTATTGTTACTTCAGACAATATATTTTATTAGAAGACTTGTATTGATGTATTAGACCTATGACTCAGTACTACCAATTCTTGTTAATTGTTGTATTGGTTATTATCTATCTATGATATTCGACTTTTAGACTCCTTTATTTATTTGTTATTATTGTTCTTCCACTATTATTTTATGATTGGCTCACCTAGCAAGTGGTTTAGGCTCCTTCACGACAAGTGGGAGTTTGGATCGTGACAAAGTTATTTTTTCTAATGACTTATCTATTTCATTTTATTTTTTTCAGATTGTTATTCATTTATTTGAGTTGTGATCATTCTTTTTGCCTTTGTTTTATTCAGTTTGGTGTGCATATAATTGTAGTTTATCGTTATTTCTTTTCTTTTCTTCTTAGGGTGTCACAATAATTTATTTTTCATACTGTCAAGTGTGAATTATCATTTTTAATGCGGGATTCTAATCATTTAAATAACATATATTTTATCACTTGAATTATATGTACTTTCACTTATTTTACAACAACAACAAACCCAGTATATTTCCTCAAGTAGGATCTACAAAGGGTAGTGGGTATGTAGAACTTACACCTACCTAGTGAATTTAGAGAAGTTATTTTCAATAGACCCTCGGCTCAGAAAGGGTGAGAAGAAAAAGAAGAAATACTACTAAGTAATCAGGGGGGAGGGGGGAGAATAAGTAGTACTAAATAATAAAAACATGGAATACGTTAATTGAAGTGAACTAAACTACATGACGAAATATAGATCTAGGAGTAAGAAGGAACATGAGTGCTACTAAAATTACTGGTAAGAAAAGGAGAAACTTTCCACTACCTACTAACTTTCTACCCTAATTCTCAATCTCCACATCCTCCTATCAAGGGTCATATCGTTAGTAAGCTGAAGTCGTGCCATATCATGCTTAATTACCTCTCTCCAGTACGTCTTTGGCCTACCTCGACCTCTTCTTAAACCCGCCATGGCCAACATCTCACACCTCCTAACAAAAGCGTTAATGCTTCTCCTCTTTACGTACCCGAACCATCTCAACCTAGACTTGCACATATTATCCTCCACGGAGGCCACTCCCACTCTGTCCCGAATAACTTCATTCCTAATCTTGTCTCTTCTGGTACACCCACTCATCTATCTTAACATCTTCATTTCTGCTACTTTCATTTTCTGCACATGGAAGTTCTTGATTGGCCAACACTTGGCCCCATATAGCATTGTTGGTCAAACAATCACTTTATAAAATTTAACCTTAAGTCTTGGCGATACATTCTTATAAAATAAAACACTAGATGAGAGCCTCTATTTCATCCATCCCGCTCCAATACGATGTGTGACATCCTCGTCAATCTCCATATTACCTTGGATAATAGACACGAGATACTTGAAACTACCTCTTTTAGGGATAACTTGAGTATCAAGCTTCACATCCACGTCTTTTTTCATGAATCCCGTCACTGAATTTGCACTCTAAGTATTCTATTTTTTTTGGCACAACTTGAAACCTTTAGACTCCAAGGTCTGTCTCCAAACCTCCAACCTCGGGCTAATCCCACATCCCGTCCCATTGATCAACACTATATCATCGGCAAATAGCATACACCATAGCACCTTCCCTTGGATGTCTCGTGTCATCATGTTCGTCACCAAGGCAAGTAAAAATGGGCTAAGAGTCGATCCCTTGTGTAGCCCCATCATAACTATTAAGTGCTCATAGTCCCCTCCTGCAGTCCTCACTCGAGTCTTAGCACAATCATACATATCCTTAGTCACTATAGTGTACACTACTGGAATGCTGCTAACCTGTAAAAAGGCTCCACAAAACCTCTCTCTGAACTTTATCATACACTTTTTCAAGGTCGATGAACACCATATGCAAGTCATTTTTCCTTTCCCTAAACTACTCACTAATCTCCTCACCAAATTAATAGACTATGTAGCCGAACGCACCAACATGAATTTGAACTGGTTCTCAGAGATAGACACGCTCCTCCTCAATTTGACTTCCACCACCCTTTGCCAAATCTTCATATGGCTCAATAGTTTTATACCCCTATAATTGTTGCAATTTTTGATATCACCCTTGTTCTTGCAAATAGGAACCATCAGAGTCCACCTCCATTCTTCGGGCATCTTTTTCGTCTTAAAAATGACGTTAAACAACCCAGTGAGCCACTCCAAGCCTGCTCGACCCACATTTTTCCAAAATTCCACTAAGATTTTGTCAAGTCCCATCGCTCTACCGCTACTCATCTTACGCATCGCCCCTTCCACCCCCTCTACCTTAATATGCCTACAATACCCAAAATCCCGCCGACTCTTGGAGTGCTCCAACTTACTCAACATAACGCTTCTATCCCCCTCCTCATCAACAATTTATGGAAGTATGTCTACTATCTTCGTCTAATATGTGCCTCATCCATCAATACTGTATTGTCCTCATCTTTGATGCACTTTACTTGGTCCAAGTCACAGGCCTTCCTCTCCCTCGCCTTGGCCAACCAGTATAACTTCTTGTCCCCGCCTTTGCCCCGAAGTTCCTTGTACAGACGTCCAAACGCTATAGTTTTAGCCACTATAATTGCTAACTTTGCCTCTTTCTTTGCCTTCTTATAACAGTCCCAAAATGTTCTTTTTCCTCCTTATTTGTACTCTTCACTAACTTCAAATTAGCCGCTTTATTGGCTTTCATTTTACCTTGGACCTCTCCATTCCACCACCAGTCCCCTTTGTGACTCCCAGAATAACCCTTCATGACCCCTAAGTCCTCTCATGCACCTTTCCTAATTCAATTCGCGATTGTGGTCCACATACATGTCCTGCTCCCTTACTCCTTCGGGCCCTCATAACTAGCAACCTCTCCCCCAACTCCTGAGCTTTGTACTTAGCCAAGTTACCCCACTTGATCCAAGTTTGTATGCACACCACCCTCTTTCTCCCACTACTCTCGATCTCCAAGTCCAGTACTAGGGGCCTATGCTGCGCTGTGAGGTTCTCACTTGGGCTGGCCTTGTAATTAGTGCATAAACCTTTATCATATTTCCTGTAGAAGAGGTAATCGATATGGGTCTTGGCTACCGAACTTTGGAAGGTGACTAGGTGCATCTCTCTCTTTAGAAAACTCGAGCTAGTTATCACCAAATCAAAAGCTCTAGAGAAATCCAACAGTGAGGTGCCTCCGTCGTTCCTATATCTCAAATCGAACCACACATGCACATCATCATAAACCCTAGCATTAGCCCCAATATGACCATTGAAAATCCCCACCAATGAAAGGCTTATTGGTGTGTGCGATACTACGTACCATCTTGTCCATATCTTCCTAGAAATGCTTCTTGACATCCTGGTCCAAGCCTACTTGAGGAGCGTATACACTAATCACATTTACAATGAACCCTCCAACTACAAGTTTAATACTCATCAAGCTATCATTAGCCCTCCTAACCTCGACCACAAGCTCCCTAAGGTCCCTATTAACTAAAATACCTATCACGTTCTTACCCCTAGTGCCTCCTTAGTACCAAAGTTTAAACCCATACATATTTCGAGCCTTCGTACCCACCCATCTAGTCTTTTGGACGCATGCTACGTTGATCTTCCTCTTTTGAAAAATCATACCTAACTCTTTAGAGTTCTCTGTTAACATCCTTATGTTCTAGGACCCAACTCTTAGCCTAGAGGCTTCCTTATACCCTTTCCTACCTTTTCTCCTTGTTGCCCACTTTATCCGAGGACATGACTGTACTCTCCCATCATTCACCACATCCTATATATAGTCTAAGGTATATTGAAATGTCCCAGCCTGTTATTTTGTGTAATTGAGCTCGTTTCCCCTTTTGAAGCTTCCCGTATGTGTATTTGTGGTTTTATGACTTGTAGAGATGGTTGGTTTATTTCAGGGAGGTTTTGGATTGATTTGGAAGAATTGGTTCCTAGTTGGAAGCTTAAGTTGGAAATGTAGATCGATGTTTGAATTTTATGAAAACAACCTTGGAAAGGTGTTATGATGGTTCTAATAGGCTTGTAGGGCAATTTTGGACTTAGACGTATGCTCGGAATTGGATTCGAAGGTCCCTAGGTTGAATTGGTTCTTTTTGCCAAAAGTTGGCAATTTGAAGGTTTAGAAATTTACTAAGTTCGATTTACTTTATGGGTATTGGGTTTGAATTTTGATTTTGGGACTTGGAATTGGGCAGTTTGGTCATTTAGAACTTGTGTGCAATGTTTGGTGTCATTCCGAGTTGGTTTGGTAGGAATCAAACGTTGTTTTTTGTGATTTTAGCTATTCATGAGTTCCATTTGTAATTCCCATGTGTTTTTATGGCCGATTTGTGGTTTCGAATGTTATTTTGGTATTTTGAGCTCGCAAGCGAATTCATATGACTCTAGAGTTGTGTAGATGTTTGGTGTGGAGCTTGGGGGGCTCGGGTGAGTTTCGGACTGGTTTGGACTTGGTTTATAATTACTGGTGTGGCTAGTGCTACAGTTATCGCAATTGCAAGCACTAGTTCGCAATTGCGAAGTGGGAAGGGGGTGTCAGATGTCACAAATACGACACCTTGATCTCATTTACGAAGATGGTATAGGTTTTGGGCATGTCACATTTGCGATCATATGGTCGCTTTTGCGAATAGGACCAGCATCGCAATTGCAAAGCCCATGTCACAATTACAACATCTCCTTGGGCTGATACGATTCTTTTTTGCGATCCTTATATAGCATTTGCGAGGGGTCGCATTTGCAAAACGGTTTATGCAACTGAACAAAATGATTGGATTTCGGGACTTAGTCCTATTTTATCATATTTTTAAGCCCTAGACTCGATGAGAGGTGATTTTAGGAGGATATTTTCATATAAAGCTATTGGGTAAGTGATTTTGACTCAATTTTAATTAAATAACAAGATTGTTTATGAATTTTAACATCTAAATCATGAGATTTGAAGAGCATTTTTGGGGATTTTTAACTATTTCTTGAAAAATAAAAATTTGAGAATTGAGAGTCGAATTGGACTCGGACTTGAAAATCAAACACATATATGGACTCATAGGGTTATGGGTAACCGAAATCTACCCTTCGACTCGGGTTTTGATCGGGCGAGTTTGGGGTTGACTTTTGTTGACATTTGGAGAATTGTGTAAAGATCTTAACTTTATTAATCGAAAGTGGTTACTCATACATTGTTTGATATTATTAAGTCATTTCTGGTTAGATTTGAGCATTGGAGAGGTGAATTTTGAACAAAAAGCATTTTTAGAGTATTGAATTGACCTAATTGATGAGGTAACTATCATACTTAACTTTGTGTGGGGGAATTACCCCTTTGGTTTGGTCTATTTGCATTATTTGTACGATGTGAAATAATGTCTATATAAGGTGACGAGTGTGCACATGGGTGTATGTGTGGTAATTGACATGATTAGACCTTAGGCTATTAATCTACCTTGATTTTGAGTTGTTTGTTATATGAAGCATGTTTTATTATTGATTCTGTCCTCTCACCCTTGTGCTATTATTGTAATTCTTGTACACAATGTTGTTGAGCTATGGGTTATGTATTGTTGTGACTTTGGTATTGTTGTTGGGGAATATGTGCACGTGTGGTGCGGGCTGACTGTTGTGTTGAGAATGAGATGTGCATGCGGCGAGATAAGGGGGCTTATGCGCGTATTGCAAGTAAGGGGAATTACTTCATTGTGATGCACACGCGGCAAGATAAAGGGGTTTATGCATATGTAGCTATATAAGGGGAATATTTCATGTGATTCTCACGCGGCGTCATAAGGGTGATTTGTGATTATGTTATGTGGTCCTTCGGGGTGATTCTTGATATTATTCTTGTGCTGGAACAGGTTGATGATTTGAACCTGTCATTGTTTTCCTAAAATGATTTCACTTTTGTTTTACAAGTTTTGGTTAATTTGTCATGTTATCACATGCCTATTTTTTGTTTCTATTTACTTGGTTATGTTTTTCATTGTTAGTTTTATGCTGATATTCTGCACATACTATTTGTTTAGTAAGTGTCTCGACTTGAACCTCGTCACTACTCCACCATTGTTAGTATTCATACCTAGTGGGTACCGATTATAGTGTACTCATATTGCACTTTTGCACATTTTTGTGCAGATCCATATACCTAGGGCCATGTTGGTCGCTAGCAAGTCGAGCCAGAGTTGTGGAGACTTCAAGGTATACTTGTTGTTTCTGCTCATAGGCCTAAGAGACTACTTCTTGTGTTTCTTTATTATTGTTTATGTATTTCAAATCATGATGTACACTTTGAGACTTAGTATGTACTTCTTGTAGGGCTTATGACTCCGTATTACCAGGTTTTGGGATGTATGACTGTTAAATCCACTTTTTAGCTATGTTATGGCATATTTCGAATTTTTATTAAATTGTTGATTTGTTTTATCCTGTTGATCTTGTCATGAGATAGGCTTACCTAGTCATAGAGACTAGGTGCTATCACGATCCTTAAGATGGGATTTTAGGTCGTGACAGGTATTAAGTAATTACTACCACTAAAATAGCAAGTAGCAAAAACAAAGTAATATAAGCTAATAATTTGAAAGATTAAAAACTCAAATGAGATACTACAAGTATAGTAAAGCAAGCAAGCACTATAGAAATGAATCTACCTCGTTTATAATTTACAATTATGCAATCAGAATGTTACAAAGGTATATACGATAACTTAAACTTATAGACATTAATTCCAAAGATAGCAAAGCAAGGAAGTGTTGTCTACGCAGAGTAGTCAACCTAACTACAGGTAGCCAGTGAGGCAACTAAAAAAGATGTGTTAAACACAATCAACGATTGCCGGCTAGGCAATAAGAAAGAAACAAAAGTAAATATTATGCACACAAATACGAATGATTGGAACATATAACAACAAGTCAAGACCGATGCAGCCTAATTGCAAGTACAGAAATGCAAGAAAGCGATGTTTACATAGAGCTATAGTCCGATTACAGGTTGCCGACAAGGCAACCAAAACTAACAGATGTACACACAATAAAAGATTTCCAGCGAGGCAACAGGAAAGAGATGCACACAAATACAATTCAAGAAATATGGAACCTGGATTATAGTCGAAGATGTCTAGATGTGCTCCCCTATGCATAGAATGTTGTTGCCTACCGAACCTCGCTCAATGGTGCTTAAGACCAGCTAAATTTGTCTCCTTTGACCTTCCAAGATAAAAAACAATACGGGTCCAACCAAACAAAATGGGATGGGGGTCGAATTGCTCGGGTCGCCGCTGGGAGCAACTGGTCTGAGAGATAAAAAGGGGCAGCGGGAGAAATGAGAAAGGAGGAGCAGCAAGGGGAAAAGAGAGAGATGGGAACTGCCTGAAAGTGGTCACGATGGTAGTCTGGGGGAAGGAAAGGAGGCTCGAACCGGTGAGAGAGAGGGAGAAGAGAAAGAGAAAGGGGGATGGGAGAAGGGGTCTTCCTGGGGCATTGCCAACACCAGTGCAACTTGACTGGCGATTGGGCCGAAAAAGTAAATTGGGAAGGGCAAAAAGAGGGGAAAGAAAGAAAGTCAAAGGGTAAATAGAGGGAGGGAGGGATAAGGAGAGTGGATAAATAAAGAAAAAAAAGAAAATGAGAGGAGGAGACCTTACTTGCGCCTGCGTCGGAGAGTGGGGTGACACCGGAAAATGACCGGTAGAAACGCTTACGTAGATGACCGTTAGTGAGTGAGATGGGAGAGAGAGAGAGAGGGTATTTCACTTACATTATACAACTGATTTGATTTGAATTTCATCTTTTCAAGTTTTTAGGGTATTTAAATCATTATGAATGCAAGAATTTTGTAATTTAAATAGTATATATTCTTTCAATCAACTAATGTTATTTAATTTTATATGGACTTCCATTTTTATTTATAGTTAGCCCAAAAAAGAATGACATATTTCTATAATTAGTAACAATTTAACTTCATTTTCTCTTTTTTACCGTTAATGAGATATTTATGGTCACACAAATTTTGATAGTTTGTTTTGAACCATAAATTTCAAAAGTTTTTATTTCTTAATGTAACAACCCGGCTAGTCGTTTTGAGTATTTTAGCCTCGTTTCCCCTTTTAAAGTTTCCCGTATGTTTATTTTTTATTATGTGACCAGCCGGAGTGGTTGGTTTGGTTTTTGATAGGTTTTGGATTGATTTGTGACACTTAGTCCCTTGGTTGGAGGCTTAAGTTATAAGAATTATCCGAAGTTTGACTTTTGTGCAGATGACTCTGGAATGTTATTTTGATGGTTCCAATAGCTTCATATGGTAATTTTGGACTTAGGCGTATGTCCGGATTTGGATTCGAAGGTCACTAGGTTGAATTGGTTCTATTTGGTGAAAGTTGGAAGGTTGATAGATTTTGACCGAGAGTTGACTTTGTAGATATCGGGTTTGGATTTTGGTTCCGAGAATTGGGATATGTCGATCATGTCATTTGGGACTTGCATGCAAAATTCGAGATCGTGTCATTTTGATTAGTTCCTTAGGCTTGAATTGAGGTGCGATTCATGGCTTTGATGTTGTTCTATGTTATTTGAGGCCTCGAGTAGGTTCATGTTATGTTTTAGGATTCGTTGGTGTGATTGAACGAGGTCTCGGGGGCATCGGGTGTGTTTCACATGGGTTTCAGACCATTTCCTCTTGTTTTGGACTACTGATGGTTGATGTATGGTTTCCTTCATCGTGATCGCGACAAGGTAGTCGCGTTTGGGGAGAGCATTTGGTGGAAGACATATTTGTTTTTAAGGTTCACAAAGGAATTATCGTATTTGTGGAGCTTGGGGAGGCAGTGCCTTCGCGATCGCGAGATGGGAGCCGCGTTCTCATAGAAGGGAAGGCCGGTTGGGGTGTTAGATTTTTTGCCTTCACATTCACGAGGGAGGGGGGATCACATTTGCATAGGTTCTGCTGTGGTATGGATCGCGTTCGCGACCAGGTCATCGCGTTCCTATAGGGGTTTACAGAGCTAGTCGCCATTTTGTGCTTTGCGAATGCGAGGTACATGGTGCGTTCGCAAAGGGTATACCTGGGCAGATCACTTAAATACTTTATTTCGAGGGTTTTTGTTATTTTATCACATTTTGAGTTATAGATCTCGGATTTGAGCAAGCTTTGAAGGGATTTTCACAATTTGGATTGGGGTAAATATTTTAGACTCGGATTTGTTTATTATTCATGATTTGAACCTTGAATTTAGTTATTGATTGGTGAACCTAATTGAAGAAATTGGGGTTTTTAGTAAAAACTTTTCCAAAGTAAAAATTGTTGAATTGAGGTCGGATTTTGATGAAACACATATACTTGGGCTTGTATTGGAATGGGCGTTCAGAATTCTGGGTTTTGTCGGGCTATGGGGTATGGGCCGTGGGTTAACCTTTTGTGTTTGCTTTCCATAATTGAACCAAGATCGTAGCTTTATCATTTGGGCTTGTTTCCTATAGCCTTTATTGATATTATTAATTAGTTTTGTATAGATTTGATCTATCTAGAGATTGATTCATGCGGGAAGGGCTTCTAAGTGTATTGACATAGCTTGTGGGAGGTAAGTATCTTGCCTAACTTTGTGTGGGAGAAATTTCACCTTAGGATTTGGCCTTATTGGCACATGTGCATGTGTTATGCGGGTGATTGTTATTGTGTGGAGTATAATGGTAGCGATATGCGCATGCAACGACATAAGGGTGGTGTTTATTTATGTGCATGGGGAGAGATAAAAGGGCTTATGCGCGTGTCAAAAATAAGGGGAATAGTTTATTGTGATGTGCACGTGTCAAGATATAGGGGTTTATGCGCGTATAGCTATATAAGGGGAAATATTTCATGTGAATCTCACGTGGCATCATAATGATGGCATGTTGATTATACTATGTGGTATTTCGGGGTGATCATTGATGTGGTTCTTGTGTTTGAACGGGTTAGTAATTTGAACATATCCTTATTTTCCTTAAACAATTTCACTTTGTGTTTTACAAGTTGTTGGTTAATTTGTCGTGTTATCACATGCCCTATTCTTTGTTTACATTTATTTTGTTATGTTTTCCTTTGTCAGTTTTATATTGATATTCTATATAGGTTATTTTACTAGTGATTGTCTTGACTTGAACCTCGTCACTACTCCATCGATGTTAGTCTTGATACTTACTGGGTACAATTTGTGTTGTACTCATACTACACTTCGGCACATTTTTGTGCAGATCCAGGTACCTTAGAGCGTGTTGGTCGTTAGTTAGTTGATCCTAAGCTATTGGAGACTTCAAGGTATACCTGTTGTCACACTCGTAGGCCTAGGAGTCACCCTCTTTAGTTGCTTTATTGTTGTTTATGTATTCCAAATAGTGATGTACACTCTAAGACTTATTATGTACTTCTTGTTGATCTTATGACTCAATTTACTGAGCTTTGAAATTTATGACTATTCTATTCTGCTTTTGGTTATATTATGGCAGTCTTCAGCTTTCATTAATATTTAAGTTGGTATTTTCCATTGATCTTATTATGTGATAGGCTTGCCTAGTCTTAGGAACTAGATGCTATCATGTTCCTTATCATGAGATTTTGAGTCGTGACAAGTTGGTACCGGAGCTCTAGGTTCATAGGTTCTACGAGTCTTAAGAAAGTTTAGTAGAGTCTTGCAGATCGGTACGGAGACATCTGCACTTATCTTTGATAGGCTACGAAACTATTAGGAAATTTCACTTCTTTCATTCCTTATCGTGTAGATTTGTTGATTTCGGAGTTTGAGCCTTCATATTTCTATTCTCTCAAGATGGTCTGAAGACAAGCTTTAGTTACTGATGATGATGTCCCTGGTATCGATGTTGCTAGAGGTGGAGGCAGAGCCCGAGGTGGAGGCAGAGCACATGCTACAGTGAGGGGCCTTACTAGGGCCTCGACTGAGGAGACACTAGTAACTCTTGTTGTGGAGTAGGCACCTAAGGCGCCTGTTGTCACCCCTGGACTTTAGGAGAATTTAGCGCACTTATGAGAATGTTCGGTATTTTAGCTCAGGCGGGATTGATCCAGTTGCACCAACTACTTCTCAGGCTAGGGGAGGAGCTCAGACTTCTGCCGCCCGTACTCCAAAGTAGCGGGCTCATGTTGATCAGGCTCCGGATGTTATATCAGTGCAGACTGTGATTGCGGTTCAACCTGAGGTCAGTCCAGTGGCTTGGGAGGAGTAGCAGAAGTGGCTAAAGAGGTTCAAGAAGTATCATCCTCCTACTTTTAATGGCAAGACTTCTGAGGATGCACATGGTTTTCTAGACCAGTGACACCGTATTCTGCACACTACGAACATAGTGGAGCTGAGCAGGGTTGACCTTACCACTTTTTAGTTGACAGGGCCGGTATATTGATGGTGTCAGACTATGAGGAGAGTAGGCCAGCTGGATCAGCGCCACTTGCTTGGGCTGCGTTCACTAATCTATTTTTGAGTGAGTGAGTTCCACCAACTCTCAGAGATGCGTTAAGCACCAAGTTTAAGCAGTTGCGCCAGGGAACTATGAATTGTCCAAATATGCTATGAGGTTACTGAGTTACCTCATCATGCACCTGCTTTGGTTTCCACTTTTAGAGAGAGAGTCTGCAGATCAATTGAGGGACACGATTATGATCTCAGATTTAAGATGGCACGGGAGTTGGGGATCGATAATCCATTCTGGCTAGTTATGAAGATCGCTAGGATGTTGGAGCATATCCACAACTAGGAGAGAGGAGATAGGGAAGCCAAGAGGCCTTAAGATTTTGGAGGGTTTAGTGGTTCCCGCTCTGCAATTTCATCTCGTCAAAGTAGAGGCTTTATCAGTCGACAAGTTCAGTCTGTACTTCAGGTTACTCGTAGTGCTCCAGCTAGTTAGGGACCTCAATGTATTCATATTGGACAACCATCTTCCAGTTCACCTTCTGCACTAGGTTCTTATAGCGGTTGTTCCATTCGTCCAGGTCAGACTCAGTACCTGCAACCACACCCGTAGAGAGATTGTTTTGAGCGTGGTGATACTAGGCACATGGTGAGGGATGTTCTGAGACTTAGGAGGGGTGTATCTCCACGTGGTACTCTGGGTATGCTTTTTGCTCTAGTTTCTACTGCACCTGCATAGCCAGTGAGGGGTGGAGGACAAGCCGGTTGAGGACGTCCTAGAGTGGGAGGCCATGCCCGTTGTTATGCTTTCCCTAGTAGGACTGAGGCTATTGTATCAGATGTTGTCATCACACGTATTGTTTTGATCTGTCATAGGGATGAATTAGTTTTATTTGATCCAGGTTCGACTTATTCATATGTACCATCCAATTTTGCTTCATATTTGGACATGTATTGTGATTTATTATGTACCCTTGTTTATATGTCTACCTCTATTGTGGTTTTTGTTGTGGTAGACTAGGTCTATTGTTCTCGTTTGGTCACTATCGGGGTATATAGGACTAGGGTTGGCCTTTTGTTACTCATTATAGTTGATTTTATGTGATTTTGGGCATGGTTGGTTACCACCAAATCATGTTATTCTTGATTGTCACGCTAAGACCGTGACGTTGGCTATGTTGGGGTTGCCAAGGTTGGAGTAGAGAGGCTCCTTGGATCATGTTCCTAGTAGGGTGGTGTCTTTTCTGAAGGCACAACAAATGGTTGAGAAGGGGTACTTGGACTATTTAGCCTTTGTGACGGATGTTAATGTTGGAACTCTTACCGTTGAGTCAGTTTCAATAGTGAGAGAGTTCCAGATATGTTTCCAGCTAACCTAGAGGGTATGCAACCTGATAGGATATTGATTTTGGTGTTGACTTGGTGCCGCATACTCAGCCCATATCTATTCCACCATATTGCATGGCACCAATGGAGTTAAAGGAGTTGAAGGAACAATTTCAGGAGTTGCTTGATAAGGGTTTCATCAGACTAAGTGCCTCACCTTGGGGGTGCTCCAGTTCTATTTGTGAAGAAGAAGGACGGTTCTGTGAGGATGTGTATTGACTACAGGCAATTGGACAAGCTTACTCTCAAGAACAGGTACCCACTACCACATATTGATAATTTATTTGATCAGCTCTAGGGTGTTAGGGTATTCTTGAAGATTGACTTGAGATAGGGGTATCATTAGTTAAAGATCCGGGCTTCAGATTTTTGAAAGACGGCTTTCAGGATTATGTATGATCAATATGAGTTCTTGGTGATGTCATTTGGGTTGACCAATGCCTTAGCAACTTTCATCCACTTGATGAACAACATGTTTCCATCGTATTCTAATTCCTTCATCATTGTATTTATTGATGATATACTGGTGTATTCTCGCAGCCGAGAAGAGCACGAGTAGCACTTTAGGATCGTGCTCCAAACATTGAGGGAGAAGAAGCTAAATGCTAAATTCTCCAAGTGCGAGTTATGGCTTGATTCAGTGGCATTCTTCGGACACGTGGTGTCTAGTGAGGGGATTAAGGTGGATTCGAAGAAGATTAAGGCAATTCAGAGCTTGCCCCGACCTTCTACCACTACCAAGATCCGGAGTTTTCTAGGCTTGACTGGGCATTATCGTCGTTTTGTGGAGGGGTTTTCATCTATAACAACCCTATTAACTAGATTGACCTAGAAGGGTGCCAATTCAGGTGTTCCGACGAGTGCAAGGAGAGCTTTCAGAAGCTCAAGAATGCCTTGACTACAACTCCAATTCTAGTTTTACCTTCACCATCAGGTTCTTATACATTCTATTTTGATGCTTCAGGGGTTAGTATTGGGTGTATGTTGAT
The DNA here is from genome assembly GCF_000393655.2 of Nicotiana sylvestris. Lineage (NCBI taxonomy): Eukaryota > Viridiplantae > Streptophyta > Magnoliopsida > Solanales > Solanaceae > Nicotiana > Nicotiana sylvestris. Next base: position 61,506,411 of record NC_091061.1, on the reverse strand, counting down.
GAAAAGGGTTAGAGTGATTGTGTCACGGCCCAATTTCGTACTAGGTCGATACTGCACCTAACGCCGCCATTAGGCAAGCCCGTATGCAAAACTATAATTTATTTATCCCTTTTTAACATATTTGTAATTATACTAAATTTCATGCAACTACCATAAGTCTTTTTAAATAAAATATCAACATAATGCGTATATAGTCTACGGTGATAGAAATGACAAGTACAGCAGTACATAAGTGCTACAAAACTCCAAAACCTGGCGTCACAAGTACATGAGAAATCTAGGGAATATACCAAACTACTAAAACTATTGTCTGAATGCAATAAACAGGAATACTAAATAAGATTGAAGGAGACTCCGGTGCTGCAGATCGTAACAAGGCAATCAGCTCACCCCTAAGTCTCCGTAGATGATCCGCTACGCACTCGCGTAACAATTGGCGGAACCTGTCTCAGTACCTGCACATAAGTGCAGAAGTGTAGCATGAGTATGAAGAACAATGTGTACCCTTTAACTATCTAGTCTAACCTCAAAGAAGTAGTGACGAGGGGTCAACTTGGCACTTACTAGAGGTCAATAATAATAATGAAAGTGCATAAAGTAGACATGGTGAACATATAATATGTATCAAAGAGACAAATAAAAATAACTACAATAAATACAACAGGAGTCTGTAACACATCAACAACATCAAATAATTGGTCGTGAAAACCTTAACTTAATTATATCCAAACTGGACCCCGTTTCGATCCTTAAGCATGAAGTTGTCGAGGCGAATGATCCGATCCCATAAGAATAGTGTTCCCATCTTAATGCCGAGGCAAACGGCCCAATCCCATAAGAGTGGTGTTACCAATATGCTGAGGCAAACGACCTGATCCCATAAGAGTGATGTTACTATACTGCTGAGGCAAACGACCCGATCTCATTAAAGTAGAGAAGTTTACCTCGCTCGCGGAAGTACTTGCGACGTGAGAGGATGTGGATTTTTCATTAAATAAGAAGGCTAAGTGGATAATTGCAACTTTAAAATCCCTAGCCTCAGCTCTATTCAAGAGAGTCAATACGCAAGATAATCACAACAGTACATTTAAAAGCATGATGTGGATCTAAGTCTACCCGGACATATCATGGAATATAGCTACACATAGACTCTTGTCACCTCGTGCGTACATAGCTCCCAACACAAGTAAATACACAACAAGATGCACCTAAGGGGATGAGTTCCCTCTTACAAGGTTAGGCAAGAGATTTACCTAGTTCCAAGCTCACTTCCGACCCACTAATGCGCTCTAATATCCCAAGTCAATGCCGAACAATCCGAAACTAGTCAAATGTTATATAATTTGACCAATATATACTAAAAAATTAATAATGTAGCTATTAGAGTAATTACCCCACCAAAATTGGAAGATTCTTAAAATTCGCCCCCGGGCCCATGTGCCCGAATTTCGAAAATTTTTGTAAATAAATGTTACCCATAACCTCACGAGTCGATACATGCATTTTGTTTAAAAGTCCGAGTTCAAATCGACTCTCAACACTCAAATTCTTATTTCTCAAAACATGGCTAAAATTTCTTAAAATTTCACTTAGATTCTCCTAATTTTGATGTTAAATCCCATGTATAATCATGTAAAATAGTTGGAAATTGAACAAAATCACTTACCCAAAAATTGTAGATGAAAATCCTTCTTCAAAATCGCTGCCCATCGAGCCTAGGGTTCCAAAAATGAGAGAATGTCTCCAAAATCCCGTCCCCCAGCCCTTTTACAAGGTGCAGATGTCGCATTTATGACACAGGGTTTGCATTTGCGAACCCTCGCACTTGCAGACAAGTGTTCGCAATTTCGAACCAAGGCAAAATCTACAAACTTCGCAATTGCAAAAGAATGTTCGCAATTGTAAACCAAGGCAAAAATCTACAGGCTTTGCAATTGCGGATAAATATTCGCAATTGCGATACCTGAGCACCAACAACACCAACGATCTTTCCCAACACAGTGTGGGCATAATTTTCTCGTATGATATTTGAATTCGATGATTCTTGTTGCTATGACTTTGTCATTACGATACGGATCTAATAGTTCAATCAAATCACAAACCAATTGTCGTTTGGTCAATATTGTATTCTTTATACCCAAGAAAACGATGCCGAAACATCAAATAAGAGCGTTACACAACCCAAACACACCGAAACGCCCCCGAGACCCTGTCCAATAACACAAACCAGTCTAAAAACACAACACAAACTTGCTCACTCGATCAAAACACAAAAATAACCTCTAGAATCAGGAATCGGATGCCAATTTGCATAAATTCAATCATAAAACTCAAGAATTTCTATAAACACATCTGCGTGCCCGATTCCTATCAAATCAACTAGGGATGATGCCAAATTTTGCGTACAAGTCATAATAGCATAGCGAACCTATTCCATCTTTTGGAATTAAAATCCGACCCCGATATCAATAAAGTCAACTCCATGTCAAACTTCTCAACCTTCCCAACCTTCAACTTTCTAAGTTTTACCAATTCAAGCTGAAATGACCGATAGACCTCCGAATCAACATCTCATGCTCCAAAGTCCAGAATTATCATACGAACCTACTGGAACCTTCAAATACCGGTTTCGAGGTCGTTTACTCAAAATGTTGACTCAAGTCAAACTTGGCCACCTTAGGCCACTATTAAGGAACTAAGTGTTCTGATTTCCACCCGAACCCTTCCAAACCTAAGCCAACCATCCCCAAAAGTCATAAAATAATAAAATCACATGTGGGGAGTCTTAATTGGGGGAACAGGGATTAAGAAAGCAAAACGACTGGTCGGGTCATTACATTCTCCACCTCTTAAATAAATGTTCGTCCTCGAACGGGTCTAGAATCATACCTGGAGTGCTGAATAAGTGTGGATATCTGCTCCTCAGGTCCTCTTCGGCCTCCCAAGTTGCTTCCTTGACTGGTTGACCCCTCTACTAGACCTTTACCACAAAAATTTTCTTGGACTCAACTGGGGAACCTGCTTGTCAATAATGGAAACTGGCTCCTCGTCATAACCTAGGCTCTCATCTAGTTGAATCGTGATGTAATCTAACACTTGCGACTGTCAGCATGGTACCTCTGGAGCATTAATACATGGAAGACCAGATGAACTACTGATAGACTAGGAGACAAGGCAAGCTGATAAGAAACCTCCCCAACTCGCCTCAGCACCTCGAATGGGATAATAAACCTTGGGCTCAACTTGCACTTCTTCCGTAACCTCATGATGCCCTTCATCGACGAGACTTTCAAGCGAACCTTCTTTCCCACCATAAATGATAAATCACGCACCTTATGATCCGCATAACTCTTTTGTCTGGACTATGATGTGTGAAGCCGCTCCTGAATTAACTTTACCTTCTCCAAGTCATCTTTTACTAAATCAGTGCCATATAACTTAGCCTCATTGGGCTCAAACCATCCAATGGGCTAACGACATCGCCGACCATATAAAGCCTCAAATGGAGCCATCCCGTTGCTGGACTGATAGTTGTTGTTGTAAAAAAACTCGGCCAAGGGCAAGAATCTATCCCACTAACCTCCGAAGTCAATGGCACATGCTCTGAGCATATCCTCCAGAATTTGAACTATCTACTCCGACAACCCATCAGTTTGTGGATGAAAGGCTATGAGAGCTCTACTCGGGTACCCAACTCGCTCTGTACTGCTTCTCAAGAAATGTGAAGTGAACTGAGGGCCACTATCTGATATGATGGAAACAGGCACACCATGCAACTGAACAATCTCCTGAATATAAATCTGGGCCAACCTCTCTGAAGAATAAGTAGTCACCACCGAAATAAACTATGCCGACTTGGTCAGCCTATCGACAATGACCCAAACGACATGAAACTTCCTCAATATACGTGGCAACCCAATAACAAAGTCTATAGTGATGCTCTCCCACTTCCACACTGGTATAACCATCTGCTAGAGTAGGCCACCTGGCCTCTGGTGCTCATACTTGACCTGCTGACAATTTAGACATCTCACTACAAATATGTCCTTCTTCATCCGCCACCACTAATAATGCTGCCTCATATCACGATACATATTCATAGCACCTAGATGAATAGAATATAGAGAAATGTACGCCTCCTCTAAAATTTTCTCCCTCAAGCCATCAACATTAGCAACATATAGGCGACCCTGGAGTCATAGAATGTTATTCTCGCCGATAGTAACATCCTTGGCACTACACCGCAGTACCGTCTCTCTGAGCACCAACAAGTGCAAATCGTCGTATCGACGAGCCTTGATCTGCTCCAATAATGAAGACTGAGCCACAACATGCAAGAACTCGACTAAGCTCTAAGATATCCAACCTCACAAGTTTTTTAGCTAATGACTGAATGTCCAAAGCCAATGGTGTCTCCTCCACTGAAATGAATGCTAAACTGCCCATACTCTCAGTCTTTCTGCTTAAGTCATCCGCAACTATATTCGCCTTGCTCGGATGATAAAGGATGGTAATATAATAGTCCTTTAGTAACTCAAGCCACCTACTCTGCCTCAAATGAAGATCCCTCTATTTGAAAAAATACCGCAAGCTGCAATGATCGGTGTAAACCTCACTGAACACCCCATAAAGATAATGCCTCCAGATCTTGAGAGCATGAACTATCGCGACCAACTCTAAATCATGTACGTGGTAAATCTTCTCGTGGGTCTTCAGCTAAAGTGAAGAATAAGCAATAACTCGCCCCTCCTACATCAATAAATAACCTAGGCCAATGCGTGAAGCGCTGCAATACACAATATACATCCGAGAACCAAAAGGTAGCACTAACACCGGTGTTGTAGTCAATATGGTCTTGAGCTTTTGAAAGCTCGCCTCGCAATCATCGGACCACCAGAACGAAGCACCTTCTGGGTCAATCTAGTCAAAGTGCTACAATAGTTGAGAAAACATCCACAAATCGGGAATAATAGCCTGCTACCCCCAAGAAGCTCCTGATCTCGGTCACTATAGTAGGACGATGCTAAGTACTATCTTGATCTTCTTGGAATCTACCTTAATACCCTCGCTTAATACAACATGCCCCAAGAATGCGAGAGAATTTAACCAGAACTTGCTCTTGGAGAACTTAGCATATAGCTTTTATTCCCGCAAGGTCTGAAGCATAACTCTCGAATGTTACTCGTGCTCCTCCACGCTACATGAGTAGATCAATATGTCATCAATGAAGACAATGACAAAAGAATCAAGATATATCCTGAACACTTGGTTCATCAAATTCATAAATGTCGCCAAGGCATTAGTCAAGCCGAAGGACATCACCAAAAACTCATAGTGACTATTTCTAGTCCGGAAGGCCATCTTCGGAACATCCGAAGCACGAATCTTCAACTGATGAAACCCCGATCTCAAGTCGATCTTAGAGAACACCCTGGCACCCTGCAACTGGTCAAATAAATCATCAATATGCGGCAACAGTTACTTATTATTAATGGTAACTTAATTCAATTGGAGGTAATCAATGCACATCCGTATAGTCCCATCCTTCTTCTTCACGAACAATACCGGTGCACCCTAAGGTAACACACTCGGTCTAACGAACCTTTTGCTAACAACTCCTCAAAATGTTCCTTCAACTCTTTCGGGGCAATGTGGTACGACGAAATAGAGATAGGCTGGGCACCTGTAGTGATTTGGACGAAATAGAGATAGGCTTGGATTTGGGAAATTTTGGGGCAAGTATTTTAGACTCAGATTTGTTTATTATTCATGATTTCTATCTTGAATCTAGCTATTGATTGGTGAATCTAATTGAAAAAATTGGGGATTTTAGCAAAAACTTTTCAAAAGTAAAAATTAATAATTCGAGGTCGGATGTGGATGAAACACATATATTTGAACTCATTATTGGAATGCGTGTTCGTATTTTGTGAGTTTTATCGGTTCAGGGATGCAAATCCGGGGTTGACTTTGCATAATTGAACCAAAATCGTAACTTTATCGTTTGGGCTTGTTCCCTATGGTTTTTATTGATATTATTAAGTTATTTTGGTTACATCGAAACTGTACGGAGGCTGATTCACGCGGGAAGGGCTTCTTAGAGTATTGACTTAGCTTGTTTGAAGTAAGTATCTTGCCTAACTTTGTGTTGGAAAAATTTTCCTTAGGATTTTGCCTAATTTGCTTTACTTGTGCTATTTGAAATGACGTGTACATAAGGTGACGAGTGTGTACACATGCATATGTGTGGTAATTGATTTGATTATACCTTAAGCTATTAATATGCCTTGAATTAGGACTGTTCGTTATATGAAACATGTTTTATTTTTGTTCACTCCCCACACTCTTATATTATTGTCATAGTTCTTGTACACATTGTTGCCTAACTTTGTGTTGGAAAAATTTTCCTTAGGATTTTGCCTAATTTGCTTTACTTGTGCTATTTGAAATGACGTGTACATAAGGTGACGAGTGTGTACACATGCATATGTGTGGTAATTGATTGGATTATACCTTAAGCTATTAATATGCCTTGAATTAGGACTGTTCGTTATATGAAACATGTTTTATTTTTGTTCACTCCCCACACTCTTATATTATTGTCATAGTTCTTGTACACATTGTTGTTGAGCCGTGTGATATATCTTGTTGTGAATTTTATATTGTTGTTGTGGTGATTTTGTGGCACATGTGTATGTATTGTGTGGAGTATAAGGGTGGCGAGATGCGCATGCGGCGACATAAGGATTGTGTTTATTGATGTGCATGCAACAAGATAAGAGGGCTTATGCACGTGTTGTAAATAAGGAAAATACTTCATTGTGACATGCACATGGCTAAATAAGGGGCCCTTATGTGCGTGTAACTATATATGAGAAAATATTTCATGTGAAGGTCACGCGACGTCATAAGGGTGGCATGTTGATTATGTTATGCGGTATTTCGAGGTAATTCTTGATGTGGTTCTTGTGTTGGAGCAAGTTGTTGATTTTGAACATATCCTTGTTTTCCTTAAATGATTGTAGTTTGTATTTTACGAGTTGTTGTTTAACGACCTTCCCTCCAAGAATTCCCACCTTGCTTCTGGGGTGACTTGAACTCAAACCTGCTAGTTGGAAATGGATGGTACTTACCATAAGAGCAACCCACCTTGTCTTTAAATATTTGTATGCATTAGCTATTATATCAAAGCCGTGAAAGCTTTTTAAATATATCAATGTCCTTCTTCAGTCTACTTGCACATGGTAATCATTTAAACTATTTACTACCCGCAATTGTTACTACATTAAGGCCACTTCTCCCTGCTATACTAATTTTGTCTAATCAAATATGATTTAATAAAATTAAATTTCTTTGCACTAGAACGCGTTCTAACTTCTACCTTAACGAGGGTTTCACTTTCATCGAGATTCGTTTGAAATGGAAAACGGAAAGAGAAAGGAAATAAATCTGAATACATTAAGCAAGAATGATCTAACAACAACAACAACAACAACAACAACAACAACAATCCAGTATAATCCCACACGTGGAGTCTGGGGAGAGTAATATATACGCAGACCTTACCCCTACCCCGAAGGGTAGAGAGGCTGTTTCCAGGAGACCCTCGGCTCAAAAAACAACAGTTTGGGATCTATAAAATGATCTATAAAATAATATTTGACCACGTGCATTTTAAATAAAACCAATCAAATTACAAGTATCCCATTTCAATGAACTTTAAAGAAAAAGTATTTTCCATGTGAAAAAGTTGAGTACTATTTTCTCGGAAGTAAGTTTAATTATCATCCAACGTAAAAAAAAGACACGCTACAAACTTTTGCTGCAACAAATTGTACATGTGATGTATCTGGTCAATTCTTCGGTGAAAACCTTTCACGTTTCTATCGTTTAAAATAGGTTAATTAAACTTGCTTTTCAATTTGGGAACATGTTGTTCAAGTGAAAGTTGTTTTTCATCATATTACTTAACTAAAGGTAGCTCTCTATTTGCTAATGGCTATAGGGCAACTACGGCAATAAAAAATTATATATGCTTTTAAGTACTTCTGAAATAAGTTAAAGTTTATTCGTAGTTTTATCCCTTAGTGTCTAATACTTGAAACGTGTCACTTAGGGAAAAGTAATTAAGTTCGTTTCTTTTTGGGTTTAACGTTTGCAACACGGCTCAGGCTGATTTTTTTAAATTAAAATCACCAGTACACTAATAGGATATGGTTGTTACTGAAATTTATTTTAACTACGAATTTTACGACCTCTGAATCTTAAATATATCACTCTTTAAATGATTTGTCCTCCCAAGCTAAGTTATTTTTGTTATAATTATATTAGTATCTTAGGGTAGACTTTTCTCTTTAATTTGGTTATAATTGTTTAAGTACTATCATATACATATAATGGACTCCCCTGAATTTTGTCGGTTCTTTAATGTGTCTGCTTTTTAACTCAAAATTTGAACGATGTCCAAGGTCAATGTATTGATGGGACTTCATTTTCTGGCTTCTTGCTCAAATACTACTTCTTCGTTTTAAAAAAATTATCTTTATTTGACTTGACAAGAACTTTAATAAAAATGAAAATACTTTTGAGATATATGGTCCTAAATAAGTCATAGTATTTGTATGACTGTAAAATTTTTAAAACTAGTGTTTTTAAATATGTCATAGCAGTTTTGTGGCTATAACTACTTTTTATTAAGAAGATACCGAAAATTATCAATCTTTTTTAAAGAGACTAATAAATAAATAGTGTCAATCTTTTTGAAGGAGAGAGAATACAACCTTTTCGCCACATTTTTTTCTACCATATTTCTAACTTTAATTTGTTTTTCAATGTTATGGATTTCTGCTTAACCTAGTTAATTGATTAGATCAGATCCAGAGTACCAATTATGTTAACATCCAATATGCTTTTTGACTAAAAGACATTTCAATCATAAAAACGCCTGGCATGCAACTATTTATTAGTACTAAGAAAGTTAAATAGAGACGATTATTGCTGGCCTACTTTGTTGATATTTTATCGACTAGATATTATATCCGCGCTTCGCACAGCCCAAAATTATCTCTCTTTTCTTGTTATGTTGGTACTAACTATTTTACTTTTCTTACGTGAGAAAAGTAAGCATTCCATTTATAACCTATTCTTTTTCTATTCCTATTGAGTAAGACGTCTATAAAAGTATACAGTACATTAAGCTTGGTAACAAGTGAAATTAGAGGCTTTCTAATGTACAAACTAACAAAATTATCAACAGAAATTTTATGTCCCAATTCCACTATCACAAACGATAGTACAAATTATATAAAGGACTTAAACTTCAATAACATTAATTTATAAAAAGGAACCGGTTCTTTTCAAACATAAAGCACGAGCCTAAAATCATTTGACTAAATCCAGAGAAAGTTTATACAAACTAAAAAGATACGAGTCCCAAATTACATGAGATTTTGAAAATACCATATAACTCCATATATCTATCAACATATGTATATGGTATATTGGTTTTACTTTTAGAAAGACAACATGACCACATAGTTTTGGACGGAATGAACATCTAATAAATGTTTTAGATCTATTTCTGAATTTGTGTGGCAAGTTATATTACAACCATGAAAGAGTTAAATATTTTTCTTCTTTGCTGATACTCCAATCAGTTCGTGCTAAAAATAGTGTTTATCCTTACATCGTGATACAAAGAATGTTACTATTGCACTCAATTGCACAATTAAGTATACGTGGTCAACAAGGAATAAACTGATGAATAGAATATCGAACCTACAGTGACTTGTCGTTAACTACCTACTAAATCAACTAAAATCCATATCTAACCAAGGACATCAAAGGTTGAGTTTTTGTTGCTAAACTAAGGATGCACAAGTAAAACAAGAAGTTAGACCGAGAGAACAGAGGATTATTGTTTTAGAATTATTTCAAGTAGAGTTGAATATTCCAGGTTGTAGTTGATTCACCAATTTTATTTAGTTCTAATTATTTCCACTTCATTTTGAACATTTGTGGATGCGACCGGATTACCTAGTATTCCTTCGAATTACTACTCGGCTACTCAGGATGATTAATGTCTATATTTTTATGAAATTAATCTACCAATAACTCATCAAAATCATGGCATTTAATTAAATATGGTGACCAAATATAATTCTATCCTAACCACAAATTTACCCTTAAATTATAGAGATAAGATCATGCTTTCTCTAGCTCTTCTCTAATAAAAAAAATGACTTCTTGTCACAACCCAAAATCATATCTCATGTCGTGATGGTGCCTAGCCATACTTGCTAAGCAATCCAACTCACAATCAACAGAATAGAGTCTACTTTTCTTTAATTAATAGAGTTATGTCATATTAAAAGCAGGAATAATCTCAAGGCAGTAAAACATTTAATACAAGTATTACATGGTCTAAACACGACCGAAACAGTACAACTCCAAGAACTAGGTGACACAAGTACATGAGCAACTACTGAATGGTACATGTCAGAATACATAAACACAACTGCCTGTGAGAAAGAAAATAGATAGAACATAAATAAGGACAGGGGCTCCATGTGTTATGGACCGAAATAGTATAGAAACTCACCACAAAGTCTTCAACAACACACTCATACTCAGTACAAAGGGTACCGCAATATCATCCTCAGGACCTACACAAAAATGTGCAAAAATGTGATGACCCAATAGGCCATCTTACATATTAGAACCTAATTTTGTGCTTTGAAGCCTTAAATACCTTATCTTAGCCTTTTTCGATTTGCGTGCGCAGTCCGGGTATTTTTTTGGAAAAGTTTTTAGGTTAAAAAACTAAGAAAATATGATATTTTTGTCTTAAAATCTATTTGAGTTGACTTCGGTCAATATATTAAGAAAACGGACCCCGGATCCGTACTTTAACGGTCTCGGCGAGTCCGTATCATTATTTAGGACTTGGACATATTCCCAAAATCGAGTTCGAAAGTCCGTAGCTTGGGTTATTGCATTTTGTTGAAATTTGAAAGTTTAAAAGCTTAATGACTTTGAAATTTTGACCAATGTTTGACTTTATTGATATCAGGTCCGTATTTTGGTTCCGGAACCTTGTATAGGTCCATTACTATATTTATGACTTGTCTGTCAAATTTTGTGAGAAACGTAGTTTGTTTGACGTGATTCGGACGTCCAGTTGTGAAAATAGAAGTTCATGAGTTTTCTTGAAAATTCCTTTTAATTTGATGCTTAATTCGTAGCTCTATGTGTTATTTTGGCAATTTATTCGCGCGAGCAAGTTCGTATGATATGTTTAGACTTGTGCCCATATTTGGTTTTGATCCTCGAGGGTTCGGGTGAGTTTCAGATAGGCTAAAGAGTGAATTTGGACTTAGAAACATTGTTGGTGTGCTTCAGTTCTGGTGCAGGCCTCAGGCCTCACAATTGCGAGATTAGGCTTCGCATTTGCGACCTCTGTTAGGTTCGCATTTGCGAGCAACTCCCCTTATTTGTGAAGAGTAACTAGGACACCTCATGTTCGCATTTGCGAACAATACTTCGCATTTGCAAAGTGGGCTGGGGCAGGCTTGGTCGCATTTGCGATCAATCTGATCGCAAATGCGGAAGATCAATGTTCGCATTTTCAAACAAATCATCGCAAATGTGATGAAAGCAAAAATGGGAGGACTTCACTTTTGCGACTGTTTCTTCACATTTGTGGGGCTCGCAGTTGCGAACCCCAGATCGCAAATACGACATCTGCGATTTATCAAATAGCTGAGAAATAGGAATTATGTTCGTTCTTCAGATTTTCAAAACAAGAAAATCCTAGAGGCGATTTTTCAAAGAGCTCTTCTTCTCCAAATTATTGGGAAGTGATTCTAATCTATTTTCTTTCAATCTTTCTTTACATTTCCTAAGATTTCAACTTAAAATCTTGTATTTTTGCATGGTAGAAATTGGGGATTTGGGTAGAAGTAGGATTTTTGTAAAATTGGGATTTAGACCTCAAATAGGTCGGATTCCAAAACAAATTACATAATTGGGCTCGGGGGTTAATGGGTAATCGGGTTTTGGCGGGTTTGGACTAAGCAGGCCTGGGAGTTGAGTTTTGTTGACTTTTTCAATAATGACCTAAATTGAATCCTTTGCAATCGTGGGTAGTTCCTAAGGCTTAATTTGAATTGTTTGATTAGTAACTTGCTAGATTCTATTGTTTCGAAGGCTTGTTTGAAAGGCAAAGCTCTGGTTGAGCTTTGAGCGGACCTTTGGAGCAAGGTAAGTATCGTGGTTAACCTTGACTTGAGGGATTAGGGTTTGTTTGTCTATGTGCTACATGTTTAGATGTTGGGTACAACGTATATGTAAGGTGACGAGTACTTATGCGTTGTTGTTGGGTTAAAGCATGCGGGTGGGACTTGTTCCTTGTAATTTATTGGTTACTTTGATCATTTTATCCATGCTTAGACTAGTTACTCATTAAATTGATCGTTCTTACCACGTTATGGGCTTTGTGTTAATTGAGCATTGTTTCTAAAGTTGAGATTGGTATTGTAGAATTATTGTTGACGTATGGCTTGTTCTTGTTGATTCTATCTCCCTCTTGTTACTTGTTCATTGTTTTATGGTGAGGGAGAGTATTAATGCACGAAGGGTGATGCCATAACATATGTGAGTGTTAATGCACAAAGGGTGATGTCGTGCCATATTGTGAGAGTTAATGCACGAAGGGTGATGTCGTTCCATATTTTTGAGAGTTAATGCACGAAGGGTGATGTCGTGCCGTATCTATTGATTTGTATGAAAGTGAGTGTAAAAGCACGAAGGGTAATACTGTGCCGTTATTATTGTTTCACTATGAGATTGAGAGTAAAAGCACGAAGGGTGATGCCATGCAATTTTATTCTTTGTGTTTACTCGTTTTACTGGTTAAAGGCATATTGACTATTCTGGTTATCATTTCTAATGTAATTATCTTATTTGTAACCTTTAGGCATGTCCCCATCCAAATACTACATGTTTAGCCTTTATTTGCTGTTATCTTGTATGTATACTGTATTCTGCATAGGTAATTATGTGGGTGTCTTGTCATAGCCTCATCACTAGTTCGTCAAGGTTAGGTTCGACATTTACTACTACATGGGGTCAATTGTACTCATATTACACTCTGCACTTCTTGTGCAGACTTTGGTACTGGACCCAACTGTTCGTGAGGCGTAGCAGCTTTCATTTTCTCATTGGAGACTCGAGGTAGATCTGCTGACATCCACAGACATTGAAGTCCCCTCCTATTTCCCCTATTTTACTGTTTCTTTTCGTTCAGAACAATTGTATTTATTTCAGACCCTGTTTGTAGAAATTCTAGAAGCTCGTGAGTTGTGACTCCATATCTGAATTGTAGTAGATATTATGGGCTTTATGTTATTCCGCACTCAGTTTTAGCTTCTATTTGGCTTAGTTGATTCTGTTATTGAAATTAACTAAAATTGTCTTAAGGAATCCTCTTATGTTTTCTTGCCTAGCAAGTGAAACGTTAGACGCCATCATGGTCCCGAAGGTGGAAATTTTGGGTCGTGAAAAAAAATATTTGTGTGAGTACACCACTGTCGGTACCCATTAACTATCAAGTCTAATCTCAAAGAAGTGGTGGCGAGGGTAGATGGATCTTAATACTTACAACAAAGAAATAATAATAAGCCTGGAGCTTGAACTGTAAATATCCCCATGATCAACAGGTATCACGTCATAAAACAATCAAAGACATAAAGCATGCATTTCCAATTCAGTAGATAACCATAACTCCCCAAGTACGGCAAGTAAAGGCAGCATGCTTCAAACAACGGAGTCGAGGCTCCCAACTAGCATGTATACATGGAATGCAATAGTTAGCATGTGAATGCTTGTAAATGAATCAAGAATATGAATGCATTCTCAAGCTCGTACAAGATCCATGTACCCTGATACAAGATCCATGTATTACAATAAACCGATACAAAATTCATATATTGACCCATTACAAAATTTATTTACCCACCACACTCAAAGGTCCCAAAGTAACACGGATAATAACTTGACTCCGGATGGATGGATAAAAATCCAAGTGCAAAGAGGGGTATAATAACATCCCACATAAATTAATATTTGATCATCATGTCATGTGTGTCATAACCGTATATCGTCCTCACGCTTTACCTTTCATGATAAAACTCTCAGTCTAACTCAATTATTCTTATTCAAAATATATGCATATGCTCAAGGATTATAGATACAAAGTGCACAAGGACTTAATAAAAAGAATCATACGAATATGTGCTCATTAAATCTCCGTGTGACAGCGGTCATTTTAAGAAATTCATCATATCAAAGATAAGTTCCCAAGCTTTTGTAAATAATCATAATCCTAGGCATGATTTATAACATGAATAAGAGAGCAAACATAGTCACATAAATTAAATAAATCGTGAATCAAATGAGCACATTGTCAAGATAAGAGCTACTTTACCAATAACATGAGAAGCTTACCGGCATATGCCCTGAATGCAACACTAAAAGGGAACATAGAATCACATATATCCAGGAAACAGACATCTACTAGAATACATCAAAGACAAGTCCTCTAAATTCTCAAGACATAGTTCTAGAACATGATCAAACATAAATTCTTGCAGGAAAGGTCATGAAAGTATAAGGCAAACGTCATGTATACACATAGTGTATGCGGCGAAATCGGAGAACTTAATTTCTCGCTAGCAAGCCACTTCAGAAGAATACCTCGGACCCCGAGGACGTGGAGTTGCGACCGAGTCCCCTCCCTCGGGGTTCGTCGAGGCCCGACTCAAAGAAGACGAATTTCAAGGCTAGAGCAAATGGGGAAACTCCCAAGGCACGCGGCTCAATATGACAGAGCCGGCCTATCCAGAGCCTACGTCAAAGCGTCACATCTAGCCGTCCTATCTCCATACTTTACAATTGATATATGTTGTACTATAACCAGGTTCTCCTCCTATATAAAGGCTACTCTTAGCATTTATTAGTTTCATACTTGTTCTTCATTTATTGCTTGGTATAGGCCATAAAGAGCCTTGTTTGATCATATCTTAACTGTTATCCCATTCCCAACCACCCCCGATAGTTTGAGATCGAGCCAGATATCTACCTCAAGGTACTTCATCGACTAGTTCGAGGCTCGAGCTGCAAGCCCCTCGGTTTGATTACTGCCTAGTTTTCGCTTGTATCTCTTTGTTGAACTTCATATTCTTAGCATCAACTCCTCTAACAACTAGCATAAAAATAGATCACGTATTTTTATAATCCTATTTACAAATTTAATTGTTGTTATCATTTTTACGGTAAACAGTTTGGCGCCTGCCGTGGGGCTAAAAATAATAGTGATTATTTTCTTACTAGTTTCATTACAAAAATGCAAGTTATCTTTCCCACTTTTTCTCGTCCAAGATCTCTTGATTTCAGGTCGAAATGTCTGGCTCGGTAAATAGGATTGAGAACGACTACCTCGAAAATCACAGAAAAAATGGTGTGCCTGTTCCAGCCATTGGCGCGCCATCGCAGAACCCTGATAATGCACCTGGACCGATTCTAGCGGACACGGATTCGTAAGACGCGCAGCAGGTCAACGAAACCTCACATACCGACGGAAGCATACAACATGACGACCTACTAGAAACCCAAAAGGCCCCAGCCCGAGAAGAATATGAAGTTAGTCTTCATGTTATTTTTGAAATGTTGCAGGCACAACAGTTGGCCATCGCTCAATTACAAAGCCATCCGAAGACTCCCAGCACAGCAGCGCCGAAAACAGCTCCCCCCTCCAAACAAGTACCCAAGAGATCAAGCAATAACGGATCAGTAGCTGACCTTGCCATAACAAAGATGCTTGGGGATCTCGCCAAAAGGATTGAATCAGGTGAGAAATTGACAGCAGCCAACGATAAGAAGGTCGAGACCTATAACTCTAGGGTCGACTAAATCCCGGACTCGCCCCCGGTCCTAAAAGGTGTAGATTCGAGGAAGCTCGTGCAACGGCCTTTCCCCGAAGAAGAGGCCCCAGGACCCATTTCAAAGAAGTTCTAAATGCCCGAACTCCCTAAGTACAATGGGACCTCAGATCCCAATGAACGCATCACTACCTATACATGTACGGAAAAAGGCAGCGATCCAAAAGATGATGAGATCGAGCGCCCGTCTTATTAAAAGGGTTCGGGGAAACACTCCCAAAAAGGACCATGATGAGGCATCATAACCTAGAACCCAACTCCATAAACCCACTTACCATACCAGTAGATTCCTCCATAAAGACGCACGCCGATGCCATCGAAGCAATGACGAGAGAGCCCGATACATCCAAGGCAAAACAAAGGGAGAATGAAACGCTATGGGAATTCGCACCTCATTCCCTAATGGAACGAACTGGATTACCCCCGATCTCAGATGACTGGGCAATACAGGCCTTCACTTAAAGCCTAAACAAACCAAGCCTAACGATTTCAAGGCGGTCCAAACAAAATTTGATCGAGTACCCATCCAAGATATGGTCGGATGCCTGTACCCGGCACCAGTCGCAAATTAGGGTCGTGGATGACCATTCGGGAGCCTCCGCGGGCTTAGTATACCCAATTAGACTCCTGGTAGAGAAACCTATGCCAAACAGAGAAACGTATCGCTAGTACGCCGCAGATAGGAATGCCCCGAGACACAATCTACCTCATAACAATCGGAGAATGGATGGAGGAAGATATCCTCGAGGGATAGTTGATAGAGCTGGATTCGACGGGGACACAAGGCCAACAGGGGGTGTCTCGCCCATCAGAGTACAATTTCAATATCGCTATGCCAAACATCGTGTTCACCGTCAGTGAAACCAAGGACGTCAAATGGCTCAGACCAATTCAGTCGAATCCCCCTTAGAGGAATTATAGCTTGATGTGTAAACTGTATAACGTGCGTGACCACGGAGCCAAAAATGGCCACCAGCTCAGGAGGAAAACAGTCGTGCTACTCAATAAAAATCACCACCGAGAATTATTGAATGATCAGGCTCGGGTTTAGTTTCGAGTATGGAAGACGGCCAAGAAGAACAAAGAAAATGATTCGTAGCGTATTGCCACGATAACGGAGGAGCGACGACCCTTTCCAAGGACTTATAAAAGGGAGTGCAAAATTTCTCGTCACCGGAGAAAGGCAGATTTGGGGATATACTCCCAAGGACGCACTTGCATTCAGCAAAGAAGGTACTGAGACCTCGTCTCGACCTCACACTAACGCACTGGTAACCTTCTTCCTCACTCGATCCATTTTAAATAAAATATGTGCTAATGAGTTTAGGCAACTCGATCAATGTTGTCGGGCCGTGGATGACAAGGCGGTTCGGACCGTCGGGTCAAAATAACGACCACTTCTCGAATCCGTGGCAAATGCCAAGCGACGATTGCTACAACAAGGAAAATGACCATTCTCTCAGTACGACATGACTAGCCTAGACTGGTACGCCGAGTTCCAAATCATCAAAGGAGGCGCAAGGTGCAGACACCTTATTCAGGCGGCCGCAGACACGCCGCATGAAAACGATACCTTACCCTTTTCACCAAAGAATGAAACCTCCGACGAAGGACAGGATTGAAACCATCTGCGGGGAACGACACGCAGCAAGGGGAAAGTTTGCATCACATAACGCATTGCCGGCACCAATATATCCACTCTAGAAAGAGCCAGAGGGCAAGCGAACCGCATCTTCGACCAAGCCCGATTAAACACGGCGGAGGGCTATACTAGAGACCTCACCCCAAAACAGCCAGAACATATCAAACCTCGGAACATCACGTGCACATCCTGTGGTAAAGAAAAACTACTTCCCTCCTTCGTTATTTTTCACTAACCTGTATGCAGACACCCGGCCGGGGCATTCGGAAGTGCTAACTCTACCCGATGATCCCGAGGCCTTGACAGAGCCCGTCACACTCTTTCCCCTCGGCCGGACTTCCGCCCTGAAGAGGGTCTCGCCAGCACGGTTCTTTGCACAACAACGTACCCCCTAAGGAGGATCCGACAAGATCGCAGGCCTTCTTTTTCAATGAAAAAATGAAGGGAACCCCCCTTGAAGGTGCCATCCGCTCGGAAAGGTCGGAGAACGGCAGACTGAGTTTCAATAGGGAATCATGCACTGGACCAAATGGTCCAAGGAGCCGCGCCCGCGTGGGCCGAACTCACAACAACGAAATGACATATATTCACGCCAAACAATAAAAGAATATCTTTCAGCATCTCGTACTCCAAAAAAGGAAATTTCAGCATGCTCACATCGGGGGTCCCTCCACCGATTGCGTCCCGAAATACTCGGAGACTTAGCATCAACAATTTGGCACCCGCATGACCCCAGGGTCGAAACTCCGAGCTCACGAATAACAACCTTCGAGCCTAAGCAAACTCGATGACTCGAAGACTATTGTCAATCGCCATACACTGGAAAACCCGAGGCCTTAAGACCCCGAGTGGGCAAACTCGGTCTAGCTAAAACTATTTTACATAGCAACAAAACTGTAAGACATCAACAAGCATGACAAACTGTAAGACCTCAACAAGCATGAGAAACTGTAAAACCTCAACAGACATGAAAATTTTGTAAGACCTTACTATAGGCATAAAACTCAATCCCAAAGTTTAGGCTATACGACGCATTTGTAAGAATCCCGAAAAGGCATACCCTCGATGTAGATGCCTAAACTATCACTCGAGATCAAAAAATGGCTCCGGCCAAATACATATTACTATGGTCAAAATGGATGCTCTATCCAAATTAACACGACTCGGGGACGCCCGACCGTCGCTAACAAAATCGTTGGCCATTACTTCGAATCTACTTAAAAAATAACTGGTTAATACATTCCCTCAACAGGCAAACGAGCTTCGACCATGTCAGCTCCAAATCACAAGGCTTCGAGCTACTCAGCCTATGAGCTAAACCTTTCGAGGTGCTCGAACATCGCCGCTAACGACTTGAAATAGAGGTTATTCCCGAACCGACGATGGGTCAGGCAAAACTATTTCAAAAGAGCTTGTTGATACCCAATATTTTTCTATATATTTTAAATATGCAAAATACCCTTCAAAATAGCATATATATGCATATATAAGCATGTCCAAAGTTTTTATTATTTTTTTCATAATTTTAAGATTTTAAATTGATTTATTTTCCCCTTTTTTATCCATAAAATTGCCAATAATTATTTTCAAAAATTATTATTTTGATAATTCATCTATTAGATTTCTATATTTATGCCAAAATATGGCTAATTCAATTTTTATATATTTTTTATAATTATATATAGTATTTTTAAAGCTAAATTGTACATAATTACAATATTATCCCTTTTAAGATTTAATTATGTTTTATACGCATAAAATTGGATCCTGTATTTTTAAATAACTAATTATGTATTGTAAATCATTTTAACACTTTAATTTTTTTTTCTAGAAACTATTTACTATTTTTTATAAATTAAAAGGGGAAAAATTGGCTATTTAAATAAAAGCCCATTTGTATTTCAATTTTAACTAAATCAAACAGACCCCCAACCCAATTAAAAAACCCACTGGACCCAAGCCCAAATGCAAGCCATACCCGACCCACCTACCCCATTCAATCTTGACCGTTGATCATTCATATCAATGGTCCCCACTCCCCCTTCCTAAATTAAACCCAAACGACCCCCCCAAACCCTCTCATTCTTCATTCACTCAACCGACTCTCATCTCTCTCTCTCTCTCTTTATCTCTGGTTCTCTCTAAAACCTTCTCCCCTCCCCTCCCCTCCTCTCCGATGAAACTTATCCACCTTCTCCGGACATCTCCTTGCTTGAATCCATGGTGGTCTCACCACCTACCAGCCTTATGGCTCCCTCTTAAACATGTGTCATCGTTTTGAGGCATTCAAGTGAACCAGAGGCGGTTCACTTGCCTCCCATGGTTTCCCATGCCATTTTTCGACAATCCATGGCCGTTCGAGTAAGATCTGTGACTTTTCCAGCTAAACCGGTAACTTTTCAAGGTTTTCTCACCTTCTCTGGGTTCTCCGAAACCCTAACTTTAAAGATTTTTCGATTTTCTTTCAGATCTGTCTTAGATATGTGTATATTATGAACTTTTTGGTGTTTTCCTCAAAGGTTTTTCCGATTTTTTCAAAGTGACTCTCCGTCTTCAAGATTAGGGTTTCTTAACCTCTTTTAAAAGACTTCTCCTCTAATTTTCAGTATTGTCATGTGTTTTTACTAAGTTTAAATTGTTCATTTATGTTTTTTTCTACCTGATTCATCATGATGAAAACCCTATTTATTTTGGTTCTATCTGGGGTTCTGGAACTGTCTTTGTTTATTTGATTTGTATGTATACCTATTTCGATTGAGTTCTTTATGGTTAGATCCTTTTCTTTATTTATCTTAACTGATTCTGAGTTCTCACTACTTTTTAACTCAACTCTGTTAAAACCCTAATTTCTTAAAGATTTCTTCACTTGTTACTGTGAGTTTTAAAGACTCTTTTTACTTGTTTCTATGTGTTGGCCTGATCTTATTTACCTGGTGGGTTGGTTTTTCACTCCGGTTCTATGTGTTAGCCATGACTACTTAACTTTATTGATTGCCATGCTTCGAGTGGGTTCTTTTTACTGCTGAGTCCTTATCCTACTCATGCCACTTCTGTATGTTTGTGTTCATCTAGTTTGCTTCTTTTTGTCGATATGGCTGACCTTGCATGTCTTGTACACCTGTTCATTCTTCTCTATTTATATGTCGAAGTGTAGAATCATGACTCCCTCTCGATTGATCCTGATTTTCTTAAGTTACGGTTTGATTGTAAGGTTTTCTTATAAACCCCTAAAATTTTACTCATTTATTTAAGTTGATTGATTCCGTTCCCTTACTTGCTATGATGCTTCATTCTTGCTGAATCCTTTCCTCAAATTAGTATATTCTGTACTTGGACTCAATCATATACTCTATACTTTTACTACCCCTTATATGGTAAAAACCAATCTTTCTCAACTGATTTTATTTCCTGAGTTATCCCTGTTAGTATCCGTTTAAGATGTAATTCCTTGATTAAAGGGGAGTACTTGTATTAATTGGATTCTAATTGTGATTACTTCCATATTTGTGTTAAACCTTTACTTGTTACCTTATTTTCTACTTATTTTTAAAGTTATAATTCCCTAAGTCTTTCATTAACAAGACACTAACTTGGCTTTGAAAAACCCCTCTCTTGCTTAAAAATTCTGTGCTATTCTACTACTATTGGCCGGTTGCAAGCCAAGGCTAATCAATTGTCAGCCTTGGTTCTTTCATTTGTTTGCCTCTATCTTCACTGGTATGTCCTAGTTCAATTTAAAGCCTCAACGACAATATGTTTCTATTCCTGCTTCAGTTTCTTTTACTTCTGGCCTGCTTTTACTTGTGGTCTTGTTGTGAAGCATGATGACATGACTACCCTCCCTTTAAATTCATGAGATTCGAGTATGCCTGGATGATTACATTTTCTTACCTACTGTGTACTTACCATCTTGTGAATCCCAAATCCCCTATCCCTCCTCTATGTGTTTTATGGCTGGTTTGTGATTATGCTAGTGTCTAACTATCTCTGAGCATGTCCCTACCAGTCCTGATATTCCTGCTGAGGTCAGGTGTCTGTAGTCAATATATATGTATCCCCAAATCCCCTTTTACCCCATATGTGATTACTGAATTCATTCATTTGCTGTGTGTGGTCTTACCTTGAAGTGTTTGAACTCTGTCTTATTAATACAACTTCTTTAAACCCTTTTTGTTACTAAATTCTTTCAAAATGGACCTGTCAGTCCAGTTTTTAAACAAACTCCTTTCGAACATGTGTCATGCACTTTCACTATACTTTTAGACCACTAGGTTCTGCCCCTTTTGTGTGAGCCTTGCATTGGGACCCTTGACCTCCCTCTGAACTTGGACACATGAAAGTTTGCCCTTCCACACTGTACTTATTCAGTCTTGGCTATGAAATCTGGGTATGAGCACTGCCCGGGATCCTTTGAGGTCCTTAGGGAGCTCTGACACACCTAGATATGAGTAAAAGCTATGAAACAATCTTGGCACTTGGGGTGATTGATTATATAACTTAGAGAAGAAGTCCTAATCAGGCTTCCTATAGTGTAACTTCTTATTTTCATTTTTACTTATGTAATTCACTTCAATACTGGTCTGTAATAACTTGTTGTAAATCAGTATTAGGGTTGGCTAGTGAAAAGGGATGGGGTAGATATGCATGCTATAGTCGTTAAGGGTAGAGAACATATTATTAGGTTTATGTTCCTAATTGCGCAATAGAAACCATGCTTAGGGTTCATACATGCATGAGAAATCATGTTCTTAGGTCTCATGTTTATTGTTTCGGCATGTGCACCCTTACAAAATCATATGCTAAAGTTTGCTAATGATTAGCACTTTACAGTTATGTTCTACGCTACCATGTACATTTAGAAATCTTGCTCTTAGGAAATTCTACAATCCTTCCAAGTGCATTTAGAAATCATGCTCTAGGAGTTCTGCATCATGAGTTTTATACTTGCATCTTAGATACCATGTTTTAGTATCTCATTCGCTCTTGTATTCACACTTAGTGTAAACTACTGATTATAAAAAAGGTAAAAACAGGTTCACACTTGATTATGCTGTTTAAAATAACTAGGGATAACCTCTGCACTCGTATCAATTAGAACAACATGCTCTTAGGGTAAAATAATTTCCACACTGTTTTAATAACTCAGAATAACTGCCGCACATCACTCGACACCTAGGAAAGCCTTAGGTAACTGTTTAAATAAAAATAGAATTGTCCTTGTTTAACTGCCAGTATGTTAAAATCAGTAGGCAAGCCTGATTCGGACATTTTTCTGAGTCATGTAATAAATCTAATTCTGTTGTAATCACTTAGATACCATGCTTTAGAATTTTGAATTCAGACCTTATCTGTGTATGATTCATGCTATCTATATGCACTACTTGTGGAGGTATATTTGAGCCTTTCGTTTGTCTTCCATACTCCCTTTAAATGCAGTCCTATGTGTTCTTGTTTGTCGCCTAGCATTTTTCCTTTAAACCTGAGGTTCTGCCTAGAACCTCCCTCATAGGATAGAAGTCCTAAATTCCTCCAGGACTGGTCGGAAGGGATGGGTAACAACATGCAATAGGGGTTGATACCAACCCTCGCTTTAATTACCTTCACGGGACGGGAAAGGGTAGATATGGATATATTGACCGGTGCATTAATACCACGTGTCGCCCCTCTTTGAGGAGTGTCATACCGGTATTGCATTGATGTGATCCATATTACAAGCAAACCTAGGACACCCCTTTTCATTCATAAGTATGCTTTAGATTGTAATTCTTTTCAAAATTTTTCCTTTGGCTAATTGTTTTTCAAACACTTGAATATTTAAACTCAAATCCCTTACTATTTGAGCCATACTTGTTTATTTGCTAATTGCACAAAATCACAAAAAACTGTTTGGCCGGGAACCACACTAGTGGATTCTGAGGGGTGCCTAACACCTTCCCCTTAGGATAATTTCAAGCCCTTACCCTATCTCTGGTTACCAAACGTAGTTATAAATAAAACCCATAGGTTCCCTAAAGCACCTTAAAAATCGTTAGGTGACGACTCTCCAAAATGCAAATCCCTTACCAAAAGGAATGCGGTATCCCATACCAAAATGTCCTAAACCCGATTTCTGATTGAGGAAAAAAGGGGGCGCGACAGCATGGCGATTCTGCTGGGGATATTTAGGCTTTTACCATTTCATGCCGTTTTTGTGAATATGTGCAATTATTTGTTAATTCCTTTAATCATTTAATCTCTTCTTCAAAAGCAAAAATGACATATCATTTTGTTTCCTTCCTTTATAACTGCTTTAAATTATGAAACTGCTGTATTTATCACTTTCTTAACGTGCAAATACATGTCAACATGCTTTTAATTATTGCATAATCATGCTCAACATCATACTTCACTCATGCCAAACAAATACTATAGCAACACTTGATGAGTGGTTGCGCTCTTCCTATATCATTACCCTCTAAATTCGAAAAGGCGTATTTGTGGTAAAACTAGTCGTTCAGCGGTGCAGTCGATAGTTCCGTGCCTTCCCCCTTAAGTTGTCCGCTCAAGGGTACCAGTCTAAAACCCCATAGAAACCATACTCTATTTAAATTGTGCATGCATCATGGTCAAGCCTAGCCGGGTCAGTTATGTTGTCCACATAATGATCCTTTAAGATAGCCTTGTCCAAAAGTCCACTCGGTTTCCCTAAACCCAAACGGATAGCATCACTTTCTGTGCATTTATTTGGAGAACTAAATGTTTCATGCTAATTGTTGATATTAAATAGTCGAGTCCGGTGGGGGTATGGTCTTAACCCTTTTGTTTTGCACAAAATGAAGAACGAGGTCCCCAGCTTCGGTATGGTTAGCACACCCTCACTCTTGCTAGACTGGTGGAGGAATCTTCCATCAAATGAAAAAATCAATGAATTGAAAGAGAGGGCCGCCAAATCCAGCGAAAAACTGGAATATCTAGAATACAGACTGTTCGAATTGGAATGAAAGGTGAGGAAGAGAATCACCGATTGCCAGAACATTGAGGGAAATGAAGGAGAACATTTGGCAAAGACATTTTTACTGGTGAACCTACGCGAACTGGAGGATTTGATCAACGAGAACATTCAACCTGAGGAAGGTCCTTCCGGGACCAAATAGATAGGAATTTTCTTTTTCGCTTTATGAATGTAATAAGGCCATTGGCCATTAGTGACTTTTATTTCCTTGCTTATTTAGTGTCGTTTTGGGATTCGTCTATTTTTATCAATAAAATGAGGCATGTAGCATTCTAAGTTCTCCAAATCAATTTGTCGCAAATTAAGACACGCTTTACATTCCCGCACTATGTATTTAAATATTGCAATAATTTTTATAATCCCTACTAACTTAATTACCTTTTATTTTTATTTTGTTTTCTTTCTTTTATTATTCCCCTCCCTAAAGGTTAGTTCGTGCACTCTAGCATGTTATCTTATTTCACAAGATCCAAGGGCCCTCCACCCACTCCTCCTCTCAGTCCTATTAAAGGAAATAACAAAGGAAAGATGGAAGACTTAAACAACATCAAGAAGGAGAACACGGCTGAATGGGTGGAGGTCACTGATGACCAGGGTATTCAGGTTCCTAACAAGAATGTGTCACAGCTTGAACAGAAACTGTTGAAATTCCAGGAAGAGCTCGATCAGGTTTGGAATCTGGCAAACTTGTCATTTTCCCTCAGAACCCCAGATGTCAACTTCCCCAACACTCAAAACCCTACACATCCTCAAAATGTCCCAAAACAACATAATCATCCTACACCTCATCACCACGTAGCTCCACTAAAGAACCAATGCAACACCTGCCATACCCCAAACAACACTCCACTACTCATCCTAGAACCTCAGAACTCCACAAACGACCATTTCCACACCCATACACCAGGCCACCATAACACTCCTATCTACGTGGAGACCATAGCACACCCCACCCAACCTATCTCAGGCACACGTGAGTTTAATGAAAAGGATCTACTTATTAGGAACTTGGCCGAGGAACTTAAGAAACTAGCCAGTCGGATTCAGAGCATTGAAGGAAGCAAAGGAATTGAGGGGCTGAACTATGAGGATCTTTGCATACATCCCGATGTCGAACTACCTGAGGGGTACAAACCTCCTAAGTTAGAAATGTTTGATGGTACGGGTGATCCAAGGGTCCATCTGAGGACATATTGTGACAAGCTGGTTGGAGCAGGAAAGGATGAAAGGATCCGCATGAAGCTGTTCATGAGGAGTCTGAAAGGAGATGCATTATCTTGGTACATCAGCCAAGATCCCAAGAAGTGGTCAAGCTGGGTAGGCATGGTGTCTGACGTTATGGACAGATTCAGGTTTAATACAGAGAACACCAGATGTGTTATATATATGGAATTTGAAGAAGAAGCCCACGAAGACATTTCGCGAGCATGCTACTCGCTGGAGGTCCAAAGCTGCTAAGGTCAGACCTGCCTTAGAAGAGGAGCAAATGAACAAGTTCTTTGTCCGAGCTCAGGACCCACAGTACTATGAACGACTGATAATTATTGAGAGCTACAAGTTCTCCGACATCATCAATCTAGGTGAAAGAATCGAAGAAGGTATTAAAAGTGGTATGGTTACAAATTTCGAAGCCTTGCAAGCTACGAATAAGGCTTTACAATCCGGTGGTGTGTCCAAGAAAAGGGACGTAAGGGCCGTGATGGTTGCACAAAGGACCAAGTCTCCCCTCAAATACCAAACTTACCCAACTCCTCCACTTACATACCATCCAACTCCAAATTACCAAGCACCCTCACCCTCGTACCAAGCTCCACCACCAACTTATCGATCACCTCCACCTCCTACATACCAACCTACTTTACCCAGATACTCCCAACCTGCTCATGTCTACCAAACTTATAATCCTCCACCATCCCATTATCAATCACTCCCTGCACGCCAAAATTTCCCTAGACCCCGACCTAATTTTGATCGCAGACCTCGAAAATAATATACAACCATCGCTAAATCCATCGACCAACTGTATGAGAGGCTCAAAGCTACTAGTTATGTCACCCCCATCCCTGCTGTAACCCCCGAGAATCCTTCTCAGTAGGTTAACCCAAACAAGTCCTGTGCATACGACTCCGGCATGAAAGGGCACACCATCGATGAATGCCGCTCCTTGAAAGACAAGATACAATCTTTGATTGATAACAAGATCGTTGTGGCAAAGGAACCCGCTCTAAATGTTCGCAACAACCCTTTGCCAGACCATAAGGGTGGAGGTATCCACATGATTGAAGTAGAAGATGGCTGGGATCCCGAGGGATCAATCAGACTGATCGCGGATGGTGATGACCCGAAGAAACCAACAATTACTCTTAATCCAATCATAGTCCAGACCAAACCGTCTGAGGACGCTGAGGTGGATATGTCTGTACCTCTTGAGTTTGAATTTGCACCATCCACAAAGACATCGGTACCAATTGAGGTTGAATTCGTGTCTCCAATAAATGCACCCGCACCATTTGAGGTTGTAGTTTTG
This sequence comes from Nicotiana sylvestris, assembly GCF_000393655.2. NCBI lineage: Eukaryota > Viridiplantae > Streptophyta > Magnoliopsida > Solanales > Solanaceae > Nicotiana > Nicotiana sylvestris. The sequence goes on along the minus strand of NC_091061.1, from coordinate 61,479,253 downwards.
CCACCCAAAGCACATGTTCCACTCAAAGTAAGGATAGCCGCGCCGATCCTAGTGGAAATGTCAACCATGCCACCATTCTATACAAAAGATGTACCCTAAGACTATACAGCCGAGGTGAGAAGGAAAGGCAAGGTCAAGATTGAAGAAACTGTCGTAGCACAGAGTATAATAGGAACTGGTAGAGTCTATACCCCTGAACATCTAGTTGAATCATGCAAGTAGGCCTCCTATCGGCCAACCCTCATTATAATAGGTCGAACAACTTTTGGAGAAAAATACAGGCCAAGGAATATTCGATCATCGACCAGTTAAACAAGACGCCTGCACAAATATCCATTCTCTCTTTACTGCAAAATTCTGAGATGCATAAAAATGCTCTATTAAAGGTGCTAAATGAAGCGTACGTACCAAGTAACATCACTAGCGGGGAAGTGACTAATATGGTAGGACAAGTTTTGGAAAGCTATAAGATCACCTTTCATGAGGACGAGCTGCCACCTAAAGGGCTGGTGCATAACAAAGCACTGCACATCACCGTGCAATATGAAGATTATTTCATCACCAGAATCCTGATCGATGGAGGTTCCAGTCTTAACATTTGTCTGCTGGTAACACTCAAGAAGTTAGATAAAGGGCTGCATGAGATAAAGGATAGAGCAATCAATGTGAAAGCCTTTGATGGTTCTCAGAGGTTCACCATTGGTGAAATTATTCTATGTTTGCAGAAGGGACCAACCTAGTTTGAGGTCGATTTCCAAGTGATAGATATGCCAGCGTCTTACAACTTGCTACTGGGACGGCCATAGATTCATGCTGCTGGGGCCGTAGCATCAATGCTTCATTAGGAAGTAAAGTTCGAATGGAATCACCAGAAAGTGATCATTCACGATGATAGTAGCAACCCTATATATAGTTGCCATACCATTCCGGCGATCGAGGGAAGAAGGAAGCTGGGAGGAGAAACTTACCACCACATTGAGCGGGTCAATGCTATCGACAAAGACAAATGGTGGGATAGCAAAATCGAGAGTATACTGAGTTGGAATGGGTACAAACCTGGCAAAGGGCTTGGCAAGAACCTCCAAGGAATCTCTAAACCCATAAAACACAAGAAACATGGCATTACATTCGGTTTGGGATATGAATACACCTGGGAAGAATTCAACAACTGGTCGCCACCATGGCCCAGTTCTTACTATCCACTAGAGCAGCCAATACCACATCTGGAGCAGACCTTCCAACATGCCGATATTATTTATGGGTCAGATGAAAAAGAAGCACTTGCAGTAGTGAAGAACTAGTTTCTAGAGGAAAATAATGTGGATTGTTGTATTATTCTCGAGGAGGAGGGGGAGGAAGGCCCTTCCATATAGGCTGTGACCAGAGGGGCACATCTCAAGAATTGGACCATCAGGACAACCAAAGCCCGATGAGAATCAGGCATTACTATTACTTATCTTGATGAACCGATGACGGTGACATATAATGAGACAACGCAACAAACGGACATTGATTCAGAGGAAGATGACATACCTAACGAGATTGTCAAAAAAGTTGAGAACTTTGAGAACAGACCTAAGTCTAACCTGGACGAGACCAAAATTGTCAACTTAGGAGATGCAGAAAGCGTCAAAGAAACACGAATCAGCGTTCAGCTATCGCCATCAGAGAAGAAAGAATATAAATAATTTCTAAAGGAGTATGAGGACATATTTGCCTGGTCGTATGATGACATGACTGGTCTGAGTACGTCTATTGTGGCTCACAAACTGCCAACCGATCCAATGTGTCCACCGGTAAAGCAGAAGCTCAGAAAGTTCAAGCCTGAATGAGTTTGAAAATCAAGGAAGAAGTCAACAAGCAGATCAAAGCTAAGGTTCTCAAGATAGTAGAATGCCGGACATGGTTAGCCAACATTGTGCCAGTACCAAAGAAGGATGAGAAAGGTTAGAGTTTGTGTCGACTACCGGGATCTCAACCAGGCCAGTCTGAAAGATAACTTCCCTTTGCCAAATATACATATCCTGATTGACAATTGCGCCAAACATGAGTTACAGTCATTCGTAGATTGCTTCGCTGGTTATCATCAGATCTGGATGGATGAAGAAGACGCTGAGAAAACGACTTTCATTATGCCGTGGGGAGTTTACTGTTACAAGATAATGCTATTCGGCCTGAAAAATGCAGGGGCCACCTACATGAGGGCCATGGCTACCATCTTCCATGATATGATACACAAGGAGATAGTGGTATATGTGGATGATGTTATTGTCAAATCGAAGAAGGCCACTGACCACATGAAAGATCTGAGGAAGTTCTTCAATAAACTGAGGAGGTACAACCTAAACCTGAACCCTGCAAAGTGCGCATTTGGAGTTCCTGTTGGGAAATTGCTGGGGTTTATTGTGAGCCGTCGAGGAATAGAACTGGATCCATCGAAAGTCAAAGCCATTCAAGAACTACCACCGCCAAAGAACAAGAAGGATGTGATGAGTTTCTTGGGGAGGCTTAACTACATCAGCCGATTCATAGCACAGTCTACATTTATCTGTGAGCCAATCTTTAAGATGTTGAAGAAGGATGCCGCCACCAAATGGACCGATGAATGCCAAAAGGCCTGCGACAAAATCAAGAAGTACTTGTCAACACCACCAGTCCTAGTCTCGCCCGAGCTAGGTAGACCCTTATTACTCTACCTTGCAGTGTTAGATGGAGCTTTCGGCTGCGTTCTGGGGCAGCATGATGAAACAGGAAAGAAGGAGCAAGCCATTTATTATTTTAGTAAGAAGTTCAACCCGTACGAGGCCCGGTTTTCTCTATTAGAACGCACCTGTTGTGCTTTGAATTGGGTAGCTCAGAAGATGAGACATTACTTCTATGCATATACTACATATCTCATATCAAGAATGGATCCCTTGAAGTACATATTTCAGAAGCCCAAGCCCATCGGCAAGCTAGCCAAGTGGCAAATCCTGTTGAGTGAGTTCGACATTGTTTATGTAACTCAGAAAGCGGTTAAGGGACAGGCACTGGCAGACCACCTTGCCGAAAACCCTGTGTATGGAGGATACGAACCCTTGAAAACGTATTTTCCTGATGAAGAGGTATCATTCATAGGAGAAGACATTGCGGAATCCTATGACGATTGGAGAATGTTTTTCTATGGAGCAGTAAACTTCAAAGGAGTTGGCATAGGAGCAGCCCTAATATCAGAAACTGGTCAGCATTACCCGGTGTCTTCCAAACTCAGGTTCCCCTACACCAACAATATGGCCGAATATGAAGCCTGCATTTTAGGAATCAAAATGGCCATTGACATGAACGTTCAAAAGCTGCTAGTAATTAGAGATTCAGACTTACTTATACATAAGGTATGAGGAGAATCGACAACCAAGAACTACAAGATAGTCCCATATCTGCATCATGTACAGGAATTGAGAAAGAGGTTCACGAAGACGGACTTCCAGCATATTCCCAGAGTTCAGAATGAGTTCGTCGATGCATTAACTACCCTAGCATCTATGATACAGTATCCCGACAAGAATTTCATCGATCCCATTCCAGTGAAAATCCATAATCTGCCAGCTTACTGTGCCCATGTTGAAGAAGATGGAGATGGAAAGCCTTGGTTTCATGATATCAAGGAATATTTGGCAAAGGGAGAGTACCCAGAGCTTGCTAATCCTACTCAGAAATGCACACTTCAGAGATTGTCCAACAACTTCTTTCATAGCGAAGGAATCCTGTATAGGAGGACTTCTGATTTGGGATTATTGAGATATGTCAACGCAAAGGAAGCATCCAGGCTACTAGAGGAAATTCATGCTGGGACCTGCGACCCACATATGAACGGCTTTGTCTTAGCAAAGAAGGTACTCCGGGCTGGTTACTTTTGGATGACTATGGAAACGGACTGCATCCAATATGTCCGAAAATTCCACCATTGTCAGATACATGTAGACATGATAAAGGTATCTCCAAATGAGCTTAATGCAACAAGCTCACCGTGGCCGTTCGCCGCCTTGGGAATGGACGTTATTGGACCAATCGAGCCTTCCGCTTCCAACGGACACAGGTTTATCCTGGTAGCCATAGACTATTTCACCAAATGGGTCGAAACAACATCTTACAGAGCAGTAACTAAGAAAGTCATGGCAGACTTTGTTCGCGACCGCATTATGTGTCGATTCGGGATTCCAGAGTCAATCATTACTGATAATGGCTCCAACCTCAACAACAACTTGATGAAATCTATTTGCGAAACCTTCAAGATCATACATAGGAATTCCACAACCTACAGGCCTCAAATGAATGGAGCTATAGAAGCTGCCAACAAAAATATCAAGAAGATATTGAGGAAAATGATAGAGAAGCATAAATAGTGGCACGAGAAGTTATCATTTGCTCTTCTATGGTATCGTACTACAGTCCGCACATCAACTGGGGCAATCCCCTATATGCTGGTTTACGGTACAGAGGGCGTCATTCCCGCTGAGGTAGAAATTCCTTCCCTAAGTATCATACAAGAAGCTGAGCTCGACGATGCAGAGTGGGTAAAAAGTCGTTATGAGAAACTAGCCCTTATAGATGGAAAGAGAATGAATGTTGTCTGCCATGGTCAACTCTATCAGAACAGAATGTCCAGATCCTTCAACAAAAGAGTCAAACTAAGATAGTTAACACCGGGACAATTGGTGTTGAAGAAAATTTTTCCGCATCAAGATGAAGCCAAAGGGAAGTTCTCTCCCAACTGGCAGGGTCCATACATGGTTCACAGGATTTTGACAGGAGGAGCCCTCATACTTGCAGAAATAGACGGAGAAGTCTGGCCAAAGCCGATCAATTTAGATGCAGTCAGCGTTATTATGTGTAATCTTTATGCTTTCCTTATATGATATAAATTGAACTACGTATGACTTGATTCCCGTTTAAGAGGGGATACATAGGAAGCCCTATTGGTTCGGTCACAATTCAATAAAAATTTCATTTTGCCTGCAATTGGAAACTGGGGCAGGACCCTCAAAATTCCAAAGTAATTTCAGCCAATCGCCACACGAGCAGTAGTCGAAACGTCAACCCATCAAACTCCTCAAAATTCCGTAGCAGGACAGATCACAATGTCCCGAGCTACGTCACAATCGTCGGCACTAGGATCGCAAAATCGTTAAACATACTGTACACCCATGGGACAAACATTATTCAAGAATATGATTCTCATAACCGTTGCACTTGCCAACATTTGCTATTAGCACACACCAGTGATGTCCTGTATGTCACAATTCTCCCAATAATCATAACGCCGCAATCTGCTATCAGCTATCAGCTAAGAAAACTCTATTGTTATTTGTTATTTTAGTTCTTGTATAAGGCTACCATCATGCCTTCCGAGACTAAATGCTGTCTCCATCTACATTCTTGCATAAGGCTACCATTCTGCCTTCCAAGCTACATAAGGCTACCATTCTGCCTTCCGAGGTTAAGCTCTACCTCCAACTGCATCTGTATTGCATAAGGCTACCATTCTACCTTCCGAGACTAAACGCTGTCTCCATCTACATTCTTGCATAAGGCTACCATTTTGCCTTCCAATCTGCATAAAGCTACAATTCTGCCTTTCGAGGTTAAGCTCTACCTCCATCTGCATCTGCATTGCATAAGGCTACCATTATGCCTTCTGAGACTAAACGCTATCTCCATCTGCATTTCTATATAAGGCTACCATTCTGCCTTCCGAAAGTAAACAATGTCTCCATCTGCATCTGCATTGCATAAGGCTATCATTCTGCCTTCCGAGGCTAAGCTCTGCCTCTAATTTTCTTTGAAACTGAGCGCTATCTCAAGCACTCTTTATCTCGCTTTTCTTACGGGCTAAGCTCCGCCCTTCAATTCGCAAGACTAAGCTCTGTCTTGTCCGCATCATACTACTGCATCCTTCATGGGCTGAAATATCACCAACTCATCCAAAGACGTCATCGTTCGGAGGCACCATCTTCATAGCCCGAGAACACCATGTCATGGCCTGAGGATCTCTTTGAATCTATTGCATATCATTATTCATAGGCGTCATGGTTCGGAGGCACCATCCTCACAGCCCGAGAACATCATTTCATGGAATGCGTATCCTGCATCATACGCTTCATGGCCTATGACATCATGGTCTAAGGACATCATCCTCATTGTCCGAAGACAACATTCATGGTCCAATGGGAATTTGCATCATGTTTAGATTTACGCACAATATATGCTTGTATTGCTTATTTGCAGGTAAGACGGCGAGCAACGGCTATCCTAGCAGGAGCGATCCCGCTCCAGTTCCAGTAGCCATATAAAATCTAACCATTCCCATAAACCTTTCACTCACCCAGCCCTAGATGTTGCGTCCGTTCTTGAAATCGCTTCGTCGGTATATTCCGCCGATGGATCCTGAACTACATACAACCTAATTGCTATAAAACCAGGGATATGTAGGCAGCTCAGAAGCCAGGGTGCGGCCTAAATCCACCCAAACCATTTCGCTCAGTCAAAATTGGCCATCATTTCTTTACCCGAAAACTCTTTCATCCTTCCCGGGTAAAGAGGGGCAGCTGTTGATACCCAATTTTTTCCTATATATTTTAAATATACAAAATACCCTTCAAAATAGCATAAATATGCATATATAAGCATGTCCAAAGTTTTTATTATTTTTTTCATAATTTTAAGGTTTTAAATTGATTTATTTTCCCCCTTTTATCCATAAAATCCCCAATAATTATTTTCAAAAACTATTATTTTGATAATTCATCTATTAGATTTCTATATTTATGCCAAAATATGGCTAAGGAAAGTTTTATATATTTTTTATAATTACATATAGTATTTTTAAAGCTAAATTGCACATAATTGCAATATTAGCCCTTTTAAGATTTAATTATGTTTATACGCATAAAATTGGATCCTGTATTTTTAAATTGCTAAGTATGCATTGTATATCATTTTAGCACTTTAAATTTATTTCTCAGAAACTATTTACTATTTTTTATAAATTAATAGGGAAACAACTGGCTATTTAAATAACAGCTCATTTGTATTTCAATTTTAGCCTAAATCAAACAGACCCCCAACCCAATTAAAAAACCCACCAGACCCAAGCCCAAACCCAAGCCATACCTGACGCACCTACCCCATTCAATCTTGACCGTTGATTGTTCAAATCAACAGTCCCCATCCCCCTTCCTAAATTAAACCCAAATGACCCCCCCCCAAACCCTCTCATTCTTCATTCACTCAATCGACTCTCATCTCTTTCTCTATCTCTGGTTCTCTCTAGAACCTTCTCCCCTCCCCTCCTCTCCGATGAACCTCATCCACCTTCTCCGGCCATCTCCTTGCCTGAATCCATGGTGGTCACACCACCTACCAGCCTTATGGCTCCCTCTTGAACACGTGTCATCATTTTGAATCCTTCAGTGACCTAGGGGCGGTTCACTTGCCTCCCATGGTTTCCCATGCCATTTTCTATCCATCCATGGTAGTTCGAGTAAGAGCTGTGACTTTTCCGGCTAAACCGGTAACTTTTCAAGGTTTTCTCACCTTCTCTGGGTTCTCTGAAACCCTAACTTTAATGATTTTTCTATTTTCTTTCAGATATGTCTTAGATCTGTTTATATGATGAACTTTTTGGTGTTTTCCTCAATGGTTTTTACGATTTTTTCAAAGTGACTCTCCGTCTTCAAGATTAGGGTTTCTTAACCTCTTTTAAAAGATTTCTCCTCTGATTTTTAGTACTGTCACGTGATTTTACTATGTTTAAACATTTTTTTTATGTTTTTTTTCTGGCAATTCATCACGATGAAAACCCTATTTATTTTGGTTCTATCCGGGGTTCTGGAACTGTCTTTGTTTATTTGATTTTTATGTATACTTATTTCGATTGAGTTCTTTGTGGTTAGATCCTTTTCTTTGTTTATCTTAACTGATTCTGAGTTCTCACCACTTTTTTAACTCAACTCTGTTAAAACCCTAATTTCATAAAAATTTCTTCACTTGTTACTGTGAGTTTTAAAGACTCTCTTTACTTGTTTCTGTGTGTTGGCCTGATCTTCTGTACCTGTTAGGTTGGCTTTTCACTCTGGTTCTATGTTTTAGCCATGACTATTTGACTTTGTTGAGGCCATGCTTCGAGTGGGTTCTTTTTACTACTGAGTCCTTAGCCTACTCATGCCACTTCTATATGTTTGTGTTCATCTAGTTTGCTTCTTTTTGTCGATATGACTGACCTTGCATGTCTGATACTCCTGTTCATTCTTCTCTATTTATATGTCGAGGGGCAGAATCATGACTCCCTCTTGATTGATCCTAATTTCCTCAAGTTACGGTTTGATTGCAAGGTTTTCTTATAAACCCCTAAAATTTTACTCGTTTGTTTAAGTCGATTGATTCCATTCCCTTACTTGCTGTGGTGCTTCATTCTTGCAGAATCCTTTCCTTAAATTAGTATATTCTGTACTTGGACTCAATCATATACTCTATACTTTTACTACCCCTTAAATGATAAAAACCAATCTCTCTCAACTGATTTTCTTTCCTTAGTTATCCATGTTACTATCCATTTAACCTGTAATTGTTTGATTAAAGGGGAGTACTAATATTAATTGGATTCTAATTGTGATTACTTCCATATTTGTGCTAAACATTTGATTGTTACCTTATTTTCTACTTATTTTCAAAGCTATAACTACCCTAAGTCTTTCATTAACAAGACACGAACATGGCTTTCAAAAACCCCTCACTTACTTAAAAATTATGTGCTATTCTACTACTATTGGCCGGCTGCAAGCCAATGCTAATCATCTGTAAGCCTTGATTCTTTCATTTGCTTACCTCTATCTATACTGGTATGTCCTAGTTCAATTTAAAGCCTCAACAACAATATGTTTCTATTCATGCTTCAATTTCTTTTATTTCTGGTCTGCTTTTACTTGTGGTCTTGTTGTGAAGCATGCTGACATTACTCCCCTCCCTTTAAATTCATGTGATTCAAGTATGCCTGGATGATTGCATTTTCTTACCTATTGTGTACTTACCATATTGTGAATCCCTAATCCCCTATCCCTCCTCTATGTGTTTTATGGCTGGTTTGTGATTATGCCAGTGTCCAACTATCTCTGAGCATGTCCCTACCAGTCCTAATATTCCTGTTGAGGTCAGGTGTCTGTAGTCAATAGATATGTATCCCTAAGTCCCCTTTTACCCCCTATGTGATTACTGAATTCATTCATTTGCTGTGTGTGGTCTTACCTTGAAATGTTTGAACTCTGTCTTATTAATACAACTTCTTTCAACCCTTTCTATTACTAAATGCTTTCAAAATGGACCTGTCAGTCCAGTTTTTAAACAAACGCCTTTCGAACATGTGTCCTGCACTTTCACTATACTTTTAGACCACTAGGTTCTGCCCCTTTTGTTTGAGCCTTGCCTTGGGACCCTTGAACTCCTTCTGAACTTGGACACATGAACGCTGGCCCTTCCACACTGCACTTACTCAGTCTTGGCTATGAAATCTGGGTGTGGGCACTACCCGGGATCCTTTGAGGTCCTTAGAGAGCTCTGACACACCTAGATATGAGTAAAAGCTATGAAACAATCTTGGCACTTGGGGTGATTGATTATATAACTCAGAGAGGAAGTCCTAATCAGGCTTCCTAAAGTGTAATTTCTTATTTTCATTTCTACTCATGTAATTCACTTCAATGATGGTCTATAATAACTTGTTGTAAATCTCTATTGGGGTTGGTTAGTGAAAAAAGGGATGGGGGTAGATATGCATACTATAGTCGTTAAGGGTAGAAAACATGTAATTAGGTTTATGTTCCTAATTGCGCAATAAAAACCATGCTTAGGGTTCATACATGCATTAGAAATCATGCTCTTAGGTCTCATGTTTATTGTTTTGGCATGTGCACCCTTAAAAGTCATATGCTAAAGTCTGCTAATAATTAGCACTTTACTATTATGTTCTACGTTGCCATGTGCATTTAGAAATCCCGCTCTTAGGAATTCTGCAATCCTGCCATGTGCATTTAGAAATCCTGCTCTAGGTATTCTACATCATGAGTTTTATACATGCATCTTAGATACCATGTTTTAGGATCTCATTCGCACTTGCATTCATACTTAGTGTAAACTGCTGATTATAAAAGAGGTAAAAACAGCTTCACACTTGATTATCCTGTTTAAAATAATTGGGGATAACCTCTGCACTCGTATCAATTAGAACAACGTGCTCTTAGGGTAAAATAATTTCCAAACTATTTTAATAACTCGGTATAACTGTTGCACATCACTTTACACCTAGGCAAGCTTTAGGTAACTGCTTAAATAAAAATAGAATTGTCCTTGTTTAACTGCCAGTATGTAAAAATCATGTAGGCAAGCCTGATTTGGACTTCTTTTCAGAGTCATGTGATAAATCTAATTCTGTTGTAATCACTTAGATACCACGCTTTAGAATTCTGAATTCAGACCTTATCTATGTATGAGTCATGCTGTCTATATGCACTACATGTGGAGGTATACTTGAGCCATTCGTTTGTCTTCCATGCTCCCTTTAAATGCAGTCCTATGTGTTCTTGTTTGTCGCCTAGCATTTTACCTTTAAACCTGAGGGTCTACCTAGAACCTCCATCATAGGATAGAAGTCCTAAATTCCTCCAAGACTGGTAGGAAGGGACGGGTAACATCATGCTATTGGGGTCGATACCAACCCTCGCTTTAATTACCTTCACGGGGCGGGAAAGGGTAGATATGGATATGATAATCGGTGCGTTAATACCACGTGTAGCCCCTATTTGAGGAGTGTCATACCGGGTATTGCATTGATGTGATCCATATTACAAGCAAACCTAGGACACCCCTTTACATTCATAAGCATGCTTTAGATTGTAATTCTTTTTTCAAAATTTTTCCATTGGCTAATTGTTTTTCAAACACTTGTGTATTTAAACTCAAATCCCCTACTATTTGAGCCATACTTGTTTATTTGCTAATTGCACAAATTCAAAAAACTGTCTGGCCGGGAACCACACTAGTGGATCCTGAGGGGTGCCTAAAACCTTCCCCTTAGGATAATTTCAAGCCCTTACCCTATCTATGGTTACAATACGTAGTTACAAATGAACCCCATCGGTGCCCTAATGCACCTTAAAAATTGTTAGGTGGCGACTCTCAAAAAGGCAAACCCCTTCCCAAAAGGAATGAGTTGTCCCATACCAAAATGTCCTAAACCCGATTTCTGATTAAGGAAAAAAGGGGGAGCGACGGACATTAACGAGAGGAAAACAAAGCCTACAATATGCCCACAGGCAAAAGCGTAAGAGCCATTGTCTCCAGCCAAACGAGCCTCCGGGCCACACACTAAAAGGTCGTAATGACCAACAACATAAGAGCCACTGTCACCAGCTTGAAAATTGAAAACTTGAGGATTAAAATGAGGTCGAGTCGTAACCCAATTTGGAGACCAGATCCAAAATAGTTAGCTACACATGCCTAAGGGCAAAGTGTAAGTGCCATTGTCGCCAGCCAAACGAGCCTCTGGGCCACACACTTGAAAGGTCGCTTTGACCCGAGGTGCAAGAGCCATCGTCATCCACCCATGTAGGCACGAAAAAACTTGAGGGTCAATTAAAGCTCGAGTTGCAACACGACTCAGGGACTGAGCCCAAAATAGTTAAAATATAAATTCCCAAGGGCAAGGAATAAGAACATCATCATCCGCCCATGCAGGCACAGGAGATTGAATGTTAGGTAAGCTCGAGTCAAAGCATGACTCGGAGACTAGACCTAAATAGATGGGCAAGGCACAAAGGCCTTAACGCCTACTCGCATCAAAGATCGCACTTAAGAGCCTCCGGACCTGTCTAATGAGCTCCGGATCCGTAGGCTCCCGCAAAACGCCGAAACAAGCCTGGCTGGTCGAAAGCAATACAGAAAGAAATACATAAGAGACAAAGCTTCAAGGTTTCTCTTATTTACATATACAAAAGGTACGTTCTCCATCTACAAACATGCTCTACGAATGTCAAATAAAAAATGGAAAGTGGCGAAATCTATGCTCCGCTCCAGAAGGCTATAGCCTACCAGCCCCAGATTCGCTCTCCGTGACGTCAGCAAGAAGTGATCGAGCATCGCGCTAGTTCGCCCTTGCTTGAGCCAACTCCTCCGAGAGAATGAAGCCCCTAGTGCCGATATCTTCGAGTACCTCTCTTCGAGATCTGCGGCAAACATATACCTCGATCCTCTTCTCACGATTAAGGGCCCGCTTCAACTCAGCTTGGGCATTAGCAACATCCTTCAAATAAATTGCCATCTCCTGATCCGTCGTTGTCCGACTTGATGCTGTTTCAGCTCGGGTATCGATTATCTCAACCCTGACATTTGAGAGATCAGACTCGAGCTTCGCGATCAAATTCGCTTGAACTGAAGCAGTGTCAAGATCCAAGCGGAGTTGGGCCTCAAAGGCAGGAACCTTGGCCAAGGCGCCCCTCTCCTCCAAAGCATGAGCCTGCACCTGAGCCCTCAGTTTTCCACAAACATTCCTGACCCGGTCAGCTTCGCCCCTAAGGTACTCCAAAGACTCTATCTTTTTCTGCAGCTAAGATAGGCAAAAGCATTAATCTTAAGGGTCAAAAGGGCGAAACGCTTACTGCAAAAGGTTACCTGCTCCATCAAATAGCTCTCGTAATTTGAGCTCCGCTACGCCTCATATCGCCAGTACATCAACTCAACCTCCTTCTCCTTGCTAAGGAGCCTAAGAGACTCACCCTCATCTAGAGATTTTCGAAGCCTAGCCCTATGACGGAGCAGCTCAGACCTGAGCCTATCAAAGGCCTGCAAAAGAAAAACTCGATAAAGAAAGGAAGACGCGAAATACAGAAGGACTGTACCGAAACTTACCATGAAGTGAAGCCGATGGACTTCCTCAAAGGCGAAGCACACTCTTGTTGGTCTTGCCCTTTCGGCCCCGGAAGAACCAACCTCGGATGAAGCAGATTCACTCGGAGGAACCACCGTTCTGGAACCAAACACTCCAGGAACAGCAAACTCGGGCGACGTCCTCTTCTCGAAAACACGGGCCTTTTTAGCCCATTAAAATCTCCACCGCACTGCGTGTGCAAATTCCATTCATCACTATCGCCCCTCAGCTCGGAGGTCGACAACTCCTTCCCCTTTCTGGAGGAGCACGGCCTCGCCCCAAGGAACTACCTGATACCTGCAACGGCAAAGACGATACAAAAGAAAGAGAAAAATGTCATCTCAAATATATGAAGACCAAGGTAAAATCAGCGTACACGCATACCATGGTATTTCGCTTCCCATCTATCATGGGACATAGTTTGCCACCTACGCTCATTGCAAGTCGAATGGGTCGCCAACATCCAGACCTAGCCAGGCAGATCAAGAACTTTGCCCGGCATCCATGAAGTTGCTGCAAAAAGGGAAGAAACACAATTACTCAACTAGTTTTCGCTATAAGCAAAATCTAAGAAAGCATGACGCACTCCACCCACATGCGTAGTTCCATCCCTCGGGAATTGGCATGAGCTCAACGATGATAATGTCAACCGTCCGAACCCGGACGAATCTACTGACCCAGTCTTAATCCTCATCTTCCTCATCATCAACAACAAAAGGCGTGGAGGAACGACACCGCAAGGTTAGCAGGCCTCGATGATGAAAGGGCCGGTACAACCTGATGAGGTGGCTAAGTGTGAATTCAAGCCCGATCTTCTCCACAAAAAACCTCATCATCAGCACCACTCGCCAAAATGACAGGTGTATCTATGCCAAAGTAACCCGGTACTTCAGGCAGAAGTCAAGCACGACCCTATCAAGGGGGCCTAATGCAAAGGGTACATGTATACGTTCAAGAATCCATCAGCAGAGTCCGTAATACTCTCATTCGGGGAAAGCACCTACAGCGTTATCCTCTCGGCCCATCCACAGTATCTCCTCACCATCTCTAGATGTTCCTCTCTTATCAAAGATATAGTCTTTAGAGTGAACTCCCGCATATCCAGAACACTGGGAGTGGAACTCTTCTCTTCCTATCGGGCCAGCCCCGAAGTAGCTGCCATAGCTATGGTAGAATTGACAGACTAAAAGCAGGGACGTGTGCCAACACTTTTTGCGCCCGAAGAAACGAAGGACCCTATGCCAAGGTGGAAGGATAGCTATCTAAAATAATGAGATCTTTCAAAGAAGCAAAAGCCGCCCCATGTGTATGTGGGAAACATCAATGATCCGCCTATCCGGAGTAAGTCCTGGGAGGCCAACAACCTTGGTACAAATCCCGGGGTGGTACCCGACCCGCGAGACCTCCATCGACGATAAGTTAGCTTCAAAGAGCCAAATACATCATCTCCAGCCTCGATGTGGCGCACGACCTCGAGGTCCCCTTGCAAAAGGAAGTCAGGCTTCAGAAAGCCTTCAACGCCATCATAGGACTCGAGACGGTACCCGATCTTGTGGTTTTCCTTTCTACAAGAGAAAAGTAAGCACTTAAAGCTCCCATCATGAAGGCTCTAGGAGGGCTCAAGGCATCGCCTAAATATAGGCAACCCCTTAACAGAAGTCTATCCACTATGCTTTAAAAGGCTATCTACATCAAGTTCAAAGTAAACCCCCAGGTACCCCGAAGCTAACCTTCGCTAAAGATACCACTCTCAAAAACTCCAAAACTCAGCGTACTATCTCCGTGCAACTCGAAGGGCCCGATGGCCCGATTCTTTCAGACCAATTCAAGCTTGGTACGAGGTGCGACGATGGGCTTGAAAAAGATCCAAGCCAATTGGTAGAAGATCAGAAAAAATGCTCGCATTCAAGTTAGATATCAGCGGTCAACGACAAAGTAAAACATTCAAAAACCCCGAAGCGCACAAGAACATGCAATAATAAGGCAAGTATCAAAAACATGAATCAAGAAAGTATCTTTATATTCATGAATATTCATGTACAACAGCCCTCGAGGGGCCCTCTCTTATGATTACAAAAGCCTACAGAGGATCTCTGCACAAAAACAAAGGAACAGAAGGATGTATATGTGATGAAACCCAAGAGCCCGGTCCATCCTCGAAGGTCCATCTCTGGTATCAGCAGCTTCAAGCATTGCCCCTCGAGCTCGCATCCTCGAGGGCGATTCCTTCGACCGCCGTCTCCTCTAGGGTCCCAGCTCAATCCCACAAAGGTCCCCGCCGAGGGAAAAGATAAAGAAGAGGAAAAGGAGGGGATGCAGAGGAGGCAGATAAAAGAGACATGGCCCGCCAAAGCCAAAGGTTGAAGATTCAGCGGGCCCCAGCCTTGACGGCCGGTAGTTCTATTTTATCCCCTGGGAAAGGAAAAACCCAAGGTATGAAGTGCCACACCAGGCCTAGGTAGGAGAGTGAGCAGCAGTGCATAGTCCGAATGACTGTTTACAAAAAGGAGAACCAATTCCCCATCTATCATCGTCTCTGGCCAACGACAACAGCAATAGCAGACATAAAAACAACCACAACAGCGACAAGATGGCATGGTCGTGCTCGACAATGGGAAGCTCCAGCAAGAGGCCACAACAGAGCCTACGGGAGCTCTGCCAAACGGCCTTGAGGCCACGAGCCCCAAACATGATGTTCAAGGATAGAGGAAGATGATAAGAAGAAATGGGCAAATGAGATAATGAAGGTACTTGGATAGAAAAATAACGCCAAAACACCCCATTTATAGGGGGTAACGACACAGTCATTGAGGCGTTGGAAGATTGACCGACAGACGCAATTACTGCATTCTCAAAGAATCTAATCAACGACGGTACATTCATCTTGGAGAACGGGAATCGACAGTGCATTGAATGATGTCAAATACACGAGTCCATGAGACATCCCAGTTGCCGCAAAAACTTGAGCCACAGGTTGCATCATTGGTATGATGTCACTGTGAGAAGCTCGAGGAAGTTAGGTGTCATAATCATTTCCCATCGATTTGTTCTGGGAAACACAGAGACGATCTGTATGTGGCAAAATCGGAGGACTTAATTTCTCTCTATCAAGCCACTTCGGAAGAATACCTCGAGACCTCGAGGACGTGGAGTTGCGATCGAGTCCCCTTCCTCGAGGCTCGTTGAGGCCTGACTTAAAGAAGATGAAGACCAAGGCTAGAGCAAATGGGGAAACTCCCAAGGAATCTCAGTCTGACAGAGCCGACCTATCCATAGCCTACGTCGAAGCGTCACGTCTAGCCGTCCTATCTCCATACTTTACAATTGATATATGTTGTACTATAACCGGGTTCCCCTCCTATATAAAGGGAACCGATACTACTTTGTAGGGGGGTGTTGCTCCAACTATTCTCCACAAGATCAATAATATCTCTTTCTCTTTCTTCTCTCTAACTTGCTCGTTCTTACTAGCTCGAGGCTACTCTTAGCATTTATTAGTTCCATATGTGTTCTTTATTTATTGCTTGGTATAGGCCATAAAGAGCCTTGTTTGATCATATCTTAACTGTTATCCTATTTCTGACTACCCCGATTGCTCGAGATTGAGCCAGATATCTACCTCGAGGTCCTTCATCGACCAGTTTGAGGCTCGGGCTGCAAGTCCCTCGGTTTAATTACTGCCCCGTTTTTGCTTGTATCTCTTCGTTGAACTTCATAATCTTAGCATCAACTACTCTAATAACTAGCATAAAAATAGATCACGTATTTTTAGAATCCTATTTACAAATTTAATTGTTGTTATCATTTTCACGGTAAACAGTTTGGCGCCCGCCGTGGGGCTAAAAATAATAGTGATTATTTTCTTACTGGTTTTATTACAAAAATGCAAGTTATCTTTCACACATTTTATCGTCCAAGATCTCTTGATTTCAGGTCGAAATGTTTGGCTTGGTAAACAGGGTTGAGAATGACTACCTCGAAAATCATGGCGAAAATGGTGTGGTTTTTCCAGCCATGGAAAGAAATTTGCCTCAAGGGGAATTGGGGAGGGGTTTATATAGTATTCTATTATGAGAATAAAAAAGGAAAGAAATCAAATCAAACACAAACAAGGAAAAGAAAAATCATATGCAATCAGTGAAACAACACGCAAAGGAAAGAAATCAACTTTCAAACCCTAGTTAGGGCTCCAAGATTGTAAGTTGGCCTATGAGTGCAAGAGTCATCTCTCCTCTCATGTATATAGATGAAATATCGTCTGAATCACAAAGATTTTAGTTGGTTAGGCCCGATTTTGAATGATAGTACTTTCTAAAATCGGACAAGTACGAAGTAATGCCATGAACGTGTGAGTAATGACGAGATAACACAAGTAAGGCAAGTAAATCATGGAAAGGCTCCATGGTCAGGTTAGATTCAGAGAAAGTTTGAGAGTAAGGCGACTAGGGTTTTATAGGGGGAAAGGAAGTAGAGAGGCTTGAGAGGCGGCTATAGGGTGAGAATGAAGATTAGGGTTTGAGTTAGGCGATATGTAATGACCCAACCGGTCGTTTTGAACATTAACATTCCATTAAACTATTTGAAGTCCTGAGCAGCATCATAAGATGTATTATGACTTGTGTGAATAGTCGGTTTTGATTATCAAGTTATTCAGAATTAATTTAAAAGAACGATTCTCAACTAGGAAGCTTTACGTTGGAAGAGTTGACCAAGTTTGACTTTTTGGCACTTGACCTTGAATCAGAGTTTTCATGTTTCCGTTAGGTAAAGATGGTGATTTTGGAGTTGTGTATATGCCCGTATTTGCATTTGGATTTTAGAAGGTATCGGCACTATATGGCGAAAGTTGAAAATTTGAAGGTTTGGAATATTCATAAGTTTGACCGGGACTCGACTTTGATGATATCAGGCTTGGATTGAGGTTTTGAGAAGTGGAATAGCTTCGTTATGTCATTTTGGGACTTTTGTGAACATTTGAGTTCATTCTGAGTTGCTTTGATAAGGTTCGACACGAGGTTTAGAAGTTGAAAGATTCAAAGTTCATTAAGTTCGATTTGAGGTGCGATTCGTGGTTTTGATGTCGTTATGCATTATTTGAGGCCTCGATTAAGTCCGTATTATGTTATGGGACTTGTTGGTATGTTTGGACGAGGTCCCGAGTGGCTCGGGTGAGTTTCAGATAGGTTTGGATTGTGTTGTGCTCGTTGTTTATGTTTCGACGTTGTTTCTTCAAGCATAAATGGTACCACATTAAGCAAATGAGCTCCAAGTTCTATGTTAATTAAAGCATTAGTCCATATCATAATGTGGAATCATAAAAACTGGAATCATCAAGTTTTGACGTCGTATAAGGAATTTATGATCATTTTATTAAGAATTGGGTTGCCAGATTTTTTTAGATTACGAAATTGCTACTGAATTCATATTTAAAAATCTGCACTATTTTCAAATATTAAAACCATCATATCTCCTTCATTATAAGGTCAAATGGTGTGATTCAGAAGCCTAACTTGATTGGAATTTACAAGGAATCCATTGGAGGCATCGAAATCAAGTCTCATGATCATTTGGCACAAGAAACGAGATAGAACAGTTGGGCAGAAATATTTAATATCGAGAGTTTGTTTATTTGGTAATATTTTGAGTTGGGGAGCTCAGATTTGGGAAATTTTGGAGGTGATTTTCACCACATGTATTGGGGTAAGTTTTCCATACTGGGTTTTTGCTATATTTCATGATCAATCTTTGTTTTTGGCATTTGATTGATGATTTCAAAGTAAAATTTGGGGGGTTAGGGTTGTCTAATATTTGATAAGGTAAACTTTTGAGTTTTGAGCATCGATTTGGAGTTGGATTTGAGTGAACTAGTACGGTTAGACTCAGAACTAAATGTGTTGTCGGATTTTGTAAGTCTCGTCGGGTTTCGAGGTGCGGGGCCAGGTTTGACTTTTTAGTTGACTTTGGGTTTTTGATTAAAGATTCAACATTTATGGATTGGGGTTTTTTCCTTTGGAATTATTTGATGCTCTTGAGTTGTTTTTGGCATGTTTCGAGTCGTTTGAAGGTTGGTATATGCGGGATGGCATTTCTAGATTATTGTTTGGCTTACTTGGTATTGGATTCAGCTTGTTCGAGGTAAGTAACACTTCTAAACTTGGTGCTGAGGGTATCAATCACTGAATATACATGTTATGTGTTGGTGTTGAGGTGACACAAATGCTAGGTGACAGGCGTATGGGCGTGCACCGTGTGAATTATGACTCGATCGATTCTTTGATAATGTGTAGTTACCTAATCTTGTTTCTATCCATGAAGTTTCTACGTGCTAGAGTAATTGAGATGTGATCCACGTTAAAAATCATGTTTAGGCTATATACTTATTCTGTTGGGACTCACAGAGGTCATTGTTGTTGTTGAGTCATTTGTTTAAATTGCAATTTCATACTTAGTAATATTCATTAATTTGCATATCATATCTCAGTCTCTGTTATCATATTTGTCACATCATGTTATTATTGTTTGGGCTGATTGAAATGAGATTTGTGAGCCCGAGAGACTACAGAGATATATGACTGAGCTGAGGCCGAGGGCCCGATTGTGAGTGATACTAATGGGATCGGGTTGCACACCGTAGCAAGTTTTATTTATTCATGATGATATCGGGCTACACACCGCAACATGTATTATTGATTCATGATTAGATAAGGTTACACGCCACATCAGGTATATTGAATCATAATAGGATCAGGCTGCACGCTGCAACAAGTATTATTGATTCATGATAGGATTAGGTTGCACACCGCAGCAGGTTTTACATTGGCGCTTAGGTAGGATCCACGCCTCCAGAGTCTCACATACCTGCAGTGAGCGCATGTACCATATAGTGATCAGTGACTGAGTGTGCTGACCGATTGAGCGTGATGAGTGGGAGTGTGAGACAATGAGATTGAGTATTCTAAGCGTGTGAGTATGAGTTCATCACTATGACGCATTGCATTTGACATCCATGCTTGACATAAATGCATATGGATGCATTTCCTCATGCTCCATGTTTTTGTGACATTCATGATTTCATATTCAAATTGACATATAGGCATATAGATGTACTTTCCTCATGCTATTTGAGAATGAAATATCTTATCTATTATTGAAAGTTTTTGGGAAAAATCACAATTTTCTTATTTACTAATATTTTAGTGATTTCAGTTAAAGATTTGGGTTTTACTATTTTACCTAAAAATCATGCCTATTTTCCCGTAATTGTGATGATTTGTGAATCATATCTTTGAATTATTACTTGTGTTGCTTTTATTATATTGTTACGAGTTGTTTTTGGCTATTTGTGCTTGACTCTGACCATTATCCAAGCTCGCCACTGCTTCAATCTAAGATTAGGTTTGTTACTTATTAAGTACATGATGTTGGTTGTACTCATACTACACTTCTGCACCTTGCATGCAGATTTTGGAGTTGATGTTGTTGCGAGTGGCGAGAGATAGCATTGAAGACGTACATGCATTTCGGTTATAGGTGCCTCTTGTTCTTGGTAGCTTTAGATTTATAAATCTGTTTATATATGTTTCGAACAGATGATGTATTTATTTTATACTAGCTTTGTAAAATCTATGTCTTAAAAGTTTAGGATTTGTACTACTGTCCTTGGAAAGTTGTATAAGAGTTCAATTATGTCCTCATTATTTTCTCAATAAATCTCATTTAAAGTTGGATTAATGTTAAATTGGCTTACCTAGCGGGTTGGGTAAGGTGCCATCACGACTAGTTAGATTTTTGGTCGTTACTAGTTGGTATCAGAGCTCTAGGTTCATAGGTTCTACGAGTCATGAGCAAGTTCCTAGTAGAGTCATGGGATCAGTATGATGATATCCATACCAATCTTCTAGTAGAGTCTTGAAGCATGTATCTTTGAATTCCTTCCACTCACTCGTATGCACATGTGAGCGCTCGGTATCAGCTGTACATATATTGCTTGTGGATTCCATGGATGAGGTGCGAGATGTATTTTCTATGTTTTGTGATGGTCTAGTCTGGAGGACTTGAGGTCCGGTTTGGACAGAAACTTAGGCTCGGTAGTTTTAGTTATGTGAGCATGTGCTTTTGGACTTCTATGCCTAGTGGTATCCCTATGAGTAGGGCTGGTTGCTCGGTGAGTGGTTGGATGGCTACATGATGAGTAGGATGTGACCACGAGATGTGTTCAGATGGTTTGAATGTGAGGGGAAGAGTTTGCTTGAGATGTGAAAAGGACTATTGGATACTCAATTTTTGTGGATGTGTCATACAGTCTTGAGTTATGATGGTTTTTGAGAGATGTTTTCGTGTTATTTCATTTGTGAAACAAAGTAGATTTTCATGTCTTGCTGATGAGTTCAGACTTAGGAAGATTAAGTGATTGCATAGTAGTTGTGGCTATGAAAGGGCATAGAGAGATGTCAGTTTTAGGCTAAGTAGATGGGTTATCACCTGTGACCCTTATAATGGTTGTGTGGAGAGTTTCTTGCTACCAGTGGGTTATGTGTGTTGCGATTTGGTTTGGATCACTTGAGGATGTTGACTTGACTATCACGAGGATGAATACGAGCTTAGCGGATAATTTGAGGTATTTTATGGTTGGTGTTGCATGATCTTGTGAAGAATTTAGTTGAATCTCAATGCGGTATTATGGCAGTAATAGAGTATGGTTATTGTGATTTATCGAATGTTTTGATCTTTGGCTTTTAGCCAAGTGTGGGAGCTTTATATCAACGATTTGATTACATGGTTATATGTTAAATATTAGTTTTGGTCTAAGGCATATTTATGGATTAGTTCTAACTTGTAGAGGTTGAGATCAAGGATGACTCAAGTAAGGAAATTTTTAGATATGGGTTATATTATACTTTATGGGTATATGAAAATCATGGGATGATTTGGGTTGTTATTTGTGATGGATATAGTGAGCATAGAGTAGGAATTTACTCGGTTGCATTAAGACGGGGTTACTTTCTTGGGTGTTGCTGTGCTAATGCCTAATGGGGCACAAGTCGTTTAGTTTGATTAGGTAGTGCAATTCAGATTTGAGTAGATTGGATAACTCTTGAGAAGGTTCTAATGGATTCAAGATTTATATGTAGCAATTGAAAATTTTTCAGATTTGTATATGGATAAAATTGGAGATTTACATTAGATGGTGTCGAGACTCGTGGTATTTCTATATCATTATGGATTTTACATTTTAGTATTAGGAAGGTTAAGGAAACACCATTAGATTCACATAAGGTCTCTTCAGAGTGGGTGTCTTGGTTGTGGTACTTTTGGGGTGCTTAAGAGGGAATACATCGGCTTTTGGGCCTTAGGGAGGTGTAGTTTTATGATAAGATATCTTATAGTGATATTTGGGTAAGGATCGTGGTGTTCTGGCAAGGAGAAATGTCAAGTTGAGGGTAATTCGCAAGGAACTCGGAGAAATAAGACAGCTTGGTAGTAGGTTGGATCAGCACAGTAATTCATATGATCGGTTCTTTAGGTACTTATGATGTGGTGAGTCTCTACAGGCGTTTTGTGGCAAATACTCTTGGGTTTGACGACCTGCGTGGCATGGTGGAGTTAGAGAGTTTCAGTTCTGATATCTTGTTATGCAAGTGGGTTTCGAACAGTTCTCGATAGTTCTACCAAGGTTTGAGATGGATATTTCCTACCGACATGAGGAACATGTTGCATATTGTGATTTTTTCCTGGATCAGATCAAGTGAAAGGTTTTTGATTGATCGGGTATGTATTCTTCTTGTGACTCACAGTTGATAATGAGATTCTTGTGCTTTCTACATGATGGTATGATACATGCAGTGCATCCTGTGGGATTTAGATTTTCATGTACAAGTTTCCGATTCAGTTTTGGAGGGAAGGTCATGAATTTTTGATAGCATGGACGGTTTTCGATGTTTAGATGAATGCTATAACTACTTGGCATTGCCTGAGAAATTGCGTATTTCAAAAAGCGCACTGTGTTCTAACTTCTGATGCTTCATTTGTATTGGGGTACTCACCTGGTTGATCGACAACTGATATTCAGATTTTTGTCATGTGGTGCAGGGGAATAATATCTCATGGGATGATTGTGTATGAGAGATGCGTTAGTCATTTGAGTAGTGGAGTTGGGATCGACTATGGTGATTCATATGTTTTGTAGATTTAGAGACTGGGAGTTCTCAAAAGCATATTGTTTCAGGGTTGCGGATTGTTAAGATGTGGCCAAAGTTAGATAGATGGTTCTACATGTTATGGTTAGGTCGTTGTGGAGTTTTGGATGCTATTTGTCCATTCGGGGATGACCGGAGTTGATTTGGGACCCATTGGTAGGCCCAATGAGGATGTGTATTCTACACCAGGTCGGATTTGTTGACTTCGTACTACTATTGTTGAGGGATGTGCCATTCGATTAGCATTAATTTTATTTGTATCTGATATTTTCTATTGTTAATCTTCCACGCTATGAGTGGTTGTGATTCGTTGGTTATATGCATACATGGTGCGATTATGTTTGGGCCTTATGGTGGAATTCGAGCGAGATGGTGATTGGGGTGCGTAATGGTTGATTGCACCTTGGTTATGGTCTTTCCAGGTTGTGGTATATTGTGTTATTTGCTTCTCCATAGTTATGGTCATGCACTTTGTGTACTTGATGTCATATTGCACGTGGTTGTTGATTTTGAGCATTGTGGCTTGAGGTATTTCATATGGACCAGTGTTTGGATGGGGTCACGCATTGCAGTTGGGTTACGTTGGGATATGATCCTTTTGTCATAGATTCATGTGTCTTTGTTCTACTATGTGTGATAGGTTCGTAGCATTGCATTTTTTGTGGCACTTGTTGACCTTGTGGGACGGTTCTCCAATTTGAGTCATTTTTCATGTTTGAGTACATTTGAATTGTTGCTTGTTGGTGCACAAATTGCATAGTTGTCATTTTAGATTGTATTGGTGTGGCATGTCAATAGAATAGTTGTGTTTGATGAGATAAGGTCATTGGACCTAGAATGGATACTATTGGATTTGATTATGGTATGTTTGGAAGAATAATATCGAAAGTCGTCTAAGAATTTGGCTTTGGTTCTAGTCGGACGAGTGAGAGAACTTCGTGACTTGTCGATCTAATGAGTGATTATGAGTTTCTGCATTTTTCTCACATCATCGGCAGTGTACAAAGGTTTTGAACAAGGTTTTATTTGATATATGGTTTACTACAGGCATCGAGTTTTCTTTGAGCAACTACTATGATCAGGAATTATTAATATGAGCATGCGATTTGTGTGGTATATCATATGATTACATCTTGGTTTATGGTTATAGCTAGATACAACCTGTTCGGACTCATACAGTGTATAGATGCGGGATTCAGGTCTTGTAATGAATTTTAGATATTGAAAATTGGGTTCTAAGACTTACGGACTAAGGTTAAAGTAATGATCTTCAGTTGTGATGTGTTGTCAGGCTTACATTGATTGGGGTGATGTGGGATCACCCCGGGTATGTGCATGGTAAGCTTACATGGCGATTTGATGGCTTTGGAACGACTTGACACGTTGGAGGATGAACATATGTTTAAGTGGGGAAGAATGTAATGACCCAGCCGGTCGTTTTGAGCATTTACATTCCATTCAACTATTTGAAGTCTTGAGCAGCATCGTATGATATATTATGACTTGTATGAATTGTCGATTTTGGTTTTCAAGTTATTCAGAATTGATTTGGAAGAATGATTCTCAACAAGGAAGCTTTAAGTTAGAAGAGTTGACCAAGTTTGACTTTTTAGAGCTTGACCTAGGATCAGAGTTTTGATGGTTCCCTTAGGTCCAGATGGTGATTTTGGACTTGCGCATATACCCGGATTTGAATTTGGATATTTCTAGAAGGTATCAGAACTATTTGGCGATAGTTAGAAATTTGAAGGTTTGGAATGTTCATAAGTTTAACCGGGAGTTACTTTGATGATATCGGGTTCGGATTGTGGTTCCGGGAATTAGAATAGCCTCGTTATGTTATTTTGGGACTTGTGTGCAACATTTGAGTTCATTCTGAGTTGATTTGATAAGGTTCGGCACAACTTTTGGAAGTTGAAAGATTCAATACTCATTAAGTTCGATTTGAGGTAGAATTCGTGGTTTTGATGTTGTTATGCATGATTTGAGACCTCTAATAAGTCCATGTTATGTTATGGGACTTGTTAGTATGTTCGGATGGGGTCCCAAGTGGCTCGGGTGAGTTTCGGATAAGTTTGGGCTGGTTGCGCTCGTTTTTATGTTTCGACGTCGTTTCTTCAAGCATAAATGGTACCACATTAAGGAATTGAGCTCCAATTTGTTTTTATTGAATAATTAGATCTTTATTGTAATTTTGGAACCATAGCAGCTAGAATCATTAAGTTTCGACATCGTATGAGAATTTTTGATCATTTTACTAAAAATTGGGTTGCCATATTTTCTCAGATTAATTACGAAATTGCCACTGAATTCGTATTTAAAAATCTGCACTATTTCCAAATATTGAAAATAACATATCTCCTTCATTATAAAATTAAATTGAGTGATTTAAAAGCCTAACTTGGTCATACTTTGAGTTGGGGAGCTCGGATTTGGGCAATTTTGGAAGAGATTTTCACTACATGGATGGGGATAAGTGTTCTATACCCGATTTTTGTCATATTTCATGAATCCATCTTCGTTTTTGGCATTTGATTGATGATTTCAAAGTGAAATTTGGGGAAATTTTGTCTAAAATTTTAGAAAGTGAATTTTTGTGTTTTGAGCATCGATTCAAAGTCGGATTTGAGTGAACATGTATGGTTGGACTCGTAATTGAATGAGTTGTCAAATTTTGTGAGTGTCGTCGGGTTTCGAGGTGCGGGCTTGGTTTTGACCTTTTGGTTGACTTTGGGCTTTTAATTAAAGATTCAACCTTTATAGATTGGGTTTATTTCCTTTGGCATTATTTGATTTTCTTGAGTTGTTTTTGCTAGTTTTGAGCCGTTGGGAGGTCGGTATGCGTGAGATAGCATTTCTAAAGTATTGTTGGCTTGTTCGGTATTGCGTTCGGCTTGTTCGAGGTAAGTAACACTTCTAAACTTGGTGCTGAGGGCATCAATCCCTGAATAGACATGTTATGTGTTGGTGTTGAGGTGACACACATGCTAGCTGACAGGCATGTGGGTGTGCACCATGTGAATTATGACTCAATTGATTCTGTGGTGGTGTGTAGCTACCTAATCTTGTTTCTATCCATAAAATTTCTACGTTCTAGAGTAATTAGATGTGATCATTGTTAAAAATCATGTTTATGCTATATACTTATTCTGTGGGAACCCACTGAGGTCACTGTTAGTGTTGAGATATTTGCTTAAATTGCTATTACATACGCAGTCATATTCTTTCATTTGCATATCATATCTCAGTCTCTATTATCATTGTTGTCACATCATGTTATCATTGTTTGGGCTGATTGACATGAGATTTGTAAGCTCGAAAGACTTTAGAGATTGATGACTGAGCTGAGGCCGAGGGTTTGATTGGGAGTGATACTGGTGGAATCGAGTTGCACGTCGCAACAAGTTTTATTAATTCATGATGGGATCGGGCTGCAGGCTACAACAGGTATTATTGATTCATGATGTGATAGGGCTGCATGCCGTAGTAGGTATTATTGATTCATGATGGGATCAGGCTGTATGCATCAGTAGATATTATTGATTCGTGATAGGATTGGGTTGCATGTTGCAATAGTTATTATTGATTCATGATAGGATCGGGTTGTGTCACATTAGGTTTTATATTAGTGCATGGGCATGATCCGCCCCTCCGGAGTATGACATATTGGCAGGGAGTGAAGGTACCGTACAGTGCTGAGTGACTGAGTATGCTGAGTAATTGAGCATGATGAGTGAGAGCGTGAGATGGTGAAATTGAGTACTCTAAGAGTGTGAGTACATGAGTTCATCACTATGATGCATTGCGTTTGACATGCATACTTGACATACATGCATAGAGATGTGTTTTCTCATGCTACACAGTTTTGTGACATTCATGATTTCACATGCACATTGACATGTAGACATAGAGATATATTTTTCCCATGCTATATGAGATGAAATATCTCATCTGTTGTTGAAAGTTTTGGGAAAAATCACATATTTCTGTTTACTCATATTTTAATGATCTCATTGAAAGATTTGGATTTTACTTTTATACCTGAAAATCATGCCTATTTTTCTGTAATTTTGAATGAGTTGAGTATTATATCTTTGAGTTATTACTTGTGTTGCTTTTATTATATTGTTACGAGTTGTTTTTGGCTATTTGTGCTTGACTCTGACCGTTGTCCAAGCTCGCCACTGCTTCAATATAAGATTAGGTTTGTTACTTATTGAGTACATGATGTTGGTTGTACTCATACTACACTTCTGCACCTTGCATGCAGATTTTGGAGTTGATGTTGTTGCGAGTGGCGAGAGATAGCATTGAAGACGTACATGCATTTCGGTTATAGGTGCCTCTTGTTCTTGGTAGCTTTAGATTTATAAATCTGTTTATATACGTTTCGAACAGATGATGTATTTATTTTATACTAGCTTTGTAAACTCTAAGTCTTAAAAGTTCATGATTTGTACTACCATTCCTTGTGAAGTTATATAAGAGTGCAATTATTTCATTATTATTTTCTTATTAAATCTCATTTGAAGTTGGATTATTGCTAAACTGGCTTACTTGGCAGATTGGGTTAGGTTCCATCACAATTAGTCGGATTTTGGGTCGTAACTTGATATAAGGAAGATGAGGGGGTTGTTGTGCGTTGATCTTAAGGGATCAACGACTGAGATTTTAAGGGCGAAGCGGGCGTATAACGGGTAATAGACGGGTAAAAGGATATTGGGTTGTAGGTGTTGGGTTGAGGTTTTTGGGTCAGGTGCTTTTTGGGCTTGTACAGTCGGAAAATGGCTTTATTAGATCATTATTTTAAAAACATGAAAGATAATTAAAATAAACTAAAAAATGGCTATTAAATGATAAAAATGCTATTTTCAAAATCAACACTTTTAAAATAGTATATTATAATAGTAAAGATGCAAAAAAAAGAAGAAGTCATTTTTGACCTAAATAGAATGATAAATATAATTATTGCAGAATATAGGCTATTATTGCAAATAATATGTAAATGCTATAAAAATACAAATGCAATTGTATAAAGCGATGTAAAATATTATGAAATATGCATATAGCATTATAAAAATATAAATTACTCATAATTAATTTAAGAAAATAATAAATACGTTATTTATCACTTATAAATGCTAGAATTAATTTTTTTTTAAAACTTATAATACTGGTAAAAAATTATTTTCTATGTATATCTTCTTGATAATAATTTTAAAAGTGCCATGAAGGTGGTAAATGGATGCTTAAATAATACTTAAAATATGTAATATATATATATATATATATATATATATATATATATATATATATATATATATATATTATAAAATATACCAACCCACAAAGGCTAAACGCAGAACCATGAGGGCAAAATTAAGTATCAATAAGAGGGTGTACGTGCTGTATTTCATGATAACAAGCCAAAAGGTAAATGTGGCTCATTGATACACTACGACATAGGTGAGGAGGAGCAAAAAGGTGGATAGATTGTTCTCTGCAAATATGCTACCCCAATACATGATAAAGAAGGAGGTAGATGAGGAGCCGGAATTTGACATGATCATACTTGCGGTACTCCGAGGGACATAAATAACGAGCATACGTTTAAAAGAAGATGATGATAGGTCTGCACTTACCGATGACGAGCATCGGGCTTGTGATGATAGTTTCATGGCCCAATTCTATGGGATGTTCAACTTGCGATTTCAAATTGGTGGGCGACCAGCTACTCCAGAAGAGCCCGCATCCTTGAATGAGCAATATCCGCTTAATTCTCATGACCAGTGTCTGGTTGGGGTGGTGAGGACCAAAGGTTGCCTGAGGATGGATATGCAACACTCCCGAGCATTCAGACCCGAGCTAGAGCAGCCCGAAGAGAAGGCCAATAATGGCGATGATGATAATAATGGAGCTGATGATGATGACTTGGTATAGCGATCTGGCCGGTCATTTTGAGAATTAGCGTTGTGTTCATTGGCCTAAGGTCTCAAGTAGCTTTGTGTTGTGTATTATGACCCGCGTGTATGGTCGGATTCGATTTTTTGGTTATTCGGAATTGATTTGGAAGAGTGATTCTTATTTTAGAAGCTTAAGTATTAAGAGTTGACTGGAGTTTGACTTTTGTGTAGACGACTCCGGAATGATATTTTGATGATTCTAATAAATTTGTACGGTGATTTTGGACTTGGGTGTAGGTTCGGATTTGGATTTGGATGTCAATAGGATGATTTGATATATTTTGGCGAAAGTTGGAAAGTTGAAGGTTTAGAAGGTTGAGAGATTCGACCAGGAGTTGACTTTGTTGATATCGGGTTTGGATTGGGATTCCTGGAGTTGGTATAGCTCCGTTGTGTCATTTGGTACTTGCATGCAATATTTAAGGTTATTCCGAATTGGTTTGATATGTTTCAGCATTAGTTGTAGAAATTTAAAGTTCATTAGTCCATTAGACTTGAATTGAGATGTAATTTGTAATTTTGATGATGTTTGATGTGAATTGAGGCCTCGAGATGGTCCCCATCATGTTTTAAAACTTGTTGGTATGTTCGTACGGGTGCGTTTCGGATGTGCTACGGGCCATTTCTTCATGTGTTGAAGTTGTTGGTTTTCTGATATTTGGTGTTCTTCGTTGCGGTCGCGCTGAAGCAATCGCTTCTCATAGAGTTATTATGAAAGCAGGCATTTTTTCTTCATGGTCGTGAAGCATGGAGGACTTTTGTCTTCCTGTTCGCGTTCCAGGACACATGATTGCGTATAAGGGAAGTTGCAAGGGGCATCAGGTGTTTGTTATCCGCGATCCCCAGAGAGCCAATGCACTTGCATTGTGTGCTGGAGGTTGTAAGTCATGTTCACGACCTATTTTACTTGTTCGCGAAGAACGTTTTGTCAGCTGTTGATCTTAGTTTCCACGATCGCGAAGGTAAAAAAGATTTCGCGACCGCGATGTGTAAATATCTGGGCAGAACATAAAATTACTCTATTTCGAGCATTATGATATTTTATCACTTTTTCGGTTAGAGAGCTCGATTTTGGGCGATTTTGGAGGAGAGTTTTACCATTGAAATGGGGTAAGTATTATGACTCGACTTTAGTTATATTTCATGATTTTATCTTTGTTTTTATTATTTAATTAGTGATTTGAATTGGATAAATTACGGAGTTTTGTAAAAACTTTCTAAACATAAAATGTAGATTTGAATATCGATTTGAACTCGGAATTGGATGATTTTGGTATGATTGGACTCATATTGGAATGAGTGTTTGGATTTTGTGACTTTTGTAAGGCTCCGAGCTGCGGGCCGGGGTTGAATTTTTGAGTTGACTTTTTGGTTTCCATTAAAGATCGAAGCTTTATTATCCGAAATTGTTTCCTATGGCTTTTACTTATGATATTAAGTTATTTGGTTAGATTCGAGCTTTCCGGAGATTGTTTCAAACGAGTATGTCATTTCAGAGTATTGATTTAGCTTCTTTGAGGTAAGTATCTTGCAGGGAAACTACCCCTTAGGATTTGGGTTTATTAGATTGTTTGAGTTATGTGGAAGACGTGTACATGAGCTGACGAGTGTGTACCCGGCTTTTATGTGGAAAAAATTTAACAGTTTAGAGTCTTACGCTTATTCATGTAATTATTTAAAGTTGTCAGCACATGTTACATCTCTTATTTGTCAAGTTTACGTTCACATGCTTTATTTGAAGTTATTAGTGCATGTCATATCTTTTACTTGTCAAGTTTACTTTTGTATATGCTTTATTTGAAGTTGTTAACTCTTTTATTGTAATGTGGCCTCCTTTATTGTAAGTCATTCTTAATTGAAATTGTTGTAACATGATATCCTTTCGTTGTCGGGTTATTCTCATGCACTAAGACGTAGTTGCTAAATCATGTCATCTCTTTCTTTGTTAGCTTATGTCATGCATTAGAATTCGAAGTTGCCATTCCATGGAAATACCTCTATTATTGAGTTTATTCTTAAGAAATTAATGGAGTAAAAGTTATTAAATGACATTAACGTGTTTTAGTTGAAGTTATCGTTTAATGGAGTATTGTTCATTGTTGAGTTATTTTTCCCCGTTCTTGCTATTGAGATTCTTGAATACATTATGGTTGGGTCATGGGCTATGTATTGTGGTGATATTGGTATTGTTGTTTTGGAAAGGGTTGTGGCCTATGGGCAATTGTGGTACGAATTGATAAGTCGTGTTGTTATGATGTTAGCACATATGATATGTTGTGTGGTTTGATTGTTGTTATTCATAGCATAAAGGTGGCATCTCGCTGTTGTTGATTGTGCGGAGTGATACAGGTGGCTATTATGTTAATATCTGGACAGAGTGATACGTACGGCTATTATATAGAATGATACGGGTGGATATTGTGTTATTGTCTAGGCGGAGCGATATGGGTGGCTATTATGATGTTCAATATGGAGAGATAAGTATGATTATGCCGGGGATGATATGTGATGACCTGGGGGCATAATGTTGATGTATTCGTGTGATGGTGCAAATTTCCTTTTGCATGTCATACTTGTTGTGTTTCTTCCAATGAGCTACTCGATGTGTTTAATATTACTTGTTGACTTGGACTGTATTAGTACACTCGCACAAGCATACACCGTAGCATGCCACTTATACCAGTTCAGAAGAATGAAACTTGACATTCATTGATCTTGTACATGTATTCTTGTATTATCTTCTTCGATTGTGATATTGAGCTTGTGAGCATGCCAGGCAGATTGTGATATTGAACCTATGACCATCCCGGAAGGATTGTAATATTGAGCCTGTGACCACATCGGGTGGATTGTGATATTGAGAATGTGACCACGCCGAGCGGATCTTGACATTGAGTCCGTGACCACACCGGGGGGATTGCGATATTGAGTCTATGACCATGCAGGGAGATTAAGATATTGGCATGTGAGTTGTCGGTGCGGTCGTGATTGATAATGTTGGCACGAGGTGCCCTGAGCATATGATTTGTGATTTGGGACTTGTGACTTGTGATTTTGTGATGAGGTATCTCGGGGTAATGTTGTTGTGATACTTGTATTAGAACGACTTGATTATCTTGTTGTCATTTGTTTTTCCCTTATTTGGTTTAACTGGTGCTTAATCGGTGTTTTGATTACCTTACTCTTTATATAACATGTTTATTCCTTATTGCCATTTACTGATTCTTTCTTCCATTATTAGCTTTATACATATATACTACACAGGTTATTATGACTAGTAGGTGTCTTGACTTGTACCTCATCAATACTCCATCGAGGTTAGTCTTGATACTTACTGAGTACCGACGCTGGTGTACTTATAATACACTTCTTTACATTTTTGTGCAGATCTAGGTATTGGAGATATCAGACTCAGGCAGAGTTAGTTTCTTGATCGCAAGGATTTAAAGTAGAGTTGCTTGGTCATCGCAGTCCCTTGGAGTCCTTTTCCTTTTGATTTTATCGTTAACTAATTGTCTAAACAGTATTGTATTTTATTTTGAGATATTTCTATGTATTCGACTAGAGTTCGTGACTCTGTATTACCTAATCTTGAGAGGTTGTAGTGATTATTGTCAAGTAGACTTGTTTCACATTATTTCGGTATTTAAATTAAACTCTATTTTAAAAATATCAATTTTAAGCTTGATTAATTATTGTAAGTAATCGGCTTACCTAGTCTTAGAGACTAGGTGCCATCATGACGCCTATGGTGGAATTTTGGGTCGTGACAAGTTGGTATCAGAGCTCTAGGTTCATAGGTTATATGAGTCATGAGCAAGTTTAGTGGAGTCTTACGGATCGGTTCTGAGACGTATGTCCTTATCATCGAGGAAATACGGAACAATTAAGAAAATTCCACTTCTTTCAATCCTGTCGTGCGTATTTTTTGATTTTAAAGTTTGGGCCTATGTATCTCTATTCTCTCACATATGGTGAGGACACGCACTACTGGATCAGCCGAGCAGACGTCCCCTCCCCTACTAGAGTTGCGAGTGGCCGAGGCTAAGGTAGAGGCTGAGAAAGAGCATGTGCTACAGCTAGCGCACCTGCCAGAGCAGCATTGGAGGAGCCACTAGTAGCTCCGATTGAGGGGCAGGCATATGAGGCGCCTATTTCTATCCCCCGAACTTTAGGAGACTTTAGCGCAATTCTTGAGCATGTTTGGTACATTGACTCTGGAGGGATTGATCCCAGTTGCACCAGCTACTTAGCAGATTAGGGGAGGAGCTCAGACTCCCGCAACCCGTACTCTAGAGTAGCAGGCTCACGTTGGTCAGGTTCCGGGTGTTACACCGATATAACCTGTTATTCAGGTTCTGCCTGAGGTCAGGCCAGGGGCATCTGAGCAGGAGCAGCTGAGACTTGAGAGGTTTAATAAGTACCACCCTCCTACTTACAGTGGCGTAGTGACTCAGGATGCGCAGGTTGAGTGAGTTATCCCGACATGCACCTACTTTGCTTTCTATATTCCGAAAGCGAGTCCGTAGATTTATCGAGGGGCTCGTTTATAGTCTCAGATTCAACATGGCTCAGGATTTGGAGATTGATACTCCGTTTTAGAAGGTTGTGGAGATTGCCAGGAGGTTAGAGCGTATCCGAGCTGAGGAGAGGGAGGATAAGGAGGCCAAAAGGTCTCGAGGTTCTACAGGATTTAGTGGATTCTACTCTTTAGCTATGACCCATCATAGCGGAGGCTTAGGTACTCGGCTAGTCCAGTCTGCATTCAGAATACTCGTGGCGCTCTAGCTAGTCAGGGACCTCAAGGTACTCATATGGGCAGTCATCTTTAAATGCACCACCTGCACGGGTTTCATACAGTGATTATTCCAGTTATCTGGCACAAACTCAGTACCAGCAGCCACGCCCGCAGAGGGGTTGTTATGAGTGTGGTGATACTACGCAGATCGTGAGGAATTGTCCCAAACTCTAGAGAGGTGGATTTCATCATAGCACTGAGGCTATGGGCCCAATTCTAGTTGCTACTCCACCTGCACGACCAGCTAGAGGTGGAGAACGGGAGGGTAGAGGGCATCCTAGAGGTGGAGGCCCTGCTCGTTTATATGTTTTCCCTAGTAGGGCTAAGGCTGCTACACCAGATAGTGTCATTACAGGTCTGGTTTCGGTTTGTCATAAAGGAGCATCACTCTTATTTTGATCTGGTCTTATTTATAAGTGTAAGTCCTCCTATCTTCCTCATATATGGGTGAGTTTCGTGATTTCTGTACTCTACATATGTGTTTACCACTATTGAGAGATTCTATAGTGGTAGTCTATGTCTGTCATTTTGTTTTGCTCACTATTGAGAGTTATGAGACTAGGATGAACTTTCTGTTACTTAATACGGTAGGTTCTGATGTGATTTATGGATTATTTGGTTACGACTAGTGATTTGGGTGTTCTATCAGTATGGGATGACTGTTATGTGTTATGGTTTTGGTTATACATGATTGACTTATTAGAGTGATTAGGTTGTTAAGATATTTACCTTACTTGTGATTCTGAGTGGAGGAAAGGAACCCGGTGTTCTTTGTGGTTTGATATGTTTGAACCAGGCTACATGCCGCAGTGGAGTTATATTAGGACGAGATCCTTGGGATTAGTTCACATGTTTTGTTTCTCCCTTGTAGAATGGATTTATAGTATGATATCGGTAGGGAGTTGTCCTACTAGGCTTGTTCGATAGTTCTCTCATGTGTTTATCTTTCCATATTCAATCATATTCAAGTTGTGTTTGTGAGTTGAGATTGCGAGGTTTGTGCCCATGTGGCATTGGGTCATGACAATTATGTATGCTCCGTTACATATTTGAGGCATTGTGGTGCCGTCGTGGACTCGTCGGGGTGTTGATTGAGGTCATTTGGTTGGTTCTTTAGATGTCGGGAGGTTGGAAGACTTGGTGTTAGAAAGTTAAGTGAGACTTTAAGCTTTGATGCTTGCTTTTCCAAAACCAGTTTTGAAAATGTGTTTCGTATGCCTGGTCAATATATTGGGACAATGTATGCTTGGCATAATCAGTGGTCTTTGACTCGATGTAAATATAATGTTTTATAAAAAAATACTAAAATTATTTTATAAGTTGTTTGATAGTGTGTTACGGCTACGAGCCATGATATTGGGTTTGATGGTGTTGCACAGCTGTGAGCATGATATGGCGGTGAACCATGATGTCGGCGCATTGTATATGCTTTTGTACATCATAGGAGCATTGTGCATTCTTCCTGATATATATATATTTAGGGCATTGTGTATGCTTCAGTGGAATTTATGTATGCTCTGTTACATATTTGAGGTATTGTGGTGCCGTCGTGGACTCGTTGGGGTATTGGTTATTTTTTTCGCTGCCAATTATGACAAGTTCTTAGTGTATATTTGTTTACCGTGAAAATGGTAATAAAAATTAAATTTGATTTTGTGATTCTAAAAATACGTGATCTATTTTTATGCTAGTGGATAGGCAATGTGTGCTAATGTAAGATACTAGAAAGCAAGAATATAGCTAGAAAATGTTATAATAGTCAAACCAAACGGCTGAAGATCGGGCCTCGAGTTTGCTTATTCAGGGCCTCTAGGTCGAGTCTCATGTCCCGCTGAGGGTGATCAAGGGACGACTAACAATGATAAGCAATAAATGATTAACAATAAATAGAACACAATGAATGTAAGCAATAAGTGGAAGTAATGAAATCAAGAGAATATGTTAGCGAGCAAAGAGAATGTTCTTGCGTATCAACAAATGACAACAAAATGTCAAGGATCACCTTTATATATGAGGGGAAATCCCAACATAGTACAAATACATTAATTACAAAGATATGGAGATGGTACAACTAGTTAATGCCTTGATTCGTTTTTGGACGGGTCCACTAGACTTTGTCAGCCATATTTATGTGCCTTGGGAACTCTCCATTTTCTCTCCATAACCGTCGGTCTGTACTTCCCCGAGGTTAAGCGTCGATGGCCCTCGAGGGATGAAACTCGGCCATAGTCTCGAGCTTTCGAGACGTGCTTACGAGACGTGATTACTAGGCGTCGTAACAATGGAAAATTGGACCATCTGATTTTGCCATATACAGATAGTCCCCGCGTTTCTTAGAGTGAAATGATAAGAAATGACTTTGATATCCATCTCTCCGAACTTCCTGCGATGATGTCATACTTATGACGTAAGCCTTTGTGATAACTGAGGCGTCCCATCAATTTATCTTTCCAGAAGCATTCAATGTACTGCCAAATCTTATTCACCAAAGTGATAATATTGTCGCCGATCTAGTTTCCAAAATGCGTTGATTGCGCCTGCCGATACATCTTTCAAAGACATCGATGGCGCCGTCAGTTACGTTTCCCAAAGAATATTGATTCCACTTGTCGGTCGCGCTACCCTTTCTCTATAAATGAAGTCTTTCTCGAATCCAACTCTGCTCAGTCATTCTTCACCATTTTTCAACTTCTTTCTTCTCATTGCCCCCACCCAACTTTATTTTTCATGTGTAATGCTTGTGGCCGTAGGGCCATGCGGCAGCGTTTCCGCAGGCTACGCAATGGCCCTTTCTTAAAGATGTCTTTCTCCGAGCGGGATTGCATTAACTTCTTCTTGTTGATGTTGTTGTTGTTGCTACTGCTACCGTCGTTGGCTCGAGGCGACGAGGTAGGGGCACCGATTTCTTCCGACTCAGGAAGATGTTTGGACTCTACACTGCTGCTTAGGAGGATGTTTGGACTTTACACCGCTACTCACCTCCCTACTCCGGCTTGGTGTGACACTTCATCCCTTTTGCTTTCCATGGGGTGAAGTGGTACTACCGGCCACCGACTTGCACGGCACAATGTCCAAATAAGGGGACTTAAAGTAGCCGTGCAAGTAAGGTCGGCGATCGCCGAGCCTTCCTCCGCATACATTTCCTCTACTTCATCTTTTCACTTTCCTCTTCTTCATCTTCTCCCTTGGAGATACCATTTTGGCAAACCAAGATGAGACCCCGAGGAGACGGCGCTCGAAGATACTGCTGCAGAGGATGCACCCCCGAGCAGATGGTCTCAAAGATACTGCCGCCGAGGATGCACTCTCGAGAATAGATTTGGCTCTTGACTTTTACTATATGTATATTTTTTTGCTTATTTGTTTTTGCATAAGGACCCTTCGTGGGCTTTTGTAATCATATGTTTATGAATATAACGATGTTTCTTCAATTTGTCTTTGATTTATGCTATATCTCTTTTTATCT
Organism: Nicotiana sylvestris; assembly: GCF_000393655.2. Classification (NCBI taxonomy): domain Eukaryota; kingdom Viridiplantae; phylum Streptophyta; class Magnoliopsida; order Solanales; family Solanaceae; genus Nicotiana; species Nicotiana sylvestris. The sequence continues at coordinate 61,441,878 of NC_091061.1, read as the reverse complement.
GCGTTTGTGGAGAATCTGAATGCACGATACCACCGATTGGTGCGAGTATTGAGCCCGGGTGCAAGTATTTCTTCTGGCCATTGATTGATCAAAATGATTCCCCATAGAACCCTTTGATATTCCGTGGACTGAGCTCGGATCGATTTGATAGGCTCAGGTTGTCGGGATCTCCGAATCTGAGTTGAATGAGAGTAGGGACCCGAACTTTCAGTACGACACTTAGCCTTTTAGACCCCATGATAGTCCTCGATGGGGGGATTTGCTCAGATGCCTAAGGATAAAGATAGCCTTTGGGCTTTTGGGAGTAGTCCTTGAGTGGGGGTTCGCTCAAGCTCGGGCTACCTGGAGACTTGTTTTGAACTTAGTGTGGATGGCCTTAAGGCATTGTAGATAGATTCTGGATGAGGGCTTATCCGGGTTTAGATGGTACCTCAAGGCCAAGACCGTATGAGTAGGTTTTTAGAGCTTATCCTCTTTTTGAGAGAGAGTCCTCGAGATCGGGTACCATCTCGAGTCTTACAATGATATTAGTGTCCCCTTAGAGCATATCTTCTTCTTGGTGGAGGTCCTCGAGATCGGCTACCATCTTGGGACGTATAGTGATGTCATTGACTTCCTAGAGCCGATATTCTTCTTGGTGAAGGTCCTTAAGATCGGTTACCATCTCGAGGCCTGTAATGATGCCAATGGCTTCTTGGAGCCTATCTTCTTTTTGGTGGAGGTCCTCGAGATCGGGTACCATTTCGAGGCTTGGTTGATGTGTGGGTCTCCAACCCCAAAACATCGTATGGTGGCGTCAAGTGCATGACACAGTTATGAAATGACCGAGACGATTCAACCGGCATATATTTCCAAAGCGATAAAAGCTTTAGACAGTATTTTGAATCGGCCTTCGAGGCAGGCGGGTGGTCGCCACGTTTTCCATATATAGGGTTGTCTTCTCCCTTTTGGAGATTCTGCTATTCTGAGTAGTTATCCTCTTTTATAGAGTTCTCCTTTCCTGCATTAGGTCCTTCCTCATTTCAATTTTGACACCCTTGCTCAAGTTCCCGCTCGAATTCTCTAGTTTTTACCATAGTCATGGCTGCTACGTTTGGGTCCACTCGGAAAGGAGAAGGAAGCTCCACCTCTGGGCATTTTGTTTTTTTGGGGGGGGGGGGGGAATCTCCCGTCAGAAAAGACTTCCAACGTTCAAGGTTATTGGGACTTTACCTCGAAGTTCATTTCTTTAATATGAGAGGAGCACCTTGAGTCGGTGAGGAAAGACTATGGATGGGGAGAAAAGTTAGTATTGCGGGTACCTTCCCCGGAGGAGAGCATCATGGACCATGCCGAGGGATTTTTGAATGTGTACACGTACCCCTTTACGCTGGGCCTCCTTGATGAGGTTGTGCTTGATTTCTGTCGAATGTACCAGGTTACCTTGGCACAGATTCACCCGTCAATTTGGCGGATAGTATTGATAATGAGGTTTCTTGCAAAAGTAGTAGGCCTTGAATTCACTCTTAGTCATCTCATCATGCTGTTTTTGCCCCTTTCACCATCGAGGCCTGTTGACCCTGCGATGCCGATCCACCACGCCTTTCATTGTTGACGACGACGATGATGGAGATCGGGGATGTATGAGCCGATTCGTCCGGGTACGGACTTTCGATATTATTCCAATGGTGTTTCTTCCATTTCTTGAGGAATGGAATTTTACACATAAGTGGTGCACTCGTGCCTTCGTGGTTTTGTTTATAGCGAAGGTGGGATCTGTAAATGTGCCTTCCTTTTCTTTTCTGCAGCGATTTCGTGGATACCAGGTAAGGTTCCTGATCTGCCGGATTGGGTTAGGAAGTTGGCGACCCACTCAACCTACAATGAGTGTAAGTGGAGAGCTTTATCTAAGGATAGGTGGGAGGCAAAACACCACGGTACGTGCTATGTCATTGTAGGCATTGGGGAGTCCCTTAAAGCGAGGTCATGCCCTTTAAGAGAGGGAGAAAGGTCGTCGACTTTAGGATTGAGGGGTGATAATAATAACAATAAGTAGAAGATGCCTTTGTAGTACCTCAGTGATTGTAGCAAGAAGAGTCCGGCACAGAGGATTAGAGAGGGTGTATCAGCTGAACCTGCAGCACCCGAGGTTTCTGGATTTAGAAAAATGGTCCCTCCTCCGATGTCATCTTCCTTTACTACCGAAGGTGCTTCGAGGAGCGATGGTTCTCTGCCACTGGTTTTTTCTCCCATCGAAGGCACTTTGAGGGATATTCGACGCCAAGGGTCGCAAATATCGGGCGACCGTGTTCCAAACCGGGGTGGATATACCAGGTTAGATGGAGCCAGACTAGTACATGTACACTCAACTCTTGAGAAAGCTCGGTGGCTTTACTCGGAGGTAGGTTCGGGTCGTTCGTACTGGTTTTATAGTTTTGTAATTTTCACTTTCTTACCATGTTTCTCCTCTACATGCTTTTAATATGCTCAAATCTAAGTTGTTTCGTCATGAGGCCAGATTTCAAAAAGCCGTAGACAGGGAGAAATCCCTTAGGCTTCTTTGCAATGAAAGGGTAGATGAGTTGGCACACTTACGGTCTAAGGCGAGTCGTAGTTTGAACTATGAAAGCTACCTCGAGGAACAAGTAACTTCTGTTTCAAGGGAGTGCGTATTTTGTTTTCCATCCTCCGAGGCTAATGTTTCATTTATTTTAGCTACAAAAAAGGATAGAGGACATGGAATGCCTTCAGAGCGAAGTCGGCCGAGCCAAGCGCGAGTATTATGAGCTGAAGGCTCGGGCGGACGTCCAGGCTTCAGCGGAGAAGGGTGCTTTGGCTAAAGCTTCTGCCTTTGAGGTTCAGCTTCGCTTAGCTTGTGATAATAGCTTGGTTCAAACAAATATGATTACAAAGCCCAAGTCTGAGCTTTTGAAGATAAAGGCTGAGGTTGTGAATGCCCGGGCTAAAGTTGTAATGAGTCAAACCAAGGTTGACAAGAAAGTGGCGGTCTATTTGAAGGACGCTGCCGATGCTCGTGTCGAGCTAAGGAGGGCTCTTTATCGGGAGAGTAGTAATGAAGAGTACGCGATATGCAAATCTCGAAGGGAAACCCTCGAGGAAATTCATGCCGGGGGCTTCGATCTCTCTGAAAAGATAAAGAAGGCGAAAGCGTAATAATATGATGCTAAGTTCCTTCTGTCTAATGCCGAAGACGTCGAGGAAGAAGCCGACATATCATAGTTCTCGAGGGGGACGTAGATTAGCTTAGGCCTTTCCTTTTTTGTTTTGTGTAGAGTGCTTTCAAAGAACTTGTAAATGGAGCTTGTATTTTTTCATATATGTACAAAAGGAAGCCTTGTGGTTTTCTTTTTCATGGATTCCTCTTTGTTTTGATGTTAGCCAGATGAACTAGTCTTTGAGTTAAAAGGAATCCTTAGATTCGTGGTATGGCCCTAGGGCTCATTAGGCTAGCCCGTAGACTCTTATGCGTTTGGTCGATACAGCCTTTTAGTATAAGCCGGTGTTCGAGCTCTTGTCTTGTGATCTTAGGCATGTTTGGTCAACTGTTTTGGGTTCAGTCTCCGAGTCGGTTATTGACTCGAGCTCATTCGACCCTCAAGTTTTTGAATTTCAAGTTGGCCCTTAGGCTCTTACGCATTGGGTCGGTACGACCTTTTGTGTAGGTTGGCCAAAATGGCTCTTACTCTTTGGGTCGATGCAACCTTTTATATGAGCTGGCAACAGTGTCTCTTATGATTTGGGCCGATGCGACCTTTTATATGAGCTAGCGTTAGTGGCTCTTACATTTTGGGTCGATGCGACCTCTAATACAGGCTTTATTTTTCCCTTGATAAGGATTTTTTGAAATAATGTTTACCTGCTCTTTGACGGTTTGATAAATACCTTGATTTTGAGTCATTATATGGCGATGATCAAGCACCTCGGGAGGTTTGGCTCTGTGGGTGAGTATCTCGAAGCCAGTATTCAGGAGCTAACATGGCCGAAGCTCTTTTGCCTATGTATAGGGTAGCCTGTCTAACCGGTTCTTTTCTAAGTATATTCGAAGTAATTGAAGACCTGTGATTTTATAGCGACAGTCGGGCATCCCCGAGATGCGTTAGTTTGGCTGGTATAGCCTTGTGACCGTAGTCATTTGTGTTTGGACAGAATCTTTCAGTCCCGAGTAAATTAGTTTCGGTGTCTATATCGAGGGTATGCCTTTTTAGGGGTCTTACAAGTTCGATTTATAGCCTTAACTTTGAGATTGGGTTTATGCCTTTAGTAAGGTATTACAAGTTTTACATGCCTTTAAGGTCTTACTGTTTTGGATATTTGGTACAAGTATGGTTCATGCCTTGCTTGAGGTCTTACAGATATTGTTGTTGCCTTATATAGGTCTTACGAGACCGAGGCTTCCCGCATGTGGTCTTATGGCCTCGGGCTTTGATAAGTCGATGGAGATGGCAATTGATGACAATCCCCGAGTCATCAAGGATTTCTCGGCTCAGGAGACATTACTTGTAAATTTGGTATTGCCTCATTAAGGGCTTATTATTTCAGAGTTTCTGACCTAGAGGTCATGTGGCCTTGATTTTTCGACGCCAGTCCCCGAGTGTTCGGGACATTTTTGGCTCTGGAGCTATTTTGTGATCTTGATGCCGCCTCATTGAGGGATTACAAGTTAGGAGCTCCAACCCGAGGGTCGCATTGCTTTGAGTTTGTGATGCTAGTCCCCGAGTGTTCGGGACGTTTTTGACAGAGGAGCCATTTTTGCAAAAAAATGAGTTTCTTTGATTACTTGGTACAAGTATACATGTTTTTGCTGTTACAGGCTCGATTGTTTTATGCGGACACGATTCGTTCAACCGTTTGGCCCGATACATTATTTTCCTATCAAGAGCTCACTTAGTGCATCATGGCTTCTCCGAGTATGTGACCTTCCGGGGGGATGCCCCCCCAGTATTTGAGGTTGATTGCAAAAGAAGCCTTCAATAGTTGTTGGGTATTCCTTAGGTAGCATATAGATGTTGCCTCATTGAAAACCTTGCCGGTAAAACCCTTCTTGGGATAAAAACCCAGTCAAAGGAAAAGAGTGCAACACATGTTTTTGAAACCTAAGGCCTTCGAGTTGGGAAGCGCTTAGACCGTTTTGATCGGGTACATGCATTTAGATCAGTATAAAATGTAACTAAAAAGGGGGAGGGCCATACCTCGACACTTCGGATCTCGATGTGATTCAATCGCTTGTTATGAGGACTCGGTACGGTCCTTTGCTTTGTTTAGTCAGGGCGGCTGAGAGTGTAGCTCATTATCGCTATTTTACTGTTTGCTTATCCTTTGGTTCCTTCGAAGGTGGAGGTGCTGGTGTCGGCACTACATCATGTACTACGAACATCTCCCTTGCCGCATGTTGTTCCCCGTATATGGTTTTTATTCTGTCATTTTTTGGGAACTTCATCATTTGATGAAGAGTTGACGGTACTGCTCTCATGCGGTGTATCTATGGCCTTACGAGCAGGGCATTGTATATCATGTCTCCTTCAATGACATAGAATTTGACATTTTGGGTTGTGCCAGCCACGTTGACTGGGAGGGTGATTTCCCCTTTTGTTGTTTCGCTTGTCATGTTGAATCCGTTGAGGACTTGAGAGGCAGGCACGATTTGGTCAAGCAGTTCGAGCTGCTCTACCACCCTCGATCTGATAATGCTGGCCGAGCTACCTGGATCCACAAGTACGCGTTTAATTTGAAATGTATTTACAAGGAAAGAGATTACCAGTGCGTCATTGTGAGGCTGAGACAAGGTCTCGATGTCCTCTTCGCTGAATGTGAGAGCATCCTCGGGTATGTAACCCCGAGTTCACTTTTCTGTGTTGATGGATATTTTTGTTCTTCTGATCATGGGTTCTTGTGGGGCATTGATGCCTCCAAAGATCATGTGGAGACATGTTGTTGCTCATTTGTTTCGTTCTTCTTGGTCGCTTCTTTTTCCCGGAACTGATTTTTGGCCTAGTCGCTGAGGAATTCTTGGAGGTGACCTTTATTGAGTAGTCGGGCTACTTCTTCCTGGAGCTGGTGGCAATCCTCGGTCCTGTGGCCGTGCGTGTTATGAAATTAACACACCAAGTTATGATTTTTTTGCGAAGGATCTGATTGTACAGGCCTAGGCCATCTGGCGTCTCAGATTTTGCTGATGGCGAATACGATGTCTGAAACATCGACATTGAAGTTGTATTCTAACAGGCGAGATGCCTCCATCGGCCCTGCGTGCCTATCGAACCCTACTCTGCCGACAAGTCCCTGAGGGTTCTGGCCTTGATCAATTCATCGATCATTCCGGGGTATTTTACGCCTTTGGGCGTTTCTTCTATCTTCGGTGTATAGTTGGTACCTTTCTTTGTTTGGCTTTGGCTCCTTCTGCAAGAGCCTGCTTGGGTATACCAAGCCCGAGGAGGCTCCTAGTTGGTCATCCTCGACCCTAATTTTTGATTGATATCGGCTATGAATGCCTGACCAGGTCACAGTGTGGTATTCAACCAAATTCTGTTTCAGCTATTTCGAAGCTACCGAGCTTCATTCATTCAGACTTTGAGTGAATGCCTGCACTACACAGTCGTCAGAGACTGGTGATAGTTCCATTCCTTGTTGCTGCTTTGATGGCATCGGCATGTGCCTTTATGAAAGAATCTGCCAGCATGGAAAATGAGTCTATAGATATATGAGCTAGGTTGTGATACCACATCATGTCCCCTTTCAAGAGTGTTTCCCCGAACTTCTTTAGCAAGACGGACTCGATCCCGTCGTCCTTTAGGTCGTTTCCCTTCACTGCGCAAGTGTAGGCAGTGGCATGCTCGTTGGGGTTCGAGGTTCCATTGTACTTCGGAAGCTCGAGCATTCTGAACTTCTTTGGAATAGGTTTTGGGACCACTTCCTACGGGAACGGCTTTTGTATGAACTTCTTCGAATCTACACCTTTCAGAATTGAGGGTGCGCCCGGAATTTGGTCGACCATGGAGTTGTAGGCCTCGACCTTCTTGTCATTGGATTCTATCTTCTTCTCGCCCGATTTGATCCTCCTCGTGAGGTACTCGAGCATATTTACGATGGCGGGGTAGGCTGCCGACCTATTGTTGCTTGATCTCTCCGGTACCTGCTCGGCTGGGGGAGGAGTCCCCGGTGCTACTATGCTGGGAGTTTTCTGGTGACTTTGCAGCTAAGCAATCGCCAGCTGTTGTGCCTGCAACATTTCAAAAATAACGTGAAGGCTAACCTCTCGTTCTTCCCTAGAGGGGGTTTTCTGAGCTTCTTGTTGGTCTCCTTGGTGCACGCTCCTGTTAGTGTTGGAGATTATATCGACGTGTTGGGCATCACACGAGACCGCGTCCACAGAAATTGGTTCTAGTGCGCTCTCAGGGTTTCGTGGTAGTACACCAACACCTCGAACATCCACACCATTCTCTTCATGGTTCTCAAGATTTTTGTCTACTGAATTGGATATTTTGACCTGAAATCAAAGATCTTGGGCAAGAAAAAGTGTGAAAGATAACTTGTGTTACGTATAAAACCTGTAAGAAAATAATCACTATTATTTTTAGCCCCATTATGGGCGCCAAATTATTTACCGTGAAAATGGTAATAACAATTAAATTTGATTTTGTGGTTCTAAAAATACGTGATCTATTTTTATGCAAGTTGATATGCAATGGGTGCTAAAGTAAGAGACTAGAAAACAAGATTATAGCTAGAAAACGATATAATAGTCAAACCAAACGACTGAAGATCGGGCCTCGAGTCTGCTTATTTAGGGCCTCGGGGTCGAATTTGATGTCCCGCCGAGGGTGATCAAGGGACGACTAATAGTTATAAGAACTAAAATGATGGCTCTTTATGATCAATGATAAGCAATAAATGATGAACAATAAATAGAACACAATGAATGTAAGCAATAAATGGAAGTATTGAGATCAAGAGAATATGTTAGAGAGCAAAGAGAATGTTCTTGCGTATTTAGTATTGGGCAACAAATGACTACAAAATGACAAGGAAACCCTTTATATATGAGGGAAAATCCCAACATAGTACAAATACATTAATTACAAAGATATGGAGACGGTACAGGTAGTTAATGCCTTGATTCGTTTTTGGATGCGTCCACAAGACTTTGTCAGCCCTATTTATGCACCTTGGGAACTCCTCATTTTCTATCTGTAACCATCGGTCTATACTGCCTTGAGTTCGATGTCGATGGCCCTTGAGGTATGAAACTTGACTATAGTCTCGAGCTTTCGAGACGTGCTTACGAGGCATCTTAATGACGGAAAATTGGACCCTTCGACTTTGCCGTATACAATATTGTGTTAAGATATGTGTACTCTTGTTGATTAATTCATATTAACTCTATTGATACATATATATTGCGTGGTCGTATGATATTCATGTTTATTATATTTTTTTTGGTTTGGTGTGCTTGTGTTTTCTAACACTTGTTCGAGAGGTATTCAAAGTGGCAGGTCAAGGATCTTACTAGGTTATAGTTATGTTTAACTCACTCCTTACTTGCATCAGTATGTAGATACTATTACGGGAGATAGAGTTAGTGCCTGACGAGTTCGTTCGAGTGGATACTATTGCTGAGGTTCGCCACTGCATTGTTCGGGAGGCTTTCATTTCAGCTTTATCTAGTTGGTGTTGGCTATTTTTCTCTCTTTGGGGTTTGCATACCCGTCAATTAAACTCATTTTACTATGTTAGATGCTATATGGCCTTGTGTGGGATTTGCGCTAGAGTTTTTATTATTTGAGTGATCGTTAGTTTTCTATCAATTGACTAAGGTATTGGTTGATAATTATTTTGTCTTTAACTATTAATAATACTTTTAGACCTGCATTTTTTTCTCTTTGTGGCTTTGGGTATATAGATGATGTGTTACATTGTGTGGTTATACCTTATGGGTGTATGCAGGAGTTGTGCATCTGGTTGAGGTTGATACAATGTGTTTATGAAGGAATCAGGTCTTTGAAGAATGATTGGATGCTGAAAATCTGGTTCTAGGGCCTATCAGTAAGGGTGAAAGGAATAATATTCATTTAAGATGGTGTTGTCAGGCATATTTTGATTGGGGTGACGTGGGGTAACCCCCGAGTATATGTATGGTGAGTTCATTCAGTGATTTCATGGCTTCGGAATGGATCTTGGCATGTTTGAGGACGGACCTTTGTTTAAAAGGGGGAGAATGTAACGACCCGACTAGTCGTTTTGAGAATTATCATCCTGTTCGGTGGCTTAAGGTCTCGAGTAGCTTCATATTGTGTATTATGACTTTCTTGTATGGTCAGATTCAGTTTTCGTGTGATTCGAGATTGATTTGGATGAGTGATTCTTGTTTTAGAAGCTTAAGTGTTAAGAGTTGATCGGAGTTTGACTTTTGTGTAGACAACACCAGAATGATGTTTTAATGATTCTAATAGATTTTAATGGTTATTTTGGAATTAGGCATATGTCTTGATTTGTATTTGGAGGTCCGTAGGTTGATTTGATAAATTTGGCGACAGTTGGAAAGTTGAAGTTTTGGAAGGTTGAGAGGTTTGACCGGGAGTTGACTTTGTTGATATTGGGTTCGGATTGTGATTTCGGCAGTTGGTATAGCTCTGTTATGTCATTTGGGACTTGCATGAAAAATTTGAGTGAATTCCGAATTGGTTTGATATGTTTCGGCATTAGTTGTAGAAATTGAAAATTCATTAGTTCATTAAGCTTGAATTAAGGTGTGATTCGTAGTTTTGATGTTGTTTTAAGTGAATTGAGGCCTCGCAATATTCCATGCAATGTTTTGGACCTTGTTCGTATGTTTGGACGGGGTCCTATAGGTCTCGGTGCGTTCCAAATGGGCCACCGGCCATTTTTCATGTGTTGGAGTTGTTGCTTTTCTGATATCTGGTATTCTTTGTCGTGATCACACTAAAGCAATCGCGTTAATGTATAGTTACTATGGAAGCAAGCATTTTGTACTTTTCCATTGCGAAGAGGAGACCGCGTTCGCGAAGCTTGGAGGACATTTTTCTTCACATTCGCGTTCCATAACATGCGATCACGTATAAGGGAAGCTGGAATGGGCATCAGGTGTTTGTGATCCGCGATCGCGAGAGAGGTAACGTGTTCACGTCGTGTGCTAGAGGTTGTGAGTTGCGTTCACGACCTGTTTTATGCGTTTGCTAAGAACGTCTGGTCAGCTGTTGAGTTTTGTCTTCGTGATCGCGAAGGTAATTATGCGATCGCGATGTGTAAATATCTAGGCATAATATAAAAGTACTCTATTTCGAGGGTTATGATATTTTTATCACTTTTTGGGTTAGAGAGCTCGATTTTGGGTGATTTTGGAGGTGGTTTTCACCATTTGGATTGGGGTAAGTATTCTTGACTTGCATCTGGATATATTTCATGATTCCATCTTCGTTTTTATCATTTAATTAGTGATTTGAATTGGAGAAATTGGGAATTTTTTTAAAAACTTTCTAAAACATAAAATGGTGATTTGAATGTCGATTTCAGGTCAGAATTGGATGATTTTGATATGGTTAGACTCGTATCGGAATGCGTATTCAAATTTTATGAGTTTTTTCGCATTCCGAGTTGCAAGTCCCGAGTTGACCTTTTGGTTTTCATTAAATATCAAAGCTTTATTATCCAGAATTATTACCAGAGGCTTTTATTTATGACATTAAATTATTTTGGCTAGATTCGAGCATCCGGTGGTTGTTTAACATGAGAAAGTCATTTTAGAGTATTGATTTAGCTTCTTTGAGGTAAGTATATTGCCTAACTTTGTGTAAGAGAGCTACCCCTCAGGATTTGGGTTGATTATATTGTTTGATTATGTGGAAGACGTGTACATAAGGTGATGAGTGTGTACGCGGCTTATGTGTGGCAAAAATTGGCTGGTTTAGACTCTTAGGTTTCTTTAATATATTTATTTAAATTTAATAGCACATGTTACATCTTTTATTTGTCAAGCTTACCACATGCTTTATTTGAAGTTGTTCATACATGTCATATCTTTTACTTGTCAAGTTTACTCTTATATATGCTTTATTTGAAGTTGGTACCTCTTTTATTGTAATGTGACCTCCTTTATTATGAGTCATTCTTAATTGAAATTATTGTTACATGATATCCATCGTTGTCGGGGTATTCTTATGTATTTAGACGTAGTTTCTTAATCATGTAATCTCTTTATTCGTTACCTTATGTCATACATTAGAACTTGAAGATGACATTCCATAAAAATACCTTTATTTTTGAGTTTATTCTTAAGCAATTAATTGGAGTCGAAGTTATTGCAAGCCATTAACCTGTGTTTAATGGAGTGTTATTTATTGTTGAGTTATTTTTTCCCGTTCCATTTTGATGCTATTGAGATTCTTGTATACATTGTGGTTGAGCTGTGGGTTATCTGTGATGGTGATATTGCTATTGTTGTTTTGGAAAGGGTTGTGGTCTATGGGTACTTGTGGTACGAGTTGATATGTCGTGTTGTTATGATGTTAGCACATGTGATTTTGTTGTGTGGTTTGATTGTTTTTGTACAAAGAATAAGGGTGGCATCTCACTGTCATTGATTGTGCGGAGTAATACGGGTGGATATTGTGTTAATGTTTGAGCGAAGTGATATGGGTGGCTATTATACGGAGCGATACATGTTGCTATTATGTTATTGTCTGGGTAGAGTGATAAGAGTGGCTATTATGATATTGTCAATACGGAGAGATAAGGATGGCTATGTCAAGGATGATATGTGATGACCCGAGGGAATAATGTTGATAATATTCGTATTATGGTGTGAATTTCCTTGTGTATGTCATGCACCTTACATGACTTACTATGTTGCTTCCAATGAGCTACTTGATGTCTTTGATATTACTTGTTGAATTGGATTTTGTTAGTACACTAGCACAAGAATACATTGTAGCATGCCACTTATACTAGTTCAAAAGTATGAAACTTCACATTCACTGATCTTGCACATGTATTCTTGTATTATATGCTTTGATTATGATGTTGAGCCCGTGACAACACTGGGCAGATTGTGATATTGAGCATGTGATCATGCCAGACAGATTGTGATATTGAGTATGTGACCATGCCGAATGGATTGTGATATTGATCCGTTGACCACACCGGACAGATAGTAATAATGAGCATGTGACCACGCTGAGCAGATTGTGATATTGAGTCTCTGACCATGCCAGACGGAAAAAGATATTGGCACGTGAGTTGTCCGTGCGGTCGTGATTGATAATATGGGCACAGGTTCCGTGAGCATATGATTTGGGACTCGTGACTTGTGATTATAAGATGAGGTATTTCGGAGTAATGTTGTTATGAGACTTGTGTTAGAACAGATTGATTAGTTGGTTGTCATTTTTCCCCTTATTTGGTTTCACTAGTTCTTAAAAGGTGTTTTAATTACCTTACTTTTTATATCACATGTTTATTCCTTGTTGTCATTTATTGATTCTTGCTTCCATTATTAGCTTTATACTTATATACTACACAGGCTATTATGACTAGTAGATGTGTTGACTTGTACCTTGTCACTATTCCACCAAGGTTAGTCTTGATACTTACTTGGTATCGACTGCGGTGCGCTCATACTACACTTCTGTATATTTTTGTGAAGATCCAGGTATTGGAGATATCAGACTCAGGTAGAGTTAGTTTCTTGATCGCGAGGATTCAAGGTAGAACTGCTTGGTCGTCACAGTCCCTTGGAGTCCTTTTCCGTTTGATTGTACTGTTAACTCATTGTCCGAATTTTATTATATTTTATTTTGAGATATTTCTATGTATTCGGCTAGATTTCGTGACTCTGTATTAACTAATCTTGGGAGGTTGTAGTGATTATTGCCACGTAAGCTTGTTTCACTTTATTTTGATATTTATATTAAACTCTATTTTAAAAATATCATTGTTAAACTGGCTTAATTGTTGTATGTGATCGGCTTATCTAGTCTTAGAGATTAGGTGCTATCATGATGCCTATGGTGGAATTTTGGGTCGTGACACTTGGAGGCAACTGAGAGAGCCTTCTATGATGAGGGAGATGACGAAGAATGACCAGGGAGTTTCCTTACTATCCTTCTTGATTTTAATTTCTTTTAAATTCATTAAGGACATTGTATGCTTTAAGAGTGGAAAAAGAGATTTTCGTTGGTATGCAAATAGCATACTAATATATTTTAGCTTCTTATTTTTATTTTAAGTAGTCTAGCTTTAGATTAGCTTTTTGTTATCTATTTTGGCATTGATTGATTAGATAAAAAACAACATGAAAAAAATTGTAGTGTAGTGCTTTTAGTTTAATTTAGAAGTAGTCTAGTTAAAAAAAATCAAAAATATAGAAAATTCAAAAGAAATAGAATTTTTTTTACTTTTCCCGATGATGGATCACCTAGATTTCTTGAGGGATAAATGTCTAATCAAAAACATAAAAAAATTGAAAAACTAAAAAATCAAAAAATATTTCTTTTAATTTTCTTACATAGTAATAATCCCCCGTTGTTTTTCTTTGTGCCTGGGTTCTTTTTCATGGGAAGTAGTTTCAACTGGGCTTAGGTAAGGACTTAGGTAATAAAAGGATGAAGAAAGATGAGATTTCTTGGCGCTTTGACTTGTTTGATAGTAGCATATTTAGGCATTGGCATATGTAGTATCTATCCTACATATTAAAATTATTCATGATGCCTTTATGAATTGGATAGCATGTCTGGTGACGTCTATGTCTCGTTTTCTTGGCTTATATTTTCTTTGTTCTTAATGTTTAATATCTTATTACTCTGTGAATACTTGCATTAGTTTGAGAGTTGAAATGAGACTTTCCATAGTAAGTCATGTGCTATATGTAGTGAGATTTTTGTACAGTCCATGTTATTGTAATTGAATCTAGAACTTGCTCAGCATATGAGTTGAAGCAAAACTTTAGGTGATGTTCGGGTTGAAAAATGATTTTAGGCTTTTTTTGATCTTTTTTTAACTTTATTGCTTACCAAAACTAAAACTATTCCTAGTTAACCCTTTTGATCCTAGAGACTTTTATTTGGAACCCGCGTTACAAGCCTATACTCTTTTGTTTTTAATTCACATTATTTTTATATTTTTACCTCTTAAAGCACTTTAATTGTAAAATGAGCGCTAGAACAAGTAAGGAGAGAACTTGAGTAGCTTTTGAGTGGAACCAATGAAAGAAAGAAAGGTACACTTGTATTGTTAGAAATGCACCACTAGCGGGAAGTGTAGAAGAAAGAAAAGGCTGTTGATAAATAAATTGACTCATTGCTTGTGGGTATGAATTAAAGAAGTGCTTAAAGAGAGAAGAACGCTTTTGAGAGATGATCTTGGTTTTGAGATTAAAATTGGTTGAAGAAATATGCGCTTAAAATTAATTTTGTGATATGCTAAAGTACTTAGGAGTGTTAGTCATAATTCATAAATATATCCTACTCGGCCCTTAGCCTATATTACAACCATGAAAAAGTCCTAATTGATTTTAGATCAAACGAGCCTACATTAGTAGACGTTTATATAATTGGCAAGCCTATGATACCTTTCGCATACATGTGATTTCTTTGTGAGAGTGAGAGAATATTTTGATATATATGAGTTCTTAAATTCCATTTGAGCATGAGATTTGAATGTGTTGATGGTACTTACTCTCCTTGATTTTATTGTGAGGGCACATTATTTCACGAGGGATAGGTAACGTTATTAAACTTCCATATAATATTGGGTGCTCAAGACATGAGTGCATTATGACATTAAATCGGTGTTGGAGTCTAGGATTGTTATGAACATATTGTCTTTATTTGAATATATTTGACATAATTAAAAGGAAAGCGTGCTTCGAATGCATATACCAAGGTTTAATTGTTGCTATCAACCAAAGTGTAACGACCCGGCTGGTCGTTTTAAGAGTTATAGCTCAATTCCCCTATTTCATGCTTCTTTTGTGTTCTACAGCTATATTGTGACTCATCAGGTTGGTTGGTTCGGGTCCAGAGTGATTATGGAATGAATGAGACACTTAGTCTCTTAATTGAAAGCTTATGATGGAAAATTCAACTCCATGTCGACTTAAATGTCAACGACCTCGGATTTGAATTCTGAAGGTTATGTTAGCTCCGTTAAGTTATTTTTGACTTAAGAGCGCGTCCGGAATGTGATTTGAAGGTCCGTAGTAGAATTAGGCTTGAATTGGTAAAAGATGGAATTTTGGATAATTTGACTGGTAGTGAAAATTTTGATATTTCCGGGAATTCGAGTAGGTCTGTGGTGTCATTTATGATGTGTGTGCAAAATTTGAGGTCAATCAGATATGGTTTGATAGGTTTCAGCGTCGTTTGTGGAATTTGAAAGTTTAGAAGTTCATTAGGCTTGAATCTGAGTGTAATCCTTGGTGATGGTAAGTCTTCTATGAAGGATGTGTATAGGTCAAACTTCAAAAATGCTATTGTAAAGGATGGTGCAAACCAGAAGGGGGAACGAGTTAACAAGAAAGCCTTGCTTCCTGTTTATCAGTTATTGTTCGAGCTGGTGAACGAGGTTCTTCTACCCCGTGTTGAGAGCACGTCCATTACTTTAAAATCTGACTTGTATCTGATGGAGTTACTGGATAAATTTACAGCTGTAAACTTGCCTGCCATCATGATTAAGCATATGCAAAAGATGGTGACTTTCAAGGATGGAAACCATGGTCTTCTATATGGGTTTCTTCTTACGCACATTTTTGACTTCTTCAAAGTGCCATTGGGACAGTGCAAAGCAGGGACCAAAAAGCAGACCTTCTCTCAAAAAACTTTGGAAGAATGTCAGTGTATCAAAAATAATGGAGGGGTAGGCAGTACTTCGACAATGTCTCAGCTCATCAATACTCAAAACAGTACAACTGAGGAGATTTGAATGTTGAAGGCGTGGAATGCTATCCTGGGATGTCAGTAGGCCCAAGGGGCCTCAGGGTCAAATGAGGAGATAGCTTGTTTGACCAAAGAAAATACTGATCTCAGGGCAGAAGTGGAGAACCTGAAGGAGAAATTGCTCACCGAGCAAACGTCGGCAAATGCCCGAATAGATCTTGTGTATTTTTAATGATTCCAAAAGGGGGAAGTATAATTGAAACATGGATCTGGTTAAGGGGGAAGCATAGAGTCAGGGGAACTTGTGAAGTTTATGTTGCTTCATCTGGTTAATTTTGCTCTAAACATGGGTTATCATTTTCTAAGTTTGTCATCATCAAAAAGGGGAAAATTGATGGGTTTACAATATCTTAGCTTTATGTTTTGATGATCTAACAAACTTACTGTCAAAGAACCAGATAAGGAACCTGACACACTTGGTACACATTGCAAATCACCGGTCTCCAGCTAATGTAAATTGCTACAACTACAGAAGATAGAGAACCAACAAAAGGACCTGATACCCTTGTATTTCCTGACAGCAGTACGAAGTCAAATGTATACAGCTGGAAAGTGACTGCCTGCATTGTACACAGAAACAGTGCAGCACAGTTCTGCAGTCACTTGTCCTTTGACCAACCAAGTGATTACATCATTCAAGTAATGTCATCTAAGTTGTATTAACAAGAGTATTACAACAAAACATCACTTGAATACTTGAGAATTTACTTCAAACATTCAAGCCATATGACATTCGAGCATTCAATTCTCAAGTGCATCAAGAACAAAGTTTAACACTACTATGGACCAGTTCCTAAATCAAGTATCTTGATGTCCTTAGTTGAGTTGTAACTTTGTAATTGTTATTCATTGTAATTCCTAATTTGCTTAGCTAGAAGCGTTGCTTAGGAATCCCCTTGTAAAACCATAAACCCTTAGTGTTTGTGTCGTGACTAGAGTTAGTCATGAGTTGAAGTCTTTGTAATAGGTGTATTGCAAAGTGGCTTGTAATAGGTGTATTATAAGTTAGTGAGAGATTAAGAGTTTAATTCCTAGATTGCATAGGTTGTAATCTAAAAGTTGCTCACAGTGAAGTTGAAATTCTACCAGTATTGGTCGTAGTTTTTTATCCCCTTAAGCAGGGATTTTTCCACGAAAAACTCCATGTCTTATTTACTTACTGTTTCATTAGCGTTCTCAGTGGAAACTCATAAAAGACCGGATCTCTCTATAGTTTGGTGGACTCGTATAAACTATCAGATTTTATGTAATATTGAATTGAGTAAGTTCTTGAATCCGAGCATCGGAGAATAGATTCCGCGATTAGGATAGACAAATTATAGTTGTCTTACTTGGTATTTTTTGCAGGAAATATACATGCATTCTTGTTAAATCTGATTCTATGGATGTATAGTATTAGGTTGGTTGAATATATAAGCAAAGCGTTGAAAGAAATTCACGAGCATAATAAACCATGTTAATCAAAAATTAGACAAATCAAGTAATTGAATCGACCGAAAGAACGGCATAAGAGAGACATTAATCCCAAAATACCGAAATATTTTTCATCTAATTGAATTTCTCATAAGTGTTTGTCTAGTTTTGCATCATTGATTTCTTGCTTGTTTCTCAATCTCATAGTAGTTTTTAGTAGTAAGAATCACAATTACCTTCTTCATAACCACTTGAACAGTTAACTTATAAGTAGTTTAGATTGAACTATAGTTAATCATAAATCCTCTTCGGACTATACTTTATCATAACTGTATCATTTTTTGACTGCATATACTTGCGTGTGTATTTGACCTAACAAATAACCAGTTCTCCATGCTTAGCTGAATCTAAAGCGAGATTTAAAATATCTGATAAAGGGGTCTATAAAATAAAAGACTAACTGCGATAAAAAAAAATTATCTACTGCTTCTTCTTTTATATGTGGCGTACATTTTATCATCATTTGGATGACCAACTGACTTGAGAAGGTGTGTTGTGTGAATTAACAATAATTTTGTAAGAAAAAAAAAATAGTTAAGGATTTTACTTGATTTATTGTGCCATCCCTGTTGGTAGCTGATTTATAGTTAAGGAGTTTGATCTCTGTAGGAGTAAAATTCTACATTTGTGCTATCATTCATGTTGGTAGCTAATTCGTACATGTTCTTTTTAATTTCTTATTTAGAAAAAATTATTTTATACAGTTCTTAAGTTTTTATTCAAGGTTAGAGTTTATTGTAGAATTTAATCACATGTATAGACCCATTGCAACGGAAATTAGTCAAGGAATGCACCTTCAGCCATAATTTTTCAAGTGTTGTAGAACCGCCTTGTAAAACTTTGACGGAAAACCTAGGGAGCCTTCTAGCTTGCGCATATCGTAGGATGCCAGACTGATAAAGTCACAGGCATATTTATAGGTAGGCTAGGGACTCTTAGACAAATACTTGAATGAGGAACAAGGTGCCTACATTCTGGAATTTTTCTTGCCAGAAAGTCAAGATTACATACCTCAAGAAAAGGCTAAGAAGAGCAGAATTCTACATTATTTTCTTGGGGCAGTTAGATTTGTTCCACCACCCTTGGAGCATAACCGAAAACTTGGGTTCAATTTATAAGCTCGAGGTGGAGACAAAAAGTGATTCGCACCGTGGCGCGACATTAAATCAATTGATCCTTGGGAGGCAACCAATCTTTACTGCTTTTTCTTAAAATTCTTTTTTAATTTTTTTTGTAGTGTCGCTTTTTATCTTCTAGGAGCATGGGAAGCAATGCCATTGGAAGAAAGCAAAGCAAGTGAGATGGTGAGAACTAAGTGTGGGGTCCCCGCACAAAGAATCAAGTCCGGAAGAAGTATAAGTACCCCATGAGCTACTAATGTGTATGCGGCGAAATCAGAAGACTTAATTTCTCGCTATCAAGCCACTTCGGAAGAATACTTCGAGATCCCGATGACGTGGAGTTGCGATCGAGTCCCCTCCCTCGGGGCTCGTCGAGGCCCCACTCAAAGAAGACGAAGGTCGAGGCTAGAGTATAAGGGAAGTTCCCAAGGCACACGGCTAAGTCTGACAAAGCCGGCCTATCCAGAGTCTATGTCGAAGCATCACATCTAGCCGTCCCATCTCCATACTTTACAATTAATGCATGATGTACTATAACCGGATTCCCCTCCTATATAAAAGGAACCCACGCTACTTTGTAAGGGGTTGATGTTGCTTAAACTATTCTCCACCAGATCAATAATATATCTCTCTCTTTTCTCTCTAACTTGCTCGTTCTTACTAGCTCGAGGTTACTCTTAGCGTTTATTGCTTTCTTACTTGTTCTTCATTCATTGCTTGGTATTGGCCATGAAGAGCCTTGTTTGATCATACCTTAACTATTATCCCATTCCCGACGACCCCCGATAACTCGAGCTCGAGCCAGATATTAACCTCGAGGTCCTTCATCGACCAGTCCGAGGCTCGGGCGGCAAGCCCCTGGGTTTGATTACTGCCTCATTTTAGCTTGTATCTTTTCATTAAACTTCATATTCTTAGCAACAACTGCTCTAACAACTAGCATAAAAATAGAGCACGTATTTTTAGAAGCTCATTTACAAATTTAATTGTTGTTACCATTTTCACGGTAAACAGTATGGCGCCCACCGTGGGGCTAAAAATAATAGTGATTATTTTCTTGCTGGTTTCATTGCACAAATGCAAGTTATCTTTCACACTTTTTCTTGTCCAAGATCTCTTGATTTCAGGTCGAAATGTTTGGCTCGGCAAACGGGGTTAAGAACGACTACCTCAAAAATCACGGAGAAAACGGTGTGGTTATTCTAGTCGTTGGCGCACCACCGCAGATCCCCGATAATGCACTTACACCAATTCCAGCGGTTGCGGTTTCGCAAGACGCGCAACGGGTAGATGAAACCTCGCGCACCAACGGAAGCGTACAACATGGCGACCAACAGGAAGCCCAAAAGACCCCAGCCCGAGAAGAACAGGAAGTGAGTCTTCATGTTATTTTTGATATGTTGCAGGCACAACAGTTGGCCATCACTCAATTACAAAGCCATCCGAAGACTCCCAGCATAGTAGCGCCGGAAACAGCTCCCCCCGCCAAGCAAGTACCCGAGAGATCAAGCAATAACGGATCGATAGTCGACCTTGCCATATCGAAGAAGCTTGGGGATCTCTCCAAAAGGATCGAATCAGGTTCGTGGAACTTCGTGCAACGGTCATTCCCCGATGAAGCTACCTCGGAACCCATTTCAAAGAAATCCAGAACGCCAGAACTCCCTAAGTACAACGGGACCTCAGATTCCCAACGAACACATTACCACCTATACGTGTGCGAGAAAAGGCAACGACCCAAAAGATGATGAGATCGAGCCCGTCTTATTGAAGAGCTTCGGGGAAACACTCTTAAAAGGAACCATGATGTGGCATCATAATCTAGCGCCCGACCCCATAAACTCGCTTACCATACCGGCAGATCCCTCCATAAAGACACACGCTGATGCCATCGAAACAACGACGAAAGAGCCCGACACATCCAGGGAGAATGAAATGCTTCAGAAATTCGCACCTCATTCCCTGATGGAACGAACGAGATTACCCCCCAGTCTCGGATGACTGGGCAATACAGGACTTCACTCAATGCTTAAACAAACCAAGCCTGACGATTTCAGGGCAGTTCAAACAAAACTTGATCAGGTACCCAGCCAAGACCTGGTCAGATGCCCGTACCTGGTATCAGTCGCAAGCCAGGGTCGTGGATGACCATCCAGGAGCCTCCTCGGGCTCAGCTTACCCAAACAGGCTCCTGGCAAAGAAACTAATGCCAAACAGAGGGAGGTATCGCCCGTGCGCCGCAGACAGGAGGAACGCCCCGAGGTGCAATCTACCTCGCAATGATCGGAGAATAGCCCAAGGACAATATCCTCGAGGGATCGTTAACAAAGCCATATTCGACGAGGATGAATGGCCGGCAAGGGCGCCTCGCCCATCAGAGTACAATTTCCACATCGTTATACCAAACATCATATTTGTCGTAGGCGAAACTAGGGACGTCAAATGGCTCAGACCAATTCGGTCGAATTCTACTCAAAGGAATTACAGCCTGGCGCGGGAACTAAATAGCAAGTGCGGCCGCAGGGCTGAATATAACCACCAACTCCGAAGGAAACACGCCAAGCCGCGACAAAAATTACCATCGAGAACTGATGAGCAACCGAATTCAAGTTCAGTCCCCAGTATGGAAGGCGACGACGAGGAACGAAGCAAACAGGCCGCAGTGCATTACCACGATAAAGGAGGAGTGACGACCCTTTCAAAAACTTATAAAAGGGAGAGCAAAATTTCTCGTCACCGGAGAAAGGCAGATCTGGGGATATACCCCCAAGGACGCCCTTACATTCAATAAAAAGGGTATCGAGACCTCGTCTCTACCTCACAATGATGCACTGGTAACCATCTTCCTCACTCGATCCATTTTAAATAAAACATGTGCACATGAGTGTAGGTGGCTCGATTAGCGCTATCGCGCCAAGGATGATGGGGCGGCTTGGACCGTTAGGTCAAAACACAACCACCTCTCAAATCTTTGACAGATTCCAAACGACGATAGCTATGACAAGGAGAAAGACCATTTTCTCAGTACAGCATGACTAGCCCAGACCGAAACACCGAGTTCCATATCATCAAAGGAGGCGCAAGGCACAGATGCCTTATCAAGACTTCCATGGGCGCATCGACCGAAGACAAGGCTTCCCCCACTTCGCCAAAAGAATGAAACTCTACGCAAGAGATAGAATTAAAACCGTCGGCAGGAAGCAATACGTGACAAGGGGAAATTCCGCATCACATGACGCATCACTGGCACCAATATCTCCACTCTCGAAAGAGTCAAATAGTAAGCGAACCACATCATCGGCAAAGCCTAGTTAAACACAGCAGAGGGCTGTACTAGAGTCCACACCCCGAAACGGCAGGAACATACTAAACCTTGGAATATCGCCTACACATCCCGCAGTAAAGAAAACCTACCTCCCTCCTTCGTTATTTTTCACTAACCTATATGCAGACACACGGCCAGGGCGTTCGGATGTTCTAACTCTTACCCATAGACCCCAAGGCCTTAACAGAAACCACTGCACTCTTTTTCCTTGGTCAGACTTCCGCCCCAAAGAGGGTCTCGCCAGCAAGGTTCGTAGCGAAGCAACGTGCCCCCTAAGGAGGATCCGACAAGATCACAGGCCTTCTTCTGCAATCAGAAAATGAAGGACACACCCCCCCTCCTTTGAAGGCGTCATCCACTCGGAAGGGCCGGGGAATGGCAGACTGAGTTTCAATAGGGAATCATGTACCGGAGCAAACGGTCCAAGGAGCCGCGCCTGCGCGGGCCAAGATCACAAATTTGAAATGATATGTATTTACACCATGCAATAAAAGAATATCTTTCAGCATCTCACACTCCAAAAAGGGAAATTTTGGCATACTCTTGGCAGGGATCCCTCCACCAAATGCATCCCGAAATACTCGGAGACTTAGCGTCAACAATTTGGCACCCGCATGACCCCAGGGTAGGGACTCCGGGCTCATAAAGCCCCAACAAGGTAACCTCAAGCTCACGAATAATGGCCTTCGAGCTTAAGCAAACTCGATAACTTGGAGACTATCGCCAATCACCGTACACTGAAAACCCAAGGCCGTAAGACCTCAAGCAGGCAGACTCGGTATAACCTGATCTATTCTACATAGCAACAAAAACAATAAGACCTCAACAGCCATTACTTTAAATATAATTCAAAAAGAACCGGTTAAAACAGGCTTCCCTCAAAAGGAAAACGAGCTTCGACCATTTCATCTCCAAATCACAAGGCTTCGAGCTACTTAGCCTACGAGCTAAAAAACTTCCGAGGTGCTCGAACATTGCTGCTAACGACTTGAAATCGAGGTTCTTCCCGAACCGACGACGAGTTAGGCAAAATCATTTTAAAAAGACCTTAACGAGAGGAAAATAAAGCCTACAAAATGCCCACGGGCAAAAGCATAATAGCCATTGTCGCCAGCCAAACGAGCCTCCGGGCCGCACACTAAAAGGTCTCAATGACCAAATAGCATAAGAGCCACTATCGCCAGCTTGAAAATTTAAAACTTGAGGATTAAAATGAGCTCGAGTCATAACCTGATTCGGAGACCGGATCCAGAATAGTTAACTACACATGCCTAAGGGCACAAGGTAAGTGCCATTGTCGCCGGCCAAACAAGCCTCCAGGCCACACACTTAAAAGGTCACTTCAACCCGAAGCGCAAGAGCCATTGTCATCCGTCCATACAGGCACAAAAAAACTTGAGGGTCAATTAAAGCTCGAGTCGCAACGCGACTCGGAGACTGAACCCAAAATAGTTGAAACACAAATACCCAAGGGCAAGGAATAAGAACAATCATCATCCGCCTATGCAGGCACGGGAGATTGGAGGTCAGGTAAGCTCAAGTTAAAGCCTGACTCGGAGACTAGGCCTAAACAGTTGGGCACAACACAAAGGCCCTAATGCCTACTCACATCAAAAATCGCACTTAAGAGCCTCTAGGCCTATCTAGTAAGCTACAGATCCACAAAGCTCCCGCAAGACACCTAAACAAGCCCATCTGGTTGAAACCAATGCAGAAAGAGATACAAAAGAGATAAAGCTTCAAGTTTTCGCTTATTTACATACGCAAAACGCGCGCTCCATCTACAAACATGCTCTGCAACTATCAAATACAAAATGGAAAAACGGCGAAATCTACGCTCCACTCTAGAAGGCTACAGTCCACCAGCCCCAGATTCGCTCCCCATGACATCAGTGAGAAGCGACTGAGCATCGCGCTCGTCCGCCCTGTCACGCCCCCTTTTTCCTCCGTAGAAATCAGGTTCATGACATTTTGGTTGGAATAACTCTTTCCTTTGGAAAAGGGGTTACATTTTGGAGAGTCGCCACCTAAGGATCTTAAGGTACGTTAGGGCACCTATAGGGTTCATTCATAAATACGTTTGGTAACTAAAGATAGGGTAAGGGTTTGAAATTATCCTAAGGGGAAGGTGTTAGGCACCCTAGAGGATCCACTAGTGTGGTTCCCGGCCAGACAAAGTTTTTGAATTTGTGCAATTAGCAAATAAACAAGGATGGCTCAAATAGTAAGGGATTTAAGTTTAAATACACGAGTATTCGAACACAATTAGTGAAAGGCGAAATTTTGAAAAGAATTAATATCTAAGCAGGCTTATGAATGTAAAGAGGGGGGGTCTTAAGTTTGTTTATAATATGGATCACATCAATGCAATACCCGGTATGACACTCCTCAAAGAGGGGCTGCACGTGGTATTAATGCACTAGTCATCATATCCATATCTACCCTTTCCCGCCCCGTGAAGGTAACTAAAGCGAGGGTTGGTCTCTACCCCTATTGCATGATGTTGCTCGTCCCTTCCTATCAGTCCAGGAGGAATTTAGGACTCCTATCATGTAAGAAAGTGGTTCTAGGCAGACCCTTAGGTTTAAAGGCAAAATACTAAGGCGACATACAATGACAAGTAGGACTTCAATTAAGGGGAGCGGGGAAGACAAACAAAAGGCTCAAATATACCTCCACAGGTAATGTACATAGACAGCATGACTCATACACAATTAAAGTCTGAATTTAAATCATATGCATGGTATCTAAGTGATAATAGCAGAACCATATTTATTATATGACTAAGAAAAGACGTCTGAATCAGCCTTGCCTACTGATTTTAACTGTTTACAATTAAATACTAATCACAGAGATGGTTCTGGTTTTATTTAAAGTTATTACCTAAGGCTTGCCTAGGCGTAAAATACTATGGAGCAGTTATTCAGAATTATTAAAACAGTGTGAAAATTATTTTGCCCTAAGAGCAAGCTATTCTAGTTGATACGAATGCAGAGATTGTTACTAGTTATACTCAGAAACATCACAAGGTGGGATTATTCTTATTACCTTTTCATGAATCAGTAGTTAACTAGGCATCTTAAACAAAATGCAAACAGGATCCTAGAACATGATATCTAATATGCACATATAGATGGCAGGATTGTTAAAAAATAGAATCCCTAAGGTAATGATTTCTAAATATACACAAGAGTTGCAGAATTATTGAAGTATGACTTCTGAAAGTACAAGAATAACAACCTTTTGTGCCAATGTTGTTATCGTCCTAGGAGCAGGATTATCTAAGTGATAGACATAAAACATGGATTAGTGATGGATGAGATGCTGAAGCAGGAAACATAGGACCTAAGAGCATGATTTCTAATGCATGTATGAACCCTAAACATGATTTCTATTGCGCAATTAGGAATATAAACCTAACAACATGTTTTCTACCCCATAACAACTATAGCATGCATATTTACCCCATCCCTTTTCACTAGCCAACCCCAATACTTGTTTACAACAGGTTATTACAGACCAACATTAAAATAAATTACATAAGTAGCCATGAAAAATAAGAAGTTACACTATAGGAAGCCTGATTAGGACTTCCTCTCTGAGTTATGTAATCAATTACTTCAAATGCAAAGATTGTTTCATAGCTTTCCCTCATATCTAGGTATGTAAGAGTTCCCTAAGGACCTCAAGGGATCTCGGGCAGTACTCACAAAAGGCCATCTTTCATGTGTCCAAGTTCAGAGGGAGCTCAAGGGTCCTAAGGCAAGGCTCACATAAAAAGGGCAGGACCTAGTAGTCTAGGAGTATAGTGAAAGGTGCAGGACACATGATTGAAAGGAGTTTGTTTAAAAACTGGACTGACATGTCCATTTTGAAAGCAATCAATAACAGAAATGGTTGAAAGTAGTTATATTAGTAAGACAGAGTTCAAACACTTCAAGGTCAGACCACATACAGCAAGTGAATGAATTCAGTAATCACACATAGGGTAAAAGAGGATTTGGGGATACATATATATTGACTACAGACACCTGACCTCAGCATGAGTATTAGTACTGGTAGGGACATGCTCATAAATAGTTGGACACTAGCATATCACAAATTATTCATGAAACACATAGAGGTGGGATAGGGAATTTGGGATTCACAAAATGGTAAGAGCACAGTAGGTAAAAGAATACAATCGTCCAGGCATGCTTGAATCACATGAATTTAAAGGGGGGGGGGGATGATATCAACATGCTTAGATACAATCTTCACAATAGAAACCCAACTAAAAAACAGGCCAAAAATAAAAGGAACTGAAGCAGGAATAGAAACATATTGTTGTTGAAGCTTTAAATAAAATTAGGACATACCAGTGAAGACAGAGGTAAACAAATGAAAGAACCAAGGCTTAAAGATAATTAGCCTTGTCTTGAAGCCGTCCAATAGTAGTAGAATAACACAGAATTTTTCTTTAAGTAAGAGAGGGTTTTTGAAAGCCAAGTCTTGTCTTTTTGTTAATGAAAGACTTGGGGTATTTATATCTTTGAAAATAGGTAGAAAATAAGGTAACAAGTAAAGGTTTAGCACAATTATGGAAGTAATCACAATTAGAATCCAATTAATACAAGTACTCCCCTTTAATCAAGGAATTACAGCTTAAACGGATACCAATAGGGATAACTAAGAAAGAAAATCGGTTTGAGAAAGATTGGTTTTTACCATATAAGGGGTAGTAAAAGTATAGAGCATATGATTGAGTCTAAGTACAGAATACACTAATTTGAGGAAAGAATTCAGCAATAATGAATCATAGGGAATGAAATCAATCAATTTAAACAAATGAGTAAAATTTTAGGGGTTTATAAGAAAACCTTGCAATCAAACTGTAAATTAAGGAAATCAGGATCAATCAAGAGGGAGTCATGGTTCTGCACTTTGACATATAAATAGAAAAGAATGAACAGGCGTATTAGACATGCAAGATCAGCCATATCGACAAAAAGAAGCAAGAGATGAACACAATCATACAGAAGTGATACGAGTAGGCTAAGGACTCAGTAGCAAAAGGAACCCACTCTAAGCATGGTAATCAACAGAAACTTAACCAAGTCAAGTAGTCATGGATAACACATAGAACCAGAGTGAATAAACCAATCTAGCACATAGCAACAAGTGAAGAAGATCAGGCCAACACACAAAAACAAGTAAAGAAAGCCTTTAAAACTAACAATAACAAGTGAAGAAAATCTTTAAGAAATTAGGATTTTAACAGAGTTGAGTTAAAAAGCGGTAAGAACTTAGAATTGGTAAAGATAAATAAAAAAAAAGGTCTAACCATAAAGAAATCAATCAAAACAGGTATACATACAAATCAAATAAACAAAGATAGTTCCAGAACCCCGGATAAAACCAAAAATAATTAGGGTTTTCAATGTGATGAATCAGGTAGAAGAAAAACATAAATAAACTATTTAAACATAGTAAAAATCATATGATATTACTGAGAATCAGAGGAGAAGTTATTTAAAAAAGGGAGTTAAGAAACCCTAATCTTGAAGACGAAAAGTCACTTTGAAAAAATCGGGAAAACCCTTTGAGGAAAACACCAAAGCTCATAATATACACAGATCTAAGACATATCTAAATGACAATTGGAAAGTCTTTAAAGTTAGGGTTTCGGAGAACCCATAGAAGGTAAGAAAACCTTGAAACGTTACCGATTTTTAGCAAGAAAAGTCATAAATCTTACTCGAACGGCCATGGATGGCCGGAAATAGCATTAGAAACCATGGGAGGTGAGTGAACTGCCTCTAGTTCAATTGAAGGCCTCAAAACGATGACACATGTTCAAGAGGGAGCCATAAGGCTGGTAGGTGGCGAGGCTACCATGGATTCAGGCAGGGAGATGGCCGGAGAAGGTGGATAAGGTTCATCGGAGAGAAGGGGAGAGGAGAAGGTTCTAGAGAGAACCAAAGGAAGAGAGAGGGAGATGAGTATCAGTTGAGTGAATGAAGAATGAGAGGGTTTGGGTAGTCGTTTGGGTTTAATTTAGGAAAGGGGAATGGGGACCGTTGATCTGAATGATCAACGGTCAAGATTGAATGGGGTAGGTGGGTCGGGTATGGCTTGGGTTTGGGATTTGGTCCCGTGGGTTTTTTAATTGGGTTGGGGTCCATTTGATTTAGGCTAGATTTGAAAGCCAATTTTGGCTATAAGTTAAATAGTCATTTTTGCCCCATTTAATTTATAGAAAATAGTAGATAATTTCTAAAAATAATTTAAAATTCTAATATGATTTTCAATACATAATTAGATATTAAAAAATACAAGATCCAATTTTATGCATATAAAACCTAATTAAACTTTAAAAGGGCTAATATTGCAATTATGTACAATTTAGCTTTAAAAATACTAAATGCAATTATAAAAATACGTAAAAATTATATTAGCCATATTTTGGCATAAATATATAAATCCAATAGATGAATTATCAAAATAATAACTTTGGAAATAATTATTGGGGATTTTATGGATAAAAAGAGAAAATAAATCAATTTAAACCTTTAAAATTATAGAAACAAATGATAAAAACCTTGGGCATGCTTATATATGCATATATATGCTATTTTTAAGGTATATTTTATATTGAAAATATATAGGGAAAACATTGGGTATCAACAGCTGCTCCTCTTTACCCGGGAAGGATGAAAGAGTTGTCGGGTAAAGATATGATGGCCAATTTTAACCGAGCGAAACGGTTTGAAGAGGTTTAGGCTGCACCCTAGCTTCTGAGCTGCCTACATATCCCTGGTTTCACAGGAATCAGGCCGTATGCAGTTCAGGATTCGCCTGCAGAGTATGCCGATGAAAATATTTCAAGAACGGATGCAATACCTAGGGCCAGGTAAGTGGACGATTTACGAGAATGGTTAGGTTTGATATGTCTACGGGAAATGGAGCGGGATCACTCCTGCCGGGATGACCGTTGCTCGCTGTCTTGCCTACAAATAAGCAACACAAGCATATATTGTGTGTAAATTTAAACATGATACAAATTCCCATCGGACTATGAATGTTGTCTTTGGATGGTTAGGAATGGCATCAGACCATGATGTCCTGGGCCATGAAGCATATGATAAAGGATTCGCAGGCCATGAAATGATGTTCTCGGGCTATGAGGATGGCACCTCCGAACCATGATGCCTTTGAATAATGATATGCAAAAGATTGAAAGAGATACTCAGGCCATAACATAGTGTTCTCGGGCTATGAAGATGGTGCCTCCGAATGATGACGCCTTTGGATGAGTTGGTGATATTTAAGCCCATGAAAGATGCAGTAGTATGATGCAGACATGACAGAGCTTAGTCTTGCGAATTGAAGGGTAGAGCTTTGCCTGTAAAAGAAGTGAGATAGATAATGCTTGGGATAGCGCTTAGTTTTGAAGAAAAATGGGAGGCAGAGCTTAACCTCGGAAGGCAGAATGATAGCCTTATGCAAAGATGCGAATGTAGATAGAGGTAGAGCTTAACCTCAGAAGGCATAATGGTAGCCTTATGCAATGCAGATGCAGATGGAGACAACATTTAGTTTCAGAAGGCAGAATGGTAGCCTTATGCAAGTTGGAAGGCAGAATAGTAGCCTTATGCAAGTTGGAAGGCAGAATAGTAGGCTTATGCAATGTCGATGCAGATGGAGACAGTGTTTAGTCTCGGAAGGCAGAATGGTAGACTTATGCAAGTTGGAAGGCAGAATAGTAGCCTTATGCAATGCAGATGTAGATGGAGACAGCGTTTAGTCTCGGAAGGCAGAATGGAAGCCTTATGCAATGTAGATGCTGATGGAGACAACGTTTAGTCTCGGAAAGCAGAATGATAGCCTTTTGCAATGCAGATGTAGATGGAGGTAGAGCTTAACCTTGGAAGGCATAATAGTAGCCTTATGCAAGAAATAAAATAACAAATGACAGTAGAGTTTTCTTAGCTGATAGGAGATTGCGGCGTTGTGATTACTGGGAGCATTGTGACATTCGGGACATTACCGGTGTGTGCTGATAGCAAATGTTGGTAAGTGCAACAGTTCTGAGAATCATATTTTGAACAATGTTCGTCCCGTGGGCGTATAGTATGTTTAATGATTTCACAATCCTAGTGCCTGCATCCAAAGAAAATCGTGAGTTTCGTAAGGGGGAATGTTGGTTCGTATCCCCGTTGGCTTTGCTTGACTTGTTCAGTTTTGATTTGATGATATCGTCTGTATCATTGGGGTAGCGTTTCTAAACAAATCAGTTTCAATAATAAACATGCATGATTTTGTAAAAGTATGACATAAATGTATAAAAAAATAGCTTTTAGATGAACTGGTGACTGTGACACAATTTAGGACATTGCAACCTCTCATGCTATGGAATTTTGAGGGTCCTCCTCAAAATTCTGTCCCAGTTTGATGGGTTGACATTTCTAACTGTTTCTTGTGCGGCGATCGGCTGAAATTACTTCAGAATTTTGAGGGCCCCAATTTCCATTTGCGGAGGGAAGTGAAATTTTTATTGACTTGTGACCGCACCCATGGGGCTGCCTACGTATCCCCTCTTAAACGGGAATCATGTCAGGCATAGTTCAATTTACATCATATAAGGAAAGCATAAAGATTACACATTGTAACACTTGACTGCATCTGAATTAATCGGCATTGGCCAGACTTCCCTGTCCATTTCTTCAAGTATGAGGGAGCCTCCTGCCAAAACCCGGTGAACCATGTATGGACCCTGCCAGTTGGGAGAGAACTTTCCTTTGGCTTCATCTTGAAGGGAAAAAATTTTCTTTAACACCAATTGCCCCGGTGTGAACTGTCTTGGCGTGACTCTTTTGTTGAAGGCTCTGGCCATTCTGTTCTGAGAGAGTTGTCCATGGAAAACTGCATCATTTTCTTTCCATCTATAAGGGCTAGTTGCTCATAATGACTTTTTACCCACTCTGCGTCGTCGAGCTCAGCTTCTTGTATAATCCTTAGGGAAGGAATTTCTACCTCAGCGGGAATGACAGCCTTTGTACCGTAAACCAACATATATGGGGTTGCCCCGTTTGAGGTGTAGACTGTGGTACGATACCCCATTAGAGCAAATGATAACTTTTCGTGACACTATTTATGCTTCTCTATCATTTTTCACAATATCTTCTTCATATTCTTGTTGATGGCTTCTACAGCTCCATTCATCTGAGGCCTGTAGGTTGTGGAATTCTTGTGTTTGATCTGGAAAATTTCACACATAGCTTTCATCAAGTTGCTATTGAGGTTGGAGTCATTATCAGTAATGATTGATTCTGGAATTCCGAATCGACAAACAATGCGGTCGCGGACAAAGTCTGCCACGACTTTCTTAGTCAATGCTCTGTAAGATGCTTCTTCGACCCATTTGGTGAAATAATCTATTGCTACTAGGATAAACATTTGTCCGTTGGAAGCATCAGGCTCGATTGGTCTAATAATATCCATCCCCCAGGTGGCGAACGGCCACAGTGAGCTTGTTGTATGAAGCTCGCTTGGAGGTACCTTTATCATGACTGCATGTATCTGACGGCGGTGGCATTTCTAGACATACTGGATGTAGTCCGTTTCCATAGTCATCCAAAAGTAACCAGCCCGGAGTATCTTCTTTGCTAAGACAAAACCATTCATATGTGGACTGCAGGTCCCAGCATGAATTTCCTCTAGCAGCCTGGATGCTTCCTTTGTGTTGACACATCTTAATAATCCTAAGTCGGGAGTCCTCCTATACAGGATACCTCTGTTATGAAAGAAGTTGTTGGACAATCTCCAAGTGTGCCCTTGGGTAGGATTTGCAAGCTTCGAGTACTCTCCTTTTGCCAAATATTCCTTGATATCATGAGACCAGGCTTTCCGTCTACTTCCTTTTCGACATGGTCACAGTAAGTTCGCTGATCATGGATTTTCACTGGAATGGGATCAATGAAATTCTTATCTGGATGTTGTATCATAGATGAAAGGGTAGCCAATGCATCGGCGAACTCATTTTGGATTCTGGGAGCATGCTGGAATTCCGTCTTTGTGAAGCTCTTTCTCAATTCTTGTACGTGATGCAGATACGGGAGTATCTTGGATTTCTTGGTTGTCCATTCTCCTCGTACCTGATGTATAAGTAAGCCTGAATCTCCAATCACTAGTAGCTCTTGAACGTTCATGTCAATGGCCATTTTGAGTCCTAAGATGCAGGCTTCAAACTCGGCCATATTGTTGGTGCAGGGGAACCTGAGTTTGGCAGACACTGGATAATGCTGACTGGTTTTTGATATTATGACTGCTCCTATGCCAACTCCTTTGAAGTTTGCTACTCCGTCGAAGAAAATTCTCCAACCGTCATAGGATTCTGCAGTGTCTTCTCCTATGAATGATACCTCCTCATCAGGAAAATACATTTTCAGGGGTTCGTATCCTCCATCCACGGGGTTTTTAGCAAGGTGGTCTATCAGTGCCTGTCCCTTGACCGCTTTCTGATTTACATAAACAATGTCAAACTCACTCAACAGGATTTGCCACTTGGCTAGCTTTCCAGTGGGCATGGGCTTCTGAAAGATGTACTTCAAAGGATCCATCCTCGATATGAGATATGTAGTATAGGCGAAGAAGTAATGTCTCAGCTTCTGAGCTACCCATGTCAAAGCACAACATGTACGTTCCAATAGAGAATACCGGGCCTCGTATCGGGTGAACTTCTTACTAAGATAATAAATGGCTTGTTCCTTCCTCCCTATTTCATCATGCTGCCCCAGAATGCAACCGAAAGCTCCATCCAACACTGCAAGGTAGAGTAATAAGGGTCTACCTGGCTCGGTCGGGACCAAGACTGGTGGTGTTGACAGGTACTCCTTGATTTTGTCGAAGGACTTTTGGCAGTCATTAGTCCATTTGGTGGCGGCGTCCTTCTTTACCATCTTAAAGATTGGCTCACAGATAACTGTAGACTGTGTTATGAATCAGCTGATGTAGTTAAGTCTTCCCAAGAAACTCATCACATCCTTCTTGTTCTTTGGTGGTGGTAGTTCTTGAATGGCTTTGACTTTCGATGGATCCAGTTCTATTCCTCGGCGACTCATAATAAACCCAAGCAATTTCCCAGTAGGAACCCCAAATGCGTACTTTGTAGGGTTTAGTTTCAGGTTGTATCTCTGCAGTCTATTGAAGAACTTCCTCAGATCTTCCATGTGGTCACTGGCCTTCTTGGACTTGATAATAACATCATCCACATATATCTCTATCTCCTTGTGTATCATATCATAGAAGATGGTAATAATGGCCCTCATGTAGGTGGCCCCTGCATTCTTTAGGCCGAATGGCATCATCTTGTAACAGTACACTCCTCACCGCATAATGAAAACCGTTTTCTCAGTATCTTCCTCATCCATCCAAATTTGATGATATCCAGCAAAGCAATCTAAGAATGGCTGAAACTCATGCTTGGCGCAATTGTCAATCAGGATGTGTATATTTGGCAAAGGGAAGTCATCTATTGGACTGGCCCGGTTGAGATCCCGGTAGTCGACACAGACTCTGACCTTCCCATCCTTCTTTGCTACTGGCACAATGTTAGTTAACCATGTCGGATATTCTACTACCCTGAGAACCTTAGCTTTGATCTACTTTTTAACATCTTCCTTGATTTTCAAACTCATATCAGGCTTGAACTTTCTGAGCTTTTGCTTTACTGGTGGGCATATTGGATCGGTTGGCAGTTTGTAAGCCACAATAAACGTACTTAGACCAGTCATATCATCATACGACCAGGCAAATATGTCCGCATACTCCTTTAGAAATTCTGTGTATTCTTTCTTCTTTAATGGCGATAGGTGAATGCTGATTCGTGTTTCCTTGACGTTTTCTGCATCTCCAGGTTGATAATTTTGGTCTCGTCCGTGTTGGACTTAGGTCTGTTCTCAAAATTCTCAACTTCTTTGACAATCTCGTCTGGTATGTCATTTTCCTCTGAATCCATGTCTGTTTGTTGTGTTGTCTCATTGCATGTCATAGTCATTGGTTCATCAAGATAAGTAATAGTAATGATGTATATGCAAAGTAAGGAGAGATAGTAATAAATATTAATTTATAAGAAAAATCAAACATGCTTTTGAAAGATTGAATAACTGTTTTAAACACTGAAGATCTTATTGCGGGAATTGAAAAGTGCGAAAAGAAAATCATTTGTAAATAAAACAGTGAATAATTCTTGTTTTAGCCTTGCTACCCCAAGGCTCGTCGGGCTTTGGTTGTCCTGACGGTCCAATTCTTGAGATGTGCCCCTCTGCTCATAGCCTGTATGGAAGGGCCTTCCTCCCTCTCCTCCTCGACAATAACGCAACAGTTCATATCATTGTCCTCTAGAAATAAGTTCTTCACTACTGCAAGTGTTCTTCTTCATCTGACCCATAAATAATGTCAGCCTATTGGAAAATCTGCTCCAAATGTGGTATTGGCTGTTGTAGGGTATAGTAAGGACTACGCCATGGTGGTGACCAGTTGTTGAATTCTTCTCAGGTGTATTCATATACCAAACCAAAGGTAGTTCCATGTTTCTTGAGTTTTATGGGTTTAGAGATTCCTTGAAGGTTCTTGTCGAGCCCTTTGCCAGGTTCGTACCCACTCCAACTCAGTATACTCTCGATTTTGCTATCCCACCATTTATCTTTGTCAATAGTGTTGACCCGCTCAATATGGTGGTAAGTTTCTCCACCCAGCTTCCTTCTTCCCTCGACTGCTGGGATGGTCTGGCGACTGTATATAGGGTTGCTACCATCGCCGTGAATGATTACTTCCTGGTGATTCCATTCAAACTTTACTGCCTGATGCAGCGTTGATGCTACAGCCCCAGCAGCATGAATCCATTGCCGTCCCAACAACAAGTTGTAAGATGCTAGTACATCTATTACCTGGAAATCGACCTCGAACTAGGTTAGTCCCATCTGCAAGTATAGACTAATCTCACCAATGGTGGGCCTCTGAGAACCATCGAAGGCTTTCACATTGATTGCTCCATCCTTTATCTCATGCAGCCCTTTACCCAACTTCTTGAGTGTTATCAGCAGACAAATGTTAAGTCTGGAACCTCCATCGATCAGGATTCAGGTGAGGAAATAATCTTTGCATTGCACGGTGATGTGCAGTGCCTTGTTGTGCCCCAGCCCTTCAGGCGGCAGCTCGTCCTCATGAAAGGTGATCTTGTGGCTTTCCAAAATTTGTCCTACCATATTAGCCACTTCCCCACTAGTGATGTTACTTGGTACATACGCTCACCCTTAACAAAGCATTCTTGTGTGCTTTAGAATTTTGCAGCAAAGAGAGAATGAATATTTGTGTTGGCATCTTGTTTAATTGGTTGATGACCGAATATTCCTTGGCTGTATTTTCCTCCAAAGGTCATCCGGGCCTGTCTATATTAGGGGTGGCCGATTGGAGGCCTTCTTGCTTGATTCAGCTAGATTTTCAGGGGTATAGACTCTACCAGTTCTCGTCATACCCTGTGATGTGACAGTTTCTTCATTCCTGACCTTGCCTTTCCTTCTTGCCTCAGCTGTATAGTCCCATGGTACAACATTTGTATAGAATGATGGCATGGTTGGCATTTCCACTGGGATCGACGTGGCTATCCTTACTTCGAGTGTACCATGTGCTTTGGGTGGCAAAACTGTAACCTCAAATGGTGCGGCTACATTTTCCGAAGACACGAATTCAACCTCAATTGGTACTGGTGTCTTTGTGGATGGTTCTGCTTCAAACTTCAAGATATACAAACATATTTACCTCAGCGTCCTTAGACGGTTAGATATGAACTATGATTGGATTGAGAGTAATTGTTGGTTTCTTCGGGTCATCACCTTTTGTGATCAATCTGATTGATCCCTCGGGATCCCAGTCATCTTCTACTTCAATCATGTGGATACCTCCACCCTTATGGTCTAGAAGAGGGTTGTTGCGGATGTTTGGAGCAGGTTCCTTTACCATAGTGATCTTGTTATCAATCAAAGACTGTATCCTTTCTTTCAAGGAGCGGCATTCATCGATGGTGTGCCCTTTCATGCCGGAGTGGTATGCACAGGACTTGTTTAGGTTAACCCACTAAGAAGGATTCTTGGGGGTTGCAGTAGGGATGGGGGTGACATAACCAGCAGCTTTGAGCCTCTTATACAGCTGGTCGATGGGTTCAACGATGGTTGTATATTGTTTTGGAGGTCTGCGATCAAAATTAGGTCGGGGTCTAGGGAAATTTTGTCGTGTAGGGGTGATTGATAGTAGGATGGTTGAGCATTATAGGTTTGGTAGACATGAGCGGGTTGGAAGTATCTGGGTGAAGTAGGTTGATATGTAGGATGTGGAGATGACTGATAGGTTAGTGGTGGTGCTTGGTACGAGGGTGAGAGTGCTTGGTAATTTGGGGTTGGTTGGTATGTGGGTGGAGGTGGTGGGTAAGCTTGGTATTTGAGGGGATATTTGGTCCTCTGTGCAACCATCATGGCCCCTACGTTCCTTTTCTTGGACACACCACTGGACTATAAAGCCTTATTTGTAGCTTGCAAGGCCTCGAAATTTGTAACCATACCACTTTTAATACCTTATTCAATTCTTTCACCCAGTTTGATAATGTCGGAAAACATGTGGTTCTCATTCATGATCAGTCGTTCATAGTACTACTGGTCCTGATCCCGGACAAAGAACTTGTGCATTTGCTCATATTCTAAGGCGGGTCTGACCTTAGCGGCCTTGGACCTCCAACGAGTAGCATTCTCGCGAAACATCTCTGTGGGCTTCTTCTTCAAATTATGGATATAGAACATGTCTGGTGTGTTCTCTGTATTAAACCTGAATCTGTCCATAGTTAGACGCCATGCCTACCCAGCTTGACCACTTCTTGGGATCTTGGCTGATGTACCAAGATAATGCATCTCCTTTCAGACTCCTCATGAACAGCTTCATGCGGATCCTTTCATCCTTCCATACTCCAACTAGCTTGTCGTAATATGTCCTCAGATGGACCTTTGGATCACCCGTACCATCAAACATTTTGAACTTAGGAAGTTTGTACCCCTCAGGTAGTTCAACATCAGGCTATATGCAAAATTCTTCATAGTTCAGCCCCTCGATTCCTTTACTTCCCTCAACGCCCTGAATTCGGCTAGTCAGTTTCATAAGTTCCTTAGCCAAGTTCCTGATAAGTAGATCCTTTCATCAGACCCAGGTATGCATGAGATAGGTTGGGTGGGGTGTGGCATGGTCTCCACGTGGATAAGAGTGTTATGGTGGCCTGGTGTATGGGTGTGGAAATGATTATTTGTGGAGTTCTGAGGTTCTGGGATGAGTAGTGGAGTGTTGTTTGGGGTATGGCAGGTGTTACATTGGTTCTTTGGTGGAGCGACGTGATGGTGAGGAGCGGGATGATTATGTTGTTTTGGGATATTTTGAGGAGGTGTAGGGTTCTGAGTGTTGGGGAAGTTGATATCTGGGGTGTTGAGGGAAAATGACAGGTTTGCCAGATTTCGAACCTGATCGAGCTCTTCTTGGAATTTCAACAATTTCTGTTCAAGTTGTGACACATTCTCGTTAGGAACCCGAATACCCTGGTCATCAGTGGCCTCTACCCATTCAGATGTGTTCTCCTTCCTGATGTTGTTTAAATCTTCCATTTTGCCTTTATTCTTGCCTTTGATAGGACTAAGAGAAGGAGTGGGTGGACGGCCCCTAGATCTTGTAAAATAAGATGATGATGCCAGAGTGCATGAACTAACCTTTGGGGAGGGGAATAATAAAAACAAAGATAAAAACAAAAGGTAATCAAGTCAATGAGGATTATAAAAAAGTATTGCAATATTTAAACACATAGTGCGGGAATGTAAAGCGTGTCCTCATTTGGGAACCACTTTGTGCCCGAGGTAGGCCTAGCGACAAATTGTCTTTAGGCATTTAGCATTTTAGGACCTTCCTCAGGTTGAATGTTCTCGTTGATCAAGTCCTCCAGTTCGCGTAGGTTCACCAGTAAAAATGTCTTTGCCAAATGTTCTCCTTCATTTCCCTCAGCGTTCTAGCAATCGGTGACTCTCTTCCTCACCTTTCATTCCAATTCCAACAGTCTGTATTCTAGATATTCCAGCTTTTCGCTGGATTTGGCGGCCATCTCTTTCAATTCATTGATTTTTTCATTTGACGGAAGATTCCTCCACCAGTATAGAAAGAGTGAGGGTGTGCTAACCATACCGAAGCTGGGGACCTCGTTCTTCATTTTGTGCAAAACAAAAGGGTTAAGACCATACCCCCACCGGACTCAACTATTTAATACCAACAATTAGCATGAAGCATTTAGTTCTTCAAATAAATGCACAGAACGTGATGCTATCCATTTGGGTTTAGGGAAACCCAATGGACTTTGGACAAGGCTATCTTAAAGGATTATTATGTGGACAACATAACTGACCTAGCTAGGTTTGACCATGATGCATGCACAATTTAAATAGAGTAAGGTTTCTATGGGGTTTTAGACTAGTACCCTTGAGCGGACAACTCAAGGGGGAAGACACGGAACTGTCGACTGCACCGCTGATCGACTAGTTTTACCGCAAATAAGCCTTTCCAAATTTAGGGGATAATGATATAGGAAGAGCGCAACCACTCATCAAGCGTTGCTATAGTATTTGTTTGGCATGAGTGGAGTATGATGTTGAGCATGATTATGCAATAATTAAAAGCATGTTGACATGTATTTGCACGTTAAGAAAGCGCTAAATACAGTAGTTTCATAATTTAAAGTAGTTATAAAGGAAAGAAACAAGAAAGATATGTCAGTTTTGCTTTTGAAGAAGAAATTAAACGCTTAAAGAAATTAAACAAATAATTGCACATAGGGAGGTTACAAATTCACAAGAACGATATGAAATGGTAAAAGCCTAAATATCTCCAGCAGAGTCGCCATGCTGTCGCGCCCCCTTTTTCCTCTGCAGAAATCGGGTTCATGACATTTGGGTTGGGACAACACTTTCCTTTGGAAAGGCGATTACATTTTGGAGAGTCGCCACCTAACGATTTTAAGGTGCGTTAGGGCACCTATAGGGTTCATTCATAACTACG
Organism: Nicotiana sylvestris; assembly: GCF_000393655.2. Classification (NCBI taxonomy): domain Eukaryota; kingdom Viridiplantae; phylum Streptophyta; class Magnoliopsida; order Solanales; family Solanaceae; genus Nicotiana; species Nicotiana sylvestris. The sequence goes on along the minus strand of NC_091061.1, from coordinate 61,402,903 downwards.
TTTGGTAACCAGAGATAGGGTAAGGGCTTGAAATTATCCTAAGGGGAAGGTGTTAGGCACCCATCAGGATCCACTAGTGTGGTTCCCGGCCAGACAGTTTTTGTGAATTTGTGCAATTAGTAAATAAACAAGGATGACTCAAATAGTAGGAGATTTAAGTTTAAATACATAAGTATTTGAAAACAATTAGTGAAAGGAAAATTTTTGAAAAGAAATACAATCTAAGCAGGCTTATGAATGTAAAGAGGGGAGGTTCTAGGTTTGTTTATAATATGGATCACATCAGTGCAATACCCGGTATGACACTCCTCAAAGAGGGGCTACACGTGGTATTAACGCACTGGTCATCATATCCATATCTACCCTTTCCCGCCCCGTGAAGGTAACTAAAGCGAGGGTTGGTCTCGACCCCTATTGCATGTTATTACCCGTCCCTTCCTATCATTATCGGAGGAATTTAGGACTCCTATCCTATAAGAAGGAGGTTCTAGGCAGACCTTCAGGTTTAAAGGCAAAATATTAAGGCGACATACAATGACAAGTAGGACTTCAATTAAGGGGAGCGGGGAAGACAAACAGAAGCTCAAATATACCTCCATAGGTAATGTACATAGACAGCATGACTCATACAAAATTAAAGTCTGAATTAAAATCCTATGCATGGTATCTAAGTGATAACAACAGAACCAAATTTATTATATGACTTAGAAAATAAGTCTGAATCAAGCTTGCCTACTGACTTTAACAATTGATAATTAAACACTAACCACAGAGACGGTTTTGGTGTTATTTAAAGTTATTACCTAAGGCTTGCCTAGGCTTAAAATAGTATGCAACAGTTATTTAGAATTATTAAAACAGTGTGGAAATTATTTTACCCTAAGAGCATGTTGTTCTAGTTGATACAAATGCAGAGATTGTTACCAGTTATACTAAGAAAACATCACAATGTGGGATTATTCTTATTACCTTTTCATGAATCAGTAGTTGACTAGGCGTCTTAAACAAAATGCAAACAGGATCCTAGAACATAATATCTAATATGCACGTGCAGATGGCAGAATTGTTAAAAAATAGAATCCCTAAGGCATGATTTCTAAATGTACACTAGAGTTGCATAATTAGAAGTATGACTTCTGAAAGTACAAGAATAACAGCCTTTTATGCCAATGTCATTATCGTCCTAAGAGCAGGATTTCCAAGTGATAGACATAAAACATGGATTAATGACGGATGAGATGCTGAAGCAGGAAACATAGGACCTAAGAACATGATTTCTAATGCATGTATGAACCCTAAGCATGATTTCTATTGCGCAATTAGGAATATAAACCTAACAACATGTTCTCTACCCCTTAAAAACTATAGCATGCATATTTACCCCATCCTTTTTCACTAGCCAACCCCAATACTTGTTTACAACAGGCTATTACAGACCAATATTGAAACAAATTACATAAGTAGCCAGGAAAAATAAGAAGTTACACTATAGGAAGCCTGATTAGGACTTCCTCTCTGAGTTATATAATCAATCACTTCAAATGCTAAGATTGTTTCATAGCTTTCCCTCATATCTAGGTGTGTTAGAGTTCCCTTAGGACCTCAAGGTATCCCAGGCAGTGCTCACACCCAGATTTCATAGCCAAGACAGAGTAAGTGCAGTGTGGAAAGGCCAGCTTTCATATGTCCAAGTTCAGAGGAAGCTCAAGGGTCCCAAGGCAAGGCTCACACAAAAGGGGCAAGACCTAGTAGTCTAGGAGTATAGTGAAAGGTGCAGGACACATGTGAAGGAGTTTGTTTAAAAACTGGACTGACAGATCCATTTTGAAAGAAATCAAAAACAGAAGTGGTTGAAAGCAGTTGTATTAGTAAGACAGACTTCAAGGTAAGACCACACACAGCAAGTGAATGAATTCAGTAATCACACATGGGGTAAAAGGGGATTTGGGGATACACATATATTGACTACAGACACCTGACCTCAGCAGGAGTATTAGGATTAGTAGGGACATGCTCAGAGATAGTTGGACACTGGCATATCACAAACCAATCATGAAACACATAGAGGTGGGATAGGGGATTTGGGATTCACAAAAAGGTAAGAGCACAGTAGGTAAAAGAATACAATCGTCCAAGCATGCTTGAATCACATGAATTTAAAGGGAGGGGAATCATATCAACATGCTTAGATACTATCTTCACAACAGAAACCCAAGTAAAAAGGCAGGCCAAAAATAAAAGGAACTGAAGCAGGAATAGAAACATATTGTTGTAGACAAAGGTAAACAAATGAAAAAGGCTTACAGATGATTAGCCTTGGCTTGTAGCCGGCCAATAGTAGTAGAATAACACAAAATATTTCTTTAAGTAAGAGGGGGATTTTTGAAAGCCAAGTCTTGTCTTTTTATTAATGAAAGACTTAGGGTATTTATAGCTTTGAAAATAGGTAGAAAATAAGGTAACAAGTAAAGGTTTAGCACAATTATGGAAGTAATCACAATTAGAATCCAATTAATACAAGTACTCCCCTTTAATCATGGAATTACAGCTTAAACAGATACCAACAGGGATAACTAAGGAAAGAAAATCAGTTTGAGAAATATTGGTTTTTACCATATAAGGGGTAGTAAAAGTATAGAGCATATGATTGAGTCTACGTACAGAATACACTAATTCGAGGAAAGGATTCAGCAAGAACGAAGCACCACAACAAATTAGGGAATGGAATCAATCAATTTAAACAAACGAGTAAAATTTTAGGGGTTTATAAGAAAACCTTGCAATCAAACCATAATTTTTAAGAAAATCAGGATCAATCAAGAGGGAGTCATGATTCTGCACTTCGACATATAAATAGAAAAGAATGAACAGGCGTATCAGACATGCAAGGTCAGTCATATCGATAAAAAGAAGCAAGAGATGAACAAGAAAGAGATGAACACAATCTTACAGAAGTGACATGAGTAGGCTAAGGACTCAGTAGCAAAAGGAACTCACTCAAAGCATTGTAATCAATAGAAACTTAATCAAGTCAAGTAGTCATGGCTAACACATAGAACCAGTGTGAAGAAACCAATCTAACACATAGCAACAGGTGAAGAAGATCAGGCCAACACACAAAAACAAGTAAAGAAAGCCTTTAAAACTCACAGTAACAAGTGAAGAAAATCTTTAAGAAATTAGGGTTTTAACAGAGTTGAGTTAAAAAGCGGTAAGAACTTAGAATCAGTCAAGATAAACAATGAAAAAGTTCTAACCATAAAGAAATCAATCGAAACAGGTATACATACAAATCAAATAAACAAAGATAGTTCCAGAACCCCGGATAAAACCAAAAATAATTAGGGTTTTCAACGTGATGAATCAGATAGAAGAAAAACATAAATAAATCATTTAAACATAGTAAAAATCATATGATAGTACTGAGAATCAGAGAAGAAGTTATTTTAAAAAGGGGGTAAAGAAACCCTAATGTTGAAGACGAAAAGTCACTTTAAAAAGAACGGGAAAAACCTTTGAGGAAAACACCAAAGTTCGTAATATACATAGATCTAAAAGAAAATCGAAAAGTCTTTAATGTTAGGGTTTCGTAGAAACTAAAGAAGGTGAGAAAACCTTGAAAAGTTATCGGTTTTAAGCCGGAAAAGTCATAGATCTTACTCGAACGGCCATGGATGGCCGGAAAATGGCATGAGAAACCATGGGAGGCTAGTTAACCACCTCTGGTTCATATAAAGGCCTCAAAACGATGACACATGTTCAAGAGGGAGCCATAAGGCTGGTAGGTGGCAAGGCCATCATGGATTCAGGTAGGGAGATAGCCGGAGAAGGTGGATAAGGTTCATCGGAGAGGAGGGGAGAGGAGAAGGTTCTAGAGAGAACCAGAGGTAGAGAGAGGGAGATGAGTGTCAGTTGAGTGAATGAAGAATGAGAGGGTTTGAGGGGAGGGGTCGTTTGGGTTTAATTTAGGAAAGAGGAATGGGGACCGTTGATCTGAAGGATCAACGGTCAAGATTGAATGGGGTAGGTGGGTTGGGTATGGCTTGGGTTTGAGCTTGGTCTGGTGGGTTTTTTAATTTGGTTGGGGGTCCATTTGATTTAGGCTAGATTTGAAAGCCAATTTTGGCTATAAGTTAAATAGCCATTTTTCCCATTTAATTTATAGAAAATAGTAGATAATTTCTAAAAATAATTTTAAAATGTTATAATGATTTACAATAAATAATTAACAATTTAAAAATACAGGATCCAATTTTATGCATATAAAACCTAATTAAACCTTAAAAGGGCTAATATTGCAATTATGTGCAATTTAGCTTTAAAAATACTAAATGCAATTATACAAATATGTAAAAATTACATTAGCCATATTTTGGCACAAATATAGAAAACCAATAGATGAATTATCAAAATAATAATTTTGGAAATAATTATTGGGGATTTTATGGATAAAAAGAGAGAAAATAAATCAATTTAAACCTTTAAAATTATAGAAAAAATGATAAAAACATTGGGCATGCTTATATATGCATATATATGCTATTTTGAAGGTATACTGCACATTGAAAATATATAGATAAAAAATTGGGTATCAACACGCCCTTGCTCGAGCCAACTCCTCCGAGAGAACGAAGCCCCTAGCGCTGATCTCTTCGAGTACCTCCTTTTGGGATCTGCGAACATATTCCTCGATCCTATTCTAATGATCGAGTGCCTGCTTCACCTCGGCTTGAGCATTAGCAGCGTCCTTCATATGAATCGCTATCTCCTGATCAGCCTTGGTCCGACTTAATGTTGCTTCAGCCCGAGCATCGATTATCCCAGCCCTGACCTTCGAGAGATCGGACTCGAGCTTCGCGATCATATCCTTTTGACTGTAGCATTGTCACAAGCCAAGAGGAGTTGAGCCTCAAAGGCGGGAACCTTGGCCAAGGCACCCCTCTCCTCTAAAGCTTGAGCCTGCACCTGAGCCCTCAGTTCACCGCAAGCATTCCTGACTAGGCAAAGGGATTAACCTTAAGGGTCAAAAAGAGTGAATCGCGTACTACGAAAGATTACCTGCTCCATCAAATAACTCTCGTAATTCGACTCTGATATGCCTCATATCGCCAGTGCATCAACTCAACCTCCTTCTCTTCGCTAAGGATCCTAAGGGATTCACCCTCATCCATAGCTTTCCGAAGCCTAGCCCCATGACGGAGCAGCTCAGACCTGAGCCTATCAAAGGCATGCAAAAGAAAAAACTCGATAAAGAAAAGAAGACGCGAAATACAGAAGGACTGCGCCAAAACTCACCCTGAAGTAAAGCCGATGGACTTCTCGAAGGCGGAGCACACTCCTGTTGGTCCTGCCCGTTCGGCCCCCGAAGAACCAACCTCGGGCAAAGCATATTCACTCGGAGGAACTACCGTTCTGGAATCGAACACTCCAGGAATAGCAAGCTCGGGCGACGTCCTCTCCTCGAAGACACGGGCCCGTTGAGCCCCATTAAAAGCTCCACCACACTGCGGGTGCAAATCCTGTTTATCGCCATCGTCCCTCAGTTCGGAGGCTGACGACTCATCCCCCTCTCCGAAATAGCACAACCTCGACCCAAGTAACCTCCCGATACCTACAACGGCAAAGCCGGTACAAAAGAAAGAGGAAAATGTCATCTCAAATACATGAAGACCAAGGTAGGAGTAGCATACGCGCATACCTTGGTATTTCGCTTTCTATCTATCACGGGACACAGCTTGCCACCTACACTCATGGCAAGCCGAATGGGTCGCCAACTTCTGGACCCAACCGGGCAGATCAAGAACTTTGCTCGATGTCCATGAAGTTGCTGCAAAAAGGGAGGAGATATAATTATCTAACTGGTTTTCACTATAAGAAAATCTAAGGAATCACAAGACACTCTACTCACGCGCGTAATTCCATCCCTCGGGAAATGGCATGAGCGCTACGGGGATAATGTCAGTCGTCTAGACCCGGACGAATCAACTGACCCACTGTTGATCCCCATCTTCTTCATCATTGACAACAAAGGGCAAAGATGAACGACACCGCAAGATTAACAAGACTCGATGATGAAAGGGCCGGTACAGCCTGACGAGTTGGCTGAGCATGAATTCAAGCCCAGGCTTCTCCATAAAGAGCCTCATCATCAGCACCACTCGCAACAACAACGGATATATCTGCGCTAGAGTAACCCGATACTTCAAGCAGAAATCAAGCACGACCCTATCAAAGGGGCCAAATATGAAAGGATATAGGTATATATTCAAGAATCCATCAGCGGGATCCGTAATACTCTCATCCGTGGAAGGAACCTGCAGCGTTATCCCATCTCTCCATCTGCAGTATCTCCTTACCATGTCCAGATGTTCCTCTCTTATCAAAGACATAGTCTTCATAGTGAACTCCCACTGATCATGAACGCTAAGAGTGGAACTCTCCCCTCCTTGACGGGCCGGCCCCGAAGTAGCTTCCATGGATATGGTAGAATTAATAGACTAAAGCAAGGACGTGCGCCAGGGCTTTTTACGCCTGAGAGATGAAGGACCTGATACCAAGGCGGATGGATAACTATCCAAAATAATGAGATCTCCCAAATAAGCAAAAGCCACCCCACATATATGTGGGAAACAACAACGATTCGCCTATACAGAGTAATCCCCGTGAGGCCAATGGCCTCGATACAAATCTCGGGGTGGTACCCCACCCCAAAGGCATCCATCGAAAAGAAGTTAGGCCTCAAGGAGTCAATTGTATTGTCTCTAGTCTCGCGGTAATGCTCGACCTCGAGGATCTCTGCCAAAAAAGAAGTCAGGCTTCCGGAAGCCTTCAATGCCATAATAGAACTCGAGGCGGTACCCGATCTCATGGTTTTCCTTTCTACAAAGAAAAATAAGCACGTGAAGCTCTAATCATGAAGGCTCTAGGAGGGCTTGAGGCAACGACTAAGTATAGGCAACCCCTCAACGGAAGTCTATCCACTACGCTTTAAAAGGCTACCTGCATCAAGTTCAAAGCAGAACCCCAGGTACCTGAAGCTGACCTTCATTCACGATACTACTCTCGTAAGCTCCAAAAATCAGCATATAATCTCCATGCAACTCGAAGGGCCCGATAGCCCAAGTCTATCAGATCAACTCAGGCTTGGTCCGAGGTACGACGATGGGCTCGGAAAAGAGCCATGTCAATCGACAGAGGATCGGAAAGAATGCTCGCATCCGAGTTAGATGTCAGCGGTCAACAACAAAGGAAAAAATTCAAAGGCCTCGAAGCACACGAGAACATACAATAATAGGGCAAAAATCAAAAACATAAATCAAGGAAATATCTTTGTATTCATAAATATCCATGTGCAACAGCCCTTGAAGGGTCCTTACATACAATTACAATAGCCTACAGAGGATCTCTACACAAAAACGGAGGAACGGAAGGATGTACATGTGATGAAACACGAGAACCCGGTCCATCCTCGAAGGTCCATCTCCGGTATCAGCATCATCGAGCACTGCCCCCTCGAGCTCGCATCCTCGAGGGCGATTCCTTCAACCACCATCTCCTCTAGGTTCCCAGCTCAATCCCGCGGAAGGTCCCCGCCGAGGGAAAAGATGAAGAAGGGGAAAAGGAGGGGATGCAGAGGAGGCATAGAAAAGAAACACGGCCCGCCAAAACCAAAGGTTGAAGATTCGGCGGGCCCCAGCCTTAACGACTGGTAGTGCCATTTTATTCCCTGGGAAAGGAGAAACCCAAGGGATGAAGTGACACACCAGGCCTAGGTAGGAGAGTGAGCAGAGGTGCATAGTCCGAATGACTGTCTACAAAAGGAGAGAACCGATTCCCCGTCTATCACCGTGTCGGGCCAACGACAACAACAACAACAGACGTAACAACAACTACAGCAGCGATGGGATAGCATGGTTGTGTTCGACAAAGGGAAGCTCAGGCAAGAGGCCACAACACAACCTATGGGAGCTCTGCTGAATAGCCTTGAGGCCATAAGCCCCAAACATAATGTTCAAGGATAGAGTAAGATGATAAGAAGAAATGGGCAAATGAGCCAGCGAAGGTACTTGGATTGAAAAAATAACGCCAAAGCACCCCCATTTATAGGGGGTAAGGACACGGTCATCGAGGCTTTGGAAGATTGACCGGCGGACAATTACTGTGTTCTTGAAAAATCAAAAGACGGCGGAGCATTCATCTTGGAGAACATGAATCGACAGTGCGATGAATGATGTCAAATACACAAGTCCATGGGACACCCCGGTTGCTGCAAAAGCTTGCACTGTAGGTTGCATCATTGGTATGACGTCACTGTAACAAGCTCATAGAGTCAGGTGTCACAATCATTTCCCTTCGCTTCGTTCTGGAAAACGTGGAGACTATCTGTATGCGGCAAAATCAGAGGACTTAATTTCTCGCTATCAAGCCACTTCAGAAGAATACCTCGAGACCCCGAGGACGTGGAGTTGTGACCGAGTCCCCTCCCTCATGTCTCATCGAGGCCTGACTCAAAGAAGATGATGGTCGAGGCTAGAGCAGAAGGAGAAGTTCCCAAGCCATATGGCTAAGTATGACAAAGCCTACCTATCCAGAGTCTATGCCGAAGCGTCATGTCTTGTCATCCCATCTCCATACTTTACAATTAATGCATGATGGACTATAACCGGGTTCCCCTCCTATATAAAGGGAACCCACACTACTTTGTAAGGGGCTGGTGTTGCTCCAACTATTCTCCACCGGATCAATAATATCTCTCTCTCTCTCTTTTCTCTCTAACTTGCTCCTCCTTACTAGCTTGAGGCTACTCTTAGCGTTTATTGCTTTCTTACTTGTTCTTCATTCATTGCTTGGTATTGGTCATGAAGAACCTTGTTTGATCATACCTTAACTATTATCCCATTCCCGACTACCTCCGATAACTCGAGCTCGAGCTAGATATTGACCTCGAGGTCCTTCATCGACCAGTCCGAGGCTCGGGCGGTAAGCCCCTGGGATTGATTACTGCCCCGTTTTAGCTTGTATCTCTCCATTAAACTTCATACTCTTAGCATCAACTGCTCTACCAACTAGCATAAAAATAGATCATATATTTTTAGAATCCCATTTACAATTTTAATTGTTGTTACCCTTTTCACGGTAAACATAATGCTTCGGCCTATGACCTACTGGGGAGTTTCTTTTACCCCTCTTGTATTTATGGGTGTGCATTGAGGACAATACACAATTTTAATTGTGGGGTGAAGAGACTGTTTGGGTAAATTCCTATGCTAGTTTAGTTGTATTATCTTATATGTGTTGAAAAAAACTGAAAAATAATCCCTCTTGGTTTTTCCTATGACCACGATTCTTTTCCAAGGGGTGACTCTTTGAACCGGGTAGTAATTTTTTTAAGTAGAATTTTCAAAAAGTTTTGGACTTTTCTCAACGATGGACTTCCTAGACAGTTTTCTTGAGGATATAAAGTCTAAAGAAAAATTCAAAAAGATTTAGTTTTTCTTTCCCTTGTTTGTTTTGAACTGATGATGGAATAGGAAGAACTTGAATATCTATACTTTTTGATATGTTTTATATCGGGGTTTAGAGTTAGAGCATTTGTGCTGAGTACTTTCTTCTTGATTCTTGTGACAATATGCCTTGAGAATATAATTGGGCCCATCTATTGACTCCTATTATGTACATCTTATGTGATTGAATTATATTATTATTGTGCTTAGCTTCCTTAACTTGATAGCTGAGTCTGAGCCATCCTTAGTAGTCATGTGCATTGTGTGAGGTGAGATATTTGGTTGTACTTTGTGTCGTCCCTTGCTAGTCTAGAACTTGCTCTGTGTATGACTTGAAATGAAATAAGTAAGCTTTGCATGTCTAGAAAATGATATAGGCATTTCTTTGATTGACCTTTGAGCTACTTGCCTACAAGTGATAAAATTGTCCTTTGTTGCCTACGAATCCCTTTTATTCTTAATTATATCTTGTTGAATCTTTATCTCTGAAAGCACTTAAGTTGCTAGAAGAGAAGAAAACAATATTGGGTAGCTTTTGAGTGGAACCATAGAAAGGCTAAAAGGTGCATGTGTGTATTGAGAGAGCCACTAGCTGAAAATACCAATTTATGGAGGGTGTTGAAAAAATTTTGAAAAAAAGAAGAAAGAAACAAAAAAAATCCCTCAAAATCACTTTGATATGTGCTAGTACTTATATAGATGTTCTTAAAGTCAATAGGATACATTATGTACGATTTCGTAGCGATATGTTAAGTGATCATGAAGAGGATATGCTTAAAAGTAAAGTGTATTGTATTAAAAGTTATTAGGAGGGTTAGTGACTATTATCCACATCTATCCTGCCCATCCCTTAGCATATATTAAAACTCATGAAGTCCTAATTGATCCTAGACTTTGCGATCTTAAATTAGTAGAGACTTATTTTACGGGCGAGCCTATGGTACGAGCTTTGGGGGAACATGAGTTTCTTTGCGAGAGTGAGAGAATTCTTTCATTCTGTGAGTCCTTAATTATACTTGAATTCATATTTGAGTGTGAGGACTGATTACTATCTTTGTTTTGTTGGTGAAGGCATATGCTTTACAGCGGAATGTAGTGGAGTCAAATTTTGAAGCTAAGATGTTAGAAGAGTCACACAAATATTTTAAATAATCTTGGCATTGGTCAAAAAATGAGGAGAGCATGGAGTCGGGTTCACCGTTGTCATTGGAAGGATGCTTGAGTATGTTCTAAAAAGTGTACTTGCCGACGTGTTTAATTTTAAGTTGATCGAGGATGAACAAGAGTTTAAGTGTGGGGTGGTGATAAATGATGAAAAGTGCAAATTTTTGAGTATATTTGCATATAAATTCTTGTGTGAGTCATGGGAGATTACATGGTTTGTGAAATGAAATATAATCATTATGTGTTTCTTATGTGTGGACGAGTTTGGATGATAAATGATCAAAAGATACAATTCGACACAAAAAGAAGAGATGGAAAGTATTGGGAGCTCGTCCAATCTCATGCGTGGTAGAAAACAGAAGCGAAAAAGGAGAAAAATGAAGGCACAAAATAGTGAAGTGAAGTGAAGGCATGGATCGCTTCACGAATTGAAAAATTGCAAAAGCTAAGTCCACATTTATGGTCGTGCGCTGCGCGAAGGCAGACGCGCCCTCCAGTTCTCCTATCCGATTTTGGATTGTCTTGGATGGCCCTCCACCATACCTAGGTCATATAAATACATCCTAAAACATAACTTTGGAGGAGGAGACACTACTTTAGGGTTACACAACACCTTTGGAGGCAAGGATACACTAGGAGCAAGGAGGAAGATTCAACCGCGAGTTTTTCCTTTATTCTTCCTGTTTTCTATTGTTTGTTATAAACTTTAGTGTTGTATTTTTACATACTAATATGAGTAGATAATTTATTATTTAGGATTTTGATGGAACCTTTTGGAAGATGAATTCTTGTTAAGTTTTAATATAATTTAGCCTTTGAATTTCTTTACTTGTTCAACTACGTACTTATTTCTATTGATTGAATGGCCATCAATTGACTATGCCTATTTTTTATGTATTGCTTGGGAAAGGGTATATATTTAGGTAGTTTTTGAACAATTTCACTCCTAACGTATATGAGGAATCAATATGGCAGGTTTAAAGGTGGGTTTAGGAATAATAAAGTCTTGATGTGGTCATAGTGAGCGGTAAGATTGTGCCAGCTAGCGTAGTTCAGGAGAATATATCTAGTAAATTATTATAGTTGCTCGGGAGAGAATTACGACATCTAAAGTACTCACGATCAGTAGAGAATAGTCAGGCAAAATTATAGGAAATGTAGCGGAAAGGATTTCGACAATTTGGGAAATCATAATTGTAAAACCTCTTTAATCTTGTTTCCAACTCTCAGTATCTTTAGTTGTTAATTTTCTATTTTAATTTATTAGTTAATTAGTTATACATAAAAATCTTAATATTTATAGCTTAGGAATTGTTCAAACTTGTCTTTTTGGTGATAGTGAACAGTTGTAGCTAAACTTTAGTTCCATGTGGGATTCGACTCCGGACATTTAGATCGGATTATATTTGCAACGATCACTTATCCTTCTTAGGACTAGAGTTGGGCATGATCAAGAAGACACTTTAAAATATATAAAAGTCTATTCAGTTTAGCTTCGTCTATTGTTAAAGGGCGGTCAATTGACTACCATTCGTCAAAAAATTATACTATATATATAGGTAAAGTATTAAGTTTTAGCAGTATATTATATATGCTGAACACTCTTTATCGTGGAACTTTTCACTTCTTTCAAGTTTGAACACCCTTGAAAAAATTTCTGGCGTTGTAGTTGCTTGTACAAGTACCATACTCTAAATTCTAATTAAAATGTCAGCAGGTACATCACCCTTCAAACAAGCTTCCAACTTGGCACTTGGCAACAAGTCACTGTCCGTTTAAAGATTTTTCCTTCAGATTGTTTTAATACGATTTGCTAATAATTTGGTCCAAAATACCAAACAGATGCAGTACGGTTTAGCCAACAGGGAAGGGAGGATTTTCATCAAGAAAATTTAAAAAATAAAAATATAAACACCCGAAGAAACCAAAATTCAATATATATGACATTTGACGTTATAACACAGTATAATATTTCAATGAATGAGGTTCGTTCCCTTAGCTCCGCATATGAATCCAGCCCATAGTGGATTGTGTGCCCTTTTTAAGTATAATGAAAAGTATTAAACAAAATCCTCCTAAATTGAGAGGGAATTTTTTTTTAAAGTATTAAAGAAAATCCTTAGGGCTCGTTTGGTTCAATTGGATAGACAGCTATTTTATGGGTTGGGATATCTCATGGTTATTAGCTATCTAACCTTTTATATGAGAGTTTTCTGGGGGATTATGGGAAAATGGAGAATTGTTTTGTTAGAGAAAATTATAAGCATATGCTGAGAACAATTTTGTGAAATTGGAGTCTGTGCCTATATGGGATAGCTAATACCATAATTTTAGTATAAAATTTTTATCGATATAGATAATACTCATAACCAAAAAATGAGATAAATATTATTTCAAATTCTGTTATGGGATTAGTATCCTTATCCCGGTAACCAAACGACCTCGTAAAGTTTTCGTAAGCTACTCAGCTTATTTTATTGGTAACGTCTACTCAACATAAGTCAGCTACAAGTAAAAACTCTATATCCTTTGGTGTTGTTTAACGGTAAAACAGTAAAGTTAAATTTGTAATGTGGTTTATAGATACGTGAATTAATTTAATTCAAGAATATAAAATAATTAAGAACAGAAATAAATTGATTAAAGAAACTTGAAGAAAATGCAAGCATGACTGTGAAATGAGCATCTCCAGAAGCAAGAATAAGAACAGTATGTAGAATTGAAAGAAAGAATATTGTTAACATAAGAGCAAGTTAAGCCTTTTTGCATACATATGTTTTTCATATCTATAATGAGTACAAATTCTTCTATTTATAGCTCAATTCAGGGAGAAAAGATCTCCAAATCAGGTTCTTCATTAATATGAATAAAATCGCTCTTGATGGCTGCATAACGGTTGATTATAAATACAAAGATTCTTTATAACGGCTGATCATTGAATGTTGCCCTTTCTAACTAATATCTTCCTTTTAAAGTTTTGTCCCCGGTTCCAGCGTCTTCGGAACTCACTCAATACCGGTTACATGTTCGTAACCAGTGCCAACTATTTGCTAACTCATATCTTATTTTTTTTTACTACCATATGCCAACTCGACGAGCATCCACCTGACATCTATCAATTTTACGTCATACAGATAGTCACCTGCTTTCTGGTGACTAAACTTTATGTTGTTGTGAATTAGATAAGACCTCTTTTCCTAGCGAAAAAGTTCCTAAATAGTTTCTAACACTTGAAACGACGCACGTCTCCTTGCACTCAATTTGCTGAACACATATTGTCCCGTGATTCGACAAATATTTTTGCCAGATACCTAGGTAATAATTGTTTTACATTCTGCCACCTATAAACTTCTCCTCTTCTTACCATTTTTACTTTTAACTTTAACAAATCATTTTTCTTCAAATTTTCTTAATGCTTTTCTGCAACTCCATCTTTTCCAGTAAAATTTTAATATTCACATTTTCCATCACCATATTTTCTACTGCCTCTTTCCCAGGTTACTCAAATACTTTGATCAGTGGCGGCCTGATGGGTTTACAATGCCGTAGCATTATATTTTAATGATCTAACAAACTTACTTTCAAAGAACTAGATAAGGAACCTGACACACTTGGTATACAACTCAAATCAACGGACTCCAGCTAATGTGAACTGCTACAACTTCAGAAGATAGAGAATCAACACAGGAACCTGATACCCTTGTGTTTCCCTGACAGCAGTACGAAGTCAACTGTCTACAGCTGGAAAGTGACTGCCTGCATTGTACACAGAAACAGTGCAGCACAATTCTGTAGTCACTTCTCATTTGACCTACCAAGTGATTACATCATTCAAGTGATGTCATCTATGTTGTATTAACAAAGTGCATTACAACAAAACATCATTTGAACACTTGAGAATTCATTCAAGCATTCAAGCATCTGACATTCAAGCATTCAATTCTCAAGTGCATCAAAGAACAAAGTTTAACACTGCTATGGACCAGTTCATAGAGCTATTATTTTGTATGTCCTTAGTTGATTTGTAACTTTGTAATTGTTCTTCATTGAAATTCCTACTTTACTTATCTAGAAGCGTTACTTAGGAACCTTCAGTAAAACCATAAACCCTTAGTGTTTGTGTCGTGACTAGACTTAGTCATAAGTTGAAGTATTTGTAATAGGTATATTGTAAAGTGGCTTGTAATAGGTGTATTACAAGTTAGTGAGTAATTAAGAGTTTAATTCCTAGATTTCATAGGTTGTAATCTAAAGTTGCTCATAGTGAAGTTGAAATCCTACCAGTGTAGGTCGTGGGTTTTTTATGTCTTATTTGCATATTGTTGTTATTCTCAATAGAAACTCATAGAGGACCTGGTCTCTATATAGTTTGGTAAACTCATATATTTTATCAATTGGTATCAGAGCGGGTTCTTTCTATCAAGCTAACACAAAGGAAGGATCCTTATGGATGCTCCACAAAATTTTGAAGAAGGTCGGTATACGTATAGACCACCCAGGTTCAATAGGCAATACTATGGGTGGTGGAAGACAACAATGCATGATTTTATCATGGCAGAAGATTCTGAGTTGTGGGATATTATATGTGATGGTCCTTATGTCCAACAAAGAAGGTTGGAGACCCTCCAGTAACGACACTAAAGACCAAGAAAGAATACAACGATGCAGATAGGAAAGTTGTGGAGAAAAATTTTTGAGCTAAGAATATTTTGGTGTGTGACATAGGACCTGATGAATACAACGGGATCTCAGCTTGTCAATCTGCCAAGGAAATATGGGAAGCTTTACAAACAGCACATGAGAAAATCAATCAAGTAAAGCAATCTAAGATTGATATGCTCACCACTGAGTATGAGCTCTTCAGGATGAAAAATGATGAATCTATTCAAGACATGCACACAAGATTCACTTCCATTATAAATGAGCTACACTCGCTCGATGAAATCATTCCTAAGAACAAGCTCTGAGAAAAATTCTTAGTGTTCTGTCTAGTTCATGGCAGAGTAAAGTGAATTCCATTACTGAAGCAAAGGATCTGCAGGCCCTAACTATAGATGAGCTGGTTGGAAATCTTAAAACTTACGAAATAAAGAAGAAGAAGAAGAAGAAGAAGAAGAAGAAGAAGAAGAAGAAGAAGAAGAAGAAGAAGAAGAAGAAGAAGAAGAAGAAGAAGAAGAAGAAGAAGAAGAAGAAGAAGGAGGAGGAGGACAATGAAATAAGAGAGCCAAAGAAGGAAAAGAACCTGGTGCTCAAAGCTGAAGGCAATGACTCAAGTGAGGAGGATTGTGACATAGCTTACCTAACCAAAAGATTTCAGAAACGGGTCAGAAGGAATAGAGGGATACCAAAGAGAGGCAGTTTCAGCAGACCAAAAATTATGACCTTTGTCATAAATGTGGAAAGACAGGGCACTTTATTAAAGATTGCCCTCTCCTGAAGCAAGAACACTTCAAGTACAACCCTGATAAAGCAGTCAAAAGGAACTTGGTTCCTGACAAACGCTTCAAAAGAAAGAATGCCACTGATAACATTGTGAAGCAAGCTCTTACAGCATGGGGAGATTCCTCTAGTGAGTCTGAAGAAGAAACCGATGCAGGTGATAGTTCCATGATGGCTGTTGAAAGTGAAGGAAATGATTATGATTCAATATTTGCTTTAATGGCTCTATCAGACGATAATGCAAATGATGACAATGATGAGGTAAACTTCAGGGATGTTTAGAAAAATCTGAAATCCTACTCTCCTAAGAAACTCATGACATTAGCAAATGTATTAATTGATGCCTATCATAGTCTTGTAGATTATAAGGATGCCTTGACCATAGAATTAGAAGATGCTGATCAAACCAAAGATGACTTGGTAGTCTGTGTGGTTGATTTAAAGGAAACTATAGATAATCTGGAAAATAAAAAGAAGGTTCTAATTGAGAAAATCACTAGTGTAGAACACGAAAGAGATAATCTGGTGGTATTAGTAGTTGACTTGAAAGAAACCATTGAGAATTTCAGTAAAGAAAAGAATGTCTTAGTGGAGAAAGTGACTGCTATTGAGTAGGAGAAAGAGATGACCTCTTAATAGTGATTGTAGACTTAAGGGAAATAATATAGGAACTTGGAGCTGAGTGTAGGCCTAAAAATTCTGCAAAGGGGAAAGAGGTAGCTAGTGAGGCACACATTAAGCTTGAAAACGAGTTAAATGCTGTGAGAACTAGTTTATGTGTTGAACTTGAGAAAAATAGGCAGCTCCAAGTAGAACTATAAAGAGTAAAAAATAATCTTTAGAAGTCCCTTAAGTGGACCTGGTCCTCAGAAGCTATTACTTCCATGTATGTCAATAATGGTGGTAACAGATAGGGATTTTCAAAGGGAGAGAACTCCTGACAACCCTCGAAGTAAATATGTTATTGTACCCGATAATTGGCTATGTACCCACTGTGGGAACAATGGGTATTTCAAAGAAAATTGCCAAGCCAGGGTTCAGTCTCTGCAGTAAAACAAAGCTTTTGCTGAAAGAGTAACTGCTGAAAAGGGACTAGGCGCCACTCATAAAAAAATGCATGTTACCTGCATGGACTAAAAGTGCACTTATTCATCCTCTTGCTTATTATAAGGGACCCAAACTTGTTTGGGTTCCTAAATCTAACTTGTGATCTCCTTGTGTAGGGAATAGTGAAAGGAAGCAGTTAATAATGATACATGGACAGTGGATGCTCAAAGCACATGACTGGAAATACCATGGCCTTTCTTTCACTAAAAGCCCTGTAATGAGGGAGTGTATCCTTTGGAAATGGGAAAAAGGGGTACATTCTTGGTGTTGGAAAAATTGGAAAGTCGCTCACTCACTCAATTGAAAATGTGTACTATGTCAATGGCCTTAAGTACATTCTCTTGAGTGTCTCCCAAATATGTGATAAAGGAAACAAGGTGGAATTCTTGTCCAAAATAGGCACAGTTACAAATCTAGCAACTGGTGAAATGGTACTTGTTGCCAAAAGATACAAGAACATCTATGTTGTTGATTTCGAGTCTCTACAAAGTGGTGATCTGAGTTGCTTGAAAGTTGTTGATGATGATGTTGAACTGTGGCACAGAAGACTGGGACATGCAAGCTTCTCTCCACTGAATAAGTTGATTCAGAAGGATCTGGTTCTTGGTCTGCCCATGTCCAAGTTCAAATAACACAAAATCTGTGATGTTTGCGCTAAAAGGAAGCATGTGAAATCTTCATTGAAGTCAAAGAAGGATGTCAGCACCTCAAAACCACTTGATATCCTTTATATGGATTTATGGGGCCCTATGAGAGTGGAAAGCAGGGAAGGAAAAAGATATATCTTTGTGATATGGATTACTACTCCAGATTCACTTGGACTCTGTTTCTTAGAACAAAAGATGAAACCTTTGAAGTGTTCGTAGTCTTTTTTAAGAAAATCCAAGTGAAGATGGAATCAAGAGTAGCATGCATTAGATTAGATCATGGCACAGAGTTTGACAATGCTAAGTTTGATGAATTCTGTAACGAGAATGGCATGACTCACAACTTCTCAGCCCCAAGGACTTCCCAGCAAAATGGAGTTATGGAAAGGAAGAACAAAAACCTTGAGGGCAAGAACAATGTTGATCGACAGTGAGATTGCTGAGAACATCTGGACTGAAGCTGTCAATAGTGCCTGCTACTTGGTGAACAGGTTTATGATCAGGTCTCTCCTGAACAAAACCCCCTATGAGTTGTTTAATGGAAAGAAGCCCAAGATGACTCACCTAAGAACATTTAGGTGCAAATGTTATGTTCTCAACAATGGAAAGGATCAACTTGGAAAATTTGACGCCAAGAGTGATGAAGGAATCATTTTGGGGTACTCTTTTCAAAGCAAAGCTTACAAGA
The DNA here is from genome assembly GCF_000393655.2 of Nicotiana sylvestris. NCBI lineage: Eukaryota > Viridiplantae > Streptophyta > Magnoliopsida > Solanales > Solanaceae > Nicotiana > Nicotiana sylvestris. The sequence goes on along the minus strand of NC_091061.1, from coordinate 61,384,355 downwards.
TATACAACAAGCGGACTCAATGTTTTGAGAAAAGTGTACACGTAATCATTGACGAGTCATATCCTCCTGTGAGAAAATCAACAAGGATGATCAAGATGGAGAGCCTCTGCTAGTTCCAGGTCAAGTCATTGACATAACAAATGGAAAGGCAGACATGATGAGTCAAGTAAAGGAGCCATGTAAAGAAAATGCAGTCTCTTCATTAGCCGGTGAAGAACCAGGAACCATAATTACGACCACTGAAGTTGAAGAAAGGGTGGTTGATGCAGTGTAAAGTACTCCACAAATAGCTAAGAGAAGAATGCAAGGGAACCAGTTAGATCTACCCAGCTCCTCTACAAATGAGGCTCAAGTGCCCAACTGGAAACACAAAACCTTCCATCCTCTTGACAACATAATTACCCATCTAGTTTCAGGAGTGCAAACTAGATCAAAATCCAGAAATTCACTTGTCTTCTCAGCCTTTCTTTCCCAAATAGAACCCAAAAATGTCAAGAAGCCTTAAAAGATGCAGACTGGATTACAGCCATGCAAGATGAGTTGCATCAGTTTGAAAGGAACAATGTATGGCACCGGTACCTAGACCCTTAGATCTAACCATCATAGGAATCAGGTGGGTATTCAGCAATAAGCTTGATGAACATGGAAACCCTATAAGGAACAAAGCTAGGCTAATGGTTGAAGGTTACAATTAGGAAGAAGGAATTGATTATGATGAGACTTTTGCTCCGGTTACTCACATGGAAGCTATTAGAATCCTAATTGCCTTTGCATAACATATGGAATTCACTCTGTTCCAAATAGATGTCAAAAGTGCATTTCTAAATGGATTCCTTAAGGAAGAAGTCTATATAAAGCAACCCCCAATCTTTGAGTGTCATGAACACCCTGAATATGTATTTAAATTGGACAAGGCATTGCATGGGTTGAAGCAGGCTCCTCGAGCTTGGTATAAAAGACTGTCAAAGTTTCTCTTAAAAAATGGTTTTACAAGAGGAAAAAATGACAACACTTTGTTCTTGGAGAAACGAGAGAGGAACCTGCTCATCATTCATGTATATGTTGATGATATTATTTTTGTGGCAACAGCTGATTCACTATATGAAGAATTTGCAAAACTCATGGGAAGTGAGTTTGAAATGAGCATGATGGGTGAGTTGAATTTCTTCTTGGGTCTTCAAGTGAAGTAATCCACAAAAGGTACATTCATTAGCCAGCAGAAGTACATCAAGGAGCTCCTGAAGAGGTTTGATATGGAAGCATCAAAAGTGATTGACACTCCCATTGTCACTGCTACTCGACTAGACGTGGATGAATCTGGATCTCCTACAAATAAAACCATGTATAGAGGCATTATTGGGTCTCTTCTCTACCTCAGTGCCAGCAGACCTGGTATTGTCTTTAGTGTGAGGCTATGTGGAAGGTTTTAGTCAAATCCCAAGGAATCGTATCTAAAGGCTGCCAAAAGAATTTTGAGATATCTTAAAGGGAACACAGGAATTGGTCCTGTACTACCCCTCTGGTGACAATTTTAATCTTATTGGGTATGTTAACGATGACTATGTAGGTTATCTCATGGACAGGAAAAGTACTTCTGGAATGGCTCACTTGTAAGGATCATGTCTCATCGCATGGGGCACAAGGAAGCAAAACTCAGTGGCTCTTTCAACAACTGAAGTAGAATATATCGCTGCAGCTTCCTGATGTGCTCAACTATTATGGATCGAATAGCAATGGGAAGATTTTGGTGTGTACACTGATTGTATGCCTCTTCTATATGACAATACCAGTGCACTCAATATGGCCAAGAACCCGGTTTAATACAAAAGATTCAAGCACATTGATGTGAGACATTATTTTCTGAGAGACAGTATGGAGAAAGGGCTTATCTGTATGAAGTTCTATAATACAGAAGACCAAATTGCAGATATCTTCACCAAAGCATTGAGCAGAGAACATTTGAGAGAAATAGGCTGGAGTTGGGGATAATAAAGCCTAATTGAGAACCTGATTCCCATCAGTTGGCTATGACAGGCACTTTAAGGTAACATTAGCTAAAGTATTTTCCAGCCAAGTCTAACTCACTTCAATACCGTTGCAGGTAGACACGCATGATGATTATATAAGCTATAGATGCATTGCATGGGTGGTAAAAGAGGATTGAAATTTTCAAAGACAGGTCAAGAACCTGGTTCTTATACCACAGGTTAGTAGTCTTGTGCTTTTTCATACATATCTTAAAAGGATGCAAAAAGTCGAGTGCTATGTCATCAACCTTTTCAGACCCTATATGTCACGTCTTTTCATTCCAAATCCCTTCATCGCCCTCTGAAACGTTGCTACTCCCACAAATCTATCGATGTTTCAGAACCGATTTCTCTCTCTCCCTCATTATTCTCTCTTCTCCCATTAAAACCATCTCTTCTTCTTGAATGATCATATCCCTCTCTTCAGTCCTTCTCCAAAATTCTCAACTTCATCCTTGTCGTGGCTGAAAATCAACCAATAATCCCCTCCTTAGTTGAGAAAACCCTTGATTCTTCCGCCTCTGATGAACCATCTCTCACCATCCCTATCTCAACCATCACTATTGAAGGCACTTCCAAACAAGATTTTCATACACCCTCTAGTTCTCATGCGACTCTCTCAGACATCTTTCTCACTCCAAATGTTGAGAACTCAGAAACCCCAAAATTTATTAATCCTTCATCTTTATTGCCTGAGATTCTCATTGACCAAAGCAAAGGTAGAGAATAGAGTAAAGTTCCACAGGTAGTAGAGGTCTCAGAGGTTGGTATTGATCAATCTTCAATTGTTCCCGCTTTTGAGTTTGTGAAACCCGTGGAGTCTCAAGAGAAGGAGGCCGTAGAAAACATATTGGCCATATCTGCTGATGGTATCGTGTAAAGGGTGATTTCATCTGTGCCTAAGTCTCAGAGAAAAGAGACACAGTTGTTAGAGGAAGCCGGAGCTATGGTTCTCTTTGAAACTTTTGCACCAACAGAGACTACTAGGACCTCTCTTAAAGGACCTGACCCTTTTCTTGAGGAAACGGGTCAAGGATCCTCTTCCCAGGTCAATCTTGACCCTGCTCCTTATCCACACTTTGATGCTCAGCCATTGGAAATTTTGGCTCCTGGTATGCGGTCCAGTGATAAAGTGGATCAAGATGATGTTGCTCTTGATGAATTCATTGCCAAGAGGAGAACAATAACCACTCTTGAGCCTTCTCCTAAGTGGCCTACTGCTAGGTTGCAAGGAAAAGAGGCTTTTGAGTCTACCCTGCAAAAGAGTAAAAGGAGTAACAAGAAGAAGAAGAGGCTGGTGAAAAATGGGGAGGTTTTGGGTGACAAAAACATTCTTGTGGTGGAAGTAGATGAAGAAGCAGAAGAGGAACAAAGTTCCTTGGTGAAAAGGTCTCAGAAGAAGAAGCAAGAGGAAGGTGTTTCTATGCCAAGTTCAAGATCAGTGAAAAGTGGTGGAAAGTTGAAAGAAGTAGTGAGTGACTAGTCATTGTTTGATGAGGACATGTTAGAAAAGTCAAGAGGAAAAGGTAAATCGAGTGTGAAGTCTGAAAAGAGGAAGGTGAAAACTATGAGGGAACTTGATTCTGCAAAGAGAGTGAAGTGTGAGAGTTTATCTGCTAAAGAACGACTGAGGTACCAAAAGGTCTTGTGTTGTCGCACTTTTGACCCAGCTATCTCTGAAATGGCCGGAATGGGACAAATAATTGACATGGTTGAGTTTCAACAGTGGCGACATTTGTTCAAAGTAGATGTGCCCAAGGTCTATGAGGATGAGGTCCAAAGCTTCTATGCAAACCTCTTTCCTGTCTACATTGACCATATCTGTGCTTTAGTTAATGGAGTGGATATTGTGTTGGATGTTGCTCTGCTTGGGGACATTCTTAAGGTCTCTGCTGATGGTAAGTCTTTTGTGAAGAATGTTTATTGGTCAAATTTCATAAATGCTATTGTGAAGGAAGGTGCAGTCCAGCGGGGGGAATGGGTTCACAAGAAAGCTCTTCTTCCCATTTATCAGTTATTATTCGAGCTAGTGAACAAGTTTCTTATACCCCGTACTGAGAAAAGGTCCATTACTTCCAAATCTGACTTGTATCTAATGGAAGCACTGGATGGGTTTAATGTTGTAAACTTGCCTACTATCATGATTGAGCACATGCAGACGGTGGAAACTTTCAAGGATGGAAACCATCGTCTTCCATATGGATTTCTTCTCACGAACGTCTTCAAGTTCTTCAAAGTGCCCTTGCGACAGTCCAAAGAAGGGACCAAGAAGAAGATCTTCTCTCAAACTACTTTGGAGGAATGCGAGTGTATCGAAAAGAATGGAGGAGTAGGCAGCATTTCGACAATGTCTCAGCTCATTAATGCTCAAAACAGTGCTACTGAGGAGATTCAAAAGTTGAAGGCAAGGAATTCCATACTGGAGAGTCAGCAGGCCCAAGGGGCCCAGGGCCAAATGAGGATATAGCTCGTCTGACCAAAGAAAATGGTGATCTCAGGGAACATGTGGAGAACCTGAAGGAGAAACTGCTCACCGAGAAAATGTCAGCGAATGCCCGAATAGATCTAGTTCTCAACACCCTTACTGCAGCCTCCAAGCCCTCTCCTCCTAGTGTCCCTTAGGCAGCCCTTCAGTGACCAGTTTTTGGATTATTCTATTGTTGTTTTGATGACTTTGGCAGTTGTTTTTGTTTCTTTTTGTTGTGTGGATGGGATTACTTGTACTGCTCCCACTGATAACAGTCCAATCTCTGCCTTTGACGTATAGCAGAGGCATATGTTTTATATAAACTGTCCTCTTTTGTTGTTTAATGCTTATGCTTCTCTGTTTCTCTTTTCTATCATGTTGTTTTCACATATGTGGCATGAGTTAGCTAAGCTAGACTTCTTTATGTTGATTTCTTGCTTGTGTATTTTTAATGATGCCAAAAGGGGGAAGTATAATTGAAGCAGGAATCTGATTAAGGGGGAAGCATAGAGTCAGGGGGAACTTGTGAGGTTCTCGTTGCTTCATCTAGTTAATTTTGCTCTAAACGTGTGTTATCAATTTCTAAGTTTGTCATCATCAAAACGGGGGAACCCTATGGGTTTACAATGCCTTAGCGTTATGTTTTGATGATCTAACAAACTTATTGTCAAAGAACTAGATAAGGAACCTGACACACTTGGTACACAAATAAAATCAACGGACTCTAGCTAATGTGAACTGCTACAACTTCAGAAGATAGAGAATCAACACTGGGACCTGATACCCTTGTGTTTCCATAACAGCAGTACGAAGTCAACTGTCTACAGCTGGAAAGTAACTGCCTGCACTGTACACAGAAACAATGCAGCACAGTTCTGCAGTCACTTCTCATTTGACCTACCAAGTGATTACATCATTCAAGTGATGACATCTCTACTGTTTTAACAAAGTGCATTACGACAAAACATCACTTGAACACTTGAGAATTCATTCAACCATTCAAGCATTCAATTCTCAAGTGCATCAAGAACAAAGTTTAACTCTACTACGGACCAGTTCCTAGAGCTAGTATTTTGTATGTCCTTAGTTGAGTTGTAACTTTGTAATTGTTCTTCATTGAAATTCCTACTTTTATTATCTAGACATTACTTAGGAACCTCTAGTAAACTCATAAACCCTTAGTGTTTGTGTCGTGACTAGAGTTAGTCATAATTTCAAGTCATTATAATAGGTGTATTGCAAAGTGGCTTGTAATAGGTGTATTATAAGCTAGTGAGGGATTAAGAGTTTAATTCATAGATTGCATAGGTTGTAATCTAAAGTTGCTCATAGTGAAGTTGAAATCCTACAAATATAGGTCGTGGTTTTTTTATCTCCTTGAGCAGGGATGTTTCCACGTAAAAACTCCCTGTCTTATTTGCTTACTGTTTTATTAGCATTCTGAGTAGAAACTTATAGAGGACCTGGTCTTTATATAGTTTGGTGGACTCATATATTCTACCACAACCCTTCTAAAAAGGATAAATCTAAGGAAGCTAATGTCGGTCCTCCTACAACTAGCACAGTCATCCCCCGTCAACTAACTTATGAGGTGGATTTTCATGTTCAACAGAAATCCCTAACCCTAAAAATGACAGAAATAGGCCAATCAACAGATATTATTCTTCTATTCGTCCTACTAATATCCTTGTTGTAAAAGAAGATTGTGACTGGAAACATATTAAAGTTTTAGCCCCTAATGAAGTGGGAAGAGTCACTTTCAGCAAATCAGGGTTCATGTACATTTACACATACCCCTCACTTTAAGAATGGGTCGAGTAATCGATCCCATTATTTTAGAGTTTTTCCACAACTACCAAAATTGTTTGGCTCATGTAGGTCTGTTAATATGGCAAACGGTAGCTTGTCTTTGGGTACTGCTCTCGGGCCGATGAAACCCTCACTCTTTCTTATCTGATCAACCTCTACTCCCCAAATATTTTCCGTGGAGGCATGATCAAACTCAAAAAATGTCGTCATCATACCATCTTCATTGGTGTTGATGATGATAACGATTGTAGTTGGATGGAAATGTTTGTTGTCATTACTACCGGGGACAATGATGTTCCGGCGACAACACCTCCTATCCCTGAATCCTGAAACTTTACTCATATTTTTCAAATATTCTTTTTCCAATGCATTAAAGAAAATTCCCTCTTTTAATAAATTTCATTCTCTTATTTCAACTACCTGTTGTGTTCCTCAAACAGTTCAGAACCTAACCCAATGGGACAAAAAAATTTAGATAATTCTACACTGGACTCCCACAAGTGGAAAGAAATTTCACCCAAATTCAATGGTAGGCCAGGAACCATGGTAGTAAAACTTCTTCTTTTCCTTTTCAATCTTCAGCATGACGTAATACAATTTTGTTGACTCCCTTTCATAATACACAGACCTTCCAAATGGGTCTTCTGTCTGCCCTGCTATTGAGGTTTTCCATGACCCAATGGTGGCTCATCAACAAATTCGAGCAGCCAATGACCAGAAGAGGGCTCGTGATGTTGCTCGTACTTTTGGTGAAGGCCCATCTTCCATGAGTCCCCATCTGAAGGAGAAAAACCAAAAGGAAGACTTACCTCCAAAGCTGAGACTCAGGAGAAACCTTCGACAAAAGAAACCCCAGTTGGACCGACCATAATGGTCCTTAATGAAGACTAAATCGAGGATGACGATGAAGGTTTTTCTCTTTATAGAAGAAGAAGAAGAACTCCCCCTGCTCAATGAAAAGAAATTCAAGGACTCTTTACAGAAATGGAAATAGTTAAAAATGCAAAGTCTTGTTTTCGAGCTCCAGTAGTTACTTCATGTCAGAGGAGTTCCACCTCTGATGTTCCTCCACCTCAACCTTCAACACCAGTTGCAGCACCATCAGCTGCTGCCTCACCGCCGTCCCCAACTAAACAAACAAAAGACAGTTGTTCCCTTGGTCACCTGATCAGGGGAGCATTAAAAACACTTTCTCGACCCCAATCCAAAACCCTGATGGTAAGTGTAGTGTCACTTTTTCGGTTTTGAATGAGTGTCACTTACTCTCAAAGTCAGTGGGAGTTGCCGAATATTTGAAGCATTTGGCTTTGAACAAAGACCGAAGGAAGATGGAGGCTCTTTCTGCGAAGTGTCTGATCAATAACAACATGCACTTTACTGTTGAGGTATCATCTTACTCTTCTTTCTTCCATTTTCCCTTGATAAATATCATCGTCAATAACATTAGTCTTTAACGTTTAAGGCTAACCTCCTTGCCTCCGAGGGGTTGCAGACATGCCAAAGAAGAACATGTTGCCGAGCGGGATCAAATTGTTGTTGAACGAGATCAACTCGTTAAGTGCCTCCGGACTTTAGAGACAAGACTTGCTCAGATGGGCGAGCTTGAATCCCAGTTGGACCAATATAATCAAGAAAAAATGGTTCACAACCAAGAGGCCACTCGCCTGCATATAGAACCTAAGGATTTGAAGGTCAAGTGGGTTGAGCTACGGGTTTTTGTAACTGCTTCCATAGAACAAATCAACAACCTGAAAGCAAACTTTCATTCCAAAATCAAAGAAGTTTTCGCGACCTAGGAGAAGAGAGAACGGATGGAGTAAAGGCTCTAAAAGTCCATGGAGAAAAATCGCGAACACACGAGGACAAACACCAACCTTTATCGGACCTATGGCATCGTGAGGATTGAAAATGACCAGCTACAGTCTAGAATCAAAAATATCAAAGTCAAACTCCAAGACCAAGAAGATCCATTCCTTCTTGGGAATAATTATTCAATTTATCACATGAAAAGGGAGACTTTGGAGGATGTCAAAAAAGGCATTACATAGATGACTGTATTGATGAAGCTCTCAGTTTGGAGATAACCACCTACGAAAATATTCCTACCCAGCCCACTGCTTCAAGATCCTCGAGCAATTATTCTGAATCTTCAAAAATCAAGGAAGAAGCTGAAGAAGAGGATAAAGATGTAGGTACTAAAACGGAAATAAAATCTTTTGTTTAATATATATGCAAAAACATCTTTTTCCATTGGATAAAGTTCGGGAATTTTTTACATCTGATAACTTAAATTTCGAGCATTGGTACTTTCGGTTATTACCCTTTAACTATGAGGATTTCATAAAAGAGGGCCCTTATGTTTATAGTGCAATTGAAGAGGACGTTTCATATACATTCTGGCACAAGCATTTGAAGTTTAAGTAACTTACAAATGAAAAATACCATATCATATCATTTGAACAAGAAATAAGATAAGAACAAAAGGGCTTTAGTTTATTCTTTCCATTTTTAAAAGTACATTTAGGTGAGCAAAAATTCGCTTAAGTAAATAAAGTTGTCAATACATGTGGTTAACTCGTACTACTTATGTATACGGAGCTGATTATGCAGTCTCTAGTTCTGATAAGATAAAATTTCCGATTTTAACAAACCCTAGTCTTGATGACACTTTTAGTGCTCTGATATACAATAGTTCCTCCTAGTGTTCGGATGCTAAGTATGAGAATTCGAGCACTAGATTTCTTGATGTTGTTGATTATCCTTCTTCTTAGTATGATTTACATTCCTACCTCATTAATAACTTTAGCAGAAAAGACCCAATTGGGAAGAAAACTTGAAGAAGGAAAAATTTTGAGCACTAGCATACCTTTCCATATTTTGAGATTTTTCTAGCTCTATTTGATATTTCTTGATTTGCGCGCATGGTCCATATTACTTTCCGAAAAGTTTTTATGTAAAATTTTGAAGAAAATAAAAATTTTAATTTAGAAGAGACTAGAGTTGACCACGGTCAATATTTTTAGTAAATTACCTCGGATGGGTGTTTTGACAATTCTAATAGGTCTGTATGATATTTTTGGATTTGTATGTGTGTTTGGTTGGGGTCCCGTATGACCAGAGTGCATTTTGGCGCATTATAAATTTTTTTAGAGAATTTGGTTTTAAACTTGAAAATCTTGTGTTTTGATGATCAATTATAAGTTGTTTGATGTGTGATATGAGTAAGCGAGCAAGTTCTTAGGATGTTATTACACTTGTGTGCCTATTTAGTTTGGACCTAGAGGGGCTCGGGTGAGTTGTGCATTGCGGATGTGTTTGGAATAAATAATGCATAGATGTTGCTGGTGTCAACTTGCACATCTCGCAAATGCGAGCCTCACTTTTGCAAGTGATATCTCACATCTGCGAAGGGAGCTGAGGAAGGGGCATTTCGCAAATACAAAGTTTTGATCGCAAATGCAGACTGTGGGGGCTCCGCAAATGCGATGTACCTGTTGCATTTGTGACACTTGGGGAGGTTGGCCAGCTTTGCAAATGCACACGATGGGGTGGTCGCACATACAACTTCTTGGGTCCGGTTGCACTGGGCTCTTTTGCAATTGCAATACTTGCAGCTGGTAAAACAGGCAAAAATCGGGGCTTAGCTCATTTTACACCATTTTCTCAATCCTAAGTACTCTATATATGAGCTTTTTGAGTAACTTTTTGTTTCCAAATACATTGGTAAGCATCTTTGACTAGTTTTAAATCAATTTCAAATAATTTTCATGAGTTTTAAATATCAAATCTAAGAATTTCATGGTAGAAAATAGGGTTTTGAGTAGAACTTGGGGATTTTGTAAAATGGAGATTTAGGCCTCGAATTTAGGTCGGATTTCGAAAAAAAATTACATATCCGGCTAGGGGCAACTAGATAATTGGGTTTTGGTCTAAATCTCGAATTTCGACCACACGAGCCTGGGGTTGACTTTTGAGATTTTTGCCTAGATTGAACCTTTATTGATTGCGGATGTTTTTTTGGCATTATTTGACTTTGTTAGATGATAATTGATTAGGTTTTGATTTTTTTGAAGATTATTTCTATGGAAGATGGTATTGGATTGTGAAAATTATTCTGAAATGACGTCAGTGTCTTGCCTCACTTTGTTGGGAAAAATTTTCCAACTAATTGATATTGTTTGCTACCTGCGGTAGTGATGCATATATGAGGTGACAAGTGTATATGCATGTGCCAGAATTTCCATGCTCGGGAGGTGGAATTAAATGCTTCTTTGTGCTTTTGTTGAACTTGATGGTCCATTAACCAATGCTTCATTTAACTCTATGACTAGTAAACTCATTTATCTGCTTTAGAAATCATATTAGAACATAGGACATCTTAAAAGGATTTAATGTGTCATTTTCCAGATTTGTTTGCATACTTAACTTGATCGTAGTATCGGAAATATATATATTTGTACCTGATAATGTCATGTTACCTAAGATTATTTATTTGTGTTAAGAGATGATGATTGGGAAATTAGGGCTATGTTTGACATAATGACTATTTCCGTGCGATTGATATGATGTTGGCATGATGAATATTTCTGTGCGATTGACATGATGTTGGAACGGTGTGTATTTTCATGTGGTTTAAAATGGGATTATTTTGTTGATTATTATTGTGCATAAAAGAAAACAAGTTGGATTTCTGTTATGATTACTCATTCATTAAGCACTTACATGTCCTTTACTTTGGTTTCCATTAGTGCTTTTTGTTTCATATGATACCTTCCGTTGGGTTCCTTATGTAGTTATCGCTATGTTTTCTCTTTGGCTCGTACTGTATAGCTATGTCTTTACCTTGTTTGTTACGATTACACTTGCGCTTTTACTTGAATTACTTCTATTACATGTCCTCTTCGAATTTATGTCTTTACTTGTTATTAGCTCATAACTGTTACATGCCTCTAATTGTCACCTGATTTACTTGTTAAATGCCTTAATTTGCTATATGTTTTCACTCACTACATGCTTTAACTTACTATATGTCCTCACTTACTATATGTTCTACTTACCATATGTCTTCACTAATTAAATGCCTTTACTTGCTATATGATTCCATATATTGGATGTTTTCATTTGATTCATGTTCCTATTTGATAAATATCTTTGCTCGCTTCATGTAGTACTCTCCTTTATTTAACCGGATTAGGTGACTTGTAGATTCGTTGTCTGATATACTATATAGAAGCCTTATCACTATATATGGTAGACTATGTTTTGATATTGGACTACTCATTCTACTCTGTCGAGTTGTATTACCTACTTGCATACTGTGTGTTCGTCTTCTTAGTATTACATTGTGAACTATTCTCGCGTTTGGTGTTGTTGTGGTTCATATGATATTGTTGATATTGGGGATCGGGTTTCACATCGCAACGGATATGTGTGTGTGTGTGTGTATATATGGGGGATCGGGTTGCACGGTGCAACGGTATTGATAAGAGATATGAGATCGGGTACATGCCGCAATAATTATTATTCAATTTATGGAATCAGGATGCATGCGGCAGCAATATTTGTTGATATATATATATATATATATATATATATATATATATATATATATATATATGGGAACAGGTTGCACATTATAACGAAGAAGAAGATGTATTATGGTTATCCATGTCTTTTGATTTCTATCATGGTATCGTTTGTGAGATTGAGAAGTGATGATATTCTGGGTCCCTCTATCATTTGTATTCATGTTTTATTCAATACATGATTATTTGTGTATCTTTTCTCATTTTTCTCTTTCTACTTATCATTTGCACATGTACAAATAATAAGTAGGTATCTTTTAACTTAAAACCTTGCCACTACTTCACCGAGGTTAGTTAAAATACTTACTGAATATATAAGGTCGGTTATACTCATGCTACACTTTTGCACCTTGTGTGCAGATCTTGGAGCCGCATAGCTGTGGAAGATAAAGCCTTGCACTGAAGACGTTCCAGCGTTCCAGACTCAAGCTACCTTTTATTCATGGTAGTTTAGGGCTTAAATCATAGTTGCTCATGACTTGTACTACTAGTCCTTGGGAGGTTTTATAGAATTCAGTCATTTAATTTCTTGTTATTAATCATTTATCATTTGAGTTGCCTTTTTCAATGTTTGGATTACCTAGCATTAAGGTTTGGTGTCATCACGACTAGGTAGATTTTGGGTCGTGACAGTAGCACATACTTTCAGTATCATCAAGGATCTTCAATAGTAATACATTTTGAGGTGAGTCACGTTCCAATTGCTTGGTAATTTTACTCCATCTTGATATTCCAACCGATTTGAACCCTTAACGGTTATAGATAAAATCCAGTAAGGTCCTTCCTATGTTGATCCTAGCTTTCCAGCATTAACTTCTCGGATACTTTGAGTCACTTTCTGCAAAACCAAATCTCTGAATTTGAAGAATGGAACATTTGCTCTGCGATTATAGTACCATTCCATCCCTTGGTTTTATGCCACCATCCTCACATATACTAAATTTTGATGCTCTTTAAGTAAATCCAGCTTAATCGGCATTGCTTAATTATTCTCCTCCTCGTTTGTCGAGGAATACCTTATGGTCAGTTCCCTAATCTCCTTAGAAACCAAAGATTTCGCGTCGTACACAAGGGAAAAAAGTGTTTCTCATGCGCTTGACTTCGCCGTTGTTCAATATGCCCATAACACTCACGGTAACTCTTCTGGCCAATTGCCTTTAGCATCCTCTAATTTCTTTTTGAGGTTTGAATTATTACCTTATTATTTGACTCTGTTTGATCGTTAGCACTTGGATGATATGGGTAAGATTTGATCCTTTTGATCTCCAATCCTTCCAGAGACTTTATGACTTTAGAACCTATAATTTGTGGCACATTGTCGCAAGCAATTTCTTTTGGTACTCCTAATAGACAAATGATATGATCCCATATGAAATCAATCACTTCTCGCTCTCCATTATTTTTTTAAGCACCTGATTCAACCCATTTAGTAAAATAATCATTTAAAAATAAAAGAAATTTTACCTACTCTGGCCCTTGAGGCAAAGGACCAACTATATGCATCCTACATTTCATGAATAACCACGGTGACACCACCGAATGCAGAAGCTCTGCTGGCTGATGCACTAATTGTGCATGACACTGTCACTTATCATATTTTTGTACAAATGCCTTCGTGTCTTGTTCTATCTGAGGCCAATAGTAACCAGCCCTTGTAAAAATACCTCTTCTTTAATAAAATTGTTCCTGACTTCCGCTATAGGCCATTTCTTTTGCTTCACCGGTGGGAAATTAGGGTCAAAACTTAATTTATGGACATCCATATTTAGTGGAATATATGTCATATCAAAATAAGACCATGCAAATTAGTCAAAGTTAGCTTTAAAAACTCAATAATTAAGCTTGATTTCAGGAGTAAACCTCGTTCCCAGACAAATCATTTTATTTTGGAACTCTATGAACAAAGCAATTTGTTCTAGTTCCTCTGCAGGCGACTCTGTGGCATTTGCTTCTTCCGATACTTGAAAGGATATAGGCACATGTTAATAATTCGACATCTCCTCCTCTCTGGCACCTTCAACCGGGTCTGGAAGGGCAGCAAACATCGATTCTTATAGTTGTTATTTCCTCATTCCACCCGCCTAGCTTCTGGATAAGGTGACTGCATTAATTTCTCTTGAAGAAGGTTGATCACCTCTAATCTGCTTGATCCCATACGGCTTAGGGAAATTCATCAATTGATGATAAATCGACTGCACAACCTTCATTTCATGAATCCATGGCCTACTAAGGATTGTTGATAACCAATTTTTTCCTATGTATTTTATACCCAAAATATTTTCAAAATAGCATATATGTGCATATAAAAGCACACCCAAGAGTTTTGGTATTTTTTGTGATTTTTAAACCAATTTACTGCCTATTTTAATACCACAAAAATCCAAAATCATTCCCAAAATTATCATTTTTAATGAATAACTTATTTCATTCTCATATTTACACCAAAATATAATGAAGGTGATTTTTGCATATTTTTACCAATTTATTTGGCATTTTTAAAGCTAAATTGCACATAATTGCAATTATAGCCTTAATAGCATTTTATAACAATAAAATTTGCTCCAATATTTTTAAATTAATATTTATATAATATTAGCCTACCTAGTATTTTTAATTTGCTTTTAAAATCGTTATTACTATTTTTATAAAATAGAAAGGGGAAAAGTGGCTATTTAAAACCTAGCCCCAGTTGCATTTCAATTACAGCCCAAATTGCACCCCAATTCGACCCAATTTCAATCCCCAAATCAAACGACCCAATTTCAATTTAGCCCGCCCCTGACCCAACTAACCTAACCCGCCCGGCCTCCCCATTTAATCCAGGCCGTTGATCATTCAGATCAACGGCCACGATAAGTTCTTTCCTTTTTAATTCCCACTTACACCCTAACCCTAAATCACTCCTATCAGATACGCCGCCTCTAAACCCTCGTCCTCTCAAACTCTCTCTAGCCTTCTCCGAAACCCTAATCTTCCCCCACCGGTTTCTACCCTGTTTCACCGGAACCCATGGCATCCCAAGCCCTGGGTGACCTGTACTCACCTCCATGTGCTCTTGTACACTTGCTGCTTGAAGAATCAAGGTCTGACCTTGAAGGTTTTCGCTCAGATCTCCGCCGATTCAAGTTTCACGGCCATCTCCGGCTTTGCTCCGGCATGTCCTGATCCTATCTCTGACTCATCTGACTCAGATCAGACCTTTTCCAGGCCTTTCTCGCCTCTAGGGTTCTTCTGAAACCCTAGCCTTTTGAGGTTCTCCTAATTTCTCTAGATTTATTCTAGATCTATGTTTATTTTAAGGTTTTCAAACGATTTCTCGAAGTTTCTTTCAAAATATTGCTTTCAAAACCGTTCATCTTCTTCGACTTAGGGTTTCTTTAGCTTTACTTGCTCTACTGTGACTCTCATGTGTTCTTACTGTATTTGTTCTACTGTGATTCTAGTGTGTTTTTCTTCGACTATACTTTCTTCTACCGTTTCCTTATGATTTCTTTTACTGTATCTTGTTCTTTTATTATGTTTTCATGAAATGTGTAAGGTCTTAAGTTCCTTTGGTTTTCTGAACTTATTTTGTTGTTATTCCTGCCTGATTTACTTGCTTTCGTCTCTACACTCGATTAATGGTAAAAACCCTAGAATTTGGGGGTTTCATTCGAGTTCTTGAGGCCACTTGTTACGTGACTTGTTTGCTTCCCATCTCTGAACTTGTTTGGTTTCAAATCCCTAATTTCTGAGTTCCTGAAGTTGTTTCATCTTTGCCTGACCTTGTGCATGCTCTCTGATATTCCCTCTTGCCTATAGTCCACTACTCACTGATTTTTGATTGAAATCCAGCCTCGCATGTTTAAAGCTTATGCACTCTTTATAGGTAGAATTTCCCACTCAGAATAACCTCTAATTTTGGGACTGATTTTAGACTTCCTTGTGTAAGCCTGATTGATTCATTCCTTGTTTAATTTGAAGACCCTTTCTAACCTTTCGATTCCCCTATTTTCTGACTCGGTTCATTAGTGATTTTGAATCTCTGATTCCCTGATTTACTATGTACTAATTGATTTACTCCTTGCCTTATTTATTTAACCGTGTGTTTCAAATCCTCCCCTATGTATTTACCCCTTATTTTTATGCTATGCACAATGTGTTACTTGATCCCCTTTCCTTAAATAATTTCTGCCTTTTACCGTTCAAATTTGGACTCCTTAAATAAAGGAATCTCTGCTATTGATTGATTTTAATTGATACATGATTATTTTCTTGCCTTGCTTACCCTGATTTCAAACTATAAATACCCTGCTCTTTTTTCTTTAAAGACACGAACAATAGAGTTCAAAAACACACACACACTAAAAGCTCTCTTCTCTTTACCACTATTAGTACTACTGCTGTGTCTAGTCGGCTGAAAGCCAAGGCTAGGCTATAGAATCTCGCTTGCTTTTCTCAAGTGTTTGCTGAGGCTTGAGTGGACTCTCTGGCTGTTTTCTTGCTTTGTTTGTTCTGTTGTTCGAAAGTTGCAACTGGTATGTCTCCATAAGTTAAATAACATTCTCCAAAACTATGTGTTTACTTCTCCCTTTCACATGTCTCTCACTATATATTTGTATTGTGCTTTCCTGCATTTTGTAGCTATACTTTAGTCTGTTATGTTCTTTCTTCATGTTTCGGCACCTTTAAGTTCTGTTATGCTTCCTTGTCCTTCCTTGATGTTTTTCTATACATGTTTTCCATGTGAACCCTTTCCCTTTGACCCCTTATGTGTGAGTACTGTTCTAGGTTAGGGTAGCATCCCATTGCTATCCATGACCTGGGACCAAGTTCTCTTGAACCTTACTCAAATCAGTCCCATTCCCTTCTTCCCCTTTTATGTGCTGAGCCTTGACTAGAGTCTAGTAGTGTCCTAATCACCATCCAGGCTCAAGTCTGACTTTAAAAAGTCTGCTCTTTATTTGTTTGGATCAAGTAAAGGGTCAGGGATGTGCCAGCCTATACTCATGGCTGGGTATGACCACCCTTTGCTCTGATTCCCTCAACTCCCCTCACTTTACACTTACTCCTAGTTCCTTAAGTTTTGCCCCCCTTTGGTAAGCCATGCTTTGGGACCCTTGAGCTCCCTCTGAACTTGGATGCCTGAGGGCTGGCATTTCCACACTGCACTACTCTGTTGCTATTATAATTACTCAGAGTGTTAAGCATTGCCTGGAGTTCTTAAGACTCCTTGGAACTTTGAAAACATTCTGAGTAAGGAGAAGGCCTTGGAACTGGAATCTAGATTTGGTGAAACACATGTGTTGGACATTAAGGTTGCATTGGGCTTCCTCGGATCTGTCTGTAGTTTTGATGTATTTATTTTTAGTCTTTTCCTTCCAGTTCTATAATAACTTTGTAAAAGAAACTCGGGGAAAATATTAGTAAAGGGTGTGGGAGGGGTTTTACATTCTTGCATCAGTAGGGGTAGAAACCATGCTTTAGGATTGTAATTTTTTTAGAAATCCTGCCTATAGGTCTTTTGTGCTTTAAATTTTACTATAAATCATGCCTATAGGTTTGTTTAATGTTCCTAATTCAGTCACATAGATATCATGCCTATAGGGTTTAATGTTTAATCATATTTCAAATCACTAGAGATCCTGCCTATAGGATTCTAACATTCATGTAATCAATTGCATATAGAAACCATGCCTATAGGAAATGCATATGCATTAGGCAAACTATATGGTAATTAAACATTCATCTATTTACCAACTCTTTAACAGGCCTTAAAATCAAGTATAGATACCATGCATATAGGGTTCCATCTCAAACCTGTCTGATTCGTTTAAGCAGTAACAGTCCGTTAACTGGTCCTTATTGTCTTGATTTAATGCTTTCAATAAAACTCTTGTAAACCAGTATGCTTTTAAATCCCACAAATCGGCATCTTTTTTCTGAAACAGTTTCTTTCTAAACATTCTGTCTAAATGTTTTACTCAGACCCTGAAATTGTCTTTTAAAATAGTTGCAACTTACCCTTTTCCTTAGATATTTCTATCTCTAAAACTCTCTCACAACCATTTCTATGTTTTATTTTTACTGCATTCCATACTTTCTTTTCAAAACTCCTCTGCATTTGACTACTTTTTCCTGAAACCAGTACCTTTAAATCACTCGTTTGAAATACCTTAATCTCTGACAATCGGATCTGAGTTGCCTAATGTAGACTTTCTGTCTAAATGTATGTGTTGAACTAGTCCGCTTTCCGCTTAATTTTTTTTAACTTAAGACCAAATCAGTATATGCTAAGACATGCTAAACTAAGTGTTTGTTTGGTTAAGGGGTTTACTTGAGCCTTACCTATTTGTTTTGTTCATCCTTATATTTGTTACTTGTTTTGTATGTCGCAATTAGAATTTTAACCTTTGAACCCCATATATGCCTATATCCCTTTCCTTCCCCTTTAGGATTAGAAGTCCTGATACCCCGGGACTGATAGGTTGGGACGGGTAATAGCATGAAATAAATAACGATACCATTTCGTGCCTTAACACCTTAACGGGGTGGGAAGGGTAGATATGGATATGATGACCGATGCGCTAATATCACGTGCGACCCCTCTTCTGAGGAGTGATCGCTGGGTATTGCATTGAAGTGATCCATATTAATTATAAACTTAGGACTCCTCTCCCTTTACTTGCTTTCATCTCTTCTTGTAAAACTGTTCAAATCTCTTTTTCATGAATTTCTGCCTTCTCTACTTATCTTTGAAAATTTTCAACTTGGTCGCAATCTTATGTGCGAATCCTTATTTGAGCCTTGATTGTTTACTTGTAAAGTCACAATTGCAACATGGCCAGGAACCACACTAGTGGATCTTGAGGGGCGCCTAACACCTTCCCCTCGGGATAATTTCTAGCCCTTACCCTAATCTTTGGTCTCTTCATCTCAAACCCTTATTAAAGTGTCCTAATGCACTATAATCATTAGGTGGCATCTCTTCAACTTCTAAACCCAATTCTCGAAAGGGAATAGAGTTGTCCTCCCAATGTCGTATACCCGATTTCTGACCCCACGGTTAGAGGAAAAGGGGGCGTCGACAGCATGGCGACTCTGCTGGGGATTTTCTTTAGGCTTTTACCATTGCATGTTGCTTGTGACTTTACTATCTCATTAATTGCATTATTTACTGTCTTTTATTCTTTCAATACGAAACTGACTTGGTTCTTCATGTCTTTTCTTTCCTTTAGTTGCTTTCCTTTATTGCTTTATTTCAATGCTGTTATAATTACTACAATTATTGTAATTATTTATCTTATGAACGTGAAAATACATGTTAATTTGTTTCATTCTTGTAAACTACATCTTCAACATCATATTCCACTCGTGCCAAACAAACACCATAGCAACACTTATAATGAGTGGTTGCGCTCTTCCAATATTATCACCCTTTAAATTCGGCAAAGGCGTATTTGCGGTAAAATCAGTCGATCAGCGGTGCAGTCGACGGTTCCGTGCCTTTCTCTCTTGAGTTATCCGCTCAAGGGTACCTGTCTAATACCCAATAGAAATCTTACTCTATCTAACTGTGCATGCATCATGGTCAAACCTAGCCGAGTCAGTTATGTTGTCCATATAATGACTCATTAAGATAGCCTTGTCCAAAGTCCATCGGGTTTCCCTGAAACCCAAACGGACACCTACATGTTCTGTGCATTTATTTGGAGAACTAAATGCTTTTTACGCTAATTATTGGTTTAAATAGTCGAGTCTGGCGGGGTAAGGGTCTAACACTCTATTTTGCAGAAAATGAGGCACGAAGTCCCCAGATTCGGCATGGTAACCAACATTCATCCAAGGCTGCTGAATTGGTGGGAAGATCTTCACTCCAGTGATCAGACACTCATCCGCAAATACTTAGGGAATCTGCCTTCTCTTCTAGAAATCCAGCCTGACAACAAAATCATAGAGGCTGCAACTCTGTTCTGGGATAGTGACAGGTCTGTATTCCGCTTCGGGAACCTTGAAATGACTCCTTTGCTCGAAGAAATAGGAGGCTTAGCTGGTATTCCTTGGGAGACTCCGGGTTTGCTTATGCCAGAGAATCGCAAGGGTAGGGGTTTCCTTAAGATGATGGGACTGAAGAAGAACCCAGACTTGACCTGTTTGAAAGACTCCTACATCCCATTCGACTATCTGTACGAGAGGTACGGCCATAGCAAGTCATACCGCACCTACTCAGATGAATTTGCCCTCACCTCACTGGGGCATATTCACAAAAGGGTCTTCGTATTCATGTTTTGTTTCCTGGGGATGATAGTGTTCCCTACGAAGAAGGCTAGGATCCACACCAAATTGGCCATGGTAACCAAGACTCTGATGGAAGGAATCGACGGACAACCTTTCAGCATAGTGCCCATGATTGTTGCTGAGATATACCGGGCTCTGGACAACTGTCAGGGAAAGGCTAGTCATTTTGAGGGATGCAATTTATTACTTCAGCTCTGGCTCATGGAGCACCTCCAGAAAGGAGAATACCAACCAGAGGTCTTACGCAGAGACTGGGATGATCACATTGCCTTCCACCAGCCAAGGCGTATGAATTATATGCCTAACATGTTCGCTCAGCCAGAGGACGCTGGAAGATGGGTGGAGCTATTTGAGAATCTAAAAGAAGACCAGGTACAGTGGATGGTCGAATGCTTCCCTACGGAAGAATTCATTGTTCGATCCCGAGATGCACCATTTCTCATACTCATTGGTCTAAGAGGAACTTATCCCTATGTTCCCCTCCGAGCCATGAGGCAGGCTGGAAGAAAGCAAATCATACCAAGGGTCGACAAAATGAGTCACTTTATGGCCGATTTCCAGGACGATGATAGCCCTCACAAATGCCAAGCTCAACACATGTGGCATTTCAAGCTTGTTTTGGGGAAAGAATCTATTGAGCCAGAGAGGTATCACGCTAGTTGCGTACCGCATTATTCGGGTTGGTTGGAAGATAATTACAATGGTATGGGTCAGTCCGGGTTCATTCACGGACACAGAATCATCGACGAGAAAGCTGAAGCACGGGTTAAGTACAATCAACTGTGCAAGAGGATTCGAGAGTGTGAAAGTGAGCATCGGGAAATACAAGAAGCCCATCAGAAGTTGATCGAGGAATGGAAGGATATGGCTTTCAGCGCCAACAAGCGACTAGGGTATTTGGAGCGGGGTCTAGTGGAGCTAGAAGGAAAGTTCCTCAAGAGGATTGAAGATTGTCGAAACGCTGAAGGGAATGCAGGAGGACATTTGGCCCAAGCTTATCTATTGCTAGGACTGCGCGAGCTGGTGAAGCTGTTCGAGGGGGATAAAGATACCGAATCTGGGGAAGGTCCGTCTGGGACCAAGTAGTTAGGAGTCTTTTATTTTGCTTCTAATGATGTAATAAGGCCGAGGGCCACTAGTGACATTTTATTTTCCGTTATTTAGTGTCGCTTTGGAGTCATCTTATTTTTTATCAATAAAAAGAGGCATTTAGCATTATAAGTTCTCCAAGTTAATTTTTCTCTTGGCCTACCTCAGGCACAACGAGGCACCCAAATTAGGACGCGATTTATATTCTTGCACAATGTGTTTAAATATTGCAACATTTTCTTCTCATAACCTGCACTAACTTGTTACCTTTTTGTTTTTATTTATTTTATTCCCCTCCCCAAAGATTAGTACGTGCATTCTGGCACCATCATCATACAGTGAGAGATCCAATGCTCAGTCAGCAATTGGTCAATCAGAACCACCAGGGCCCGAAAAACTTCGGGGTA
Source organism: Nicotiana sylvestris (assembly GCF_000393655.2). NCBI lineage: Eukaryota > Viridiplantae > Streptophyta > Magnoliopsida > Solanales > Solanaceae > Nicotiana > Nicotiana sylvestris. Next base: position 61,362,694 of record NC_091061.1, on the reverse strand, counting down.
GCAAGGCTAAACAAAAGCACCATGCATCACATTTTACTTTTACTAGCTGATTTTATTTCTGCATTGTCTTTAATTCTGAAAAGAGCTCTGATATTCAAAACAATTATGAATCTAATCGAAGCATTTCAGTTTATTATATATCTCGCTCTTATTATTTTCCTACCATTCACTTTATTTTACATAGCATTACTATTACTTGCCCTGATGATGAACCAATGATTGTGACTTGCAACGAGACAACGCAACAAACGGATATGAACTCTGAAGAGGATGACATACCAGAAGAGGTCGTTAGAGGAGTTGAGAATTTTGAAAATAGGCCTAAGTCTTATTTGGATGAAACTGAGGTCGTTAATCTGGGAGATGCAGAGAATGTCAAAGAAACGCGCATCAGTGTTCACTTGTCACCATTAGAAAAGAAAGAGTACACAGAGTTCCTAAAGGAATATGAAGACATATTCGCCTGGTTATATGATGATATGACTGGTCTCAGCACATCCATTGTAGCTCACAAACTGCTAACAGATCCAACATGCCCGCCGGTAAAGCAGAAGCTCAGGAAATTCAAACCCGACACGAGTTTGAAAATCAAAGAAGAGGTTACCAAGCAAGTCAAAGCCAAAGTTCTCAGGGTAGTAGAGTATCCGACATGGTTAGCCAACATCGTGCCAGTGCCAAAAAAGGATGGGAAAGTTAGAGTTTGGGTTAACTACCGGGATCTTAATCGGGCCATCCCCAAAGACGACTTTCCCTTGCCTTACATACACATTCTTATCGACAACTGCGCCAAACATGAGTTGCAGTCTTTTGTTGATTGTTTCGCTGGGTATCATCAGATATGGATGGATGAGGAAGATGTAGAGAAAACGGCTTTCATCACACCGTGGGGAATGTACTGTTACAAAATGATGCCATTCGGTTTGAAGAACGCTGGTGCCACCTATATGAGAGCCATGACTACCATCTTTCATGACATGATACAAAAGGAGATCGAGGTATATGTGGATGATGTCATCATTAAATCCAAGAAAGCCAGGGATCACATGGCAGATCTAAGAAAGTTCTTCAACAGACTAAGGAGGTACAATCTGAAACTGAATCCTGCCAAGTGTGCATTCGGGGTTCCTGCTGGAAAATTATTGGGTTTCATCGTGAGTCGTCGAGGAATAGAATTGGATCCATCAAAGGTCAAAGCTATCCAAGAATTGCCGCCGCCAAAGAATAAGAAGGACGTGATGAGTTTCCTGGGAAGACTCAACTATATCAGCCGGTTCATAGCTCAATCCACGGTCATTTGTGAACCTATCTTCAAAATGTTGAAGAAGGACGCTGCTACCAAATGGAATGATGACTGTCAGAAAGCTTTTGACAGAATCAAGGAATACCTATCAACGCTACCGGTCTTGGTTCCACCTGAGCCAGGAAGACCCCTATTACTTTACCTTGCAGTATCGGATAGAGCATTCGGTTGTGTTTTAGGACAACATGATGAAACAGGGAGAAAGGAGCAAGCCATCTACTATCTCAGTAAGAAGTTCACACCGTACGAGGCCCGATATTCTCTTTTAGAACGCACTTGTTGTGCTCTGACTTGGGTCGCGCAGAAGTTGAGGCATTACTTATGTGCTTACACTACTTATCTCATATCCAGAATGGACCCTCTGAAGTATATCTTCCAGAAGCCCATGCCCACTGGCAAGCTCACCAAGTGGCAGATCCTGCTAAGTGAATTCGACATTGTTTAAGTAACCCAAAAAGTAATCAAAGGGCAAGACTTGGCGGACCATCTCGCCGAGAATCCCATAGACGGAGAATACGAGCCCCTAAAAATGTATTTTCCCGATGAAGAGGTATCTTTCATAGGAGAAGATATTGCAGAATCCTGTGATGGTTGGAGGTTGTTTTTCGACGAAGCTGCAAATTTCAAAGGAGTTGGCATAGGAGCAGTCCTGGTATCAGAAACCGGTCAGCATTACCCGGTATCCGCCAAGCTCAGGTTCCCATGCACCAACAACATGGCCGAATTTGAAGCCTGCATTCTAGGGATTAAACTAGCCATTGATATGAACATTCAGGAGTTACTAGTAATCGGAGACTCGGACCTACTCATACATCAGGTTCGAGAAGAATGGGCAACCAAGAATCCCAAGATACTCCCTTATCTGCATCACATACAGGAATTGAGAAAGAGGTTCAGAAAGACAGAATTCCAGCATGTTCCCAGGGTACAGAATGAGTTCGCCGATGCACTTGCCACTTTGTCATCTATGATTCAGCATCCAGATACAAATTTCATTGACCCCATCCAGGTCAATATTCATGACCAACCAGCTTATTGTGCTCATGTTGAGGAAGAAGCCGACGGTAAACCATGATTCCATGACATCAAAGAGTATTTGACCACAGGAGAATATCCAGAGCTTGCCAATGCTACCCAGAAATGCACGCTTCGGAGACTATCCAATAATTTCTTTCATAGCGGAGGAATCCTGTACAGGAGGACTCCTGATTTGGATTTACTAAGGTGTGTCGATGCAAGGGAAGCAACCAAGTTATTGGAGGAAGTACATTCAGGGACCTGCGGACCGCACATGAATGGTTTTGTTTTAGCAAAGAAGATACTCCGAGCAGGATATTTCTGGATGACTATGGAAACAGACTGCATCCAGTATGTCCGAAAGTGCCATCGCTGTCAGATACATGCAGATATGATAAAAGTGCCTCCAAACAAACTTAATGCAACAAGCTCACCATGGTCGTTCGCCGCTTGGGAAATGGATGTTATCGGTCCAATCGAGCCTACCGCGTCAAACGGGCACAGGTTCATCTTGGTAGCAATTGATTATTTTACTAAATGGGTTGAAGCAGTATCATACAAAGCAGTTACCAAGAAGGTGGTAGCAGATTTCGTCCGCGACCGTATTGTTTGTCGGTTCGGAATTCCAGAGTAAATCATCACCGACAACGGTTCAAATCTTAACAGAGACCTAATGAAAACAATGTGTGAGACTTTCAAGATCAGACACAAGAACTCTACGGCTTATAGACCGCAGATGAATGGAGCTGTAGAAGCGTCCAACAAAAACATCAAGAAGATACTAAGGAAGATGATCGAGAGGCACAAACAATGGCATGAGAAGTTGTCATTCTCCTTATTGGGTTATCGTACCACAGTCCGCACATCAACTGGGGCACTCCCTACATGCTGGTTTATGGTACAGAGGTGGTCATTCCCGCTGAGGTAGAAATTCCATCATTAAGGATCATACAAGAAGCCGAGTTAGATGACGCAGAATGGGTAAAAGGTCGCTACGAGCAGTTAGCCCTCGTAGATGGAAAGAGGATGAATGCAGTCTGTCCCGGTCAGTTATACCAGAACAGAATGTCCAGAGCCTTCAACAAGAGAGTTAAACCAAGGAAGTTTACACCAGGACAGCTGGTGTTGAAGAAGATATTTCCACATCAAGACGAAGCCAAAGGGAAATTCTCTCCCAATTGGCAGGGTCCATACATGGTTCACCGAGTTCTAACCGGAGGAGCCCTTATTCTTGCAGAAATGGACGGAGAAGTCTGGCCAAAGCCGATCAACTCAGACGCAGTAAAGAGATACTACATTTGATCGTATGCTTTTCTTTATGATGTAATTTGAACTACGCCTGACCTGATTCCCGTTTAAGAGGGGATATGTAGGTAGCCCTATGGGTTCGGTCACATTTTAATAAAAATTCCATTTTCCCCGCTATTGGAACTGGGGCAGAATTTTGAGGAGGATCCTCAAAATTCCAAAGTCAGTTTGTCGGCTTTCGCATCAACATCAACCCAGTAAACTAGGGCAGAATTTTGAGGAGGACCCTCAAATTTTTGGAATCGATCCGCTTTCAGTTATTCAGCACAGCCGTCAGCAGCGCCAGCCTAGTGAACTGGGGCAGAATTTTGAGGAGGACCCTCAAAATGCTGGAACTGATCCGCTTTCAGTTATTCAGCACAGCCGTCAGCAGCGCTAGCCCAGTGAACTGGGAAAGAATTTTGAGGAGGACATTCAAAATTTCGAAGCAAGCAAGGTTGTCGTGTCTTGAACCACGTTGCAGTTGTTGGTTCATCCAAAATAAAATCATTTTTTTTCAAAATATATATACTTACATTACATTTACTGAATCATGCATAAATATCATTTGCATCACCGTCGTTTAGCAATGTTACCCCAATGATACGTAACGTCAGGAGCCAAGGGATACGAACTAACCTTCCCCCTCTACAAAACTCATGATTTTTCTTTGGATGCAGGAACTCAGATCGCAATGCAAAACGCATTCACTCTTCAAAGTCGAAACCCCCGAAACAATCACTCAACTCACAAAGGTCTACTATCTACACCCAACATTCGCCAGCAGTCATGATATCACAACCGCCTATCAGCTAAGAAAATTACTACTATTTGCTCCTTTACATTCCTGCACTGCATAAGGCTATTTTCTTCCTTTCGAGACTAAGCTCTGTCTCCATCTGCATTCTTGCATAAGGCTACTTATCTGCCTTTCGAGGTTAAGGTCTAACTCCATCCTGCATAACGCTACTTATCTGCCTTTCGAGACTAAGCTCTGTCTGCCTAAGGCTACTTATCTGCCTTTCGAGGTTAAGCTCTACCTCCATCCTGCATAAGGCTACTTATCTGCCTTTCGAGACTAAGCTCTGTCTCCATCTGCATTCTTGCATAAGGCTACTTTTCTGCCTTCCGAGGTTAAGCTCTACCTCCATCTGCATTTTGCATAAGGCTACTTTTCTGTCTTTCGAGGTTAAGCTCTGTCTCCATCTGCATTCTTGCATAAGGCTACTTTTCTGCCTTCTGAGGTTAAGCTCTACCTCCATCATCACCTGCATAGGGCTACCTTTCTGACTTTCGAGGTTAAGCTCTACCTCCATCTGCATTTTGCATAAGGCTACTTTTCTGCCTTTCGAGGTTAAGCTCTAACTCCATCTGCATTTTGCATAAGGCTACTTTTATGCCTTCCGAGGTTAAGCTCTACCTCCATCATCACCTGCATAAGGCTACTTATCTGCCTTCCGAGACTAAGCTCTGTCTCCATTTGCATTTCCTGCATTGCATAAGGCTATCTTCTGCCTTCCAAGGTTAAGTTATACCTCCATCCTGCATAAGGCTACCTATCTGCCTTCCGAGACTAAGCATTGTCTACATCGCGCTTGGGATGAAATATCGCCACATTATTTTTTCGAACGGCTGAAATATCGCCACCTGCATTCAATCTCTCACTTCGGCTGAAATATCGCCACCTGCATTTAAATGCTCGCTTTGGGCTGAAAGATCGCCACCCTTTGCATTCATTTGGCTGAAAGATGGCCACCTTTTCATGGGCTGAAAGATCGCCAACTTATTCAAAGGCGTCATAGTTCGGAGGCACCACTTGCATAGCCCGAGAACACCATTTCATGGCCTGCGAATCTTTATTTTTATGCTCTTCATGGCCCAGGACGTCATAGTCTGAGGACGTCATCCTAACCGTCCGAAGACAACATTCATGGTCCAATGGGAACTTGCATCATGTTTTAATTATGCAAAATATACGCCGCATTGCTCATTTATAGGTACACCGGCTGGCCCACAGCCACCTCATCAGGAGCGATCCCGCTCCGGTTCTCTGCAATCTATTTGACTCCAAACACCTTTTAAATCTGACCATCGCGTCCGTCTTTTCGAATCTCCATCGACACATTCTGTCAATGGTTCCTGAACTAAATGTGGCTTTATTCCTGTAAAACCAGGGATATGTAGGCAGATCAGAAACCAAAGCGCGGTCAAAGTTCTTTTTCAATCACCGTTTCCGGTCAAAATTAGCCATCTTGTCTTTACCCGACAATTCTTTCATCCTCCTCGGGTAAAGAGGGACAGCTGTTGATACCCAATTTTTCCCTATGTATTTTATACCCAAAATATTTTCAAAATAGCATATATGTGCATATATAAGCACACCCAAGAGTTTTGGTATTTTTGTGATTTTTAAACCAATTTACTGCCTATTTTAATACCACAAAAATCCAAAATCATTCCCAAAATTATTATTTTTGATGAATAACTTATTTCATTCTCATATTTACACCAAAATAAAATTAAGGTGATTTTTGCATATTTTTACCAATTTATTTGGCATTTTTAAAGCTAAATTGCACATAATTGCAATTATAACCTTAATAGCATTTTATAACAATAAAATTTGCTCCAATATTTTTAAATTAATATTTATATAATATTTGCCTACCTAGTATTTTTAATCTGCTTTTAAAATCGTTATTACTATTTTTATAAAATAGAAAGGGGAAAAGTGGCTATTTAAAACCTAGCCCCAGTTGCATTTCAATTACAGCCCAAATTGCACCCCAATTCGACCCAATTTCAATCCCCAAATCAAACGACCCAATTTCAATTTAGCCCGCCCCTGACCCAACTAACCTAACTCGTCCGGTCTCTTCTTTTAATCCAGGCCGTTGATCATTCTGATCAACGACCACGATCAGTTGTTTCCTTTTTAATTCCCACTTACACCCTAACCCTAAATCATTTCTATCAGATACGCCGCCTCTAAACCCTCGTCCTCTCAAACTCTCTCTAGCCTTCTCCGAAACCCTAATCTTCCCCACCGGTTTCTACCCTGTTTCACCGGAACCCATGGCATCCCAAACCCTAGGTGACCTGTACTCACCTCCATGTGCTCTTGTACACTTGCTGCTTGAAGAATCAAGGTCTGACCTTGAAGGTTTTCGCTCAGATCTCCGCCGATTCAAGTTTCACGGCCATCTCCGGCTTTGCTCCGGCATGTCCTGATCCTATCTCTGACTCATCCGACTCAGATCAGACCTTTTCCAGGCCTTTCTCGCCTCTAGGGTTCTTCTGAAACCCTAGCCTTTCGAGGTTCTCCTAATTTCTCTAGATCTATTCTAGATCTATGTTTATTTTAAGGTTTTCAAACGATTTCTCGAAGTTTCTTTCAAAACCGTTCATCTTCTTCGACTTAGGGTTTCTTTAGCTTTACTTGCTCTACTGTGACTCTCATGTGTTCTTACTGTATTTGTTCTACTGTGATTCTTGTGTGTTTTTCGTCGACTATACTTTCTTCTACCGTTTCCTTATGATTTCTTTTACTGTATCTTGTTCTTTTATTATGTTTTCATGAAATGTGTAAGATCTTAAGTTCCTTTGGTTTTCTGAACTTATTTTGTTGTTATTCCTGCCTGATTTACTTGCTTTCGTCTCTACACACGATTAATGGTAAAAACCCTAGAATTTGGGGGTTTCATTCGAGTTCTTGAGGCCACTTGTTACGTGACTTGTTTGCTTCCCATCTCTGAACTTGTTTGGTTTCAAATCCCTAATTTCTGAGTTCCTGAAGTTGTTTCATCTTTGCCTGACCTTCTGCATGCTCTCTGATATTCCCTCTTGCCTATAGTCCACTACTCACTGATTTTTGATTGAAATCCAGCCTCGCATGTTTAAAGCTTATGCACTCTTTATAGGTAGAATTTTCCACTCGGAATAACCTCTGATTTTGGGACTGATTTCAAACTTCCTTGTGTAAGCCTGATTGATTCATTCCTTGTTTAATTTGAAGACCCTCTCTAACTTTTCGATTCCCCTATTTTCTGACTCGGTTCATTAGTGATTTTGAATCTCTGATTCCCTGATTTACTATGTACTAATTGATTTACTCTTTGCCTTATTTATTTAACCGTGTGTTTCAAATCCTCCCATATGTATTTACCCCTTATTTGTATGCTATGCACAATGTGTTACTTGATCCCCTTTCCTTAAATAATTTCTGCCTTTTACCGTTCAAATTTGGACTCCTTAAATAAAGGAATCTCTGCTATTGATTGATTTTAATTGATACATGATTATTTTCTTGCCTTGATTAACCTGATTTCAAACTATAAATACCCTGCTCTTTTTTCTTTAAAGACACGAACAATAGAGTTCAAAACACACACACACTAAAAGCTCTCTTCTCTTTACCACTATTAGTACTACTGTTGTGTCTAGTCGGCTGAAAGCCAAGGCTAGACTATAGAATCTCGCTTGCTTTTCTCAAGTGTTTGTTGAGGCTTGAGTGGACTCTCTGGCTGTTTTCTTGCTTTGTATGTTCTGCTGTTCAAAAGTTGCAACTGGTATGTCTCCATAAGTTAAATAACATTCTCCAAAACTATGTGTTTACTTCTCCCTTTCACATGTCTCTCACTATATATTTGTATTGTGCTTTCCTGTATTCTGTAGCTATACTTTAGTCTATTATGTTCTTTCTTCATGTTTCGGCACCTTTAAGTTCCGTTATGCTTCCTTGTCCTTCCTTGATGTTTTTCTATACATGCTTTCCATGTGAACCCTTTCCCTTTGACCCCTTATGTGTTAGTACTATTCTAGGTTAGGGTAGCATCCCATTGCTATCCATGACCTGGGACCAGGTTCTCTTGAACCTTACTCAAATCAGTCCCATTCCCTTCTTCCCCCTTTATGTGTTGAGCCTTGACTAGAGTCTGGTAGTGTCCTAATCACCATCCAGGCTCAAGTCTGACTTTAAAAAGTCTGCTCTTTATTTGTTTGGATCAAGTAAAAGGTCAAGGATGTGCCAGCCTATACTCATGGCTGGGTATGACCACCCTTTTCTCTGATTCCCTCAACACCCCTCACTTTACACTTACTCCTAGTTCCTTAAGTTTTTCCCCCCTTTGGTAAGCCATGCTTTGGGACCCTTGAGCTCCCTCTGAACTTGGATGCCTGAGGGCTGGCATTTCCACACTGCACTACTCTATTGCTATTATAATTACTCAGAGTTTTAAGCATTGCATGGAGTTCTTAAGACTCCTTGGAACTTTGAAAACATTCTGAGTAAGGAGAAGGCCTTGGAACTGGAATCTAGATTTGGTGAAACACATGTGTTGGACATTAAGGTTGCATTGGGCTTCCTCGGATCTGTCTGTAGTTTTGATGTATTTATTTTTAGTCTTTTCCTTCCAGTTCTGTAATAACTTTGTAAAAGAAACTCGGGGAAAATAGTAGTAAAGGTTGTGGGAGGGGTTTTACATTCTTGCATCAGTAGGGGTAGAAACCATGCTTTAGGATTGTAATTTTTTTAGAAATCCTGCCTATAGGTCTTTTGTGCTTTAAATTTTACTAGAAATCCTGCCTATAGGTTTGTTTAATGTTCCTAATTCAGTCACCTAGATACCATGCCTATAGGGTTTAATGTTTAATCATATTGCAAATCACTAGAGATCCTGCCTATAGGATTCTAACATTCATGTAATCAATTGCATATAGAAACCATGCCTATAGGAAATGCACATGCGTTAGGAAAACTATAGGGTAATTAAACATTCATCTATTTACCAACTCTTTAACAAGCCTTAAAATCAAGTATAGATACCATGCCTATAGGGTTCCGTCTCAAACCTGTCTGATTCGTTTAAGCAGTAACAGTCCGTTAATTGGTCCTTAATGTCTTGATGTAATGCTTTCAATAAAACTCTTGTAAACCAGTATGCTTTTAAATCCCTCAAATCGGCATCTTTTTTCTGAAACAGTTTCTTTCTAAACATTCTGTCTAAATTTACTCAGACCCTGAAATTGTCTTTTAAAACAGTTGCAACCTACCCTTTTCCTTAGATATTTCTATCTCTAAAACTCTCTCACAACCATTTCTGTGTTTTATTTTTACTGCAGTCCATACTTTCTTTTCAAAACTCCTCTGCATTGGACTACTTTTTCCTGAAACCAGTACCTTTAAATCACTCGCTTGAAATACCTTAATCTCTGACAATCGGATATGAGTTGCCTAATGTAGACTTTCTGTCTAAATGTATGTGTTGAACTAGTCCGCTTGCCGCTTAATTTTTTTTAACTTAAGACCAAATCAGTTTATGCTAAGACATGCTAAACTAAGTGTTTGTTTGGTTAAGGGGTTTACTTGAGCCTTACCTATTTGTTTTGTTCATCCTTATATTTGTTACTTGTTTTGTATGTCGCAATTAGAATTTTAACCTGTGAACCCCTTATATGCCTATATCCCTTTCCTTCCCCTTTAGGATTAGAAGTCCTGATACCCCGGGACTGATAGGTTGGGACGGGTAATAGCATGCAATAAATAACGATACCATTTTGCGCCTTAACACCTTAACGGGGTGGGAAGGGTAGATATGGATATGATGACCGATGCGCTAATATCACGTGCGACCCCTCTTCTGAGGAGTGATCGCTGGGTATTGCATTAAAGTGATCCATATTAATTATAAACTTAGGACTCCTCTCCCTTTTACTTGCTTTCATCTCTTCTTGTAAAACTGTTCAAATCTCTTTTCATGAATTTCTGCCTTCTCTACTTATCTTTGAAAATTTTCAACTTGGTCGCAATCTTATGTGTGAATCCTAATTTGAGCCTTGATTGTTTACTTGTAAAGTCACAATTGCAACATGGCCGGGAACCACACTAGTGGATCTTGAGGGGTGCCTAACACCTTCCCCTCGGGATAATTTCTAGCCCTTACCCTAATCTCTGGTCTCTTCATCTCAAACCCTTCTTAAAGTGTCCTAATGCACTATAATCATTAGGTGGCGACTCTTCAACTTCCAAACCCAATTCTCGAAAGGGAATAGAGTTGTCCTCCTAATGTCATATACTCGATTTCTGACCCCACGGTTAGAGGAAAAGGGGGCGTCGACAAGGATTACATTCTATCCCATATCTACATCTACTACCTCGAACAAAATGGTCTTCATTATTCCTTCGACATGTGTGGGTAGTAAAATCTTCCCTCGAGTTGTTACACTCGTTAGGTTGAATCTAACTAAAAGCTTTGTTGCCAGAACTATGTTTTCGGTTAACTTTTCTTATTCCAAAATGTTCAACTGGATGATATTTCCAGAACTACCTCGATCAGCCAACACACGTATAATTTTAAATCTAAAAAAATAAAGTGAAATTACTAAAGCATCATTGTTCAGTAAAATAAAGCCATCAGTGCCTTCTTCCGTGAAGGTGACTTCATCATCTTTTGGCGCTTCTCAGACTCTCTTGCCACTAGTTACTAATATATTTTTCTTCTTAGCTGCCGAAACATCACCCCATTTACTTCAGCTCCACCAAAAATCATGTTTAATATTAAACACGATGACCTTGTGGCTAGTTTGGCTGGTTTTGTAGCATCTCGATTCCTCTCATACTTGTTCTTGGCCTAGTCCCTTATAAATTCTCTAATATCACTGTTCTTCAACAATGTTGCAACCTCTTCACGAAGATGTCGATAGTCCCTAGTCATGTGGCCATGCGTTCTGTGGAATTCACAACACATAATAGGATCCCTTTGACTAGGATCTGACCGAGTTAGTTTCGAAATCTTGCCTCCTTAATAGCTGAAATCAATTTTACCAAACTAATATTGAAGTGGTAATCTCACAATTGGGGATATGCTAAATCCCGGGACCCTGATATTTCTTTCTCCCGTAAAACCATGCTACTCCGACCACGATCTGTCCTTCTATCTAATACAACCCTTTTTGAAGACTAACAAACCTCTAATTCCTCACCCATAAGCTCTTTCATTAGGCTGGAAACAACTCTTGAAAGAGCTTCGGCCGGTATCGAAATCACTTATGACCTTCTCCTGATTTCGATCGTGATTGAAACCTTTGGATGACACCAAAGAACTCAGTTGATCATCTATAATTTTGAATTTTGATTCATAATGATTATGGACATCTGCCTATGTGGTTGCCTAAAACTCCAATTGGATTTCCTTTAATTTCTTGAAGGCATCAGAACTTAATGTATTGAGACCTTTGGTGAACGCTTAAGATGCCCACTCATCAGGTACTGCCGGCAACATCATCATGTCCTTTTGAAATTGGATTACGAGCTCTCGCAACAATTTAGATTCTCCTTGAGTGATTATGATTATGTCCGCTTTCCTAGCCTGGTGTTTCCTCTCCCCAGTATGAGCTTTAATAAAGGAATCTACAAGCATTTCAAAATATTCATTCGAATGTTGAGGTAAAAAAGAGTACCATATTAAAGCACCTTTTGTATAGGGTTTTTGCCAAATTTTTCTGCAGGATAGATTTGATCTCATGTAGGGCCAAATCATTTCCTTTTACAACTGTAGTATAAGTTGTTATATGCTATTATGCATTCAAAGTTCTATCATACTTTGGAATATTGGGCATCTTGAATCTTTTTAGAATCAACTCCGGGACCGCACTAGATTTGAATGGCAACTGCATATACTTCTTTGAATCTGGCCCCTTCAATACCGGTGGTCCTCCAAGGATCTCATCCATCAGGCATGGAAGTATATAGAATTTTGATCCATCCTATCATTCATTTCCCTCATGAATCTCATGAAGTCGGTTTTAAAGGGATCATTCGTGTAGTTGTCGTTCCCAGATCCACTACCTGCACCACCTTCTTGATTTTCATTAAATACAAACTCCCCCTCAAAGCGATGTCACTGATTCTTTACTGTTGTTTGATTTGTATGTACGTTGGGAGGGGCTCAAATTCCTCCGTTGAAATTTGTTGAGACAGCCGAAAGTGCTTTCTAGAGCTCCGTCATTATTGGGTCTTGTCTTGAGAGATGGTTCATAATTTTCCTTTGTTGCGCTCTCAAAACTTTCACCATTTCAACAACAGGTTCATCATACATATCATCAGGAGTTGGGCTTCTTACACATCGAGGATTTCATTCTTTGCGAACCGGAGTTGTCTCATCTCTGTCGTTGCGAGTTTCACTGATTAAATCATCACGGTAGAACATATCGTCATGCTCATTTTTCGTTCCAACATTGAAGGGATTGTTCACATCATCAGTTGCCATATTTATTTTTACTTTACTAATGAAAAAGCGTAAAAAAGTGTTAGTATCAGATAAACAGATCAAAGTAATACCACAATTGTCTATGCCCCAAGATGGGCGCCAAACTGTTTACCCATAAACGATACAATTGAATTTGTAATGTAGTTTATAGACAAGTAAACTAATTTGATCCAAGAATATAAAATAATTAAGAATAGAAATAAACTAATTAAAGAAACTTGAAGAAAATGTAAACCTGATTGTGAGTTGAGCTTCTCTGGAAGCAAAACTAAGAACAGTATGTAGAACAGAAACAAAGAATATTGTTAATAAAATATGAGCAAGTTCAGCCTTTTTGCATAGAAATGTTTTTCATATCTATAACGAGTACAAATTCTCCTATTTATAGCTAAATTCAGTGAGAAAAGATCCACAAATCAAACTTTTCTTTAATATGAATTGCATAACGGTTGATTATAAATACAAAGATTCTTTGTAACAGCTGCTCATTGAATGCTGTCCTTTCCAATTGATATCTTTTTTCAAACTTTCATTCCTGGTTCTAGCATCTTCGGAACACACTCAGCACCGATCGCATGTTCGTAATCGGTGTCAGCTATTTGCTGACTCATATCTTATTATTCTTCACTGCCATGTGTCAACTCGACGGGCATCCACCTGACATCTATCAATTTTACCTCATACAAGTGCGACTTCCCATATCAACAGATCAACTTCGTGTTTGTGTCCTTCGTTTGCCAATATATCACTAGAGTGGTTCATCTCCTCCAGATATGTGTAATGGTAGTGGCCTGGTTGACTTTCAACAAATATTCGCAATCTTCAATTATAGCCCTCACCGAGTGATACTGTAAATCCTCTTCAGCTTGGCGACTAGAAGACATTCTGTATCCATTTTTAAAATCTTTGCAGCCCATTGCTTTTGCTAATGTTAATCTTTTTTTATCTCCATAATTATATAATAAAGCTTGAAGTTTTTCACAACTTACTTGAGTAACTCAACATCTATATTTTTATCATTTCTAAAAAGCCCTCTAAGAGAAGCATCTCTAGATTGCGTCCTGATACTTCCATCAGTATTAATTTTATCTTACATGCACAAGGTGGAGACCAATCTATTGATAGGAGAAAACCTCTTGTTGTAGGTGAAAGAAAGAAAAATAGACCAAACAAAAGAAAGGAAAGTCAAAGAGTGAAGAAAAACGATAGGCGGAAGAATTCATCTTTGAATTCTTTTCTTGTGACGTAACCGCTTACGTCGGCAAGTTAAATTATTTTCTTATAACATAAGTGCTTACGTCGGCAGGGCATTCAAATGCCTATAAAAGGGGTCTCCATTTTTATTTGCATATCATCCCTCAACTTCTTTTTTCTCTTCAATTAATAAAGAGCTATTCTTTATGTGACCATGGAGTAGGCAAAAATTGCTGAACCACGTAATTCTTGTATTGTCTTGCACAATTTATTGTTTTTCTCTTTTTAATATTTTTGCCCTTCTATTAGCCTGACACGCTTCCCAACAATTGGTATCAGAGCATGGACAGGTAATTCTAGTAGAAACGTACGGTATTGGTGCAGGTATTATTCACAAGAATAGTGTGACACTATCGATACTATTGATCATCATTACTAACACTATTTATTAATAGTGATAGTACTATTCACTAATAGTAATTGTTGTCTACCTTATACAACTGGGATATTTTTCTTTCACAGAATAGTATTCGTCGTTACTATTCACATAAAAAAATTGTGAAAAATGGTATCGGAAGAAGGGAAGATTAAGATTGACAAGTTCAATGGAGAAGATTTTGGATTCTGGAAAATGCAAATAGAGGATTATTGTACCAAAAAAATTACACTTACCTTTGACCGAGGTAAAACCAGAGAATATGGCCAAAGCGAATTGGGATCTAATAGATCGCCAAACCCTTGGTGTTATATGTTTGACGCTAACACGAAATGTGGTGTTTAACATCATTAACGAGAAGACTACTGCAGGCCTGATGAAGGCATTATCAAATATGTACGAGAAGCCGTCTACTTCAAATAAAGTCTATTTGATGCGTTAATTGTTCAACTTAATGATGACAGAAGGTGGATCTATCATGGAGCATATCAATGAGTTTAATATAATATTAACTCACTTGAGTTTTATAAATATAACATTTGATGACGAAGTTAGGGCATTCATTCTACTATCATCTCTATAGGAGAGTTGGTCTGCAACGGTAACTGCAGTTAGCAGTTTATCGGGAAGTACCAAACTAAAATTGAATGATATTAGAGACTTGGTTCTAAGCGAAGATATTCGTTGAAAAGAATCAAGTGATTCCCTAGGATCTGTTTTTAATACTGAAAGCAGGTGGAGAAGCAACCAAAGAGGACAAAGTCATGGTCATGGTAGATCAAAGTCAAGGAGAAGAGGACAATCCAAAAATCGCAAAGACAATACTTGTTGGAATTGCGATAAAAGGGGTCACTACATCGGTCAATGTAGAGAACCAAAAAAGAAGAAGGAAGAAAATTCAGCAAATGTAATTGTTGAATAAGTCAATGATTGTGACGACCCGGACGGTCGTCTTAAGAATTAATGCTCTGATCCCCTATTAACTGCTTTCCCTGTGTTTTTTTCTACTATTTTGATTTGTTGGGATGTTCGGTTTCAAGTTTCGAAGAGTTTTGGGACACTTAGTCCCTAAATAAGAGCTTAAGTGTTGGTAAGTTGACCGTAGTTGGAACAGTGTGAAGACGGCCTCGGAATGGAAATATGATGGTTCTGTTAGCTCTGTTGGGTGATTTCGGGCTTAGGGGCGTGTTCGGATTGTGTCTTGGAGGTTCGTAGCTAATTTAGGCTTGAAATGCCGAAAGGTCAAATTTAGAAGTTTCTGGTTCGATAGTGATATTTTAATTTGAGGGTCGGAGTGAAATTTTGGAAGTTGGAGTAGCTCCGTAGCATTGAATGTGATGTGCGTGCAAAATTTTAGGTTATTCGGACGAGGTTTGATAGACTTTTTGATCGAAAGTGTATTTCTAGAGTTATGGAGTTCTTAGGCTTGAATCTGTGGTTGATTCGTTGTTTCGATGTTGTTTTAGGTGTTTTAAGGATTGGTATAAGTTTGGACAGTGTTATTAGACTTGTTTGTGCCTTTGGTTGAGGTTTCGGGGGCCTCGGGATGATTTCGGATGGTTGACGGAAAAATTTTGGAGTTTTGAAGTTGCAGCTTCAGCTGGTTTCCTATCATAACCGCACCAGCGGTTTGGGTCCCGCAGGTGTGGCACCGCAGAAGCGGCTCTATGGTCATAGAAGCTGCATTGGAGAGGTCCAGCAGAAGCGGCAGGTGCGAGAAGGGAATCACACCTGCGAGACCGCAGGTGCAGATAGTCTACCGCAGAAGCAGAAATTGGTTTTAGGTGAAAGGTCGCAGGTGCAACCATTGGTCCGCAACCCTTGATCGCAGATGCGATAATAACTGGGCAGAAATATGAAATTTCGAGGGTTTAGTTTCAAAAGTTGGAAATTCGATTTGGAGTTCGGGAGAGGGTGATTTTGAGAGTAAATTGAAGAGGAGATCATTGGTAACAACTCTTTAACCCCTTCTAGTTATATTCCATCAATCTATAGTTAGTTTCATCATTTAATTTCGGATTGGAGATGAAAATTGGAAAAAAATTGGAAGAAAGTTCGTAGACCTAGAATTCGACTTTTGATTGGGAATTTGACCTTAGATTTGGATAATTTTGGTATGCATGAAATCGTGAGAGTATGAGGATTTTGAAAATATGAATTTTACCATATTCCGAGAAGTGGGCCCGAGGGGCGTTTTGGTCATTTTACCTAATTTGGCGTATTAGCTTAGAATTTCTTTGTAGAATCGGTTATTTGAAGTGTTATTTACATTGTGCAATTGAATTGAATAGATTTGGGCCATTTGGAGTTGAGTACTCATGGCAAGAGCATAGTTTCTGATTGATTATTAAGCCGGTTCGAGGTATGTGGTTTGCCTAACCTTGTGTGGGGGACTTTCCCCTTAGGATTTGGTATATTTGGTAATTGAGTTATCTTGTATGTGAGGTGACGAATGTGTACTTGTGCTTATTGTTGGAAATACGGTTTTCATTAAAGTAATTACTAGTATGTTTCCTTTCCTATTTTTATTACTTGCACTATTAAGCCTGTTTTTAGCTTAGGAAAGCATGTCTAAGTGATTTAATTGTTGTTTTGTCCCAACTACCTTATCTGAATTCTGTGCAGCATGCTAGGCTAGAATTACTTGTTTGCCTTAATATGAAATTTGCCATTTCTAAATATTTTTCCTGTTGATGCTGTGTATTTTACATTTGGGACTACGGATGTGGGATTCCGATAGTTATCCCCTTGTCTATTTACATTTGGGACAACGGATGTGGGATTCCGGTAGATCCCCCTGCATAGTTATATGGAACTACGGGAATGCACCCGGTAGATTCCCCCAGTACTGGGTATTTATATTTGGGGCTACGGAACAAAATTCTAGTAGACCCTCGCGCACTATGAGTTGGACAACGGGACGGTATTCCAGGAGATCCATTGGATAGGTATATTTGGGACTACAGGACGGTATCCTTGAAGATCCCCGATTTATTATTTTTGGTATTGAACTTTATTTCTTTCTGTGCTGCTTGTTCTCTGTAATAGTTGTTGATTTCCTTTATATTTGGTGTTACTTTTACTACTGTACTTATTTATACAGCTCTGTTCTACACTGTCAAACTTTATCTTTTATTTAACCTCAGTAGGGCCCTAACCTTCCTTGTCACTACCCGACTGAGGTTAGGCTTGGCACTTACTAAGTACCGTTGTGGTGTACTCATGCCCTTTCTGCGCATGTTTTTCATGTGCAGATCCAGGTACTGCGACTCAGTCCTATCACCTTTGAGACGAGGCGAGTGCTCCAGTGACTTCGAGGTATATCTGTCGCGTCCGCAGACGGAGTAGTCCTTTTCTATTCTCGCTTTTAAGTATTAGCCCTTCTGAATTTCTGTTGAATGTTAGACATTCTAGAGTTAGACCCTGTTAGATATTCAAAGGTTTGTGGTTCCATGAGACTCTGTATTTTGGGGAAGTGTATTAGTTTTTGAGGAATTGTATTGTATATGCCGAGTGGCACTTTTTAACGTTGTTATTTCACTCTATTTCTGTTTTAAATTGTTTTAATTTCGCACATTGGTTTATCTTCCGTAATTTAGGCTTACCTAGTCGTAGAGACTAGGTGCCGTCACGATGGTTCACGGAGGGTGAACCGGGGTCGTGACAAGTTGGTATCAGAGCTCTAGGTTCATAGGAGTTATGGATCACAAGCCGGTTTATTAGAGTCTCGCTGATCGGTACGGAGATGTCTGTACTTATCTACGGGAGGCTATGTAACTGTTAGGAAAATTCCATTTCATTTGATTTCCTTTTCGTGCGAGATTTTGACATCACAATTCTAAACTTCTGTCTTCTATTCTCTTATAGATGGTGAGGACATGCGCTATCCGAGATGATCAGGCACCCGTGCCCCCTACTGTAGCCGTTAGAGGCCGAGGCCGGGGTAGAGGCTGAACCGCACACGTGGTGCAGCTAGAGCACATGCGCGAGCTACCGCCGAGGTACCACCAGTAGTTCCAGCCGGAGTCCAGGCACCTGATACGCCTACTGCTACTACTACTCCAGTACGTCAGGAGACTCTAGCGTAGTTCATGAGCATGTACACCATTTTGGCTCCGACAGGGTTGTTTCCCCTTGCTGCAGCTACGTCTCAAGCCGGGAGAGGAGCACAGACTCCCGCCACCCGCACTCCTGAGCATCGAGTGCACGTTGAGTAGGTCCCCGAGATTATTTTTATATAGCCTGCAGTCCGAGAGCCTGAGGACAGGGCAGCGGTTTTTGAGGATGAGCAGCTGAGGCTTGAGAGGTTCAAGAAGTACAAGCCTCCTGTATTCAGTGGTCTAGCATCGGATAATGCTTTGGGATTTCTAGATGAGTATTACCGCATTCTCCGTACCATGGGTATATCAGGATCGAGCGGGGTTTCCTTCACTACCTTCCAACTTCGAGGATCCGCCTATGTATGGTGGCGCACCTATGAGTTAGACAGTCTAGATGAGGCTGCTTCACTGACTTTGGCTCAGTTTTTAGATCTGTTCCTGAGAGAGTATGTTCCTCAGAGCCTCAGGGACGCGTGGCGCTCAGAGTTTGAGCATTTGCGCCAGGGTACTATGACTGTCTCACAGTATGATGTCCATTGCATTAGTTTGGCTAGGCATGCACCGGCCTTGGTTTCTAC
Source organism: Nicotiana sylvestris (assembly GCF_000393655.2). Taxonomy (NCBI): domain Eukaryota; kingdom Viridiplantae; phylum Streptophyta; class Magnoliopsida; order Solanales; family Solanaceae; genus Nicotiana; species Nicotiana sylvestris. The sequence goes on along the minus strand of NC_091061.1, from coordinate 61,343,516 downwards.
TGTTCGCGGGAGGGTTTGCCGTTTTATTGAGGGCCTTATTCCCAATATCAGGTCCAGCATAGCTCGTGAGTTGGAGATGGATATTTCTTATCAGCAGGTGGTGAGCATTTCTAGGAGGATTGAGGGTATGCATGCTAGAGAGAGAGAGGAGAGGAAGGCCAAGAGGTCTCGAGAGTTGGGCCATTACTCTGGTGCACGTGCCCTAGCTGTTGGTCATCATGGTAGGGGTTATATGAGTTGCCTTGTTCATTCAGCTCTTTCACCAGCCAGTGGTATTCCAGCTCCTCCTAGGCCTCATGAGCCTTATTATGCACCTCCGGTATCTAGCACGCCTCCTGCGCGGGGTGCTTTCAAAGGTCAGTCCAGCAGACCTGGCCCGAGCCAGTCATAGCCACCACGTCCCCCTAGAGCTTGTTTTGAGTGTGGTGACACATGCCTTATGGTTAGGGATTGCCCCAGACTTGGGAGGGGTGAACATTCATAGACTTCTCAGCCACAGTGTGCCCCGCAGAGTTCTCATGCTATGGTTACAGCTCCAGTTGCTACCCCACCTGCTCAGCCAGCTAGAGGTGTAGGTCAGGGAGGTAAAGGTTGCCCTAGAGGGGGAGGCGAGGCCAGATACTATGCCCTTCCTGCCCGTATCGAGGCTGTTGCCTCCGATTTTATCATCATAAGTATTACACTGGTTTGTCACCGAGATGCATTGGTTCTATTCGATCCAGGCTCCAATTACTCTTATGTGTCTTCTTATTTTGCTCCGCATTTGGGTGTACCTAGGGATTCTTTGAGTTCCCCTGTTTATTTTTCTACTCATGTAGGAGATGCTCTTGTTGTGGACCGCGTTTATCGGTCGTGTTTGGTTGCTCTTAGTGGTTTTGATACCAGCGCCGATTTCTTTCTACTCGGCATGGTGGATTTTGATATTATCTTGGGCATGGATTGGTTGTCGCCCTATTATGCTATTCTTGATTGTCACGCCAAAACTGTGATGCTGGTTATGCCAGAGGTGCTGCGTGTTGAGTGGAGGGGTACTTTAGATCACACTCACAGTAGAGTTATTTCTTTTCTTAAAGCTCAACATATGGTTGAGAAGGGGTGTGGCGCGTATTTAGCTTATGTGAGAGATGTCAGTATTGATACCCCTTCCGTTGATTCAGTCCTAGTAGTACAGGATTTTCCCGATGTGTTTCTAGCTGATCTTCCGAGCATGCCGTCTGATTGAGATATTGATTTTGGCATTGATCTGTTGTCGGGCACTCAGCCCATTTCTATTCCTCTATATCATATGGCTCCTCCTGAGTTGAAGGAGTTGAAGGATCAATTACAGGAATTGCTTGATAAGGATTTTATTCGGCCCACCTATCTTGTTTGTGAAGAAAAAGAATGGTTTTATGTGTATTGATTATCTCCAGCTGAACAAGGTTACAGTGAAAAATCGTTATCTTTTGCCTCGTATTGATGATCTATTTACCAGCTTCAGGGTGCACGGGTGTTTTCTAAGATTGACTTGCGCTCAGGTTACTATTAGTTGAAGATTCGGGAGCCAGATATCCCGAAGACTACTTTCAGGACTCGGTATGGTCATTACGAGTTCTTTGTCATGTCATTGGGCTGACCAATACCCCAGCAGCTTTTATGCACTAGATGTACAGTATATTTCGGTCGTATCTTGACTCGTTCATCGTTGTCTTTATTGATGATATTCTGGTGCATTCCCAGAGTCGGGAAGATCATGAGCAACACTTGAGGACTGTGCTTCAGACTCTGAGAGATAAGAAGTTATATGTTAAGTTCTCGAAATGTGAGTTTTGGTTAGATTCAGTGGCATTCTTAGGCCACGTGGTATCGAGTGAGGGTATTCAGGTGGATCCGAAGAAAATAGAGGTCGTGCAGAGTTGGCCCAGACCATTCTCAGCTACAGAGATCTGCAGTTTCCTTGGCTTGGCGGGTTACTATCATCGTTTTGTGGAGGGGTTTTCATCGATTGCAGCCCCTATGACCACTTGACCCAGAAGGGTGCTCCATTCCAGTGGACGGAGGAGTGTGAGGCGAGCTTTCAGAAGCTCAAGATAGCTTTGACTACAACCCCAATTTTGATACTGCCTACAAGTTCGGGGTCGTATATGGTCTATTGTGATGCCTCGAGGATTGGCCTCAGAGTGGTGTTGATGTAGGACGGTAGGGTGATTGCCTACGCGTCCAGACGGTTGAAGGTACATGAGAAGAATTATCCGGTCCACGACCTTGAGTTAGCTGCCATTGTTCATGCATTGAAGATCTGGCGCCACTATTTATACGGTGTGCCTTGTGAGATTTATACTGACCATCGGAGCTTGTAGCACCTATTCAAGCAAAAGGATCTAAATTTGTGCCAGAGGAGATGTTTAGAGTTGTTGAAGGACTATGATATCACTATTTTGTATCACCCAGGCAAGGCCAATGTGGTGGCCGATACTTTGAGTCACCGGGCGGAGAGTTTTGGGAGTTTGGCTTATTTGCCAGCATCGAAGAGGACTATGGCGATCGATGTTCAAGCCTTAGCTAGCCAGTTTGTGAGATTGGATCTTTTGGAGCCCAGTCGGGTTCTAGCTTGCGTGGTTTCTCAGTCTTCCTTATTTGATCGTATTAGGGAGCGTCAGTATGATGACCCTCATTTGCTTGTCCTCAAGGACAAGGTTCACCACGGTGATGCCAGAGATGTGACTATTGGTGATGACGGTATATTAAGGATGCAGGGTCGGATTTGTGTACCTAGTGTTGATGGACTTCGGGAGTTGATTCTGGAGGAGGCCCATAGCTTGCGGCATTCCATTCATACGGGTGCCGCGAAGATGTATTAGGATTTGAGGCAACACTACTAGTGAAGGAGGATGAAGAAGGATATAGTTGGATTTGTAGCTCGGTGCCTCAACTGTCAGTAGGTGAAATATGAGCACCAGAAACCGGGTGGGTTGCTTCAGCATATAGAGATTCCGGAGTGGAAGTGGGAGTGGATCACCATGGACTTTGTAGTTGGGCTCCCACAAACTTTGAGGAAGTTCGATGCTATTTGGGTGATTGTGGATCGGCTGACCAAGTCCGCTCACTTTATTCCTATGCGTACTACTTTTTCTTCGGAGCAGTTAGCGGAGATCTATATCGGGGAGATTGTTCGCCTGCATGGTATTCCGTTTTCCATCATTTCAGATAGAGGTACTCAGTTTATATCACAGTTCTAGAGAGTCGTTCAGCATGAGTTGGGTACTCGGGTAGAGTTGAGTACAACATTTCACCCTCAGACGGGCGGACAGTCCGAGTACACTATTTAAATTCTTGAGGATATGCTCTGTGTGTGTGTGATTGAGTTTGGAGGGTCTTGGGATCAGTTCTTTCCATTAGCGGAGTTTGCATACAACAACAGTTATCAATCCAGCATTCAGATGGCGGCGTATGAGGCTTTATATGGTAGGCGTTGTAGATCCTCGATAGGTTGGTTTGAGTCGGATGAGACTAGACTATTGGGCACAGACTTAGTTCAGGATGTTTTGGGGAAGGTTAAGGTGATTCAGGATAGACTCCGTACATCCCAGTCCAGACAGAAGAGTTATGCGGACCGGAAAATTCCTGATGTTACCTATATGGTTGGCGAGTGAGTTCTACTTCGGGTATCGCCTATGGAGGGCATTATGAGATTTGGGAAGAAAGAGAAGTTGAGTCCAAGTTTTATTGGCCCTTTTTAGATATTGAGGCGTGTTGGGGAGGTTGCTTATGAGCTTGCCTTACCTCCCAGCTTGGAAGAAATTCATCCGGTATTTTATATTTCGATGCTCTGGAGGTATCACGGTGATCCGTCGCACGTGTTGGATTTTAGTTCAGTCCAGTTGGATAAGGATCTATCCTATGTTGAGGAGCCAGTGGCAATATTGGACAGGCAGGTTAGAAAGCTGAGGTCAAAGAACATTGCATCGGTGAAGGTTCAGCGGCGGGGTCAGCCGGTCGAGGAGAAGACCTGCGAGACCGAGCATGATATGTGCAGTCGTTACCCTCATCTTTTCACTACTTCAAGTATGTCTTTATGCTCGTTTGAGTACGAACGAATGATTACGTGTAGGAGGATGTGACGACCCGGTCGGTCGTCTTAAGAATTAACGCCTTGATCCCCTATTAACTGCTTTCCCCATGTTTTTCTGCTATTTTGATTTTTCGGGATGTTTGGTTTCGAGTTTTGGAGAGTTTTGGGACACTTAGTCCCTAAATGAGAGCTTAAGTGTTGGAAAGTTGACCATAGTTGGAATAGTGTGAAGATGGCCTCGGAATGGAAATCCGATGGTTCCGTTAGCTCCGTTGGGTGATTTCAGGCATAAGGGCGTGTTTGGATTTTGTCTTGGAGGTCCGTAGCTAATTTAGGTTTGAAATGTCGAAAGGTCAAATTTTGAAGTTTCTGGTTCGATAGTGAGATTTTGATACGAGGGTCGGAATGGAATTCCGGAAGTTGGAGTAGCTTCGTAGCGTTGAATGTGATGTGTGTACAAAAATTTAGGTTATTCAGACGAGGTTTGATAGAATTTTTGATCGACAGTGTATTTCTAGAGTTTTGGGGTTCTTAGGCTTGAATCCGTGGTTGATTCGTTGTTTCGATGTTGTTTTAGGTGTTTTAAGGATTGGTATAAGTTTGGACAGTGTTATTAGACTTGTTTGTGCCTTTGGTTGAGGTCCCGGGGGCCTCGGGATGATTTCGGATAGTTGATGGAAGAATTCTGTAGTTTTGAAGTTGCAACTTCAGCTGGTTTTCTGTCATAACCGCACCTGCGGTTTGGGTCCCACAGGTACGGCGCCGCAGAAGCGGCTCTATGGTCGCATAAGCTGAATTGGAGAGGTCCAGCAGAAGCGGCAGGTGCGAGAAGGGAATCACACCTACGAGACCGCAGGTGCGGATAGTCTACCGCAAAAGCAGAAACTGGTTTTAAGTGAAAGGTCGCAGGTGCGACCATTTGTCCCAACCCTTGATCGCATATGCAATAATAGAGAGCGATTTTGAGAGGAAATTGAAGAGGAGATCATTGGGTAACAACTCTTTAACCCCTTCTAGTTATATTCCATCAATCTATAGTTAGTTTCATCACTTAATTTCGGATTGGAGATGAAAATTGGGAAAAAGTTGGAAGAAAGTTCTTAGACCTAGAATTCTACTTTTGATTGGGAATTTGACCTTAGATTTGGATAATTTTGGTATGCATGAAATCGTGAGAGCATGAGGATTCTGAAAATATAAATTTTACCAGATTTCGAGAAACGGGCCCGATGGGCGTTTTGGTCATTTTACCTAATTTTGCGTATTAGCTTAGAATTTCTTTGTAGAATCAGTTATTTGAAGTGTTATTTACATTATGCAGTTGAATTGAATAGATTTGGGTCATTTAGAGTCGAGTACTCGTGGCAAGAGTGTGGTTTCTGATTGATTATTGAGTCGGTTCTGTCACGACCCAAACCGATGGGCCACAAAGGGCACCCGGTACCTTACTTAACCGAGTACCAATGTAACGTATCTTTCTTATTACATCATTATATACGCATGACATACGGGCCTAATAGACCAACATGATCCTTTATAAACTCAAAACATAGGCCGACCCGACCGTACAATCTTTTATATACACGACATATGTCTACAAGCCTCTAAGAGTACATAAATGTCATAAAGGTCGGGCAGAGTCCCACCATACCAAACAATACACATCTAAATCATATTAACCAAACGAGAAACTTCGAAGCAAATGGAGCGCACCAACATCTTCTGCTGGGCTGATAGCCTACATGAAGGGCTCTCGACCTGTCTATCGGGACCTGCGGGCATGAAACGCAGCATCCCCAGGCAAAAGGGACGTCAGTACGAATAATGTACCGAGTATGTAAGGCACATAAGTAAATACATAAGAGACATGGAAGAAATATTGTACATGACTCAACCTGTCAGCCTGAATAACTTTATAAATCATAAATTACTTTTATCGTCATGCATATGCGTATGAATGTCATGTCGTGCATAGGTACATGTTTCATAACATCATCAGCCTCTGAGGGCATCCCATCATATCATATCGACCACTGTGGGCAAAATCATCATCGTATACCAGTTGATCAAGTGGTGGTGCGTATATAATGCCATAACCTTTCTCATATCCCATATATATATATATATATATATATATATATATATATATACATATATATGTGTATATAACGCCAGATTGAATACACACACACACACACACACACACACACACATATATATATATATATATATATATATATATATATATATATATATATATATATATACGCGTATATAACGCCATTTGAATCATATTTTAGCTATTGTGGGCAATATCATCATCATATACCAGCTGATCAGGTGGTTGTGCGTATATAACGCCGTAACATTTTCCCATATCCCATATACATATATTTACATATATACGCGTATATAACACCATCTGGTCATGGGTCAATGCTCAATTTATAAATGAGTAAAATGCATGAAAAATACATAATAATCTCGATATTCCTTCCGGATAAACTTTTCCAACAGCGTATTATTTTGAGACCCATGAACAGAAGATAATAATAATTCTCATGGGGAATTAAGAATATAGACACCCCTACTAGTTCTATGAATATAGTAATTTATAAAAACTGTGTATTTGCTCGTTTCTTTCGTATAATCTGGACCATGCCAAAAGAAAGAAGGGATATCCTTAACATACCTGAGCCGATTATCTTGAGAAAGATTACACTGTACTCCCTAAAATTTGCAAAAATCCCATTGCTATTACACCGTATAATTTCGTACGAAACTTTGCTTAACCAAGGACTCCCGGTGCTTTTGCAGCAAGGAGCTTCCCTTTTCTATTGACGAAACTTGATTACAATGAACTCCAGTAAATTATATTTAATCGGAAAATTAACAACGGGGACAGAAGCTTGAACCGGGAACCTCGCACAAAAATGAGGAGCTGAGAAGTGAACTATGACATTTGTGATTCTATTTCATGACATTTTTCAGGTTGGTTTTAATGAATATAAGGTGTTTGTAGTATTGTTTATGAAAGAAATAGTGATGTTAATGGAGGATTTTTTTTTTAGGGCAGAGAAGGCAACTCGGTTTTTTGGTGAAAATTAAGTCAACGTGAGATAATCTTGTCATCTTTACATAATAGAGAAGTAGTGGATTAAATGGAGAAGAGCTTAAATTTACATTACTTATCTGATGTGGAAAGCGGTCAAATCTATAGAATGGACGAAGGAGTAGTATAATATAATTATTAACTTTATCTTACATTAATCTCATAGTCATCTTTTCTTTTACATGTTGCAAGAAATGTATTGTCCATGTGTCCTTGCTTAATTTCCTAAAATCAAGAGTCATTACATCTTTCCCCATTTGCTACCACGTAGGCGGTTTGTCCCCACCTATTATTTATCCACTTATTAGTTAATTGGGTAATATCCTGTTACCCGATAATTAATTAATTACCCGCAAAATTGAGAATTATTCCCACATACATGAAATATTACTCACTTTTCACATACCTTATATGCCTTACTATTATGGTCATGTGGTACCTTGAATGGTACTAGTCCATAAACATCGAGTATTATAGCTTGAGCCGTATTTTATCCCAAAATACTAAATTTCAACGAAATTCATTTTCTTCGACTTGCTTCCCCTCTCACTTTCACGAATTTATTCATCACTTACAATCCTTATAATCTCCAAATAATATTTTCCTTGGACTGATGTCAATTACCTTACGACAAAGTCCACGTAAAATACTACAGGATGCAACATCATCGTAACTTATTACTGTGAAGTGTAACATCACTGTAATGTAATATTGTCGGGTACAATATTGTCGTAACTTAATACTGTAGGGCGTAACATTGACGTAATATTGCGCAGCGTAACATTCCCCCCTTTGGAACATCCGTCCTCGAATGTTGACTGATTCTCTTATCATTTTTGTAACTTATAGCTCTTGTGAATACCTTAATACTCTTCTTGTCATTTAAGCAGTTGCTCTATGAATAAATCCAAAGTCCAGGGTATTTCCCCCTTTAGTCTTTTTGCTCGTATCATGACTCGTGGTCTAAATCTTCCTAATCTTGCAACTGTTGTTACCTCCTGTCATGTAGCATGTATGAACCTGGCTTTGTAAGTGCACTTATGCGATTCTTTTTTTCTTTTTTATCTTTTAGTCAATCTCTAGGCCTTACTTTATATATACAAGGCTTAATAGGATGCCTCTCTGGGCCTCTATAGGTATAATGAAGTCATTTGCTCGATACTTTGTAGAACTAGCGAATATGGCCATCTTATTTCAAAGATCTGGATACCCATTCACATGACTTTACTGCATTTACATGGGTTATACTATACCATAATTTTTGCTTCTATCTACCTTTACTGAGGTATGCTTACCAAGTTCCCAGTTACTTTTGTTGCCTATCCTTTAGGTATAAATCTCAGTGCTTTAATGCTCCTTCATTACCGTTCATCTTAAGAAGGATGGCGTAATCTCATGTCATACTTTGTAACTTGTATCTGTCCATTGTTGATTCACCTCAATGTTGATATACAATCCTCCACTTGAAGACTTGAAACTTGTTACGTAATACATTACATTTAGGGCTTACGTTGCATTGAGGAATATTTGAAGTGATTCTCATAATCGTATTTCATAGTGTCTCAATGTGATTCACCTTATGGGGGTATCCTAGTTTCGTATCATCGGTGAAATCTTTTCTCCTTCTCTTCTTTTTCAAATTATTATTCAAACGAAGGCCCAAACGTCATCATTTATCTATCACAAATACACCCTCATTTTATTCTAGGTCAGCATTTCATTCTTTTAAATAGTATTAATCTTAGACTCCTTTAAGTTCATTCAGGCTATACTGAACTTTCAATAACTTAGAGAAACTATTATCTCTCTTGTTTTTATGGACTTAATCCCGAGGACTTATCCATTTTCGTCACCTTTTCACTTGCCTTTCCTCATCCTTACTCATGTTTCTTAAAACTTTGTCGCTCTACCATACTTTAGCTTGCGACATATACATATCCATTTATAAACTTTCCTTCAACTTGCTGGCACCATAGATTTTATGTTATTCTGGAACATCAAGCGAGACATCACATCGTCTCCAACTTTTCTCTATTCTCTTAACTAGATCTCTCAGTACTTAGAAACCATAGGCTGGAAGACATGTCGCCAATGATGCCGCTATCATTCCCGGTTATTAGATCCCCGCTCTTATAGACTTCTATCCGAAGTATGGATTATTCACGATCTTCTGCATTTGAGTATCTCGTACGTTGTTCACCTTTGCCTTACTTACCTTAAAATCTCGCATCGTATCTTCTATCTCTTTCATGACCTCCCTTCCACATAGGTATAATTCACGTCCATAACTTGAAGTTCTATTATAATTCTTACACCTCTGGTGCATACACAATCTGGTGGGAGCTTCGTACTGACTTCTTATGAGGCTGGTACTCTTCAGTTGGCTTTATCATAGAGCTATTATAAAATATGGCTACTGTACTATCTTTCTTACACCTCTGCTACTTAAGAGTGATCCTGAGGTCTATAATTCTCTTGGTCCCTCCTATTTTGCTTAGTCGATGTAACTCTTTAGTCTCCTCTTCTTTCTAATCAGCCTCTATGTAGGCTTAAGCTACCTTTCCTGGTCTTTCTGTCCCCTTGTTGCGTGCATACTTAGCTTATCTTAGTTCCCACGCATGTTATAGTTTTCGTGCAACTCATATGACCTTCGAATTTTACCTTTAATTTTTTTCTTCCCGTTCATTATCCACGGTAGGGGCCACTTTCCTTTGGAGTGCTTACAATGTTGTTGTGAAACTGTTGTTACACGACCCTTTCCTTTTAGGTCATTGTGCTTAGGTTGAAGTCTTCTTCCTTATTTTCTAAGCTAGTCTTTCGTTATAGTACTTAGGGAGAACCATTGATTCCTGTTAAGTTGTGAGCTTATTATGGACCTTTTGATGTCCCTCCTTGCCTATAATTATCCGTAGTTGCTTACCTACATGCCGTTGTTCTTGTATGGTTACTTCTGAACTGATATTTTGATTGTCTCTCCAGTGGCACTCTCTTTTATTCCCGTAACATTCATATGGTACCTTTAACTACCCTGACTCATTATTTATCCATAACATTCTGGGCAGGAATGCCTCACTTTTTCTCCTTGACGTCGTGTTTGCATAATGTTCTGGGATCGTAGCCTATCTGTAGGCTTTGAATAGTGCAATCTCGTCCCTTTCTTATTTTTATTGCATTCTTCCTTTACCATTTCGTAGCTACTGGAACCATTAATTCTGACTTAACACCACATCACTCCATATTCCCCTCTTTAGGGAGTACTAAAAGTTGAAGCTACGAGGATCTACCTATAGATGTGTTACCTCTTCATCTTTGGCATCTTTTCACATCATCGATGACCTTTACTTGACTTGCGTCCATCCTTCTGTACCAAGGATAACAAAATTCCTCACTCACGAGGGTGATACTTAGTGTAACTGGCACATACAATCCCTTAATCTTAACTTTTCTCACATTGCTTGCTTTAGGGAAGCGTCTTCCTGAATAACCATTCTCTGAGTTTCTCATGGATCTTCTTCTGTTGTCCATTATATTATTGCCAGAATGCAATCTACAATTCTCATAATGCTGACGATCATCAAATCACTCAGTTCCTTATTCATATTTGGTTTATCTGGTTCACCAATCCATACTGGTTCTATTATTCTGGGGTCTAACATTTTCTCTTGGTAATCGCGCTAAAGTTGCGAATTTATTTCTCGAAATGAGGATATGACTCTATGGCCTATATTCTTTCATTGTCTCAAGGCCTATCATCTTTTATCTTTCCCTTCACTACTGTCATTATTTTTTTGACCTACCGTTATCATTTGTGTATCATATCTTACTCATAATGCTCCATTAACTCTCTTTTTATCTCCCGCTAATTATCTATGTCTACTGTTTTATTAAAAACTCGAACAAAACATTCTTTTGTCTTTGGCTCCCCTTGCTCCATCCCTTGGCTCTTTCAATTGCCTAACATTGTTTTTTCTTTACTGGGGGCGGGAGCCACACTAAGGTAATATTTATTCATTCAAGGATTTCAGTGCTCATATCTAGCTTTAATATTTTAGGATACACCATCTAGGTGTCTCACGAGGAGATCTACTAGCACACTTGCAATATCCTTTGAAAATGTCAACTAACACAAACAATCCATTCACCATTTTGGTTTACTCTAACCCCAGAAAGGTCCTGATGTTCCGTCCTTTTCTTAAACTACACCTATTAGCCCCCATAGGGTATAATTGAGATGGGTACGACCAATTGTACCTACCTCTGTTACTGTTGAGGATAACATTTAATGCTTATATTTACCTTTCTGAATGATAAATAATGATAATCTTTATTAACTAGGTGCATCGTACCCTTCTTTACCTTGCTTCTTTTATTTGCTGAAACTTGTGTCTAACTTTCGATTCTGTTATTCCTTTTTACTGTAAGAGTGGATAAGTATTCTTTCCTTAAAGCTCCTTATCAAGAACCTTACACCTTTTAGTACACGCATGATCTGCCGAAGACCCCACATTTACTCATCATAAGCGAGATGCAAAATCGAGTTCCTCTAACTCAACACCTCCACAGCTATATCCCTTATCGACCGTCTTTCTGAATGTAGGCATCGTCTTATTACGAATAAAATAGAATTTCAAAATTTGAATTCTTATAAGTGAGCTCTATCACACGATCTAGAGTAAGAAGAAAGAGTGACAGTCTTAAATGCCCGGTAGCCTCCTGCTTATAAGTGTGGTGCACGACACACCCATAAACAAGACTCTACTAGACACAGCTTGTAGACTCCTAGGACAGAACTGCTCTGATACCACATTTGTCACGACCCAAACCGATGGGCCGCGATGGGCACCCGGTACCTTACTTAACCGAGTAACAACGTAACGTATCTTTCTTATTACATCATTATATACACATGACATACGGGCCTAATAGACCAACATGATCCTTTATAAACTCAAAACATAGGCCGGGCCGGCCGTACAATCTTTTATATACACGACATATGTCTACAAGCCTCTAAGAGTACATAAATGTCATAAAGGTCGGGACAGAGTCCCACCATACCAAACAATACACGTCTAAATCATACTAACCAAACGAGCAACTCCGAAACAAATGGAGCGCACCAACATCTTCCACTGGGCTGATAGCCTACTAGAAGGGCTCTCGACCTGTCTATCTGGACCTGCGGGCATGAAACGCAGCGTCCCCGGGCAAAAGGGACGTCAGTCCGAATAATGTACCGAGTATGTCAGGCACATAAATAAATACATAAGAGACATGGAAGAAATATAGAGTACATGACTCAACCTGTCAGTGTAAATAACTTTATAAATCATAAATTACTTTTAGTGTCATGCATATGTGTATGAATTTCATGTCGTGCATAGGTACATGTTTCATAACATCATTAGCCTTTGAGGGCATCCCATCATATCATATCGGCCACTGTGGGCAAATTTATCATCATATACCAGCTGAGCAGGTGGTGGTGCGTATATAACGCCATAACCTTTCCCATATCCCATATACATATATATATATATATACGCGTATATAACGCCGTTTGAATACATACATATATACACGTATATAACGCCGTTTGAATTATATTTTAGCTATTGTGGGCAATATCATCATCATATACCAGCTGATCAGGTGGTTGTGCGTATATAACGCCGTAACCTTTTCTCATATCCCATATACATATATTTACATATATACACGTATATAACACTATCTGGTCATGGGTCAATGCACAATTTATAAATGAGTAAAATGCATGAAAAAATACATAATAATCTCGATATTCCTTCCGGATAAACTTTTCCAACTGCGTATTATTTTGAGACTCATGAACAGAAGATAATAATAATTCTCATGGGGAATCAAAAATATAGACACCCCTACTAGTTCTAGGAATAGAGTAATTTATAGAAACTGTGTATTTGCTCGTTTCTTTCGTATAATCTGGACCATGCCAAAAGAAAGAAGGGATAGCCTTAACATACCTGAGCCGATTACCTTGAGAAAGATTACACTGTACTCCCTAAAATTTGCAAAAATCCCATTGCTATTACACTGTATAATTTCGTATGAAACTTTGCTTAACCAAGGACTCCCGGTGCTTCTGCAGCAAGGAGCTTCCCTTTTCTATTGACGAAACTTGATTACAATGAACTCTAGTAAATTATGTTTAAGCGGAAAATTAACAACAGGGATAGAAGCTTGAACCGGGAACCTCGCACAAAAAATGAGGAGTTGAGAAGTGAACTATGACATTTGTGATTCTATTTTATGACATTTTTCAGGTTGGTTTTAATGAATATAAGGTGTTTGTAGTATTGTTTATGAAATAAATAGTGATGTTAATGGAGGATTTTTTTTTTTAGGCAGAGAAGGCAACACGGTTTTTTGGTGAAAATTAAGTCAACGTAAGATAATCTTGTCATCTTTACATAATAGAGAAGTAGTGGATTAAATGGAGAAAAGATTAAATTTACATTACTTATCTGATGTGGAAAGCGGTCAAATCTATAGAATGGACGAAGGAGTAGTGTAATATAATTATTAACTTTATCTTACATAATCTCATAGTTATCTTTTCTTCTACATGTTGCAAGAAATGTATTGTCCATGTGTCCTTGTTTAATTTCCTAAAATCAAGAGTCATTACATCTTTCTCCATTTGCCACCACGTGGGGGGTTTGTCCCACCTATTAATTATCCACTTATTAGTTAACTGGGTAATATCCTGTTACCCGATAATTAATCAATTACCCGCAAAATTGAGAATTATTCCCACTTACTTGAAATATTACTCACTTTTCACATACCTTATATGCCTTACTATTATGGTCATGTGGTACCTTGAATGGTACTAATCCATAAACATCGAGTATTATAGCTTGAGCCGTATGTTATCCCAAAATACTAAATTTCAACGAAATTCTTTTTCTTCGACTTGCTTCCCCTCTCACCTTCACGAATTTATTCATCACTTTCAATCCTTATAGTCTCCAAATAATCTTTTCCTTGGACTGATGTCAATTACCTTACGACAAATTCCATGTAAAATACTGCAGGATGCAACATCATCGTAACTTATTACTGTGAAGCGTAACATCACCGTAATGTAATATTGTCGGGTACAACATTGTCATAACTTAATACTGTAGGACGTAACATTGACGTAATATTGCGCGGCATAACAGGTTCGAGGTAAGTGGCTTGCCTAACCTTGTATGGGGGACTTTCCCCTTAGGATTTGGTATATTTGGTAATTGAGATGCCTTGTACATGAGGTGACGAGTGCGTACTTGTGCTAATTGTTGGAAATCCGGTTTTCATTAATGTAATTACTAGTATGTTTCCTTTCCTATTTTTATTACTTGCACTATTAAGCCTGTTGTTAGCTTAGGAAAGCATGTCTAAGTGATTTAATTGATGTTTTTGTCCAAACTACCTTACCTGAATTTTGTGCAGCATGCTAGGCTAGAATTATTTGTTTGCCTTAACATGAAATTTGCCATTTCTAAATATTTTTCTTGTTGTTGCTGTGTATTTTACATTTGGGACTACTGATGTGGAATTCCGGTAGCTCCCCCTTGTCTGTTTACATTTGGGACTACGGATGTGGGATTCCAGAAGATTCCCCTGCACTGTTATATGGAATTATGGGAATGCACCCGGTAGATTTCCCCAGTACTGGGTATTTATATTTGGGGCTAATGAACGGGATTCCGGTAGATCCCCTCACATTATGAGTTGGACTACGGGACAGTATCCCGGGAGATCCGTTGGATAGGTATATTTGGGACTATAGAACGGTATCTGGAAGATCCCCGATTTATTATTTTTGGTACTGAATTGTATTTCTTTCTATGCTGCTTATTCTCTGTAATAGTTGTTGCCTTTATATCTGGTGTTACCTTTACTGTTGTACTTATTTATACTGCTCTGTTCTACACTGTCGAACTTTATCTCTTGTTTAACCTCAGTAGGGCCCTGACCTTCCTCGTCACTACCCGGCCGAGGTTAGGCTTGGCACTTACTGAGTACCGTTGTAGTGTACTCATGCCCTTTCTCTACATGTTTTTCATGTGGAGATCCAGGTACTGTGAATCAGTCCTATCACCCTTAAGGTGAGGTGACTGCTCCAGCGACTTCGAGGTATATCTTCCGCGTTCGCAGACCGAGGAGTCATTTTCTATTCTCACTTTTAAGTATTAGCCCTTCTGCATTTCTGTTCTTTGTTAGACATTCTGGAGTCAGGCCCTGTTAGATATTCAAAGGCTTGTGGTTTCATGAGATTCCGGGTTTTGGGAAAGTGTATTAGTTTTTGAGGAGTTGTATTGTATATGTCGAGCGGCACTTTTAAACATTGTTATATCACTCTATTTCTGTTTTAAATTATTTTTATTCTGTACATTGATTTATCTTCTGCAATTTAGGCTTACCTAGTCGTAGAGACTAGGTGCCGTCACGATGGTTCACGGAGGGCTAACCGGGGTCGTGACAGTGATGCACTAATTTGTTGTGCAGACAGTCTAGTTGAATCTTGGATTATGGACTCAGGTGCATCCTTTCACTCTAAATCCTGCAAACAATTATTGCATAATTATATTGCTGGAAAATTCGGAAAAGTTTATCTAGCAAACCACAAACCTCTGGACATTATCGGTAAAGGTGATGTTCATATAAAGACTTCACAAAGCACGCTATGAAAATTGCAAAATGTCCAACATGTTCTTGGCTTCAAGAGAAATCTTATATCTATGGGTCAGATTGACAGTGAAGAATATACAACAACATTCGATAACAGATCGTGGAAGATAACCAAAAGAAACTTATTTGTGGCACAAGGCTTCAAGAAGGGACCATTGTATGCAACTGCAATATAGAGAGATACTATAGCAACAGTTGATCATGGTCGTGATACAACATTGTGGCATCAGAATGATCAAGACAGCTCCTGGAGCACTGGAACAAAATAGCAATGCTAAGAGAATGAATAGAACCCTGAATGAACGAGCCAAAAGTATGAGAATACATTCTGGATTTTTATTCTTCTTTTTTTAATACATTATGGATTGCCGAAGTATTTTTGGGTCGAGGCTGTTAACACGGCAGCTTACCTCATAAACATGGGACCCTCTATACTGTTGAATTTTGAAATTTCTGAGGAGGTATGGACAGGAAAGGATGTAATTCTTTCACATCTTACTTTTTTTGGTTGTGTTGCTTATGTGCATGTAAACTCTAATGATAGAGATAAGCTTGATCCTAAAGCCAAGAAATATTTCTTTATTGGTTATGGTGATGATAATTTTGGTTATCGATTTTGGGATGATCAGAATAGAAAGATCCTAAGGCAAAGGAATGTAACATGTAATATAAATGTGATGTATAAGGACAAGCTTGAAGTAGAACCAACCAACACTAACAAACAAACATCTAAAACAGTTGGGTTAGAAAAAATCTTAGAAAATAAAGTGGCTAGAGGGAATACAACTGATTCTGAAATTGAATATGAAGAACCAAAAGACGAATCTGGATCAAAATCAGAACCAGAACCAGAGAGAGAATTAAAATCAGAACCAAATCTAGAGTCAGGACTTGAATCAAATTCGGGATCAGTTACTCTTGAACCTACATTAAGAAGATATAAAAGAGTCACGAATGCTCCAGATAGGTTAACTCTCTCTCTCCACTATTTACTTCTGACTGATGCTGGAGAACCAGAGAATTTTGTTGAAGCAATGTAGGTGATAGACTCTGATAAGTGGACGCTAGCCATGAAAGAAGAGATGAATTCTCTTCAAAAGAATAAAAAATGGATACTTACAGAATTACCAAAAGGAAAGAAGGCATTACAGAACAAGTGGGTATACAAAGTCAAGGAAGATCATGATTGTAAGAAGAGATACAAAGCACGATTAGTAAAAGGCTTTCAGCAGAAGGAGGGAATTAAACATACCGAGATCTTCTCTCATGTAGTCAAATTAACCACTATCAGTTTGGTGCTAAGTATCGTAGTTGCACAATATTTGCATTTGGAGCAGCTAGGTGTTAAAACCGCTTTCTTGCATGGTGACCTTGAAAAAGATATCTACATGAAGCAACCTAAAGGTTTTCAAGTTTCTGATAAAGAAAACCTTGTGTGTAAGTTGAAAAAGAGTTGGTATGGTTTGAAACAAGCTCCCCATCAATGGTACAAGAAATTTGATGGATTCATGCATAACAATTGTTTCACACGATGTGAGATGGACCGTTGCCGTTATATCAAAAATTTTGATGAATCCTATATCAATCTATTGTTGTACGTTGATGATATGCTAATTGTAGGATCTAGCATAAATGAGATTAGCAGGGTTAAGTAATAACTAGCGGAAGAGTTTGAAATGAAAGACTTAGGAGCAGTTAAGCAAATGCTTGGGATGAGGATTAGCATAAATAAGCCTGAATGAACCTTAAAATTGTCTCAAGAAAAGTACATACAGAAGGTACTAACCAGGTTCAGTCTTCATGATGCAAAGACCAGAAGCACTCCACTCGGAAGCCATCTTAATTTGTCGAAGAACCAATAACCTAAGACAGATGACGAAAGGAAGTACATGTTCAAAGTTTCATATGCTTCAGCAATAGGAAGTTTGATGTATGTTATGGTTTGCCTAGACCTAACATAGCCCATGTAGTTGGAGTTATCAGTAGATACATGTCAGATCCAGGAAAGGAGCATTAGGAAGGTGTAAAATAGATATTGCGATATCTCAAAGGCATCTCAGGTATGTCACTTTGTTTTAAAAAGAACAATATTATCTTACAAGGTTTTGCTGATGCAAATTTATGCGGCAATCTGGATAGTCGAAAAAGTACCACAGGCTACGTGTTCGCCTTGGGTGGTATTGCTATTAGCTGGATGTCCAGACTTCAGAAAAGTGTTGCTCTATCTACCACTGAAGTAGAGTACATGTCAATCTCAGAATCTGGAAAAAAGATGATTTGGCTCAAGAATTTGTTTTTAAAAGTAGGACAATTGTGAGCTTTTTACCAATAGCCAGAGTGCAATTCAGCTCGCCAAGAATCTAGTATTTCATGCAAGATCAAAGCATATCCAATTGTGGTCTCGTCATATCCGAAAGTTGATAAGTCAAGAAACTCTTTCCCTGTAGAAGATACCCATATCAAAGCACCCATCAGACATGTTGACCAAAGTTGCCGGTGTTGACAAACTGAGATTGTGCACTGCCTTAGTTAGCCTTCAAGACTGATAGCGTGAAGGCGCCACCAGAGAATAACAAATATTTTTTTATTTCTTTCTTGATGTAACATAGGTTTGATGGGGAGACTGATATGAGCAAACTTATTGTTGTATGTGAAAGAAATAAAAGTAGATAAAACAAAATAAAGAAAAGTCAAAGAGAGAAGAAAAATACTAGGCGGAAGAATTTATCTTCGAATTCTTTTCTTATGACGTAAGCACTTACGTTGACAGGTTGAATTATTTTCTTATGACGTAAGTGCTTTCGTCGACAGTGCATTCAAATGCCTATAAAGGGGGTCTGCGTTTTCATTTGTAGATCATTCTTCAACTTCTTCTTTCTCTTCAATTAATAAAGAGCTATTCTTTGTGTGGCCGTGAAGTAGGCAAAAATTATCGAACCACGTAAATCTTGTCTTGTCTTGTCTTGTGCAATTTATTGCTTTTCTCTTTTAAATATTTTTTCCCTTCTATTAGCTTGATACGCTTCCTAACATCTATTAGTTTTGTTTGTTTGGGAATAACAGTTTGACTAGGAAACACTTCAAAAAATTCTAGCATAATCTGTAATCTAGTGGCGTATCACTTCGGTGGGTAGAGATTTTGTTTTAATCATATTTCCATTTCGCTCCTCATATATGCCAGATGATTTGATTCTAAATTTACCATGAGATTTTTACATTCCTATACATTATATGAAATTATATTACCCTCCCTACTCAAGTTTTAATATAATTACATTTTATATACCCAATTACCATTTATGTACATTTTAAGGGAATTAATGATAATAATTAGTATCCTAAAATTACTCTAACATATCTTCCACTCCCCTATGTTTCTCTCTCCACATCCCATCCCCCTCCACCACGTATCTTGCACCCACCTACGATTCCACCATTGACAACCGTTAAAAACCTTTGAAACTTTGAATTTGAATTTGGGTTTTTAAAAAAAATTATTTATTTGAATTGGATATTGTTGCAAAGAATTGGTAATTCTCTCTACATCTCTCTCTATCTCTCAATCCCTAATTTCAGTAATATAAATATCACAACCCAGATTTCCCACCCTCGGGAGTTGTGATGGCGCCTACTCGTGAAAGCCAGGCAAGACGCGTAATATAGAATGACTAACTCCCTTTTTCACAATTTAAATTAATAATGAAATATTAACTATAAATAAATTCATGCGGAAGACTTAATCTGATAACCTAGCCAAAACTAGTACGGCAATACCAACATACATCTCTACCCATAATCCGATGTCACAATATCACGGACCATCTACGAATACTACATACAAATGTCTAGAAAGAAAGGTACAATCTGTCTCCGAAGTGAATAAAAACAGAATACATATAAGGATAGAAGAGAACACCGGGCCTGCGGACGCCTGTAGGACTACCTCGGGATCTCTAACTGGACTGAAGGCAGCCACCTAATGCTAGGGTCCAAAAGTTGCTGCTCCTGGATCTGCACATAGTGCATAGTGCAGTATCAGCACAACCGACCCCATGTGCTGGTAAGTGCCTGGCCTAACACCGGTGAAGTAGTGACGAGACTAGGACCAGACTACCAAATAAACATGTGCAGTTATATAATAGGCAGCAGAAAATAAAACAGGAATAGACAGGTAAAGATGGAGGGGGTACATGTTGGAGGAAATATCAATACCAATAGTAATTTATAAGAAAGACATGAGGACAATTTAGAATTCATAGCAAAACAATAAGGAACTCGTCACCAATCTGTAAGCACTTCGTATTATCTATTATTGCGGTCCGCAACCCAATCCAAAAATATAATAACACTGTTGCGGTGTGCAACCCGATCCATATCATTTATCACTGTTGCAGCGTGCAACCCGATCCATTTATATAATTGTTGCGGCATGCGACCCGATCCAAATATAATATTGTTGTGGCGTGCAACCCGATCCAAATATTATATTATTGCAGCGTGCAACCCAATCCAAATATAATAGTGTTGCGGCGTGCAACCCGATCCACATATACAGTTCAATACCAATTACAACGAAAGTCCCGACAAGGGTTCAATAAATAAACAACACTATCCGGCAAGGGAATAGACAGTATAAGCAAGTACGTCCCGGCAAGGGAAAATCAGCTATAACCAAACTTGTTCCAACATCTAACTACCTCAACTAGCACCGATACTCAATCGTAATTAATTTCCACAAGAATAATCATAATCCTTGCTCAACACAGAGAATCAACAACTTAGGCATTCGTAGTATTTATTAAGAATACAACAATTTCAATTTAAGACTCACGGTCATGCTTGACACCAACGTATAGATACTCGTCACCATGCATATACGTCGTACTCAACAAGTAACATATAGCAAATAGGACACAACTCCTAATCCCTCAAGCTAAGGTTAGACTAAACACTTACCTCGATGCCACGAACACAATTCAAGCCTCAACTATCGCTTTACCTCTTGATTCCACCACCAACTCTCTCATATCAAGCCACAAGTTACTAATTACATCAATAAAGCTAAATGAATCAATGTCAATGCATGAAAATACATTTTTTAAAGTTTTACCCAAAAAGTCAAAATCGACCCCGGGCCCACAAGGTCAAAACCTAAGATTCGAACCAAAGCCCGATTACCCATTTCCCCACGAACCCAAATATATAATTGGTTTTGAAATCGGACCTCAAATCGAGGTCCAAATCTCCAATTTTTAAAAAACCTAGGTTCTACCCAAAACACCCAATTTCCCCCATGAAAATCATTGATTTTGAGTTGAAATCATGTGAAAGGATGTTAAAGATTGAAGAAAACTAGTTAGAAATCACTTACAATTGATTTGGAGAAGAAATTGCCTTTGAAAAGTCGCCCTAGAGTGTTTTGGTTTTTAAAAGATGTGAAAAATGGTTGAAAATGCGTCTAAGTTATGAACTTACAGGTTGCAGGTATCGCAATTGCGATCAAGGTTCGCAATTGCGAACCCAGGCTCTGCTAAGCTCGCATTTGCGAAGCAATTTTTGCATTTGCGAAGTCGGAATTGCGAACAAACAGTCGCATTTGAGATGACAGGCACAAATGGGGAGCATCGCATTTGCGAAGGAAAATATCGCATTTGCGAGGAGGGGCTGGCCTGGGCTGTTTCGCATTTGTGACTCCGCCTTCGCATTTGCGAGCCAGGCTTCGCAAATGCGAAGCCTGCAGCCTGCAATGAAAAAGCTGAAGTCTGCAACTTTCCAAGTCCAAAATCCACCCCGTGGCCGATCCAAAATTCACCCGAGCCCTCGGGGCTCCAAACCAAACATGCACACCAACCTAAAAACATCATACGGACTTGCTCGTGCATTCAAATCACTAAAATAACATCAAAAACTATGAATTTAGCATCAAAATCATGAAATTTCTTTAAAACTAAATTTTCCAATTATCTCAAATACGATCTGATTCACGTCATTTCAAGTCCGTTTCTTACCAAATTTCATAGACTTATCTTAAATCATATATAAGACTTGTACTGGGCGCCGGAACCAAAATACGGGCCCAATACCTTCAAATTTTAAACACATTTCATTTTCAAAACTCATAAACAATTCCAGAAAATAATATCACTTAAAAAAAATATTTCTCGGGCTTGGGACCTCGGAATTCGATTCCGGGCATATGCCCAAGTCCCATATTTTCCTACGGACCCTCTGGGACCGTCAAATCACGGGTCCGGGTTCGTTTACTCAAAATGTTGACCGAAATCAACTTAAATCCATTTTAAAGTCAAAATTCATCATTTTTCGCAGATTTTCACATAATAGCTTTCCGGCTACGCACCCGGACTATGCACGCAAATCGAGGTAATGCCGAAAGAGGTTTTTAAGGCCCTGAAATGCAGAATTTACTTTTTAAAACAAGTGATAACCTTTTGGATCATCACATCCTCCACCTTTAATACAATCGTTCATCCTCGAACGGACAGAAGAAGGAAGTACCTGAGTCGGGGAAAAGATGGGGATAACGGCTTCACATATCGGACTCGGACTCCCAGGTCAATGCCTCAGCAGGCTGAACACGAACAGAAGGAAAACTCTTCGATCTCAACTGACGAACCTATTGGTCTAGAATAGCTACCGGCTCCTCCTCATAAGACAAGTCCTTGTCCAACTGGACACTGCTGAAATCTAACACGTGGGATGGATCGCCGTGATACTTCCGAAGCATGGATACATGAAACACTGGATGCACGGCCGATAAGCTCGGCGGCAACGCAAGTCTATAAGCCACCTCTCCCACTCGATCAAGAATCTCAGACAGGGCAATGAACCTAGGGCTAAGCTTGACCTTCTTCCCAAATCGCATCATGCCCTTCATAGGCGACACCTGAAGCAATACCCGCTCACCGACCATGAATGTCAAATCACGAACCTTGCAGTCGGCATAACTCTTTTGCCTGGACTGAGTTGTACGAAGCCTATCCTAAATAATCCTGACCTTGTCCAAGGCATTCTGAACCAGGTCCGTACCTAACAACCGAGCCTCCCCCGGCTCAAATCATCCAACCGGTGACCGACACCGCCTACCATACAAAGCCTCATACAGATCCATTTGGATACTCGACTAGTAGTTGTTGTTGTAGGCAAATTCTGCTAAAGGCAAAAACTGATCCCACGAGCCTCCAAAGTCAATGACACAAGCTCGGAGCATATCCTCTAAAATCTGAATAGTCCGCTCGGACTGCCCGTCCGTCTGAGGATGAAATGTTGTGCCCAACTCAACCCGTGTGCCCAACTCTCGCTGAACTGCTCTCCAAAAATGGGAGGTAAACTGCGTACCTCGATCTGAAATGATAGACTCGGGCACACCATGAAGACGAACAATCTCCCAGATATAGATCTCAGCTAACCTCTCGGAAGAGTAAGAGACTGCCACAGGAATGAAATGTGCTGACTTGGTCAGCCTATCAACAATAACCCACATTGCGTCGAACTTCCTCTGAGTCCGTGGGAGTCCAACAATGAAGTCCATAGTGATACACTCCCACTTTCACCCAGGAATCTCAATCTTCTGGAACAAACCACCAGGTCTCTGATGCTCATACTTAACCTGCTGACAATTCAAACACTGAGCCACATATGCAATAATGTCCTTCTTCATTCTCCTTCACCAATAATGTTTCCGCAAATCCTGATACATCTTCATGGCGCCCGAATGAATAGAGTACTGGGAACTACGAGCCTCCTCTAAAATCAACTCTCGAAGCCCATCCACATTAGGCACACAAATTCGACCCTGCAACCCCAAAACTCCATCATCACCTAAAGTAACCTGCTTGGCACCTCCGTGTTGCACCATGTCTCTAAGGACACACAAATGGGGATCATCATACTGACGATCTCGGATATGCTCCAATAAAGAAGAACGAGCGATAGTTCAATCTAACACACGGCTGGGCTCAGAAACATCCAACCTCATAAACTAATTGGCCAAAGCCTGAACATCCAAAGCAAGCGGTCTCTCACCGACTGAAATATAAGCAAGACTGCCCATACTGGATGACTTCCTACTCAAAGCATCGGCCACCACATTGGCCTTTTCCGGATGATATAAGATGGTGATATCATAGTCTTTCAACAACTCCAACCACCTTCTCTGCCTCAAATTCAACTCCTTCTGCTTGAACAAGTATTGCAGACTCTTGTGATCCGTGAACACCTCACAAACCACACCATACAGATAATGCCTCCAAATCTTTAACGCATGAACAATGGATGCCAACTCCAAATCATGAACCAGATAGTTCTTCTCATGAATCTTCAACTGCCGCGAAGCATAGGCAATGACCTTGCCATCATACATCAACACCGCACCGAGTCCAATGCAAGATGCATCACAATAAACTGTATATGGCCCTGAACCTATGGGCAAAACCAACACCGGTGGCGTAGTCAAAGCTGTCTTAAGCTTCTGAAAGCTCGCCTTGCACTCGTCCAACCACCTGAATTGGGTACCCTTCTAGGTCAACCAGATCATCAGGGTTGCAATGGAGGAAAACCCCTCCATAAACCGACGATAGTAGCTTGCCAATCCCAAGATACTCCGGATCTCTGGAGCTGATGTTGGTCTAGGCCAGTTCTTGACTGCCTCAATCTTCTTAGGATCAACCTGAATACTATCCGCTGATACAACATGACCCAAGAATGCCACTGAACTCAACCAGAACTCGCACTTCGAAAAGTTAGCATATAACTGACTATCCCTCAAAGTTTGAAGAATCATTCTAAGATGTTGCTCATACTCCTCTCGGTTACGGGAGTAGATCAAAATATCATCAATGAAGACTATCACGAACGAATCCAAGTAAGGCCTGAACACTCGGTTCATTAAATCCATAAAAGTTGTTGGGGCATTTGTCAACCCGAATGACATCACCAAGAACTCATAATGCCCGTAACCAAGTGCGGAAAGTTGTCTTAGGGACATTGGATGCCCTAATCCTCAACTGATGGTAGCCAGATCTTAATCCAATCTTCAAAAATATCTTGGCACCCTGAAGCTGATCAAGCAAATCATCAATCCTCGGCAATGGATACTTCTTCTTCATTATAACCTTGTTCAACTGCCGATAATCAATACACATTCGCATCGATCCGTCCTTCTTCTTAACAAACAACCCTGGCGCACCCCAAGGCGAAACACTAGGTCTAATGAAACCTTTTTCAAGCAAGTCTTGCAACTACTCGTTCAAATCTTTCAACTCAGGCGAGGCCATACGATATGGTGGAATAGAAATGGGCTGAGTGTCCGGAGCCAAATCAATGCAAAAGTCAATATCCCTGTCAGGTGGCATACCCGGCAGGTCTAAAGGAAATACCTCAGGGAACTCACGAACAACCAGCACAGAATCAATAGGAGGAACTCCGGCACTAGAATCACGAACATATGCCAAATAGGCCAAACACCCCTTCTCGACCATACGTCGAGCCCTCACATAAGAGATGACACTACGGGTAGAATGACCAGGAGTCCTTCTCCACTCCAAACGAGGAAAACCCGGCAAGGCTAAGGTCACAGTCTTAGCATGATAGTCCAAGATAGCATGGTAAGGTGATAACCAGTCCATCCCCAGTATGATATCAAAATCAACTATGTCCAAAAGTAACAAATCTACACGAGTCTCAAGACCCCCAATCACAACTATACAAGAACGATGGACTCGATCTACCACAATAGAATCACCCACCGGTGTAGACACAAATACAAGGAAACTCAAGGAATCACTAGGCATGACTAGATACGGTGTAAAATAGGATGACACATAGGAGTATGTAGACCCTAGATCAAATACAACTGAAGCATCTCTGCTATAAACCAGAACAGTACATGTGATAACCGCATCGGAAGCCTCAACCTCAGGCCTGGCTGGAAGAGCATAACACCAGGGCTGGGCCTCACCACCCTAGACTACATCTCTGGGACGGCCTGGAGCTGGCTGGCCTCCACCTCTAGCGGTCTGAGCTCTACCTCTAACACCTCTACCTCCACCTCTAGCACCTCTACCCCCACCCCTAGCTGGCGGAGCGGGCGGTGGAACACCTGGTGCCTGAACCATAGCACGAGAACCCTGCTGCTACGATTAAGTACCCACCAATCTCGGACAAACCCTCCGAATATGACCATACTCACCACACTCAAAGCATCCACCTGAGTGTTGCGGTTGAAGAAACTAATACTGACCCTAGCGACCTGAATAACCACCCCGAAAACTCTGGAGCGGCGGTGCACTAATAGGAGCTGGTGGTGCACTGTGGGGTTGCTGGTTAGAACACTACATATGAGAGCTACGACCACCTGAAGCACCGTGAGAAACCTGAAGGACTGACTAAAAAGGCCTAGGAGGATGGCCTCTACTATACGAATCTCTGCCTCCAGACGAGGTACCACTAAATCGGCCTGAATGATGAGGCCTCTTGTTAGACCCCTAACCACCTCCCTGCAATAGAACCATCTCAACTCTCCTGGCCACATTGGCCGCCTCCTGGAAAGAAATCTCACTCCCAGTCTCCTTGGCCATCTGAAGTTGAGTAGGCTGGATAAGCCCCTCAATGAACCTCTTTACCCTCTCTCTCTCTCTCTCGGTGGGAAGTATGATAAGAGAATGACGGGCCAAGTCGATGAATCTGGTATCATACTGAGTAACAGTCATAGAACCCTGCTGGAGACACTCAAACTGCCTCCGATAGATCTCTCTCTAAGTAATAGGGAGAAACTTCTCCAAAAATAGCTGAGTAAACTGCTCCCAAGTCAAAGCTGGAAATCTGGCTAGTCTAGCCAAACAATAATCTCTCCACCAAGTCTTGGCGGATCCAGATAAGCGAAAAGTAGCAAAATCGACTCCATTTGTCTCCACTATCCCCATGTTCCTAAGAACCTCATGACAGCTGTCTAGAAAATCTTGGGGATCCTCAGAAGATGCACCGCTGAAAGTTGTAGGGAAGAGCTTGGTGAACCTGTCCAATCTCCATAAAGCATCGATAGACATAGCTGCTCCCTCACCGGTCTGAGCTACCACACCCGGTTGAACTGCTCCAACTATCTGAGCTGCTGGAGTCTAAAATTGGGGAGCCGCCTGCTCCAGAGTACGAGTAGTAGGAGTCCGGGCTCCTCCTCTAGCCTGAGAGACGGCTGGTGTTATAGGAAGCGAGCCTGCTCGAGTGACACTCTCCATAAAGCCCACTAGACGGACCAGAGCATCCTGGAGTACTAGGGTAGCAATAAACCCCTCTAGGACCTGAGCTGGGCCTACCGGAACTGTCTGGTCCAGAACCTCATCATCAAAGTCAACCTGAGGCTCCGTCGTTGGTGCTACTGCTCTAGGCTGAGCTCTGCCCCTACCTCGGCCTCTAGCACGGCCTCAGCCTCACCCTCTGCCCCTCGTGGGAGCTACTTCTGGGGGCTCAGGCTGTTGGTCAGTGGATGATGAAGCACGTGTTCTCGCCATCTGCGAAAGAACAGAGTAGAAATTCAATTAGCATTGAGAAACCAAACTGCACGACAGGAAAGAATAAATGTGACGTTTTTCCTAACTTTGTAGCCTTTGGGGAATAAATACAGGCGTCTCCGTACCAATCCCTCAGACTCTACTAAGCTTGTCCGTGAATTGTAAGACCTACGTAACCTAAAGCTCTGATACCAACTTGTCACGACCCGGATTTCCCACCCTCGGGAGTCATGATGGCGCCTACTCATGAAAGCTAGGCAAGCCACATAATATAGAATCACTAACTCTTTTATTTACCCTTTTTAACAATTTAAATTAACAATGAAATATTAACGATAAATAAATACATGCGGAAGATTTAAACTGATAACTTAGCCAAAACCAGTACGGCAATACCAACATACATCTCTACCTAGAATCCGATGTCACAATATCACGGACCATCTACGAATACTACATACAAATGTCTAGAAAGAAAGGTACAATTTGTCTCCGAAGTGAATAAAAACAGAATACATATAAGGATAGAAGAGAACGTCGGGCCTGTGGATGCCTGCCGGACTACCTCGAGATCTCTAACTGGACTGAAGGCAGGCACCCAATGCTACGGTCCAAAAGCTGCTGCTCCGGGATCTGCACATAGTGCAGAGTGTAGTATCAGCACAACCGACCCCATGTGCTGGTAAGTGCCTAACCTAACCCCGGCGAAGTAGTGACGAGGCTAGGACCAGACTACTAAATAAACCTGTGCAGTTATATAATATGCAGCGGAAAATAAAACAGGAATAGACAGGTAAAGATGGGAGGGGGTACATGCTAAGGGAAATATCAATACCAACAGTAATTTATGAGAAAGATATAAGGACAATTTAGAATTCATCGCAAAACAATAAGGAACTCGTGACCAATCTATAAGCACTTCGTATTATCTATTGTTGCGGCGCGCAACCCGATCCAAAAACATAATAACACTGTTGCGGCGTGCAACCCGATCCATATCATTTATCACTGTTGCGGCGTGCACCCCGATCCATTTATATAATTGTTGCGGCGTGCAACCTGATCCACATATACATTTCAACACCAATCACAACGAAAGTCCCGGCAAGGGTTCAATAAAGAAACAACACTATCCCGGCAAGGGAATCGACAGTATAAGTAAGTACGACCTGGTAAGGGAAAATCAACTATAACCAAACTTGTTCCAACATCTAAGTACCTCAACTAGAACTGATACTCAATCGTAATTAATTTCCACGAGAATAATCATAATCCTTGCTCAAAATAGAGAATCAACAACTTAGGCATTCGTATTATTTATTAAGAACACAACAATTTCAATTTAAGACACACGGTCATGCTTGACATCAACGTATAGATACTCGTCACCATGCTTATACATCGTACTCAACAAGTAACATATAGCAAATAGGACCCAACTCCTAATCCCTCAAGCTAAGGTTAGACCAAACACTTACCTCAATGACGCGAATACAATTCAAGCCTCAACTATCGATTTACCTCTTGATTCCACCACCAAGTCGCTCGTATCTAGACACAAGTTATTTAATTACATCAATAACGCTAAATGAATCAATGCTAAGGCATGAAAATAAGTTTTCCAAAGTTTTACCCAAAAGTCAAAAATTGCCTCCGGGCCCACATGGTCAAAACCCGATGTTCGAACCAAAGCTCGATTACCCATTCCCCCACGAACCCAAATATATAATTTGTTTTGAAATTGGACCTCAAATAAAGGTCCAAATCCCCAATTTTTGAAAAACCTAGGTTCTACCCAAAACACCCAATTTTCCCCATGAAAATCATTGATTTTGAGTTGAAATTATGTGAAAAAGATGTTAAAGATTGAAGAAAACTAGTTAGAAATCACTAACAATTGATTTGGAGAAGAAATTGCCTTTGAAAAATCGCCCTAGAGTATTTTGGTTTTGAAAAGATGTGAAAAATGGTTGAAAATGCGTCTAAGTTATGAACTTACAGGTTGCAGGTATCGCAATTGCGATCAAGGTTCGCAATTGCGAACCCAGGCTCCGCTAAGCTCGCATTTGCGAAGCAATTTTTGCATTTGCGAAGTTGGAATTGCGAACAAACAATCGCATTTGCGATGACAGGCCCAAATGGGGAGCATCGCATTTGCGAAGGAAAATCTCGCATTTGCAAGGAGGGGCTAGCCTGGGCTGTTTTCTATTTGCAACTCAGCCTTCGCATTTGCGAACTCATATTTGCGAGCCAGGCTTCGCAAATGCGAAGCCTGTAGGCCTGCAATGAAACAGCTGAAGTCTGCAACTTTCCAAGTCCAAAATCCACCCCGTGGCCTATCCAAAACTCACCTGAGCCATCGGGGCTCCAAACCAAACATGCACACCAACCTAAAAACATTATACAGACTCACCCGTGCATTCAAATCACTAAAATAACATCAACAACTATGAATTTAGCATCAGAGTCATGAAATTTCTTAAAAACTTCAAATTTTCCAATTTTCTCAAATACGATCCGGTTCACGTCATTTCAAGTCGTTTCTTACCAAATTTCACAGACTTTTCTTAAATCACATATAAGGCCTATACCGGCCGTCGAAACCAAAATACTGGCCCGATACCATCAAATTTTAAACACATTTCATTTTTAAATCTCATAAATAATTCCAGAAAACAATTTTCCTTAAAAAATTCATTTGTCGGTCTTTGGACCTCGGAATTTGATCCAGGGTATACGCCCAAGTCTCATATTTTCCTACGGACCCTCCGGGACCGTCAAATCACGGGTCCGAGTCCGTTTACCCATAATGTTGACCGAAGTGAACTTAAATCCTTTTTAAAGTCAAAATTCATTATTTTTCATAGATTTTCATATAATGGCTTTCCGGTTACGTGCCCGAACTGCGCACGCAAATCGAGGTAATGCCGAAAAAGGTTTTTGAGGCCTCGAAATGCAGAATTTACTTTTTGGGTCATCACAGTAAAACAAAGGAAAAGAGAGCACCAATTCCACCATTAAAAAGCTTTGGAACTTTGAATTCGAATTTGGGTTTTCAAAAATCATTATTTGTTTAGATTGGGTGTTGTTGCAAACAATTGGGAATATGGTTTGGTGTTTATATCTCAATTTATATCACATGATATACATTATATTTACGAAATTATAGTAAAATTGTAGAAAAATTATATTCTGTTGTTTATATATTTTTATTTTATTTATTTAGAAACTGTATGAAAGTTGAACAACATTGTATAAAATATTATATTTAAGTTGTATGATATTGTAGTTGTATATAACTTAGTAGAAATAATGTAAGAAAATTGTAGATAAATTGTATAATATATCATTAGTTGTATGAAATTTATTTTTATTGTGTATAAATCAGATACAAAATATACAAAAGACATATTGTATAAATTTTTGTATAAAATTCATATTTAAGTTGTATGTTATTGTAGCTGAATTTAACTTGGTAGAAATAATGTGTGAAAGTTATAGATAAGTTGTATAATATATAATTAATTGTATGAAATTTGTTTTTACTACATATAAATCAAATACAAAATATACAAAAGACATATTATATAAAATTTGTATAAAAATTAGGGATTTTTTTATTCCTGTACACTATTTGAAATTTTATTACCCTTAATGTCCTTGTTTAGTTAATTACTCCACATAAACACGTTTTGTTTATAAAATATATACAATTCACTTAAAAGGCTCTCAATCCATTATTTGTGCCTCCAATCAAGGGATGTAGTTACACCCTTTTCCTTTTTTTCTCTCCTCTTTCCCATTCTTTCCACCCACACCGCTCCTCACACTACGCTTCTGAATTATCCTCTCCTTTCTTTTCTTCTGTGCATGGTCTGTATGATTGCATCTGTTCTTTTCTCTTTGGTGCACCTGGTCGTGCAATCTCATGGCCAATATATGGGTTTATTACATGAAGATCTGCATCGGCACATCCAAAATTTTCTGAAAATAACAAACACTTATAAATTTTCAAGTGTCTCCTAAGACTACATCAAACTAATATTATTTTCATTTTCACTACTGGGGAAGCAAAAGCGTGGTTATAGAAAGAACCAGCAAATTCGATTAGAAATTGAGACGACTTAACAAGAAAATTCTTGATCAAATTCTTCCGCTCCGGGAAGACAAACTGCTAAGAATCTAAATTGTCATATTTTAACAGAGAGAGGATGAAGTCCTTCTGTAGACATGTGATTTTTGACTCTCTCCAAGATTTTCCATATTTTATCACGTAAATATTTAATTTAGGCTCAATACAGCTATTTCAACTCATTCTTACTCCTTTACTTTATTTTATTACAAGAAAATAAAAATTATAAAAAAAATATTTTTATTTTATGTACCTTTCATAAAGTAAAAAAAATACAAAAATAGTACCTTAATTTTATTTTTATATAATCTTGAAAAATACAAAAAAATATGTAATAGTTTCATGTTTTAATATAGTTTAGTTTAATTAATTAGAATTTATTTTTGCATCATGTAGTATAGTTATCTTATATTAAGGGAATTTAGCTATGATTTTAAATAATAATTTTTGGAGTCTTCATAGCCCAAAATTGAAATAAAAGACATGGTCAAACTCAATTATCCTTAGCCCATTCTTCCCAACCCATTAGCCCATTTAAGTGTCAGATTTAATCCTAACCATCTATTTTCATTCTAATCCAATGGTCATCATCCCTTTCCACCTCCCTATAAAATACCCAATTATAGAAACTCTACCCAAGCTTTCATCTCCAATACCTAGACACAAAGCTAGCAACGGCAGACCTCCCCTCCATCGATCAGATCTGAGGCATAGGAAGAGTTACCAAAAATTCCATATAAAATCATAAGAGGGGACATATCTGGGGGGCACAAAAGAAAAGGAAAAATAGATCTAGAAAAGATCTTCTCTAAGAAGAAAAGAACGAAACAGAGGGATAAAAAGGGCCAGGGATTAGCTTAATTTTAGCCGCAAAAATCAGCTCCTTTCTCCTCCAAAATACCTGTAAACCAGCCCCTTTTGCCCGTAAAACCAACTCCAAATAACCACTAAATTTCACCAACCTTCAGTAGCTTGTTCTCCATTGAAACCAGCTTCAAAAAGCTCTTCAAACACTGCAGAAAATGCATCAGCAGTTCTAGCAAAATGCAGCAGCGGTCGGCTTCTCAAATTCCATTTCCGAAATCAGTTTCGAAGTCTTGTAAATGCAGTTCCGCTAATTCACTGTCTTGCCGGTGTTTCGCCGGAGTTTCGCCATATCCGGCCAGTTTTCTTTCACTATAAATGCAGCAGCTCCATCCCCACTAACCGTTGTTGTTCTTTTAAGTTTGAACTCAGTCCGTCAAGGTCGTCGAGGTACCCCGACCCGAGGTTTCCGTTTGGTTGATGATTCGGGTAGTGTTTGAATTATATCGATACTCTCTTCCTTGATGTATTCAGAGAGATTCAATATTAGCCAATTTTCCAAGCTTCTGTTCGTTTAAAGGTTAGCTTATGTTTGCTAGTGTTTTTTACAGTACTATTGCATTGGTATGGTCATCTCTTAGCTAATTTTTGTTGCTATCGATTTTGCATATCCATGTTTAGTTCACATAGACTATTTATTATCTTTGGTTTTCAATAAGTACATGTTTTCTTTCTTTTGAATTTAAAATATAAAGTTTTTAAAAATATATATATATATATACGTATATAATTAAAAGAGCTATGTGAACTGTTAGCCAAAAATTGAAAAGCTTTGTTAATTGTTTAGACATATCCATGTTTATCTCTTCACGTGAATTATTTACGTGCTTTACATAGTTGTCAAAATAAGTGTCTTTATTAGATAGATTGACAGTTAACCTTTAAGGTGCAAACGGAAACTACATAGTGTAAATGACCCTTACGACTTCAAATAGCTAAAATCATATACTTATCCCACAAATAATTCCTAGTTTATGGCCTCACATTAATCTCAAATGTAGGAAATAATATTAAAAAACGTAGTTTCTTTAGGCACGTAATTTAGATTTCTTTCCTAAACTCGGGTGTGCATTTATGTGACCCAAATCCAAATCTCAATAACGTTAGATAAAATGTGTCGTGGAACGCGATTGCATTTATGTGACGTGGTTCAAAATATATTTTAAATGACGTTGCAATTTTCTTTAAAAATGAATAAAAGTGGTTAAAGGTTTAAAATTGCACCATAGGTTAAAACATGTACTAAAACCAGATAATAGGCCAATTATAACAATTGAGCGACCGTGCTAGAACCACGGAACTCGGGAATGCCTAACACCTTCTCCCGGGTTAACAGAATTCCTTACCCGGATTTCTGGTTCGCGGACTTTTAAACAGAGTCAATCTTTTCCTCGATTCGGGGTTTGAACCGGTGACTTGGGACACCATAAATTATCCCAAGTGGCGACTCTGAATTTTTAATAAATAATCCCGTTTCGATTGTCACTTAAATTGGAAAAAACTCTCTTATAAACATCCTTCCGGGGTGTAGGTAAAATGGAGGTGTGACAGCTCTGGCGACTCTGCTGGGGATAAGAACCCAGAATCTCTAGTTCAGGGTTTAGAATTCGAGCTTAGATGAATTGTTGTATTTGGCTTTGTGTGTTATATAATTTTATTACATGCTTGGGCCTAATGTGTTAAATGAGGCTTTTATCGCTTTGATATTATGAGAACTATATATAAATTGCTACGAAACGCTTCTCTTATCATCTTCGGGGATGTGTTCGCTGGTCGAGACTCCCTATTCTGTTAGCGTCATACCTTGAAATAAGAAAGAGGCTCCGACAAGTTACTAAGCAGGATGGCCTTTTGATTCCCGGTACGTAGCCCCCTCTTCAGCTCGTGTTGTCCGCTCGGGTACACAGTCTAGAACACATAACCAGATTTTGAACCTAGAATAACTCAGCCTCATGCCGGATCCCTAGTAGGAACGTTTGTTTGCATCATGTGCATTTGACTTTAGAGACTCAACACAGGGGTTGGGTCTGTCTAGGATAGGTGTACCCGAAATGAAAAGACCATCCTGATGCATCTTACGTGCTACTTGTGTATTTGTCTATTTCGGCTTGCATGCTGGCTTCTAGAATAGGGAAAGAAAATAAAAAAAGTGAAAATCAAAAAAAAAAGTGAGAGGTAGGTATTCGAATTACCCTGAAATTCTGTTGAAAGTTTGAAGAAAAAAGAGGAAAGTCATTTCAAAATAAGTCATATTTTCTTTTGTTCCGTCAAAACTGGGTGAACTACGCGGGTCTGATTCTCACCGGATGTGAGATACGTAGGCAAACCTCATCGGTTTCGACCCATAATTTTCAAAAAATCCAAAAAAAAAATCTTTACTTCCTCTCTAGAAAAGTCTTTTTTTTTAAGCCTTAATTTTCAAAAAATCCGAAAATATTTTCCGTTACTTGCTTTAGAAAGCCTTTCTTTTAGATCCTAATTGTTTTTTAAAAAAATATACAAAAATATTTTCTTTTAAATTTCTTCCAAAAATCCAAAAATATTTTCATTCTTCTTTCAAAATTGAAAAGAAAATTCAAAATTCCAAAAATATTTTCTTTCTTCTTTAGAAGCTTTTCTTTCAAAATTCTAGAAAAAAATTCAAAAAAAAAATTCTTTCTTCTTTAGAAGTCTTTCTTTGCAAAACTACTGAAGAAAAATCAAAATCCAAAATTATTCCCTTTTTTTTATAAGTCTTTTTTTTCGAAAAAATAAAATAAAAAAAAACAAAAAAAATAAGTTAGTTTTTTTCTTTATTCATGATCTTCCCGAACTATGCAAGATCTGATTCATGTTCCCACATGATACGTAGGCAACCCACATCAGGTTCGATCACCATTAAAAAGAAATGAAAAAAATGAAAAAATATTGATAATAATAAGGACCGACTGAGTCCATTTTAACATGTTTTGTTTTGAATTGTGAAGAAAGTTGAGGTGGTTGGTTTGTGGTAAGCTGGAAACACAAGATCCAAGGAAAAATGATAACTGACATCGAAGCTGTTACAAGTACTCAAGAGACTCAGGGTCAGAGGGTTCAACAAGAGTCTACGGTGTTTGAGAAAAATAGAATACTGAAACAGCAAATGACCAAAATGTGTCAAACATGGGCCAGTGGTCAAGGACAGCCTCGTCATGAGTCACAATTTGCTACACAACAAGAGCAATACCACTCTCCTGAGTACCACTCGTACTCGTTTGATCTTCCTGCAAACATTGAGAAGCCTGCCTGAAATATCGTGCAGAATCCTTTACCTGCACATGATGATGCACACTTTGTGGGGATGATGCGTGGTGACAAGGAGTATGAGAATCCTCTCGGGAATTTGCTAACTGAAGTTAATGATTTTGAAATTGGAGAAGGCTCTGCTGATCCTGATGAGCGAATTTGTGGCTAAATGTCAAGCTTAGCAATTGAAAAGTCATTTCCTCCTCACTAGGAAGGAATCTTGGTAGTTTGTTTTGATGTTTTTTCTATTATCTGGGTTATTTCAGGGTTGTGATCCAGATTTTATTTGTTTTATTGAGTCAAACCCTTCTATCCATCTATTTTGTTTGTATGAGTCATGTCTTTCTGTTCTGTTGCTATCTTTCATTAGCCGGGTTATCTAGGGTTGTAACTCGGATTTTAGGTTGTTTGTCTTGTTGTTTACTCAATGAAATATAGTTTTTCCTTTTGTGTCATTCCATGTTTAGTTCTTTTCCCGCTAGTCTTAATGACATAACATGCATGCAGAATTTTTGGCCAGATCTTAGAAAATTGATTTAAGTTTGAATTGGACAACTGAGGAAAAGGCATTTTTTAGGATGAATAAAGAGTTAAAATACTTTGGAACTAAGGTCGAGCAAAATTCACCTTTAAATCATTGTGAAGATCGGGCTTGAGGATGTTTAATTAATTGAAGTTTGTTAGAAATTTCAACATTAAGGGACGGAAAGTGTCTTGTGACCATGATACACCAAGAGGACAGACATGTTCGTCAATGTTGTGATCGCGAAAGATACTATGTTTGGCATTCTCGAGGCTGGGAGACCCTCTTTCTGCTATCCAAACACTTTATATCCTTCGCTATCCCGTTTGAGCCTGTGTTATTTTCTTTGACTACCCTTTTTTGGAATCAAGTTGAGAGTCAAGAGTCAAAAAGAATGGAAAAAGATAAAAAGCCCATGTCCCAAGAGTACAAACTGGGGCAATTTTCAAGTTAAAAAAAAGGAGAATTGTCAAAGATCCATGTCCTAAAAAAAATATAGAAGTTGGGGCAACTTGTTTTGAAAAAAAAAAGAAGAAAAAAAAGAAAAGATGGAAAAAAGAAAAGAAAAGAAAAAAAGAAAAAAAACAGAAAGAAAAATGAGAAAATTAGTTAGTTGAGATGTTTGAACTACGTTCGACCTGATTCCTTAAAAAAGGATACGTAGGTAGCCTCACGGTTTGGTCCAACCAAATAAGAATTCAGTAAAGCAAAAAAAATTCCAAAAAAAAATCTCCATTAGCTGAAACTGAGGCGGAGATTTTATTTCACTTGTAAAAGAGTCGGTTCCAAGAGTTGTAAGTCCATAACCCCTCATTTTGAGTCTACTTTGGGCCTTCATGCCGACCTTTTTGTCCGACCCTATCCAAAAACCTTCCAAATAAAGACCTCCTGATACACCTTCAAGAATGCCAAGAGAAGCATGCAATGAGCAACGGCGATCACGCGACATAGAACACTGTCAGGATGCTCGCACAAGAAAAGCGAAAGAAAAAGAAAAAGAAAAATGAAAATAAGAGAGTCTTATTAGTGAAAACCCTCACGGGCACTGTAAGCCGACAGTAAGCAGAGATGAATAATTGAGAGAGACTTGTTGGTGAAAATCCCTCGGGTGCTACTAGTCAAAAGTGAGTCGTGAAGCTGATGCAAAGGATTGACACGGATAGGCCCGACTTCAAAGATCATAAGAATGGTAAAAGGGAAGATTGGATTAGTTTGATAGATCAGGCCGTTGAGTCCAAAATGCATGACATGATTATTAAGGCTAGTTATTGAAAAAAAAATTCTTCCTTCTGTCCTTCCGACTGGGGCATTTCTTGTTGATACTTGTTTCTTTGCATCATTTGTGTCCTCCACTCTGAGTCAGTCCTTGTCAAAACAAGCAAGAAAGGATTTCAAAATCTGCTACCAGCTTTTCAGCTGCACAAAGTAAATTTGGCCGGCACACTCAGTTGTTACTGTCAACATGCCCTGAGGATTCATGCAAAGGCGCCCCCAAAAGACTCTTGTCAGCCTGCTTGGCGCAAACAAAGATAACTTGTGATTCTCTCTGACAGACAAATTGCTCAAAGCAGGAAGTCATTCAAGATATTAGAAAATGTCATCTAAGAAAAGATCTCTAGTTGGGATAATGTTGATTGATCCAAAAATACAAATGGTACCGGGTGTGAAACAGTCAGAGTTGATGCAGAACAAAAGTTTCTTGAGACTGACTCAAGATGATCGAGCAAAAACCAAGCTGCTCAAGACTCAAGGCCACAAATCGGCCACCATTTTCAAAACTAACAAATTTTTCTTTGTATAAAACGGGAACAAAGCAGTGCAAGAAATGTGGTTGAAAAAAAAAGAAGAAAAAAAAGAAGGGAAAAGAAAAGAGAAAAAGAAAGAAAAATAGAAAAAAAAAGAAGAAAAAAAATGAAAATGAAAAGAAGAGAAGAGCCGACAAAGGGAAGTTTCTCAAATTTTTGCCCTTTTCTATCTGGCTCATGTGCATAAAATCTTGTCATTTGGTCGTCACATTTTGCCTCCTAGGATAAAAAGTCCTAGTCTGATGGATTATCCTCCCAATAGAATCTTAGTCTGTTGAATTTTTCTCTTAAAATCGAAACCTAATCTGATGAATCTTTCTCCTAAGATCAAAATCTTAGTCTGATGAATTTTTCTCCTAAGATAGAAACCTAGTCTGATGAATCTTTCTCCTAGGATCAAAATCTTAGTCTGATGAATCTTTCTCCTAAGATAATAAATAGAAGACCTAGTCTGATGAACTTTCTCCTAGGATATAAATCTTAGTCTGATAAACCCTTCTCCTAAGATACCAAAAAAGAAGTAGAAGAGAGACCTAGTCTAATGAACTTTCTCCTAGGATCGAAATCTTAGTCTGATGAATCTTTCTCCTAAGATACAAAAAAAGACTTAGTCTGATGAATCTTTCTCCTAAGATACAAAAAAGACCTAGTCTGATGAACTTTTTCCTAGGATCAAAATCTTAGTCTGATGAATTTTTCTACTAAAATGGAAGACCTAGTCTGATGAACTTTCTCATGGGATAGATGCCTTAGTCGGATGAATCTTTCTCCTAAGATACCCAAAAAAAAAGAGAAAAAGGCCTAGTCTGATGAATTTCCTCCTAGGATTAACGTCTTAGTCTGATGAATTTTTCTGCTAAGATGGAAGACCTAGTCTGATGAACTTTCTCCTGGGATAGATGCCTTAGTCAGATGAATCTTTCTCCTAAGATACCCAAAAAAAAAAGAGAAAAAGGCCTAGTCTGATGAATTTCCTCCTAGGATTAACGTCTTAGTCTGATGAATCTTTCTCCTAAGATAGAAAACCTAGTCTGACGAATTTTCTCCTAGGATATTTTGAAAAAAAAAAAAAAAGAGGAAGTTTGGATTTGAAAGAGAGGGGTCAATTTTTAGTTTTCTTAAGTTATCGATGCTTAGTTTTCTTGAAATCAGGGGTCCCTCCTGGAGAATAGGGTCAGTCTTTACTTTAGTCAAGCTTAGTTTATAGTTTTCCTAGTCTATTCTTTAGTTTACTTTCATCATTGCATCAATAGTACAAGTGGTTTACAATTTTGCTAACAACTCACAAATCTTCCTAGTGCAAACTGGGGCAAAAAAAATTTCTTTTGTTTTGTCTGTTTTGTCGTAATCAGGCGCTCACCTGGAGAACAAGGGAAAACAGCTCAAGTTTCGAGGAAACAATTCGATTTTCAAGGAAAAATGGTTCAAGGTGCAAGGGAAAACAGTTTCAAGTAACAAGAGAAAACGGTTCAAGCTTCAAAGGAAGACAGGTCAAGTTCAGTAATCAGGCGCTCACCTGGAGAACAAGGGAAGATAGTTCAAGTTTCAAGGAAAAGCAGTTCAAGTCTCAAAGAAAAACAGTTCAAGTTAGAAGTAGCAGAAGCTCGCGGCAAGAAGGCGAGTCACCAGACGAGATGATTAATGGAAGTAATCTCAGTCCAAAATTTAAAAAAAAAACAAAAGAAAAAATAAATAATAAGAAAAGAAAAAGGAAAAAAAGGGAGTGAAGCCAAAATACAGAAGATGAAATAAGAGGCGGATTGCTCAAGACATGACTGAGGTCACAAGCACTGCATGTCCGGTCTTGATCCAAAAAGCTAAAGAAGAACGAGCTAGCACCTACAGCTAACAAGTGCCGAGGTTCAAATCTAAAGTCTGCATGAAGAACCATTCAAGACTCAAGATCAAGCTTCAGAAGACTTATAGATAGGAATCTTGTAGCTCGTAGTTGACAGGCTTAGCTAGTTTTTTTCATGTTTTGATTTTTGATGTAATAACGAGACCACGGACCGGAACCTCGGCAGAACGGCACCTCGACCGGCTCTCCACCTCGGTATCATCTCACTCACCTCTAAACTACACGTGGCTTGATTCCTTTATAGCTAAGGATATGTAGGCAGCTCAGATACCAGAGCTCGGTCACATTCCTCTCTCTCTTAGTTTTAGTCTCTCCAAATAAGGGTCGGGTCAAAAAACCTGTCTAGTCGTTCTTTGTCTGAAAATACTTCGTCTTTCCAGTCAAAAAGGGGCAGTTGTAGATATGTGATTTTTGACCCTCCCCAAGATTTTTCATATTTTATCACGTAAATATTTAATTTAGGTTCAATATAGCTATTTCAACTCATTCTTACTCTTTTACTTTATTTTATTACAAGAAAATAAAAATTACAAAAAATATTTTTATTTTATATACCTTTCATAAAATAAAAAAAATACAAAAATAGTACCTTAATTTTATCTTTATATAATCTTGAAAAATACAAAAATATATGTAATAGTTTCATGTTTTAATATAGTTTAGTTTAATTAATTAGAATTTATTTTTGCATTATGTAGTATAGTTATCTTATATTAAGGGAATTTAGCTATGATTTTAAATAATAATTTTTGGAGTCTTCTTAGCCCAAAATTGAAATAGAAGACATGGTCCAACCCAATTACCCTTAGCCCATTCTTCCCAACCCATTAGCCCATTTAAGTGCAAGATTTAATCCTAGCCATCTATTTTCCTTCTAATCCAATGGTCATCATCAATTTCCACCTCCCTATAAAATACCCAATTATAGAAACCCTACCCAAGTTTTCATCTCCAATACCTAGACTCTAAGCTAGCAACGACAGACCTCCCCTCCATCGATCAGATCTGAGGCATAGGAAGAGTTACAAAAAAATCCATATAAAATCATAAGAGGGGACATATCTGGGGGCAAAAAAGAAAAGGAAAAATAGATCTAGAAAAGATCTTCTTCTCTAAGAAGAAAGGAACGAAACAGAGGGATAAAGAGGGCCTGGGATTAGCTTAATTTTAGCCGCAAAAATCAGCTCCTTGCTCCTCCAAAATACCTGTAAACCAGCCTCTCTTGCCCGTAAAACCAACTCCAAATAACCACCAAATTTCACCAACCTTTAGTAGCTTGTTCTCCATTGAAACCAACTTCAAAAAGCTCTTCAAACACTGCAGAAAACGCATCAGCAGTTCTAGCAAAACGCAACAGCGATCGGCTTCTCAAATTCCATTTCCGAAATCAGTTTCGAAGTCTTGTAAATGCAGTTCCGCTAATTCACTGCCTAGCCGGCGTTTCACCGGAGTTACGCCATATCCGGCCAGTTTTCTTTCACTATAAATGCAGCAGCTCTATCCCCACTAACCGTTGTTGTTCTCTTAAGTTTGAACTCAGTCCGTCAAGGTCGTCGAGGTACCCCGGCCCGATGTTTCCGTTTGGTTGATGATTCGGGTAGTGTTCGAATTATATCGATACTCTCCTCCTTGATGTATTCAAAGAGATTCAATATTAGCCAATTTTTCAAGCTTCTGTTCGTTTAAAGGTTAGCTTATGTTTGCTAGTGTTTTTTACAGTACTATTGCATTGGTATGGTCATCTCTTAGCTAATTTTTGTTGCTATCGATTTTGCATATCCATGTTTAGTTCACATAGACTATTTTATTATCTTTGGTTTTCAATAAGTACATGTTTTCTTTCTTTTGAATTTAAAATATATATATACACGTATATAATTAAAAGGGCTATGTGAACTGTTAGCCAAAAATTGAAAAGCTTTGTTAATTGTTTAAACATATCCATGTTTATCTCTTCACGTGAATTATTTACGTGCTTCACTTAGTTGTCAAAATTAGTGTCTTTATTAGCTAGATTGACAGTTAACCTTTAAGGTGCAAACGGAAACTACATAGTGTAAATGACCCTTACGACTTCAAATAGCTAAAATCATATACTTATCCCACAAATAATTCCTAGTTTATGGCCTCACATTAATCTCAAATGTAGGAAATAATATTAAAAAGTGTAGTTTCTTTAGGCACGTAATTTAGATTTCTTTTCTAAACTCGGGTGTACATTTATGTGACTCAAATCCAAATTTCAACAACGTTAGATAAAATATGTCGTGGACCGCGGGTGCATTTATGTGACGTGGTTCAAAATATATTTTAAATGACGTTGCAATTTTCTTTAAAAATGAATAAAAGCGGTTAAAGGTTTAAAATTGCACCGTAGTTTAAAATATGTACTAAAATCAAATAATAGGCCAATTATAACAGTTGAGCGACCGTGCTAGAACCACGGAACTCGGGAATGCCTAACACCTTCTCCCGGGTTAACAGAATTCCTTACCCGGATTTCTGGTTCGCGGATTGTTAAACAGAGTCAATATTTTCCTCGATTCAATTTGAATCGGTGACTTGGGACACCATAAATTATCCCAAGTGGCGACTCTGAATTTTTAATAAATAATCTCGTTTCGATTGTTACTTGAATTGGAAAAAACTCCCTTATACATATCCTTCCGAGATGTAGGTAAAAAGGAGGTGTGACACCTTCGTCAGGCGTGCGATAAATACATGTGTGTATTCCTCACACGACGTTACGTTTTGAAAGTTGTTCATAATTCAGCAAAGGTGATTATATACAATTACAATATCATACCACTTAAATATAATTGATTGAGATTTTTACATTCCTATAGACTATATGAAACTATATTACTCTCCCTACTCAAGTTTTAATATAATTATATTTTATATACCCAATTACCATTTATGTACATTTTAAGGGAATTAATGATAATAATTAGTGTACTAAAATTACTCTAACATATCTTCCACTCCTCTATGTGTCTCTCTCCACATCTCATCCCCCTCATCCATGTATCTTGCACCCACTCACGATTTCACCATTGACAAACATTAAAAAGTTTTGAAGCTTTGAATTCGAATTTGGGTTTTCAAAATAATTATTTGTTTGAATTGGATGTTGTTGCAAAGAATTGGGAATTCTCTCCACGTCTCTCTCTATCTCTCAATCCCTAATTTCAGTAATGTAAAGCAAAGGAAAATAGAGTAGCAATTCCACCATTGACAGCCATTAACAAGCTTTGAAGCTTTGAATTCGAATTTGGATTTTCAAAAATTATTATTTGTTTGGATTGGGTGTTGTTGCAAACAATTGGGAATATGGTTTGGAGTTTATATCTCAATTTTGAGGGATTTTGGTAAAGATTAAACTTGGTTTTGGCTGAATTTCAGATTGAAACTCGAAGGAGAAGAAGAAGAAGATATGATATACAATATATTTACAAAATTGTAGTAAAATTGTAGAAAAATTGTATTCTGTTGTTTATATATTTTTCTTTTATTTATTTAACTATTGTATGAAAGTTGAACAACATTGTATAAAAATAATATTTAAGTTGTATGATAATATAGTTGTATATAACTGAGTAAAAATAATGTAAGAAAATTGTAGATAAATTGTATAATATACCATTAGTTGTATGAAATTTATTTTTACTGTATATAAATCAGATACAAAATATACAAAAGACATATTGTATAAATTTTTATATAAAATTCGTATTTAAGTTGTATGTTATTGTAGCTGTATTTAACTTGGTAGAAGTAATGTGTGAAAGTTGTATAATATATAATTAATTGTATGAAATTTATTTTTACTGTATATAAATCAAATACAAAATATACAAAAGACATATTAAAAATTTGTATAAAAATTAGGGATTTTTTCATTCCTATACACTATTTGAAACTTTATTACCCTTAATGTTCACGTTTAGTTAATTACCCTACATGAACAAGTTTTGTTTACAAAATATATACAATTCACCTTAAAAGGCTCCCAATCCATTATTTGTACCTCCAATCAAGGAATGTAGTTACACCCTTTTCCTTTTTTCTCTCCTCTTTCCCATTCTTTCCACCTACACTGCTCCTCACACTACGCTTTTGAATTATCCTCTCCTTTCTTTTCTTCTGTGCATGGTCTGTATGATTGCATCTATTCTTTTCTCTTTGGTGCACCTGGCCGTGCAATCTCATGGCCAATATATGGGTTTATCACATGAAGATCTGCATCGGCACATCCAAAATTTTTTGAAAATAACAAACACTTA
This sequence comes from Nicotiana sylvestris, assembly GCF_000393655.2. Classification (NCBI taxonomy): domain Eukaryota; kingdom Viridiplantae; phylum Streptophyta; class Magnoliopsida; order Solanales; family Solanaceae; genus Nicotiana; species Nicotiana sylvestris. The sequence continues at coordinate 61,299,375 of NC_091061.1, read as the reverse complement.
TAAATTTTCAAGTGTCTCCTAAGACTACATCAAACTAATATTATTTTCATTTTCACTACTGGGAGTTGTATATAATCATCTTTGCTGAATTATGAACAACTTTCAAAATGTCGTGTACGGAATACACACATGTATTTATCTCACGCCTGACAAAGGAATTTATCCTCTCTTTGTTAAAATCTGACAATTTGGTATAACCACGCTTTTACTTCCCCAGTAGTGAAAATGAAAATAATATTAGTTTGATGTAGTCTGAGGAGACACTTGAAAATTTATAAGTGTTTATTATTTTCAGAAAATGTTGGATGTGTCGATGCAGATCTTCATGTGATAAACCCATATATTGGCCATGAGATTGTACGGCCAGGTGCACCAAAGAGAAAAGAACAGATGCAATCATACAGACCATGCACAGAAGAAAGAAAGGAGAGGATAATTCAGAGGCATAGTGTGAGGAGCGGTGTGGGTGGAAAGAATGGGAAAGAGGAGAGAAAAAAGGAAAAGGGTGTAACTACATCCCTTGATTGGAGGCACAAATAATGGATTGAGAGCCTTTTAAGGTGAATTGTATATATTTTGTAAACAAAACCTGTTTATATGGGGTAATTAACTAAACATGAATATTAAGGGTAATAAAATTTCAAATAGTATATAGAAATGAAAAAATCTAACTTACCATTACATGTTTAAGCCCAAGTGAGCTTGTTTACAAAAACAATATTGTTAGAAATAAAAAGAGATAAAATAGCATTGATTTCAGCATGGCCAACAAAAGGAGCTACAAATGTGAAATCCTATTCTTCATCCATCATCACATCAGTATTTTAGTAGATGTGTGACTTGGTAGGAAAAAAAAAAGTTTATCAATCTTCCTTGACCCAAATTTTATTTTGCCTCCATAAGCATAACATCCTTGGTTTTCATAAAACTTTTCCAGAAATATGATGCATTTTGCTTAGGTAGACAATTCGATACACTTTGATTTTGAATGTACTTACTTCTAATAATGGTAGTCCAAAGAGCAGTTGAATCTTTAGCCAATTTGAAATAATGTTTTGCGAGCATTACAATAGTGATTTCTCTACACTTTTAATAGCCAAAGCATCTTTTTTTTTTTAGAGACAATATCCTAGTTTACAAGGTGCGTTCTCTGTTTCTCATCCTTATTACCCCATAGAAAATTCTTGTTAGTTATTCTAATATATTTTCGTGCACCCCGAGATTGGTAAAGCATAACCACAAAATTGATAAAAGTAGATGTACCTGCAATAGAGAGAGTTTTAGCCTTCCAATAATGTAATCAAAATGCGAGGAATTGCCCCTATAGGAAAAAAAGAAAGAAAGAAAGAAGGGAAACACCTGAGTACTTAGCCTAAGAGTAAGAGCCTGACTTCTCTGTGCCCATTCTAGTTCTAGATGTCGCACCTCCTTTTTACTGCGCCCGCGGGACGCGTGGGGAATTTTCTCCAATTTAAGGACAGTCGAAACGGGATTTATTTGTTTGTTTCAGAGTCGCCACTTGGGAATTTTAAGGCGTCCCAAGTCACCAATTTTAATCCCTGAATCGAGGAGAATATGACTCTGTTTATTATTCTGCGAACCAGAAATCCTGAGTAAGGAATTCTGTTAATCCGGAAGAAGGTGTTAGGCATTTCCGAATTCCGTGGTTCTAGCACGGTCGCTTAACTGTTTTTATTCTTGGCTTAATTATCTCGATTTTACATTTTTATTGCATGATTTTGTTACCGCTTCTGTTTAGATTGTTTATAATTAAAGACCCTTCTTCGAATCGAATCACGCGTACGTGTATTCGTTTTATATATTATATATTTTTTTTAACGTGAGAAATCGTGCCACGCGTACGTGTACACAATAAAATTGTCTATGTTATAGTTTTTATTAAAAATCATATATTCGAAATTTAAAATAAAATCAGGAACATCATCACCCTTGTATTTAGACAATGAACTGCACATCTCGGGTTATACGAAATTATTTTAACATCCTTGGAAAAATCCTTTTCTTAAATATTCGCTCGAAATTGCGCGTACGCATAATCCGAATTTGCTTTTAAAATATAGTCAGGGTACGCGAACGCATCCCTAATTGCGCAGAATTTTTGTAATAATATTATGGATTTTCCACAAAAAACTGTTTATTATATCTACACATTTTATATGAAATTCCTAAAAAATTCACATTTAAGGGATGCCTTTAAATTCTTTTAAAAGAATGCACAATTTATTAAATATTGCCCGTCGACTATAATTTCCGAGTATAAATTATATTCATCCCAACTATCCAAATTCAAAGAAAAGAATCAAAATTCGATTTTTAGCAAATACAACATATATATGTATGCCAAAGAATGAATTGTATATGAAACTAACAAATTCTATTTCTAATTACCATTGATATAAAGTGTTGCAATTTGTGCTTATACATATCATCTCATTCTCACATGCTTGTTTTTAATCCAAAATTATAATTGCTTAGTTTATTTATAACGATAAATAATCAAATTGATGAGAAAGGAGTTATTATTCGAATTGATTCAATTCGAATTGTATTACATACAACATAGTTGTGCGCCTAAACATTCATAATATTCTTAACATCATGACGAGCTATACCAACTCACCTTACTCATATGATTATAAATATACATGTCATCATGCCATATAATAACTTATATCAATCTAAACAAAATCATATTTTTTACAAGATATACCACTAATGTAACTTCTTAATACTTCCATTCTACTTTACATTTAGCTAAAGGTATTATGGGATGTAATCAATGGCCCATTTTTATGTCATACTCCCTGTTTTGACAACTCACATATACCTATACTAATGAGATTTCGAAATGGATAACATTATTACAAACCTTATACGAATTTTAAATAAGGTAAATAACTTATAACCATGGTGTTGAATTCACCACTAATTAACCAACACAAAATAAAACTGAAATTTAAACTAAATGGCTTAGATGAGTAGAAAGCAGAATCATAACTCCAAACTTCAATTATTTGTCGTGTTGAAACTTTTCACAACATGAGTTTAAAAGGATATGTACCTGGAAATGAAGGTATAAGGAGTAAATTTCAGCAGTCAGCAGTAACAAAATCAGTAGAATAGCAGTCTTTCCACAGACTTGAGTAATAATGAGACCCGAGAAACCCTGATTCACAAGAGCAAAGTTTCTTAAAGAATTTCAGATTTTTAAACCAAATAGTATCAATACACAGACCCGGACAGATTCCAAAAGAACAACAAGGTTTCGAATTTTTCTTTTCTTTTCTATTTTTCTGTTTCAGCTTCACTGTGTGTGTGTGTGTGCGAATACTCTCTTTTGGTTTCTTTTTTGTTTCTTCTTCCTCTTCAGATTCCAAGAGGAATCTGATTTTCTGCTTGATTTTTTTTTCTTTTATCTCACTCTAGGTGTATTTTTCTTAAATTCTCTCTCAAAATCTGATCTAAAATTCTGTCTGAAAACTCATTTCTCTCTCTCAATTCCCTCTTAAAATCTGCTTTTAAAATCTGATCCTCAAATCTCTCAATCTCTTCCTATTTTTTTCTTCTCTGAAAGCTCTCCTTTTTTTCTTCTCTCTTAAATCTCCTTTTCTTTCAAATTTCCAGTCCATGTACTTATACAGGTCTGTCCTATCTCTTTTTTGTGCTTCTTGGACCCCTTTCTTCTTTTAAAATCAGAAAGTTCCATTACAAACTGCTTTTTAATACTTTAAGTGATCTTATCCTGATTTTAAGCAGCCCCATTACCCTTTGTTTCCCATTATCACTTTAAATAATAGCCAATAACTTTCCACTTTCAGCCCATTATGCTATCATATTACCCTCACTATTTTGTCCAGAAATACCCTCAGAAATCCTACTGTGATTACTATTATTACTGCTGTCAAACTTAAAATCTAACAATACAGATTTTTAAAATCTGTTCAAACCTGATTATTAATCTGATTTAAGACAGCTACAACCAATCCTAAAGTTTTGGACTGAATCCTAACTAAGAATGTAACCTTCTAACACAATTACATCTAATCAACATTTGTAAGATCACACTGAATTCAACATAACAATTTAAACAGAACTTCAACATTGAGTTAGGATCAAACAGATACAGGAGCATTATCAATATACTGACAATGCCCTAAAACTTAATGCTCAGAAATCAACACACATACAACATCCATTTGATGGATTTTATTGAACTATAAACAAAGATGACTTAATTAACGAGTATTAATTAAACTGATTATCAAATAAGAAACAACTGATTACAACAAAATAATCCATCCGAAACAGGTTGCTTCAGTCAACATTTTCAGAAACAAGATTTACAATACAACTAATCGACGAACTTAATCGAGCCGATTACACACATTGTAACTAATCACAACCAACAGAAACAATTCACATTTAGAATCAAGTAGACGGGTAGGAGACAGTATGACAATAAAAGATGGGAAAATTACACAGACTAAAACAAACACAAAAATACATGTAGAATACACAAAATAAATAGAAAAAATACCTTTGAATCTTCAATTTTATTCCGACTCGAACTCAACTTGGATTCGGACTTTGTTTGAAATCAAACAGACCTTAGTCGAAGTATTTTCCACTGAAAATACTTCGACTAAGGTCGATTAAACCTCAATCTTTATTTAATTTGGGCAGAATCCAAAAGTCTAGTATTTCTAGGGTTCCTGAAGATTCGATTTGGGACTTAACCATTTCTGGTCAGATTCGAGGGGGACCAAATACGACACAAGGGTGAGGGTAGCCTAGGGGTCATTTGGTGTTAGTTTAGAACAGATCTGAGTTTGTTCTTGTTTGGCTCGAATCTTCAAAAGAAGATTCGAGAAACTCGGAAATGATTCAAGCCAAACAAACATCAGATCCATAACGAGGCATGTTAGGGGGTACTATGGTGTTAACTAGGGGTTGTTTGGTTTAGATCTAAGCTCGGCTCGAATCTTCAAATGAAGATTCGAGAACCTTCAGGAAGATTCGAGCCAAGTGGCTAGCATATATGGATAGAGGATGTTCAGGGGGTTCTAGGGTGTTATTTTGGTGACCAGCGACGTTGTTGCCGCCGTGTTTCAGGCGATGGGATCCTAGGGCGGCTAGGGTTAGGGGTGGGTTTTGGGAAGATGATGATGAACAGTGGAGAGGGGGGGTGTTAAGTTAGGGGGCCGGGGTAGGGGTTTGGGCTTATATAGGGACGGGGTGGGTTGACGCTGACCGTTAGATCTAGTAGGATGAAAGGTCAGGATTTATCCACTTAACCAAACGATGTCGTTTGGTTTAAGCTGGGGGACGGGTTGAACCGGGTATTGGATCGGGTAATGATTACGGGTTAGGTTCGTGGGATCTCAGCCGTTGGTTGGCTTTGATCCAACGGTCACTGATAAGCTACGACCAAACGCTGTCGTTTTGACTCGTTTGAATAAGACCGGATCTGGGCTCGTTTGATTTGGGCTGTGGGGGGGGGTAACTTGGTTTGGGCCTGGATTTTAATCCAGGTCCGATATTTTTTATGTTTTCAACCTATTTTTTATTTCCTAAATTTATTCTTAATTAATAAAATCCTAATCAAAATTATAAAAACAAAAAATTATCATTACAATAATACTAATTACCTTTTAATAACCATTAACACGTAGATAAAACATTAATCACACAATGACACAATTAATATGACGAAAAATAAAAATAAAAATGCATATTTTTGTGATTTTATTTTGAATCAATTATTAAATGCATAATTAAATCCTAGATATGCATGAAACATATATTTTTATTTTATTTTCATTTTGTTATGACAAAATAAACATTTACGGATATAAGACAAATTTTTAACAAACATCACGCAAAAATTCAAAAATTGCACAGTAAAAGAAATTTATTTTATTTTTGATTTATTTTGGAGTAGTTTTTCGTGAGGCAAAAATCACGTGCTCACAGCTGCCCCTCTTTGTGCGGAAACTCGAAGAGTTTTCGTGCAAAGATAAAGTGAGCGGATACGAGCGATTTTTTGCCCGTTCAAATACTCCGTGGGAAGCATTTTTTGAAAGATTTGACCGAACCTCTACTTCAAAGGTTTCCTACATATCCTTGGCTATAAAGGAATCAGGTCAATGTAGTTCGGGAAGTTTTTGGTAGCTGGGACTACCGTGGGACTGTGATGTTACTGCTGCTTCGTGCTGTTTTTACTGCTTGCTGACCTCCTTATTACACCTTACTTCCAAGGTAATACAAAAAACTAAACTAGACTATGGTACATGAATTATAAAATCTTATCTAGATCATGCCCTTGCGTTTCTTGTTGTCTTGATATCTCGGTGACTCTTGGGCATTTGGCTTATTCCGTATTCCTTTTTCATTATGTCCCGTATTTTCTTTATCTGTTTGGGATTCTTGTTGTTTCCTGCTGGGGACTTTGTTGGACTTATCTGCTTTATTGACTCTAAATGTGCTCATTTCTCATATGAGCGGGTTTTTGATTCCAACACTTCAATTGTATTCCCTTGTTTTCCAGGTGGGTGCCTGGCTGCTTCTTTTCTTTCTTCATCCTCATTCTCTAGGTGGACGCCTGATTTCTTCTTTTCTCATCCTCATTCTCCAGGTGGACGTCTGACTTTTTTAATTCTCATCCTCATTCTCCAGGTGGACGCCTGACTTCTTTAGTTCCCATCCTCGTTCTCCAGGTGGACGCCTGACTTCTTTAATTCTTATCCTCATTCTCCAGGTGGACGCTTGACTTTCTTAATTCTCATCCTCATTCTCTAGGTGGATGCCTGATTTCTTCAATTCTCATCCTCATTCTCCAGGTGGACGCCTGATTTCTTCTTTTCTCATCCTCATTCTCCAGGTGGACGCCTGACTTCTTTAATTCTCATCCTCATTCTCCAGGTGGACGTCTGACTTCTTTAATTCTCATCCTCATTCTCCAGGTGGACGCCTGACTTCTTTAATTCTCATCCTCATTCTCCAGGTGGACGCCTGACTTCTTTAATTCTCATCCTCATTCTCCAGGTGGACGCCTGACTTCTTTAATTCTCATCCTCATTCTCCAGGTGGACGCCTGACTTCTTTAATTCTCATCCTCATTCTCCAGGTGGACGCCTGACTTCTTTAATTCTTCATCCTCATTCTCCAGGTGGACGCCTGACTTCTTTAATTCTTATCCTCATTCTCCAGGTGGACGCCTGACTTCTTCAATTCTTCATCCTCATTCTCCAGGTGGACGCCTGACTTCTTTAATTCTTATCCTCATTCTCCAGGTGGACGCCTGACTTCTTCAATTCTCATCCTCATTCTCCAGGTGGACGCCTGACTTCTTTAATTCTCATCTTCATTCTCCAGGTGGACGCCTGATTTCTTTAATTCTTCATCCTCGTTCTCCAGGTGGACGCCTGACTTCTTCAATTCTTCATCCTCATTCTCCAGGTGGACGCCTGACTTCTTTAATTCTTCATCCTCGTTCTCCAGGTGGACGCCTGATTTCTTCTTTTCTCATCCTCATTCTCCAGGTGGATGCCTGATTTCTTCTTTTCTCATCCTCATTCTCCAGGTGGACGCCTGATTTCTTCTTTTCTCATCCTCATGCTCCAGGTGGACGCCTGACTTTTTTAATTCTTTATCAGGTATTTCCTGACACAAATATTGTCTTTGCCCCTGTTTTAAATCAAAGAAAACTTCGTTAGTTTAAAGCAGGGTGGTTAACTGGGGTATTCTTGCCGATGGTGAGGCTTCTCTTCGTCTCTTTTTTATTGCCTTGGAATGGTTGAAAAAGACCGTTTTGTCCTTGTAATTGATCCTTGACTATAGGATTTCCCTCTGTATGTTTTCCTTCAAATCCTTTTAACTGTAATCATATGTCCCTTCTGACTTTGCTGATCCACTTTTGATTTCACTTTTCTTACACCAATATCTTTTTATCTCCCGCCTTTCATGGCCGTATTTTGCATCATGTAACCTTGAATCTTGGTAGTATACCTTGACATTCCTTCTTATTTGTTTGGAATAAAACTTATCTCAAAGCTTTAGAAAAGTAAGATTATTAGTGACGAAACACGCTGATTTCGACAATTATAGAATGAAAAGAAAAATCCAAATTTGGATGACTGTTGGAAAAGGAATAAACTTATCTGATTGGAGTCACGGGCGCCAATGATCAGGGTATGCATTTTGGATTAATCAACCCAGTCTTTTAATCAATCTCCTTTCAATTGTCTCATTTTTGTTTTCCCCAAAATTTTCGTAATCCAACTTTATTTCTCATTTTACAGGCCTGTTGGACTTGCAATATCTCAAAGAGTTTTCACCGATAAACCTTCCTCATTTGTTCATTTCTTACTTCTTTTTTGCCTTATGGTGCCTGCGAAAGTTTTCACCAATAAGACTCTCTCATTTTACTTTCTCTCAACTTCCATCGCCTTATGATGCCCGGGTGGGTTTTCACCTATAAGACTCTCTCATTTTTACTTTCTTTTCTTGTTTGTACCAGAGCGTTATGAACCATCTTCATTTGTTTGACTCAGCATTTTTCTAAGATTGGTCGAAAGGTCTTTTTGGTATGTGGTGGGAAATGGAAAAGGTATTAAAAGCTAAATAGCTTTGGTATGAGTTTAAAATTACAACTCTTGGAATCTTTTTCTTATTTCCAATACAACTCCTGCCCCAGTTTTCTTGATTGGGGTCTCTTGATGTTTCTTTTTGTGCACATTATGTATATTGTGCACCCTATGACCGAGCCGTGAGGCGCCTACGTATCCTTATTTGAGGAATCAGGTCAAACGTAGTTCGCTAAATAATAGTGATTCTTTTTTTTTTTTAATTTCATATTTGATTTTCATTGATTCCAAGAGAGGGTAAGAAAGAAACAAATATGGCTCGAAGGGAAGCAAATGGTATAGTGTTTGGATAGCAGAATAAATTGCCTTTGTCATTCCAATCTTCGAAATAATGCTAAATACAAACATTCAAAAAGTTATGCATAATATCTCTTTACCGCGTCAGAATTGATTGCCATGTCTATGCATTTGCCTTCGATATATGTTAAGCATAGTGCACCATTTGATAATACTCTGGTCACAATGAATGGTCCTTGCCAATTTGGGGCAAATTTGCCTTTTGCCTCAACTTGATGTGGAAGAATACGTTTCAGCACATGTTGGCCCACTTCGAACTTTCGTGGACGCACTTTTTTGTTGTATGCTCTTGCTATTCTTCTTTGATATAATTGACCATGACATACTGCAGCCAATCGTTTTTCATCAATCAAGTTTAACTGTTCCAGACGGGTTTTGACCCACTCATCATCATCAATCTTTGCTTCGGCGATGATCCGAAGGGAAGGAATCTCAACTTCTGCAGGAATTACTGCTTCAGTGCCATATACCAACAAATAAGGAGTTTCTCCTACTGAAGTGCGAACAGTAGTGCGGTATCCCAATAATGCAAATGGTAATTTTTCATGCCATTGTCTTGAACCTTCTACCATTTTCCGAAGTATCTTCTTTATGTTTTTGTTGGCTGCCTCGACTGCTCCATTCGCCTTGGGCCGATATGGGGTAGAGTTGCGATGTGTAATCTTAAACTGTTGACATACTTCCTTCATTAAGTTGCTGTTAAGATTAGCACCGTTATCTGTGATGATCACCTTTGGGATTCCGAATCGACATATGATATTTGAGTGGACAAAATCGACCACAGCTTTCTTGGTCACCGATTTGAATGTCTTGGCCTCAACCCATTTGGTAAAATAATCAATGGCTACCAGAATGAACCTGTGCCCATTGGATGCTGCCGGCTCAATTGGTCCAATCACATCCATGCCCCAGGCAACGAAGGGCCATGGTGCCGACATTGTGTGCAACTCGGATGGTGGAGAATGAATCAAATCTCCGTGTATCTGGCATTGATGACACTTGCGCACAAAACTGATACAATCTCGCTCCATGGTAAGCCAATAGTAACCAGCTCGGAGGATTTTCTTTGCCAACACATATCCACTCATGTGGGGTCCGCAAACTCCAGAATGTACTTCAGACATGACAGCTGTAGCTTGTCTGGCATCTATGCATCTTAATAATCCAAGATCTGGTGTTCTTTTATACAAAACTCCTCCGCTTAAGAAGAATCCATTTGCCAATCGCCTAATGGTCCTCTTTTGATCTCCTGTGGCTTGTGCGGGATATATCCCCATCCTGATATACTCCTTGATGTCGTGGAACCATGGTTCACCATCAAATTCTTCTTCAACCATATTGCAATAAGCGTGCTGATCGTGGACTTGAATATGTATTGGATCTACATAAGCTTTGTCCGGATGGTGCAACATTGATGCCAGGGTAGCCAATGCATCGGCAACCTCATTATGGATTCTTGGAATATGTTGGAATTCCACTGATTGAAACCGCTGACAAAGATCATGTAGACATTGTCGGTATGGTATGAGCTTCAAGTCTCGGGTTTCCCATTCTCCTTGAATTTGATGTACCAAAAGATCCGAATCTCCCATGACTAAGATTTCTCGGATACCCATGTCTGCGGCTAGCCTTAACCCCAAAATGCAAGCTTCATATTCAGCCATATTATTGGTGCAATAAAATCGCAATTGAAGCCGTAACAGGATAGTGATGCCCTGTTTCAGAAATGATTACAGCTCCTATCCCGACTCCTTTCATGTTAGCGGCTCCATCAAAGAAAAGTTTCCAGCCAGGTTTTTCAATTCGCTCCACCTCGTCGATATGCATTGTTTCTTCATCAGGAAAATAGGTTTTCAACGGCTCGTATTCCTCATCGACCGGGTTTTCGGCTAAATGATCGGCCAGTGCTTGGGCTTTCATTGCAGTCCGAGTCACATAGATGATGTCAAACTCTGTGAGCAAAATTTGCCACTTTGCAAGTCTTCCCGTTGGCATAGGCTTTTGAAAAATATATTTCAATGGATCCAGACGAGAAATGAGGTAAGTAGTGTAGGATGACAAGTAGTGTTTCAATTTTTGAGCTACCCAAGTCAGGGCGCAACATGTCTTCTCCAGATGAGTATACTTAACCTCATAAGCTGTGAACTTCTTGCTAAGGTAGTAGATGGCATGTTCTTTTCTGCCAGTGAGGTCATGTTGCCCCAATACACAACCAAACGAGTTTTCTAAGACCGTCAAGTAAAGAATCAAAGGTCTTCCTGGCTCTGGCGGGACCAAAACGGGTGGGTTCGACAAGTACCCTTTTATTTTATCGAACGCTTCTTGACACTCATCGGTCCATTTGACCGCAACATCCTTTTTCAACAATTTGAAAATTGGCTCACAGGTTGTGGTGAGCTGAGCAATAAACCTGCTGATATAATTTAACCTTCCCAGCAAACTCATTACTTCAGTTTTGTTCCTTGGAGATGGCAATTATTGGATGGCTTTGATTTTTGAGGGGTCTAGCTCGATGCCTCTTCGACTGACTATAAATCCCAGCAACTTTCCAGATGGAACTCCAAATGCGCACTTGGCAGGGTTAAGCTTGAGGTTGTACCTGCGAAGTCTTAAGAAGAATTTCCTCAAATCCCCAACGTGGTCGGATTGATGCTTTGATTTTATGATCACATCGTCCACGTATACCTCAATCTCCTTGTGTATCATATCATGAAACACTGTGGTCATCGCTCTCATATAGGTTGCTCCGGCGCTTCAAATCGAATGGCATTACCCGGTAGCAATAAGTTCCCCATGGTGTGATGAATGCTGTCTTTTCTGCATCTTCTTCATCCATTAGAATTTGATGATACCCGGCATAACAATCCACGAAAGATCCTATATCATGCTTGGCACAATTATCGATCAAAATATGGATATTGGGTAATGGGAAATTATCCTTCGGACTTGCTTTGTTGAGATTGCGGTAGTCGACGCATACTCTAATTTTGCCGTCTTTCTTTGGTACAGGAACGATATTAGCCAACCAAACAGGATATCGAGTGACTCGAATGACCTTTGCTTCCAATTGTTTGGTGATTTCTTCCTTAATTCTCACACTCATATCAGGCTTGAATTTTCTCAGCCTCTGCTTGACAGGAGGCACCGTTGGATCGGTGGGCAATTTGTGAACCACTAAATCAGTGCTCAGGCCCGGCATGTCGTCATATGACCATGCAAAAACATCTTTGAATTCTATGAGTGCTTTAATTAACTCTTCTCGGATCTTTGGTTCGAGATGGACACTTATTTTAGTTTCCCGGATATTACTCGTGTCCCCTATATTGATGTCCTCGGTATCACTCAAGTTAGGTTTGATTTTTTCCTCAAAGTGAATTAACTCTTTACTAATCTCTTCAAAAACCTCATCTTCATCATATTCTGATTCATAATCACAATATATTTCTTGAATTAATATTTCGGAACCAGATTGATTTTTAAGACTGGGCTGAGGATTCCTCATGCATGCCATATCACTAGAGCCAGCGTAAAAAGAACTGTACAGAAGGAAAGAAGAAAAAGAAAAGAAAACTATCAGGAATGATAATAAAAAGGAAACTGCTTTTTATTGGATGATGAAAGATAACAAGGTTTGCACACTTCAAACAAACTGTAAGATAAGCTTTGGGATTACAACCCTGAAGTAACCCAAACAAACTGAAAGAAAATCAAAATAAACTACCAAGACTCCTTTCGAATTGGGAGAGGAGTGGCTTTCCAATTATTGAGCTTTGTTTCTGGCCCAACGAATTGAACTTCTGCGTTGCTACACCCTTCTCCGCTTTCCAACATATTCACATCACTAAACAATTTCTCGAACCTTTCAATTAATTCCTTCTCAGGATTGACCCGGGATTTAGGAATTGTTGTTATCGGGCGATTTTTAGCACCGGTCTTGACAAAAGACTTTGACAGATGTGGGACTGGTTTTGGAAGAACCCATGCCTTGTATTTCAACTTTCTGGCCTTTATCACGTCATTTACAGTGGGTATGAACCCCAAACCGAATGTTCCCCAGTTCTCGGGGAGAGATACTGGTTGTATAATTCCTTGCAAAGATAAGCCCAGACCTTTGCCGGGTATAAAACCATTCTTTAACATTTCATAAGCTACCATGACTGATGCAGAGGATATCTTTGGATTCGGAAGGTATTTCCCCTCTGGAATTTTCTCTACCGACACTGTGTCGGACATTTGGTATACCCATGGTCCCTGGTCATTTTCTATTCCCTCAACCGGTACAATGGTACTGCTGCCAGCATTTAAACTTTCTTCCCCATGCACAACTATTTCTTGATGATCTCATTCAAACTTGACAGCCTGATGTAGTGTTGACGGGATTGCTTTAGCAGCATGGATCCATGGTCGACCCAACAACAAGTTGTAAGAAACAGCTATGTCCAACACTTGAAATTCCATTGTGAATTCAACCGGCCCTATTGTTAGTTCCAACACTATGTCGCCAAATGAATCTCTGCTTCCACCGTCAAACCCCCGTACGCAAATACTATTTTTCTGGATCCTCTCCTCTTTAATTTTTAATTTGCTTAAAGTGGAGAGAGGGCAGATGTTTGCACTTGACCCATTGTCAACCAATACCCGGGTTACTACGGAGTTTTCACATTTCACGGTGAGGTAAAGAGCTCTGTTATGCTCGGTACCTTCCACAGGCAATTCATCATCAGCTAATGTAATTCTGTTTGTCTCAAAGATTCTGTTAGCTATTCTTCCCAAATGATTTACAGAGATTTTTTCAGGAACATGAGCCTCATTCAGGATTTTCATCAAAGCCAGACGGTGCTCTTCTGAATGGATCAGTAATGACAACAATGAAATTTGAGCGGGCGTCTTCTTCAATTGATCCACAACAGAATAATCATGGAGTTTCATTTTTCTTAAAAACTCTTCCGCCTCTTCTTCCGTCACAGCTCTCTTTATTGGTGTTGGATTATTTTTAGTTTTTCTTAACTCTTCGGGTGTAAAACATCTTCCCGAACGAGTCAAGCCTTGCACCTCACACACTTCTTTCTTGACTTCTTTTCCCTTGTACATTACAGTCACCCGTTCATAGTTCCATGGGATGGCTTTGTTGTTGATGACTGGCAGTTGGGTTACAGGTGTGATAATAACCTGATCTGTATGGGCTCCTTCCACGAATACAATGGGTTTGTTGGCAACCCCTGGTACTATCACTTTCGACCTTTCTTGTTTTGTGGCAACTTTGCTCGATGATCCCTCCTCGACTATCATAGATGGTTCATCACCATTTCTGTTCTGCTTAGGTACCGGCTTCTCCTCTGTTAACTGCTTATCTGGCTTGGCTTCATGAGACTTGATCATCATGACAGTTTGTGACGGCTTCTTTGTCTCCCCATCAGCTTGTATGATTTCTATCATATTGGCCTCTTGATGGGCTGGCATTGGATTTCTATTGATATTGGGAGCTTCGGGGGTTTGAACCTCGATTTTATTAGTATCAATCAGCTCTTGTATTGCATTTTTCAAATGCCAGCATTTCTCCGTATCATGGCCTGGTGTACCGGAGCAATACTCACAGCTAATGGTGTAATCCAGATTCTTTGGCGGAGGATTGGGTAGCTTGGATTGTATTGGTCTTAGCATGTCTAGCTGTCTCAGCCTGTGGAACAGACTAGTGTAAGACTCTCCCAATGGAGTGTAAGTTTTCTTTTTCTGTTCCCTTTCTCCCCTGAATGCTGGCCTAGGCCTGAAACCTGGTCCGGGATAGGCTCGTGGGTAAGTATTTGGTGTGACAGGAGCACGCCAATTGGTGTGAACAGGTGGCTGATTGTATGCTTGAGCATGGTTAATGGAAAAATGAGGCTCTGAAGGGTGATAGTAGTGTTGGGATGAATCATGGTGGTAAGCTGATTGGCGAGGTCGTTGTTGATTATAGTAAAGCGGTGAACCTCTGGGTCCCGGCCAAATTCCTGAATCAACTACTGCTGCTTCCTCCCTCTTCTTTCTTCCGATTCCTCCTACCCCGCCTTGAATAGCTTGAGTAGTTGCCTTAATTGCTGAATAGCTCATGATTTTATTTGTCTTGAGGCCTTCTTCCACCATACCTCCCATCTTTACTACTTCGTTGAATGATTTCCCTACCGCTGAAACCAAATGGGCATAGTAAGTTGGTTCCAAGGCTTGGAGGAAGTAGTCTACCATTTCACTCTCCTTCATAGGAGGATCCACTCTTGCTGCCTGTTCTCTCCACCGGAAGCCATACTCTCTGAAACTTTCATTGTGTTTCTTCTCAAATTTTGTCAAAGATAGTCGATCTGGGATGATTTCCAGATTGTATTGGAAATGGTATGCGAATGCCTGTGCCAGGTCATCCCAGGTGTACCATCTCCCATGGTCCTGGCGTGTATACCACTCCAAAGCTGATCCGCTTAAACTTTGACTGAAGTAAGCCATCAATAATTCATCCTTTCCCCCAGCTCCTCGCATCTTGCTACAGAAACCCCTTAAGTGGGCTACTGGGTCGCCGTGCCCGTTGTATAGGTCAAATTTGGGCATCTTGAAGCCAACTGGTAATTGTACATTGGGGAATAAGCACAAATCTTTGTATGCTACACTGACTTGCCCACCTAATCCTCGCATGTCTCTGAATGATTGTTCTAGACTCTTGACCTTCCTGAACATCTCTTCTTGTTCAGCATTTTTGGCTGGCTTGTCAATTTCGGTTGGGAGATCAAAACGAGGAGCAGTTGAATGGATTTCGGAGGCTTTGAGGGTGGGCTCCGGGGGGTAATATTGGTTGTCCTGGGCCTGGAATGTAGGCTCACTAGGAGATTTGTGGAATGTAGCAGGGGGAGGTGCTACGAAAACAGGAGTCATAGGTGGAGGAAAATATGGAACTGGTTTCGGAGGTGGAGACTGCGGTGTCTGAGAGGTGGTGCCTCGGTAGTGCTGGTAAATGGGGAAATTTGGGGATAATTCAGTGGTAATATTATCCTGAGTTTGGGTCATTGATGGAGCAGGGTTATTTGGGTAAGATGGGGGTAACTGTCCTATAGACCAGGCTTGGTACATCTCAGCCATTTGCTGCTTGAGTTTAAACATCTCTTCTTTCATTTTCCCGACATCCATCTCCTCTAGCTCCATACCTGTGTCAACATCTGGGATAGACATACTTTCGGGTAGTGGTCCTTTTGGATCTCGTGTGATAATGATAATATGCCAGTATACTCTTTAGAGAAACTAACTGGAAATTCTGGAAATGAACAAACTTGTTAGTTTTGAGAGTTTAACACATATATAATTACACGTTGAGATGCAATGCTCCTAGACAAATATCCCCTTTCTATTATGCATTTGCTCGGCCGCTTGTGTCGTCCCAGCTTTCTTGAAATTTTTATTGTTACTCACTTTTATTTTATTTATTATATTCCTTTTATTGTGGTGGTCGAATCTTATAGAGATTGCCTACGTATCATGCCCCCGCATGAATCAGACCTTGCGTAGTTCGGACATGAGGCAAACACTTTTATTCATTATACAAAGATGAACAGACATTACATTTGAAAACTTTGTAAGAAAATGGCTTGAAACACACACACTTAAATCAAAATAAAAGATACAATTCTTAACATCTCACAACGTGCCCCACTTTCCATTTGTGTTAATAGATTATTTGCTCAATGTGGGGCTTGACCTGGATGACCTCCCAGTGTACGATACATCATTTCCAACTCCATTGCTAGATGACGGGAAAAAATGGGTGCATGCTCTATAAACCTTTCGTAATCCATTCCTTGGCAGTTTACGTAACTTTGAGAAGTGTAGACCGCCAGGTCGTGGATTTATGCCCTGAAATCTTGGAGACGTTGGTCTTGGTTCTGCAATTGCTGCTGACGAGTGGTGGCTATATCTCTAACACGGTTTTCACGATCTAGAGTTGATTCTAACAGAGCTCGGAGTCTGGCCTGCTCTAATCTTGCTTGCGCTCTTTCCCTGTCGAGGTCTGCTTGTTGATGTTCTCTGTTGCATCTTCTTGCCTCTTCTAGTTGTGCACGAAGCTGGTTTTCTGATCGTATCCAATGGTCTTTTTCCTTCTTGAATTGTGCCCTGTCTTTTTCGGATTGCCTATCTTGGCGTTCCTTATTAGACATGGCTTCTTCGTTTAATCGTTGGATCCTTTCTTTTGCTTTGCTCAACGTCCTTTCGTTTTCTGCAAGAATAGAATCATAATCTTGCATTCTTTCAAAAAGATTGGCGATGGTTTTTTGATCCTTCCAGCTCCTCTTTGGTGTTTCAGAAACTCTTTTCATTTTTTGGAATCGAGCATGAAGATTTTCATTCTCACAAGCTAGACTCTTCTTCTCGCCTTCGGCTTCTTGTGCTTGCAAATCTTTCTCCAAACTGAGGCTTCTCAGATTTTCTTTTAGGGCATGGATAGTTGCTTTGTACCCTTTTTCCTTTTCTCCCCAGATCAACCGCTCTTGGATTTTATCATTGAAGTTTTGAACATGGGGTCTTTTTGTTGGCCTTCTTAGCTCAGGCTCTGGTACATCATCCACGCGAGACCGTTTTTCAAACCACCTTGCATATCCAGGATTTATCTCACCCTTTGTAGTGTCTGGGACTTGAGTATCACTTTTCAAGTATCGACATCCATTCCACATCTGCTGAAGTAGAGCCTCGGGAATAGTGGCTTCTGGGTGTAATTCGATTACTTGCATACTCAAATCTTCATCATCAGGAACTACTTGATATCTCCCTAGTTGTCTTAGGACTCTTAGTGGCGCATACGGCTGGATGCTTCTCAATCCCAATAGTATCAGATAACTATTTGAGGTTGACATGTGTATCACTTCCCTCATCGGGAGCCATCCCAAAGTCCATTCAATTTGACTTGCCGTTAAAGCCTTTAGATGAGATACCCATGCTTCTATCCCTTCTGGAGCCTGATAATTTTTTGTTCTTTCCTCATAGCTCTCGATGCAATTATCATTGTTTGACCCATACTGTATGATCTTGGGCTGTTGTTGGAGATGTTCCATCACCCACATTTGCAACAAAATTTTGCATCCTTCGAAGACTTTTGCTCCTGATTTACATAAAGTCAAAGCCCGATAAATATCTGATAGAATGATGGGGATAAGGGTGTGATTTTCTTTAGTGGTGAAGATTTGCACAACTTTCGCGGTGCGAATATCAATTGTTCGCTCTTTGTTTGGGAAGACCATGATTCCTAGAAAAGCCACCATGAAGGCAAAGCGACGGTGAATCTGCCAAGTGTCTTTGTTTTGCTTGTTAGTAAGGCCTTTCTCATGAATTTCGAACCCATCTGACTTTCCGAACCTTGAATACAAAAAGTTGAAGGAACAACATCCATTGATGACATTGCTTTTCCTGATTTGACTGCTGATGTTCAGAAGACCAAAGAATCGATGTACCGAGGGAGCCTTTGTGAATATCAGGCTTTGATTTCTTAGACTTCCGTCGAAACCAGCATATCCAGCTATCTCCTCTAATGTAGGAGTAAGCTCGAAGTCAGAGAAACGAAAGACATTGTGAACAGGGTCCCAAAAGGTTACTAACGCCGCAATCAGATCATCACGGGGTTTAACTTTCATAATATCCGTGAGATTTCCCAAATGCTTGACGACCCATTTTTGACCATCTTCGCCTAAATCATACCACCACATTTGAAGCTGAAATAGAAACTCTTCTGTATTCGTGGATGGGGGGTTTTGCGTGGTGCTCATTTTGTATCTGAAATTTAATTTAATAAAGTCAAGACTCATTTTGAAAATATACACTAAAAAATCATTTTCAAAAATTTTTATTTATCAAAACCTTTATTTCAAGATTTAAAACTATTTTTTTTTTTTGGAAATTTTTAAAACAACCCATTTTATTCCTTGGTTCTTACCATGATTTTATTTAAGCTGGTCAACAAGCATGTTCGAGGCAAATGAATGCACAAGTAACAAGTAGGATGCATCATGATGGTCTTTTTATTTTGGGTTCACCTGTCCTAGACAGACCCAACCCCTGTGTTGAGTCTCCAAGGCCAAATGCATATGATGCAAATATTCGTTCCTACTAGGGATCCGGTACATGGCTGAGTTATTCTAAGTGTAAAACCTTAGGTTGATTGTTCTAAACCTGGCTTACCCAAACGGACAGTTTGAGCCGAAGCGGGGGCAACGTACCGGGAGCACGAAAGTCTGCCCGGCCTAGTTACTTGTCCCAACTCCGTCTTATTTGGTATGACTTTAACAGAAAGGTGGGTCACGCGCACGTGTACACCATAAATTCAGAAGACTCAGAAAGAAGGGGGTTTCGTAGCAGTTGTATATATTCACAATTCAAATAATATTAAAGCGGTAAAAAAAACATTTAGCATATTAGCATATAAACAGTTGAAAATCATATAGTAAATAAAGTCAATTATCGCAGTTATTTTAAGCTCGAATTCTTTAAACCCTGAACCAGTGGTTCTGGGTTACAGTACTGAAATACTCCCCAGCAGAGTCGCCAGAGCTATCGCACCTCCTTTTTACCGCGCCCGCGGGACGCGTGGGGAGTTTTCTCCAATTTAAGGACAGTCGAAACGGGATTTGTTTGTTTGTTTCAGAGTCGCCACTTGGGAATTTTAAGGCGTCCCAAGTCACCAATTTTAATCCCTGAATCGAGGAGAATATGACTCTGTTTATTATTCTGCGAACCAGAAATCCTGAGTAAGGAATTCTGTTAATCCGGAAGAAGGTGTTAGGCATTTCCGAATTCCGTGGTTCTAGCACGGTCGCTTAACTGTTTTTATTCTTGGCTTAATTATCTCGATTTTACATTTTTTATTGCATGATTTTGTTATCGCTTCTGTTTAGATTGTTTATAATTAAAGACCCTTCTTCGAATCGAATCACGCATACGTGTATCCGTTTTATATATTATATATATTTTAACGTGAAAAATCGTGTCACGCGTACGTGTACACAATAAAATTATCCATGTTATAGTTTTTATTAAAAATCATATATTCGAAATTTAAAATAAAATCAGGAACATCATCACCCTTGTATTTAGACAATGAACTGCACATCTCGGGTTATACGAAATTATTTTAACATCCTTGGAAAAATCCTTTTCTTAAATATTCGCTCGAAATTGCGCGTACGCATAATCCGAATTTGCTTTTAAAAATATAGTCAGGGTACGCGAACGCATCCCTAATTGCGCAGAATTTTTGTAATAATATTATGGATTTTCCACAAAAAACTGTTTATTATATCTACACATTTTATATGAAATTCCTGAAAAATTCACATTTAAGGGATGCCTTTAAATTCTTTTAAAAGAATGCACAATTTATTAAATATTGCCCGTCGACTATAATTTCCGAGTATAAATTATATTCATCCCAACTATCCAAATTCAAAGAAAAGAATCAAAATTCGATTTTTAGCAAATACAACATATATATGTATGCCAAAGAATGAATTGTATATGAAACTAACAAATTCTATTTCTAATTACCATTGATATAAAGTGTTGCAATTTGTGCTTATACATATCATCTCATTCTCACATGCTTGTTTTTAATCCAAAATTATAATTGCTTAGTTTATTTATAACGATAAATAATCAAATTGATGAGAAAGGAGTTATTATTCGAATTGATTCAATTCGAATTGTATTACATACAACATAGTTGTGCGCCTAAACATTCATAATATTCTTAACATCATGACGAGCTATACCAACTCACCTTACTCATATGATTATAAATATACCTGTCATCATGCCATATAATAACTTATATCAATCTAAACAAAATCATATTTTTTACAAGATATACCACTAATGTAACTTCTTAATACTTCCATTCTACTTTACATTTAGCTAAAGGTATTATGGGATGTAATCAATGGCCCATTTTTATGCCATACTCCCTGTTTTGACAACTCACATATACCTATACTAATGAGATTTCGAAATGGATAACATTATTACAAACCTTATACGAATTTCAAATAAGGTAAATAACTTATAGCCATGGTGTTGAATTCACCACTAATTAACCAACACAAAATAAAACTGAAATTTAAACTAAATGGCTTAGATGAGTAGAAAGCAGAATCATAACTCCAAACTTCATTTATTTGCCGTGTTGAAGCTTTTCACAACATGAGTTTAAAAGGATATGTACCTGGAAATGAAGGTATAAGGAGTAAATTTCAGCAGTAGCAGCAGTAACAAAATCAGCAGAATGGCAGTCTTTCCACAGACTTGAGTAATAATGAGACCCGAGAAACCTAGATTCACAAGAGCAAAGTTTCTTAAAGAATTTCAGATTTTAAAACCAAATAGTATCAATACACAGACCCGGACAGATTCCAAAAGACCAACAAGGTTTCGGATTTTTCTTTTCTTTTCTATTTTTCTGTTTCAGCTTCACTGTGTGTGTGTGCGAATACTCTCTTTTGGTTTCTTTTCTGTTTCTTCTTCCTCTTCAGATTCCAAGAGGAATCTGATTTTCTGCTTGATTTTTTTTTCTTTTATCTCACTCTAGGTGTATTTTTCTTAAATTCTCTCTCAAAATCTGATCTAAAATTCTGTCTGAAAACTCATTTCTCTCTCTCAATTCCCTCTTAAAATCTGCTTTTAAAATCTGATCCTCAAATCTCTCAATCTCTTCCTATTTTTTTCTTCTCTGAAAGCTCTCCTTTTTTTCTTCTCTCTTAAATCTCCTTTTCTTTCAAATTTCCAGTCCCTGTACTTATACAGGTCTGTCCTATCTCTTTTTTGTGCTTCTTGGACCCCTTTCTTCTTTTAAAATCAGAAAGTTCCATTACAAACTGCTTTTTAATACTTTAAGTGATCTTATCCTGATTTTAGGCAGCCCCATTACCCTTTGTTTCTCATTATCACTTTAAATAATAGCCAATAACTTTCCACTTTCAGCCCATTATGCTATCATATTACCCTCACTATTTTGTCCAGAAATACCCTCAGAAATCCTACTGTGATTACTATTATTACTGTTGTCAAACTTAAAATCTAACAATACAGATTTTTAAAATCTGTTCAAACCTGATTATTAATCTGATTTAAGACAGCTACAACCAATCCTAAAGTTTTGGACTGAATCCTAACTAAGAATGTAACCTTCTAACACAATTACATCTAATCAACATTTGTAAGATCACACTGAATTCAACATAACAATTTAAACAGAACTTCAACATTGAGTTAGGATCAAACAGATACAGGAGCATTGTCAATATACTGACAATGCCCTGAAACTTAATGCTCAGAAATCAACACACATACAACATCCATTTGATGGATTTTATTGAACTATAAACAAAGATGACTTAATTAACGAGTATTAATTAAACTGATTATCAAATAAGAAACAACTGATTACAACAAAATAATCCATCCGAAACAGGTTGCTTCAGTCAACATTTTCAGAAACAAGATTCACAATACAACTAATCGACGAACTTAATCGAGTCGATTACACACATTGTAACTAATCACAACCAACAGAAACAATTCACATTTAGAATCAAGTAGACGGGTAGGAGACAGTATGACAATAAAAGATGGGAAAATTACACAGACTAAAACAAACACAAAAATACACGTAGAATACACAAAATAAATAGAAAAAATACCTTTGAATCTTCAATTTTATTCCGACTCGAACTCAACTTGGATTCGGACTTTGTTTGAAATCAAACAGACCTTAGTCGAAGTATTTTCCACTGAAAATACTTCGACTAAGGTCGATTAAACCTCAATCTTTATTTAATTCGGGCAGAATCCAAAAGTCTGGTATTTCTAGGGTTCCTGAAGATTCGATTTGGGACTTAACCATTTCTGGTCAGATTCGAGGGGACCAAATACGACACAAGGGTGAGGGTAGCCTAGGGGTCATTTGGTGTTAGTTTAGAACAGATCTGAGTTTGTTCTTGTTTGGCTCGAATCTTCAAAGAAGATTCGAGAAACTCGGAAATGATTCGAGCCAAACAAACATCAGATCCATAACGAGGCATGCTAGGGGGTACTATGGTGTTAACTAGGGATTGTTTGGTTTAGATCTAAGCTCGGCTCGAATCTTCAAATGAAGATTCGAGAACCTTCAGGAAGATTCGAGCCAAGTGGCTAGCATATCTGGATAGAGGATGTTCAGGGGGTTCTAGGGTGTTATTTGGTGACCGGCGGCGTTGTTGCCGCCGGGTTTCAGGCGATGGGATCCTAGGGCGGCTAGGGTTAGGGGTGGGTTTCGGAAGATGATGATGAACAGTGGAGAGGGGGTGTTAAGTTAGGGGGCCGGGGTAGGGGTTTGGGCTTATATAGGGACGGGGTGGGTTGATGCTGACCGTTAGATCTAGTAGGATGAAAGATCAGGATTTATCCACTTAACCAAACGATGTCGTTTGGTTTAAGCTGGGGGACGGGTTGAACCGGGTATCGGATCGGGTAATGATTACGGGTTAGGTTCGTGGGATCTCAGCCGTTGGTTGGCTTTGATCCAACGGTCACTGATAAGCTACGACCAAACGCTGTCGTTTTGACTCGTTTGAATAAGACCGGATCTGGGCTCGTTTGATTTGGGCTGTGGGGGGGGGGGGTAACTTGGTTTGGGCCTGGATTTTAATCCAGGTCCGATATTTTTTATGTTTTCAACCTATTTTTTATTTCCTAAATTTATTCTTAATTAATAAAATCCTAATCAAAATTATAAAAACAAAAAATTATCATTACAATAATACTAATTACCTTTTAATAACCATTAACACGTAGATAAAACATTAATCACACAATGACACAACTAATATGACGAAAAATAAAAAATAAAAATGCATATTTTTGTGATTTTATTTTGAATCAATTATTAAATGCATAATTAAATCCTAGATATGCATGAAACATATATTTTTATTTTATTTTCATTTTGTTATGACAAAATAAACATTTACGGATATAAGACAAATTTTTAACAAACATCACGCAAAAATTCAAAAATTGCACAATAAAAGAAATTTATTTTATTTTTGATTTATTTTGGAGTAGTTTTTCGTGAGGCAAAAATCACGTGCTCACACTAGATTAATAGAAGTTCCATCAGCTTTTGCAAATATTTAAAATTTTGGTAAAATATTAAAAAATTCGTGTTAGGAGTATTTAAAATAATAAGATAAAATTGTTTTCTAAATAAAATTCATCTTCAAGCACCACTTTAACTTTCAAGTATAGTTTTTTCAATTTCAACTTCAATTTTTTTTTTCTGAACATCAACCATGTAACAAGTAGTACTATAAATCATGACTTTTGTAATTAAAAATAAATAAAAATCATCGAACTCCGTAATTCAAGAAAATAATTCAACTCTTCATATAGTAACAGAAATAAACAATTTAAAAGAGAAAGTATTTCCAATTCCAAAGCTTCAATAATGCAACCAACTATAAAATGTCCTGCAAAAATCACCATGACACCCCCGTTCATTTTTTAATTGTTACAAGGAAAAAGAAAAAACGATACATGAATATTTAATGAAATTATCAAGAAAGCATCTTTACTCAAGACTGCCAGACAGCAGCATTACATAATGTACATTTCCTTATCCTAAACTCCTACTAGTAATAAAAATTCCCACGTTCCCCGAGGAAGAACAACAGTACGATGACTCGGGCCTTGATAATACTATTACTCATCGCGACCTTAATCGCCGCCGCACGAGGCGGAGCGTTGACGTTTGACGATGATAATCCGATCAGGCAAGTTGTAGTATCCGACGGTTTGCAGGAGCTGGAGAGTGGAATTCTCCAAGTCATCGGCCAAACGCGCCGTGCTCTCTCCTTCGTTCGCTTTGTTCGCAGGTCAGTTGGATTCATCTAATTTCCTCTTATTGAATAAATAAGCTAAAGTTTTTCTTTTTGAGTTATGCCTTCTTGTTTCCCTTTTTTTTTAAGAAAAAAAATTATTAATTTTTGGGATATCTGTTAACTTTAAAAGGTATGGGAAGAGATACGAGTCAGTTGAGGAGATCAAGCAAAGGTTTGAGATATACTTGGACAATCTGAAGATGATTAGGTCTCACAACAAGCAACGACTTTCCTACAAACTTGGTGTCAATGGTAATTGCCTTTATAGGCTGGACAATATATGCCTTTGTGGACAATTTGCCCCTTTTTCTTTGGGTTTTTCTTCTTACTTATAGTTCATGAAATGATCTGAATAGAGTGGACTACATAAAGTTGACTTGTATAGTTGTTCTCAACTTGATTTGAGGTTCAAGGTGTAGTAGATTAATGTTTTTGTTACTTCTAATTAGAACTCCTGACAGATTTCTTGTAGGTGAGTGAAGAAAGGGAAAATAAAAATATGAAAATGAAGGTCAAGGAAAAGGAGAAGAACAAATAAAATAAAGAAATAAGAAGGCACTGCATATTTTGCTTGCTTTATTTTGCTCTTGACAATGACTATGCTTCTTGGCAGAGTTTACCGACCTAACATGGGATGAGTTTAGGAGAGAAAGGCTAGGAGCTCCTCAAAACTGTTCCGCTACCACAAAGAGCGATTTTCAGCTCACTAATGTCAACCTACCAGAGACGGTATTTGCAATCAGAACTCCGTTATATCTTTTTCTGCAGTTGTTTATGATACTTTCTCAAAAATCATTACCATTGGCATCCATTCACTCCAACCGGAAATCCTGTTATTGGAAATCTAGCTTTCACTGCTTTCTTTGTGCCCCTATCTTGTATGTTCTCCTAAAAGGAAAATTCATAAATGCTTAGTCTTGTCCATTTTGCAGCCTAATATTGCTGTCATTCTTGTTTCATCAGATTTTGATCACTTTGTTATGTTTTAACTTTTATTACTTTCAAGATGATGGAATTTCTTGAGATGACAACATAGATAGCTATTGCATCTAGGAGCAACACTGGACATAGGATTTTAAATCAAGAGGTGCAGAGTACTGCTGCATCCACTGTATCTGACAATGAAATAAAAATTTGGTATAAATGTGTGTTAAGAAAAACGTGTGTGTGTATTGTCTATGTATATATCTTTCGTTTTTCTTCTTTTCCAAGCTAAAAGTAGTAGTAGGTTTAGTAACAGTTGCCTTTCATTCAGCCGCTGCCTAGAAGAGCATGTGCTAAGTGAAGGTATTGTTGGTTACCAAAAGTAGCTCTTGTTCCTAATTTTGATCTCCGAATGTGTCATTTCAGAAAGACTGGAGGGAAGCACGGATAGTAAGCCCAGTGAAGAAGCAGGGGAAGTGCGGGTCTTGCTGGACATTCAGGTACGGAGTAGTTAGGATCATGTCACTAGGTTCCTAAATTTTCAGTTTGGAATGGCATTCTACCTATCAATCGTTAATCAACTATGCGTTAAGCCTAAACTACTTATTCTTAACAACATGTAAACTCTATATCCTTTCAATTCTATTCGGGTTTCTGAAGTTGAAAAATGACGGAGTCGGCACATGATGTTTTGGCAGCACTACTGGTGCTCTGGAGGCAGCATATGCCCAGGCATTTGGGAAGAACATCTCTCTGTCTGAACAGCAGCTCTTGGACTGTGCTGGAGCTTTTAATAACTTTGGATGCCATGGCGGGCTTCCATCACAGGCTTTTGAGTACATTAAATACAGTGGTGGTCTTGACACTGAAGAAGAATATCCTTATGCTGGAAAGGCTGGTGTATGCAAATTTTCGTCAGAAAATGTTGCTGTTAAAGTCGTTGATTCTGTTAATATTACCAAGGTAGGATACCTCTTTACTCTGGAACAACAATGTCTTGGATCAGCTTTTAACTGCTTACATCATTGCTTATCATTTCTTGTATTTGACACACTAAAGGAAGATTATTGTAGCTTTCCAACAGGAAAAACCTTTAATAGTTCTAGTGTTTCATTGTTGATGATTTTCAGTTGAGTGGATCTTTTAATATGCGTTATTTGACCTGAAAAGGTTGCATTGGTTGGATTCCTTACAATTAAACATTTATAATTACAGGGTGCTGAAGATGAACTAAAATACGCGGTTGCATTTATTAGACCGGTTAGTGTAGCTTATCAGGTGGTAAAAGGTTTCAAACAGTACAAGGGTGGAATTTACAGCAGCACCGTATGTGGCAACACTCCCCAAGTGAGTTTTTAGTTCTGATGAATTTGGGATATAGCCCTTTTAATCTGCTATTCTTTGTCACTGAAGCACATTTTCCATGTAACTCACCGTAAGGAAAGAAAGTACCCAGTAGTTAGTTATTACCCAGTAGCTAGTTATAACCCAGTACTTGATTACTCGTTGAGAAGGGTGCCTGCAATTATCTGTAAGTTATGCATAATGTGTGTGTCTCTGTGTGTCTGCGTGTGTGTGTTTATTGATTTTAACAATTCGAGTGTCATAATACTGATAGGGAAGATACCATACTTTATCAACCAAAAAAAGATGCTGGATGATAGGAAAGCTTGAAATAGTCTCTACTTTTAGAAACACCTAGTCAACCTTAAGATACAGATAATGTAGTATTGGAATAAAATGGTATGATGAGCACAGTGTACACAGAGGATTCATACCCCGACCCAACCCAACTAATCTGGCACTGAGACATTGATCGATTTTGCTGCAGTGAAGAGGCACATGTTCTTTTTCTTCTTTTGTTAAATCTCAATGACATCAACAAAGTATTTAGTCCGACCTTCACCAAATATGCGAGACAATGGCATAATACTACATTAACATATTCTATTCCAATGGCAGGATGTGAACCATGCTGTTCTTGCTGTGGGATATGGTGTTGAAAATGGTACTCCATATTGGCTGATCAAGAACTCATGGGGAGCTGAATGGGGTGACAATGGATACTTCAAAATGGAGATGGGAAAGAACATGTGTGGTAAGTTTCTCCCATATCATCAAGTCTCCTTTCCCCCTTCCTGTGTGGGAAAGAACATGTGTGGCATAATGCACACTGCTTTCGGATTGAGAAAGCTTATTCTATTAGGATAAATTAATGGAGAATAGCTTTCAACTTGGACCATAGAAAAAGAGGCCACAAAATCTGAACTATAATGCTATCTATACGAGTTCAAGTTGAGTTCATCTTAAATCGACACAAATAATAATAAAAACTTTCTAGTTAATGTAGTCATGATTTTGATGAGGTAAATAACTGATCCTAATGATATGTTTGTAGGTATTGCAACTTGCGCATCATACCCTATTGTTGCTTGAGTTCCCTAAATCGGATCTTGTTCAAGTTGGCTATGCGACAGGTATCCACTCCCAGTTTCAGATTTATGTTAAACGGCAAATGAAGCGTTCCATATACAGAGTTTACAATGATTCTTGTGCAGGAAAGTTCTCTGTAACTGTAAATAATAAGTTATGGATATTGGAATGTCAAAGATGTCATTGATGAACTGATTTGCTTGGCTGAATAATTTTTATTCCTTTATATTACTAATAAAATATTTCTCATCCTTGCCGATGTTTAAATCGAACTGGAAAATCGTTACGGGGCGTGAGGGCATACTATGTGTAATAATTCTCCATCAAACCGAAAAGTCAAACCAAAATGACATATAAATATGTAATTTTTATTTATACTATCAAAACTTTGTGTAGGATTTTCTTTAAGAAATGTCTAGAAATGTTTGTGATCCTCTCATGGGATGTAATATTTAATAGAGTTATAAAGTGCATATATTTATATTTACTTTAAATTTAAATAAATGCTTGATTTAACATGTATCATAATTTTTTTATCTGTTGTTATTCAAATGTCTCAATCTCTTTATTCTTTCATATTCACAAATAGTCGTACCTGCACGATGCACGGTAAATATTAAAAAAAAAATAATTAAATTAAATTATGATCGGGCTTGTTTGATCCTATTAGACCGTATTGCTTTAATAAATTTAAATTGTCATCTTATTTGTCAATACGATATACCCACTAATAAAATTTTTATTAAATTAAAGATACTTATATAGTCAGTGAATAACTTTTTTGTTCTATATTTTTCTTTATTACATTATCCATTGCTTAGTATTATTACGTTCTTAATAGAAAATTTTATTAGTATATTACTTTGTTTACTATTTTTGTCTGTTCGCTTTCTTTTTGTAATATAAGAGAAGATATATAATTTATTGCTGTTGGAATATTTTTTATTTTGAATTTTATTATGTTGTTCTTAATAATATTATCAATATTTTAATGAATAAAATCTCTATTAAACTAAATGGACTTATACATGTAGCGAACAACTTTTTTGTGAGAGTATTTTTCTTTATTATATCATCTAATATTTAGTATTATTACATTGTTAATAGAAATTTTTATTAGCATATTACTTTATTTAATATTTTTCTTTGCTACTTTGTTTTTGTGATATAATAGAAGATATATATTTTATTACTCTTGAAATAATTTTTATTTTAAATTTTGTTCTATTGTTCTCAATAATATTGTCTGAATTTTAATGAACAAAAATTCTCGATTAAATTACAGGGATTTATGTAGTCATCAAATAACTTCTTTTTTTTAATGTATTTATCTTTATTATATGTCACGACGCGGATTTCTCATCCCCGAGAGTCGTGATGCCGCCTACTAATGAAAACTAGGCAAGCCAATTGTTTGAACGAATACCTTTTTTTCATTTTAACCCTTTAACAATTTTGAAACAATAGCTTATAAACAGCGGAATTTAAACAAGCGGAAGAAGCAATAAAATTATTTAAAGATATCTCATACTACTTCTTAAACAAAGACTATCCAGAACTGGTGTCACAATTTCACAGACGGTCTAAGAGTACTACAAACAATGTCTGAAAGATAAATAATACACTGTTTCTAAAATATGTAAATGAAACAGGATGAAGGGATAGAGGGAGACGCCAGGGCCCGCGGATGCCTGCAGGACTACCTCGGAATCTCCAACTGGACTAAAGGCAACCACCCAAGCTAAGGTCCGAATGCTGCTGCTCCGGGATCTGCACACGGTGCAGAGTGTAGTATCAGCACAACCGACCTCAAGTGCTGGTAAGTGCCTAGCCTAACCCCGACGAAGTAGTGACGAGGTTAGGACCAGACTACCAAATAAACCTGTGCAGTTATATCGTATACAGCGGAAAGTAAAACAGAAATATACAATTAAGGCTGGGAGGGGGGCATGCTGCGGGGGAATATCATTTACCAACAGTAACTCAGGAGAAAAACATAAAGAATAATTTAAAAATTGCGGCAGAAAGAATAAGGAAACCGTAACCAATCAATAACCACTTTTATCATTTATTGTTGTGGCGCGCAACCCGATCCAAATCATCAAAATATTGTTGCGGCGTACAACCCGATCCATATCATTTATCACCGTTGCGGCGTGCAACCCAATCCAATTATAATATTGTTGCGGCGTGCAACCCCATCCAAATATAATATTATTGCGGCGTGCAACCCGATCCAAATATAATATTGTTCCGGTGTGCAACCCGATCCAAATATAATGTTGTTGCGGCATGCAACCCTATCCCAATATACAATTCAACACCAATCACAAAAGAGTCCCGGCAAGGGAACAATAAGAAAACAACACTATCCCGGCAAGGGAATCGACAATATAAGTAAATACGTCCCGGCAAGGGCGTCAACTATAACCAAACTTGTTCCAACATTTAACTTCACAAAAGAAACCTCAACTAGCATCAATACTCAACCATAAGCAACTTCCACGAGAAAAATCATAATTCTTGCCCAATATAGAAAATCAACAACTTAGGCATTCGTAGTACTTATTAAGAACGCAACGATTTTAATTTAAGACTCACAGGCATGCTTGACACCAACATATAAATACTCGTCATCATGCCTATACGTCGTACTCAACAATTAACACATAGCAAATAGGACACAACTCCTAATCTCTCAAGCTAAGGTTAGACCAAACACCTACCTCGATACCATGAACACAATTCAAGTCTCAACTATCGCTTTACCTCTTGATTCTACCACCAATTCGCTCGTATCTAGCCACAAGTTACTTAATTACATCAATAATTGCTAAATGAATCAATTCTAATGCATGAAAATAAGTTTTCTAAGGTTTTCCCCAAAAAGTCAAAACCCGAGGTTCGAACCAAAATCCGATTATCCATTCTCCCACGAACCCAAATATATAATTTATTTTGAAATCGGACCTCAAATCGAGGTCCAAATCCCCAAAATTTGAAAAAAAAACCTAGGTTCTACCCAAAACACCCAATTTCCCCCATGAAAATCATTGATTTTGAATTGAAATCATGTGAAAAGAAGTTAAAGATTAAAGAAAATATGTTAGAAATGACTTACATCGATTTTGAAGAGAAGTTGTCTTTGAAAAATCGCCCAAGAGTGTTTTGGTTTTGAAAGGGGTTTGAAAAATGGAAGATTTTCGACTAAGTTATAAAGTTGCAGGTCGCAGATGTCGCAATTGCTACCAGGGTTCGCAATTGAACCTGCTACCTTCGCACTTGCGATCATATGTTCGCAATTGCGAATTCGCATTTGCGAAGGTGGTGTCGCATTTGGGATGAGTGCCTCGCATTTGCGAGGTAATGCTGGCCCTGGGCTTTTCGCATTTGCGACATAACTCTCGCATTTGTGAGCTCACATTTGCGAACCAGGCTTCGCAAATACGAAGCCTGCAGACCTGCAATATACCAGTTAAAATCTGCAACATCCTAAGTCTAAATTCCACCCCGTGGCCTATCCAAAACTCACCCGAGCCCTCGGGGCTTCAAACCAAAAGGGCACACCAACCCTAAAATATCATACGGACTTGCTCGTGCAATCTAATCCTCAAAATAACATCAATAACCATGAATTTACCACTAAAATCATGAAATCACTTAAGAACATCAAAGTTTCCAATTTTCTCAAATAAGGTCCGATTCACGTCATTTCAAGTCCGTTTCTTACCAAATTTCACAGACTCAACTTAAATCACATATAAGACCTGTACCGGGCTCCGAAACTAGAATACGGGCCCGATACCATCAAATTTCAAACACATTTCATTTCCAAAAACTCATAAATATTTCAGAAAATAATTTTCTTTAAATATTTTTTTCTCGGGCTTGGGACCTCGGAATTCGATTTCGGGCATACGCCCAAGTCCCATATTTTCCTACGGACCCTCCGGGACCGTCAAATCACGGGTCCGGGTCCGTTTACTCAAAATGTTGACCGAAGTCAACTTAAATTCATTTTAAAGGCAAAATTTATCATTTTTCACAGATTTCACATAATGGCTTTCCGGCTACGCGCACAAATCGAGGTAAGACAGAAAGAGGTTCTTACGGCCTCGGAACACAGAATTTATTTCTAAAACAAAGGTCATCACATTATATCACCCATGTTTGAGTAGTTAATTTTAGGTAGTTAATTTCGTTGTGTCTTTTTTTATCATTTTTTTGTAAATAATTTTTGACTCTCCAAATTTGTTGGAGCTTTGTCCTAAAATTTATTACTTTGTTAATTTTTTGATGTTATATTTGGAATTATCACAGTGATTTGCTTCTCCTATTCTATATAAATAGAATAGATATTGTTAGAATTGTAATGAATAAAATCTCTATTAAATTCAAGGGACTTATACATTCATCAAATAACAATTTTGTTATGTATTTTTTATTATTATACTGTCCAATATTTAGTATAATTATATTTAATAAAAATTATTAGCATATTACTTTTTTAATATTTTTGTCTGCTAATTCTTTTGTAATATAATAGAAGATATATATTTTATTACTCTTGTAAATATTTTTTTTTAATTTTATTATATTTTTCTCAAAAATATTTTTTGAATTTTAATGAATAAATACACTTTTTATTTCGAAATAGAAAAATGAAAATGATTTTAAAAAATGAAATAAAGAAATTAACTAACCTAAACCAACTCTCACCCATGTTTGAGTAGTTAATTTAGGTAGATAAATTTTTTGTTAATTTTTAATAAATAATTTTTTTGTTATTAACTAATTGTTCCATGTGGCTTTTTTTATTGCTTTATTTTCATTTTTTTATTTTTAAATAGTTTTAAAACTCCAATTGAAACTATTCCCCAATTTGAATTGGTAATTTTTTATTTTTTAAATTTTTACAGATATTTAAATTCAAAAATAATAATGAACTATTAACTAAATAACTAATTATGCCATTTGACTTTTTTTTAGGCTGCCACATGGCTTAAAGAGAGGACTTAGGGCTTTGTCCTTTCCTTTTAATAATATATAGATATGTAGATCTACTAAACTTTATATCCTTTTCGAATTTGAAATAATTTTATTGGCAATTTTTAAAATTAAATGGAACATATCATAATTTAGTTCTCATATTGATTTTTGTGTTTAATTATTAAAACTAGATCAAAAGTTTGTCAATCTTTTCAATTCTAATTAAATATATATTAACTTATTAAAATTTATCTATAACTCTATCAAAAGTGAGATTGAAATTATATTAATGTAACAAAAAAAAGAATAAATCGAGGAATAAAGTGACTACAGGGCATGTTTTAAAGGGCATCGATGTTTCTTTGTTTTAAATATGGGGAAGACACCGGAGAAACTACCCCCTTCACAAATCTTGGCGGTTTAGAGTTTAGCACAATTTGTGTGCAATCCCAATCCCGCACCGCGGTTGTTTGCTCCTTCGCTTACTGCTCCTTTTAAAGGAGAAAGCTTGTTACTGAATTTCTCTGCGGGATCTCACGTTTTCAGGATCTCACGGACAGAAAATGTTTTTTTTTTTTTGTTTTTCATGCGGTGTCCGGTACTAGCATTGGGGTTCGATTATATCTGAATTCGTGCCGGATAGGACCCCATTCGGGGGGAAGCGCTCCCTACCAAAGATTTCTCCATATTCAGGGTTCGAACCCAAGATCTCTGGTTAAGGAAAGAGCAGCCCCCTCCGCTGCACCACATGCTTTGGTGGTCGGAGTAAAAATTGCACGGGACGCTCTATTTGGTCGCCCTCATTTAACTTACACCCATTTTTTTTTTAAAGTTTTAACTTGTACCCACTTTTTAAACAATTTCAGCCATCTTTCTCCTCCTTCGTTTTCTTCTTCTTCTCCTTCTTCTTTCTTCTGCTGCTGTTGGTGCTGCTTTAAAACTTCAGTTCATGGGATGATTGCCATAAATATGTTTATCAGATTATTTAAAAATAAATTATAAATAATTATGTAAGTTAGTAGACATTAATTTGTGAATATTTCCACGTACGTATGTTGGTAGACAATGATAATTCTTTTCTTTTTATGTTTATTGTTTCCAAAATTTATGATTTAGATATTGTTGACAATCTGATTATTTATCTAGTATGTTAGAAAGCTTTTTCAAAAACTTCAGCTTATATAGTGCTGAAGTTTTTACAAATGAACTAAATAACTTCAGCATCTTCTGCTGAAATTTTTGAAAAAGCTTTATGACAAAACATCCAAGACAAAAAAACTTTAGCTTTTAGTGCTGAAGTTTTTACAAATGAACTAAATAACTTCAGCATCTTCTGCTGAAGTTTTTGAAAAAACTTATCCAGGACAAAAAAAAACTTCAGCTTTTAGTGCTGAAGTTTTTACAAATGAACTAAATAATTTCAGCATCTTCTGCTGAAGTTTTTGAAAAAGCTTATCCAGGACAAAAAAACTTCAGCTTATTTAGTGCTGAAGTTTTTATAAATGAACTAAATAACTTCAGCATCTTCTGCTGAAGTTTTTGAAAAAGCTTAATGACAAAACAAATGAATCTAAGACAAAAAAAACTTCAGCTTATTTAGTGCAATTACAAACAAAAACTTCAGCAAATAGAGAACAAAACTTCAGCTACTATGCTTAAGTTCAGCAATTACAAACAAAAACTTCAGCACACTTGTTACTTTAGGCCCGTCTACTAGAATAATGAAGTTTTTTGCGTGATTGTCTTTGCTACTTCAGCCCCGTATGCTGAAATTACGTGAAAAAGTGGGTACGTTTGCAATTTTTTTTCAAAGCGGAAACAAGTTAAAACGTGACCCAAAAAGCGGGTATAGATACAAATGCCCCGTGTCAGATAGAAAATGTTATGTGAACCCTATGAGGATATTTGTGCTAAATAAAAGGTAAAAATTGCACGGGGCGCCCTATTTGGTCGCTCCCATTTAACTTATACCCATTTTTTTTTAAACTTTTAACTTGTACCCACTTCTTAAATAACTTCAGCCCCCTTTCTCCTCCTTCTTCTCCTTCGTTTTTTTCTTCTTCTGAAATAAATAGCTGAAA
The DNA here is from genome assembly GCF_000393655.2 of Nicotiana sylvestris. Lineage (NCBI taxonomy): Eukaryota > Viridiplantae > Streptophyta > Magnoliopsida > Solanales > Solanaceae > Nicotiana > Nicotiana sylvestris. The sequence goes on along the minus strand of NC_091061.1, from coordinate 61,264,080 downwards.
TATGCAAACAAACAATTGACTAAGTTGTCAAGCAAAAGGACGACCATCCCATATGCCATATTTGATTTTTCTTTGCCTTTTTAAATATTAATTCTTCTACTGTCTTCCTATAGATCTGTGTCTTCACTTGATAGAGAAGAGTATAAAAACAAGAAGAACAGAGAAGAATTCAAGCTTTAAATAATTAAAAAAAAAAGATTAATCAGCTGTTTCATTCCGCAGACAAGGCTCTTCTAGACTTATATGGGGCGACAAATTCTTATCAGGTGAATTGAATCAGCATGTTAACCATAAATACGAAATTACTAAATGTAACAAAGCTTCTCATTCCATGGGAGAAGGAGGACAACCCAAAGGGGAGAATATGCCGGTGAAGGCTTCATCAATTGGATCAATGGAGAGGAGCAAATCCAACGGCTTCATATAAGAGTTAATTTTATCCAAGCTTCAGTTCTAGAGCTAAAGTTTCCAGTTACAACACAAAAATTTCAGCTTTAGAGCTGAAGTTTCCTAGTTACAACACAAAAATTTCAGCTCTAGAGCTGAAGTTTCCCAGTTAAAACACAATAACTTCATCTCTAGAGCTGAAGTTTCCCAGTTACAACACAAGAGCTGAAGTTCGCCAGTTACAAAACAAAAACTTCAGCTCTAGAGCTGAACTTCAGGCCCGACTACTAGAATGCTGAAGTTTTGCGTGATTGTCTTTGCTACTTCAGCCCCGTGTGCTGAAGTTATGCGAAAAAGCGGGTACGCTTGCAATTTTTTTTTTGCAAAGCAAGTACAAGTTAAAATGTGACACAAAAAGCAGGTATAGATGCAAATGCCTCAAATAAAAGTACTTTTAATGAAAACGGAATTGAAAGAGATTCATTATGAAAAGAGATGAAACGTGTAAGTTCAAATCATCATAGTCTTTACATAAATTTAAGAAAGCAATTAAAAGGTAAAAATTCCAAGCGACATCTCCAAAATTAAAATCCAGCGTGATCACTTGAGGCCCTATGAAAAAGATTCAAGCTATAGGTAAGCTTGACATATGTTTCAAAAATAGATGAAAATACTATTGCGATTTTTTTTTTTGCCTTATGCAAATATTAAAATTCCTTTGAAACTGCTTTTTAATTGAAACGTTAATCTAGAGGTTGTTTTCAGTTTTTCACAGAAACTGTGAAATTTCTCTAAAATGGTGTGGTACTGTGGTTAAAGTTTCTGTGTGGAAAACTTAAGTTTTAGAAAGCTTTTATTAACATTTTTTAAGGACAATCACTACCTTAAGGTGTTGTTTGGTGGGCAAACAACTTATATCGAGAAATTTTCAGTAATAACTATTGTTTAGTGGCTATTAACTTCCTATAGCTTCCATATATATAATTATTTTCCGTAGCTACCTTTAAGTTGTTATGGTAATGTATTCGATTTATTCGAGCTACTGTATTCATGAATACAGTAGCAAAAATCGACTAAAAATAGGGCAATCCAGCTGTCAGCCGCTGTATTCACATGTATTCATACCGTGTATCCATGAATATAACGTAATAATAGGTCACTCAAGTTGTTTAATAACGGAAAGCTGCTAATTTGATGCGATACACTCCTAATATAACTCACCTACATCAACTATAACACACAACATTATCAATCCAATTAATAAGAAGATTTATCAGACGCTAAATACCAAAAAACAAAGCATTCTTCAGAGTTTCAGTCCCTCTTTTTTTCTGATACAGTTTGAGTTTTTTTTCTGACATTGTTTGAGGTTTTGCTCGGAGTTGATACAAGTATCTTGGTCTTGCCCAAACTCACACCACAATTATATAGTGACGCGGTTGAAGCAATAATAAACCCAACACGAGTCGGGATCAAATCCACAGGGAGTTAGAATTTGGATTAGGTATATAACTAGAGTAAATGTATGATGTGCCTTAGATTGTACTTTCACATATTCATTGGTTCTTTCTATTTCTACTTTTAGCTAATGATTGCAACTAATAAACTAGGAGATAATGTTTTTGGTTTTGAGTATTTTTCAAATGATAAGGGAATCTAGGGTCGTGACTTCCACCTATGTAGCTACCTAACATGTTGGAAACTATAGTGCAAGTTTGATTTATCGGGATCGTGGTATAGCAATCACACGCAATTTCTCACTCTATACCTCTCGGTAGTTTGAGTGTTTTTGCCGGATTTGGCTTTCTCAAGTCCAAATGGATATTTGCACAAATTAAGTGATATATGCTCAAGTCGGGTCTTACTATTTCTAGATTCGACCATTTAATTGGGGCTATCAATTTCTTGAATTCACCCCAATTCCTTGCTAGCCAAGCTTTACTAAACCTTAGTCTCTCTTTCTCAAGCAAAGACTAGGTCAAATAGGCATGAATCAATATTTGCAACCATTAATTCTAGAATTAAAGCATGAGCAAGGCTAGATATCACTAACCCAATCTCAAATAAGCCCTAAAATTAAATACTCATTAGGTACCCACACTAGCGTTGAGACACAACCCTAGCTAAAGATTTAGCTACTCATAAAAAATAAAGAAATACAAGAAGAAATTAAGATAGAATGCATAATCATTGATTAAATAAAGAAAATCTAATATTAATAAGTCAATCTAGTACAAATATACTCAAAGAAGTAAAGAAAACCGTTCAGACGCACCTCTGCAAACTAAACTTAACCTAAAAATGATAAAAAGTTGTATTTATACTAAGTTGAAAATATCTAACAAAAATGTCCCTACAGAGGTTGTACGGCCGCATAATTCTGACGCGGACTGCAAAATGGGCATCTACGGCCGCACAATTCTAGTGCGGTCCGCAATCTTGGGAATTTTGGGCTTGGAACATCAGGCTTCTTCGGTCCGCATAAAAGTAGGTGCGGTCGCACTTCTGATTATGTGGTCACACAAAAGTGCTATGGTCCACACTCTTCTGCTTTTGGTCTTGGAACAACTCTTTGATTCTTCAATCTTGCGGACCTCATAACAATGATTGCGGTCGCACTTGTGGTCATACGAATATATAGGCATATATCTTACCTAAGGATCCTCCCTTATATACATGCATACATTAATGCCTGGTTATTTCTCGATCCACATGCATCATACACGCTTAATCACTTTGTGACTAGTGATTGCTACAATTTTTATTTGTCGTAGTCACGCTTTATATGTTGACCACTCATCCGCATTTTTATTATTATCATATCCTTGTGCAGCTTTTTGGCAAATTATGAGTATATGCCTTTTGATGGTAATTGGCATATTGTATTGTTATGATTATGGCACATGTAAACATATTGGGCAGGGGGATTAGATGTTGGTACGAGCTTTCATTGTGCGATTGTGATGATATTGTGGTACGAGGTTTTTGTCGTGCATTTGTGATTTATATTGTGGCACAAAGTTTTTGCCGTGCGATTGTGATTGATATTGTCGCACGAGGTCTTTGTCGTGCGATAGATATTATTGTTATGCATATGTGGTGAAATAAGGGTGACATTCTTGATTATGCACATGTGGTGGAATGAAGATGAAATTCTTGATTATGCACATGAATTCTTTATGTTTGTCATGCATTTTACATATTTTATATGTCTTATCCATGCAAATAATTTACATATGCTAGTTGACGCATTCATCATGTGCATTGGACTGGTTAGTGAGTTTGTGGATACTCGAAGCAGTGGCGAAGCCACATGGATATAAGGGTGGTTCTGACCACACTTCGTCTAAAAATTGTACTATGTACACAGGTAAAATATTACGTTTTAGAGGTATATAACACATATTGAATACCTTTTATCGAATTTTTTTTTCATTTTTTTAAATTTGAACACCCTCGGAAAAATTCCTAGCTTCGCCATTGACCCAAAGGGTATCAGGTTGATGTTGAGATAAAGTTATCATCATACGTCATCATGTTGAGCTCTTGTAAAGTTTACATAAACCTTCCATTTGAAAATTTATACGTATAAAATTGGTTCATTGTTTGGTATAGACCTTTACTTCCAGATAAAAGTATAAGAGTACAAATTACTTGGTGCATGTCTCATTTCCATGCGGAGTTGGGGCAACTGTAAATGTTTTGACTTGTTTATCAGAAAAGCATGCTGATGATCTCTTTGACTGTGTACTTAAATTATGATATTCGTTGTTCCATGACTGTCTCTCTAGATATTTCTCTGTAATTGTACATATTATTGAGCTGCCAAAGTACGTTTTTTTTACTTAAAAATCTTGTCACTATTTCACCGAGATTAGTCAAGATACTTACTGAGTACATGTGGTCAGTTGTACTTATACTACACTTCTGCACTTTACGTGCAGACCTTGGAGCTGAGCTACCGGGGATGACGAAGGTTGGCACTGAAGTTGGGGCTGTGTTCCAGATTCAAGCTACCATTTATTCATGGTAGTTTAGGACTTCTTTTTTATTTATGTAAACTTCAAACAAATCTTGTATTTATTCTTTTTATCAACCTTGTAAATCCAAATCATAGTGGATCATGATTTGGATTACCAGTCACTGGATAGTTATATTGAATTCTTTTGCAGTCTTTATTAATAATATTGATGATTTCTCATTATACATGGTTGTAACTTATACTATTTGGCTTACTTAATAGGTTGGGGTAGGTGCCATCACGACTTGGTGGGATTTTGAATCATAACATTGATACTTGGAGAGAAGAATCCTTATTTATTTTAGTCTTTATCACGACCCAAATTTTCCTCCGTTGGGTGTCGTGATGACACCTAGTCTAAAGGACTAGGTAAGCCTATCATAAACTGAAATAACAACAATATTTAACTAACATCGAATAATTTCGAAATAGAAATCTCTATATAATTTACAGTCCCGAAACCGGTAGTACAAGTCATAAGCTCAATAGGGTATTTGCTAGAAAACTTCTAAATACAACTGTTCAAAAATAAGGATAAACGGTGCAATACAAAAACTAGAAGCTGACTCCGAAGCCTGCGAACGCAGCAACATGTTTACCTTTAGTCTCCAGCAATAATCCGCACAACTAATAATGATCAAATACCTGGATCTGCACAAAAATTGTGCAGAAGCGTAGTATGAGTATACCATAGCAGTACCCAGTAAGTATCAAGACTAACCTCGGTGGAGTAGTGACGAGGAACGGTCAAGACACCTACTGGACTAATAACCTGAACAAGTATAAGTGTAGAAACAACAGAGTTCGATATCTATATAAAGACTGCGCATAATGACAAAATAATACGGTAATTGCAGTAAGAAAAGGAAAGAAACAACTAACAACGGAATACCGTAATAATGACACAGTAGGATGAGCGGAACACAATTTAAAAATCAGATGTTCACAGATAGAGAAAAGGCAAGTAACAACTCAACAAACACGACCGCTTTCACACCAGGCTTCAGTCAATAACCTTCGCGAGGTACCGAATCTCAGAATATTTACAATTCACGGGTTCCAATTCCGGAACCCTAAGTACATGGCATCCTATGCCCTAGAGCCTTTTTTACATAAAAGGCAAGTAAACAAGGTGTGCATCAATACTCAACAATATCGAGATCCATCCTTTTAATCCGATAGGGGTAATTAACTACGTCCATGCTTTTGCAAGTGTTCTAACATAATTCATGCCAGCTAGTAAGTACAGAGGAAATGGACAACATGTAAAGACGTTTTCCCATAATTTTCCACAAGATAAGACTCACACAGGTAAGTGCGCCACTACACAAATATCAACAACAAGAATGCCCCCATGCCAAACACAAGTAATCACAAATCAATCCGCGACATAGCCCACCTTGTCTCGCCACGTGTGCAACAATAAAGTAAATGCCCTCCTTGTCTCGCCACACGTGTATAATAACATTCCTACCATGTCTCGACACATGCGCAACCCACATATATTTATATATAGCCTGCCTTGTCACGCTACATGTGCACATATCAATAGTAATAATAGCATGACAGAAACCTCGTGCAACACAACCCCAAGCGCACAACAGAAACCTCGTGCATCACAATAACAACTGCACAGTAGAAACCTCGTGCATCATAATATCAACCGCACGGCAGAAACCTCGTGCATAAACAACACCTAGTACAACAACAACAATGACAATAATACAAGAGTACGACAAGTAAATCTACTCAAGGTGTTCGATCATAAAGAAACTATAGAACTAGTTCACAAGGAATAAACACAGCAGAGAAAACTAGACATAATAGGAATTACTCAACTAGGGAGAAATGATAAAGTAACAACGACCCCACAAGGTACAGTTCAACAACAAGGATATAACACGAGTCAAATAATTCAAAGTAAGGTCAAGCCAACTAGGATATAGGATATCGAAACTTCTTTTATGGTTGAGCAATTACGAAGGCGATACAACAACTCAGATAAGGGCAAAGAGCGAAAAGATAATCGAAAGCTAATTAAGGATGAACAATTACAAGAGAGATAATTATACTTTCAATTAAGGGGAAGCGACAAGGGAGGGATAACATGGAAATAGAAGAGATAACAACTTAAGTTAAATCACATAGGAGTCAAATAGGCAATAAGAGTGAATCATGAATCAATTAATTCCAATTAAAACATATAGATGTGAAAGTTGGTAAGTGGGAACTCAATCATAGCAAAATAACTTCATATCTAGTGAACATAAAGACCTAAGAGCCCTAAAAGGTCAAGTTTCTACAAATAAGTTCGGGCACTTACTCGTCACCTCGCGTACACGGACTTTACATGATACAATTAGCACCGAAGACTCAAATTCTAAGGGGTAGTTCCCCCACACGAAGTTAGGCAAGATACTTACCTCAAAGAAAATAAATCGATACTCAAAAATGAACTTCTCGTGTGAAATAACCTTCGAATGACTCAAATCTAGCCAAAATAACTTCAAATCATAAATAAACTCATAAGAAACTATTCTGGATCATAAAGCCTCAATCTTTATCAAAAACTAAAATCAACCCAAAAGTCGACCCCCGGGCCCGCACTTTGGAACCCGATAAATTTAACAAAATTTGAATACCCATTTTGATACGAGTTCAACCATACAAAAATTATCGATTTCCGATACCATTTCGCCTCTCAAATCATCATTTTACATTTTGAAAGTTTTCTTCAAAATTTCCATTTTTTTCTCAACCCAAAACACTAATTAAATAATAAAAATAAAGATAAAATAATAAAATATAATAAATTCTAGGTGAAGAGAACTTATCCAATCGATTTGCTTGAAAAACCCACAAAATATCGCTCAAAACCGAGATCTAGAACTCCAAAAATGGTGAAAATGGCTAATCCTCGTAATAGAGTACTATTTATTCTGCCCATGCATTAAAACATAGCGAACGCGGACGGCTGATTGTATTCGCGAAGAAGAAAAATGAAGGCTGCCAGGATGACCCTACACAAATCCGAAGAATAAGAAAACCGGAACCTACGCTAAGGCGAAGAGAAAATAGTCACTAGTGCGCACCTCTTGGGTTCTACTACGCAAACACAAAGGTAGAGATGCGAACGCGAAGAAGGGAAAGGCAAACCTTCGCGATCGCAGATGGAGGCTCGCGGATAGGAAGAACAAATAATTCCTCCTCAAAAATAATACTACGCGAACGCAGAGAGAGTGACGCGAATGCGGAGGGAGTGACGCGAATGCGATTAAGGAAACTAGATGACAGAAAACAGCAGTCCAAAAATAGAAGGAAATGGCCCGTAGCCCATCCGAAACACACCCGAGGCCCCCGGGACACCCTCTAAATATACCAACAAGTTCCATATCCTAACACGGACTTGCTCGAGGTCTCAAATCACATCAAAAAATGTCGAAACTACAAATCACACCATGAATCGAACTTATGAACTTTCAAATCTTCAAATTTTTAAATCTCGTGTCGAACCCTATCAAATCAACCCAGAATGACGCCAAATCTTGCAGACAAGTCCCAAATGATATAACGAAGATGTTCCAACTCTCGAAATCGCATTCCAACCCTGATATCACCAAAGTCAACTATTGGTCAAACTTCTCCACTTTCCAAACTTTAAGTTTTCCAAATTTTGCCGAAATGCTTCAAATTACTCTACGGACCTCCAAATCAAAATCCTGACACACGCTTAAGCCTAAAATTGCCATACGAAGCTGTTGAAATTATCCAAAACCCATTCTGGAGCCGTTTACATGAAAGTTAAATTTCGGTAAACTCTTACCGCTTAAGCTTCCAAAACTAGATTCTTTCTTCCGATTTGACTCTGAATCATCCGGTAGCTGAACTCGACCACACACGCAGGTCAAAATACATAAAAAGAAGCTGGACAAGGCCTTATGTCGCGAAATAGGACTTAAATTCTCAAAACGACCGGCCAGGTCGTTACATCCTCCCTTTCTTAAACAAACCTTCGTTCTCGAATGTGCCAAGATTCTCCTCGAAGTCATCAAATCACTGAATGCACACTTCCAACATACACCCGCGGGTGATCCCACATAAACCTGATGACATCACCTCAACTATACTTAATCCTTTCCACCAACACCAGTAAGTCTTAGAGTCAAAATTTCCACTATCCGCTCACCTCCAAAAGACCTAATATTAAATCCACACCCGTTATCAGTCGCAACCCGTTGCAACAACTTATGCCTACACCCACAAGTTACAACCATACAATGTGACATACCACACATAGACCCATAATAACATTTTTTATCATAATAGCTTTCCGAAATCAAATCCAACATCGGCAATTAGCCCCATAACTGTTAGAACCCTATTTCAAACCTCCACAACACTAACAACGATGCAAGAAACATTAATACCTCATAACTATATACCAGAATCAACAAGTCATAGCTAACACCACCGGGCACATACCCCACAAGCTAAAACTCAAGAAGCATAGAACAAAATGACTGAATATGTAAGGACAAATACATAAGAGAATTACCAAACAAGCCTGACGACACAACTTTCTATTGGTACTATTCTACAAATCAATTTACAGGGAAAATCAAAGTATATAAACAAATCACAAGGATCTCATCCCGATATAACTCTTACCACGACACGCAGCCCGGTCCAAACATATCAAATCACATGAAATCGCGAGGGCCTCACCCTCAACTCTGAATCACAAGTAGAATACACATCAAACCAGCTGAAACCTTCCACTAGATCAATTCCATCCACAAAATTACAACAAGTACTGGCTCCCATACTAGTGGAGCATCTAAATCATGGGTCGTAACCCAATTACTCAAGAGTTACATCAAAACCTACCGTAATGGACAACAGGAATTTACTTCTAGTCTTGTAACTCTTAATAATGAATAAAAACAAACGACATACACTGGCTACCACTCATAAAATCTCCCAACAGGGGCAAACACATAAACAAAATACTAAGTCATGAACTCACCCATAGGTGGAGCAACAAATAGGGGAACTCACCCCGGTAAGCAAACCAAAACAAAATACAGATGGTGCTCCTCTATAACAAACCGAAAGCATATTTGTATGACATTATCTGGCGCAACGGCCTCAAGCATACTATATGAAACACATCTACGGGCCGGAACTCCCTCTCTTGGGTGCCCTCTACTCACATAAATACCCCCTGTGACACATCTGTCTGGAGCCTAGGACAATCTCTCACCATGTGGCTGGTATCTCTACACTAAAAACAACCTTTATGCTGACGTGGCTGTGGGAACTGTGTTGTACGGTTATTTTGAGACCCATGAATACTTGATACACCGTGCAAAGCCTGAAGTGCAAACTGAACTGGCTGACCTAAAACCTCTACCATGCCGTACCCTGCCTCCAAAATAAGGACCAATGGATCTCTTCGGTCTATAAGGCCTCTTCGCCTCCATGTCCTCTCTTTTCTCACCTCGCCTTACCTAGCTCTCCTGGCCTCGCATGTCCTCCCTCTCCTGGTCCCACATGCCCTCTATCCGGTGAGCGATCCCGACCACCTACTAAAATAAAATATCCGACTCTATCTCCCGATCCATGCTAAACCGAATATCATGCCTGAGCCCCTCAATGAACCTACAGACTCCCTTTTTAACTGTAGCAACCAAGGCAGGTGCATGTCTAGCCAAATCATTGAATCTAACGACATACTCTGATACAGACATTGCCATAGCGCAGCTGGTCAAACTCTGCATGCCATGCATCCTGAAGGGACTGAGGTACAAACTCTCTCAGGAACATCTTTGTAAAACTGAACCCATGTAAGTGAAACTGCCTCGGCCGGGCTACCCAACTCATATGCCCGCCAACACTGATAAGTCACTCCCTTAAGTTGGAACGTAGTAAAAGCAACCCCATTCGTCTCCACAACACCCATAGTGCAGAGAATGCGATGACACTCTTCTAGAAAGCCCTTTCACTCTATGAAGCCAAACCACTAAAAGTACGAGGGTCATATTTTTTGAACCTTGCAAGTCTAAGCTACTCTTCCTCAGATGCTACGCCCTGACTACGGACTGAACTAGAACCACATGTCGTGTCACCATGACACCTAGAACTTGACCAACATGGACTCACTGCTTTGGAGTGTGGGTGGCAGGAGACTGTGTTCCTCCTCTAGTCTGTGAAGTAGTTGGTGCAACCGGAATTAACCCCACCTAAGCCAATGTACCAAACATGCTCAGGAATTGTGCTAAAGTCTCCTGAAGTCCGGAGATAACAACAGGCGCCTTCGATACCTGCCCCCAATTGGAGCTACTAGCGGCTCCTCAACTGCTGCTCTGGTAGCTGCTCTAGCTGCGGCACGTAGTCCTTGCCATCCTCTGGCTCTGCTTCTAGCAACACCTGCTCCGGGAGCAGTGTTTTCGTTAACTGCAGTTTGTGTCCTCACCATCTCTGAGAGAATAAAATGATAAACGCTCAAATTCCGAGATCAATAGACTCGCACGATAGGAGTGAAAGAAGTGAAACTGTCCTAATAGTTCCGTAGCCTCTCGAAGATAAGTACAGATGTCTTTGTACCGATTTGCAAGGCTCTACTAAACTCGCTTATGACTCGTAGTACCTATGAGCCTAGAGTTCTGATACCAACTTGTCACGACCCAAATTTCCTTCCATTGGGTGTCGTGATGTCACCTAGTCTGAAGGACTAGGTAAGCTTAACATTAACTGAAATAACAACAATATTTAACTAACATCGAACAATTTCGATATAGAAACCTCTATACACTTTACAATCTCAAAACTGGTAGTACAAGTCATAAGCTCTACAGGATGTTTGCTTGAAAACTTCTAAATACAACTGTTTAGAAATAAAGATAAATAGTGCAATACAAAAACTAGAAGGTGACTCCGAAGCCTGCGAATGTAGCAGCAAGTTTACCTTGAGTCTCTACAGAAATAATCCACACAATTGCTGACGACCAAATACCTGGATCTGCACAAAAATTGTACAGAAGCGTAGTATGAGTACATCACAGCGGTACCCAGTAAGTATTAAGACTAACCTCGGTAGAGTAATGACAAGAAACGATCAAGGCATCTACTGGACTAATAACCTAAATAAGTATAAGTGTAGAAACAACAGAGTTCGATATCTACATAAAGACTGGGCATAATGACAAAATAATACGATAATTGCAGTAAGAAAAGGAAAGCAACAACTAAAAACAGAACAACGTAATAATGACACGAAGCAACAACTAACAATAGAACAACATAATAATGACATGGTAGGATGAGCAGAACACAGTTTAAAAATCCAGCGATCACAGATAGAGGAAAGGAAAGTAACAACTCAACAAACATGACCACTTTCGCACCAAGCTTCAGTCAATAACCTTCGCGAGGTATCGAACCTCAGAATATTCACAATTCATGAGTTCCAATTCCGGAACCTTAAGTACTTGGCATCCTGTGCACATTGAGCCTTTTTCTACATAGAAGGCAAGTAAACAAGGTGTGCGTCAACACTCAATAATATCGAGATCCATCCTTTTAATCCGATAGAGGTGATTAATTACGTGTATGCTTGTGCAAGTGTTCTAACATAGTTCATGCCAGCTAGTAAGTATAGAGGAAATGGACAGCACATAAAGATGTTTTCCCACAATTTTCCACAAGATAAGACTCAAATAGGTAAGTGCGCCACTACACAAATATCAACAACAAGAATGCCCCCATGCCAAACACAAGTTATCACAAATCAATTCCCGACACAGCCCACCTTGTCTCGCCACGTGTGCAATAATAAAGTAAATGGCCTCCTTGTCTCGCCACACATGTATAATAACATTTCTACCATGTCTCACCACATGCGCAACCCACATATATATAGCCTGCCTTGTCATGCCACATGTGCACATATCAATAGTAACAATCGCACGGCAGAAACCTCGTGCATAAACAACACCGAGTACAATAACAACAATGACAATAACACAAGAGTATGTCAAGTAAATCAACTCAAGGCGTTCGATCACAAAGAAATGGTGGAACTAGTTTACAAGGAATAAACATAGCAGAAAAAACTAGACATAATAAGAATAACTTAACAGGAGAGAAATGATATGTAACAACGACCCCACAAGGTACAGTTCAACAACAAGGAGATAACACGAGTCAAATAATTCAAAATAAGGTCAAGCCAACTAGGATATATGATATCTAAACTTCTTTAAGGTTGATCAATTTCGAAGGTAATACAACAACTAAGATAAGGGCAAATAGTGAAAAGATAATCGAAACCTAATTAAGGATGAACAATTACAAGAGAGGTAATTATACTTTCAATTAAGAGAAAGCGACTAGGGAGGGATAGCATGGCAATGGAAGAGGTAACAACTTTAGTTAAATCACATAGGAGTCAAATAGGCAATAAGAGTGAATCATGAAGCAATTACTTCCAATTAAAACACATAGAGGTAAAAGCTACTAAATGAGAATTCAATCATAAGAAAACAACTTCATATTAGTGAACATAAAGACGTAAGAGCCCTAAAAGGTAAACTTTACACAAATAAGTCTGGGCACATACTCGTCACCTCGCGTACGCGGACTATACATGATACAATTACCACATAAGACTCAAATCCTATGGGGTAGTTCCCCCACACGAAGTTAGGCAAGATACTTACCTCAAAGAAGATAAATCGATACTCAAAAATGAACTTCTCGGGTGAAATAATCTCGGGATGGCTTAAGTCTAGCCAAAATAACTTCAAAGCACAAATAAAACTCATAAGAAACTATTCCGGATCATAAAGCCTCAATCTTTATCAAAAACTAAAATCAACCCAAAAGTCGACCCCCGGGCCTGCACCTTGGAACCCGACAAATTTTACAAAATCTGAACATCCATTCTGACACGAGTTCAACCATACAAAAATTATTAATTTCCGATACCATTTCGCCCCTCAAATCATCATTTTATATTTTTGAAGTTTTCTTCAAAATCTCCATTTTTTTTTCAACCCAAAACACTAATTAAATGATAAAAATAAAGATAAAATAATGAAATATAATAAATTCTAGGTGAAGAACACCTGCCCAATCTATTTGCTTGAAAACCCATGGAGAATCGCTCAAAACTGAGCTCTAGAACTCCAAAAATGGTGAAAATGCCTATCCCTCAAAATAGAGTACTATTTATTCTGCCCAGGCATTAAAGCATCGCGAAAGCAGAAGGCTGATCGCTTTCGTGAAGAAGAAAAATGAAGGCTGCCTGGATGACCCTACGCGAATGCGAGCAAAAGGGCCGTGAACGCGAAGAATAAGAAAATAGGAACCTACGCGAATGCGGAAAGAAGGACGCAAACGCGAAGAGGAAGTAGTCATCAGTGCCTAGCTCTTGGGTTCTACTACGCGAGCACGAAGGTGGAGATGCGAACACGAAGAAGGGAAAGGCAGACCTCCACGATCACATATGGAGGCACGCGAACGTGAAGAACAAATAACTCCTCCTCAAAAATACACTATGCGAACGCGGAGGGAGTGATGCGAACGCGATTAAGGAAACCTGATGACAGAAAACGACAGTCCAAAAATAGAAGGAAATGGCCTGTAGCCCATCCGAAACACACCCGATGTCCCCAAAACCCCGTCTAAACATACCAACAAGTTCCATATCCTAACACGGACTTGCTCGAGGTCTCAAATCACATCAAACAATGTTGAAACTACGAATCGTACCATGAATCGAACTTGTGAACTTTCAAATCTTTCAACTTGTAAAACTAGCGTCGAAACCTAACAAATCTACCCGGAATGATGCTAAATTTTGCAGATAAGTCCCAAATTACATAATGAAGCTGTTCCAACTCTCGGAATGGCATTCTGACCCGGTATCACCAAAGTCAACTATTGATCAAACTTCTCCACCTTCCAAACTTCAACTTTTCCAACTTTCGCCGAAATGTTTCAAATTACCCTACGGACCTCCAAATCCAAATTCAGACGCACGCCTAAGTCCAAAATCACCATACGAAGCTGTTGAAATTATCCAAAACCCATTCTGGAGCCGTTTACACAAAAGTCAAATTCCGGTCAACTCTTACCACTTAAGTTTCCAAAACTAGAATCCTTCTTCCGATTTGACTCTGAATCATCCGGTAGCTGAACTCGACCACGCACGCAGGTCAATACACATAAAACGAAACTGGTCAAGGCCTTATGCCGCCGAACGACACTTAGATTCTCAAAACGATCGCCCGCGTGGTTGCAATTTTAAATTTGTATATGCACTTGACTAATTTTAGTAAGTCTATAATTAATAGTTAAAGGTTGGTAAGTTTCGACTTATTTTAGACATTTCTTAAAATTCTCATGAAATAATTCTCTCACAGAAGGTGCTAATGATGTACTATAATATTACTCCAATTTTAATTCATATTCTGCATAAAAATTGAAAACAAAATGTAGACGCGTAAGTACTTTGTGTTCAACAACGAATATCATTTTGGCTTTCCCATTTTTAATTCTTGATTATGAATACCTATAAGTTTGTCCCTTATTCCTTCTGATATGTGGAAACAATTTGCAAATTTTCCGAAATGTAGCTGCCACCTTTTCCGAATAAATTGTCTAACACGCCTCTTTGTACGATTGTACATTATACGGATCTCATGTTATAACATGCATAAGATGTTTTTACATTGCCAAAATCGTACCAAGATAAAAAAGTTGAATTTTATGACATTTTACTTAATACATTCTCCCAAATAAAACAATAAAAAATAGCTAATCAAATGGAACTTAATATGTTACAGGTTAATTGGGCTTCAGGCAGTGACAAAATTAAAATTTTTACTAAGAAGTTTAAAATATAAAAAAGTAAACGAACGAAAAAAAATAAGGGGAGTCAACATATGGTAGATACACATAAAAATAATTTTTTAACCTAATTAACTAATAAATTTTCTGGCGAAAGAGTTTTAGCATAAGGTGGTTTAGCCACTGGTTCCAAGAATTTATAGGAATCTATATCCTATATGTAAACCGATTAAAAATAAAAAGGATGATAATTTATGTTGTGCATTTCGTTGAAATATAAAAAAGGTCTTCTTTCATCAGCTTTCACATACACGTGCAGTGTTTACATTTTTTTAGAAAGTTCTTCATTCTACGGTACAATATTGAATTGCTATTTTGTAATTAATATGTTGTTAATAAAAATTTACAAAGATGAGAAAGAGAACCAAAAAGATGATGTTACTTTGAGTCCCCGTATAAATTACTAAAGAATTTGATTTTTTACCATGTTCCTTAAACGTAAAGTAAAATAAGTAGTAAAGTAAACACAGTTTTTTAACGTGAAAAATGACCTGACTCAAAAGGTGCAAAAACCATGACCTACTACGTAAGATCTCAACTTCAACTCTACTAAACAATGAGCCAAAATGTATCAATTACAAGACTGTAATTCAATACTCTCCGGTCGTTCTACTGCGACTATTTGATTTACAAGTTACTCTAACTTGTAAAGCAAACATGCACTCAAACTCACTAATTATTTGTAACACTTCATTAGGGCCGGCTCTAATACAAGCCACTAAGGCAAGTGCTTTAGGCCCCTAATTTTTGGAGACACCATTTTCAGTAATAGTCACTAATTGCAGGAATTTAATGTATAAGTATTTTTTTAAAAACAAATTATTGAATTAAAATAGAAAGTATAAAATTTTGATAAGGGGAAGATAATTCTTTGTTTTATAGTGTACGTGACCTGATTTATGAATGAGGACCTTATTTGGGCCACTGCATTTGACATAGGAGGGGGCAAATAACCCAAATTAGGGGAAGTGTACGGTTAGCCACTATTTAAAGATGTCTTTACTTTTTATTCACGGTTTAAGATGTATTTAGTTTTTAGCTAATGCTTAATAATCTTTTACCTGTCCGGACAAAAATACCCCTGCGTTAGACATGGATGTTGTATAAATATTAAGGACATGGTATCCATAACTTCATGAATGCTGTGTAAATATTAAGGACATGGTGTCCTTAACTTCATGAATAATGTGTAAAATATTAAGGACATGGTGTCCTTAACTTCATAAATGCTGTGTAAATATTAAGGACTACTTGTCCTTAGTTTTTGAACTTGTAACTCTAAGATTAGGACTACCTGTCCTGAACTTTTAAACTTGTAACTCTAAGTTCAGGACTACATGTCTTTAACTTTTGAACTTGGAACTCAATGTTCAGAACCACCTGTCCTTAATTTCTGTGCTTATAACTCTAAGTTAAGGACTACTTGTCCTTAATTTATGTGCTTGTAACTCTAAGTTAAAGACTACTTGTCCTTAATTTATGTGCTTGTAACTCTAAGTTCAGGACTAGTTGTCCTTAATTTATGAGCTTGTAAGTCTAAGTTTAGGACTACTTGCCTTTAACTTTTGAACTTGTAACTCTAAATTCACGACTACATGTCCTTAACTTTTGAACTTGGAACTCGAAGTTTAGAACTACCTGCCCTTAATTTCTGTGCTTGTAACTCTAAGTTAAGAACTACATATCCTTAATTTATGTGTTTGTAACTCTAAGTTAAGGACCAAGTATCCTTAATTTTTGAACTTCCAACTCTAAGTTCAGGACCAAGTACCTATCACAATCATGACTCTTTATGTCTTCTGCTATGCATTTTATGTAACCCGATAATACCTCGAATTGCACTGACTGTATTTGCCTCGCCAAAAACATCAAGATTACAATTATCGAAATCATTATTAACAGCAAAATTGGGAATAATAATTGATAGATACTTTATATTATTTTCGGGTATGATTACGAAAATGAGTTGAAAAAGAAAGGGCAGTATATGTTCACAGGAACATGACTTTTTGATTTGATTGAGAGTAGGAAGAATTTGATAGTTGTCAGCACAAGTTAGACGTTATCTCCATTATTGGTATACCCGAACTTGAGGAAAAGAGATAGAAGAAAGGGTAACATAGTTTTTTCATATTAGTTTTAATAGATTAGTGGTTATTATTGTTAAGCACTAAAAATGCTGAATAAAAAGTAAATACTACTTTAAAAAGTGATTACCCCACATAATTTTTACCCCAAATTATGCGTCTCTTTTTAATCTTTCTCGCTGGAAATGTATATTTTACTTATTTTCTACATTGATAAAAGTAAATTGCATATTCTTTCTTGTTCATTTCCGATTTTTCAAGTAGTGCAATAAGCAAATGGAAGTAATAATATGATGTCCCGATAGGCCATCTAGAATTTTAAACTTTAAATTTGTGTTTTGAAGCCTCCAATAACTTCTTTAAGTCCTTCTCGATTTGCGTGCGCAGTCCGGTTATTTTTTCGGAAGGTTTTTATGTTAAAAATTCATAAAATATGAAATTTTGCCGTAAAAATCCATTTGAGTTGACTTCGGTCAACGTTTTGAGCAAACGGATCCGGATCTGTATTTTGACAGTTCCGGTGGGTCCATATCGTGATTTGGGACTTGGGCGTATGCCCGGAATTGAATTCGGAGGTTCATAGCTCGAGTTATCACTTCTTGTCGAAATTTTGAAGTTTAAAGGCTTAATGAATCTAAAGGTTTGACCAATGATGTTACATCTCACGTTTTTATACGTTAAAAGTTTCGTCTTCAGTTAATTGACGTAGACTCGAGGATGATATCATCTGACGTTAACATATTTACACTATTTATAACAAGGGATAAATAAGTGTTATGAAGGGTAAATGGGTACACGAATTATAGAAAACGAGTTTAGTTGAAAGTGGCCAATTTGGGATAAAATACGGGTCGAGTGATAATACCTGATAATTATGAATTAGTATCATGCAAGGTACCATATGACCACGGTAGTATACTGTATAAAGTATATTAAAAATATAGAATTTTAAGTAATTTGGAGTAATTTTTAAATTATGCGGGTAATTGGTTAATTACCGAGTAACGGGACATTATCCAGTTAAGTAATAAGTGGATAAATATTTAACTTTCCCACCCCACCCCCACGCGGCAGCAAGCCACTAAACCAAACCAGTGACTCATAGTTACTTTTAATTAGATGACCATCTAAGGTAATGCGGCAAATGACCATAAGCAAAGATGTTCTGCTTGGACTTTACTTTCTACTGAAGCACATTTTATTATATGGCTTTATTCTAGTTGGATGATTTAGATGGATTGAGAATTGTTAATACTGCACAGAAATCGGATAATAGTACTGAAGTACCTTATGTGATTTAGCTAGCTAAGTCAAAGCATTGCAAGTGTTACTTATTATGAAGAGTTATTAGCCGTTCAAATCATCCTTTCAGTATTCTCACAACAAACATGGACAAGATTTTAGATCAGTAGGTTAATTCTTACTCTATCTAATGAGTACGAGTTAATTTGGTTTAGACTTTATTAAATTTCGACTTCCTCCATGGACATGTCGCGTTCCCAGTATTATCAGCGTGAACATAATGATGAAAATGAATGCAAGAAAGATGATCACAATGACAGTGATATGCTCAGGTAGGTTAAGGCCACACCTTCTTTCTTTTGGCATAGTCCAAATTATACAGAAGAAACGAGCAAACACACAGTTTTCATAAATTACTCTATTCATAGAAATACTAGGGGTGTCTATATTTTTGATTCCTTATGAGAATTATTATTATCTTCTGTTCATGAGTCTCAGAATAATACACAGTTGAAAAAGGTTATCCAGAAGGAATATTGACATTATTACGTATTTTTCATGCATTTCACCCATTTATACATGTGCATTGACCCATGATTAGATGACGTTATATATGCGTATATATGTAAATATATGTATATGGGATATGAGAAAAGGTTACGGCGTTATATACGCACCACCACCTGATTAGTTGGTATATGTTGATGATATTACCCACAGTGGCCGAGACGATATGATGGGATGCCCTTAGTGGCTTGATGATATTATGTACACCCATACCTATGCATGGCACGACATTTATAGACATGTGCATGACATTATAAATGTTTCAGAATTTACAAAATTATTCAGATTTAATATGTGTTTCTTTATTCCATGTTTCATCTATGTCTTTTACGTACTAAGTTTCATGCCTTGCATACTCAGTACATTTTTCGTACTAACGCCCTATTTTACGGGGCCTGCATTTCATGCCCGCAGGTGCAGGTAGGCAAGCTGACGGTCCTCCTTCTTAAGATCCATGATCAGCGAGAGCTGGCGTGCTCCATTTGATCTGGAGCTGCGTTTTATTTTGGTACGATACTTTTGTGTATATATATATATATATGAGTATGATATGGCTCAGTCCCGTTTTTATACAGTTATATTTCTATTAAAGGTTTGTAGATAGTATGTCTAGTTGGGTTGTATGTGGCCTTGTCGGCTTTCAGTTTTGGATGTATAGTTTTCTATAGCAGCCTTGCCGGCTCGTCCACTGTATTCTGCATGTATATGTACATATGCCTTATTGGCAGGTTTCCTTCATGAATGTTATTTTGTAATTCAGTAGATGTTATTCAGATTCATATCTTAGACGTTTGCTTAAGAGTGTTTGACAGGTAGGACTTAGGCACCAGTCGCGGCCCATCGGTTTGGTTCGTGACAAAAGTGGTATCAGAGCAGTTCTGTCCTAGGGTTGTCTCTAGACCGTGTTTAGTATAGTCTTGTTTTTGGGTGTTGTGCACCACACTTATAAACAAGAGGCTACATGACATATAGGATGTCATCCTATCTTCTTATCCTAGATCGTGCAATATAAGAAATTCATGTTCCTAATGATATGTTATATTTTCAGCAATGCCTCCAAAGACTACAGCCGCCCAGAAAGGAAAGTCCGTGGCTGGTGAGACTACTAGTCGAGCTCCACGATTACTAGGGCTCGGGAAGAGTCTCATAGTGAGGTTCCATCTCAGACTTCACATACCCCACCCTTTCCAGAAGAGTGCCGAGGGGCACCAGCTCCAGCGCCCACCCCGTACATTCAGCACCTCAGCCGAATGCACCAGTTCAGGAGATGAGAGATGCTATTCAGATATTAACCCGATTGATAGCCATGCAGGATCGGTTTCAAGAAATAGGTATTGGTAATGCAGATAGGTTCGTCAGTGCGAGGGTTCGTGACTTCATTAATTTAGACCCTCTGGTATTCACTAGGGCAGATCCGAATGAGGACCCTCAGGTATTTATTGATAAAGTGCAGAGGATGTTACGGGTAATGAAGCCCACTACGACTGAGTCAGTTGAGCTAGCTTCCTATAGACTCTGAGATGTTGCAGTTAATTGGTATGAGTCTTGGGAATTGTCCAGAGGTGAGGATGCCCCTCCAACAGTATGGAAAGAGTTTACAGAAGCTTTTCTTCGTTATTATCTGCCACCAGAGCTTAGGCGGTCCAGAGTTGATAGGTTTTTGACCCATCGACAGGGTAACATGAGTGTTCGGGAGTACAATCTTCTGTTTGATTTATTGGCTAGGTATGCTCCCAGTATTGTATCTAAGATGGAGGATTGGGTTCACCGGTTTGTGATGGAATTAGAGCCTCACTTGCTTAACGATTGTATGTCAGTCTTACTTTAGCCAAATATTTCTCGTATTCAGGCATACACTCAGGGTGTAGATGAGCGTAAATAGAAACAGGGGTCGATCGTGAGTATGATAGGGCACAAAATAAGACAGCGAGGTCTTCAGGTCCTTTTGGTGAGTTTCGATGTGGTTAGAGTCAACAGTACCCGAGGTATCCAGCCTAGCCATCGGCTAGCGCGCCCCCTCAATTTGGCAGTAAGAGATTTGATCATTCCTCATATTCAGGGTCTGGTAAGGATTTAAGGGCCTCAGGTTCTCAGTATAGGGGTGAGTCAAATCAGATGAGGCTGCCCTTGCCACGATGTGCTCAATGTGGTAGGCAGTATACCGGGCAGTGTCGTATGGGATTAAGTGTTTGTTATACTTGTGGTTATCCGGGCTACGTTATGAGGGATTGTATAATGAGAGGTGATGCAAGCATAGCTCAGCCAACAGGATCTGTAACTAGTTCATCATCATCACTACGCCCCCTGGGCAAGGTCCACAAGCACCAATGAGTCGTGGTAGAGGCAGAGGCGGAGCATCTAGCTCGAGCAGTCCTCAGAACTACATTTATGCGTTGGCAGGACGATAGGACCAGGAGTCATCGCCTGATGTTGTTATAGTTATATTATCAGTCTCCTCATATGATGTATATGCGCTGATTGACCCAGGTTCCACCTTATCATACGTTACTCCGTTAGTTGCTAGTAAGTTTGGAATAAAACCTGAATTGGTTAAACCTTTTGAGGTGTCTACACCTGTTGGGGACTTAGTGATAGCTAAGCGAGTATATAGGGGTTGCATAGTAGTAATTCATAGTCGATCTACCGTAGCGGACCTAATCGAGTTGGATATGGTGGAATTTGATGTTATAATAGGTATGGATTGGTTGGCTTCTTGTCATGCCAATGTTGATTGTAGATCAAAGATAATCCGATTTCAATTTCCAGGGGAGCCTATTTTGGAGTGGAAAGGTAATACAACATCACCAAGAGGTAGATTTATTTCCTATCTCAAGGCAAGAAAGATGATTAGAAAGGGCTGTATTTATCACTTAGTTCGGGTTCAGGATGTGAAAGTAGAGTCACCAACCATTTAGTCCATCCTTGTGGTTAATGAATTTCCCGATGTTTTTCCTGATGAGTTTTCGGGTCTCCCGCCAGAGCGAGAAATTGAGTTTACTATTGACCTACTACCAGCTACTCACCCAATATCTATTCCTCCCTATATAATGGCCCCCACAGAGCTGAAAGAGTTGAAATAACAACTAAAGGACTTGCTTGAAAAAAGCTTTATCAGACCTTGCACATCACCATGGGGAGCACCTGTGTTATTTGTGAGGAATAAAGATGGTTCCTTACGGATGTGTATCAATTATGAGAGTTGAATAAGGTGACGACCAAGAATAAGTACTCGCTCCCGAGGATTGACGATTTATTGATCAGTTGCAAGGTGCCAAGTATTTTTCAAAAATAGACTTGAGGTACGGGTACTATCAGGTAAGGGTTAAGGAGGAAGATATTCCGAAGACAACACTTAGAACCAGATACGGGCACTTCGAGTTTCGTGTTATGTCATTCCATTTGAACAATGCCTCAACAGTCTTCATGGATTTGATGAATTGTGTGTTCAGGCCCTTTTTAGATCTATTCGTAATTGTATTTATCGACGATATATTGGTGTATTCTCTTTCAGAGGCCGGACATGCAGATCATTTGCATACTGTGCTCAGAACTCTACAAAAAGGGAAGTTGTATGCAAAATTCTCTAAATGCGAATTCTGGTTAAACTTTGTAGCTTTCCTTAGGCATATCATTTCGGGTGAAGGCATCCGGGTGGATGCACAAAAGATTGAGGCAGTAAAGACTTGGCTTAGATCCACAACACCGACGGAGGTTCGTAGCTTTCTTGGTTTGGCAGGTTATTATAGGAGATTTGTAGAGAGATTTTCTTCCCTTTCAGCAAGTTTAACAAAGTTGACTCATAAGGGAGCAAAGTTTCAATGGACTGACGTTTGCGAACGGAGTTTCCAAGCCTTAAAGGACAGATTAACTTCAGCACCGGTTCTAAGGCTCCTAGAAGGGATCGATGGTTATGTGATCTATTGTGACGCTTCAGGCGTTGGATTGGGTTGTGTGCTGATGTAGCAAGGTAAGGTTGTGGCTTATGCTTCTAGACAACTAAGAAAGCACGAGAAGAACTACCCGACCCTGCCAAAGTTATATAGATCACGGGGAGTTTAACATTCGAGAACGAATATTTCTAAGGGGGGAAAGATGTTACATCTCGCGTTTTCATACGTTAAAAGTTGTCTTTAATTAATTGACGTAGACTCGGAGATGAGAACATCTTGACGTTAACATATTTACGCTATTATAACAAGCGATAAATAAGTGTTATGAAGGATAAATGGGTACACGAATTAAAGAAAACGAGTTTCGTTGAAAGTGCCCAATTTGGGATAAAATACGGGTTGAGTGATAATACCCAATAATTATGAACTAGTACCATGCAAGGTACCATATGACTACGGTAGTATAATATATAAAATATATTAAAAATAAGTAAAATTTTAAGTAATTTGGGGCAATTTTTGAATTATGCAGGTAATTGGTTAATTACCAGATAACAAGACATTATCCAGTTAACTAACAAGTGGATAAAGATTTAACTTTCCTTACCCCACCCCCACGTGGCAGCAAGCCACTAAACCAAACCAATGACTCATAGTTACTTGTAATTAGGTGTCCATCTAAGGTAATGTGGCAAATGACAATAAGCAAAGATGTTCTGTTTGGACTTTACTTTCTGCTGAAGCACATTTTATTACATGGCTTTATTCTAGTTAGATGGTTTAGATGGATTGAGAATTGTTAATACTACACGAAAATCGGACAATAGTACTGAACTACCTTATGTGATTTAGATAGCTAAGTCAAAGCATTGCAAGTGTTGCTTATTATGAAGAGTTATTAGTTGTTCAGATCATCCTTTCAGTCTTCTCACAACAAAGAGGGACAAGATTTTAGATCAGTGGGTTAATTCTGACTCTATCTAGTGAATACGAGTTAATTTGGTCTAGACTTTATCAAATTTCGGCTTCCTCCATGGATATGTCGCGTTCCCAGTGTTATCAGCGTGAACATAATAATGAAAATGAATGCAAGAAAGATGATCACAATGACAGTGATATGCTCAGGTATGTTAAGGCCACACCTTCTTTCTTTTGGCATAGTCAAAATTATACAGAAGAAACGAGCAAACACATAGTTTCCATAAATTACTCTATTCATAGAAATACTAGGGGTGTCTATATTCTTGATTCCCCATGAGAATTATTATTATCTTCTGTTCATGGGTCTCAGAATAATACGCAGTTGAAAAAGTTTATCCGGAAGGAATATTGAGATTATTATGTATTTTTCATGCATTTCACCCATTTATACATGTGCATTGACACATGACCAGATGACGTTATATACGCGTATATATGTAAATATATGTATATGGGATATGAGAAAAGGTTACAACGTTATATACACATCACTACCTGATCAGGTGGTATATGTTCATGATGTTGCCACAGTGACCGAGACGATATGATGGGATGCCCTTAGTGGCTTGATAATATTGTGTACACCCATACCTATGCATGACACGATATTTATACGTATGTGCATGACATTATAAATGTTTCAGAATTTACAAAATTATTCAGATTTAAAGATGTGTTTCTTTATTCCATGTTTTATCTATGTCTTTTACGTACTAATTTTTATGCCTTGCATACTCAGTACATTTTTTCGTATTGACGTCCTGTTTCACGGGGCCTGCGTTTCATGCCTGCAGGAGCAGGTAGGCAAGCTGATGGTCCCCCTTCTTAGGATCCCTGATCAACGAGAGTTAGCGTGCTCCACTTGATCCGGAGCTGCTTTTGATTTTGGTACGATATGTTTGTATATATCTATGGGTATGACGTGCCTCAGTCCCGTCTTTATACAGTTATGTTTCTATTAGAGGTCTGTAGACAGTATGTCTAGTTGGATTGTGTGTGGCCTTGTCGGCTTTCAGTTTTGGATGTATAGTTATCTATAGCAGCTTTACCGGCTCGCCCACTGTATTCTGCATGTATACGTACATATGCCTTGTTGGCAGGTTTCCTTCATGTATGTTATTTTTATAATTCAGCAGATGCTATTCATGTTCATATCTTAGACGCATGCTTAGGGGTGTTTGATAGGTAGGACTCAGGCACCCTTTGCGGTCCATCGGCTTGGGTCGTGATAGTTTGACTTTATTGATACCGGGTCCATATTTTACTTCCGGAATCCGGTATAGGTCTATTACTATATTTGTGAATAGTTTGACGTGATTCGGACGTTAGCGATTTGATCCTACGAGTAAGTTTGTATGTTATTTTTGGACTTATTTGCATGTTTGGTTTGGAGCCACAAAGGCTCGGCTGAGTTTTAAATACACTACGGAGTGAGTTTGGATTTGGAAACAATGCTAGTGTGCTTCAGTCCTGGTGCAGGTCTCTGACCTTGCAATTGCGAGGACAATGTTCGCAATTGCGAGGAACCCAGGTTCCTGTCTTGGTCACAATTGCGAAGAACAATCTTTGCAATTGTGAAGACGGGTGGGTCAGCCAAGGTTCGCATTTGCAATCAAATGGGTCGCAATTGCGGAAGTCCATAGTTCGCATATGCAAACATTTCATTGCAAATGCGATGAAAACATAGGTTCAATTGCGAACCCTAGGTCACAATTGGGACTTACTGGTCAAAAGATGAGTTAGACGGGATTTCTTTTATTCTTTCATATTTTCAAACCTAGAGAATCCTAGAGGCGATTTTCCCAAGAGCTCTTCTTCCCCAATTCATTGGTAAGTGATTCTAACATATTTTCTTTCAACCTTCCTTACATTTCATAAGATTTCAACCTAAAATATAGGATTTTCATGGTAGAAATGAGTGATTTGGGTAGAATTAGGGATTTTTGTAAAATTAGAATTTAGACATCAAATTGAGGTCAAATTACGAAACAAATTACATAATCGGACTCGGGGGTGAATGGGTAATAGGGTTTGGTCCGAATTTCAGGTTTGGACCAAGAGGGCCCGAGAGTTTGTGAACACCTAATTTTTGCCCTGCATGAAAATAACTCCTAAAAATAGACCAAAAAATAATTTTTAAGGGATTTTAGAAGTTTTTCTTTATTTGGTTGCATTTCATGTTTAATATTTTAAAATCATTAAAAAATCATAAAATTGTCACATTTTTATTTTAATGCCATCTTAGGTTCAATTTACATGTAGAAATTAGTTTTATTAAACAGAAAATCGCAAAAATAAAATAAAATGAGTCATGTTACATTTTAGCCTTAGCTTTAATTTCATTAGTTTAAAATTGATTGTTCAAATATTAGAAATAGTTATTTAGGTTTATTTCATAATTTAGATTTGATACAGGACCTAATATAGCAATGGCAACCCCCATTCCTCAAGATCCATCCGTTTTCTGTTGATGCTCGCCAAAGCTCCGGCAACCATTTATCCTCCCCCTCTCGTTCTATTGTAAACCGCTGCTTCCGGAAGTGATGACCAGCCAAGCGACGACTATCATCGAACCACACTGCTGTATCGCCTCCCTCTTGAACGCTGGCGATCCGACAAGGCAGACCCATTGGGATTCCGCATCTGGCCGAAGGAGTCTCAAATCGGACTCAAAATATTAACTCTGATTTCGAATTTTTCTTCCTCTGGTTCGGGGTTTGTTTGCTGTTGTTGATTGCTGAAATTTTTGCTGAGTTTTGGCCGAGTTTGTCTCGGTTTTTAGTCGATTTATTCAAGTTTTCTTGTTCAACCATGTTAGTTTGGAAACTTCTCTGTATTATGCTTTCAGTAAATGATTAAACTATTGGGTTCCTTCTTAGCTTTGAAGATCTGCTCAATTTCTAATTTTATGTTATTTTATGGTTGAATATAAGTTATTATGTGAAGTTGTTTGTTAGTCAGATTTGAATGGTTATAATTATTTGCCATATTGTATGAAGCTAAATGTTGTCGCAACATTAAATTGAGGACTTTGTATTTCTGAACTTGGATTATGTAATGATTCGCACGTTGGAATCGTCATGGAAATGGAAAACAAGAACTAAAAAGAAAGAAACGAAATGCAGAGAAAAGAAATACTCAATTTTCATTCAACGTCCTCTAGAATGTTCAATACATCAGTATTTAAAGGAAAGGAAAAATTGTGCAAAAACCTAACTATGGGGTAAAAGTAAAAAACTACTATTAATTTTAGTACTAAAGTGTAACTCCGAAAAACTCTCTAAATCTTGTAGCCACATCTTCATCAAATCATTACATTCCATCCCCCTTAAAACAACCTTGTCCTCAAGGTTGGAATTTTGGAAACGTGAAAATTAGTGAAGCCAACGATAGAATTACTGCAACAACCCATTAGGCCTTCTTCAAGATTAGACAATGCTCCACAATTTTGAAACCTCAAAAGGCTACATACATCATAGCAAGCTCTTTGAAATAGTGCTGCAATTTTTCTCCGAATGAGACCTAAATGGTATAGGTAAGGGATTGAACCTTTAAACATCTTCTCTAATAGGCATTTGTAAGCTTTCAGAAAAGAAATTTCACCCATGCCAGCTAGCCTTCTAGATGCTTTTGCCACAGCAAAATCTTTTTCATAATTGAAAAGATCAGCAACAACTATGAGGTCTCTAATGGTGTACTTCTCTATCTTAGTTGGGTCCGCATTTGAATACCAATCTGGAATATAAAGATCACTTCTATGCACTCTTTGCGACTGATATCCAAGAACCATTACATCATGTTGCCTGATCAGCTTGTCTATTATATAGCTTTTACCATAAGCAATATCTTGTAAACTAGCTGCAACTTCACCACCTTGATAGCTGTCAAGCATATTTCTGAGAAATAGTTCTTCAGTAAGATAGTCTCTATGGACAAGTACAATCAGTAACTTGTAAGCCAGGACCTTACTATTAGGACCATAACCATCTTTTCTGAGCTTTATGATATTTGGAGACAGTTGCTGTCTCTCAGATACAACACAAACCAGGCACCACCAACCAGTTGGCAAGTGCCGTATTTTCGACTTCCAACTTGCAAGTTGTCCACCAAATTTCAGAATTATGACCTTAACATCTTCTCCAATTCCAAGTTCTTTTTGCACCTCTTTGCGAAACTTGTATAATCTCCTTGCAACCATTGGTATGCCATTTGAAACAACTGCTTGTAGCATCTGAAGTATATCAAAGGTACCAGATTCTAGCACAATCATTTCTTGCATCTTACAAATTATAACCGAGAATTCAGTCGTTGCCCGGCTCGAATTATAGAACAAATGATTCAACCAGGTAGGAAGTAATTGTTCATCAATAATGCAATACTGCCGCAACCATTTTTGGTGTATAATTGACAAAAATGGAAATTGATCTACATGTTTGGATGAACCAAAACCAAAATCCTTATTCCACTGGGAGAGTATGAGCTTCAATCCGTTTAGTGAGACTAGCCAGAAAAGCACAATGGTGTATCCGTAGATATCAGCTTCCGGACCAAGTCGCAAGTCTAAAGAGGCAGCAAGATCCACCAAATACATCATTCTGTTCTTTCTCACATTTTTAAATGAGGAAACAATCCACAACAAGTTAGAATTACTAAAAGAATAGAGAGTATAACCAACAATTACATTCCATCTTACTATGAAACTTCTCTGGCACCTCCTTGGGAACAAACTGAACATCTCCTACTTTAGCAGACTTAATATATTTTCCAATCACAACATTGCAGATAGAAACATCGAGGGAGAACCCATTGGCCTTTATTCTCTGTCCGGTGACAAACAATTCGCAAATGCATGAACCAAAATAACTTTCAAACCAGGCATTAACTCTATTAACATAATTCATTATGATTTGCTTCTTCAGATTTGGATTGTGAACCCAAAACCTTATGGCATATATAATGAAATTTTCAATCACAAGAAACTTGAAGTATATATTCATAAAAGAACTCCCACCTAACGGAGGCAACAATGTGATCTCACTGGAACTTGAACCTTCAGTCACATCTTCTTTTCGACTTGCCACACTATCACAAACCAACTTGTCAGGTACCAGCTTAATTGTCTCGAACCAACTTGTTACTTTGTTCTTGAAGCTCCTGTGAGTTATTATCTTGAGTCGTTCGCTTCCGTTCAACTCCTCTCGCATGGTTTGATCAATAGCACTAGAGAATTTTCCTCTTACCTTAGATAGACAGAGTTCTATTAACACAAAACTTTTCCAATTGGTTTCATTTTGAGCTTTAGTAAGAGCTCCATAATTCAATGTCGCAATATTAGATGAAAATCCCGCTGTCTCCTTGGAAATATGTATCAAACACCTGGCCCTCTTTATTTTCATCAAGACCATAACTAAAAATTGAACCAACATTCTCTACATCACATTCAGGGATGAAAACCTCTTGAGGAATCTGCCTGGCTCTTTGAAGACATTTACTGAATGTTTGGTCTGCATCTTTTTCTGAATTTTCCTCCTCCTTAGAAGCAACTACCGGAGGAAAATACTTTCTCGGGTCGCTAAAATTGACAGTGCCAATAGTAGTGTTAACAACTATTCCTCCATTGCTCTCTGAACCTTCCTTATTCACATGAGGATAAGAAGAATCATCGAACATCTTACCTGCTTTATTTCTTGAGGTTCCCTTTTCATTTTCAACTTCTATGGGCGAATCCTTATCCCAATCAGCTGGTTCTTCATGTTTTCCAGAATCCAAAATTGAAGGACTTAGATATTGGTAATCATACCCTAACATTTCATTCATAAGAACAAAATGATTGGCCATCAATAAACCCTTGTTAGAATTGAGATCATTGTCATCTGGAGCTTTAAACGCAGCAATGCCTTCCCAATTGTGACCAAGTGACATTAGTGAGGAGGAAAACTGAACAGAACTAAAAATGTTACTGATCGGATTTTCTGCCAGCTCCATATTATCCTTGGTCTCCAAGGATTCCTGCTAGGATTTAGCTTGTTATCTGAGGGAGAACCTATTTTCCCACTGCTCTCTTCTTCCATCTCTGTTGTGGACTGAAGTTCAACCAGAGATCCAATTTTGACCTCACCTTCTCCATCAATTCGGCACATAGAAAGCTCACTGAAAATGGTTTTAGTATCAGGTTCACTTATAGATCCCAGTTCTTCCTTGACAATTGGACCATTGCCATCGATTTCACAAGCATGGAATGAAGCATCAATGTTCTGGAACCACTGCAACTGCGTAAAACTATACTGAAATATGACATGTGTTTCGTCACATTGAGGACTTTCATCAAGCACCAAGTCCCCATTACGTTCAGAAATTTTCTCATTTCTTCTTACCGACACAAGTCCAACCCCTCCAGTTTCATCTTGTTCAGGACTTTTGTCGAACATATGGACTCCGCTATTACCCAAAACTATAGCATCTTCATCATCAGCTTCCAATGGTGGTCCATCGCCAAGATCGTGGGAAATGAGGTCAAATGATACCACAGATGAAGGAAAAACAACAGACTCACTAGAACAATTTTTCGTTGTGTCTGTTACCTTGGTGTTTGGTTCATCAATGCTTGCTTTTAGCAAGCAAGTAGACTCCGTCAAAGTCGCTGAAGCTGGGGAACCTCCATTAAACTCGATATTAGGGGAATCCAGAAAAATGGTGCTCCATTGTCGGTAGGCTTCACAATCACTCCGAAATTGCTCCGACCGGCGAATGTTCTCTCGCACCAACGAGAGGATTTCAGCGAAAATAGACTGTTCATTAGTGATAAGGCTAGGTTCAGTTGAAATCTGTTGCTCAGTCTTCCCACCTTGAACCTCATAGGGATTATGTGAATGGATATGGAAATACTGATTTTGGTAACACCTTGAAGGCTGCTCGGAACTTGGAGCGTGGAAGATATGGGTCTGCTCTTCCATTCTGTGAAATGCGTAAGGATTTTGTGGATGAGAGTAATAGTGGATAGGCAATGCGCAATCGGGGCGAGAATAGTTGGCTCTAATACCAATTGTAACGATTCGCCCGTTGGAATCGTCATGGAAATGGAAAACAAGAACTAAAAAGAAAGAAACGAAATGCAGAGAAAAAAAAAGACTCAATTTTCATTCAACATCATTTAAAGTGTTCAATACATCAGTATTTAGAGGAAAGGAAAAATTGTGCAAAAACCTAACAATAAAAAACTACTATTAATTTTAATACTAAAGTGTAACTCCGAAAAACTCTCTAAATCTTGTAGCCAGATCTTCGTCAAATCGTTACAGATTACGTGCTATAGTAGTCCAATCACGAATAAAGTTTGGCTATTGTATATCCATCTCCAATTTTGTGTGTCAAACGTACACTAACTGCTATTCCTCCACAATTGAAATAACTATGTTGAACCACTGCAAGACTACCCTCATATGAATATGTACATGGATGCCTATTTTTTTTTTTCTCAATTTTATTTATTAAAATTTTAATATAAAAAAACGATTGCTTTGAGGTCAAGCAATTAAAGATTTGCACCCTGTATTTTGGAAAAAGATAGAAGTATGTTTACTGTTTATGGCATTTTTGTTGATAATAAAATGGGCCGCATAGAATGGTTTTAGAATTGGGCCAATGGTTGGTTCTGAAATATAGCATTTGGACTTGCTTTAAAATTGAAAAGATTTGAATCCTATAATATGTTTGGGCCTCAATGGTTAGGCCATAAAGTGTTGGTATATGATAGCTTATCTATTCAAGTATTTAAAACCATACACTTCTTCTACAATTAATTTTGTAAAATCAAGGTCTCATGACAGTACTAAATGTAGCAAAGAACAACTATGAATATTCGTAGCTTGCTTTAGGCGCGACTTAATCTATCGTCGTGATTGTTTACACGTTCGCGTGACATGATCATGATTCTAATAACAAAATCGAGGTATGCGTTCGCGCAACTTTGACCGAACTTTCTTAATATTAATAAAGCGTGATTAATTGTGGACACGTACGCGTGATATGATTTTTGACGTGCCAAACGAAATGAGTACACGTACGCGTGACTCCTTTTAAGATAATTCTGTAATTATGAGTAATTAAGCAAATAAAAGAGGTTAAAGGGATAAATGCGCATAGGTCCTAAAATGAGTAGTTAAACAATTTAAGCCAAGTATAAATTGCTAAGCGAGTGATAGAACCACGGAACCCGCGAATGCCTAACACCTTCCCCCGAGTTAACAAAATTCCTTATCTAGAATTTCTGGTTCGCAGACTTTTAAATAAAGTCAAAAATTTCCTCGATTTGGGATTTAAAAATAAACCGGTGACTTGGGACACCAAAAATAAATTATTCTAAGTGGCGACTCTGAAAAAATTAAATTAAATAATCTCATTTCGAATAATGTCACTTTAATTAGAAAAACTCTCTTATATACCCCTCGGGTGGAAAAAGGAGGTGTGACAAAGTTGACTTTTGTTGACTTTTTCAATAATGACCTAAATTGAATCTTTTGCAATCGTGGGTAGTTTCTAAAGCTTATTTTGAATCATTTGGTTGATAATTTGCTAGATTTGTTTGGTTCAGAGGCTTGTTTGAAAGGCAAAGTTATGGTTGAGCTTTGAGTTATTTTTGGAGCTAGGTAAGTATCGCGGTTAACCTTGACTTGAGGGATTAAGACTTGTTTGCCTATTTGCTACTTGTTTAAATGTTGGGTACATCGTATATGTGAGGTGACGAGTACTTATGCATTATTGTTGGGCTAAAGCATGCGGGTATGACTTGTTTCTTGTAATATATTGCTTTCTTTGATCATGATATCCATGCTTAGACTAGTTACTTACTAAATTGATCGTTCTTTCCACGTTTATGGGCTATCTGTGATAATTGAGTATTGTTTTTGAAGTTGATGTTGGTATTGTGGAACGATGGTTGACGTAAGCCTTGTTCTTGTTTATTCTATCTCCCTGTTATTATGTATTCATTGTTATATGGTAAGAGAGAATGTTAATGCATGAAGGGTGATGTTGTGCTATATTTGAGAGTTAATGCATGAAGGATGATGTCGTGCCATATTTGAGAGTTAATGCATGAAAGGTGGTGCCATGCCATATTTGAGAGTTCATACACGAAGGGTTATGTCGTGCCGTATCTATTGATTTATTATGAAATTGAGAGTAAAAGCACGAAGGGTGATGTTGTGCCGTTATTTTTGTTTCATAGTGAGGTTGAGAGTAAAAGCACGAAGGGTGATGTCGTGCAGTTTTATTCATTATGTTTATTCGTTTTACTGCTTAAAGGCTTATTAACTGTTTTTTTGTTATCATTCCCTGCTATAATTATCGTATCTTGTACCCCTTTCGCATGTCCTTTCCCAATAATACTTGTTTAGCCTTTATCCGTTGTTATGTCGTACGTATATTGTTATTTGCATATGTGTATTTACGTGGGTATCTTGTCATAGCCCCGTCACTACCTCGTCGAGGTTAGGCTCGACATTTATGGAGTACATTAGGTCGGTTGTACTTTATTATGAACTTCATTTCTATTTAATAGGTTTACTTATTTGAATTGGTTAAAATTGGCTTAAAGATCCTCTAACATTGGCTTCCCTAGCAAGTGAAATGTTAGGCGTCATCACGGTCCCGAAAGTGAAAATTTCGGGTCATGACACGATGGTATCAGAGCTTTAGATTTACTAGGTCTCACAAGTCACGAGCAAGCTTAGTAGAGTCTGGAGGATCGGTACGGAGAAGTATGTACTTATATTCCAGAGGCTATGAAGTATAAGAACAAATTTCACTTCTATTTTTCTCTGTCGTGCAATTTTATTCTCTCATGAATAACTGAACTCTTCTACTCTTGTTCTCTCGCAGATGGTGAGAACACGTAATGCATCTTCAGCTGGATAGTAGCTGGAGCCCCTAGTGGCAACTCCTACAAGGGGTAGAGGTTGAGGCTGAGGTCGTGCCAAAGGCCGAGATAGAGGCAGAGCTCAGCCTAGAGCTTGAGCAGCAGCAGCACCAACGGAGCCTCAGGTGGATTTTGATGAGGAGGTTCCAGCTCAGACTGTACCTGTTAGACCAGCTTAGGTCCCGTAGGGGTTCATCGCCACCCCAATGCTTTAGATTGCTCTAGTCCGTTTGGTGGGCCTTATGAGAGCGTGGCACAAGACGGTACATTTCCTATGGCACCAACCATCTCTGGGGAAGGAGCACAGACTCCTGCTACACACACTCCAGAGCAAATGGCTCCCTAGTATCAGAATCCAACAGCCCGTCAATTGGGGTAGTTCAGCCGGTTGTTGCGGCACAAGCCGGTGATGGACCTGCCATGTCTTCTGAGGGCTTATTGAGATTGGGCAAGTTTATAAGCTCTTTCTAATTCACTTTAATATTGCACCTTATGAGGACCCACAAGATTATCTTGACCGCTGCCATGAGGTGTTGCGGAACATGGAGATAGTTGAGACCAATAGGGTCGATTTATCTGTGTTTCAGATGACGGGTTCTGCAAAGAGGTGGTGGAAGGATTTTGTATCGACCAGACTGGCTAGGTCGCATGCTCTTACTTGGGACCAGTTCTCTCGACTATTTCTTGAAATTTTCTTTCCTATCACATTGAGAGAGGATTACCACAGGTAGTTTGAGTGTCTCTAGTAGGGCAGTATGACTATTACTCAATACGAGACCTATTTTGTGGATCTAGCCCATTATGCTATTCTTCTTCTTCCTACTAAGAGGGGGAGGGTGAGGAGGTTTATTGAGGGACTCACTCACCCTATTAAGCTACAGATGGCCAAGGAGACTGGGGGCGAGATTTCTTTTCAGACGTCTGCTAATGTCGCCAGGTGGATCGAGATGGTTCTTGCACATGAGAGAGGTCAGGGGTCTGATAAGAGGCCTCATCATTCCGGTGGGTTCAGTTGTGCCTCATCTGGAGGCAGGGGTACTTTTGGTATAGGCCATCCTCCCAGGCCATTTCATTCAGCGCTCCAGGCATCCCACCGTGCTATAGGTGGTCGCGGCCCTAATATGTCTCATTCCAACCAACTAGCCTATACTGCGCCACCAGCTCCTATTAGTGAACCTCCGCTCCAGAGTTTTCAGGGTGGTTACTCAGGTCGACAGGGTTAAGTTTAGAGTCAGTAGTCACAACAGCCGAGGTCCTGTTATACTTGTGGTGATCCGAGACACATTACTAGATTTTTCCCTCGGGCACCAAGTATCTCATAGCATTAGGTTTCACGTGCATGGTCCCGACATTCAAAGGCTTTACCGCTCGCTCAGCCAACTAGAGATAGGGGTCAGGCAGCTAGAGGTGGAGGTTAGGCCATTAGAGGTGGAGGTTAGGCTACTAAAGGTGGAGGCCAGCCAATTAGGGCCTATCCTAGAGATGTAGTTCAGAGTGGTGGGGCCCAACCCTGATGTTATGCTTTCCCAGCCAGGCCTGAGGCTGAGTCATTTGACGTTGTTATCACATGTATTGTTCCATTTTTCCATATAGATGCTTCAGTTCTATTTGATCTGGGCTCTACTTATTCCTACGTGTCATCCTATTTTGCTTTATATCTGGTTATACCTCATGATTCTTTGAGTGCTCTTGTGTATGTATCCACACCTGAGGGAAATTCTATTATTGTAGATCGTGTTTATCGTTCGTGTGTGGTTACCATTGGGAGTCTTGAGACTAGCGTAGATCTTCTACTTCTCGATATGGTAAGTTTTGATGTTATCTTGGGTATGGATTGGCTGTCACCTTATCATGCTATATTGGATTGTCATGCCAAGATGGTGACCTTAGCCTTGTTGGGGTTTCCTCGATTAGAGTGGATGGGGACTCTTGGTGATTCTACCAGCTGGGTTATCTCTTATGTAAAGGCTCGGCATATGGTCGAGAAGGGGTGTCTGGCTTATTTAGCTTATGTCTGCGATTCTAGTGCGGAGTTTGCTTACGTAGATTCAGTACCAGTTGTTCGTGAGTTTCTAGAGGTGTTTCCTGCAGACCTGCTGGGGATGCCACTCGACAGGGATATTGACTTCTGTATTGACTTGGTTCCGGACACTCAACCCATTTCTATTCCGCCATACCATATGGCCCCGCCAGAGTTGAAAGAATTGAAGGAGCAGTTGCACGATTTGCTTGATAAGGGCTTCATTAGAACTAGTGTCTCGCCCTAGGGTGTGCATGTGTTGTTTGTAAAAAAGAAAGATGGATCGATGAGGATGTGCATAGATTATCGGTAGTTGAACAAAGTCACCATCAAAAACACGTATCCATTACCAAGGATTGATGACTTATTTGATATGCTTCAGGGTTCCAAGGTGCTTTCAAAGATTGAATTGAGGTCTGGCTACCATCAGCTGAGGAACAGGGCATCTGATGTCCCTAAGTCAGCTTTTCAGACTCGGTATGGGGGTTATGAGTTTCTAGTGATGTTATTTGGGTTGACGAATGCCCCAGCGACATTTATGGATTTGATGAACCGGATGTCCAAGCCTTATTTGGATTCCTTTGTGATTGTGTTTATTGATGATATCTTGATCTACTCCAGTAGCCGAGGGAAGCATGAGCAACATCTTCGGATTGTACTTCAGACTCTGAGAGATAGCCAATTATATGCCAAGTTTCAAAGCGCGAGTTTTGGTTGGACTCGGTTGCTTTCTTGGGGCACGTCTTATCCGCAGAGGGTATTCAGGTGGATCCTAAGAATATTGAGGCAGTTCAGAACTGTACTAGGCCCACTTCAGTTATGGAGATCCGGAGTTTCTTGGGTTTGGCGGGGTATTACCGTCGGTTCGTGGAGGGGTTTTCATCTATAGCACACCATTGACCAGGTTGACCCAGAAGGTTGCCCCGTTCAGATGGTCATACGAGTGTGGGAGAACTTTCAGAAGCTCAAGACTGCTTTGACTACAACACCAGTGTTGGTATTGCCCACAGGTTCAGGATCTTACACAGTGTATTGTAATGCATCTCGAATTGGGCTGGGTGCAGTGTTGATGCAGAATGGCAGGGTGATTGCATATGCGTCGCAGCAGTTGAAGCTTCATGAAAAGAATTACCCTGTTCAGAATCTAGAGCTGGCAACCATTATTCTTGCGCTGAAGATTTGGAGGCACTATTTTTACGGTGTGTCATGCAAGGTTTTCACGGACCATCATAGTCTACAATATTTGTTCAAACAAAAGGATCTCAATTTGAGGCAAAGAGGGTGTTTGGAGCTATTGAAAGACTGATATCACCATCTTGTATCATCCCGGGAAGGCCAATGTGGTGGTCGATGCCTTGAGTAAAAAGGCAGTGAGTATGGGCAGCCTTGCGTACATTCCAATCAATAAGAGACCGCTTGCATCAGATGTTCAGGCTTGGCCAATCAATTCGTGAGGTTGGATATTTCAAAGCCCAGTCATGTTCTAGCTTGTATAGTCGTTCGGTCTTCCTTGTTTGAGCGCATCAGGGAGCGCCAATATGATGACTCTCATTTTCTTGTCCTTAGGGACACAGTGTGACACGGTAGTTCCAAGCAGGTTACTGTTGGATATGATAGAGTTTTGAGGATGCAGGGTCATATTTGTGTGCCTAATGTAGATGGACTTCGTGAGTTTATTCTTGAGGAGGCCCACAGTTCCCGATATTCTATTCATCCAGGTGCCACCAAGATGTATCAGGACTTGCGGCAACATTATTGGCGGATGGGGATGAAGAAGGATATAATTGCATATGTAGCTCGGTGTCTAAATTGTCAGCAAGTAAAGTATGAGCATCAGAGACTCAGAAGTTAGAGATTCCCGAGTGGAACTGGGAGCACATCACTATGGATTTTGTTGTCGGACTCCCACAGACTCAGAAGAATTTTGATACAGTATGGGTCATTGTGCATAGACTCATCAAGCCAGCGCATTTCATTCCTTGGCAGTTACCTATTCTTCAGAGCGGTTGGCTGAGATTTACATCCGCGAGATTGTTCGTCTTCACGGTGTTTCCATGTTCATTTCTAATCGAAGTACGCAGCTCACCCCGTACTTATAGAAGGTAATACAACATGAGTTGGACACGCAGGTTGAGTTGAGCACAACATTTCATCCTCAGACGGACGGACAGTCCGAGCGCACAATTTAGATATTGGAGAATATGCTCTGCGCTTGTGCTATAGATTTTGGGAGTTCGTGGGATCAGTTCTTGAAACTTGCGGAGTTTACCTACAACAACAGTCAGCAGTCGAGCATTCAGATGGCTCCCTATGAGGCATTATAGGGCAGGCGGTGTCGATCGCTAGTCGGATGGTTCGAGTCGGGAGAGGCTCGGTTGTTGGGTACAAATTTGGTACAGGATGCCTTGGATAAGGTCAAGATTATTCAGGATCGACTTTGCACAGCTCAGTTCAGGCAGAAGAGTTATGCCGATGGTAGAGTTCGTGATATTGCATTCATGATCAGAAAGAGGGTAATGCTCCGGGTTTCACCCATGAAGGGTGTGATGAGATTCAGAAAGAAGGGCAAGTTGAGCCGTAGGTATATCAGACCTTTTGAGATTCTTCAAGGAGTGGGTGAGGTGGCTTACAAGCTCGCATTGCCACCTAGTTTATCAGCAGTCCATCCGGTGTTCCATGTTTCCATGCTTCGGAAGTATCACGGTGATCCATCCAATGTGTAAGATTTTAGTTCAATCTGGTTGGACAAGGATTTGACTTATGAGGAGGAGCTTGTGGTTATTCTAGCCTAGCAGGTTCGTCAGTTGAGGTCAAAGAGTTATCCTTCAGTTCGAGTGCAGTGGAGAGGTCAGCCCATCGAGGCAGCTACTTGGGAGTCCGAGTCAGGCATGCGTAATAAATATCCACACCTTTTCACTAGTCCAAGTACTTTTCTATGTTCGTTCAAGGACAAATGGTTATTTTAGAAGTGGAGAATGTGATGACCCGATAGGTCATCTAGAGTTTTAAACCTTAAATCTATGTTTCGAAGCCTCCAATAGCTTCTTTAAGCCTTCCTCGATCTTTTGTTTTAGAAAATCCACTAGGCAAGGTGTCTAGGGCTAGTTTTTATATATATAAAACTCAAAAATAAAATGAAGTGTTGGGAGGTCTTACAAGATGAAAGAAATAAACTTTGACGAGTATATCATTCCTATTATCAATGTTGAATGATGTATTCAACACTGTTATTACAATATGCAGTCTAATAAAACAACTAAAAAGAGCTGTAAAAACTAGCCATGCTAAGTCTTCACACTTTAGGCTCATATGTGGTGTTTTGTTACAACTTTGGCCCTCTTCCCGAGCCAAATATGAACATTGTGAATTCAGTTGTGACGCCAAAAACTTCCTTTCCCAGCCTGCATATGCATCTTCCTTGTGTGTGTAACTCCTATGTCATCTACATAACGAACAACATTTTGTATCGCAGATTCTCCCTGCCTTTGATTTTCCAATTGCTTATCTTGTCTATCTTTGCATCTACCACTCCAATCCCATGTCATATGTCCATCCTCATGATGTCTAGAATCCAGTAGTATACTTCCCTGCACTTAGGAAAAGTCCACCTGTCGATTTCCTGTATGAGCTGGTGTTGCTGTAATGTTTAGTTCCATTTACATGTGAACTCCAGCTATAGACCACTGATGTTTGTACGTAAATACAACTCCCATTAGCATGTTGGATCATCAGTACATGAGTTTTCTAATTGACAGTCAAATTGTCACTGTCCTTTTGCAGAATTCCCATTCGATAATATGTCCCATTACGTGAGTCCATGCTTGCGCTTACCACTGATACGCTCTCAAAGGAATGGTCACTAGGTGTTAATACCACCCATTGAGTTTGTATCATAGAGTAAGACATGGAGACAGTAACTTTCCCTGCAAAAAAGAACACAAAGTTAGTATAAACAATGACCCCCATGATTTCCTCCCAAAGGATTTGATCATGGTGATCAGCATTAGTTTGCCTCTCCATTCCTACTCTGTTCGAACAGTCCTGCACATATATGATCATGTCTTTTTTGGACAAGAGTGAAATTGATTTCCAGCAAAAATCTGGTGCAATTACTGCATGGCACCATTTGTGGACTGATGTACCAATGAAGTGTAGTGTTTTCGTACACACATACATACTATTCAATACTGTGCTGCCAAGGTTTCTGGGCAACCTTCTCTTAGTATTCCATTCTTGTGTGTCACTTGTTTGTAACCTCCAGTGCAAGCTCATATTAATCAAAATGTGGACAAGGACAATGGGGTATATGATGTGAACCATAAACCTTCGATACTTGGAGGCTTCTATATCACTGTGCTCCCCAACTGCCCTCCATATCTTCCTAGCTTCCATGCTTTTGCCTACCTTCAATTCCCTTCCAGTGGAATGAGTACATTGTACTAATACCACCAACTGGAAGTTCCTCAAAGAATAGGGCATAGATACAGTAGCTTCTCCTGCAAAATAGAAAACCACGTTAGTATAAAAACAGATCTTCATACTCTCCTCCAAATGGATTTGAACATGATGATCATGAGAATTGCCTCCAGTTTCCCCTATCTTCTTACTCCTCCTTGTTTCTTCCTTACCTCCTATCTTCTTGCAACTTTTATTCTTAGATAAGGGCATTGTAGCTTGTCATTATTCACGATCCTCCTACTTTTACTATCCAGCTCTTCAAAACAGTGAGCCTCAATAGTTCCAACATCTAGTGCATAGTTAGCCAAATTATCTGCCAACTTATTACCTTCTCTAAGTGTATGGCTAACCGTGACATTACATCTTTGCATGAGTTCCTTGATCTCCTCCACATACTCTGCTACAACCCAAGGGAAATTTCATTCTCCAGTCACTTCATTCTTAATCAACATTGAATTAGCGTGCAAATCAATAAGAATGTAGTCGTGTTCTACACACTACCTCATAGCCTCCAAAATTGCCTTTGCCTCTGCTTCTGTATTGGTCCCCTCCTACACTTCCTTGCTAGATGCATATATCACATCTCCCTCCTCATTTCTCAGCACAAAACCAATAGCACTTCTCCCAGGATTGTCCCTAGAAGCCCCATCTGTGTGGACCTTCACCCAACCTGGTCTTGTATACTCCCATAT
Source organism: Nicotiana sylvestris (assembly GCF_000393655.2). Lineage (NCBI taxonomy): Eukaryota > Viridiplantae > Streptophyta > Magnoliopsida > Solanales > Solanaceae > Nicotiana > Nicotiana sylvestris. The sequence continues at coordinate 61,222,905 of NC_091061.1, read as the reverse complement.
AACCTTAGTAATAAGCAACGTTGGTGTGTATTTCTCCAGCAACTCAATCTGAACTGGCCATTTGTGAGGGACTTGCTGAAGGGCAGGTTTCCTATATTTGATAAGTGATTGAAGAGTGGATGAAATCTGGTAGATCACTCGATTTACAGTGACTGTATCCCCATGCTTGTAGTTGTTTCTTCTTTTCCAATGTTCCCAAATAATTATAGATGGCAATGCTTGCATTATAGGTTGCAGTCGAGGTATTACAATGGCAATCCAACATTTGATCACAGCCTGATGCAATGTGATCCCTTCTATTGATATACCTGCATTATTTAGGAAGTACAACCACACTCTCACAGCAGCATATGAAGTGAAGTGTCACGACCCAAACCGATGGGCCGAGACGGGTGCCCAAGTCCTACCTGTCGAACACCCCTAAGTATGCGTCTAAGATATGAACCTGAATGACGTCTACTGAATTACAAGAATAACATACATGAAGAAAACCTGCCAAAAAGACATATGTACATATACATGCGGAATGCAGTGGGCGAGCCGGCAAGGCTGCTATAGACAAGTATATACCCAAAACTGAAAGCCGATAAGGCCACATACTATCCAACTATACATAACTGTCTACAGACCTCTAATAGAAATACAACTGTACAAAGACGGGACTAAGCCACGTCATATCCATATATATACAAGCATATCGTACCAAATTCAAAAGCAGTTCTGGATCAAGTGGAGCACGCCAACTCTCGCTGATCAAGGGTCCTAAGAAAGGGGACCGTCGGCTTGCCTACCTGCACCTGCAGGTACGAAATGCAGGCCCCGGGAAATAGGGTATCAGTAAGAATAATGTACTGAGTATGTAAGGCATGAAAATCAGAACATAAAAGACATAGATGAAACATGGAATAAAGAGATCCATCTGTAAATCTGAATGACTTTGTAAATTTTGAAACAAATAATGTCATGCACGTGCGTATAAATGTCGTGTCATGCATAGGTATAGATGTACGTAATATCATCAAGCCTCTGAGGTCATCCCTTCATATTATCTTGGCCACTATAGGCAAAACATCAACATATACTAACTGATCAGGTAGTGGTGCGTATATAAAGCCATAACCTTTCCCATATCCCATATGCTTATATATATATATATATATATATATATATATATATATATATATACGTGTATATAACATCAATTGGTCATAGGTCAATGCACATGTATAAATGAATGAAATGCATATGAAATACATTTATAAAATCTCTCGGTACGTCATAAGACCATTATGCCTCTGATTAATATCTTAAAATAAACTTTACCAACTTACGTATTTTGAGACCCATGAACAGATGATAAAATAATATGACACATGGGGAATCAAGAACATAAGCATCTCTAGTATTTCTTTGAATAGAGTCATTTAAGAAAATTGCGCATTTGCTCGTTTCGTTTGTCGTGTTGATCATGCCAAAAGAAAAAAGAGATAGGCTTAACATACCTAGAGTAGAGAAAAATCCGTATAATATTCTTGAAAAAGATTGTACCATATTCCTTCAGAACCGCAAAATTTTATGTTGCTACGGCTCTAACAATTCTCGTTGGAACTGTTTGCAAAATTTTGTTGGAAGCCTTTTTTCGGATGAGCTTAGCGTCTGTTCTTGACTATTGTGAATCATAATTCACTTTTGTTATTCTCTGATCAAAATGAACTAGACTTTTAAAAGAGACTAAACTTTTAAAAGTGACCAGACTTTATAAACCTTGAGGGTTTAACACGTTGAAGACTTACTTTCATTAGATAGCCACTAAGCTTATATGAATACTTAGTCATATGTTTGGTTAGCTTCTTTGCCACCACATTTTAGGGTGGTGGTGTTAGTCTTATCTTATATTTTAATAATTAACTTGGTAATGTCCTACTATCCGATAATTAATCAATTACTTGCATAATTAGGAATTATCTCAAATTACTTAAAATTCTACTCATTTTTAATATACTTTATACATCACAATATCACGGTCATATGGTACCTTGTATGGTACTAGTCCTTAAATATCGAGTATTATAGCTGGGACCGTATTTTATCCTAAATCGACAACCTTCAATGAAATTCATTTTCTTTAATTCGTATATCCTATATCCTTCATGGCACTTGCTTCTGTTTGTTATAAATATCATAAATACGTTAACCTCAAGATAATCTTATCCCTGAGTCGACGACGATTAACTAAAGACGAAACTTTAATGTACGAAAAAGCAAGGTGTAACATCCTTCCCCCCATAGAAACATTCACCCTCGAATGTTTAACTCCCCGGGATCTATATAACTTTGGCAGAGTCGCCTTTGTAACAACACTACTACCAACTCTTCCTGTAGAAACTCAATAATTCTATGCCATATAGGACCACAATCATCAATAACGACAATGGCCTCGCACGACCAATGACAACAACTAGTACAATAATCCATACACATACCTTAAGGTTGTGATGTCTCAGTCGGACCCTTCTCTGGAGGAGGAAATAAGTAAGGATATCTAGATTCCATGTCTTCTTCGGCCTCCCAAGTCATTTCTTCTACATTGTTTCTTCTCCAAAGTACTTTTACCGAAGCTATGTCTTTAGTTCTCAATCTCCGAATCTGTCTGTCTAATATAGCAATGGGAGTTTCTTCATATGATAGATGCTCTGTGACCTGAATGTCTTCAACTAACACGATTCTGGAAGGACCTCTAAAACATTTACGAAGCATAGACACATGAAAGACTGGATGTACAGACTCCAAGTCCGAAGGCAAGTCTAACTCATATGCTACCTGGCCTACCTTGCATATGATCCTATATGATCCAATGTACCGAGGGCTAAGTTTTCCTTTCTTACCAAACCTCAAACACCTTTCATCGGTGATACCTTTAGTTATATCCAATCGTCAACCTGAAAGTCCAAGTCTCGTCGTCGATTATCCGCATAAGATTTCTGACGACTTTGAGCTGCTAATAGCCTTTCCTGTATAGGCTTAATTTTCTCGATTACCTACTGTACCAATTCTGGTCCTACTAATGTAGTTTTCCCAATATCGAACCACCCTATAGGCGACCTACACTTCTGTCCGTAAAGAGCTTTGTATGGCGCCATTAGAATACTGGAATGGTAGCTAATATTACATGCGAACTCAACAAGCGACAGATGATCATCCCAGCTACCTTTGAAGTCTATCACACAAACTTGTAACATATCCTCCAGTGTATGAATGGTACGCTCAGCCTGTCCGTCCGTATGGGTCCCCAATCCTTTTTGGAAGGACCTCCAGAAGTTAGATGTAAGTTGAGCTCCTCTATCCGAGATAATAAATACAGGGATACCATGCAATCATACTATCTCCTTAATATAAAACCTTGCATAATCCTCTGCAGAATATATAGTCCTAATGGGCAGAAAATGGGTTGACTTTGTAAGCCTATCAACAATCACCCATATCGAATCGAACTTACAGTGGGTACAAGGTAAGCCTACGATGAAATCCATATTGATTACTTCCCACTTCCAAGTCGGAATCTCTATAGCCTGCAATAATCTATCGGGTTTTTGATGCTCAATCTTGACTTGCTGATAGTTAGGGCACTAAGCAACAAACTCCACTATATCCTTTTTCATTCCGTCCCACCAATATACTTCCCTAATATCATGATATATCTTTGTTGCTCTTGAATGTATAGAATAATGAGAATAGCGAGTTTCTCCCACAACCTACCGACGCAGCCCTGCATTATTAGGGACACATAATTATCCTCGATATCTGAGGACCCTATCTTCTGTAATCTCAAACGGTGTCTTATCCTTATGAGGGGTGGTATTCCTATAATGAACTAACACATGATCCTCATACTGGCGTTCCTTTACTTCAGTTACTAAAGAGGATGTTGTCGTATCCTGAATAGTAATTCCAATATCACCTAAGTCCAATAATCGAACTCCAAAACTAGCTAGTTGATGAACCTCATGGGCTATTCCCCTATTTTCTGGCTATAAATATGACAGGCTACCCATAGATTTACGGTTGAGGCCGTCGGCTACTATGTTCACCTTTTCGGATGGTATAAAATATCAATGTCATAGTCTTTAAGTAGCTCCAACCATCTCTTTTGACGTAAATTCAATTCCTTTTGCTTGAAGATATACTGGAGGATCTTATGATCTGTATAGATATCAATATGAATGCCACACAAGTAGTGCCTCTACATTTTTAGTGCATGAATCACTGCGGCTATCTCTAAATCGTGGGTCAAGTAGTTCTTCTCGTGCTTTCTTAGTTATCTAGAAGCACAAGCCACAACCTTACCATGCTGCATCAGCACACAACCCAATCCAACGCCTGAAGCGTCACAATAGATAACATAACCATCGGTCCCTTCTGGGAGTGTTAGAACCGGTGTTGAAGTTAATCTATTCTTCAATGCCTGGAAACTCTGTTCACAAGTGTCAGTCCATTGAAACTTTGCTCCCTTCTGAGTCAACTTTGTCAAAGGTGCTGAAAGGGAAGAAAATGTCTCTACAAATCTCTTGCAATAGCCTACAAAAACGAGAAAGCTATGAACCTCCATCGGTGTTATGGGTCTAGGTCAAGTCTTTACTACCTCAATATTTTGTGTATCCACCCGGATGCCTTCACCCAAAATTATATGCCCAAGTAAAGCTACAGAGTTCAACCAAAATTCACATTTAAAGAATTTTGCATACAACTTCCCTTTTTGTTGTAAGGCCCCAGAAAAGTTTGCTAAGTAATTTAGGATTTTGTGGTGCAAGGTAGGATAATTATAATAATTTACGTGCTATTAATATGATGGACATCAATTGAATTTGGTAAATAAGTGTATAAGTCATACAATAAGTAATTTGGGGTCCAAAGAAAGGCCTAAGTCTAAGTCAAATTGGAAAATTTCATAATAGGCTAAAATTCCAAATGAGTTCGCACAAGTCCACACTTTGGATGAGCATATATATATATGAGGTTTTATGTGATGCAAAAGCTATCAAATGAAAGGTCTTCAAGTCTAGTTTCTAACTCTTCAAACCGTTCGTCATTTGGACATTCCTACACAAAGTTATGATTAAATTACCAAAGGATGGCAAAATGCGATCTCGTGGCAGATTCTGCAATTGCAAAATCATTATGCGGTCCGCATAATTGATCTGCGGGCCTGGCCTGATCACCCTACGACAAAAATGATCGCAAAATGGACCAGTGTAGCCCAGTCTGGGCACCAGTTTTGCGGTGCATTATGCAATCTGCATATCAATTGTGCGATCCATTATGCGATCGCAGACCCGAGTTCGGAGGGTTAATTTTTCTATTTTCATAACCCGACCCCATTTTGATATATAGACTTTGGGGCTTCATTTGGGGCGATATTCTGATGATTTTAGTGAGAGGTAAGAGAATTTTAGAGAGAGAAGGAGGGAGCCTAACATTCTAACCATTCATTCTTTCATCAATCTTCAAGAATCAAGGAAACCAATCACAAGACCTTCATCTAAGAGGTAAGGTTCTATACACTAGACATTAATTTTGAGTTTGGGGTATAAGATGGGTTATCGAGGTATGATTCTTGGGTGTAATAGTATTATGTATACATGCATGTACAAATAAGGTTTGTGGGAAGATTGTTGAACACAAATAAGTAAAGATTGGATTGGGGAATGAAGAAAATCTTGTAAAAGAGCTTTGAAATAAAGATGCACAATTAGTATTTGATAAAATGCTCAAATGAGTTGAAACTATTAATATCTTCCTAATTTGTGTTCGATTTTGTTATGTCTCAAAGTAGATTGGGATTGCTAGAATTTTCAGAACATTGTAGTAACTTAAGGAAAGCTTAAACAAGGTATGATGACTAAACTTTCTCTCTTAGAATTGAATTCCATAAATATTTTCATAAGTTCAAGCATGGTGGCTCAAAGTTCATAAATCTTATATTCCGAGTTATCATCCATAAACATGACTATTCCGAAATGAGCCTTAAGAATATATATATATATATATATATATATATATATATATATATATATATATATATATATATACGAAGTATGAGTTGCATATTAAAATGTTATGGCTTGAGTCGTGTTTCAAATAAAGGCTAGTATACCAAATTGTGTGAGAAAACTCGATATGGTTGATACTCCTAATTGCTCTTATGCATACCAAATATATTTAATTGATTGTGTCTAGTTGTTGGTAATCTATAAAGATATTTGAAATGAACTAAATGAATTTGGGAAATAGAGTGTGGCCAACGTACCGAGAACTTGAGTTATAAACTGTGCCTGGCGATGCCTATGACATGAGAAACTGTGAACAGATTATGAAATGAGACTTGACTTTACTTTTCGTAGATGACTTCAAAAATAAAGTGGCCTAAAGGCTTTGTACTCAATTTATGCCCATAAGTGGCTGTTCGAGATAATGTTTTGCCTTATAAGTACATCCAATGTGATTTAAGTTGTTACATACTCCGATGTTGAAATTGAATATTGTCGTGATTGGAAAAGAGTAATTCAAGAATAATTGGTGTGATTGCTTGCTATGACTTTGATGTGTGTTTCTATTGTGGTTTGGTGTGTCCCCTCCTTTTGGAATAATCCTTTGTGTTTAAAGTTCCATTGCTAATGAACTTGAGGTGTATGATTTCTGAAATATTGTATATATCCATAATTCATGATTCCTCTCATGTGTACTTGACATCTTGGGTTGAATGGCTTGTTGTTGAAATTAATATTGATGTGAAATGTGGGGGAAAAGAGCTCGAATTATGAAATGTGGCCTAGTGCCAAGTATGATGTGATAATTGTGGCCCCAAGTACCGATGAACTGATGTATGTGAAATAAAGATTGAAATGAGATGAATGATGGAAAAGGAAAAACATCTTGGTAAGACGACATAGCCGATCGGGCCGTGATCGGACGCTATGCCGCACACATGGAAATATTGTGCTAATATTGAAACTGGAAAGTGACAATGAAATTGTAATTGAGGTACATGTCTCAAATAAGACGGCCTAGCCGATTGGGTCGAGATCGAACTCCGTGCTAAGATTCACGGTGGAATATGTATATGTATATGTTGGCACAGAAATTGGGATTGAAATTGGGAGTTGGTTATGACGTGCATATTGTGAACAATGGTATTGTGAATTATGTGAATCAGTAATAAATATCTTCTATCCTATAATAGTATTGTATTCATATCCCGAGTTTCATTTTTTATTACCATATGAACTTTCGTATATTGAAAATTGTTATGTTTAACTTGGCCTTTGGATATCATTGATTGTTACTTGTTTTGTACATGATTGTCTTTCCTTATATTTGCATTCTATTTTGAAAGAGGACTTTTAGCTATTCATACTAGTGCTATTTGACAGCGCTAACGTCCATTTTACCGGGGGCGCTACATCTTTAAATGGATGTAGGTGGTTCCATAGCAGGTAGTGTTGGTCGCAGCTAGTGGCGCATCCTCTTTTCAGCCGACTTGGTGAGCCCCACTTCATTTTGGGATCCTGTATCATTTGTTTATCATGTACTTGTATTTTGAGGTATAGCCGGAGCCTTGTTGCTGGCATTTCCATACTGTTCTTCAGTTGTATTTAGAGGCTCCGTAGACAGGTTGTGGGTGGAGTTTGATAATGGGGAATTGAATTAAAAATATTGATATTTGGCAAAGATGTATAAAACTTGTAATATTTTGAAAATTATGAACGAAGTTGCTAATGTAAATGAAATGGGAGTCGTTAATCATATATTTACAAAGTATGATTATTGGAGTTCATCTCCTTTTTATTCGTGAATTAGTTTGGGTAGAATGAAACCTAACATGCTTGCTTAGTCGAGTTTACTCGGTTGAGCACTGGTCGCGCTCCTTGCTTTTGGGGTGTGACATTTGTAGCACTCTTAGCACAACACGCAAATGCTCTGCATGCTCACTCGGCACCTTGCAACTGATCAAATAAATCATCAATCCTCAGGAGCGGGTACTTATTCTTGATCGTCACCTTATTCAACTATCTATTATCAATACACATCCGTAAGGAACCATCTTTCTTCCTCACAAATAACACAGGTGCTCCCCATGGTGATGTACTAGGTCTGATAAAGCCTTTTTCAAGCAAATCCTTTAGTTGTTCCTTCAACTCTTTCAGCTCTGCGGGGGCCATTCTATAGGGAGGAATAGATATTGGATGAGTATCTGGTAGTAGTTCAATAGAAAACTCAATTTTTCGCTCTGGCGGAAGACCCGGAAGCTCATCGGGTAACTCATTAACTACATGGATGGACTGAATGGTTGGTGACTCTACTTCTACATCCTAAACCCGAACTAACTGATAAATACATCCCTTTCTGATCATCTTCCTCTCCTTGAGATAGGAAATAAATCTACCTCTCGGCGACTTCGTATTACCTTTCTACTCTAAAACAGGCTCCCATGGAAATTGAAATCGGACTTTCTTTGATCTACAATCAACGTTGGCATAACAAGAAGCCAACCCATCCATACCCATTATAACATCAAATTCTACCATGTCTAACTCGATTAGGTCTGCTATCATAGATCGACTATGAACTACTATTATACAACCCATATATACTCTCTTAGCTATCACTAAGTCCCTAACAGGTGTAGACACCTCAAAAAGTTTAACCAATTCAGGTTTTATTCCAAACTTACTAGAAACCAACAGAGTAACATATGATAAGGTGGAACCTGGGTCAATTAGTGCATATACATCATATGAAGAGACTGATAATATACCTGTAACCACATCAGGCGATGACTCCTGATCCTATCGTCCTGCCAATGCATAAATGCGTTATGAGGACCGCTCAAACTAGATACTCCGCCTCTGCCTCTAACACAACTCATTGGTGCTTGTGAACCTTGCCCAGAGAGGCATACTAATAAGGACGAACCAACTATAGATCCCTCTGGCTGAGCTATGCTTGCATCACCTCTCGTCGAGCAATCCCTCATGACATCGCCCGAATAACCACAAGTATAACAAATACCCAATCCCATACGATACTGCCCGACATGCTTCTTACCACACTGAGCACATCGTGGCAAGGGCGGCCTCATCTGACTTGACTCACCCATATACTGAGAACATGAGGCCCTAGAATTGTGACCAGGCCCTGAATATGTAGAACGATCAAATCTCTTACCGCCAAACTGAGGGGATGCGCTAGCTGATGGCTAGGCTGGATACCTCGGGTGGTGTTGTCTCTGACCACCTCAAAACTCACCAGAAGGACCCGAAGACCTTGCTTTCTGATTCTGGGACCTATCATGCTCACGATCGACCTTCTATTTCTGCTTACGCTCCTCTACACCCTGAGCGTATGCCTGAATATGAGAAATTTCCATGTCTGGCTGAAGTGAGACTGACATACAACCATTAAGCAAGTACGGATCTAACCGCATAACAAACCGGTGAATACGATCCTCCATCTTAGATACAATAGTGGGAACATACCTAGCCAATGAATCAACCTGAAGATTGTACTCTCGAACACTCATGTTACCCTGCCGAAGGGTCAAGAACCCTATCAACTTTGGCCCGTCTAAGCTCTGGTGGCAGATAATGACGAAGAAAAGCTTCTATAAACTCCTGCCATACTACTGGAGGGGCATCCTCACCTCTGGACAATTCCCAAGACTCGTACCAATTAACTACAACATCTCAGAGTCTATAGGAAGCTAGCTCAACTGACTCAGTCGCAGTGGGCTTCATTACCCGTAACATCCTCTACACTCTATCAATAAATACCTGAGGGTCCTCGTTCGTATTTTCCCCAGTGAATACCGGAGGGTCTAAATTAATGAAGTCACGAACTCTCGCACTAACGGACCTATCCGCATGACCAATACCTACTTCCTGACGTCGAGAGTGTGCAGCTACTAATCGAGTTAATAACTAAATAGCATCTCTCATCTCCTGAACCGGTGTATCTGGCTAAGGGGCAAAACGTACAGGGGCGGGCACTGGAGCTGGTGCCCCTCGGAACACTTCTGGAGAGGGGAGGTATGTGAAGTCTGAGATGGAATCTCACTATGAGACCCTCCCCGAGCCCTGGTAACTCGTGGCGCTCGACTAGTAGTCTCACTAGCCACGAACTTTCCCTTCTGGGCAATTGTAGTCTTCGGAGGCATTGCTGAAAATGTAACATATCGTTAGGAACATGAATTCTTATATCGCACGATCTAAGATAAAAAGAGAGGATAACATCCTATATGTACTGTAGCCTCCTGTCTATAAGTGTGGTACACAACACACCCATAAACAAGACTCTACTAGGCATGGTCTGTAGACAACCCTAGGACAGAACTGCTCTGATACCACTTTTGTCACGATCCAAACCGATGTGCCACGACGGGTGCCTAACTCCTACTTGTCGAACACCCCTAAGCATGCGTCTAAGATATGAACCTGAATGATGTCTGCTGAATTACGAGAATAACATATATGAAGGAAACTTGCCAAAATGGCATATGCACATATACACGCGGAATATAGTGGGCGAGCCGGCAAGGTTGCTATAGACAAGTATATACCTAAAACTGAAATCCGACAAGGCCACATGCTATCCAACTATACATAACTATCTACAGGCCTCTAATAGAAATACAACTATACAAAGACGGGACTAAGCCACGTCATGCCCATATATATATACAAGTATATCGTACCAAAATCAAAAGCATCTCTAGAGCAAGCGGAGCACGCCAACTCTTGCTGATCAAGGGTCCTAAGAAAGGGGACTGTCGTCTTGCCTACCTACACCTATGGGCATGAAACGCAGGCCCCAGGAAATAGGGCGTCAGTATAAGTAATGTACTGAGTATGTAAGACATGAAAATTAGTACATAAAAGACATAGATGAAACATGGAATAAAGAGATCCATCTGTAAATCTGAATGACTTTGTAAATTCTGAAATATTTATAATGTCATGCACGTGCACATAAATGTTGTGTCATGTATAGGTATAGATGTAAATAATATCATCAAGCCTCTGAGGGCATCCTGACATATCATCTCATCTATTGTGGGCAAAATCATTAACATATACCAACTGATCAAGTGGTGTTGCATATATAACCTCATAACCTTTCCCATATATATATATATATATATATATATATATATATATATATATATATATATATATATATATATATATATACGTGTATATAACGCTATCTGGTCATGAGTCAATGTGCATGCATAAATGCATGAAATGCATATGAAATACATTAATAAAATCTCTCGGTACGTCATAAGACCATTATGCCTCTGATTAATATTATGAAATAAACTTTACCAACTTACGTATTTTGAGACCCATGAACAGATGATAGAATAATATGACACATGTGGAATCAAAAACATAAGCATCTCTAGTATTTCTATAAATAGAGTCATTTATGGAAATTGCACATTTTCTCGTTTCGTTTGTCGAATTGATAATACCAAAAGAAAGATGAGATAGCCTTAACACACCTGGAGTAGGGAAAAATCCGTATAATATTCTTGGAAAAGATTGTACCGCACCCCTTCAGAACCGCAAAATTTTACGCTGCTACAGTTCTAACAATTCTCGTTGAAAATGTTTGAAAAATTTCGTTGGAAGCCTTTTTTTCAGATGAGCTTAGTGTCTGTTCTTGAGGATTGTGAATCTTAATTCACTTTTGTTATTCTCTGATCAAAATGAACTAAACTTTTAAAAGAGACCAAACTTTTAAAAGTGACCAGACTTTATAAATCTTGAGGGTTTAACACATTGAAGACTTTCTTTCTTTAGATAGTCACTAAACTTATATGACTACTTAGTCGTATGTTGGTTAGCTTCTTTGCTTCCACGTTTGGGGGGAGGGGGTTGTGTGTGTTAGTCTTATCTTATATTTTAATAATTAACTAGGTAATGTCTTGTTATCCGATAATTAACCAATTACCCGCATAATTAGGAATTGTCTCAAATTACTTAAAATTCTACCCAGTTTTAATATACTTTATACATCATAATATCACGGTCATATGGAACCTTGTATGGTACTAGTATATAAATATCGGGTATTATAGTTCGGATCGTATTTTATCGCAAATCGAAAACCTTCAATGAAACTCATTTTTTTAAATTTGTGTATCCTATATCCTTCATAGCACTTACTTATCGCTTGTTATAAATAGCATAAATATGTTAACCTCAAGATAATCTTATCCCGAGGTCTACGTCGATTAATTGAAGATGAAACTTTAACGTACAAAAACGCGAGGTGTAACATGAAGAAAACATGCTGCGTAGTTTCCTCCCTTGGATTAACTCAACACCAACACCTAGATGCCATCAAATATCTTAATCTCCTAAAAAATCATCAAGTGGCAGTTTATTTTTCCAAACCTTCCACATAAAAAAGGATATTTTAAAAGGTAATCCTTTTATCCAAATCATCCTATATGCATTGCAAGGTTCTTTCCTCTTCCTCAAGTATTCCCAGGCTGATTTCACACTAAAATCCCCTCTTGTTTCAAGCATCCATGAAGGTTTATCATGTACATCATAAAGAACAGAAGGTTTGATATTTTCCAGTATATGATCTGCTAATTCCCCAAGCAATATTTCTTTAATCATCTCCTCATCCCACTATCCATTCAGTACTACATCATAGATGTTTTGAATTGATTCATCACAAACAAAATTTGGGGGGCGGGGGGTAACAAAATAAAGAGCACCCAATCCTATCCAGTTCTCAAACCAAAACAATGATGACCCAATTTTTGTATGCCACGGGATTTGATGCTCTATAAGATCTTGACACTCAAGTATTTTTCTCCAAACATGAGACCCATCCCTCCAAGGAACTATCATCGGATTAAGCTTCTTATAATATTTTTGACTCACAAATGAGCTCCATAAGCTAGGTTTAATTCTGAAGTTCCACCATAATTTACAGAACAATGCCTTTGACATATCATGCAATGATCGAAACCCCATACCTCCTTCCTCACAAGGCATGCATAGAGTATCCCAGGATTCCCAATGCCGACTTTTGCTTCCCACTGTATTACTCCAAAAAAACTAAGCAAAACTCTTGTGTAATATGTTTATCACATAAGAACGAAGATTCACGGCTGAGAAGAAATGGATTAGCATACTTTGGAGGACATGTGAAATAAGAACAGTCCTGCCTCCAAGGGATAATAGCTTTCCTTTCCATGCTAGTAGTTTATCCATTACTTTACCGATAAGACCTTGATAGTAGTCCATCCTTCTCCTAGAATAGAAGATTGGACATCCAAGATAGGTAAAAGGGAAGTCTTGTTTGGATATACCAGTGATCCTTTCTACTTTGTTCACCACCTGTGAACCAGTAGAATGATGCATATAGATGGTAGATTTGGACTTGTTGATCAACTAGCCCGATGTTGTTTCATATGCAGTCAAAACTTCCATTACTAATTGTAATAAAGTTGCATCTGAAGATGTAAAAATAATAGTATAGTCTGCATCTACTAGATTATTTATCTTAAGACTCCACTTTGGTAAACCAAAACCACAGAAGTACAAATTCATGTGCAGTGCATTTAAGCCCCTTGACAATGCTTCAGTCGCTAATATGAAAAATGTAGGAGATAGAGGATCTCCTTGATTCACCCCTCTTGTTGATTTGAAGAAACCATAAGGTTGTCCATTCAGTAGCACGAAATACAAATTGTTTGATATGATCCCATACACAATGCCAATAAATCACTAACCAAATCCCGTTTTCCTCAATACCTTAATTGAAAATAGCCAAGATAATTTGTCATATCGAGTTTGATCACTACATTTGGCTCTGCCTTCATTCTCAATCTAATATCTGTGATTATCTCCTGTGTCAATAATATATTCTCCACAATACTCCGACCTTTTACAAAGTCAGCTTGCTCGTCTGAGATAAGATTAGGAAGATAGCCTACTAACCTTTCGTGAATAACTTTGGAGAATACTTTGTTGATGAAATTGCTAAGGCTTATTGGTCTCATGTCTTAAAATGTATTGACTTCCTTCTTATTTGGCAATAATACCAAATTTGTGTGAGTCACAAATTTAGGTAATTCCTGCCCATTGAAAAATTCCTTCACCATGTCAAATATATCATCTTCAATGATGTCCCAGCAAGAGTGAAAGAAGTTGCCAGAAAAACAATCAGGACCTCCTGCACTTTCACCATTTAGCCCAAATACAACCTGCTTAATCTCCTCTCTTGTAGGTTGCTTCACTAGTTATGGGTTTTGTTCTTGATTCACCATTGTAGGAACATGATTAATGATCCCAAAATCGGTAGGAATCCTCTCCTCCCTGAACTGAGTTTCAAAGAAATTGACTGTCTCCCCAGCCATTTGGTCATTTCCTTCAAGCTAATGTCCATCACTGTTTTGAATCCTATTAAGTTGCAATCTTCTCCTTCTTCCATTCACCTGTGCATGAAAGAACTTAGTATTACGATCACCATCCTGGAACCAATTCATTCCTGGATTTTAAAAAAAATTTCCTCCAGTGCTAGATATTTTATCACTTCAGCTTGGACTTTTTGCACCCTTTCTCGATTCTGTTGCATAGGATTTTGTTCGAATTGTGCTTTTATGCACTAACACCACCTCCTCCAAGTTTTCTATCTTTTGGAATACATCCTCATATGTTGCTTTGCTATAGATTGATAGAGCCTTCTTTAGCTTCTTCACCTTATGATTGAACAAAATGAATGGATTAGCCTCAAAATCTGTCTGCGAGTTCTCTTTAACAACATCTTTAAAGGTTGGATGCTTGATCCAGAAATGCAAAAATCCGAAAGCCTTCTTAATCGATGTACAATTAGGATTACAAGAGATCAACATGGGACTGTGGCCAGATCCTATCTTAGAAAGGTGTGTGATCTCTAGTGCATGCCATAGTAGCTAGAATTCTATATTAGTGAAACATCTGTCCAACCTCTTGAAAATACAGTCTTCCTCATCTCTCCCATTCCACCAAGTATAAATGCTCCATTTGAAGCCAAGATCAGTGATATTGCAAGTGTTCATACAATGCCTAAAATCATCGACTTCATTCATTGACATAGGAAATCTACCAAACTTTTCTTCCTGGTCCCAAATAACATTGAAATCTCCCCCTATTAGCCAAGGTATAGACATATCCCTAGCTAATGCATACAGTAAATCCCAGAGCTCGATTCTCTCAATTGCATCACATTTTACATAGACAAATGTCACAATGAATGATCTGTAGGTATATATATTTGTCAACTTGAGTGTTAGCTGCTTCTACATATCAATAATAACCTCCAGTTCATGATCTTCATCTACAAATGCCAATATCTTATTTGACACATTAGCAAAAGCTTGTAAGATCCCCAGTTTTCTCCTATACCTTTCCAGTTTTTTTTTTTTTGTTTTTTTTTTTTGCATTGGCTCCATCAAACCTATGAATTGAAACTGGTGTTGCATGTACAAATTCACAAGCCTTTCAAAGGCTTTTTTGTGTTCACTAACCTAATATTCCGTATTAAAGCATTCATCTTTAAACATGAGATTTTGGTACAGTCCTTCTCGTTTGAACCCCATAAGGAAGTAGACTAGGATTATCCTTTGGCTGCTTCTTTCTACCTCTGCCAGCTAACTTTACCTTTTCCATATGCCTTATTAAAAGATCACCTCGTCTTGCAATATTGATAAAGTTTTGTGTAGTCGATTCTGCATCAAGGTTTCTTCCTTTCCCTACCATGTTATCTCCATCACCCTTGGCTTCATGTTGAGGAATCAACTGATTTCTTATAGGTTTAGGGATCAAATTCTTGCTACTGTTCTCCACTATTTTTCCACCAGGTTCAATCATTAGACTGACTATTTGATTACCTCGCCCTGCTTCTTGGACAGTAGGATTATTTTTCAGCTACTGCTTCTTCAAATCATTAGTATGACCTGCATTACTCACCTCTGTATCATGCATTCCAGTTCTTCCAAATACATTAGAATCCTCCACTCCCCTATTATCTACATTGTGAGTTGTTGTAGTTGGATGCAAACACTTATTAGTGTCAATAATCTCCACTGCTTGACCTATTTGTTCCTTTGATAATATTCTCAAATTAGCATTCTCCCCTTGTTCAATAAGATTGTCTATTGATTTTAGATCGTCCTTGTTCTTCTCTCTATTTACACTTTGTTCCTCATCTCCTTGTTCATCATCTGTTGATTCCTCTTCACCACTCACTCCTTCTAGACCTTCATCTGAAGCTTCTTCAACTTGATCACTTCACAATTTACCTAGTTGTAGCCTATCATTATCCTTGATAGCACCAGCTCCTATATTTGTGTCAAAGGATTGAGAAGGGACTTCCTAACATGACTGGTTGGTTGCAACATTACCAACAAACGTTCTACTAACCCATTGAGTTGTTGAATCCTTTGGTAATTCATCAGTAACATCATTCCCTTTCCATTAGGATTATTCCCTATTTTTGAAACTTCAATCCTAGGTGACTTAGTGTGAACACAACAACTGTTGTATTCAGTTTCCCAATTTCCTTAGGAATAGGACTTTTCTGAACAGAATTGTCCTCCACCAATGCCAATTGATTGTTCTCATTGATTTCACCATCCTCCACTTCTAACACAACAAACTTATTAGTTGTTTGCACCTCTTGACCGACACTTTTATCAACTGAAACTATCTCTTTCCCAGTTTGTTCATGTTCAACAAATTCATTGCCTTTGTCTTGCACACACTTGTCTCGAACTTCTTTCCATTGTGCTCTTATATTCCCAACAACTTTACCACTTGTAAGAATCATCAAAGGTCCTTGTTCTTTGCCTTTGTTTCTCCCATATTCCTTGACATCCTGTTGCTTTGATTTTCTTGTTACATTAGCCTGATCCACCTGCTTTCCTTTGTCACTAGAGTCCATCAGTTATGGATGCAATCTCCAGCATTCAAACATATCATGCCCTTGAATTCTACATTCTTTACAGTATTTAGGTTGAAAATTATAACTGATCTTCACCCATTCCATCCTTGTTTCACCCGTAGCTTCATTCTCAATATCCATACATACCTTTTTTGGCAAATCAGCTAAGAGATCAACAAGAACCTTAACTTTAGAACAACTAGGTCGAGTTTTATTTATTGTGGCCATGCCAAGATACAATGGCTTCCCCACAGCTAAGGCTAATTAAACAAGCATTCCTTTACAAAAAAGTTAGGTAGCAAACCTGGAAAGGAAATCCATGCCATAGCCATTGGTGTTTCTTCCCCGGCCTTGAATTTTGCATCGTAAATTAGTGGTCGCAACTGATATTAATAACCAGCCTTATCCTTGATATAATAAGCATTTATTGACATGAAATTAATGAAATCTTCCCATAACATCAATCTTATCAAGACATGTTGATCTCTAAGGAAGACAACATTGTATTCTCCTTTGATACCATATTGACTTGGTATGATTTTACGTAACTCTTGAAGATCTGGCCAACATACGATAATTTTCCAGCAACTGCATATTGTAGATCTTCAATCACATTCATACGATCAACCTCAGCTTCAGTAAACTTGACAAAAGGCTCTCCATTCAAAATAGTGGCTCGTCGCAAAGGGATAGAATCAACAGAAGGGTTTGACGACTGCATATGACTGTTTTGTGTGGATGGTTTTAGAATTTTACTGTAATCTAAGGGTTAGGAATTGTTGTTTGTGGTCGTAGTAGTTGGGGCGAGGTAGGGAGAAGGCTAACTAGCTGGAAAAGATGGATGGATGCCGGCCAGATTGGCCATGGCAGCGAGCAACAAGGGAATCGCCTGATGATCGTCTCTTTTTCTCCAGAGCTTCTCTCTCCTCACTTCACACGTGTGGGTTTTTTTTTAAATTTGTGACCATTTCTCAATTTATGAGTGTCATCCTTATGCAGGGGTCATGCTAATCTTCTCTGTACCGTTCCAATTTTATCGGATGTCCCCGAAGGGACAGGGTCTAGGTTTTTTTAGTAATACACTAGGCAGAGTGCATAGGACTAGTTTTTATATATAAAAAAAAATGCTGAAAAACAAATTTAGGAGGTCTTACAAAGTGAAAGAAATAAACTTCGACAATTACATAGCCCTTATTTTCAGAATTGAGCATGATCCTCAATAGTGATAGTACATAATGTCTGCTAAGTAAAATAAGTAGCTTTACTTTAAAAACTAGCCACGCTAGGCCCTCATGCATGAAGCCCATGTATGATCTTCTCCTGTTGCATAAGTGGCCATCTTCAATTTTTAGAAGTAGATTCACGATAAGTACTTCCCATTGTGCATCCAGTAAGCTCATTACCATGTATTTCCAGTATATGTAGGCCAAATATTTAGCCGAACATAGCCCATTTTTCAATGTTCCATTGACACTGCCTTGTCGTATGGTTGTTGCCTCGTCCCTTCTTCATGTGCCTTGTTGTATTTGCCACAGCTATTTCACTCAGCTAGTCCTTCATTTTGATTTGTGTAACACATTATAACACCTGCCTTTTCATAAAATAACATAAAACCACAGGCTTCCTCTATAGAAGCTATTGTCCAGTATTTGTGCACAATGGTGGGAGTGCACTATTTGGTACAATTTACGTGTGATTTCCAATAGTTATTTCCATGCTCCAAATTATGGCATCCATCCCGGGATATAGTATACATGGATAGAATTAGGTTTTTCTTCTATAATGCATCCATTGATCCCTCAACTGAAAGCCAAAAGCACATACCTCTCATGACTGTCGCTATGAAACTTCTGGATTGTGATCTTCCCTTGCGTGTACTATCCTTCCCTATCCATAACAGAATTTTGTCCCTAATACTTTGGGATTGTGCCTCTAATTGCTCAAGCCTTTTGATATACAGTTGGTAATTTATAAATATCGTTACCACGAAGTAGTGCCTTAGCCGTATTCTTTTTTCTTTCCACTCCATGCTTGTGCTTACCATAATGAGAACATTGTGCTCATACCACCCATTGAATTTGAAGTACATGGTAAGGCATTGACACAATAACTTTTCCTGCAAAAAAGAACACAAGGTTAGTAGAAAAAATGATCAACATGTTCTCCTCCCTTAGGATTTGAACATGATGATCCAATGTATTCTCCAGCCCCTTACTACTCCTTTCCTTCATTCCCTTGTTCCACTCCATCCCTATCTCATTTTAGCTTTGATCCTCAAATATGGGTATTGTATCTTGTCATTTTTCACAATCCTCCTCCCTAAGACATCCAAATCCATGAAATCATGACATACTATAGGGCCTACATCCAAAGCATAGTTTGCTAAGTGATCCGCCAGTTGATTGTCCTCCCTAAGTGTGTATGATATCTGAATGTTACTATTAATCATCAACTACTTGATCTTCTCCACATATGCATCTATATTCCATAGGAAATTCCATGTTCCTTGAAGAACATTTTTAATCACCTTTGAATCTGTGTGCAGCTCAATAAGCACATAATCATGATTCACACAATACCTCAATGCTCCTAGCACTGCCCTAGCTTTATCCTCATTGTTAGTTCCCTCTCCTATTTCTTTCCCAATTGCATACACCACATACCTTCTTTATTTCTCAGCACAAAACCAATTGAACTCCTCCCTAGATTACCTCTAGAAGCCCCATCCGTATTCACTCTAATCCAGCCTGGTTCAGGACATTTTCAAATCACTTTTGTGATCTTAAAAGCAGGTGTGTAATTCTCCATTACGTGTAGCAATTCTACCCTGTTATGAGGCACCTTATGAAGGCTAGGTTTCCTTACCTTTACCAATGATTGCAGTGTGGAAGAAATCTGGAAGATACCTCTATTGATAATTATTGGATCCTCATATTTGTTGCCATTCCTTCTTTTCCAAAGTTCTCAAACTATGATTGATGGGAGAGCCTGCACCATGGGTTGAAGTCTTGACACCACCTTGGAAGTCCAACATCTAACAACAGCTTGATGTAAAGATAGGCCCTCCATTTTAATTCCTACACGTGAAATAAAACACTGCCACACTTTGTTAGCTGCATATGATCTGAAAAACAAGTGATGGAAAGTCTCTTCCTCTGGGTTGACACAACACCAACATCGTGAAGCCATTAGGTAGCCTAGCCTCCTAAAATAATCATCAAACGAGACACTTATTCCTCCATACTTTCCACAAGAAAAAAGCAATTTTGAATGGCAAACCTTTCACCCATATGTTCCTGTATGCATTGTAGGGTTTTTTTCTTCGTCTTATAAACTCCCATGCTGATTTAACACTAAACTCGTCTCTTATTTCAAGCATCCAGTATGGTTTATCAAGGACATCATGTGCTAAAGGAGGCCCAATATTGTCAATGATATGAGAAGCAATATCCTGTGGCAGAATTTGGTGAAGCTTAGCAACATTCCATGCATCATTAGACACCACATCATATGCATTCTAAATTGTCTCATCATAATAGAATTCTGGAGGAGTGACAAATATAAAACCCCAAGTCCAGTCCAGTTTTCAAACCAAAGCAAGGATGATCCCATTTTTGTATTCCAACCGATTTGGTGTTCAATGAGATCTCTACATACTAGCATCTTCCTCCACACATGTGAACCATCCCTCCATGGTACTACCATTGCATTAATCTTCTTGCAATATTTTTGGCTCATAAAATAACTCCATAAGGCTTGTTCTAAAGTTCCATCACAATTTACGAAAGAGTGCCTTAGAAACATCACGTAAGGACCTAAAGCCTACACACCCTTCCTCTTGTAAAATACATAAAGTGTCCCAAGAAGCCCAATGCTTACTTCTTCCATCCACTGAATTACTCCAAAAGAACCTACCAAAGAGCTTATGTAACTTGTTGATCACAAATCCAGGAGGATTTACTGCTGAAAGTAAATGAATAGGCATGCTTTACAATACATGTGATATCAACACTGCTCGTCCTCCTATTGATAGTAATTTCCCTTTCCATGATTGTAGCTTGTCCAAAACTTTATTGATTAGCCCCTAATAATGATCCATCTTCCTCCTAGTATAAAATATTAGACACCCTAGATATGTGAAAGGGAATTCCTGTTTGCCAATCCATGTGATCCTTTGGACTTTTTCAACCACTTCATCACTAGAAAGATGGTGTAAATAAACAGAAGATTTGGACTTGCTTATTAGTTGCCCAGAAGCTACCTCATATGCATATAAAACTTCCATAATCAATTGTAAGGATGTTGCATCTGAGGATGAGAAGATAATAGTATCATCTGTGTAAGCAAAATGATTTATCTTGGAACTCCATTTAGGCATACCATAACCACAAAAGTACAAGTTCATATGTAAGTCATTCAATCCCCTAGAGAGGGCTTCGGCTGCTAGAATGAAGAGAGTAGGACACAATGGATCTCCTTGTTTGACACCCTTACTTGATTTGAAAAAACCATGTGGTTGACCATTGAGTAACACAGAATACCAATTGTTTAACACAATACCATACACCAAGCCAATGAATCTCTCATTAAGACTCATATTCCTCAACACCTTAGTCAAGAATAACCAAGATAACCTATCATAATCTTTTGTCATGTCTAACTTGATCACAACATTTGGTCCAGCCTTAGTTCTTAATCTAATATTAATAATGATCTCTTGAATTAATAGAACATTTTCAACTATGCTTCTTCCCTTCACAAAACCAGCCTGCTCATCATAAATTAAGTTAGAGAGTAAGCCAACTAACCTTTCATGAATCACCATATAGAAAACTTTATTGATGAAGTTACTCAAGCTAATTGGCCCCAGAGAATGTAGTCACCTCTTTCTTCTTAGGTAAGAGAACTAAGTTTGTATGAGTTACAAACTTAGGTAACTCTTGACCATTGAAGAAAGTTTTCACCATTTCAAAGATCTCATCCCCAATAGTTATGTGCTCTACATAGCCTCAGTACTTCCACAATTGCTACTACCTCTACTTCAGTATTTGTACCCTCAGTGGTCTCCCTTCCAAGTGCATTTCTTAGATCTCCAGCTTCATCCTTCACACAAAAACCAATTACACTTCTTCCAAGATTCCCTCTAGATGCTCCATCTGTATTGACTTTGATCCAACCCTCCAAAGTAAATTCCCAGATAAATTTCTCAAACTTCAGTCGTGGAGGATAGTTCTCCAACATGGTTAACAGATCTTGCCATTTGTGAGGCACATGTATTCCTGATTTTCTAATTTGAACAAGAGCTTGAAGTGTTGTAGAGACTTGGTAGATCACTATGCTAACTAATACTGCCTCTCAATAATTTAGGCTATTCCTTATCTTCCATAATTCTCACACAATACAAGAAGGCAAAGCTTGCATAATTGGTTTAATTCTAGGCAGTACCAGGGCAGTCCAACACTTGATAATAGCATGATGCATTGACAACCCCTCCATTGTTATTCCTGCCATCGACAAAACGTACTTCCAAACTGTAGTAGCATCATTTGATGTGAAAAACAAGTGCACTAGAGTTTCCTCCTTAGGTTTTTTTTGTAAATCCAATAGGTCTTCCTCGATTTGCGTGCATAGCCCGAGTATTTTTCCGAAAGGCTTTTATGTTAAAAATTCATAAAATATAAAATTTTACCTTAAAATCTATTTGAGTTGATTTCGGTCAACCTTTTGAGCAAAAGGATCCGGATCCATATTTTGACGGTCCAAGTAGGCCCGTATCGTAATTTGGGACTTTGACGTATGCCCAGAATCGAATTCGGAGGTTCATAATTCGAGTTATCGCTTCTTGTTGAAATTTTGAAGTTTAAAGGCTTAATGAATCTAAAGGTTTGACCAATATTTGACTTTATTGATACCAGGTCCGTATTTTGGTTTTGGAACCTGGTATAGGTCCATCACTATATTTCTGACTTGTTTGTTAAATTTCATAAAGAACGGAGTTAGTTTGACGTGATTCGGACGTTCGATTGTAAAAACTATCACGATTTCGTATGATAGTTTTGGACTTGTGCGCATGTTTGGTTTGGAGCCCCAAGGGCTCGGGTGAGTTTCAGATAGGCTACAGAGTGAATTTGGACTTCGAAATAATGCTGGTGTGCTTCAGTTCTAGTGCAGGTCTCTAACCTCGCAATTGCGAGGTTAGTGTTCGCAATTGCGAGGAACCCAGGTTCCTGTCTTGGTCACAATTGCGAAGAAAAATATTCGCAATTGCGAAGGGGGGTGGGTCAACCAAGGTTCGCAGTTTCTATTAAATGGGTCGCAATTGTGGAAGTCCATAGTTCGTATTTGCGAACATTTCATCGCAAAAGCGATAAAAGCATAGGTGCGAAAGCTTCGCAATTGCAAGGTATTTTTCGCATTTGTGGGGGTTCGCAATAGGTCGCAATTGCGACATCCGCAACTAGTCAAAAGCTGAGTTAGATGAGATTTCTCCCATTCTTTCAAATTTTCAAACCTAGAGAACCATAGAGGCGATTTTCCCAAGAGCCCTTCTTCCCCAATTCATTGGTAAGTGATTCTAACCTATTTTCTTTCAATCTTCCATTACATTTCGTAAGATTTCAACCTAAAATCTAAGATTTTCATAGTAGAAATTGGGGGTTTGGGTAAAATTAAGAATTTTTGTAAAATTGGAATTTAGACCTCTAATTGAGGTCGGATTTCGAAATAAATTGTATAATCGAGCTTGAGGGTGAATGGGTAATCGGGTTTTGGTCCGAATTTCAGGTTTGGACCAAGGGGGCCTGGGAGTTGACTTTTGTTGACTTTTTCAATAATGACCTAAATTGAATCTTTTGCAATCGTGGGTAGTTCCTAAGGCTTATTTTGAATCGTTAAGTTGATAATTTGCTAGATTTGGTTGGTTCGGAGGCTTGTTTGAAAGACAAAGTTGTGGTTGAGCTTTGAGTTGATTTTTGGAGCGAGGTAAGTGTCGCGGTTAACCTTGACTTGAAGGATTAAGACTTGTTTGCCTATTTACTATTTGTTTAAATGTTGGGTACAACATATATCTGAGGTAACGAGTACTTTTGCGTTGTTGTTGGGCTAAAGCATGCTGGTGGGACTTGTTTCTTGTAATATATTGCTTTCTTTGATCATGATATCCATGCTTAGACTAGTTAATTACTAAATTGATCTTTCTTTCCACGTTTATGGGCTAGCTATGATAATTAAGTATTGTTAATGAAGTTGAGGTTAGTATTGTGGAATCATTGTTGATGTATGGCTTTTTCTTGTTTATTTTATCTCCCTGTTGTTATATGTTCATTGTTATATGATAAGGGAGAGTGTTAATGCACGAAGAGTGATGTCGTACCATAGTTGGGAGTTAATGCACGAAGGATGATGCCATATCATATTTGAGAGTTAATGCACGAAGGGTGATACTGTGCCGTATCTATTAATTCATGATGAAATTGAGAGTAAAGCACGAAGGGTGATACTGTGTCGTTATTTTTGTTTCATAGTGAGGTTGAGAGTAAAAGCACGAAGGGTGATGCCGTGCAGTTTTATTCATTATGTTTGTTCGTTTTACTAGTTAAAGGCTTATTGACTATTTCTTGCTATCATTCCCTGATGTAGTTATCATATCTTGTACCCCTTTCGTGTCCCCTAATAATAGTGCATGTTTAGCTTTTATCTATTGTTATGTCGTACGTATAATGTTATTTTCATAGGTTTATTTACGTGGGTGTCCTGTCATAGCCTCGTCACTACCTCATTGAGGTTAGGCTCGACATTTACTACAACGACCCGGCCGGTCGTTTTAAGAATTTACACACCGATCCTCTATTAACTGCTTTTCCCGTGTTTATTTCTGCTAATTTTGATTTGTCGGGATGTTCGGTTTTGAGTTTCGGAGAGTTTTGGGACACTTAGTCCCTAAATGAGAGCTTAAGTGTTGAAAATTTGACCGTAATCAGAACAGTGTGAAGACAACCTCGAAATGGAAATCTGATGGTTTTGTTAGCTCTGTTGGGTTATTTCGGGCTTAGGGGCGTGTTCGGATTGTGTTTTGGAGGTCCGTAACTAATTTAGGCTTGAAATGTCAAAAATCGAATTTTAGAATTTTTTGGTTCGATAGTTAGATTTTGATCCGAGAGTCCTAATGGAATTTTGGAAGTTGGAGTAGCTCCGTAGTGTTGAATGTGACGTGCTTACAAAATCTTAGGTCATTCGGACAAGGTTTGATAGACTTTTTGATCGAAAGCGTATTTTTAGAGTTTTGGGATTTTTAGGCTTGAATCCAGGGTTGATTCGTTGTTTCGATGT
Source organism: Nicotiana sylvestris (assembly GCF_000393655.2). Lineage (NCBI taxonomy): Eukaryota > Viridiplantae > Streptophyta > Magnoliopsida > Solanales > Solanaceae > Nicotiana > Nicotiana sylvestris. The sequence continues at coordinate 61,197,573 of NC_091061.1, read as the reverse complement.
TGTTTTAGGTGTTTTAAGGATTGGAATAAGTTTGGACAGTGGTATTAGACTTGTTGGTGCCTTTGGTTGAGGTCCTGGGGGTCTCGGGATGATTTTGGATGGTTGACGGAAGGATTTTGGAGTTTGGAGTTGCAACTTCAGCTCCTGGTTTTCTGTCATAACCGCATATGCGAGTGTGGAACCGCAGGTGCGGTGCCAAAGAAGCGTCTATGTGGCCGCAGAAGCGAGATTGGCCTAGAGCTCTAGGATCCGCAGGTACGGCTGGGTTTTTCACAAATGCAATGCCGCAGATGCGGCCAAGCGACTGCAGATGTGAACCTAGCCCGTTAAGTGACTTTTCACACCTCCGATGCATTCTTCCATAGGTGCGGGACCATAGGTGCGCTCCTTTGACTGCAGATGTGACAATCGCTAGGTAGAAACATATAAATACTTGCCTTCGCGAAATTTAGCCATTTTTCACCTCTTTTCAAACGGGAAGAAGCTTGGAGAGCACTTTTCTAGAAGGATTTTTAGAGGAGTTCATTGGGGTAAGGTCTTTGGTCCCTAAACTCATTATTGGAATGATTTTTATCAATTTAAGCATGAAAAATTAAGGAAAATCAGTGGTAAATTGGGGGTTAGGGCTTGACTAATTAGAGACCTTTGAGTGATGATTTGAGGGGCCCTTTGAGGTTTGATTTTGGTACTTTTTGTATGAATGAACTCATGAGAGTGTGAGAATTCTGAAAATGTAAATTTTACCCGATTCTGAGACATGGGCTCGAGGGGCATTTTGGTTATTTTACCTAATTTCGCGTATTAACTTAGAATTTAATTGTAGAATCAGTTACTTGAAGTGTTATTATATTATGCAATTAAGTTGAATAGCTTTGGGCCTTTGGAGTCGAGTATTCGTGGCAAAGATGTGGTTTCGGGTTGATTTTGAGCTGGTTCGAGGTAAGTGGCTTGCCTAACCATGTGTGGGGGACCTTCCCATTAGGATTTGGTATATTTGATAATTGAAATGCCCTGTACGTGAGGTGACGAGTGCGTACTTGAGCTAATTGTTGAAAATCCGGTTTTCTTTAAGTAATTTCAGTTTTGTTCCTTTTTCCTGTTTCATCTTACTTGCAATTTAAACCTGCTGTTAGCTTAGAAAAAGCATGTCTAATTGACTTAACTATTTATTTGCTTAAACTGCCTTAATTGAATTATGTGAAGCATGTTAAATTAGAATTACCTATTTTACTTGGTACGAAATTGAGCTTAATTGAGTATTCTTGTGTTGCTGCTGTGTGTTTTACTTTGGGACTACGGGACGGCATCCCGGGAGATCCCCTGTACGTATTATGATTTGAACTGAGGTGCGGGATACCAAGAGATCCCTGGCACGTATGTTGAGGATACCAAGAGATCCTCGGGATACCAAGAGATCCCTAGCATATATTGAGGATACTAAGAGTTCCTCGGGATACCAAGAGATCCCTTGTATACATTGAGGATACCAAGAGATCCTCGGGATGCCAAGAGATCCCCGGCATATATATTGAGGATATTGAGAGATCCCCGGTTATCATCCTTGTTATGAGTGGTATTTCCTGGTGATTGTCTTTATCTCTGTTTCAGTTATTGTATTCCATATTATCCTGTGTGAAACTCTTGCTGTAGATTCTCAATTGTACTACTTATCTTATTCTGTCATCTCTATATTTTTTTTAATCTCAGTAGGGCCCTGACCTTCGACCCAGACGTACCATCCTTGAGGCGAGGCGACCCTTCGGAGACTTTAAGGTATATCTGCCTCGTCCGCAGACCGAGGAGTCTCTCTCCATTCTCTCTTGTAGTTACAACCCTTATGTATTTACTTTATTTTAGACTATTCTGGAGTTAGAGCACTTCCAAATGCCGAGTTGTAGTTACTACCCTATTCTGTATTTACTTAGTTTATGAGAGTTGATACTGTGTATGCCGAGTGGCACTTCCAAATGCTGTTTTATTACACTATTTATGTTTTAAATTATTTTCTTTTGTTTCGCAAATTTGGTTTATCTTCCGCATTTTAGGCTTACCTAGTCATAGAGACTAGGTGCTGTCACAATGGTTCACGGAGGGCGAAATGGGGTCGTGACAAGTTGGTATCATAGCTCTAGGTTCATAGGAGTCATGAATCACAAGCCGGCTTATTAGAGTCTCGCTGATCGGTACGGAGACGTGTGTACTTATCTACGAGAGGCTATGTAACTGTTAGGAAAATTTCCCTTCATTTGATTTCCTTGTCGTACGAGATTTTGATATCACAATTTTAAACCTCTTTCTTCTATTCTCTCATAGATGGTGAGGACATGCGCTACCTAAGATGATCAGGCACCCGCGCCCCCTACTTCAGCCGTCAGAGGTCGGGGCCAGGGTAGAGGTCGAGGAAGCGCATGTGGTGCAGCCAGAGCACCTGCGCGAGTTGTCGCCAAGGTACCACCAGCAGTTCCAACCGGAGTCCAGGCACCTGATACGCCTACTGCTACTACTACTCCAGCTCTTCAGGAGACGCTTGCGCAGTTCATGAGCATGTACACCACTTTGGCTCAGGCATGGTTGTTTCCCCTTGCTGCAACCACATCTTAGGCTGGGGAAGGAGCACAAACTCCCGCCGCCTGCACTCTTGAGTAGCGAGTACATGTTGATCAGGTCCCAGAGATTATTCCTATACCGCCTGCGGTGCCAGTTCAGCCCAAGGACATGGCAGTGTCTTTAGAGGATGAGCAGTAGAGACTTGAGAGGTTCAAGAAGTATGATCCTCCAGTGTTCAATGGGTTAGCATCAGATGATGCCTTAGGATTTCTGAAGAGTGTCACCGTATCCTCCGCACTATGGGTATATTAGGATCGAGGGGGGTTTCTTTCACTGCCTTCCAGCTTCAAGGAGCCTCCTATTAGTGGTGGCTCACCTATGAGCTAGACAGTCCGGACGAGGCTGCTTCACTAACTTGGACCAAGTTTTCAGATATGTTATTGAGAGAGTTTGTTTCTCAGAGCCTCAGAGACGCATGGCGCATAGAGTTTGAGCATTTGCGCTAGGGTGCTATGATTGTCTAAGAGTATGCTGTCCATTACACTCACTTGGCTAGACATGCCCCAGCCTTGGTCTCTACTGTTCGCGAGAGGGTTCGCCGGTTTATTGAGGGGCTTATTCCCATCATCAGGTCTAGCATGGCTCATGAGTTGGAGATGGATATTTCTTATCAGTAGGTGGTGAGCATTGCTAGGAGGATTGAGGGTATTCATTCTAGGGAGAGAGAGGAGAGGGAGGCCAAGAGGTCTCGAGAGTCGGGCCATTACTCGGGTGGCCGTACCCCAGCTGCAGGTCGTCATAGTAGGGGTTATATGAGTCGCCCTATTCATTCAGCTCTTCCAGCAGCCAGTGGTATTCCAGCTCCTCCTAGGCCTCAGGAGCCTTATTATGCACCTCCAGTTTCTAGCGCGCCTCCTGTGCGGGGTGCTTTCAAAGGTCAGTCCAGCCGACCTGGCCCGAGCCAGTCACATTCGCCACGACCTCCTAGAGCTTGTTTTGAGTGTGGTGACACATGCCATATGGTGAGGGATTGCCCTAGATTTGGGAGAGGTGCACCTCCACAGACTTCTCAGCCATAGCGTGCCCCGCAGAATTCTCGGGCTATGGTTACAGCTCCAGTTGCTACCTCACCTGCTCAGCCAGCTAGAGCTGGGGGTTGGGGAGGTAGAGGTCACCCTAGAGGGGGAGGCCATGCTAAATACTATGCTCTTCCTTCCCGTACCGAGGTTGTTGGCTTCGATTCTGTCATCATAGGTATTATACTGGTTTGTCACAGAGATGCATCGGTTCTATTCGATCCAGGCTCCACTTACTCTTATGTGTCTTTTTATTTTGCTCCGCATTTGGGTGTACCTCGAGATTCTTTGAGTTTCCCTATTTATGTTTCTACTCTTGTGGGAGATTCTCTTGTTGTGGATCGCATTTATCGGTCATGTTTGGTTGTTCTTAGTGGTTTTGAGACCAGAGCCGATTTATTGTTGCTCAGCATGGTTGATTTTGATATTATCTTGGGCATGGACTGGTTGTCGGCCCATTACGCTATTCTTGATTGTCACGCCAAAATCGTGACGCTGGCTATGCCAGGTGTACCGCATATTGAGTGGAGGGGTGCATTAGATCATACTCCCAGTAGAGTTATTTCTTTCCTTAAGGCTCAGCGAATGGTTGAGAAGGGGTGTGACGCATATCTAGCTTATGTGAGAGATGTCAATATTGATACCCTTTCAGTTGATTCAGTCCTAGTAGTGCGGGATTTTCCCGATATGTTTCCAGCTGATCTTTCGGGCATGCTGCCTGATAGAGATATTGATTTCGGCATTGATCTATTGCCAGGCACTCAGCCCATTTCTATTCCTCCGTATCGCATGGCTCATCCTGAATTGAAGGAGTTGAAGGATCAGTTACAATAATTGCTTGATAAGGGTTTTATTCGGCCTAGTGTATCACTTTGGGGTGCTCCTATCTTGTTTTTGAAGAAAAATGATGGTTCTATGCCTATGTATATTGATTATCGCCAGCTGAACAAGGTTACAGTGAAGAACCGTTATCTTTGCCTCATATTGATGATCTGTTTGACCAGCTTCAGGGTGCACGGGTGTTTTCTAAGATTGACTTGCGCTCAAGTTACCATCAGTTGAAGATTCGGGAGCCCGATATCCTGAAGACTGCTTTCAGGACTCGGTATGGTCATTACGAGTTCCTTGTCATGTCATTTGGGCTGACCAATGCCCCAACAGCCTTTATGCATTTGATGCACAGTGTGTTCCGGCCGTATCTTGACTCGTTCGTCATTGTCTGTATTAATGATATTCTGGTGTATTCTCGGAGATGGGAAGATCATGAGCAGCACCTGAGGACTGTGCTTCAAACTCTGAGAGAGAAGAAGTTATATGCTAAGTTCTCGAAATGTGAGTTTTGGTTGGATTCCGTGGCATTTCTAGGCCTCGTGGTATCGAATGAGGGTATCTAGGTGGATCCGAAGAAAATAAAGCTCATGCAGAGTTTGCCCAGACCATCCTCAGCTATAGAGATCCGCAGTTTCCTTGGCTTGGCGTGTTACTACCATCATTTTGGGGAGGGGTTTTCATCGATTACAGCCCCTATGACCCGGTTGACCCAGAAGGGTGCTCCATGCCAATAGATGGAAGAGTGTGAGGCGAGCTTTCAGAAGCTCAAGACAGTTTTGACTACAACCCCAATTTTGATACTGCCTACAGGTTTGAGGTCTTATACGGTCTATTGTAATTCCTCGAGGATTGGCCTCGGAGCGGTGTTGATGCAGGACAATATAGTGATTGCCTAAGCGTCCAGACAGTTGAAGGTACACGAGAAAAATTATCCGGTCCACGACCTTGAGTTAGCTGCCATTGTTCACGCCGTAAAGATCTGGCGCCATTATTTATACGGTGTGCCTTGTGAGATTTATACTGATCATCGGAGCTTGCAACACCTGTTCAAGCAAAAGGATCTAAATTTGTGCCAAAGGAGGTGGTTAGAGTTACTGAAAGACTATGATATCACTATTTTGTATCACCCGGGAAAGGCCAATGTGGTGGCCAATGCTTTGAGTCGCTGGTAAGAGGGTTTGGGGAGTTTGGCTTATTTACCAACATCGGAGAGGCCTATGGCGATGGATGTTCAGGCCTTAGCCAGCTAGTTTGTGAGATTGGATCTTTCGAAGCCCAGTTGGGTTCTAGCTTGCGTGGTTTCTCGGTCGTCCTTATTTGATCGTATTAGGGAGCGTCAGTATGATGACCCTCATTTGCTTGTCCTCAAAGACAAGGTTCAGCATGGTGATGCCAGAGATATGACTATTGGTGATGACGGGGTATTGAGGATGCATGGTCGGATTTTTGTACCCAATGTTGATGGGCTTCAGGAGTTGATTCTAGATGAGGCCCATAGTTCGCGGCATTCCATTCATCCGGGTGCCGCGAAGATGTATCAAGATTTGAGACAACACTATTGGTGGAGGCGGATGAAGAAAGATATAGTTGGGTTTGTAGCTCGGTGCCTCAACTGTCAGCAGGTGAAGTATGAGCACTAGAGACCGAGTGGGTTGCTTCAGCAGATAGAGATTCTAGAGTGGAAGTGGAAGCGGATAACCATGGACTTTGTAGTTGGGCTCCCACGGACTTTGAGAAAGTTCTATGCTATTTGGGTGATTGTGGATCGGCTGACCAAGTCCGCTCACTTTATTCCTATGTGTACTACTTATTCTTCGGAGCGGTTGGCGGAGATCTATATCCGGGAGATTATTCGTCTGCATGGTATTCCATTTTCCATCATTTCAGATAGAGGTACTCAGTTCACATCAAGATTCTAGAGATCTGTCCAGCATGAGTTGGGTACTCGGGTGGAGTTGAGTACAATATTTCACCCTCAGACGGACGGGCAGTCTGAGCGCACTATTCAGATTCTTGAGGATATGCTTTGTGCGTGTGTGATTGAGTTTGGAGGGTCTTGGGATCAGTTCTTGCCATTGGCAGAGTTTGGCTACAACAATAGTTATCAGTCCAGCATTCAGATGACACCGTACGAGGCTATGGTAGGCGGTGTAGATCCCCGGTAGGTTGGTTTGAGTCGGGTAAGGCTAGATTATTGGGCACAGACTTGGTTCAGAATGCTTTGGAGAAGGTCAAGGTGATTCAGGATAGACCTTGTACAGTCCAGTCCAGACAGAAGAGTTATGTGGACTGGAAGGTTCGTGATGTTTCCTGTATGGTTGGAGAGCGGATTATACTTCGGGTTTCGCCTATGAAGGGTGTTATGAGATTTGGAAAGAAGGGAAAGTTGAGTCCGAGGTTTATTGGCCCTTTTGAGATATTGAGGCGTGTTGGGGAGGTTTCTTATGAGCTTGCCTTACCTCCCAGCTTGGCAGGAGTTCATCAGGTATTTCATGTTTCGACACTCCGGAGGTATCACGGTGATTCGTCGCACGTGTTGGATTTCAGTTAAGTCCAGTTGGACAAGGATCTATCTTATGTTGAGGAGCCAGTGGCAATAATGGATAAGCAAGTTAGGAAGCTGAGGTCAAAGAACATTGCATATGTAAAGGTTCAGTGGCGGGGTCAGCCGGTCGAGGAGGCGACTTGGGTGACCGAGTAGGATATGCGCAGCCGTTACCCTCATCCTTTCACTACTTCACGTATGTCTCTATGCTCGTTCGAGGACGAACAAATGTTTAAGTGTGGGAGGATGAAACGACCCGGCCGGTCATTTTAAGAATTTACGCCCTGATTCCCTATTAACTGCTTTCCCCGTGTTTATTTCTACTATTTTGATTTGCCAGGATGTTCGATTTTGAGTTTCAGAGAATTTTGGGATACTTAGTCCCTAAATGAGAGCTTAAGTGTTGGAAATTTGACCGTAGTCGGAACAGTGTGAAGACGTCATCGAAATGGAAATCTGATGGTTCCGTTAGCTCGGTTGGATGATTTCGGGCTTAGGGGCATGTTCGGATTGTGTTTTGGAGGTCTGTAGCTAATTTAAGCTTGAAATGCAGAAAGTCGAATTTTGAAGTTTCCGGTTCGATAGTGAGATTTTGATCCGAGGGTCGGAATGGAATTCCGGAAGCTGGTGCGACTGGGTTTTTCGCAAATGCGATGCTGCAAATGCGGCCAAGCGACTGCAGATGCGGACCCAGCCCGTTAAATGACTTTTCACACCTGCGATTCATTCTTCTGCAGGTGCGGTAACAGGTGCGCTCCCTTGACCGCAGATGCGGAAATCGCTGGGCAGAAACATATAAATACTTGCCTTCGTGAAATTAAGCCATTTTTCATCTCTTTTCAAACGGGAAGAAGCTTGTGGAACACTTTTCAAGAGGGATTTTCAAAGGAGTTCATTGGGGTAAGGTCTTTGGTCCCTAAACTTGTTATTGGAATGATTCTTATCAATTTAAGCATGAAAAATTAAGAAAAATCAGTGGTAAATTGGTGGTTAGGGCTTGACTAATTAGAGACTTTTGAGTGATGGTTTGAGGGACCCTTTGAGGTCCGATTTTGGTACTTTTGGTATAACTGAACTCGTAAAAGTGTGAAGATTCTGGAAATGTAAATTTTACCCGATTCCGAGACGTGGACCCGAGGGGCGTTTTGGTCATTTTACCTAATTTTGCGTATTAGCTTAGAATTTAATTGTAGAATCAGTTACTTGAAGTGTTATTTACATTATGCAATTGAATTGAATAGATTTGGGCCATTTGGAGTCGAGTACTCGTGGCAAAGACATGGTTTCGGGTTGATTTTGAGCTGGTTCGAGGTAAGTGGCTTGTCTAACCCTGTACGTGCGGTGATGAGTGCGTACTTGAGCTAATTATTGAAAATCCGGTTTTCTTTAAGTAATTTCAATTGTGTTCCTTTTTCCTGTTTCATCTTACTTGCAATTTAAACCTGCTATTAGCTTAGAAAAAGCATGTCTAATTGACTTAATTGTTTATTTACTTAAACTGCCTTAATTGAATTATGTGAAGCATGTTAAATTAGAATTACCTGTTTTACTTGGTACGAAATTGATCTTAATTGAGTATTCTTGTGTTGTTGCTGTGTGTTTTACTTTGGGACTACGGGACGGCTTCCCGGGAGATCCCCTGTACGTGTTATGATTTGAACTGAGGTTCGGGATGCCAAGAGATCCCTGACACGTATATTGAGGATACCAAGAGATCCTCGGGATACCAAGAGATCCCTAGCATATATTGAGGATACCAAGAGATCCCTTGTATACATTGAGGATACCAAGATATCCTCGGGATACCAAGAGATCCCCGGCATATATATATTGAGGATACTGAGAGATCCCCGGCTATCATCCTTGTTATGAGTGGCATTTCCTGGTGATTGTCTTTATCTCTGTTTCAGTTATTGTATTCCTTATTATCTTGTATTAAATTCTTACTGTAGATTCTCAATTGTACTGCTTATCTTATTATGCCATCTCTATATTTATTTAATCTCAGTAGGGCCCTGACCTTCCTCGTCACTACCCGACTGAGGTTAGGTTTGACACTTACTAAGTACCGCTATGGTCATGCCCTTTCTACGCATGTTTTTCATGTGCAGATCCAGGTACTTCGACTCAAACTTACCATCCTTGAGGCGAGGCGACCCTTCAGAGACTTCGAGGTATATCTGCCGCGTCCTCATACCGAGGAGTCTCTTTCCATTCTCTCTTGTAGTTACAGCCTTTCTGTATTTACTTTGTTTTAGACTATTATGGAGTTAGAGCACTATGTAGTATCATTGGCTTGTGATTCATGGGTTTCCGGATTTTGGGAAAACTGTATTAGTTTATGAGAGTTGATATTGTGTATACCGAGTGGCACTTCCAAATGCTGTTTTATTACACTATTTCTGTTTTAAATTATTTTCTTTTCTTCCGCAAATTTGGTTTATCTTTCGCATTTTAGGCTTAACTAGTCGTAGAGACTAGGTTTCGTCACGATGGTTCACAGAGGGCGAACCGGGGTTGTGACATTTACGGAGTACATTGGATCGGTTATCTCATACTACACTATGCACTTCTTGTGCAGATTTTGGTGCTGGTCTCAGCTATCCGTGAAGCGTTTCAGCTCGAATTAGCTTTTGTAGACTCGAGGTAGATCTGCTGGCGTCCGCAGACCTTAAGTCCCCTTCCACTTTTTCCCTATTTACTGTTCTTTTCATTCGAGACAATTGTACTTATTTCAATTACTATTCGTAGAAATTCTAGAAGCTCGTGTACCTGTGACTCCAAATCCGGGTTTTATTAGATATTGGTTTATTACGTTGTTTCGCACTGTATTATGAACTTCATTTCTATTTAATTGGTTTACTTATTCGAATTGGTTAAAATTGTCTTAAAGATCCTCTAACGTTGGCTTGCCTAACAAGTGAAATGTTAAGCGATATCACAGTCCCGAAGGTGGGAATTCCGGGTCATGACAAATAAATTATCAATATAAAATCAGGTTTCATATGAATGAATGAATTGATTTAGAAATGAGAAAAAAATAGTAAAACAATTGATAAAGATATTCAATGAATAAATTAACAGAGAAGTGTTGTCAAAAATAATACCTTAGTTGATATACTTAATTAGACAAAAACTTGATTATTTTCTAAATTCTATATTTCTCATGTATTAATGTTAACTAATTTCTCTAATTATTGCCGCAACCGAAAGAAAATTTTCAAAATTAAGATTAATAATAATTCTAACTAAGATCAACAATGTCTTAAGAAAGCTTAATAAACTGATTAACTATATTATCAATTGAAAAAAGAATTATTAGAAAAAATCAATTATAATAAATAATTAATAATTTTGCATCTCAAAAGCTAAAAAATAGACTTCAATAATTATGTATAAAGATTTTTCAAAAAAGAAAAGGCCTCATATTAATGTTTGGCTTTAGGCCACAAAATATGTCGAGCCGCCTCAGCACTTGATTATAACTCGATTTCCCAAAACACATTCACTAGACTGACTCAAAAAGAACGCAATACTGGTATTGACTAGAGTGAACAAAATGTAGTTCTTCAGTTGATGTGTATAAGGATAATCTCAGAAGTCCAAATATATAGTATTTAAACGCCTGGACTTCAAGATCTTCTAGGAGTCCTATGCATAGTCAGCTCCTCGTTTGATAGGACTCCTATTATTCCAAGGACTCCAGAAGTTTTGGGACTATTGTCTCTTATTGATTTATTCGTATCTTCTTGGGCAACAACCCTTATCACATATAGCGCATTCTTCTTCCAACAAACTTGGACCTGAGTAACCTTAAGATAAAGTTATTGTCTTGCACGGACGTACAATCATCAACTAGAGGAGCTGATCCTTTACCTTGAGGAGCTGGTTCTTAGAACAGTTAAGCAGCTACATTGAGAACTTGATTTTTCGAATATTGCATTTAAACAAACTTTGTTAGTCATCAAAATCTCAATTACTCAACAAGTGAAAAAAGAGTAAGGGCACCAAAAAACAGGAAAAAACACAACTCAATATTTTAGTAGTGTGCTTGGCCCGTGCCATTACGGACCTATCATCGCTAGTTTTAAAGAGAAGACAGACCTTCTCTCTAAAATATACTGTTGATCTATCTATTACTCTATCTCTTTTTTTTTTTAACTATTAATTAGTCCAATAAATAGCAAGTTATACTTTCTTTTTCTTCAATTAAATCAATATTTAATATCAGTTAGTAGCTTATATAAGAGCCTTTTTTAGAAGTAATATTTTTTTATTACATTTCGGGAGGGGAAAAGGGGCAAGAGGAAGGGTATGTTATTGATTGAATATATTGGTTACGCATATTTTCTTTCCCAAATACCCTGTTACAAAGATGAGCAAATGTTTTCTTCTTTAAACTCTTGATTAACAAGAAACGTGTCTATATTCCATTTTTCTCTAGTAGAACTGCCTAAATTAGTGTGCTTTTTGGTACTTATAATTATTATAGCAATTACCCTATAGACAATTTTCAGCCACAAATACTTTCCAAACTTGGTGGCTAGCTGATAGTAATTTTGGACCAAAGAAATTGTTTTTATCAGATGTAGTGCATAAAGGACTGAACTTTGCCTCTCATCTGCAAACTGCACTAGAGGTCTCGAGCAAACACACTATGGATTCCATGCTGTTTTTTTCAAGCTTTTTAGTAGTTATTTTGCTGGCTATTTCACTCCAAGTTTTTTTCTTCTCACCAATATCCCCTGAGATTCTTGAAATTCCTTCTGCCGCTACATTTACATCAAAGAGCTATTTGCAGGTAACTTAAAAGAAAAAAAAAGGTTCCTTAACTTAATATTTTCTTACTTGCCTCAATCTTTTTATGGATTTAATTTATATACACAGTCTATGAATTTTAAGTCTCTTTTCGTCTTCTTGAGCCAAGGGCCTTTCGGAAACAGCCTCTCTACCCCTCGAGATAGGGTTAAGGTCTGCGTACACACTATCCTCCCCAGACCCTACTAGTGAAATTTTACTGGGTCGTTGTTGTTGTTGTTGTTGTTGTCAATGAATTTTAACTTGTGATAGCATGTGATAGTTATCATATATATTTATGAGATTACCAATTAATGTTTAAACGATTTACCTATAATTACCTATTAGGTGACCTGAGTGTGTAATATTATATTTTTGTGTGTGTAAAACTTGAACTCTTTTTTTTAACTGTGATGCGAAATGCTACATATGGACTGTTAATTTCAGAGGGTAAGTAAACTTGGAGAAGGGTTTCTGGATAGACCAGAAGATGTGGCAGTGGACAAAATGGGAGTTTTATATACAGCAACTAGAGATGGTTGGATCAAAAGATTGCACAAGAATGGGACTTGGGAGAGTTGGAAGTATATTGGGAGTAATTCTTTACTAGGACTTATAGTATCAGCTGCTGGTCATGTCATCGTATGTGACGCTGAAGAGGTAATTAATTTTGCAGCTTAAATGAATAGCTTGGCTAAGTAACGATTGCCTAATAGATTTTAAGAAATTTTAGATAGTCTTTCCGTGGCAATATGTATGCAGCACACCTAAAGTTTCTAATAGGTACAATTGTATGATGTGCAGGGGTTGCTTAAGGTTAGTGAAGATGGCGTAAGTGTTCTTGCTTCACACGTCAATGGTGAAAAAATAAGGTAAAAGATTTCACTTTTCTATCTTGAAATTCTCTGCCCATTGAGGCCAAGAGCAATATATATCTTATGATACTTTGATGGAGCATGGCCTTTTTTTCGAGTTGATATAATTTCAAAAAATAGGAATTTTTTAAAAATTAAGTACCATTCTGTAACTTCAATCCAACAAAATTTCGGGAAATGAACGATGCCTAACGAGCAAGGAAGAATTAGTTCACAATATCACCATACGATATTTGTGTAATTTGTTTATAGCATCCAAGATAATATGAACAATACAATATGCTCGTGGGACATAAAGTTTGAACTGCTGTTACAATATTAAATTAGTGCGTAGTTAGGCAAAGGTGACTATGCCCAGATGCGACTCTTCCGTCCTCCCCCAGCTTTGTCTGGGACAGAGTTTAAACTTGTGACTTGCGCCTAATTAATTGACACATCTATGTGTTGTGTCCTCACCAATGAACCAAAGCCCTGAGGGATGGTTTATATGATGCTGTTAGCAGCAACATTATAAAATTTCTCTGGATCCTTATGTCCATCAATTATAAAATTTTAATGAAAATCCATTGCAAGCTAAAAGTTAGAGTGTGTACAGATTTGCAGATGATGTGGTGGAAGCATCAGATGGGAGTCTATACTTCAGTGTCCCAAGCACCAAATTTGGACTCCACGAATGGTACCTTGACGTGCTTGAGGCCAAGCCCCATGGTCAGCTTCTCAAATATAATCCTTCATTGAACAAGACCTCTGTAATTCTTCATGACTTGGCCTTTGCAAATGGCGTTGCTCTCTCTGCGGATCAAGATTACTTAATTGTCTGTGAAACGTGGAAGTAAGTATTCTCGAATGATTAAATGATTTTCTACCTCCAACTATAAGATAACTTGGTGAGCTCATGAGATGTTTAGACATGCTTCTCCGATCCATTGACTAGCACGGTTTCTTCATGAACACATTCTTTTGGTACCTGGAACCAATTTGTGAAGTTGATTGTTCAAGTTGCATTCAACATTCTTTTCGTCCATGATAATCAGATTTAGGTGCCTAAAGTATTGGCTGAAGGAGGAAATCAAAGGACAAACAGAGATCTTCGTCGATAATCTTACTGGTTTACCCGACAACATCAAGCTTGCTCCAGATGGTTCGTTCTGGATAGCTCTAGTAGAGGTAAGTTATAAACATCTTTCAGTAGCAGAGAAGGTTCATCTGCTGTGCCAATTTAACGACTGATGTGTCTGCCTCTGTTACAGTTTACAGCTCGTAGACTAAATTTTGTACACTCGTCAAGAGCTTCAAAACATTTGCTGGCAACTTTCCCCAAATTGATGAACTGGGTCCTTGGAGCATACCACAAAGCTATGGTAGTGAATGTCGCAGCTGATGGGAAGATAATCAAAGGCTTTGATGATCCAACTGGAAAGGTCATGTCATTTGTGACATCTGTGCTGGAGTATGAAGGTCATCTATATTTGGGAAGTCTCAACTGTGACTTCATAGGAAAGTTACCACTGACGACCTCAACTGTGTAGCCATTGCTAACTTGCTCACATTATGGTCTATAAATTGTACGTCTTGATTCCTAGAATGTATGTTTAGCAAATTTGAGAAATATAATATCATCATAGCTGTAGGACAACCACAGGTCCTAAGATTTTAACGAGATGTTTGTTGCTCCCAAACGCACACGCAAGTATACGTGGTCGACAAGTAATATAGGATTGTAAGTCCAGATATTGTACCCACAGGGACTTGTGATTAACTATCAACTAAATTAAACCCAAACAATTAATCTATTCAAGCGAATTCTAAAGTATGAATATTTAACTAAAACTAATCTAAAGAAACAAACTAGGAGGTTAAAGAAAACAAGTTGGCGAATTATAAAGACGAATCCAATGTGAGTGAATATTCTAGAGCTATGGGTTAGCTAACAATCCCATTGAGTTTTCCATTTAAATCGTCTAATTAATTTATCTAGTTTATTGATTTACGGAGTTAATATTGCTCGTATCCTTCTCCCGAAGTACAACTCGCCTATTCAAGGTAATCTAACACCTATATTCCTATTGAATTAGAATTAACAAGAACACATTAATAATTCCTGTATAGTAACCAAGCAAGGCGATTAAGTATATTCCTATCCTAACCGCAAATCCGTCCTCCCTAAGAGTTAAGATCTTGCTCTGCTCAATATTATATGCAATCTAGAATTCCCTCTTCCGAGTTCAATCTTAGATTCGTAGATAGTATTCAATTGGTGATCAAGCGATCAAATAATTAAGCGCAAGATTGAATAAATAAACCAATATGATAAAATAATAAAAACAATTCAAGCTTCAAACCACAATGTTCATGTAACACCCAAAACTCTAGAACTAATGAATTATGAAATTAAAGGAAGAGAAGAGAAGAAAAATTAGTTAGAAGCCTCCCAAGCGTGGTGTATGTTGACCCACGTGAATTCTCTTTCAAAGTGTGTTCGATATCCTCCAAATTAGGTTTAAGACCCCTTTTATACAAGTTGGGATCATGTAGGACCGAAATAACCTTGTCCCGAGCAAAATAAAAAAAACCCTCCGCCCTGGCGTCCAGGCCCGCGCCTAGCGCTGGACGTGGCGCTGAGAACAGTGAATTTGCCGCCTGCTCTTTAGATTGTCTTTCCCAGGTGCGTTTTTTGCCTTCATTTGTATTTCAATTGTATCCTTTGTTCTTGTCTTCAAATTGGGGGACAAAAAAAACAAAAGGGTGTCCCCCCTTTTTTTATTCATTTTTGTTTTTCGTGTTTTATTTAACTTTGCTCCAAATTTCTTCATCTTCATACCGCTTTATTCCTACACAATTAGAGTATAATATTAAGCACAAAGTAATATAATTAACACTCAAAAGATGATTAAAAGTACTAGAATATGAGATAACAATGGGTAAATATATGTATTTTTTGCCGAACAACAACACCTCACACTTAGACTCTTGCTTCGTCCTCGAGTAAGCATTAAAATCATTCTCAATAAATCAAGCATAGAAATATCACCACTTCGGTTGGTATTAACAATTAGGCCCTATAGCAACTCAAACCATTAGATATACACTTCCTCATCATCATGCAAGATATACAAGTCACAAACAAACAACAAACTTCTAACCTTCTAACCTCAGAGACGGACTCTAACTTACCAAATTTAAGCTCGTTCACCTGCTCTGTCAAAGAAGCTAATAACATCACTTATCTATCATGAAACAAGTGCCCTCACAACAATAATATAGTCCATACTCCACTTATCTATCATGAAACAAGTGCCCTCACAACAATAATATAGTCCATACTCTCAAATCAAAGAATGAATATAATTTAAGGACTTAGCATTGTGAGCACGTGATTTTTGTCTTACGCGACAATCGCTCCAAAAGAATTAAAAAATAATAACAAATGGTCGTGCTGTAAAAATTTGGATTTTACATGGCACTTTGTTAATTATTTATGATTTTTGCCCATTTTTATTAAAACAAAATACAAAATGTATGTGTCGTGCGTAATGTGAACCGTAATCCGATTGTTAAATGGGAGATCACAAAAATATGCATTTCTTTTGTCCTGATTTGTTGCCTTGTTTAATTTTACCTACTTTTAACATTTTATACGCGTGAAATAAATATGTTAATTAATGGTGTTTAGTTTTATTTAATTAGGTTGTGTATTTAGGAAATTAGAAATAAAGAAAAAAAGGGTAAAAATTTGTTTTAAAATGAATTTGGGCCGTGCCCATTTCAAAATCTGAAGCCCAAATGAACGGCCCAAGCCACCAGTCCGAACAGCCCACCCCCAGGCCACAAAACGACGTAGTTTAACACCAAAACTACGTCGTTTCAATGCCGATCCATCTCAACCATTCAAACCAAACTGATCCAACGGCCAAGATCTCACACCCCGTACCCACTAACAGACCCGACCCGTCTCACCCGGACCGACCCCAACCCTTTACCTTCGAAACGACACCGTTCTCCGTTAGTTGAAGGATCCTGGCCCTTCATCACGTCTCATCCAACGGCCAGGATCCACCTATCCACTAACTATATAAACCCATAACCTTACCCTGCCCCCTATCCGAACCCCAGCCTTAGGTCACCTTCGTCCTCATCCCTTTCCCCTCCAAAACCCTAGCCGCCCCCGTATTCTTCACCATGAAAGCCGGCGGCATGGACGCCGGTAACCCCACCCTTAACACCATAGAACCCCCTTGCCATCCTGAACATGGATCTGTTAACTACTTAACTCGAATCCCATCCCACCTTCTCGAATCTTCATTTGAAGATTCGAATCAAAACTCGATCTACACCGATCTGCCCTAAATTCATACCAGACACTCCCCAGACGCCCCTCGTGACCAAACCATGCTTGGTTTGGTCCGAATCTGACCAGGGAAGCGTGAATCCCGAATCTAATTTTTGGAATCTTAGGGTTCCTCGTCACTGGTCCGTATCTTGTTCAAGCCGAAGAGATTAAGGTCTAATGGACCTTAATCGAAGTGTTTCTCATCTGAGAAACACTTCGATTAAAGTCCGTTCAGCCTTAAGAAAGGTCTGTTCGAGTCCAAGCTAGGGTCTTTTGATTTTTCGGATTTTAAGGTGAGTTTTGCTTTCTTTTCTTTATTTGTTTTAGTCCATGTGATTGTTCTAAAGGCTGTTCATATTTTGTGTAATTTGTTTCGAATTTTATCAACTGTGTCCTGTCCACTTTGCCTAAACCTCGGTGTCTTGAGTCCTTCTTCTATTCGTTCTGATAATGTGTATGTATGTATGTGTTGTGCAATTAGCTGATTTTCAAATTTGAACTGACTAACTGATTCCTCGAGTACAATTTTGCTTAGTCAGTACAATTCGAATCATGTGTCCGATACTGTTAAATGTCTGATTTTGGTTTCGATTGTATGTGTTATAACTAGTATAGTCGAGTCGACATATGTCGTCAATTAGTTTCAGTTGTCCGAACAATAACAAATCGACTTACTTCTGCTAAGCATTTGCTTGAATCAATTAGGAACTAAGTTTGTTTACTTATAGTTGTTAATTTGAATCAGAAATGCCAAAGGAATGTTTTGTTTAGTCACAGTTCTGAAATTCGAGGGCATGTGCACTTGTGCACAACATGTGCATTTTGTGCACAGCCTGTGCTCTGCCTAAGTGCTTTTTGAATTAAATAGTTTGACAGCATATGCTGTCAGACTACATCCTGCTGCCCATATTCTGCTTTAAGTTTCAGAAATAATAAACATTACTAAAGAGTAAGTCTGCCAGGGAATGTGATGGAGGGGTTAATACTTAAATAGCTAAGTGGAAACTGAAAAGAAGATAGCACATGGGAGGGGTGTTCTGTTGGTCTAACAGGCTGTTAAAGGACTGATGTTAAGGCTTATAAAGAGCAGGTCTTCCATCAGTTGCAAAAAAAAATAAAAAAAAATAAAAGGGGACCAGAGATTAGGGAGAGAAAAAGAGATACAGAGGATATAGATCTGAGAAGATAGACATAGATACACACACATAGACAGAGACAGAGAGAATACACACAGAAAACTTAGTTGGAGATTGAGAGTTGAAGTTCTGAAAAAAAAACAGAAAACTGGGAAAGAACTCTGTTTGATAACACAGACAGATAAAACTAGAAATTGCATTCTTCTTTGCTGTCTTGATTTCACTGGTCTTGACCTGTTTGTTCAATACTGATTTCTTCTAAAGCCAACTGAGTCTGCTGGTTGTTTGTTGGTTCACTTTGAGACTTGGTCTAGCTGGGATCTTGATTCTACTCCAATTGTTTCGTTTGTTGCTGCTGGTGCTATTTTGTTTTTGCTGCTGCTGATTTCCCTATCTTCTTCCTCTTCTCCTTTGCATTTTCAGTATTTCCAGGTACACATTTCGAGTCTCACATTGGTGTATAGCTGATTGTAACATTGGAATGCATGAATTGAAAGATCTGAAGGAGTTATAATTATCCGCTGTTTACTGACTGCCTTTTTCATAAATGTTGTTAATCGTGTAAATTTAGTTTGTAGTTCAATAGGGAAGTACATTAGTAAGTTTGTATCTGATTGAAGCTCATGCTGATTTTAAACCACAATATGCAATTGATCTAATGGTATATAGGATGTAACTACAATCCATGGAATATGCAACCATTAGTATAGTTGTTAATTTAAATTCGTTCTTCAGCATGTTTCGAATATATAGGTTGGACGGTTCCTTTTAACCTTGCAAAAAATACAATACAGTTTTTTAGACTCTTGGGTTGCAATTTTATTAGGCATGTTTAAGATAAGTTTTTTACACCATAGGTAGCATCCTTTTGGTAAGGAATTCTATTAATCCTTTTAAGCAATTTAATTTAAATTCGACTCAAGGATGTTTGTTCGGGTTAAGTGATGTACTTCGTCAGCTCGTATGTAATTTCTTTGTCCAATTAAAGCATGTTTCACAAGGTATGACGTCTCTTCACTTTGTAAATAATTAATCAGAAATTGATAAGAATCCGGATTAGGCCAAAACATATAATTAAATTAGCATGTACCTTTTTCTTCTAGTTTTAGAGACAAAATTAGAAATGTAGCCACTTTAGGATATCCTTTCTAAAATAGAGACGAGCCTCGCCAAATAAAAATGCAAAATTGCGGGGCCCTCAATAAATAACCATAATAATTATTTAGAATTCAGGATAGGCCGTTTAAGGAATTTCATGGCCTTCTACAAAAATAATAACGCGCTAGACTCTTTAGGCGCGGCTTAATTAAATTACATTCTTAAACTCGGGTGCACATTGATGTGACCCAAATCCAAATCTCAACGGAGTCGAAATGGTCAACAACTACGGGTGCATTGATTGTGACGTGGTTCGAGATGCATTTTCACGACGTTGCAATTCTATAAAAAATAAATGATAATAATAAAAGGGGTTTAAACTTAATAAAAGCACGTAAGTCACAACATGTATTTAAATCAGATAATTAGCCATTATAACAATTTAAGCGACCGTGCTAGAACCACGGGATTCGAGGGTGCCTAACACCTTCCCTCGGGTCAACAGAATTCCTTACTTAGAATTTCTGGTTCGCAGACTTCATTTGGAAAAGTCGAAAATTTCCTCGATTTGGGATTCAAGATAAACCGGTGACTTGGGACACCAAAAACCAAACCTTTCCCAAGTGGCGACTCTGAATTAAATAAATAATCCCATTTCGAATATTGTCACTTAAATTGGAAAAACTCCCCTCGCGCATTTAACCCTTCGGGGCGGGCGCGCAAAAAGGAGGTGTGACAGCTCTGGCGACTTTGCTGGGGAGATAAACCCAGAACCACTGGTTCAGGGTTCAAGAATTCGAGCTTAGAATAATTGTTATATTTGGCTTTATTATCTGATCTTTATTACATGTTTTTGCATAACGTGCTAAATTTTGTCTTTTACCGCTTTGATATTATCTGAACTGTATATAAACTGTGCCGAAACCTTTCTCTTCTTACCTCCGGGGAGAAGCTCGCTGGTCGAGACTCCCTATTCTGTTAGTGTCAATACCTGAAATAAGAAAGAGGTCGGACAAGTTACAAAGCCGGACGATCTCGCGGGTCCCCGGTACGTAGCCCCCTCCTCGACTCGAGTTGTCCGCTCGGGTACACAGTCTAGAACAAATACCCAGGGTATAAACCTAGTATAACGAAACTTCATGCCGGATCCCTAGTAGGAACGTTTATTTGCATCATGTTGCATTTGACTTAGGGGGCTCAACACAGGGGTTGGGTCCGTCTAGGACAGGCAACCTGAAGTGAAAAGACCACTCTGCTGCATCCTATTTGTTTTGCGCATCTATTTGCTTCGATTCCGCATGCTGACCGGTTTCTAAAAAGAAGGGGAAAATAGCAGTGTGGGGAGATAATTACTTATTTTGGAAAAATAAAACCAATGCCCAAGTAGTGTCAAAACCTCACCGGAGTTTTCCTAAAAAAATTTTTTTTTCTAGTTTGATTTATTAAAAAAAACATATAAAAAAAAATTTCCTTTTTTTTATCACTTTCAAAATAAAAAAGGGTATTTATTTAAAAGCAAAAGAAAAAAAAACGAAATTCATAATTCAAAAAAAAAATGCTATTTCTTTCGTAGTACCTCCTTTCTAAATTCAGACTAATAGTCCAAATATTTCCTTGAAAAAAAAAAAAATATATATATATATATATATATATATATATAATAAATATTTTTCTTTAGTCTTTACCTCTTTTCAAAAAAAAAAAATTCTTGTTTTCTGGGTTTAATTGATTTTCTCTATTCATGATGGCCGAACTACGCCGGTTTGATTCTCACCGGATGTGAGATACGTAGGCAACCCTCGTCGGGTTCAACCCCATTTTTGCTAAAATAGCCAAAATCAATAAATAAATAAAAAAAGAAAAAAAAAGACGTGTCAATTTTTTTTTTTTTAAAAAAGAGTCATAAATAAGTCAGGTGATGCTGTTTTGTCATAAATAGCCGAATGTTCCCGAAAGGGACGCCGGAAGGCTGACTTTGCATAAACGGCCACCTTTGAGTCATTTTTCACCGGATGTGAGATACGTAGGCAACCCTCGTCGGGTTCAACCCCCATTTTGCTAAAATAGCCAAAATCAAAAAAAAAATATGTTTCAAATTTTTAAAGAGTCATAAATAAGTCAGGTGATGCTGTTTTGACATGAATAGCCGAATGTTCCCGAAAGGGACGCCGGAAGGCTGACTTTGCATAAATAGCCACTTTTGGGTTTTGCTTAGCATTTTTAGACCCACACAGCCTTAAAATCTTCGTCCCCGAAGTGCTTAAAGGCCGTGTTCAAAGCTTGGTCCCCTCTGTAAAATATTTTGAGTCAGTCATTTTTGTTAAAATCACCTTAATAAATGTGCAGGATGAGCACGATGCAAAATGAACATTTTTCAATAATGACCAAAATCCCTGTCAAGTTACGGCTATGGTGGAATGATCTAGGTGTTGAAGGACAAAATGAGGTTAAGAAATATCTGAAAGGTCTCGTGGGTTTGTTGGAAATCCAGCCTCGGGGAGATATCATAAGAGCTTTAGTCACTTACTGGGACCCGGCGCACAATGTTTTCCATTTCTCTGATTTTGAACTCACCCCGACTTTGGAAGAAATGGCTGGGTACATCGGAAATGCTGAACTTCCGTTGAGGCAAAAATACTTGGTCGCCCCAAGAGTCGTCACGGTACATCGGTTCCTAGATTCATTGAAGATACCCAGAACAGTCCACAACCCGGATCTGGCAGCCGGATTTTGTACTCCATGCTTCATATATGATAGGTACGGTCATGAGGGGGATTCAATAATCCAATCAACAAACTGTGCAGCAAAGGTGTTCGTCAGAAGTGGGACAAGCACAGACGGGTAGCGTTCATGATGATGTTCCTGGGCCTTCTGGTATTTCCAAGGAAAGACGGAAACATTGATTTGAAGATATCCGGGGTCGTCAGCACTTTACTCACGCAAAGTGACAGTACTCTCGCGCCTATGGTGGTATCTGACATCTTTCGAGCTCTTACAGCTTGTAAAGCTGGGGGAAATTTCTTCGAAGGTTGTAACTTGCTCCTACAGATATGGATGACCGAGCACCTCTGCCATCATTCCGAGATTTTGAGCCATGGTTCCCCGGAAAAGACTTGCATAGAAGAATCTTACACGAGAACCAAAGAGATCAGTTTGCCCAAAGGAGTCCTGGCATGGACCTCGTTCTTTCAAGCTCTTACTGCCAGCCAAATACAATGGACGCTAGGATGGTTGCCTGTTGATGAGATCCTATATATGTCGGCAGCTAAAACTTATTTCTTACTGATGGGGCTTAAGAGCATTCAACCTTACGCACCCTGCCGAGTTTTGAGACAGTTCGGAAGATGCCAGACAGTACCTCATGAGGAAGATCTTAGCACTCAAGCAGTTGAGATAAGTCCTAACGGACAATTCCCAGAAGCGAAGATTCGCCAAATCTGGAGTGAGTGTCAATATTTGAAATCAGATACTTGCGTGCGGGATCGGGCCAAAGGAGAGACGGCGCCAGGTTACCTTGCATGGCATAGAAGGGAATTTGAGCATGAAAGGCCGGCTAAGAGACCCCACATCCGGAGTTTCACCGAATCTTCGCAAAGGCAGTGGGATTGGTTAGCAAAGGAAAGAGGCTATTGCGCCGAAATCAGCAGGTTAAAGCAACAAGTGGAAGGCTTGAAATATGAGCACAATGTGCAAGTTGCTTCCAATCTGGGAGAGCAGAACAGGTTAATTCAGGAAAACAAAATGCTCAGAGCCCAGATCAAACAGATAAAGGTGGATGTGGATAAACAGCCAAGGCGTCGATCAGACGAGCAAATGATAAAAAGGCTAAAAGTGAAATCAGGGAATGGCAAGATGGTTTGGAGAAATCTGAAAACGTCATAGCAGAGCTCAGGGCACAGTGGGATACAAGAGTAGATAAGCATCGCCAATACCTGAATCAATTGGAAGGCGACCACGAGAAAACTGTCGCCAAAATGAAGAAAGAGATGGCTATACTTGAGATCAAAGCAGCTGATCAGGCCAAGAATTTCCAAATTGAGAGCAGATACTGGTATGACTCATTAGCCCAGATGAAGTTAGAAGTACGACGACTGAAGAATCAGCATATCCAGGATGCTCAGGTATTCAAGATATGTAGCGATCAGATAAAACGCCTACTCGTAGAGAAGAAGCAAACCAGGGATAGGATCAAGGCCATTGCCCACGCCATCACCAGACGATGTCTACGATGTGAGAACATGACCAGCGTTACCTTCCTCTCGGCGGTAATGGGTTATGTCAAGCAGACCATGCATGAGCTGGAACAACTTGAGAGGGATCTCACGCCTAGGACCGCGGCAAGGCCGAACATGCCCCGCGGACACCAATTTTCAAAACCATAATGCACTCATAAGTCAAGCCTGTATCTTAGCATCTTCTGCCTGTTTTTCCATCAGGGTGATTTTTAGTCTATTTTGAGTCTAGGTTTATTTTCAAAGTTTGCTCTTTCTTTTGCAAAATGTAGTTTGTAATAGACCATTTCAACAATAAAGAGGTTGCTTCTTTTACGCTCATTTGTGTTTTTCGAACTACGTAATGATCTGATTCACGTAGGCATCGTGATACGTAGGCAATCCTCATCGGATCCGGTCGCATTTCTTTTACTGCAAAATAAAAAAATATAATAAATAAAAAAGAAAAAAGGGGGAAAAAACTAATAAGAGGAAAATGCCGGAATGGCGCCTGCTCTCGTAGCAAACATGTAGTAATCCACTTAACTGTATAGGTGCATCATGCCCAACGTGAGATTGACTATCTGTTATTAGCTGCAAATTAACCGTGCGTTTGTCGTTGAGTATCTTCCAGGGTTTTGAAAAAGACGGTTGGTTTGGTGAAAGTCTGGCCTCGCACTCCTACTTCACGAGGTCAAGGAGAAGTGTTCAACTACCTGTTGTTAGGACCAGAAGCAGTACTCACACTTACTTCACCAGATCAAAAGGAAGTGTGGAAATGTCTTCAGAAATTCCATTGCAAAGAATCCATGTTTCCGAGGAGAGCTCAATCTCAGCCGTCCTCACACCTGAATCCGAAACTGCGGAGGAAAATAGAATCCTACGGCTCCGCATGTTGGAAATGCTGGACGACTGGAATAATGGGAAAGAGCCGCCAAGTGTCGTCCCCGGGTTCCCTGAATTATTCTCCAGGTCAAGTGGGACTTCTAATGTCCCCATAAATTATCCTGCTACCCCATTCGGGTACCCAGCCACCTCAGCCTTCTCTGCTGGATCGCCTTCTGAGCCTCATCCCCGAATGTCAGCCACCGACACAAGCATAAACATCTTTACTGCATCACC
Organism: Nicotiana sylvestris; assembly: GCF_000393655.2. Classification (NCBI taxonomy): domain Eukaryota; kingdom Viridiplantae; phylum Streptophyta; class Magnoliopsida; order Solanales; family Solanaceae; genus Nicotiana; species Nicotiana sylvestris. The sequence goes on along the minus strand of NC_091061.1, from coordinate 61,173,005 downwards.
TTGCCCGATTATGGCACAACCTGCCACGTACAAACCAAGCTTTGACTCGTCCTCTTTTACATTCCAAGCACCATCGTTCTCAATGGAACCAACTAGGTTCGCTACCAGCACTAATCCTCTACCGCCTCAGTGCGAGCTTGCACCCGGGCAGGATCAGAACCCCAGAATTGCAGAACAAAATGAGATTGCCAAGAGAATGAGAAGCCTTGAACAAAGTTTGAAGAATATGCAAGGATTGAGCGGACAGAAGAGCGTCTCTTACGCCGACCTATGCATGTTCCCTCACGTGCACCTGCCAGCGGGTTTCAAGACCCCAAAGTTCGAGAAATACGATGGGCACGGTGACCCCATTGCACATCTTAAGAAATACTGCAACCAATTGCGGGGAGCCGGCGGAAAAGAAGAACTGCTAATGGCATATTTTGGGGAAAGTCTAGTAGGGATAGCCTCGGAATGGTATATGGACCAGGAAATGTCCCGATGGCATATATGGGATGATCTCGCCAGAGATTTTGTGAAACAATTCCAGTATAACATCGACATTGCGCCAGACCGAAATTCTCTGTCGAATTTGAAGAAGAAACCATCAGAAAGCTTCAAAGAATATGCTATTAAGTGGCGTGAACAGGCGTCAAGAGTGAAGCCTCCCATGGATGAAGTGGAAATGGTCACTACTTTTCTCCAGGCTCAAGAGTCTGACTATTTCCAAAACATGATGTCAGCCATGGGTAAGCCATTCGCGGAAGCGATCAAGATTGGAGAGATGGTGGAAAATGGTCTGAAAACAGGTAGGATTCTGAGTCAAGCAGCCATAAAGGCAACCTCCCAGGCTGTCCAAAGCGGGTCCGGAGGAATGACAAGAGGGAAGAAGAAAGAAGAAACGACTATAGCAGCCTCGGAAGCAAGGGAGTATCGTCATCCCAGGCCCCGTTTCCCAGAAAGAACCCCACAACACTACTACCCCCACTCCAATTTGGCATATGCTCATCAACCTTATATGGTCATGAATGCCCAGCCTTATGCCCATCCACCACAACAAGCCAACCGAGGCCCAGCTCCACCTCCCAGAAATCAGCCACCTTACCGCAACCACTATAACCCACAACCCCCGCAGAATAACTTCCGCCCTCAAGAGCCACCCCGAAGGCGGACTTTCACGCCCATCGGTGAACCATACTCAACTTTGTTCCCGAAGCTAGTCCAGTTGGGTTTCTTGCAACCAATCCCTCAAACAAGGCAAAACCCGACGTCACCTTCTTACAAAGCTGGAGTCAGATGCGCCTATCATTCAGGGGCCGAGGGACATGATACAAATGACTACTGGTCGTTGAAAAGAGTGGTCGAAAATTTGATAGAGCAAGGGAAAATAGTGCTAAGGGACGAGGAGATCCCGAATGTAACTAACAATCCATTACCTGTTCACAATAATGGGCCGCTGATCGGAATGATTTGTGAAGACAAAGAGTTCGACCCTGCTCTGAAAGCCATAATTGCCATTGTCGACACGGGGAAGAGGCCCGAAACAGACCAAAAACCAGAAAAGGGGGAGGAGGCCAAGGCTATAAAGAAAGAGCTTGAAAAGAAGGTGGAGAAGAAAGTGGTACCGGTAAAGGATGGAGTTCTTTACATACCACGAGGTCGAGCTGAGAAGACGCAGAACTTCGGGATCAAAAAGACAAAACCTATGTACGTGCCAAAAGGGGCCTATGTGGTGCGGGGGACGATTCAACCACCTCGGCTGAATGAGCCAGTGGTTATCGGACGGGTGCCACAAAAGACAATGACCAACCCGTCCACAGTGCCGTGGAATTATCAAAAGACTTTGGTAATGTACAAAGGTAAAGAGGTCATGGGAGAACTTCCAGAAAACACTTTCATTGGAAGGTATTCAAATACCCAAGAGCTGAACAACGCCACACAAAGGCGCTTCCCGCCAAAGAAGCCCGTAAGTGTTGAAGAAGCGGAAGTGTTCTTCCAACAAATGAAAATGCCGGATTACGAAGTGATAGATCAACTGCGCAAGTACCCCGAGCAAGTGTCCATGCTGTCATTGTTAATGAGGTCGACCGAGCATCAAAAGATCTTACTAAAGACCCTGAATGAAGCATATGTGCCAGTTGAAACCTCGGTAGAACAATTAGAGCGGATGACAGAAAGATTCTTCGCCGTCAACCAAATCTCTTTCAGCAAAAACGATTTACTCCCAGAAGGAGCGGCACATAACAAGGCCTTGCATCTAACAGTTAAAATTGAGGACTACTATGTCAAGCGGGTAATGTTGGATGGGGGATCAGGTGTTGACATTTGCCCGCTCTCCACGCTACAAAGAATGGAAATTGGGACCGGAAGAATTCGACCCAACAATGTCTGCGTAAGGGCTTTCGACGGCATCAAGAGAGATACCATGGGGGAAATAGACCTGTTGTTGGTCATAGGACCAGTCGAGTTTGAAGTAACCTTTCAGGTGCTCGACATGGATACATCCTACAATTTCCTCCTCGGCAGACCTTGGATCCATGCGGCAGGAGCTGTGCCTTCCACTCTTCACCAGATGGTGAAGTTCGAGTACGAAGACCGAGAGATCGTGGTCAATGGGGAAGATGAGCATGCCATTTATCGAGACCCATCCATCCCATATCTTGAACCGAGAGAAGGGAGCGAACACACGGTCTATCAAGCTTTCGAGATTGTACTGGCAGAGCAGCACGAAGAGGGAATACCCTGCCCCCAGCCTTTCTTGTCTAACGCCTCGGTTATGGTGGCCAAAGAGATGATCCGGCACGGATTTAGGCCAGGGAAGGGGCTTGGACGAACCCTTCAGGGAATAACAGAACCCATTACCTTGCCAGTCACCAAGAAACCTTTTGGACTAGGTTTCAAACCTACTCCAGCAGACGAAGAGTGGGCAAAGAAAAGGAAAAATGAGGGTTGGAAGTTACCTCGACCACTGCCGGATTTATATGCAACTTTCATCAGGCCAAGGTACGCCGAAGAAGAAGATGATGAGGTCTTCACAGCTGAGGAAATCGAGGAGATATGTGGGGCGATGAGAGAGATGCTCTACGAGATCCACATGGTTCAACCAGGTGAAGGCACAAGCACTGCTGAGATGATGTACGTGGGGCCGAACGCCAAACTTCAAAACTGGGAGGCCACGCCATTCCCGACTAGACGGAAGTCCGGGTAGACCTGTCCTGCCACCTTTCCTGTGTCACAAGTTATCTCCAGGACATAACTTGAACGTTTTCTTCCTTTCCATTGTTGTTTTGAATTCCTAAGTTGTAAACATTGTTGTCTTCCAACTTTCCAAAGAAAATAAAAAAAATCATCATTGCTTTCCCATTCTTTCTTTTGTTCTGATTTTTGTCATTTTCCTTTTATCTTTCTTTTCAGTTATAATAATGCGGCTTTAAATATGACATGCTTGTGGACTTCACGCCCAGATCACAATGAGCTATTTAACTGCGAATTAATGAACCCAGAACCAGAATATGATGCGGAAGAAGCTTTTAGGGAGATAAACCGAGAGTTGGAATATTTCGAGAATAAACCTAAGCCAAATCTGAATGACACTGAACCGGTAAATTTAGGAACCCCGGAAGAAATCCGGGAGACCAAGATAAGCATTCACACGGACAAGAAAACGCGAGAGGCGATAATTCAACTTCTTTTTGAATTTAAAGACGTGTTTGCTTGGTCATATGATGACATGCCGGGACTAGGTGTTGATCTAGTGGTTCATAAATTGCCGATTCATCCTGATTGTCCTCCAGTTCAACAAAAGCAACGAAAGTTCAAAACTGAGGTCAGTGACAAGATTAAAGAGGAGATCACCAAACAACTGAAAACGGGAGTGATTCGGGTAGTCCAATATACAACATGGTTGGCGAATGTGGTTCCAGTACCAAAAAAGGACGGGAAAACTCGGGTATGTGTAGATTACCGAGATCTGAACAGAGCAAGTCCTAAAGATAATTTCCCGCTGCCCAACATCCACATCCTCGTTGATAATTGTGCCAAACACGAGATACAGTCTTTTGTAGATTGTTACGCTGGGTATCATCAGGTATTGATGGATGAAGAGGACGCCGAGAAAACTGCCTTCACCACGCCTTGGGGCACCTACTGTTATCGGGTCATGCCATTTGGTTTGAAGAATGATGGGGCTACTTACATGAGGGCCATGACTGCCATTTTTCATGACATGATGCATCAGGAAATAGAGGTGTACGTGGACGACGTGATAGTCAAGTCCAGGACGCAGGATAATCACATCCAAGACCTGAGGAAATTCTTCGAGAGATTAAGGAAGTATGACTTGAAGCTGAACCCAGCCAAATGTGCTTTCGGAGTTCCGTCAGGCAAACTTCTGGGCTTCATCGTAAGCAGGAGAGGTATCGAGCTAGATCCAACTAAGATAAAATCCATCAGAGATCTGCCTCCCCCGAGAACGAAGAAAGACGTGATGAGTCTGTTGGGCAGGTTGAACTACATCAGTCGGTTTATTGCCCAGCTGACAAGCACGTGTGAGCCCATATTCAAGCTGTTAAGGAAAGATGCGGCGATTAAATGGACAACTGAGTGTCAAGAAGCCTTTGATAAAGTCAAAGAATACCTTTCGAATCCCCCAGTCTTGGTCCCTCCAGAACCAGGGAGGCCACTTTTCTTGTATCTGACAGTCTTGGAGAACTCTTTCGGTTGCGTCCTCGGGCAACACGACATAACCGGAAAGAAGGAGCAAGCAATCTACTACTTGAGCAAGAAATTCACCGGCTACGAGGCCAAATACACTCTGCTGGAAAGGACATGTTGCGCTCTGACGTGGGTTGCTCAAAAGCTGAGACATTATCTCCAAGCCCACACTACTTTCCTCATAAGCAGGCTGGATCCTTTGAAGTATATATTTCAGAAACCGATGCCTACTGGGAGACTGGCCAAGTGGCAAATCTTGCTTACGGAATTCGACATAGTCTATGTCACTCGCACGGCAATGAAAGCCCAGGCGTTAGCAGATCATTTGGCCGAAAATCCGGTCGATGAGGAATACCAGCCATTGGATACCTACTTTCCAGATGAAGAAGTAAACACCGTAGAAGTGGTCTCGGAGGAAGCTCATGTTTGGAAGATGTTCTTTGATGGAGCCGTGAACGCCAAGGGTGTAGGGATTGGGGCAATTTTGATCTCGCCTTCTGGTCAGCATTATCCCGCCACAGCTAGACTTCGTTTCTTTTGCACAAATAATACAGCTGAGTATGAAGCCTGCATCATGGGCATGCATATGGCAATCGATCAGGATGTCGAAGACTTACTGATTATGGGAGATTCTGACCTGATTATCCGGCAAGCTCAAGGCGAATGGGAAACTCGGGATGTCAAACTTATCCCTTACCGACAGCATGTGAAGGACCTCGGCAAGCGCTTTACAGCAATAGAGTTCAGGTATATCCCGAGGTGTCACAATGAACTGGCGGATGCACTTGCTACTCTGGCTTCAATGCTACCCTACCCGGGCAACGCCCACGTCGATCCTTTGGAAATCCAAATCAAGGAAAGACACGGTTACTGCAATGTAATCGAGGCGGGATCAAATACGCAGCCTTGGTACCATGACATCAAGAGGTTCCTGAAGACACAAGAATACCCCGAGCACGCTACTGGAGATCAAAAGAGGACCATTAGGCGACATGCAAGTGGTTTCTTTCTGAGCGGTGAATTGTTATATAAGAGGACCCCGGACCTCAATCTCCTAAGATGTGTCGATATCGAGGAAGCGAGGAAGATCATGCACGAAGTACACGCAGGTGTGTGCGGACCTCACATGAACGGGTATGTCTTAGCGAAGAAAATCCTTCGAGCAGGTTATTACTGGATAAATTGGAAAAGGATTGCTTTAGCTTCGTTCGGAAGTGTCATTAGTGTCAGGTGCACGGTGATTTGATTCATGCGCCTCCCACAGAACTGCATCCCATGTCTGCGCCTTGGCCATTTGTCGCCTGGGGCATGGACGTCATTGGACCAATCGAGCCAAAGGCTTCAAATGGACACAGATTTATACTGGTTGCCATCGACTACTTCACAAAATGGGTAGAGGCTGTCACTCTCAAGTCGGTCACTAAAAAAGCTGTAGTGGATTTTGTACACTCAAATCTTATCTGTCGTTTCGGTATTCCTGCGACTATCATTACAGATAACGCAGCAAACTTGAACAGTCACTTGATGGGAGATGTATGCGAGCAATTCAAAATAACGCATAGGAATTCTACTCCTTATCGGCCAAAGGCCAATGGTGCTGTGGAAGTGGCAAACAAAAACATCAAGAAGATTTTGAGGAAAACGATCCAAAGTTCCCGATAGTGGCATGAGCGGTTACCCTTTGCATTGTTGGGGTATCGCACTACGGTACGCACGTCAGTAGGAGCAACTCCTTATCTTTTAGTTTATGGGACCGAGGCTGTAATACCGGCAGAGGTAGAGATCCCTTCTCTTCGAACCATTGTTGAAGCAGAAATCGAAGACAGCGAATGGGTCAAGACTCGGTTAGAGTAGTTGACTTTGATCGATGAAAAGCGAATGGCCGCGGTTTGTCACGGGCAGTTGTACCAACGAAGGATGGCCCGTGCTTACAACAAGAAAGTCCGACCCAGGAATTTCGAAGTAGGTCAGCTGGTACTGAGGCGTATTCTGCCACATCACCAGGAAGCAAAAGGGAAATTTGCTCCAAATTGGAAAGGCCCATACATCATCAGGAAAATACTGCCAAGGGGAGCATTGTATCTAGGTGATATCGAAGGAAATGACCCCGGAACAGCAGTAAATGCAGATGCAGTCAAGAGATACTACGTCTGATTTATACTCCAGCGGTCCTGACGCATTTGAAATGATGAAGGTTTTATTTCCACTATCCCCAAACACTACCCAATTCTCTCTACAAACCTTTGAGCCGCTTACAAAAAAAAAACAAAAGAAAATAAAACAAAACATTGATTGAGGCCTGAACTACGTTTGACTTGATTCCGAAAGGATACGTAGGCAGCCTCTCCCTGAGGTTCAGTCACACCAACAATAAAATCCCATTCACCCTGAAATTGAAACCGGGGCACGTCGAGCAGTTTAGAAGTTAGTATCATCTACCTCTCTTTACCAAGCACAAGCCTTCAGATCAATTACCAAAGATAGTGGGAAACCAATAAGCGTCACAAATGGAGACCGGCACACTCTGAATTGAGAGAGATAAAATGAGAGAGTCTCGTCGGTGAAAACCTTCGGGCACCACGAGGCGACGGGAGTAGAGAAACCAAAATGAGAGAGCTTGTTTAGTAAAAACTCGCAAAGAGTGCTATCAAGCGATGACAGGAAGAGAAATGAGAGAGGTCAGCCAGCGAAAACCCGCAAAGGGCGCTGTTGACCGAAAGAGTGACCCCACCCAAGGAGGTTTCGGCAAAGTTCCACCAGGTTTGGAATCACAGATCCGTTCTGGTTGAGGGAAACGCAAGCTCATGGAAAGTCAGGCGTCCAGTCCAAAGAGCATGTCATGTCATTTAAAGCCAGCATTATCTTCCTCAGATAAGTCTTTCTCGTCCCGAAAGGGGGCACTCCTTTTCTGAAATTTGTTTTATCTTTTCTTTGTTTTTCTTCGAATCTCTTTTATGTTTAAGCCCAAGTTCTAGATGTACCGGAAAAGACAGGTGGCAGGTTTGGTTGCACGGAATTCCGTTTCATGAAGGAAAACGCCTCGTTTCGTTGGTACGTTTGTCCAAGCCTGACGAATCATGATGTTTGATGGCATTCAAAGTAAAGAGGAAAAAGAGAAATATCCCCCAGCAAGTCCGCCTTCTCACGAATCCCCACAGAGTCTCCCCTTGTACAATCCCCCACAGAGCCCCCCCAATATATATATATAAAAAAAAATCCCCGTTGGAATTTCCCCAGCACATCCCCAGCGAGCCCCTTTGTAAAAATTCCCCAACAAGCTTACCCCAGCCAAGCCTAGAAAGCCCGTTTCGAAACAAATCCCCAGCATGCCCCATTGTACAAAAATCCACACAAAGAATCCACTTTGTAAATATTCCCCCATAGGGTTTCCTTTGTACAAATCCCCACAGAATACCTCCAATAAAATCCCCGTTGAGAACCTCCAAGCAAAATGGGACACAAAAAAAGAGAGAAAAGAAAAAGAGCCTTACGAGGCAAATCATCACAGAATCTGGAAATACAAGCCTGAGCGGTCTAAAGGGTTTCGGCATATGAATCAAATCAATGGCGGGACTTCACAACAGAAATGAAGACGCAACAAAGCAACCGGGAACGATCAAGGTCACCAAACCGACCGTCATTTCCGAACTAACAATTGTTCTTTGTCTGAAAAGTTGAAACAGGTGTAATCCAAGACAACCGTGCAAGAAGCAGGTGTCGCCCAAAGAAGAAGGTACATGGGTACAAGAAATATTTTGGCAATAAGGAATTCACTCGAAAGGTAAGTTTCCACGAAACTCCCTTTTATCTTCTACTAAAACAAGAAAATTCAAAAAAAAAGAGGTCGCTTAGTATTCTCGAACTTTTTTCCCATTCAGCCAGCATTAGGGTTTTAAACCCTAAACTGAGCTTTTCCATGCAATCAGCATTAGGGTTTTAAACCCTAAACTGAATTTTTCCTTTAGTCAGCATTAGGGTTTTAAACCCTAAACTGAACTTTTTTCCTTTCAGCCAGCATTAGGGTTTTAAACCCTAAACTGAGCTTTTCCATGCAGTCAGCATTAGGGTTTTAAACCCTAAACTGAATTTTTCCTTTAGTCAGCATTAGGGTTTTAAAACCCTAAACTGAATTTTCCTTTTAGTCAGCATTAGGGTTTTAAACCCTAAACTGAACTTTTTTCCTTTCAGCCAGCATTAGGGTTTTAAACCCTAAACTGAGCTTTTCCATGCAATCAGCATTAGGGTTTTAAACCCTAAACTGAATTTTTCCTTTAATCAGCATTAGGGTTTTAAACCCTAAACTGAACTTTTTCCATTCAGCCAGCATTAGGGTTTTAAACCCTAAACTGAGCTTTTCCATGCAGTCAGCATTAGGGTTTTAAACCCTAAACTGAATTTTTCCTTTAGTCAGCATTAGGGTTTTAAACCCTAAACTGAACTTTTTTCCTTTCAGCCAGCATTAGGGTTTTAAACCCTAAACTGAGCTTTTCCATGCAATCAGCATTAGGGTTTTAAACCCTAAACTGAATTTTTCCTTTAATCAGCATTAGGGTTTTAAACCCTAAACTGAACTTTTTCCTTCAGCCAGCATTAGAGTTTTAAACCCTAAACTGAGCTTTTCCATGCAATCAGCATTAGGGTTTTAAACCCTAAACTGAATTTTTCCTTTGGTCAGCATTAGGGTTTTAAACCCTAAACTGAACTTTTTCCTTTAGTCAGCATTAGGGTTTTAAACCCTAAACTGAACTTTTTCCATTTAGTCAGCATTAGGGTTTTAAACCCTAAACTGAACTTTTTTCCTTTAGTCAGCATTAGGGTTTTAAACCCTAAACTGAACTTTTCCTTTAGTCAGCATTAGGGCCCTAACCCTAAACTGAACTTTTCCCCAGTTGGTCAGTATTAGAGTTTCAGCTCTAGGAACTGAACTTCTCCCCAGCTATTCGGTATTAGGGCTCCAACCCTGAACTAAGCATTTTTATCTTCCTTCATCAATTTTATGAACTTTCTGGTGAATAATTCACGAAATTTTCCTGGTGAAACTGGGGCAGAAAATTTCGCTCGTTTGTTTGTTTTCTCCCGCAGGTCTAACCTCGAGCCACACAGATCGAAATGACACACGAGATGAGTCTCAACTCAGAATCTAAAAAAAAAGAAAAGGACAAAAAGAAGATGTCCCGAGATACCGGAGAAAATGGAAGGCGGATCATTCCACGATTTGATTAAGGTCCAGAACTCTGCCAGTCACGTCTCCCTGAGTATCCTAGAGGTTAAACAAGCACCTACAACTCGCAAGCATCAAGATTCGGATAGAAGTCTCCAAGCAAAATCAGCTAAGACCCATGATCAAGTCGCAAAAGAATCATAGATAGGGATCTTGTAACTAGCAGTTGACATGCATATAAGTATTTAGTTCAGTTTCAATTTTTCTTTGGTTGTAATAAGGCGGTCAGTAAAGCAGGTGACAACAGCAAGAGCAGTAACAGCAAGCATCGCAGTCCCATGGTAGTCCCAGCTACCAAAACTTCCCGAACTACATTGACCTGATTCCTGTTTAGCCCAGGATATGTAGGAAACCTTTGGAGCAAAGGTTCGGTCAAATCTTTCAAAAATGCTTCACACGGAGTAGTCCATAGGCAAAAGTCGCTCATATCCGCTCACTTTATCTTTGCACGAAAACCCTTCGTGTTTCCGAACAAAGAGGGGCAGCTGTGAGCACGTGATTTTTGTCTTACGCGACAATCGCTCCAAAAGAATTAAAAAATAATAACAAATGGTCCTGCTGTACAAATTTGGATTTTACATGGCACTTTGTTAATTATTTATGATTTTTGCCCATTTTTATTAAAACAAAATACAAAATGTATGTGTCGTGCGTAATGTGAACCGTAATCCGATTGTTAAATGGGAGATCACAAAAATACGCATTTCTTTTGTCCTGATTTGTTGCCTTGTTTAATTTTACCTACTTTTAACATTTTATACGCGTGAAATAAATATGTTAATTAATGGTGTTTAGTTTTATTTAATTAGGTTGTGTATTTAGGAAATTAGAAATAAAGAAAAAGAGGGTAAAAATTTGTTTTAAAATGAATTTGGGTCGTGCCCATTTCAAAATCTGAAGCCCAAATGAACGGCCCAAGCCACCAGTCCGAACAGCCCACCCCAGGCCACAAAACGACGTAGTTTAACACCAAAACTACGTCGTTTCAATGCCGATCCATCTCAACCATTCAAACCAAACTGATCCAACGGCCAAGATCTCACACCCCGTACCCACTAACAGACCCGACCCGTCTCACCCGGACCGACCCCAACCCTTTACCCTCGAAACGACACCGTTCTCCGTTAGTTGATGGATCCTGGCCCTTCATCACGTCTCATCCAACGGCCAGGATCCACCTATCCACTAACTATATAAACCCATAACCTTACCCTGCCCCCTATCCGAACCCCAGCCTTAGGTCACCTTCGTCCTCATCCCTTTCCCCTCCAAAACCCTAGCCGCCCCTGTATTCTTCACCATGAAAGCCGGCGGCATGGACGCCGGTAACCCCACCCTTAACACCATATAACCCCCTTGCCATCCTGAACATGGATCTGTTAACTACTTAACTCGAATCCCATCCCACCTTCTCGAATCTTCATTTGAAGATTCGAGTCAAAACTTGATCTACACCGATCTGCCCTAAATTCATACCAGACACTCCCCAGACCCCCCTCGTGACCAAACCATGCTTGGTTTGGTCCGAATCTGACCAGGGAAGCGTGAGTCCCAGATCTAATTTTTGGAACCTTAGGGTTCCACGTCACTGGTCTGTATCTTGTTCAAGCCGAAGAGATTAAGGTCTAATGGACCTTAATCGAAGTGTTTCTCATCTGAGAAACACTTCGATTAAAGTCCGTTCAGCCTTAAGAAAGGTCTGTTCGAATCCAAGTTAAGGCTTTTGATTTTTCGGGATTTAAGGTGAGTTTTGCTTTCTTTTCTTTATTCTGTTAGTCCATGTTTGTTTAAAAGGCTGTTCATATTTTGTGTAATTTGTTTCGAATTTTATCAACTGTGTCCTGTCCACTTTGCCTAAACCTCGGTGTCTTGAGTCCTTCTTCTATTTGTTCTGATAATGTGTATGTATGTATGTGTTGTGCAATTAGCTGATTTTCAAATTTGAACTGACTAACTGATTCCTCGAGTACAATTTTGCTTAGTCAGTACAATTCGAATCATGTGTCCGATACTGTTAAATGTCTGATTTTGGTTTCGATTGTATGTGTTATAACTAGTATAGTCGAGTCGACATATGTCGTCAATTAGTTTCAGTTGTCCGAACAATAACAAATCGACTTACTTCTGCTAAGCATTTGCTTGAATCAATTAGGAACTAAGTTTGTTTACTTATAGTTGTTAATTTGAATCAGAAATGCCAAAGGAATGTTTTGTTTAGTCACAGTTCTGAAATTGGAGGGCATGTGCACTCAACATGTGCATTTTGTGCACAGCCTGTGCTCTGCCTAAGTGCTTTTTGAATTAAATAGTTTGACAGCATATGCTGTCATACTACATCCTGCTGCCCATATTCTGCTTTAAGTTTCAGAAATAATAAACATTACTAAAGAGTAAGTCTGCCAGGGAATGTGATGGGGGGGGGGGTTAATACTTAAATAGCTAAGTGGAAACTGAAAAGAAGATAGCACATGGGATGGGTGTTCTGTTGGTCTAACAGGCTGTTAAAGGACTGATATTAAGGCTTATAAAGAGCAGGTCTTCCATCAGTTGCAAAAAAAAGGGGGGGACCAGAGATTAGGGAGAGAAAAAGAGATACAGAGGATATAGATCTAAGAAGATAGACATAGATACACACACATAGACAGAGACAGAGAGAATACACACAGAAAACTTAGTTGGAGATTGAGAGCTGAAGTTCTGAAAAAAAAAACAGAAAACTGGGAAAGAACTCTGTTTGATAACACAGACAGACAAAACTAGAAATTGCATTCTTCTTTACTGTCTTGATTTCACTAGTCTTGACCTGTTTGTTCAATACTGATTTCTTCTAAAGCCAACTGAGTCTGCTGGTTGTTTGTTTGTTCACTTTGAGACTTGGTCTAGCTGGGATCTTGATTCTACTCCAATTGTTTCGTTTGTTGCTGCTGCTGCTGCTATTCTGTTTTTGCTGCTGCTGATTTCCCTATCTTCTTCCTCTTCTCCTTTGCATTTTCAGTATTTCCAGGTACACATTTCGAGTCTCACATTGGTGTATAGCTGATTGTAACATTGGAATGCATGAATTGAAAGATCTGAAGGAGTTATAATCATCCGCTGTTTACTGACTGCCTTTTTCATAAATGTTGTTAATCGTGTAAATTTTAGTTTGTAGTTCAATAGGGAAGTACATTAGTAAGTTTGTATCTGATTGAAGCTCATGCTGATTTTAAACCACAATATGCAATTGATCTAATGGTATATAGGATGTAACTACAATCCATGGAATATGCAACCATTAGTATAGTTGTTAATTTAAATTCGTTCTTCAGCATGTTTCGAATATATAGGTTGGACGGTTCCTTTTAACCTTGCAAAAAATACAATACAGTTTTTTAGACTCTTGGGTTGCAATTTTATTAGGCATGTTTAAGATAAGTTTTTTACACCATAGGTAGCATCCTTTTGGTAAGGAATTCTATTAATCCTTTTAAGCAATTTAATTTAAATTCGACTCAAGGATGTTTGTTCGGGTTAAGTGATGTACTTCGTCAGCTCGTATGTAATTTCTTTGTCCAATTAAAGCATGTTTCACAAGGTATGACGTCTCTTCACTTTGTAAATAATTAATCAGAAATTGATAAGAATCCGGATTAGGCCAAAGCATATAATTAAATTAGCATGTACCTTTTTCTTCTAGTTTTAGAGACAAAATTAGAAATGTAGCCACTTTAGGATATCCTTTCTAAAATAGAGACGAGCCTCGCCAAATAAAAATGCAAAATTGCGGGGCCCTCAATAAATAACCATAATAATTATTTAGAATTCAGGATAGGCCGTTTAGGGAATTTCATGGCCTTCTACAAAAATAATAACGCGCTAGACTCTTTAGGCACGGCTTAATTAAATTACATTCTTAAACTCGGGTGCACATTGATGTGACCCGAATCCAAATCTCAACGGAGTCGAAATGGTCAACAACTACGGGTGCATTGATTGTGACGTGGTTCGAGATGCATTTTCACGACGTTGCAATTCTATAAAAAATAAATGATAATAATAAAAGGGGTTTAAACTTAATAAAAGCACGTAAGTCACAACATGTATTTAAATCAGATAATTAGCCATTATAACAATTTAAGCGACCGTGCTAGAACCACGGGATTCGAGGGTGCCTAACACCTTCCCTCGGGTCAACAGAATTCCTTACTTAGAATTTCTGGTTCGCAGACTTCATTTGGAAAAGTCGAAAATTTCCTCGATTTGGGATTCAAGATAAACCGGTGACTTGGGACACCAAAAACCAAACCTTTCCCAAGTGGCGACTCTGAATTAAATAAATAATCCCATTTCGAATATTGTCACTTAAATTGGAAAAACTCCCCTCGCGCATTTAACCCTTGGGGGCGGGCGCGCAAAAAGGAGGTGTGACAAGCATCAAAGAACAACTCTCGCACTCACAAAGAAATTCACATGTTTGTACAAAGAACCGTAGGGTTGCCCATTATGTACATCTCTACTAATTAAGCATGCTCGAATAGAATCAAATAGGACTTTAACGGATTGTAATGTTGGCTAGGGGACGGGTAGGAGAATATATAATAGTGACTTACACTTCCTAAGCACTTTGCACTTTTAGACTTCATCACCCATTATTTTCATCTCTTTACTTTATTTTTCAGCCCTCTCTTCATCTATTGTTTCACAAGTATTTCCCTCATATCAAGAACGTTTCAAAATTTTTTTTTTTCAAAGCAATTTTTTTCATTCCCCTTTTTTTCTTTTCTTTTTCATGTCACATTCTTTTCAAGGAGGCCTTTTCATCACATTTCAGCCATCATTGATCACCATTTTTTACTTAACCATTTCATTCTTCAAATTTATCAATTAATATCACGGTCTAAGCAACAATGCTCAAGGAAGCAGGGTGCAAAACTAGGGATTCAACAAAAGGATCAAGACAAAAATATGGTTTCCAAACAAAAGGCTACAGGCTCAAAGGGCTAACTAGTGGTACAATATCTGAATAGGCTAAAATTCACAAGACATATCAAAGAAAGTCTATTATCATCTTCTAACCAGAGCAACACTTGTATTTCGCTTCAATAACATACAGGGCAAGTTCTAGACTAAGATGCAAAACATGGAATATATGTAAGAAATCCTCACCACACATGGCACAAGTATCAATCAAGATGGATCAATTCTACTCTAAGACAGACAGGGTCATAGTGAACAACAAAATAAGCATAAGTTATATACAGAGTCACAACACTGAGCCTAGGGGTCAGAAGGTCTGCTATTTTATTCATTACTTAAGCACTCAGAGGAAAGTACTACTTAAGCTCAGGCCTAAATATGCTAGTATCAAACAAGTCATAAAGGTTTTTCTTCTCTCTCTTTTTCTACTCCTAAAAAAATTAATCCTAAAAAAAAAAAAATTATCCGGTTCAAGTTACATCCCCTGGAAAAGAACCAATGCAAAAAGAAAAACCAAGGGGGGTTATTATTTAACTAAAACTAACTAGAAACAAAAATAAAATATTTTTAATTTTTTTTTATTGGACCTTAATTCCTCAAGAAAGTTGTCCACAAAATCCATCGTCGGGAAAAGTCCCAATTTTCTAATTTTTTCTTTTTTTTTTCTCTTTTTTTAACAAAAATAATTACTACACTAAGAACGAGTACTCCAACTAAGCTAAGATAGCACAGAAAATCACCTAGACAATCTCCTCACCCCACACTTAAAATTGTGCAATGTCCTCAATGCACACTGAAAATAACAATAGGGTAAAAGAGACTCCCTGATAGGCCAAAGGCCGAAGAATTAGCAGGTATGATCTCTTGTGCGGGTACCTCACACTTAGTTTCAACCACCTGCTCGCTTTTGCACATGCCTATTGGCTTTGACTCCATGCCCGTACTCCTACAAGATACAAAAACAACACTACAAATAATAACATAATACAAATTAAAAAATAAAAATAATCAAGAGTAAAAAATAAAAATAAAATTGGGTTGCCTCCCAACAAGCGCTTGATTTAACGTCGCGGCATGACGCCATCACTTTCACCACTTTTCCTTCCACTTTGAAGATATAAATTGCGCCCCCAATTTTGCGTCAACTTTTGTATCACGTTCCTAGGGTGGTGGTGTAAAAATTAAAAAAAAAACAAATAATAGGTATCACATCTTGCACTTCTTGGCCTTTAAGTGAGGAATATCGTTTTGTCTCCTTAGTGTGGAAAATTTCAGAATATAAACACTTTGTTCCTCATCCATTGACTCCTTCATATGCTCGACTAGATCAATTCCCGTGTCACCACCAAATACAATGTTGAAAAGTGTTTAGAATGAGGTCCAATACGCCCCAACTCTAAAATTGCATTATTTTTGACATCCTGAATTTTGCACTCTTCATGAACCTTGACATCATTAATAATATTTTGATCTAATAATTGGTATTCTCGTTTGAGCTCCTCAATTTGGTCTAGAAGATCTTTTTCAGCTTCACACAACTTATCACTAAATTGTTGGGCATTACATGCATCAACCTTTGCACTCATATCTGCATCCAAGTTCCGCACAGCCAAGCTAAACCTGTCAATTTCTTGTGCAAGATCAACTCTCTCCTTAGACCAATCATTTAACAACGTTGTTAGCAAACAACGCCGTTGCGCATATTCTCTTAATCGATAATGTTCATCACAATACCAACCCTTACTCCCATATTCAAATTCAGACTTCCAAGATGTCAGGTCATGACAAGCCCAAAAATACGGGCCATAAAAAATCTCCCATCAACCATGCGTCTTCATCAATAACCTTATCTCTGTATGCTTCATCCCCAGATGTCATGCTGAGAGAACTAGAAACACACTAAGAGAAAAATCAATCAAATAGTTATGAAATTAAAAATATTTACAAAGAAAAAAAAAACTTGTAAAGATAATAGTAAAAGTCTAATTTAGTAGAATAGTTAATTTCTAAGTCCCCGGCAACGGTGCCAAAAACTTGTTGCTCCAAAACGCACACGCATGTATACGTGGTCGACAAGCAATATAGGATTGTAAGTTCAGATATCATACCCACAGGGGCTTGTGATTAACTATCAACTAAATTAAACCCAAATAATTAATCTATTCAAGCGAATTCTAAAGTATGAATATTTAACTAAATAATTTAAAGTAACAAACTAAGAGGTTAAAGAAAACAAGTTGGCGAATTATAAAGACGAATTCAATGTGAGTGAATATTCTAGAGCTACGGGTTAGCTAACAATCCCGTTGAGTTTTTCACTAAATCGTCTAATTAATTTATTTAGTTTATTGATTGACGGGGTTAATATTGCTCGTAGCCTTCTCCCGAAGTACAACTTGCATATTCAAGCTAATCTAATGCCTATATTCCTATGGAATTAGAATTAACAAGAGCACATTAATAACTCTTGTATAGTAACAAGCAAGACGATTAGGTATACTCCTATCCTAACCGCAAATCCGCCCTCCCTAAGAGTTAAGATCTTGTTCTACTCAATCTTATATGCAATCTAGAATTCCCTTTCCCGGGTTCAATCCTAGATTCATAGATAGTATTCAATTGGTGATCAAACAATCAAATAATTAAGCGCAAAATTGAATAAATAAACCAATATGATAAAATAATAAAAACAATTCAAGCTTTAAACCACAATGTTCATGTAGCACCCAAAACTCTGGAACTAATCAACTATGAAACTAAAGAAAGAGAAGAGAAGAAAATCTTGTTAGAAGCATCCTCCAAGCGTGGTGTGTGTTGCCCCACGTGAATTCTCCTTCAAAGTATGTTCGATATCCTCCAAATTAGGTTTAGGACCCCTTTTATACAAGTTGAGATCGTGTAGGACCGAAATAACCTTGTCCCGGGCGAAATAGAAAAAACCCTCCGCCCCCGGCGTCCAGGCGTGGTGCTGAAAACAGTGAGTTTGCCGCCTGCTCTTTCAATTGTCTTTCCCAGGTGCATTTTTTGCCTTCATTTGTATTTCAATTGTATCCTTTGTTCTCATCTTCAAATTGGGGGGACAAAAAAATAAAAGGGTGTCCCCCTTTTTTTATTTATTTAATTTTCTTTCTTTTTTTTTCGCGTTTTATTTAACTTAACTCCAAATTTCTTCATTTTCATACCGTTTTATTCCAAAACATAATTAAAGTATAATATTAAGCACAAAGTGATATAATTAACACTCAAAAGACGATTAAACGTACTAGAATATGAGATAACAATGGGTAAATATATACATTTTTGGCCGAACATCAATGTTCAAGACCAGCTACTGTTGATAATAACGCAATAATGATACCTTGTTAAGGAAACAAGTTAAAGTTTAAGGAGGAAAAGTGAAAGTGCAGCTTCCTTTTGTCCCCTTGTAAACATACACACAGGACCAAGCTGCTTGAAATAAGACCGATTAATAATTCCTGGCAGTTGCATTCGAACAATTTCTGAAACTAATATGACACAAAGAAAAGTTACAATAGAACATAATTTGTAACTCGTATGAGCGTACACTGAGGGATTCCATACACTCTAACGCCAATTGTAACAACCGGATCCAAAAAGTTTTTATACCAAACATACATCTCTACTGAATCAGACGGCATTCAATAGCAATCAGTCGCGTTCACTGATGGCAGTTAAGTGCTCATCAATTTCTTCAGTTGACAACACTCTGAAGGACGGATCTTCGCTCCTCACAACACCAACCTGCCAAAGACCAGAAGATATAATGTATTCAAGCAGTGAAACAATCCAGTTACAATCCAGCGAACCCACTACAATTCACTTAACACTACCCAAGGCAATTCAATTCTGTGTTACAGGTCTCATGTCTATATTTTGCAACCACTCGCTCTACTGAGAAACTAGTGGACATTATTGACCCATCTCCTTCTATAAACAATGGAAGCATGCAAATATCTAAAGGGACATTATACCTCAAAGGAAAATAACACTTCCTAAGGCCACTCGAGCAAAAGAGAGATTCATTCAGAATAAAAGGCAAGGAGATGGAGGCAAAAAGCAATCATCCCTCTCTTTCACTCATTTTCATTTTTTCCTCTTATGTGGTGATCATTATGGGCAAGAACCTCACTAAGACTCAAATCGAAAATAATGTGGAGGAGCAGTTAAATACCTCGATCTCGCTGGCCTTGAAATCCTCTTGGAGAACAGATTGAAGAGCAGATATTGCAGTCTATTAAACAAAGAGAACATGATCTCTTAGCACAATTAGATAGGTATTCTTCAAACTTTAACATCAGATCTGAACACATCTTCAAAATTCTACATATTATAGAGGACATGAAATACTACAAGTAGACAAATAAAATGTCCTCCATCTCGATCAATAGATAGCACTCCTACCAACTCAAATAACATCCGCTTAATTGAATACACCACCCAAAGTCATAGGAGTCCTAAGCTTTGTGCAAAAAAATAAAAAATAAAAATATAAACCAATTACTTATGCCAGTAATATGATGGAGAAAGCAATGTCGAGCTATGATTAGGAAATTATGCAACCTATTAATACTCCAAACTTCACCTCAACTTTTTATTTTTTCAGAAGACATCCAGACTCATTAATCAAAAAGGGAAAGTCACATAGTCTTTGCTCGTAATAAGTGAGGTATAGATTACAGTTTGACAATGTGATTCATCTAGTGCAGTTCTTAATTCCAAATAGTGCAGGTCATATTAGCAAAAAAAGCACCAAATACTCATGTTGGATTATAAATAGCTCATGCCTTCTGCATTGATTCTCTAGTAATGAATAAGAGAACAAAACAATTGGTAAGATCTTCTCCAAAAGTGTTCACCACCATTGACAATATTTGACTCTATGACAAATAACCATAAGATTCAACACGGAATAAAAAATATATATCTGACAAAAGAAAAGACAAAGAACGCCAATTTCACATATAATAGCTGGCCGTCTAGAAAGTTATGTAGGCAAGAAACAAGAATCAAAGAGAAAGCAGCAGAGATTTGAACCAAAAACAGCTCAACAATGGAATAGAAGGAGAAAGGAAGCTCTAAACCATGTCTAAGCAGGATCCTTTTTACCTGAACAGTTTCCTCGTAGGAAAAAGCAGGGTCATTTTTCATTTTCTTCTCCAAAAAATTAATTGCCTCTTGCTCTTTAGATCCAGCACTTGTAGCCTGCAACAAAGTCAATACCTCTAAAGAACACGAACAGAAAAAAGATTGAAGATTCCAGCAAATCTCCAACAGCTCTCTTCTTGAAGATCTCAAGACCTGACTTAAAGCACCTCAATGTCCTTTCGAGAACAAGCACATACAGGGAACAGATAGATTTAAAATGATTTGTTGACATAGCCTAACTAACGGGTATAACAGTCTGATTCTATAATTTGGATCTTACAAGGTAAATACAAGCTAATATTGCAAGGCAAAATGCATGAGTTAGTAGCTTTGGAAGCAGGTAACCGACCTTCCTTAGCATATTACCAACATGGGGCAGTTGCATCGCTTATGCACAGATTCAGTACAGTTATCCTTTGGGCACAGTATTATATCAGATTCAGTCACGTTCGATTTGCACACACTTCCAACACATAAAAATAGAGCCACTCAACGTTCGATTTGCACACACTTCCCTAGCTTTATGCTTTTTCAAATTCAATAGAAAAGGACTATGATCTGAGTGTGTTCTTGGCAAGTGGTGTACTGAGGCCTCAAGGTATAGTTTTAGCCATTCATACTTAGCTAAGCATCTATCTAGACGTTTTAAAATTCTAGTGGATAATTTATGATTATTAGACCAAGTGTAACGACTACCCGTATACCCTAGGCCTACTAAATTACAATAGTTAAGGTATTGAATAAACTGAACACTTTGTCTATTATTAATTTGGAGGCCACCATATTTTTCAGCAGATCTAGTAATTTTATTAAAATCACCTCCTATTAACCAAGGCAGCCTAATTTAATCATGTAAAGTACGTAAATTTTCCCATAGTACAGTACGTGCATGAGTGTCATTTTTGCATAAACAATAGATAGTAACCAAGCGTTAGGATTAGGGTATACCTGGACAATAGAGTGGATTTCTTGGCTTGTGGCTGCCACTTGATCAAGTTTGATTTCATCCTCCCTCTACAGTAGAGCGATTCCTCCAGAAGTCCCTTTAGCTGGCGACTGGGCCAAATGTGAAAACCCAAAGTCAGACTTGAGATGTTCATGATCTTGCATGTGCGTTTCCAGTAGAGCCACAAGAGATGGTTTGTGGTAGTTAAACACTGAACAAAAATTCCTTTTGAACTCCGGTGATTGAGCTCCCCGTCAGTTCTATATGACATACTGCATGGATTGATTATTGAGTGGGCTTGGTGGAGTCTCCCTCTCCAGTATTGAGGATGTGTTCATCAGTGCTGGGATCAACACTATTGCAAACTTTCCCACCTCTGGGTTTCTTGTTGGACGTATGTTTAGTGAGACACTTTGTAGCTCGGGTGGACAAATTATGATCACTTTTCTTTCGTACTGTTCTTTGAGGATGTATGTTTCGTTCCCATTGAGATAGCTCAATATGGGAAGTGTTTCTCTGATCTCTGCCATAGTTGCTGCTACTTCCAATTGAGCTATTTTGTCTAGTTCGTTGTGGGATAGACTAGGTGGTAGAAGTGGGCTAGTTTGTGGGGTGAGAGGGTGGTATGGGGTTGCTTGTGCATGGAGCGATATTATGGGTGTTATGGATAAGCGAGGTTGTATCCAAGGGATAAAGGTTTGGGGTGGTTGTTGTGGTGGATAGAAGGAAAGTTCCATGGTGTTCACTGGTGGCACTAGCATTGAAAGAGGAGTGGGAATTGGTGGTGCCATTGGTGGTTGGTGATGAAGGATTGACGGGGGTGCATGACCCATAGGAATTGATTGTAGAGAGTCACTCCCATGCGCATTCCCTCGGTGACTATCTGAGCTATGTTCGCCAGATTTTGTATCATCACACATCTTGGTTGTCTATTTCCATGGTGAAGGTTAGTGCATGTTTCTGCATGTTCATCTCTAGCCATGACTGGGTCTAAGCTTGAGTTGGTGGATATTGTGTGATGTAGATGGGTGTGGACTGTGGTGGGTGGTCGTGTGGTGGTTGCATTGTGATGGTGTTGATGAAGATTGGGTGATTGAGGATATTAGTGTTGGTAAAGGAGAGTGTTCTCCTGTGTTAAAAGTTGTAATGTGACCGATTCATTTGGGAGTGGGGGGTCGATTAAGGAAGGTTTATGTGTAGTGGTATTGGCATTAGAAGTAAATGATGAGGGTTCAATAGGAGGTTGATTATGAGTTGTTAATTTGGACGACTGATTTGATATGGGTAATAGATGTGTAAGCTCACATGAAGGGGTTGTGGTGGTTGCTTGTATTGGGTGTTGGGCTTTGTCAGTTAGTGTGTTGGTTATTTGGGTAGAGAGTGAGAGTGTTGGGCCTTGAGTGTTAATTGGGGGGGATTGAGTTTCCGTAATGTAGGCTTGCAATTGAGTGCCTATAATTAGGGGTGAGTTGGGTTTGCATGTGTCCATTGTGGTAGCCGTTATGTGCTCTTGTGCCACGTGGCGTTGTCTTGTGCTCCGTGTGTGTGGGGTAACATGTAAGTCAACAGCGTGATTGGATGAGTGGAGTGAGTGGTGAGTATTGGAGTGTGGGCTTAGTGTGTTGTTGTTATGGTTATGGGCTCCAATACTTGGGCCGGTAGTAGTGCCGGTTTAGTCCATTAGTTCAGGAATATTAAGGAATTTTAAAGTGGTTTCATTAAAAAAATTTGGGTAATTAGAGGAGGTAGTACTAATTAGGGATTTTTTAAGAGGCATGTGTTTAGATACATGTGTAATATTAGGGTTAGTAAATGTACATGTGGCTCCCGCGCCACCAATGTTGGAGTTGTATGATTGGACGTTGGTTGTGATTGGTGATTTTGCTCTTGAACGGTTTTTGGAGGGGAAAATGACAGTTTTCCAAATCATTATTTTCCAGAGTGGATTGTGTGTGTGGATCTTGTGTGGTGTTATTGGAAGTGTTTGATGTTAAAGGTTTATTTAGTAATGGGGTATACATAGTAGTGGTGGTGGGTGACATCGGAGTTGATGGTGAGGAACAGAGATTTTTTGTGTGGCCAAGTCTACCACATAACGTAATAGTATATTAAACCCTTCAAAGACTAGTTATTGCTTGTGGGATGCAATATTGACATGTGTTTTGAGAGGTATCTCTAGCATATCGACCTCGTGTAGTTGCCGACGTGCAGGTGTCAACTTTGAGTAGGGATCTAATTTTCTCCCCGACGCGTTGAAATATTTCGAAATCATAGAACTCCGTAGGTAGTTCAGGTAGTCTTAACCAAATGGTTGTGTATGTGAGTTGTGTGTTAGAAGCTATGAATTTAGGTTCTCATTTGCGGATGGAGAGAAAGTGATTAAGTACGAACCAAGGTCCATTATGGAGGGCAATGAACATATTTTCTTCTTTTGGAACTTCACTAGATAGAAATCACACCCTAGGTCAATTAGAGGTAGTTCCTCAGTGGGTTTCCATAGAGCTGTGAGTTTTGTGCATAGTGTTTGGTGCCCCACTTTCCTGCCATACACTTTAACAATGACGGAATACTTCCAAGGCAAGTATAAGCGTGATTTTTCGGCGGAGGTGAGTGGTATGAAGGTGTCTCTGTGGAGTTCATTTGTTGTTGTTTCGTCGGTCAAGTCAATATAGTAATGTGCTTGTTGGCATGTGTTGGGTAGGAAGTGAATTGGTTGCTGCTGAGCCAAGTTTGGGCAAAGGTGAGTGGTGATGGTGCAGCAGTATGTTGGTCCGTGGATGGATTGGGTGGTGGGTTAAGGTGCATGGAACTTACGTCCGGTGATTCCGGTGGTGGAGAGGTGGTGGCGGTGTTCATTGGCTAGAGAGAATATATGTAAAGATATTGGCCTTCCGCTACCCTTTTCTGACCAAAGCACCCATCAACTTCTTTGTTCACTGGGTGCTTTCTGGCTTATTATATCAAATGACTCAAGTTTTCTATAGAATTATGCATGCATTGTATTAAGGTTAATGGGTGAAGTAGCACCCAAATATAGTACGTCGATTCGCCCATGTTCTCAACCATTGTAGCATTGCCATAACTCTAGCCTGTTTTTGCTTCTAATAACAACTAATTACTTGAAAAGTTATTGCATATTTTAAAACATAGAAATTAAAAATTAAAGCATATAAAAATTAGTTTTATCCTAAAGTCTGTTGATGAATAATGCAAAAAATAGTAATCACCTTAATTAATTCCAAAATTTTAATTCTAATAATATCAATGATGGAAACCTCCTTCAGACAGACAATTACAAAATTGTACTACTCTCCCATTATTACACAGTCAAGGATAGACCATTTATATTTTTTAAAAATTAGCCAGTATGGCTAAAATAGAAAAATTATTACTTTATTTTAGCTATATCACCTTATACAGTTACGAAGTAGTCATTGATAAAAATTGAGAGGAATTGAGCGTCCAGCCCTCGTTGTCGTCGTCCAGCCCTTGTTGTCATCGTCCAACCCTCTCCAATCGAAGGTTGCCTTACTGCAAAGACTGGTTGCTTAATCAACTTGGTGGCAATGGTGACTCGTCGGAGAAGAGAAGGAAGTGGTTGCCTGTCACAAGTTGAAGGACTTATCTGGTTTGCCGCCTCCCTTGTTTGAATAGTCTTATGGAGATATGAGACATGGACTCTCGCTGGCAGCCTATGGTTTCAACGATGGTATTAGAGGGGTAAATTTACGGTTATAAACATGGTTTGAATTGTAAATATGATGTTTGTGGTTCTAAGGGAAATTTTCATAGTTACTTAAGAATTTGTAAAATATATCATAATCTACAACTTAGTTTTGAATTACAAATTGTACAACATATATGTTAAAAATATACTCTAAATATATGGTAACTATCCCTATTTTAGGGTAATGGTAATAAAAGAAGTATATCTGAAACGTATGGTAAATTTCTTACTCAAGGGGAATGACAATCAGAAGCGTATAATTAGTCCTTAAATGTTGTTAATTATTAATTATCAATATAAACGTATTAGTGTGACGACTCGGTCAGTCGTCTCATGAGTTGCCGCTCCGTTTTTCCCATTTCTGCTTCTTATTGTTTTGTCTATCGGTTCTATATGTGATCGGGTTGGTTGGCTCGGGTTCGGAAAGGATTTGGTAAGCTTTGAGACACTTAGTCTCTTTTAAGGAAGCTTAAGTTGGAAAAGTCAACTGGATGTTGACTTATGTGTTAGAGGGCTCGGATGTGAGTTTCGATGGTTTGGATAGCTTCGGGAGGTGATTTGGGACTTAGGAGCATGACCAGAATGAGTTTTGAAGGTTCAGAGTAGATTTAGGCTTGAATTGGCAAAATTGGATTTTTTGGCGATTTCCAGTTGGTAGGTGAGATTTTTGATATAGGGGTCGGAATGGAATTCCGAGAGTTGCAATAGTTCCGTTGTGTCATTTGGGATGTGTGTGCAAAATTTCAGGCCATTCAGACGTGGTTTGGTTGGGTCTTTGATCAAAAGCGTAATTTAGAAGATTTTGGAATTTTAGGCTTGAATCCGGTGCGAATTTGGTATTTTGATGTTGTTTTGAGCGTTCCGAAGATTGGAACAAGTTTTAATGAGGTTATGGGATATGTTGACATGTTTGGGTGAGGTCCCGGGGGCCTCGGGTATGTTTCGGGTGATCAATCAGACCATTTCATGTTGTTTGAAATTGCAGAAAAACTGTTGTGTGTTGCAGAGGAATTAGACCTTCACGTTCGTGAGTAGGTCCTCGCGTTCGCGAAGGGTTAGTTGGTGAAGGCTGGGATTTAAGCCTTCACGTTCGCGAGGAAGGCTCCACGTTCGCGAAGGGATGGGTGATTGGGCATCGCGTTCGCGGGGAGGCTCCGCGTTCGCGTAGAGGAAATTGGTCAACTGGGTTTGAGGTCGAGTTGTTCATCGTGTTCACGAGAGAGGGGGTGCGTTCGCGAAGAGTTGTCTGAGGAAGCATCCCGTTCGCGATAGGCAGGTTGCAATCGCGAAGAGAAAATTTTGGTCAAATTTGATTTGTGCTTCGCGAACGCGAGGCGTTGACCGCGTTCGCGAAGAAGGAAATGAGGCCTAGACAGAATGTTTAAATAGTCGTCTTGTCCGCAATTTTGGGGCTTATTTCCATCATTTTGAGCATTTTTGGAGCTTTTTGAAAAGGATTGAAGAGGGATTCAAGGGGAATCACTTGGAGGTAAGATTCATGGACTTAAAACTCGATTCTAATGTGAAATCTACCTAATTAATCATGGAAATTAAGCCTAAAATTGAAGAACTCGGGCTTTAAATTGGAGACCTAGAGTTTGGAATTTGAGGGGTCATTTGTGGTTGGATTTTGATGCTTTTGGTATGAATGAACTCGGGGAGTGATAAGGAATACATTGATGTAATTTTTATCTGAATCCGAGACGTGGGCCCAGGGGTCGGGTTTGGTTAATTTCGGGATTTATGTTGTAAATTGAATATTTTCGCTTGGGCTTCATTCCCTTAGCATATTTTGACATCGTGATTCTGATTTTGGATAGATTCGACGCAAGTGGAGGCCGATTCGAGGGGCAAAGGCGTCGCGGGATAGATTTGGACCGGATTGAGGTGAGTAATGATCGTAAATGATGTCCTGAGGGTATGAAACCCTTGATTTCACATCGTTATGCTATAATGAGGTGACACACACGCTAGATGACGAGCGTGGGGTCGTACACTGTTGGGGATTGTAATTTAGTCCATCCCGAATGACTATTTTATCGCGTATTTGACTGAAAACTATTTGCTATCATCATGTATTGGGCTGAACGCCATATTTGGGCCTCGTGCCAACTATTTGAACCCTTAGAGGATTTTTATTGATATTTCCTCACTGTTTTGACTTTATACTTGAACTCAGTCATGCTATATTCCACTGTTTTCATAACTCTGCCATGTTTACTCTGTTTTAACACTTAAATGATATTTTAACTAATATTTTGGGCTGAGCACCATATTTTACTACTGCCCGAGTGGCTTGTGAGATTCTGACTGTGTAAGGCCGATGGCCTATGTTGTGAGGAAACACTGAATATGATTATAAGGCCAAGGACCTGAGATTTGTACGCCATGAGGTGGTTTGTTGATATAAGGCCGAGAGCCTAGTGATGATGCCACGAGATGGCTTGATATTGCGTATGGGCCGTAAGGGGCCCCTCCAGGAGTCTGCACACCCCCAATGAGCGCGTGTACCTATTGTGATGTGAGATATAGCCCGATGGGCTGGTATTGTTCTGAGATTGTGCCGAGGGGCGAGCCTTTATGTATTTATCTTTCTTATTGCCTGTCATTTACCTGCTTAATTATTGAAAAGGCATTTCATGAAGTTTAATTGAACTAAAATGATTTTTTTACATATCTTTACTAATTCACTGTCTACTGGCTTTTACTACTTCATTATAGCCTGTAATGTGCGTTACGTGATTTCTTGCTTTCAGTCTTTATTTATGATTATTACTCACTGAGTTGGAGTACTCACTTTACTCCCTGTACCCCGTGTGCAGATTCAAGTGTTGCTGATCCTGCTAGCGAGAGTTGAGAGCTCCCAGCAGACTTCGGAGTTCACGAGGTAGCTACTTGGTATTCGCAGTCCTGTATTTCTCCCCTTTTATCTCATTTCTATCTCTTTTCAGTTATTTTGTAATAGCTTGGTAGGCATTTCAGACTTGTAGTGTATTGATAAATGCTCATGACTGGTGACACCTCGGTATCGGACTGTGTTGGGTTTTATTTCTGCAAACTGTAATGTTCAGTGCTTATCATTTTGGGATTTATTATTATGATGTTTAAGACTTAATGCTAATTATTTTAAATTGCCTAAAAATTGAAATGGGAATGTGTCGGCTGGCCTTGTCTTCACGAGAGGTGCCATCACGATCGGGTTTGGGTTTAGGGTCGTGACAAGTTGGTATCAGAGCCTAGATTACATAGGTCTCACTAGCCATGAGCAGGTTTAGTAGAGTCTCACGGATCGGTACGGAGACGTCTGTATTTATCCTCGAGAGGTTGTAAAACCTTTAGGAAAAACTTCATATTCTTGAAATTCTTGACGTGCGACTTTGTTGATCCGAGTACTAAACTTCTACTATTCTATTCTCTCATAGATGGTGAGGACACACGCTACCGGTCAGGATGGACGACCACCAGTACCACCAGCTGTGGCCACTAGAGGTCGAGGACGCGGTAGGGGTAGAGGTGTGGCCTGCACGACAGCTAGGGCAACACGTGCAAATCTACCAACCGCCCCAGTTCAGGATCAGGTCCCAGTTGTGGACGCTCTAGCAGCACCAGCTTAGGCACCAGCTGTGCCTATTGTGATTCCGGGTCTTCAGGAGGCCTTGGCTTAGATCCTATCTATTTGCACTGGCCTAGCTCAAGCGATCTCGCTACTACAGTCGTAGCTATTTCTCAAGCCGGGGGAGGCACTCAGACTCCCGCCGCTCGCACACCTAAGCAGGCCGTGCAGGGACTTCAAACACTAGGGGCACATCCAGCTCAGCCGATTGCAGCTGCTCAAGACTATGTAGTTCCTGCCATGCTAGAGGACGAACATCGTAGGTTAGAGAGGTTTGGTAGACTTTAGCCTCCGACTTTCAGTGGTGCAGAGGGCGAGGATGCCCAGGGTTTATTGGATAAGTGTCAGAGGATGCTTCGTATAGTAGGTATTCTGGAGACAAGCGGGGTCGCTTACACTACTTATCAATTTTCTGGAGCTGCCTTCACTTGGTGGGAGGATTTTGGGAGGCGTAGGCCTGTTGGTACAACACCCCTTACCTGGCAGCAGTTCTCCGTTCTCTTTCTGGAGAAGTATGTGCCGTAGTCTCGCAGAGAGGAGCTAGTCAGTTTGAGTGGTTACGTCATGGAGAGATGACTATGACGCAGTATGAGATGAGGTTCTCCGAGTTAGATCGTCATGCGATTTGGTTGGTTCCGACAAATAGAGAGAGGATTAAGAGGTTTGTTGATGGCCTCACTTATTAGCTTCGTATTCTCATGACTAGGGAGAGGGTGACTGGTGCTACTTTCGAGGAGGTTATGGATATTGCCCGTGAGATTGAGTCTGTTCGTCGCCATGAGTGAGAGGAGAGGGAGGCCAAGAGGCCTCGAGTATCGGGTAGTTATAGTGGTGCTCCTTCGAGAGGTCAGTTTCAGCACAGTAGAGGCTATCCATTCAGGCATGCTCAGCCAGCTCGCCCAGGTTATCATAGGGTTTCATCGGGTCATGGTTCTCACATTTCAGAGTTCGTCTCGTGCTCCATCAATTTAGGGATTTTCTATGCTAGGTGCATCTGCTAGTCATTATGGTGCTAGGGGTTCCCTTCAGTCCCCTTCTCCAGCACCTGGGAGTTGTTATAAGTGTGGAGAGATGGGTCATATGTGGAGGCAATGCCCTCGTCGTCTTGCGGGTTTATCTCAGTAGAGGGGTCAGTCATCGGCTTCACCTCCAGTTACTTCACCACCACCTGCCAGCTAGGAGTGGAGGTCAGTCAGCTAGGGGTCGCCCTAGAGGGGGAGGTCGATCAGGTGGCGGTCAGGCCTGTTTCTATGCACTTCTAGCTAGACCTATTGTTATTGCTTCCGAGGCTGTCATTACATGTATTGTTTCAGTCTACCACAGAGATACCTCTGTATTATTTGATCCTGATTACAACTTTTCTTATGTATCATCATACTTTGCTCTTTATTTAGGTACGCCCCGTGAGTCTCTTGCTTCACTTGTTGATATATCTATCCTGGTGGGTGATACTGTTGTTGTAGACCGTGTGTACTGGGCGTGTGTGGTGACCATTGGGGGTCTAGAGACCTGAGTGGATCTTTTATTATTGTGTATGGTGGATTTTGATGTCATTTTGGGCATGGATGGCTATCTCCATGTCGTGCTATTCTGGACTGTCATGCCAAGACAGTCACATTAGCTATACCAGGTGTACCACAGATTGAGTGGCGAGGTTTGACTGATTATGTTTCCAGTAGAGTGATCTCATTCTTGAAAGCCCGGCGTATGGTTGGGAAGGGTTGCCTTTCGTATCTAGCCTTTGTGAGGGATGTCGGTGCAGAGACTCCCAATATTGATTCTATTCCAGTTGTGAGGGATTTTCTCGATGTGTTTCCTGCAGACCTACCGAGCATGCCACCGGACAATGATATTGACTTTGGTATTGATCTGGTGCCGAGCACTCGACCCATTTCTATTTCGTCGTATCGTATGGCACCTGTGGAGTTGAAGGAGTTAAAGGAGCAGCTTCAGGAACTCCTGAATAAGGGGTTCATTCGGCCTAGTGTGTCATCTTGGGGTGCGCTGGTCCTATTTGTGAAGAAGAAGGATGGCACTATGAGGATGTACATTGATTATAGGCAATTGAACAAAGTAATAGTTAAGAACAAGTATCTTTTGCCTCGTATTGATGATTTATTCGACCAGCTTCAGGGAGCGAGAGTGTTCTCCAAGATTGATCTTTGTTTAGGTTATCACCAGTTGAAGATCAGGGACTCGGATATTCTTAAGACAGCTTTCAGGACCCGATATGGTCATTATAAGTTCTTGGTGATGTCTTTTGGGCTGACCAATGCCCCAACAACGTTCATGCATTTGATGAACAGCGTGTTCCGACCTTATCTCGACTCGTTTGTCATAGTCTTCATTGATGATATTCTGTTGTATTTGCATAGTCAGGAGGAGCACGCAGAGCATTTGAGAGTTGCGTTGCAGAGATTGAGGGAGGAGAAGCTTTATGCAAAATTCTCCAAGTTTGAGTTTTGGCTCAGTTCAGTGGCTTTCTTGGGGCATGTGGTGTCCAGTGAAGGTATTCAGGTTGATCCGAAGAATATAGAGGCAGTTCAGAGTTGTCGCAGACCGTCCTCAGCCACAAAGATTCGCAGCTTTCTTGGTTTGTCAGGCTATTATCACCGGTTTGTTCAGGGATTCTTATCTATCGCATGCCCTTAACCAAGTTGACTCAGAAGGGCGCTTCATTTGTATGGTCGGATGAGTGTGAGGAGAGCTTTCAAAAGCTCAAGACTGCTTTGACCATAGCTCCAGTATTAGTGTTGCCATCAACTTCAGGTTCATATATCGTGTATTGTGATACTTCGAGAGTGGGTATTGGTTGTTGTCACACCTCCTTTTTTACTACACCTCGGGAAGGGTATATAAGGGAGTTTTTTCCAACTTAAAGGGACAATCGAAACGGGATTATTTATTCAGAGTCGCCACTTGGGATAATTTATAGTGTCCCAAGTCACCGATTTAAATCTCGAATCGAGGAAAATATTGACTCTGTTTCACAGTCCGCGAATACAGAAACCTGGGTAAGGAATTCTGTTAACCCGGGAGAAGGTGTTAGGCATTCCCGAGTTCCATGGTTCTAGCACGGTCGCTCAACTGTTATTATTGGCCTAATTATCTGATTACTTACATGTTTTAACCTATGGTGCAACTTTAACTTATTAACCCCTTTTAAATTATTTTAGAAAATATTCAACGTTATTTAAAACATGCCTTGAACCACGCCACATGAAATGCACCCGCGATCCATGACATATTTTATTTAACGTTATTTGGATTTGGATTTAACGTTATTTAACGACATATTTTATAAAATAGAGCGCCTAAAGCAACTACAGATCTTCAAGTTTGCGAGGGACATGGAAATTCAACTAAATGACGCGCCTCGATTTCTAAGGATTAAAAGTTAATTAAGCGAGGGCCGTGCATTTTAAGATTTTCACGGCGCACCTCGTTCCCAATTATTAAACGAAATTCGAAACTAAGATTTTTAGGGTCATGAGTTATATATTTGGCTAATATGGCACACCCCGAAAAAAAAAACTAGAGGAGTTCAGAATATCTTTTACGCTAAAGTTCGAACCAAATTCGCTACCAATTGGCGTCTTATTAACAAAACAATTACCTAAAGAGACATTACCTTCTCAATAACTAAACAAACGAGGGAACTAGACCAACAGGCCCGAATGATACAAAGTACATAAGTAAACATTTTGCAAGTCTCTTCAGATTTAGGCCCAAGATGAGCCCAAAACTTTCAGGAGCCTGAGGTTAGCAAGTAGGGACTCGACTTCGAATCCTTACAGCACCCAAGCTGCATCTGAAAAATCGCAGGGTGCCGATGTGAACCCAAATGACTACCAACAGAAAACACCAAGGTATACACAATCGATTTTTAAATCAGATTTCTTACTACTCAACAGACAATTTCATGAGATGTTTTAACAGTGACATAGTTTCGAAAACAAAGGAGAATTCAATTTTGAGAGTTGTACAACATGCAACTTTAAATTTCAAGACTTCTAGTTAACTTGAAGTAATGACATGGGAATTTAAACTTCAATTGGGTTTCATATTAACAGAACCTGTAAGGTTGACATTGGATAGCCATGACCTTAAAGCAACCAAGTCTAATCACAGAACATTCAAACAACATCAGACAATCCAATATTGGCCTAAGTGTTACTGCAAATATACCCAAAGCAATTCCTTCACTTAAACCAAATTCGAACAAACTTGATAACTGAAAACAAGGAACAGATTACTTTAATACTTCAGCCTCACCCTATCCATGATCAATGTACTAGTCAAAACAGTTCAAGAGCTAAATATTACAGCCACTATGAGATTGAAAGAAGAAGGAATGAGATTCGAACTACAAATAACATCTGCTTTTCATATTTCTAAATCCCAAACTTCAGATTACATTAAGTGATATCCATAATGCTGAAAATACCTGGAAATAAAGGGAAACAAAAGAAGTGCAGAGTAAGTAAACAGCAACAGCAGAAAGCAATGGAACAATGTTGGAATCAGCCAATTAAGCCTTGAGGAACCAGCTAAAACAACAAATAAGCAGTAACACAAACTAGCAGTTTCAACCAGGCCTTTGAATCCCCAAAATTAAACCATTTTTTCAACCCAAGTGCAGAATTCCGAGGTTTTCAGAAGTTCAAACTAATGAAGAGGATCAAACAAGCAAAACTGAGCAAGATTTGAGCAATTTTCCCCAAAGAAATGCAAGAAAGTCAATGTGGTTTCAAGAGTTTTTTAGCTGTTTCAGTTTTTGCCCAATTTTTATCTCTGAATCCTTGCATTGAAATGCAAGAAAGCATGCCTTTATAGGCAAGGCAGTAGGGCAGCCTTTAGGAATTAGTTTTTACCCCTTACTCCCTTTCCAATTTTGTTTTTTAACTCAGAAATCCTTAGCTAATTTTCCTTTTTACTTAACTACCCTTAATGCATTTATCAAATTATCAAAACAGCCTCCCACCCTAGCTTATAGGAAGCTTCCTAGTTAGTTAATAAAAGATTCTTCTACCCAATCACCCCAAATTACCCCTGAACCCCTGGTTATTTATCTAAGTAGCCCAAACGGGGTATGGGTCAAATTGACCCTGGGCTGAATTCACTCAAAACCCAAACCAAACCAAGATTCTAAAATCTAAATGCATGACCCCAGGCCCAAATCAAAGCCAAATTAACTGAAGAAAACAAAACCAGAAGCGATTTGAACAACTCTTTTTAAAAATTCAATTAACGGACTAGGAGTAAAGAAGTTAACAAATAGAAACTAACCTAAGTAATCAGGCTAGATGACCTAGGTGGTTTAAACTAACATACGTATTAAAACAAAATAAGAAAACAGATGAAGGCCAGAAAAGAATTAGAAGATAGGACGACAAAATGTGAAAAGAAAACTGACTTAAAAGGAAAGGGAAGTAACCTGAAACTTCCAGGTAATCAGAGCGCCGGAACGGGTCTTCAAACCTTCCAAGTTCTGGCCGATTTTGAAGTTAATCGTGTGTTCTTAACAAGAACACATGAATAGAATCAATTTAGAACAGAAAACACAACGAAACTCGATTTAGGATTCTTTTGAATTTCTAGGGTTCGTCTTTAAATCCCGATTAGAGAGGTTGTGGGCAGATTCGAGGGTAACTGGTCTGTGATTTAGGAAGAGGGGGTTCACGGGGCTCATGGGGTGTAATTTTGGTAGTGAACGAAAGTGGCGCCGCTGACCGGGCATGGTGGAGAATGGGGCGACTTCTAGGGTTTGGGCGTCTCTAAAGAGGAGGGTTGAGAGAGATGAGTTTGAGAGGGGGTAGAGTTCGGACAGTTTTATATTGGGGAGGGGTCAATTCCGGTTCATTGGATTTACAGGGATCAACCGCTCAGATCAAGGGATAATGAAATAACGGCGTTTGGTTTGTATAGGGAAACCGGACTGGGTGAAGGCGGGTTTGGGCTGGCTTTGGACGGGTTTAAGGGGTAATTGACTTGGGTTTGAGAGAATTAAATAAAAACAGCCCAAAATTGGAAAAACCTTTTTAATTCCTTTTCTTTTTTCTAAAAATGAAAATAAAACAAAAACCCAACTTAATTCCTAAACCAAATTATCCTAGAAAATTAAATTAATTAACCCTAATAATTATTACAACTAATTAAATACCAAATTAAATAGAAAACCAACAAAAATTCAAATCTAAAAATTGAACCATGCAAAAATAAACCATTTTTTGTGATTTTCCCATTTTATAAAACAACTAATTGCCAATTAATCCTAAAATGTAGAATTAAGTCCTAAATGCAAATGCATCATATTTTTTGTATTTTTCATTAATTAGACAAAGTTAACATGCGCAGACAAATGCAAACAATTAACGAAAAATGCGACAAAAATCTACAAAATTGCAAATAATGAAAAAAATTTATTTTGTTTTGAATTTGTGGGAGTAATTCATATATGGCAAAAATCACATGCTCACAGCTGCCCCTCTTTGCTCGGAAACACGAAGAGTTTTCGTGCAAATATAAAGTGAGCTCATACGAGCGATTTTTGCCCGTTTGAATACTCCGCGAGAAGCATTTTTGAAAGATTTGACCGCACCATACTTCCGAGGTTGCCTACATATCCTTGGCTATAAAGGAATCAGGTCAGTGTAGTTCGGAAAGTTTTGGTAGCTGGGACTACCATGAGCTGTGATTTCATTGCTGCTGCTACTGCTACTGCTACTGCTTACTGACCTCCTTATTACACCAGGACAAAATAAAAGAAGCTAGACTAAACTATGATCTATACATTAGAAAAATCCTATCTGTATCTTCAAACTTGATCTTGTGATTCTTGTTGCCTTGTTGACTTGTATTCTCCCGGTGAAGTCCCTTTGTTGAGTTGTGATCTGAGACACTTTCCCTTTTCTTCAGGTGGACGCCTGATTGCTGAATTCAAATTATTATCTAAGATTCTTTCCTTTTCTCCAGGTGGACGCCTGATTTCCAAAACTTGAACTGTATTCTCGTGCTCTCCAGGTGGGCGCTTGATTGCTGAACTTGAATTGTATTCCCGTGCTCTCCAGGTGGGCTCCTAACTGCTGAACTTGAATTGTATTCCCGTGCTCTCTAGGTGGGCACCTGACTGCTGAACTTGAATTATATTCCCGTGCTCTCCGGGTGGGCGCCTGACTGCTGAACTTGAACTGTATTCCCGTGCTCTCCATGTGGGCGCCTGATTGCTGAACTTGAATTGTATTCTCATGCTCTCCAGGTGGGCGCCTGATTGCTGAACTTGAACTGTATTCTTGTGCTCTCCAGGTGGGCGCTTGATTGCTGAACTTGAATTGCTTCTCCCTATTCTCCAAGTGGGTACCTGATTTCAACAAAAATAGACGAAACAAAGAAAATTTTCTGCCCCAGTTTGGCAGCTGGGCACATATGTGAGTGTTAAACTAAATCATATTACCAAATATTACTAAGAATTTGAAAGCTAGATCCCGTTATTCATGAGGGTCCTGACAGCTCCTAATTGGACGACCATTTTAAATCTAAATTATATCTCCTAAAGGTATTACTTTCGCTACATCTTGTTATCTAAGCCGATCTTAAAACTATACCCTATTATCCAGGGAGGGTCCTGACAACTCTTAATTAAACGAAAATTTTAAATCTAAGTTATATCTTCTGAAGGTATTACTTACGCTGCATCTTGTTATCTAAGAAAGTATTAAAGCTACATCCCATTATCCAGGAGGGTCCTGAAAATCAAAATCAAGTCTTATCTTAAGAGTGACAACTTTTACGGCTAAATTATACTATCCTACAACAGAAATTACGCTAAATCTTGTTATCTAATGGAAATCTTAAAGCTAAGTCCCATTATCCAGGAGGGTTCTAAAAACTCCTAATTGAATCCTATCTCAAGTGTGCAAACTTTAAAGCCAACTTATATTTTTTTGGGGTACACTTATGCTTGATCTTGCTACTCATTGATTGTTTTGAATTTTAAACTAGGTCTCATTTTCCAGGTTGGTCCTGAAAATTTACGGTCAAACCTGTATGGTGCTTGCTTTTCCTTACGGAGGGTTTCTCCGAAACAAACGAAATTTTCTGCACCTGTTTCAATCAAAGAAAAATCTTGTCAGTTTAAAATGCGGTGGTTAGTTTGTGGCCTTGACTTTGAGGACGATTGCTCCTCCACTTCCCATAATAACTTTTACTTCCACTCGAAGACCTTGCTAACCACTTTCTCTGTCATCCTTATCACAGAAAATACCTCTTCTCCATTTAGACCCAATACCCTCTATCTGTTGCATTGCTCATGAGCTAACATTTACCAAACCTTTGTGTCTCACATGAATCCCAAAGCACGTCAATTGCCACCCACTCAGTGCGTATGCTGTTCTTTCTTGACTTAAACCACTGGCCTTGGCCTTGAGGTCTATTGCTCCTTCACTTGCCATGATAACTTTGATTTCTGCTTGGAAGACCTTTCTTGTCACTAGTTAACTACATTCTTTGTCAATCTTATCACAGAAAATACCTTTGATCCGTTCACCCTACACCCTCCATTTATTGCATTGTTAATGAATTGATATATACCAAACTTTTGTATTTCACATGAATCCCAAAGCATGTTGATTGTTGCCAACTAAGTGCGCTTGTTGTTCTTTCCCGACTTATGCCACTTTGATGTGCTAGCCAGATCTTGTTTTGTGCAATTGGAAAGTTGGTGACAAATTTTGAAGTCATTTCTCACTTATTTTGACCAAACAGGCTGAGGAAGAGGAAGTGAACAAGACAAAAGGTACAGGGTAAAAGACAAAGGAAAGAGATGATTCCTAACAAGAAAACTACAAAATAGAAACCTATTAGATGTGGATACCAACTCTAATGACCATGACATGCACCTGTGGCCTATTTTGTTGAGCAAGTCTGATGTTCAACTCCTGTTATACCCCTAAACCGTGAAACTGGGCTTCAATGCTCCGATTATCCAATCTGATTCACAATCCTTATTCGACTTGTAGTACCCGAAGGGTTTTCACCATCAAGCCTCTCTTATTTTGTTCTTTATCTCAACTTACCGTCGCCTTACGGTGCCCGCGAGGGTTTTCACCAATAAGACTCTCATTTTTGATTTCTCTCAGCTCCCGTCACCTTATGGTGCCCGTGAGGGTTTTCACCAATAAGACTCTCTCATTTTTCATTTTTCTTGCTTGGACCAGAGTGTTGCCCCTGATATGAATCACCTCCATTTGCTAGACTTGGAATTTCTCGAAGACTGATCGGAAGGTCTTTCTTTGGACTGTAATGTGAGCTTTTGGATAGGGTTAGATAGAATAGGTATCAAAGGCTCAAAACGATTCAAATGGGTTCAAAATTTCAACTTTTGGAATCCGATTTCTTGCAACAACCACAACTTCTGCCCCAGTTTCTTTGCTTGGGGACTTTTGGATTTTTGTTTTGATGGGACCGAACCGTGAGGCTGCCTACGTATCCTTAAAAGTAATCAGGTCGAACATAGTTCATGTCATAGGAATTGCTCTGTTGTTGTGATTTTTCTTTTCTCTATCTCTTTTCTTTTCTTTCTTCCTTTTTCTCTTTTTGTTGTTTTGTTGTTTTTTCTTTCTTGTTTTCCTCTTTTTTTCTTCTTTTTTTTTCTTCTTTTTTTTTTCAATTTTCATCTTTCTTTTTCTCTCTTTTCCTCTACTTATCTTTCACGCTTGCATTTCTGATCTTTGCTACTGATTCCAAAAGAGGGGTACGAAAGGAAATAAATAAGGCTCAAAGGGGTAACAAAGGATAAAGTGTTTAGATAGCAGAACAAAATGCCTTCATCATTTCAATATTCAAAACATGCCAAGTACAAACCATAATTAAACAAACCAAGGAAAACATTCGTAACATCTTTTGATTATACCAGACTTGATAACCATATCCACACATTAGCCTTCTACATCTGTTAAATTCAAAGCACCATTGGAAACAGTCTCACTCTCATTACCAGGAACGACCCCTATCAATTTGGGCAAACTTGCCTTTAGCTTCAAACCGATGCGGCGTGATGCATTTCAATAAGGTTTCTTTATGTTCTATCTGCCCCAGTTTCACACAATTCGGGCTTGAAGTGATCTCAAAATGCCTTTACTTATTTCCCTCAAATGTCCCTATCATCTTCAAAATTGTTTCATTCATTACTTCATGACTAAACTAACTTTTTAAGACTAGGCTGAGAGTTACGCATGCATGTCATGTTACTAGAGTCAACATGAAAAGAACTATAAAAGAAAAAGGAACTAAACAAAAATGACTAAAAATAACAGAAAATAGAAAAATGCATTAGACAGATGGTGGAAGGGTTTGAACAACGAAACAAACTAACTAAACTGGGGTTACAAACCTAGAACAAACCTAGACAACACTAAACTGGCTACTATGACTAAACAAACTAGGAAAAATAAAA
Organism: Nicotiana sylvestris; assembly: GCF_000393655.2. NCBI lineage: Eukaryota > Viridiplantae > Streptophyta > Magnoliopsida > Solanales > Solanaceae > Nicotiana > Nicotiana sylvestris. Next base: position 61,134,231 of record NC_091061.1, on the reverse strand, counting down.
GGATAGAAGGGTTTGAGTCACAAGACAATATCCGGATTACAACCCTAAAATAACCCGGACAGCAGAAATGACAACAAAATAAACCACCAAAACTCCTCCCTGGCTAACCAAGAAAAGAGAATCTTTCCAATTATCAAACTCAACATCTTAGCCATTGACTTCTACATCAACAACACTAGGACCTTCATAAGTCTCCATCACATTGTTCTTAACAGATTGCCTTTGGGTTCCCTTTTCCTGCTCATTCTTAGGATCAACCTCTAATAGTGCTGAAAGCTTCGCAGCACGTGGACCTCCTAGGATCCCAGAAGAATTCTCACATTCCTTTTCGAAATAAATCATACCCACCATATGCGTCTCATTATGCATAGGTGACAGACTTTGGCTAGTGTCTGCTGCATCTGGATTTTGCACGACAATATCACCTGCATCAATAAGCTTCTGAGTCGCGTTCTTCAGATTCCAACACTTCTCTATGTCATGCCCCGGGGCATCTGAGCAATATGCGCACCTTTGAGAAGAATCAAACTTCTTTGGAAGAGGGTTTGGCATTTTTATCTGGATCGGCTTCAACATGTCTAATTTCCTTAGCCTCTGGAACAGACTGGCATATGACTCTCCTAAATGGAGTGAAGGTTTTCTTCTTCCGCAACCTCTCATTCTTAAATGCTTGATTGGGCTGGAAACCTGATCCAGGGGGTTTCAGTAGGCTCGTGGGGGGTGGATAGGCATTTTGTGGAGCTGGGTACTGGAAAAGTGATGTACGACTTTGGGAGTTCTATGGAGAGAAGTAGCATTGAGGAGGGTCATCTGGTGCACAAGGATATCCACGGGGACGATATCGAGGCTGGAAGTGTTGAGCAGGAAGGCCTATCGGATCATCTTTTCTGTTTCACTTTCTTCCACCCAAGCTTACTGGAATGTTCTGAATGTCTTTCGAACAACTCATGATTTTGCCTGACTTGATTCCCTCTTCTACTAGCTCCCCTATTTTTAACACATCATTGAAAGGCTTTCCCAAGGCCGGGATTAAATGACTGAAGTAGGTGGGCCCCTGGGCTTGTAGGAAAATCTCAATCATTTCTTCTTCACCAATCGAGGTATTGACTCGAGAAGCTTGCTCCCTCCATCGGAGCCCAAACTCCCTAAAGCTTTCCTCCGGCTTCTTTTCCATTTTAGATAGGGAGGAGCGGTCTGGGGTAATGCCTGATATGTATTGAAAGTATCGAACAAAATCTTGAGCCATGTCACCCAGTGTAGGCCATTTACCGACATCTTGACGATTATGCCATTCCAAAGCTGCCCCAGTCAAGCTCTCACTGAAATACGCCATCAAAAAATCATCTTTCTCGTTAACACTTCTCATTTCACTACAATAATCCCTCAAATGGGTTACCAGATCTCCACACCCATCATACAAGTTAAATTGTGGCACTTTAAATCCCGCGGGCAGGTGAACATCAGGGGACACAAATAGTTCTTTGTAAGCCATGCTACCCTGGTCTCCCCTTCCTTGCTTGTTCTTCAAGGATTGTTCTATGCCTTTCAGTCTCTTGGGTATCCCATCTTTCCCTTATCTTCCTGTGAACCTTTCATTTTCAACATGAGACTCATCCCGCGGGCCCTGTTTGTATGAGTAGGGAACTTTGTGGGCAACCTCCGAGGGGTAATATCGGGCATCATGAGCTTGGAGATAAGCGGGTGGATTTGGAGAGTATGGAGGATCATCTGGCATTGTGTCCAGAGCTTGGGTAAGGGCAGCATCTAGGAAGCTAAGTGGTGGCGGGGGTGGTGCCTTCCCAATCATCCAAGCCTGATACATGTCTGCCATGTGTTGTCTCAACATATTTACCTCTTTAACCAACCCATTGTCCTGTTCAACCAACTGCTTTCGGGACCCAGTGTCAACCAACTCAGTCCTGTTGTTGTCTGCCATTGCCTTTTGACTTTATGTTATGGAGATGAATTACTACTTCGGGAACCACAAACCAACCACCTTTCTGTACTGAATTGTCAACAGCAAACTTGTTAGTGATTAAAGCTTAACAGATAGGCAACCGCTCATTTGGGGAATGAATGCACCTAAGCAGTTAACCATTTCTATTATGCATTTGATCGGTTGCTTGCGTCATCCCGGCTTTCCCTTATTTCCATTTGCAACTACTCTTTTTCTCTCTCCTTTTTTTCTTTTTCATTCTTGCCTTCCTTTGCTTGATTTCCCTTTGTTTTATTCTCTCATTACCCTCTCTTATTTTGCCATTGTTTCCTTCTCACGGTTTCTTATTTTCTCTCTTTTCCTTTTCTTTTTGCTCTTATTTTTCCTCTCTTTTTCTTTTCCTCATGTTTTTTATCACTCTTCTTTTTCTTTCTTTTGGTTATGGTCGAATCATATGGAGATTGCCTACGTATCATGACCCCTCATGAATCAGACTGAGCGTAGTTCTGGGAAATAAATGTAAAAGTAAATGATAAATAAATTTTGGGATTTTCAAAATTTTCCATAATATAAAACAGTTTTGATTACAACGACTCGTCTTAAAAACTAACAGACTCGATAAGGGAAATTAACAGACCCTGACTTAAAACAAAACCAACAGACTCTGACAGAAAGGTGAAAACAACATACTCAAAAACCAACTAACAGACTCCAACAAAAGAAAGTACAGACTTACAAACAGACTAATAGACTCCAATGAAAATCATGAATACATTAATGCCTCAAATGCTCCTAGGGCCCGTGGGACATCATTCGGTCTCGCCACGGGCCTATATGCAAGATCCTTTTGAAGCCTCTCCAAGTCACTCATTATCTGTCGGACAAATGTCATCACTGCCGCGAAGAAGGTGGTGCGAGTCATATCCTCACATGCTTGGAATTTCACAACAATGTAGTCGGCGATGGTTCTGATCCTCTCTCGAATTCTACCCTTTTCCTGAAGCAAACACCCGACCTATTGATTCCGAGCTTCCAACACCTAGGTGTCATGGAGATGTTGATTTTGCAACTGTTGCATTTCTTCCTCCATCATAGCCATCAAATCATAACACTGTTCCCTATCAGCTTTAAAGTCCATGGCCTTCTTGGCTGCCTCATTCTCGAGGGTAGTCATTTTCCTCATCAGGCTGGTGATTGTCCCTTCATACTTTCTTTTCATTTGTTGCATAAACTGTGCCCGCCATTTTGCATTTTCCGCCAATTGAGCCCGGACTTTTGCTAGACTGGCTTCAGACTTTTCTAGGTCTTCTTGACACTCAAGTGTTTTCTTTTTCAGACTGCCTATAAGCCTTTCATCCGCTCGGATTCTTTCCGGGTTTCTAGCAGCTATCCTCATTTTCTGGATTTGAGCTTTGAGGGCTTCATTTTCCTGAGTTAGCTTTTTCTTTTTCCTTTCATCTGCGGCAGCTTGCAAACCATTCTCAAATCAAAGATCCCTGTCTTGTCTTTCCAACTTGCTTATGGTACCCCTGTACTCATTTTCTTTGGTCAACCAGTCCCATTGCACCTGTGCTCCGTCGATGAATTGTTGGACATGGTGTCTGTTTGCGGGCCGTTTGGGCTCTTGATGGACTTGAGATCTTTTACCGTACCAAGCAGTATAATCGGGCTCTAATTCTCCTTTGGAGAGATCTCACACTTGAGTCTTAGGTCCTAAGAATCTGCACTAATGCCAAATCCGATGCACTTTTTCTTCTGGAAAAGCGGCTTTTGGTTCCATCTCAATAACCTGCCGACTCAAATCCTCTTCATGTGGGATGGTCTGGTATCAGCCTAACTGACATAGAACTCAGTGCGGAGCGTAAAGCTGGATACTCCGAAGACCCATCAACAGCAGAAAACATACCTCAGCCGACATATAAATTACTTCACTGACCGAGAGTCACCCGAATGTCCATTCGATCTTATTTGCAGTCAAAGATATCAAATGAGCATGACATGCTTCCGTACCATCTGGGAACTCATCACCCTCTACCAACTTTTCATGTTTTTCAATGCACTCGAGGCCAATCATACCACAATTCAAGTATATAGGACGGTGATAAAGGTGTTCCTCCATCCATAATTGTAACAGCATATTTCACCCTTCAAAGAACTTTCCCCCTTCTCGACAAAGGGTCAGAGCTTGGTAAATTTCTGCCAAAATTATCGGCACTATGGTCCCATTTGCCTTTTTCATCATAAAGTCGGCTATCCCCACGAGTCCCAACTCTATGTTCCCGTCTTTTCTGGGACAAATCAAAGTACCCAAGAATGCCATATAAAAGCTAATCCTCTCCGAGCTTCCCACTTGTCTTGGTTTCCCGCGCGAGTAAGACTAGTATCTGACATCTCGAAGCCACGGGGATTCCCGTAACGTCGGTACAAAGAGTAGAAGGTACAGAATCCTTTGACCAAATTTTCATCTCGGATGTCCCGACTGATGCTTAACAGGTCCAAATATTTGTGAGGGGTTACTATTCTCGGTGCTACCGGGTATTGATTTCTAAGATTCCCCTCGAAACCGGCGTAGCCTGTTATCTCTTCCAGTGTAGGAGTTAACTCGAAATCAGCAAAGTGGAATACATTATGTGCTGGGTCCCAAAATGGTATCAAGGCCTCAATTATGTCCTTTCTTGGCTTAACCTTTAAGATCCCCACAAGACCACCCAACGCTTTTGTCACAACCTTTCTGCTATTATCCCCCAAATCATGCCACCACATATGTAGCTCCAAGGGGATCTCTTCACGGACTGAGAAAGGTTCATTTTGAATTGTCCTCATCCTGCACATTTATTAGGGTGATTTTCATTAAAAGAAAATTATAACTCAAGAAAAATGACTATTTTTTTTCAAAATTCTCACAAAAATATCCGGCTGCCAATACGGCCTTTCAGCACTTCGAAAACAAAGATTTTAAGGCTGTGTCGGCTAACCAGCCAAAACCTTTAAAAATGACTAAAGGTGGATGTTCTTGCAAAAACAGCCTTCTGGCGCCCTTTTGAGGGACATTCGGCTATTTTTGACAAGAATGGAATCACCTTACTTATTTGCAATAAACATAAAATTTTTGTTCTTTTTGGGTTATTTTTGCAAAAGGAAGTTGGACCCGATAAGGGCTGCCTACGTATCTCACATCCGATGAGAATCAAACTGGCGTAGTTCGGGCAAATAAAATAAAACCAACTATTTTTCAAAACAAAACCTTTTCTTCTCTTTTTTTTTCCCGTTTTTCTCAAAATATTCGGCAGAGTTTCAGTACCATTTGGACATTGGTTTTCCAAAGCAGGTGATTTAACTCACTTAACCCTCACATTGCTATTCTCTTTTTCCCAACTTTCTCCCATTATTCAAAAGCCGGTCAGCATGCAAATCCAAATCAAATAAATGCAAAAGTAGCAAGTAAGATGCATCAGGATGGTCTTTTCATTTTTGGTACACCTGTCCTAGACAAACCCAACCCCTGTGTTGAGTCTCCAAAGTCAAATTCACGTGATGCAAGCAAACGTTCCTACTAGGGATCCGACATGAGGTCTTGTTATACTAGATTTAAAACATGGTTTATTTGTTATAGACCTGGCTTACCCGAGTGGACAGCTCGAGCCGAGGGGGGCAGCGTACCGGGAATACAGAAGCTTCACCGGCTTTGCAACTTGTCCGAACCTTGTTCTAAAATTTGGGATATGACTCTAACAGAAGAGAAGTCACACGAAGTGCACACTCCTCCATGATTTAGAAGACTCAAAGAGAAGAAGGTTTTCGTAGCAGTTTATATACAGTTCACAAAATATCAAAGCGGTAAAAGCAACATTTAGCACATTAGGCCCAAACATGTAACAAAATCAGATAATTAATAAAGCCAACTATAACAATTCATCTAAGCTCGAATTCTGAACCCTGAACCAATTATTCTGGGTTCGATCCCCAGCAGAGTCGCAGAGCTGTCACACCTCCTTTTTTACTACACCCCCAGAAGGGTATATAAGGGAGTTTTTTCCAACTTAAAGTGACAATCAAAACGGGATTATTTATTTATTAAATTCAGAGTCGCCACTTGAGATAATTTATGGTGTCCCAAGTCATCCGTTCAAATCCCGAATCGAGGAAAAGATTAACTCTGTTTCACAGTCCGCGAACACGGAAACCCGGGTAAGGAATTCTGTTAACCCGGGAGAAGGTGTTAGGAATTCCCTAGTTCCTTGGTTCTAGCATGGCTCAACTGTTATTATTGGCCTAATTATCTGATTACTTACATGTTTTAACCTATGGTGCAACTTTAACTTATTAACTGCTTTTAAATTATTATAGGAAATATTCAACGTTATTTAAAACATGTCTTGAACCACGCCACATGAAATGCAACCGCGATCCGGGACATATTTTATTTAACGTTGTTAGGATTTGGATTTGGATCACATGAAATGCACACCCGAATTTAGGAAGGTAATTTTTTCAAAATAACACGCCTAAAGCAACTAAGAATCTTCAAGTTTGCGAGGGCCATGGAAATTCAACTAAATAGCGCGCCTCGATTTCTAAGGATTAAAAGTTAATTAAGCGAGGCTGTGCATTTTAAGATTTTTATTTGGCACGGCGCACCTCGTTCCCAATTTTTAAAGGAAATTCGAAACTAAGCTTTTGAGGGTCATGAGTTATATATTTGGCTAATATGGCACACCCCGAAAAAAAACTAAAGGAGTTCAGAATATCTTTTACGCTAAAGTTCGAACCAAATTCGCTATCAATAGGCGTCTTATTAACAAAGCAATTGCCTAAAGAGACATTACCTTCTCAATAACCAAACAAACGAGGGAACTAGACCAACAGGTCCGAATACAAAGTACATAATTCCAATTTTGCAAGTCTCTTCAGATTTAGGCCCAAGATGAGCCCAAAACTTTCAGAAGCCTAAGGTTAGCAAGTAGGGACTCGACTTCGAATCCCTACAGCACCCAAGCTGCATCTGAAAAATCGCAGGGTGCCGATGTGAACCCAAATGACTACAACCAGAAAACACCAAGGTATACGCAATAGATTTTTAAATCAGATTTCTTAATACTCAACAGACAATTTTATGAGATGTTTTAATAGTGACATAGTTTCGAAAACAATGGAGAATTCAATTTTGAGAGCTGTACAACATGCAACTTTAAATTTCAAGACTTCCAGTTAACTTGAAGTAATGACATTGAAATTTAAACTTCAACTGGGTTTCATATTAACATAACCTGTAAGGTTGACATTGGATAGCCATGACCTTAAAGCAACCAAGTCTAATCACAGAACATTCAAACAACATCAGACAATCCAATATTGGCCTAAGTGTTGCTACAAATATACCCAAAGCAATTCCTTCACCTAAACCAAATTCGAACAAACTTGATAACTAAAAAGAAGGAACAAATTACTTTAAAACTTCAGCCTCACCCTATCCATGATCAATGTACTAGTCAAAACAGTTTAAGAGCTAAATATTACAGCCGCTATGAGATTGAAAGAAGAAGGAATGAGATTCGAACTACAAATAACATCAGCTTTTCATATTTCTAAATCCTAAACTTCAGATTACACTTAAGTGATATCCGTAATGCTGAAAATAGGAAATAAAGGGAAACAAAAGAAGTGCAGAGTCAGTAGACAGCAGCAGCATAAAAGCAATGGAACAATGTGGGAATCAGCCAATTAAGCCTTGAGTAACCAGCTAAAACAACAAATAAGCAGTAACCCAAACCAGCAGTTCCAACGAGTCCTTTGAATCCCCAAAATTAAACCATGTTTTCAACCCTAGTGCAGAATTCCAAGGTTTTCGGAAGTTCAAACTAATGAAGAGGATCAAACAAGCAAAACTGAACAAGATTTGAGCAATTTTCCCCAAAGAAATGCAAGAAAGTCAATGTGGTTTCAAGAGTTTTTTAGCAGTTTCAGTTTTTGCCCAATTTTTATCTCTGAATCCTTGCATTGAAATGCAAGAAAACACGCCTTTATAGGCAATGCAGTAGGGCAGCCTTTAGGAATTAGTTTTTACCCCTTACTCCCTTTCCAATTTTGTTTTTTAACTTAGAAATCCTTAGCTAATTTTCCTTTTTGCTTAACTACCCTCAATGCATTTATCAAATTATCAAAACAGCCCCGCACCCTAGCTTCTAGGAAGCTTCCTAGTTAGTTAATAAAAGATTCTTCTACCCGATCACCCCAAATTACCCCTGAACCCCTGGTTATTTATCTAAGTAGCCCAAACGGGTATGGGTCAAATTGACCCTGGGCTGAATTCACTCAAAACCCAAACCAAACCAAGATTCTAAAATCTAAAGGCATGACCCCATGCCCAAATCAAAGCCAAATTAACTGAAGAAAACAAAACCAGAAGCAATTTGAACAACTCTTTTTAAAAATTCAATTAACAGACTGGGAGTAAAGAAGTTAAAAAATAGAATCTAACCTAAGTAATCAGGCTAGATGACCTAAGTGGTTTAAACTAACATGTGTATCAAAACAAACCTTAAGAAGCTAAAATAAGTAAACAGATAAAGGACAAAAAAGAATCCGAAGATAGGACGACAAAATGTGAAAAGGAAACTGACTTAAAAGAAAAGGGAAGTAACCTGAAACTTCCAGGCAATTAGAGCACCGGAACGGGTCTTCAAACCTTCCAAGTTCAGGCCGATTTTGAAGTTAATCGTGTGTTCTTAACAAGAACACACGAATAGAATCAATTTAGACCAGAAAAACACAATGAAACTCGATTTAGGATTCTTTTGAATTTCTATGGTTCGTCTTCAAATCCAGATTCGAGAGGTTGTAGGCAGATTCGAGGATACCTGGTCTGTGATTTAGGAAGAGGGGGTCACGAGGCTCATGGGGTGTAATTTTGATGGTGAATGGAAGTGGCGCCGCCGACCGGGCATGGTGGAGAATGGGGCGGATTCTAGGGTTTGGGCGTCTCTAAAGAGGAGGGTTGAGAGAGATGAGTTTGATAGGGGTAGAGTTTGGATAGTTTTATATGGGGGAGGGGTCAATTCCGGTCCATTTGATTTATAGGGATCAACGGCTCAAATCAAGGGATAATGAAACAGCGTCATTTGGTTTGTATGGGGGAACCGGACCGAGTGAAGGCGGGTTTGGGCTGGTTTTGGATGGGTTTAAGGGGTAATTGACTTGAGCTTTAGAGAATTAAATAAAAACGACCCAAAATTGGAAAAACCTTTTTAATTCCTTTTCTTTTTTCTAAAACTTAAAATAAAAGAAAAACCCAACTTAATTCCTAAACAAAATTATCCTAGAAAATTGAATTAATTAACCCTAATAATTATTACAACTAATTAAATACCAAATTAAATGGAAAACCAACAAAAATTCAAATCTAAAAATTGAACCATGCAAAAATAAAGCATTTTTTGTGATTTTCCCATTTTATAAAACAATTAATTGCCAATTAATACTAAAATGTAGAATTAAGTCCTAAATACAAATGCATCATATTTTTTATATTTTTTATTAATTAGACAAAGTTAACATTCGCAGACAAATGCAAACAATTAACGAAAAATGCGACAAAATCTACAAAATTGCAAATAATGAAAAAAAATTATTTTATTTTGAATTTGTGGGAGTAATTCATATAGGGAAAAAATCACGTGCTCACAGTTGTATTTTGATGCATGAGGGTAGATTTATTGCTTATGCTTCTCATTAATTGAAGCCTCATGAGAAGAACTACCCCGTTCATGATTTGAAGTTGGCTGCCATAGTTCACGCGTTGAAGATTTGGAGGCATTACTTGTATGGTGTGTCTTGTGAGGTGTTTACTGATCTCATAGTCTCCAATACTTGTTCAAGCAAAAGGATCTTAATTTGAGGCAGCAGAGATGGTTGGAGTTGCTAAAGGATTATGATATTACTATTTTGTACCATCCGGGAAAGGCCAATGTGGTGGTCAATGTCTTGAGTCGAAAAGCGGTGAGTATGGGTAGTTTGGCATATATTCCAGTTAGGGAGAGACCTCTTGTAGTTGATGTTCATGCCTTAACCAATCAGTTCGTGAGGATGGATATTTCGGAGCCCAGTCGGGTATTGGCTTGTGTGGTTTCTCGTTCTTCCTTATATGATCGCATCAGAGAGCACCAGTATGATGATCCGCATTTGCTTGTCCTCAAGGACAGAGTTCAGCATGATGATACCAGAGATGTGACCATTGGTGAAGATGGGGTGTTGAGGATGCATAGCCGGATATGTGTGCCCAATGTGGATGGGATTCGGGAGTTAATTCTGGAAGAGGCCCATAGTTCGCGGTATTCCATTCATCCAGGTGCCATAAAGATGTATCAGGATTTGAGGCAGCATTATTGGTGGAGGATAATGAAGAAGGATGTTGTGGGATTTGTAGCTCGGTGTCTCAATTGTCAGCAGGTGAAATATGAGCATCAGAGACCGAGTGGCTTGCTTCAGCAGATGGATATTCTAGAGTGGAAGTGGGAGCGGATCACTATGGACTTTGTAGTTGGACTTCCACGGACTTTGAAGAAGTTCTATGCTATTTGGGTGATTATGGATCGGCTGACCAAGCCGCGCACTTCATTCCTATGTGTACTACTTATTCTTCGGAGCGGTTGGCTGAGATCTATTTTGTGGAGATTGTTCATTTGCATGGTGTCCCAATTTCCATCATTTCAAATAGGGGCACTCAGTTTACTTCGTAGTTTTGGAGGTCTGTGCAGCGAGATTTGGGTATTCAGGTTGAGTTGAGCACAACTTTTCACCCTCAAACGGACGGGCAGTCCGAGTGCACTATTTAGATATTGGAGGACATGTTGCGTGCTTGTGTCATTGACTTCAGAGGGTTATGGGATTAGTTTCTACTGCTTGCAGAGTTTGCTTATAACAACAGCTACCAGTCGAGTATTCAAATGGCTCTATATGAGGCTTTGTATGGGAGGCGGTGTAGATCCCCAGTTGGTTGGTTTAAGCCGGGTAAGGCTAGGCTATTGGGGACAGACTTGGTGCAGGATGCTTTAGAAAAGGTGAAGGTGATTCAGGAGAGGCTTCATACAGTGCAGTCGAGACAGAAGAGTTATGCTGATAAGAAGGTTCGGGATGTGTCCTACATGGTTGGCGAGAAGGTTCTATTGAAGGTTTTGCCCATAAAGGGTGTTATGAGATTTGGGAAGAAAGGAAAATTGAGTCCTCGGTTCATTGGGCCTTTTGAGGTGCTTCGGAGGATTGGGGAGGTGGCTTATGAGCTTGCTTTTCCATTTAGCTTGTTTAGTGTGCATCCGATATTTCATGTTTCTATGCTCCGGAAGTATATTGGGGATCCGTCTCATGTTCTGGATTTCAACACGGTTCAGTTGGATGGTGATTTGACTTATGATGTGGAGCCAGCAGCTATTTTGGAGCACCAGGTTCGAAAGTTGAGATAAAAGGATATAGCTTTAGTGAAGGTGTAGTGGAGAGGTCAGCCCGTGGAGGAGGCTACCTGGGAGACCGATCTGGAGATACGGGGCAGATATCCTCACCTGTTTGAGGCTTAGGTATGTTTCTTGACTCGTCCGAGGACGAACGTTTGTTTAAGAGGGGGAGGATGTGACGACCCGGCCAGTCGTCTCATGAGTTGCTTCTCTGTTTCCCCTATTTCTGCTTCTTATTACTTTGTCTATTGGTTCTATATGTGATCGAGTTGGTTGGCTCGGGTTCGTAAAGGATTTGATAAGGTTTGAGACACTTAGTCTTTTAAGGAAGTTTAAGTTGGAAAAGTCAACTGGATGTTGACTTATGTGTTAGAGGGATCGGATGTGTGTTTCGATGGTTCAAATAGTTTCAGAGGTGATTTGGGACTTAGGAACGTGATTGGAATGCGATTTGGAGATCCGGAGTAGATTTAGGCTTGAATTGGCGAAATTGGATTTTTTGGCAATTTCTGGTTGGTAGGTGAGATTTTTGATATAGGGGTTGGAATGGAATTCCGAGAGTTGTAGTAGTTCCATTGTGTCGTTTGGGATGTGTGTGCAAAATTTCAGGTCATTCGGATGTGGTTTGGTTGGGTCTTTGATCAAAAGCGTAATTTAGAAGATTTTAGAATTTTAGGCTTGAATCTGGTGCGAATTTGGTGTTTTGATGTTGTTTTGAGAGTTCCGAAGGTTGGAACAAGTTTGAATGAGGTTATGGGATATATTGGCATGTTTGGTTGAGGTCTCGGGGACCTCGGGTGAGTTTCAGGTGGTCAATCGGACCATTTCATGTAGTTTGGAATTGCAGAAAAAACTGCTGTGTGTTGCAAAGGAATTAGACCTTCGCGTTCGTGAAGGGCTGAGTGATTGGGCATCACGTTCGCAGGGGAGGCTCCGCGTTCGCATAGAGTAAATTGGTCAGCTGGGTTTGAGGTCGAGTTGTTTATCGCGTTCGCGATAGAGAGGGTGCGTTCGCGAAGAGTTGTCTGAGGAAGCATCGCGAAGAGGAAAATTTGGTCAAAGTTGATTTGTGCTTCGTGAACGCGAGGCGTTGACCGCGTTCGCGAAAAAGGAAATGAGGCCTGGGCAGAATGTTTAATAGTCGTCTTGTCCGCGATTTTGGAGTTTATTTCCATCATTTTTGAGCGTTTTTGGAGCTTTTTGAAGAGGATTGAAAAGGGATTCAAGGGGAATCACTTGGAGGTAAGATTCATGGACTTAAAACTCGATTCTAATGTAAAATCTACCTAATTAATCATGGAAATTAAGCCTAAAATTGAAGAACTAGGGCTTGAAATTAGAGACCTAGAGTTTGGGATTTGAGGGGTCATTTGTGGTTGGATTTGATGCTTTTGGTATGAATGAACTTGGGGAGTGATAAGGAATCCATTGATGTGATTTTTACCGGAATCCGAGACGTGGGCCCGGGGGTCGGGTTTTGGTAATTTCGGAATTTATGTTGTAAATTGAATATTTTTGCTTGGGCTTCGTTTCCTTAGCATATTTTGACGTCGTGATTCTGATTTTGGATAGATTCGACGCGATTGGAGGCCGATTCGAGGGGCAAAGGCATCGCGGGCTAGATTTGGATCGGATTGCGGTGAGTAATAATCGTAAATGATGTCCTGAGGGTATGAAACCCCGGATTTCACATCGTTGTTCTATAATGAGGTGACATACATGCTAGATGACGAACGTGGGGTCGTGCACTGTTGGGGATTGTGACTTAGTCCGTCCCGAATGAGTATTTTATCGCGTATTTGACTGAAAACTATTTGCTATCATCATGTTTTGGGTTGAATGCCATATTTGGGCCTCGTGCCAACTATTTGAACCCTTAGGGGAGTTTTATTGATATTTCCTCACTGTTTTGACTTTATACTTGAACTCAGTCATGCTATATTCCACTGTTTTCATAACTCAACCATGTTTACTCTTTTTAACACTTAAATGATATTTTAACTGATATTTTGGGTTGAGCACCATGTTTTACTGTTGCCCGAGTGGCTTGTGAGATTCTGACTGAGTAAGGCCGATGGCCTATGTTTGGAGGAAACACTGAATATGATTATGAGGCCGAGGGCCTAAGATTTGTACGTCACGAGGTGGCTTGTTGATATAAGGCTGAGAGCCTAGTGATGATGCCACGAGATGGCTTGATATTGCGCTTGGGCCATAAGGGGTCCCTCTAGGAGTCTGCATACCCCCAGTGAGCGCAGATACCCATTGTGATGTGAGATATAGCCCGAGGGGCGAACCTTTATGTGTTTATCTTTCTTATTGCCTGCCATTTACCTGCTTAATTGTTGAAAAGGCATTTCATGAAGTTTAACTGAACTAAAATGATTTTTTTTACATATCTTTACTGCTTCATTATAGCCTGTAATGTGCCTTACGTGATTTCTTGCTTTCAGTCTTTATTTATGATTATTGCTCACTGAGTTGGAGTACTCACTTTACTCCGTGCACCCCGTGTGTAGATTCAGGCGTTGCTAATCCTGCTAGCGAGAGTTGAGAGCTCCCGACAGACTTCGGAGTTCACGAGGTAGCTGCTTGGCGTCCACAGTCCCGTGTTTCTCCCCCTTATCTCATTTCTATCTCTTTTTTGTTATTCTGTAATAACTTGGTAGGCATTTCAGACTTGTAGTGTATTGATAGATGCTCATGACTGGTGACACCCGGTATCGGGCTGTGTTGGGTTTTATTTCTGTAAACCGTAATGTTCACTGCTTATCATTTTGGGATTTATTATTATGATGTTTAAGACTTAATGCTTATTATTTTAAATTGCTTAAAAATTTAAATGGGAATGTGTCGGCTGGCCTTGTCTTTACGAGAGGCGCCATCACGACCGGGTCCGGGTTTAGGGTCGTGAAAATTAGGTTATCACTACAACACTACCTCGTAACCAATACTCCATATTCCCTAAAAATAGGTACTAGCAGTAGTTGGCATGAAAATTCTTCCATTGTCTCTTTTTGATTCTCCATTTTGATATACTTAAAGTAGGATACTGTATTCTAAGAAACAATGGTGAATGTATTAATTGTGGTTCAATACAATAGAGTTTGGCAAGACAATCGGAGATATGTTAAATTTGAAGCCGAAGGGATTTTGATCAATTCGAGCTGCAATTTTGAAGAGTTGGTCACCACAATATTGAAGCAGATCAAAGGTGAGACTTGTACAAAGTTGATTGAAATTAAGTACATCGTTCAAGAAGGGTATCCACCAATTTCCATATCAAATGATATGAGTGTACAATTGCATATAGATTTAAAGATGAAAAAGACAGAGATCACTCCGTATCCGCTATGCATAACATTCAAGGACATTGCAGTCGACAGAGAATGCATGAAAGCAGTCAGTTCTGCGACATCATCACATCACGTAAATGATTTAAATTAAATATACCAGATTTGCTAGAAAATGGAGCAATAGGGCTGATATGTAATGAGCAAGACTTCGACATACGGTATAGATGAAGCTCAACATCGTATAATTCGATACCCGTCAAATCAAAACATCGAAGAAGGTCAGTTAAACCAAGACAAAGAAACCTTTATAAGTGTTGTGAAACGCTGCGTAATTCGGGAGAATTTTCAATTTAGAGTTCATAGTCCCTGTACCAAAAGGTATATTTAATATTGTTATATAAATTTGTTCCTTGCAACACTGAAATATGTTAAAACATTTATATAGTATGTTGAAGATATGTACGCGTGTATTATTTAGATAGAGATAGTAGAAAAGTATTACATGTTAAGTTACTGTATATAATATATTGCATATAGGTATAAAATATAATATTTTCATATTCAATATATCATATATTTCTTTCAACAGGTATTGCCTCATATGCATAGACAACATGTGTACTCGGAATTTTGTATCTTTCACACTGAACAAAACAAAGATATTCAAAGTTAGGAAGTTCAATAATGTTCACAATTGTGGGGTTGAAGAATGAATGTATACACAACATCACGGTACATCTGATTTCATAGGATATCTTATACAAGATAAGTATGTTGTCCGAAGACTGTGTATACTTCATCAGATGTAAGGCGTGACATGAAAAAAATTCATGATTTCGACGTGAATTATATGAAAGCTTGGAGATTGAAGGAAAAGGCGCTTGAAATGGTCTTATGGAGATACGAGACATTGACTCTCACTGGCAACTTATGGTTTCAACGATGGTATTAGAGGGGTAAATTTACGGTTAGAAACATGGTTTGAATTGTAAATATGATATTTGTGGTTCGAGATCAAGCGGGTATTGATGGGTAAAGTCGGAAACACTTTGGAGGATCTAAAGGGAAGTTTGAGCTCTATTAAAGCTGATTCGATGATTTTTGGCAAAAATTCAGAGCCAAATTTGAAGCAGATGGCGAACAGGAGGAAGAAGACAAATTGTGTATATCGCCTTGTATATATCTCTCCCCTGCATATCTCCGTGTATATATGTGTATCTCTATGTATCCCATGTGTTTTCCATATATATCTAAATACATTCATGTATACTTGTGTGTGATACACATGAATATACAATGATATACATATAATATACATTACCCTTGGGCCATTTGTAGAGGCCCAACCTGACACAATGTAGTTGGATTTGACTTAAGTCATACATTTTTTGCATAGTAGATAATTAATTCGATTTTATTAACCCATAATAGGAGTTGACTTAGTCAGTAAGACCTCATTTGTTTGTACTTAATGGAGGTCTGAATCTTAATCATTCAGATTTAGCCCATTAAATACATTTATTTTTAAAATCTTAACCCTAATTATTCAGATCCAGCCCATTAAGTCTATTTATTTTTTCTCTATTAAAAGGTCTGACAGAAGGTCTGACAGGATCTTATTCGGTCAGATCCATTAAAAAGTCCTACCAGCGTTCAGACTCTTTGAAAACAAACCGATACGACTTTATTTCCGCAAAGATTCGCTCAACGACTGCTTTATTTTAGCAAAGTTTCACGCTGTGCTTCTTCATCTTCTGTGCATAAATTTCACGCCTCTGTCTCACTCTCCATCTATCATCATCTACTCAAATTTGTTTTCTCTTCAACTGGTAAGTTCTAAAACCTTTAGAATTTCTTCTTATTATTTTATGAGATTCGCAATACGCTTGCCTATTATTTTGTGATATACTTGTTTGAGTTTCAAGATTTCAATTCTATTCTCTAATAGTTGGTTCTACAGTGAAAAATTAGAAAGTTTTACAAAACTTTTGAGGTTTATCTCTGGATTGTCTTAGCAAAGGGGTTTTCGATTTTTCCAGAAAGTGAATTTTTAACCCAAGCATTAATAGGTATCATAATATGAGCATTATATCTCTGGTTTCATGATTCTACCAAGTGACGTAGGCTTCGATTATCTTAGGGCACATCGAATTAATGACTCAGTTTCATGTGCGACTCTTGTCCTTCTTCTATTTCACTAATTTGTTATGAACGGGGGCTATTAGATTTTCGAAAAAATATATCCTGTACCACATATAGATTTGATGTTAATTGTAGCATATCTTCCTCTTTTTCTCACTTTGGGGAATTGTTCAATACTTTTGAACAACAACCTAGTCGATAGTGAGCAAAACGCCGATGTAAAAGTTTTACTTTTTTATTATATTAAAGAACTTATAAACTTTCTTCTCGCCCTCATCTCATGAGCGTTTTTTTTACTAAACTTTGTATTCCTCTTCGTGAAGTGACAATTTGAAACTCATATGTGTCGGTGAGTCGGCAATATCACATCGAACTTGAGCATTAGTATTTGAACTTTAGTCGGAGCTTAGACCTTAGTAGCTCTCTCGTTTTGTGTCTTATGTGTAAAAAGGCTCTCATTATATCCCTTTTGCAGATACACCTTCATACATTGATTACTTTTGGAATTTAGGATAATATAAAGTATGGGATCTGCAACTAATCTGATTTGAGTTTATAGCCAATAGCATAAAATAGAACCTAAAAGTGTTGTCAATAAAATGAGCACATGCATGCTGGCACTAAGCATAGCATAATAACAATAACGATACTTAATTCTAGCTTGCTGCCTAGGCTAACTTATTTTTGCAAACTCTATTTCTTTGTCTTATCACTTATGTCATTCGGTTTTCATGTGTTGAATAATAAAATGATGAGCTTTTTAATGAAATCTGCATGAAACAGTGATATTCTCTTTCACCTGGACTTCTCATTTTATCTTGTTTAATTATAGAGAAACAAAATTTCATTGCTTTGGCCTTTTGGATGTTGAAAATTATCTGTAACCAATTTAACTAATGGGGAGTACATAGATCTCCTTTCTATGTTTTCACAACAGAACACATTATGATAGATGCTTTTTAGCTAAGGTATAACATAACTACAAGGAAAAAGGTTAGCTCTGTGTGATAGCTTATCAGTCTCATCCTTCAGCGAGCTGCATATCCCAATTTTGCATTCAAAACTATCTCTTACCTTTTTTCCAAAGCATAATCAATTATACAGACTGTTGTTTGTTGAGCAGACAACATTAATGGTAAATGGTTCTTGGCTAATGAATACGGATATGAATGTGATCATGATAGTACATGTTACTGTAATTCGGTCTTAAAGTTATGTATGTGTTCTTTTTCAACTCTCCACTATCTTGGTGCGACACGAAAGAAGCAGTGACATATATATTGAACAGTGTCATATTCGGGTTGGGTCCCAAACGACAAAACTGGTTTTGGTGTTACTCCATGAGATTATAGAGTTGGTATTAGGCTATAGTCATAATCATAAGCAAACAGCAGTAGGCTGAAAAAAGTTACATGTCAAGTGATGCTTTCCAGGACCTAACTGGGGGCATATAAGATTAAACATCTAATTGTTGGAAAGACTGGGTTTGTTGGGGATTGTTTTCATTGATTGTCTCGGTTTTGTTACTTTTATTTTCATCAGCCATTTTCTATAATCATTATTATTTTATATTTCAGCTATGGAACAATCTAGTGAAAATTCAAGAGCTAGTTGGAAAAATATGGATGTAGTAAAAACCTTTTTAAAAAGTTGTATTCAAGAAATATCCTTAAACGGGAGACTTGGAAGTAGTTTAAAGGCAGATTCATGGAACAAAGTTAAACTAATTTTGGAGTCTTCTCGTGGCTTTAGCGTTACACAAAAGCAGATGAAGAATCATTATGATTATCTAAAAGAAAAGCATCAAGCTTGGTTGCCAATAACCAAAAAGACTGACAATATTTATGACCCAGCAACCAATACCATTCTAATGTCTAATAGTGAGTGGGATGAGTACATAAAGGTTAGTTCATTATCTAGAGTTTTAACTTTTTCTTTTCTTTTTTCTATAAAGAAAAAAGTTTGGCGTGTATATTAAAAGTCTCTTTATTATAGGCTCATCCAAAAGCAAAGGCATTGAGGATTTCGCCTCTACCCTTCCCAGATCTTTGTACAAAACTTTTTGAGGGTTCTTCAGCAACAGGAATTCATGGTTGGAGTCCAAGCTGTACATATCCCCGACCTGGTGTCTCTTTTGTATCTACTACTATAGATGTAGATACACTTGATAGCGTCGAAGATCTAGTTGGTAATAAGAATGATGGAGCTCCTACCGATTATTCATCTCAGTCTTCAGTTCCAATTGAAAAGAAACCTTTGGGAAAGAAAAGAAAACCGCATCGTCTCAATTGGACATTGAAGAGAAGATGAGTATTGCATTAGAGTTATTGGTTAAAAAAAATAGCGGGTCTGACGTTGAAGAGTGTATGAAAAAATTAGAAGAACTTGGATGGGAAGAAACATTATACAGTGCAACTGTTAGTATACTTTGTGAAGGTGACAACTACAGGAAAGCATGGATGAACATTACCAAGGTCGACAAATTAGAGAATTGGATTAAGGCCATGGGAAAAAAATGGGGCTTCTTTGATTTTGTTAATTAGCTAGATTATTAATTAGACGTTAATAATATGGAACCTTCTTTGTTTTTTTCAACTATTATCTATTATGCTTATTTAATTTTTTAATATTATATTATGCTCGTGGAACATTTTTAATTTGTGATATACCTTTTTTAAATGTCTTATTTGAAGTATGTTTGATGTGTATTGTGTTGTTTTACTAATTAATTTATTTTTATTATGTAACTTTTTATATTTTTCAAATACATAGTATGTTATGCTTACTATTGTGTATTATACATTCTATTTGTTACAACAGTTTAAACATGGATATTGAGGATCAAGTATTAGCGTTGATGAGCTTGTATTGGTGTAAAAATTATTTTAGACTCAAGAATATCCAAAGAAATAAAGATTTAACATCATCTTTATCTGGTGAAAAGTACACACAAGAATTGTTGTCCGGCTCTAGTCGACAATGTTTAGAACTGATGCGCATGTCCCGATGCATATGTTCAGCTATGTCAACATTTTAGACATAAAGGATGGCTCATAGATAGCAAACATATTTCTGTCGAAGAAAAGATAGCAATATTTCTTACTATTATAGGTCATAATGAGCGTTTTATGGTTATGAAGAGGAGATTTCAACATTCTTCGCAAACGGGTCACAAATATTTTCATGAGGTTCTTGAAGCAATGATGTTATTTGCGAAAGAGATGATATCATCTACAACATCTGATTCAAATCCACATATTCTTCGTGCTCATAAAAAGTTACGAAAAGTTTTTAAGGTATTATGTTCTATAAAATTATCATATAACTTCGTAAGAAAAAAATTCATAACTATTAACATAAAATTATTATTTTTATTTGCAGGGAGCAATAGGTGCACTCGACGGGACATTAGTACATGCAGTTATTCCAGCTAATCAACAAATTGTTCACAGAGGAAGAGGAAAGGGTAAATGCTATCAGAATGTTTTAGCTATATGTGATTTTAACATGGTCTTCAATTATGTTTATGCTGGATGGGAAGGGGTAGCACATGATGCGCGTGTTCTAACATAGATCACGTCTAATCCAGATAATGGATTTCCATTTCCTCCTTCTAGTAAGTGATACAACTTATTAAACTATTCTGAAATAATAAATTAAATGTTTATTATATTCATTTAACCTTTTTTTAATGATAGATAAGTACTATTTATATGATGCGGCGTATCCTAATACTCGAGGATTTCTAGCACCATATCGTAATATTCGATATTGGTTAGGAGATTATCATCGTAGACATGCCATAAATAAGGAGGAAAAGTTTAACCATGCTCATGCACAACTTAGAAATGTTATTGAACGTGCTTATGGAGTTTTAAAAGCAAGATTCCCAATATTGGACAAGATGACTCCATATTCTATTGATGTCCAAAGAGATGTTGTTATTGCATGTTTTGCAGTTCATAATTTTATCAAAAAAGAGCGACTAAATGATGACTTGTTTAATCAATATGATTTGCCTCAAGTAATATTTGAGGAAGAAGGAGAACACGAACAAGTATTGGATGAAACAAACGGACCTAGCTGGACAACTGAAGACTCACAATTTATGAATAATATGCGTGAAGAAATTGCACTTCAGCTAATGCAAGGAAGAGGAAATGCTTGATAGTTTTATATTTTTGTTATTAGACATATGTTTTTAATGTTTGAACATTAGAATTTGAAATAATGTTAATTAACTATTTTATTTGAATTTTACATATGCTATGTTTAAATATAAATAAATTACACATATTCAGATACTAAAAACAAACAGTCTTAATCATTCAGTGTTCAGATCCAAAGACAACATATTAATTCTTCAGTTGTGTATTCAGATGTCTGAATCTTAATACACTTTTTTTATATTCAGACGTGTATTTAGATTCAGACCTCTTAATCTTAATAAAAACAAATGAGGCCTAGGAGGGAATCATAATTTGGATTGCTTTTGTCAAAAGAAACGATATCGTAATGACATTTTTAAACTCGATATCATCCATGAATTTTGACTCTAAACCAATTCAATTCACCTCCAATCTTCTTTAAATTTTGTACATTGCCTCATCAAGTTGAATGTTGAATTTTGCACCATGCCCACTTAAATTTTTTGTAGCATGGATCTTTTGAATATTATATATTATTGATAATTTTTTGTTAGCCAAAAATAATAAAGTGTTACATGACAAAGTGGCTGGTAATATTTTATTTTTTTGGTGCATTTCTGTAAATCTATCTCATAATATAGGTGTACATTTGATTGTTTGATCTGATTTTGTGTTATACGCTTTTGATTTTTTGGATTTCTATTTTCTTTAAAAAGAATGTTATTCAATAGAAACAAAAATAAATTTGATTTGGTTTGAATTTCACTTTCTATTCAGTATTTTTTTATGTTTAATTTTTTCAATTATTCGGTAGTGTCATAAGAAATAAAATGAATCGAATGTAATAGAATAGTTACATTCAAATAATTAAAGAATAAAGATTATAGAGAATGAGAAGTAATAATATATTTAAAAAATTCTTAAACCATACTAATAAGTTTGATTATGTTTCATTATTTTGAATTTTGGAGCTCGCCTAGGGACGATTTTTGGAGGGTTTTCACTACAAATTGAAGGATAAGTAATCTCTACTTGATTTGGATGTTAGATCTTGTTTTCCCATGGTTTATAACACGTAGAAAAGGTAATTTAAAGGAGACATTTGGGTGATTTTTCTATGATTTTTGGAGAGTGAAAATTGGTGATTTGGGGGTTGATTTGAGGACTTGGATGAAAAACATATATTTGGACTTGTATTGGAATGAATGTTTGAGATTTGTGAGTTTTTCGGGTTCCGGGGTGCGAACCCGGGGTTGACTTTGTGTATTTGTATCAAGATCAAAAGTTTACTGTTTGGGGTTGTTTCATATAGCTTTTATTGTTGTTACATTATTTGGCTAGATTTGAGCATTTCGGAGGTTGATTCGCGCGAGAAGGGATTTCTAGAGTATTGATTTGGCTTGCTTGAGGTAAGTATCTCACTTAAAATTTGTTGAGGCACTAGTTATATGGGTTATTAGTGTTGGCTACGTGTTATAGGTGGTGCACATGTGAAGGGGGTTGAACCTATGTGCGCGCACCAGGGTATTATTCATGCCGGGATAGTGATTAGGCTATGATATGCCTTGAATTGGTTTCTAAGCTTCATGCTATCATGCTTATTATGTTGTAACCCCCTTTGTGAGATAATTGAATCATGTTATAGGTTTTTTGTTGGTTAATCTAGTGTTCAAACATGTAAATTGCTATTTGGTTGCGTAATCGTCTAATTTTGAACTATGGTAATACATTTTCCATATACCTTTGTCACTTATATCAGTCCATGAGTATTTACTTTAATATCCATTGTTTATATACATGTATTCTTGTATATGCTTTCTGTGTGATATGGACTTGGGTTGATAGCACATGAGTGGTCCATGCGGATCTGAGTTATGATAACACATGAGTTATCCGTGCGAGTGTTATACACGTGAGTTTTCTTTGCAGCATGTGGATAAGGATCCATCCCCCTAGGGTCACCTTCTCATGTTTCTCTCTTGACGGTATACACGTCGTATGAGAAAAACTGTTCATTGTTTGGTTTGGTTATTGCATTTCTTCTCTACTTGCAATTTCCTTGGATGTATACATATTTTATTCGCATATCGTCTCTATATGCTAGACCAGGAATGTATACATGCCTTGTCGCGCATATATTCTCTATATGCTAGATTGTTAATTAATACAGGGCTTGACACATTATCTCTTGTGCACCGACATGACTTTTATATATGTTTTCATAATTAGATGGTACTATTGTTGTGTACTTATGAAATTTATGAACTGAGCAGGTTATTAGCGAGTTTCATTGACAATTCTTGCTGATATTACCTCGTCGAGGTTAGGTATGATACTTGTTGAGTACTCGGTTGTACTCATACTGCACTCTGCACTTAATTGTGTAAATCCAGGTTTTAGATCGAGCCGAGACCCACTATAATTGTTGCTATGAGTTGCCGAGAGACAAGGTAGAGCTGCATTTCGACCACAATCTTTGGCGTCTCTTTTCATATCAATATTATTGTTTCATTCAGACAATATTTTCGTTCTGTATTCCAAACTTGTACTTCTATATTATAGCTCATGACTTTGTATTACTATTTTTGGGGGATTTAATGTATTGACATAGTTATTTATCTCAGTTGGCTTTGAATTTACTTTATTTCCGTTAATTCTGTTATCCTGTTCTGTTTTTGTTATGTTTGGTTTGCCTATCAAGTGAGTTAGTAGCCATTTCGATCGGTGGATGGTGTTAGGTCGTGACAATTACAGAGACGAAGCATGATAATTAATTTACTTATGCTAACATCCGACTCATATTTAAAAGTGGAATAGTATGTGCGTATGTATTTTATTCCAGCCACTATAAATAGAGGTGTGCATTATTCGGATTAAATCAAGAAACCAAATCGAACTAATATATTTGATTATTTGGTTTGATTTTTTTATTTGGATCTGGATGAAGGAATTAAAATTTTTAATGGTTTCGAACTCATATCAATTAACCATTTAGCATATAGAGAAGACATGCGCGACAAGGCATGTATACATTCCTGGTCTAGCATATAGAGAAGATATACGAATAAAACATGTATACATCCAAGGAAATTTCAAGTAGAGAAGAAATGCAATACCAAACCAAACAATGAACAATTTTTCTCATACGACGTGTACACCGTCAGGAGAGAAACCTGAAAAGGTGACCTTAGAGGGATGAATCCTTATCCACATGCTGCATAGACAGCTCACGTGCATAACACTCACGCAGACAACTCGTGTGTTATCATAACTCAGATCCGCACAGACCACTCATGTGCTATCAACCCAAGTCCATATCACACAGAAAGCATATACAAGAATACATGTACATAAATAATGGATATTAAAGTAAATACTCATGGACTGATATAAGTGACAAAGGTATATGTAAAGTGTATTACAATAGTTCAAAATTAGGCGATAACACAACCAAATAGCAATTTACATGTTTGAACACGAGATTAACCAACAAATAACCTATAACATGATTCAATTATCTCACAAAGAGGGTTACAACATAAGAAGTATGATAGCATGAAGCTTAACAACTAATTCAAGGCATATCATAGCCTAATCACTACTCCGAGCATGGATAATACCTCGGTGCACGCACATAGGTTCAACCCCCTTCACATGTGCGCCACCATAGCGCATAGACAACACTAATAACCTAGGTAACTAGTGCCTCAACCAGTTTTAGGTAAGATACTTACCTCAAACAAGCCAAATCAATACTCTAGAAATCCCTTCTCGTGCGAATCAACCTCTAAATGGCTCGAATCTCGCCAAAATAATGTAATAACATCAATAAAAGCCATATGAAACAACCCCAATCAATAAAGTTTTGATCTTGATACAAATAAACAAAGTCAACCAAAAAGTCAACCCCGGTCCGCACCCCAAAACCCGAAAAACTCATAAATCTCAAAAACCCATTCCAATACGAGTCCAAATATATGTGTTTCAAAAAACGAGCGGCTAAGGTGAGTTTCTTCTACTGAATGAATAGTAATTCCGTCACTATTCCTCGGCCATAATTCCGACATCCGGCAAGGTAAGATTTCAAGATTGGTCCCAAAAGAATAACCTTCTCATTCCAAACAATCTCCTTTTGTTTTTATCCTAAATTTTATATCAATACGCAACAGAACTTAAAATTAGTTTTCACATTACTGTAGCATCGAGTTTCTTCAGCAAAACTGTATCGTTACTCTTCTTTGTAACGTGAAGGTTTCTGCTCTTCTTTCAATTCTATGTTGTGTTGAAGAACTATTTCAAATCTTTACCCAATAGTTACAGATCTAATTTTTAAAACCCGGAGTTACTGTAGCTTCGACATTTCCCATAAATTCTACTCTTCATATGAATTCTTAACGGTCAAAATCTTCAAACTTTGGCGACCTGATCGCACAAGCCTTCTATGGCCTCATCGCCAGGTGAACAACCCACTATTGGGGCTGGGTTACCTTCTCACGTGCCAACTCCCATCACTACGGATCATGTAACCCGCTCAAAACATTTGGACTACGCTGTTGTGCTAAAACCAATGCTATCAACAACGCAATACCAAAAACTTCCTCCAATATTGAACCAATCCCTATCAGACGTCCAACTTTCTTGCAAGGGCAACCTTTGGTAAAGTTTTCTGAATCTGAAGTAGATCGCATGAATCACATCGAAGGATTACATTGGGCAGTCGTATGTAAATTCTCATATGACTGGCCAGAAATGCAAGAATTACGCAAAATTCTTCCTTTGCAGTGCGAGATCAAAGTGGAATGCAATATTGGCTTTTTTCGAGATAGGCACATTTTGATAAGGCTCACACTTTGGCAGGATTATATCGAGTTCTCGTCGAAAGGTGTACATTTTGTGAGGGACAAGTTTGGACAGGAATACCAACTGAGAACCTTGATATATGATTCAAGATTTACAGCTGGCGAGGGAACATCGAAGGTAATGGCATGGATCTCTTTTCCAAATTTATTGCCTACATACTTTGTAATGGAATGCCTATTTTCATTGGCCTGTGCTGTTTGTAAGCCTCTTCACCTAGATGTGGCAACAATTAACAAAACAAGGCCAAGTTGTGCAAAAGCCAAGGTATTAGTAGATCTTATGGCTGACTTGCCCAAGAAAATTCATATGGATATCGAGCATGATGTCACAAAAGAGATAAGAATAGAGTGGGTGACTGTTAGATATGATTATCTCCCTAAATACTGTAAAAAGTGTAAACTACAAGGGCATGACATGCTAGAATGTTGGAGGATTCACCCTGAAATCATGGCAAATAAAAATAAACAGCAGGCTGTCACTAATGAAACAATAACGGATAGGAATATTGATAAAGGAAAGGATAATGCTCCTCTAATGATCCTTTCAAGTGGCAAGGTTGTTGGAAATGTTGGTGCACAATGGAAGGAAGTGAGAGATAATAGGAGACTTATTAAGGGTAAACAAACTGAAGGCTATGGTACAACTGGGAATAAAGTGATTGCAGATGATAAGGATACTGGAAAACAATAACAAACAGCTAATAAATATGATGTATTGGTAGTGAAAGAGGAGGAGACTAATCAGACTAACCAACTGGCCTTAGTGAATGAAACTCCAGTACAAATAAATCCCAATCAAACTGTTGCTCTTACTGGGAAATTGAATGCAGATGCATGAGCATTTAATCCAATCACTACTGATGTAGCAGTCTCTGAGAATGGTAACCTTGATAAGACTACTGTGAATGGGAATGAAGCTCAGTTGAAGGCTGACCAAAGAAGAACTAAAGAAAGTCCTGCACAAGGGGTGAAACATGTGCTTACTGTAGCACCAGCAGGACAAACTGAATCAACAGTTCAATGGGCTAATATGACTTTTATCCAAACTAAATCAGGACCAAACAATGAGGACACTACCAATAATGTCAGTATAAAGCAACAGGTAGCATATTTGCATCAACTGGTCACCACAAATCAATCCTACCAAGAAGTTCCTTCACAATCATTAGCTACTGGGAATAGTCAGTTCGGTCGTTTGTGGGATTCTCAAAATGAAAATGAGAATGAATCAGAAGAGGAAGGAGAATATCATTCTGAGGAAGATCATATAAATACAGATGATATTCGATCATGTGGAGAAGAAATAGTTGATGTAGTGCAAGTTGTAGCTGAAGATGATCAAAATTCTGCAGAGAAATCAGTGCAAAAACAGGCGGAAAAGGAAGTTATTCATATCATGGATCCAAATCAGAAACCTAGCCCAGACCCCCCAGGTAAACCATTTCCTAACATAATTACAACTACACCAGAAAACAACCTCAACATCAATCCCATTATGCCAAAACCAGTTACACCTACCTCTACCCTACAAGACAAAAAAGTTACCAATCTAACAGAAGCTCCCGCTTCTTCAATAGCTCCAGAAAACCAAAAAACCTCAAAAGGACACGCTGAAATGGTTCCTAAAACTGTGAATTCTCTACTTACCAAGCAAAACAAGAATGTTGAAGAGGAGAATAAAGAAGATACTCATGGTCAAGATATGGATGAGGAATCTACTGCACAAAACTTCAGGCACATAGCAAGACAAGGTGACTTATCTCCCAGAGTTATGGATAAAGTGAAATCAGCAGGCAAAGGAAAAAAGAAGCAGCAAAAGGAAAACACAAGTGTTCCAGGTACTGGTGTTCAAACAAGGAGGGCAGGTTCTAAATCAATTGTTTAAAATGAATGCTATCATCTAGAATATTAGATCTGTGAACACACAACAAGATTTTGAAAGACTTGTTACAATGCATAGACAGTACCATTTCAGATTTGTCGGACTAATGGAACCAAAGCAACAGTCGAGAACACTTGAAAGATATAGGAGCAGACTTGGGCTTGCACTGGCATTTGTCAACATTTCTAATAAAATATGGGCTTTCATAGATGATGATTTTGAGGTTATGATGTTATTTGACATGCAACAGCAACTCACTTTGAGATTAACTGACACCAATACCCAACAAGAATTTATCCTTACCCTAGTATATGCCAAATGTGATCATATCGAGCGTATAGAACTATGGGATACTCTCTACGCTTTGGCAAGTGACATGACTACTCCATGGATTGTTGGTGGGGATTTCAATGTAATATGGGATGAAGAGGAGAAGTTTGGTGGTCTTCCAGTACCCATAAATGAAGTGGACGATTTTAGGGATTGTATAAATTCATGCAACCTCAACGATCTTGGATTCAAAGGAAGTATATTCACTTGTTGGAATGGTAGGGCTGAAGAGGACTGCAGTTTTAAAAGACTGGATCGTGTATTAGGCAATATAGGACTACAACAACTTTTACCAAGTGTGGAGGTTACTCACTTATCAAAAATAGGCTCAGATCACTGCCCACTCTTGATTAAATGTGATCCAAATCTAATAACTGCCAAAAAGCAATTTCGATTCTTGAATTTTTGGACTGATCACAACACCTTCCAAGAAGTTGTGAAAGAAAATTGGGTGGACGACCTAGCTGCAAACTCTCAGGTTACCTCTTTCACAATTTTCAACAACAAATTGAAGAAACTGAAAAAGGTCTTATCAAGATGGAGTAAGGATATATATGGGGATATTTTTCAAAAAGTTGCAAGTCTAGAAGAGGTTGTTCTGGTACATGAAGCTCAGTTCGAACTTAGTCCCACAAGTATGAATAGGGAGAGGCTCAATAAGGTGAAAGCAAAACTTACTAGATACCTAGCCTTAGAAGAGCAATTCTGGAGACAAAAGACAGGCATGGCATGGTTTAAGGATGGAGATCGCAATACGAAGTTCTTTCATGCACATGTAAATAGGAGAAGAAAAATCCTGCAATTAAAAAGAATTCAAGATAGTGCTGGCAATTGGATAGAAGGAAATGATCAGATGGCTGAAGAAGCAATCAGTTTCTTTAAGTCGCAATTTCATGAAGGTGTTGTACCAACCTCATTTAGGATCATAGATCATGTCCCTAACATGATTTAGTTGGAGAAAAACCAAGAACTACTGAAACAACCTACCAAAGAAGAAGTCAAACAGGCTGTCTTTGGCTTAAATGCAGACAATGCTGGGGGTCCTGATGGCTTCACAGGTAAATTCTTTCAATAGAGCTGGAGCATTCTGGGAGATGATGTCCTTGCTATGACAAAAGAATTCTTCAATAGCAAGGATTTGCCCAAGTACATCACTCATACCAACTTAGTGCTGCTACCAAAAAAGAAGGATGTGATTACTTTCTCAGATTTGTGACCAATAAGCCTTGGGAATTTTATTAATAAGGTGTTCTCGAGAGTCATTCATGAAAGAATTGCACCCTTACAACCTTCACTAATTTCTGATGAGCAAGCAGGATTCATCAAGGGTAGGAGCATCGTTGAAAATATTTTATTGACTAATGAAATAATAACTGATATAAGACTGAGGACCAAAGCAGTACCAAATGTTGTACTCAAATTGGACATGACAAAAGCCTATGACAGACTGTCTTGGCTATTCATGACTAAGGTTTTGAGGAAAATGGGCTTCGAGGAAAGAATAATTGGAATCGTGTTTAGAATTGTCTCCAACAATTGGTATTCTATATTAATGAATGAACAACCTTATGGATTTTTTAAATCAACAAGAGGAGTCAAGCAAGGTGATCCGCTATCACCTACTCTATTCATCCTATCTGCTGAAGCTTTATCAAGAGCCCTCAATTCATTACATCAGAACTTGTATTTCTGTGATTTTGGGTTATCAAAATGGAGCCCCAAAATCAATCATCTTTCCTACGCAGATGACAGAATCATATTCTCATCTTTTGATGCTATGTCATTAAAGTTGATTATGGAAGTACTGAGGGCATATGAGACTACCTCTGGACAGTTAATCAACAAGGCAAAATCTGCAGTATACCTACATCATTTAACAAATGTGGACATCATAGACAAAGTGCAGAGCATAACAAGTATTAACAGGTAGGAGTTCCCATTCAGATACCTTGGTTGTCCAATATTCTACGCCAGGAGGAAGATGGAATATTATCATGATCTGATGAAAAAGGTACTAGATAAGATCCAATCATGGCAAGGAAAAATCTTATCAATTGGAGGTCGGGCAGTCTTAATTAACCATGTGCTTCAAGGAATGCCTATTCATCTGCTTTCAGCAGTAAATCCACCAGCTTCTGTCATAAATAAACTCTACAAAATGATTGCTCAGTTTTTTTGGAGTAATTCTATAGGAGGAAAGGCAAGACATTGGGCATCTTGGGACTCATTGTGTCTACCTAAAGAGGAAGGAGGGGTTGGATTTCGTTCATTACATGATATGCCAAGGGCATTATTTTGTAAGTTATGGTGGAATTTTAGAACTAAACCAACACTTTGGAGTTCTTTCATGTGCCAAAAATATTGCAAAAAGCTGAATGCAATTGTAGTACCATGGAGAAAAGGTTCCCATGTTTGGAGGAAAATGCTTGACTGTAGGGAGGCAATTGAACACCAAATCATTTGGCAACCAAGAATGGGGTCATCTCTTTTTTGGTTCGACAATTGGACAGAGATGGGTGGATTGTATTTCACAACACCACCTAAGTTCTACTATGATGAGTCAATCCATAATGTTCATGATGTGATGTTGGAAGGTACATGGAATGAAACAAGATTAATGCAGATATTGCCACACGACATAGCCAGTCACATCATTGCTAATATCAAACCTACAGCTCTCTCAGATGAATTAGATAAACCTTTTTGGATGATGGAATCAAAAGGTTACTTCACTGTCAAATCTACTTGGGATTATGTCAGGAGAATGAGGGATCAAAATGCAGTATTCACAAATATTTGGGTCAAGGGCTTGCCTTTCAAAATTGTATTTTTTATGTGGAAAGTTTGGAAAGGAAGAATACCACTGGATGATTTTTTCAAGAGGTTGGGATATTGTTTACCCTCAAGATGTTGGTGCTGTAGTGAACCAGCCAAGGAAACTATGTCACATGTGTTTTTCAAATCCTTTGCAGCACATACAGTGTGTTACTACTTCATGGAAAATGCTGGAATTTTCATAATGGAATGTCATTGCAGCAGGCAATAGCAAAATGTTGGACTGTACAAGTTGTTCCACGACTCAAGCCTATATTCCAAGCTTTACCATCGATAATTTTGTGGGAATTGTGGAAGAGAAGAAACTGCCAAAAACATGGTGAAATGGTCAGTATTAGTAGGATAATATACCATATTTCCACATCCCTTCAATCACTTGTTAAAATCAGAAAACCAAGCATTCAACAAGTCCCTCATAAATGGCCTGATCTTCTGAAAATGATGGAACAATATATGCCTTCTCTAAAAGTAACTAGGGTACTTTGGGAGTTACCTTAACAAGATTGGATAAAGGTGAATACTGACGGGGCATCGAGGGGAAATCCGGGTAGAAGCTCCATTGGTTTTGTCCTACGGGATAGTAAAGGAGATGTGAGATATGCAAGGGGGAAAGAAATTAAGGAGGGAACAAATATGGAAGCAGAAACCATTGCTATACTTGAGGCAATACAAACCTGTGTGCAACAAGGATATGCCAATATCCACATCCAAACAGATTCATTGTTTCTGAAGAACGTGATAGATGGTACATGGGATCCACCTTGGGCAATAGAGGCATATGTTCAGGAGATTAAACAGTTTATGGCAAGATGTAATTGTAGGGTGTCACATATCATGCGAGAAGGAAACAAATTGGCTGACTTCCTAGCAAACCATGCACTCGACCATGAGGATCATGAGGCTCACAACTTTCAGCAACTGGAGATACAAGGAAAGAGGATTGTTAATAGTAATAAACTTCAATGTCCTTACCTACGTATAAGAGTAGCCAGAAATGGATAAGGGTGTATATGCTTTACAGAAGCATGAGGAAAAGATCAACGAGGGATGGACAAGGAGAAATGCATCGGGGGAGATTGTGTCACATCCAGTTGGACGAGAACAACATATTCTTTTATGCTAACTCTTTATTCTTTTTTGCAGGGAACTATACTATAGCTATTCATTACCTATTGTCGATCCTTCAAATGGTGGTATTAGTACATTGTACTCAATCCATTGAAGGGAATATGTGGGTAGGCTCTAGCATAGCAATCAGGAGAACAAGGACTAAGGCTGATACACATATTTTCTGCAATAAAGACCATATGCTTCAACAAAGATTTAGCAGTACAATGAAAGTAATAAGGTTTAATACCACTGTGATGCACCACCTTTTGATACAATGTTTACCACACTCTCTTCTGGGACTATTAGAGACAAGATCTGCTAAAGTCCAACAACACACCAATTATCGAGCACAACAAGAATGGCTAAATGCATTGGATACCCAATCAGCTTGCTGGAGAAGGAATGAATTCGAGGAAAAGCTGGGCATACAACATGGGCCAACACAGTTTTTTAATTGTTTAATGCACGCCTGTTGCATTGGAAATGTAAGAAAGTGAACAAATAGCTACACATCGAAAGGAAGATACACATTTCTAAGGACATCACAAAAAGAATGCAAGTCACACTTTCTTCAGGAAAGATTGCCAAAAAATGGTCGGCAATATAGGAAAATTCGATACAAGGAGAATATAGTGAGCTGTACAATGAAGATACATAAGGCATCAAGATGTGTAATCCAAATGAATTTTGAGGAAGCTAACATGGCCGCACACAAAAAAGGACAAAAATCTGAGGACTTCACTTGGGATCGAAAGCCATGTTGCACTGAACATATTCATATCATTGGCTACTTTGGGCAACAACAAACCAAGGAAAAGGTGCATCTTCAAAGTAAAGAAGTTGAAAGAAATCATACATCGACAAGAAATGAAGAATTTTGAAGATTTTTTGAAGACAGTTAAAGAGGATTTCAACGAAGTTCTATTTGAAGAAATTACAATTTTGATAAATGAGGGGCAACAATCTAATTTCTATATCGTGTTAGTTTATAATTTTATAAGCATTATCAATTGTAATAACGTCATAGAGTGTGTTATAAACTCTATGGCGATCATAGTATACTTGCTACTTTCAAGTTCATACTTTTTACATGCTTGCTAGAAGATTAGATTATTTTACCTTCAATAGGAATAGTAAGGTAAGGTTCATGCCCCCTTACACACACTCTTCCATTGTAGTTTGTTGTTTCTTTATTAATACAAAACTAGCCGGAGGCACTTGCCTAACGATTTGCCAAAAAAAAAATATATGTGTTTCATCCAAGTCCAACCTCAAATCAACCCCCAAATAACCAATTTTCACTCTCCAAAAATCATAGAAAACTCGCCCAAATTTCTCCTTTAAATTACCTTATCTAGGTGTAATAAACCATGGGGAAACAAGATCTAACATTCAAATCAAGTAGAGATTTTTACCCTTCAATTTGTAGTGAAAAATAATCCAAAAATTGCCCCTAGGCGAGCTCCAAAATTCCACATAATTAAACATAATCAAAACCCTCGAAAAGTATATTCTTCCAGTAGTTCTGTATTTGTGGACAAAAATCCTACTTCTGTGGTACTACATCTATGGAAATATTATCGCAAATGCGGGAATCACTTAACTCCCGACCACCCACTTCTACGGACCTCCCATCGCTTCTGCGAAAGGAACTCCGCTTCTTCGCAGGTGCATCTACGCTCCCAAGTCTTCCAAATAATATGAAAATGATCTGGAACTCATCGAAAACATACCTGAGACCCCCGGGACCCCGTCGAAAAGCACCAACCAGTCCCAAAACATAACACGCACCTACTCGAGTCCTCAAATCACACAAAATAATATCAAAATTACAAATCGCACCTCAATTCAATTCTAAAGAATTAATCAACTTCCAACTTTCCAAAACTCATGCCGAAACACATCTAACCAACTTGAAATGACATCAAATTTTGCACACAAGTCCTAAATGGCATAACGAAATTATTCCAACTTCCGGAACAATAATCCAAACCTGATATTATTAAAGTCAACTTCTGGTCAAACCTATAAACCTTTTGAATCTTCAAGTTTCCAACTTTTGCCAAATAGAACAAAATTAACCTAGGAACATCCGAATCCAAATCCGGACATATGCCTAAGTCCAAAATCACCATACGAACCTATTGGAACCATCAATAAAATCATTCCACGTTTTCCTAGGCAAAAGTCAAACCTTGGTTAAATCTTACAACTTAAGATTCTAATCTTGGAACTAATTATTCCAACTTACTCCAAAACCTCCCGAATCTAAGTCAAACATCCCTGCAAGCCACATAACGATAAATACACATATGTAAAGCATCAAACAGGAGAAACACGTCTAAAATACTCAAAAAAACTGGTCGCGTCGTTACATTCTCCCTATCTTGAACAAACGTTCGTCCTTAAATGAGTTTAGAGCCATACCTGAAATACCCAAAAGGTGAGGATATCTGCTCCACATATCATGCCCGGTCTCCAAGGTTGCCTTCTCGACTAGGTGAACCCTCCATTGAACCTTCACTGAATCAATAATCTTCTACCTCAGCTTTCGAACTAGCTGTCCAAAATGGCTGTTGTCTCCTCAATATAAGTTTAATTCTTATACAACTACACCGACCTAAAATATAATGCATGTGACGGATCCTCATAGTACTTCCAGAGTGCGAAAATATGAAATACTGGATGAACGCTCGATAAAATAGGTGGCAAGGCAAGTCTGTAAGAAACCTTACCAACCCTTTCCAAGACCTCAAATAGATCAATATACCGAGGGCTCAGCTAACCCTACTTCTCGAACCTCATCACACTCTTCATGGGCGAAGATCTGAGTAAAACCTTCTCATCCACCATGTATTTTGCATCATGAGCCTTCCTATTAGCATAACTCTTCTTCCTAGACTGTGCTATACGAAGATGCTCATGAATTTATTTTCACCTTCTCTAAACTGACCATCCGGACAATGATATCGCCTTCCATATAAGGTCTTGTACAGACTGATAGCTGTTGTATATGCAAACTCTACTAACGATAAAATATGATCTGACTAATCCTCAAAATTAATGCCATAGACTCGCAACATATCTTCTAAGATCTGAATAGTATGCTTGGATTGCCCATCCGTCTGAGGATGGAATGTTGTACTCAACTCGACCTATGTGCCCAACTCACATTACACTACTCTCCAAAAATGCGATGAACTGAATGCCTCAATCTAAGATAATAGACATGGGAACACCATGAAGGTGAACAATCTCTCTAAGATAAATTCGAGCCAACTGCTATGAAGTGTAGGTAGTGATGACTAGAATGAAGTGTGCAGACTTGGTCAGTCTTTCCACAATGACCCACACAACATCAAATCTCCTCCTGGTCCATGGCAGCCCAACTATAAAATGTATAGTGATATGCCCCCACTTCTACTCCGTTGTATCTAATCTCTGAAGCAAACCACCCCGTCTCGGGTGCTCATACTTCACCTGGTGACTGCTTAAACACCATGCAACATACTCCATAATATCTTTCTTCGTCCTCCACCACGAATAATGCTGCCTCAAATTCTGGTACATTTTTGCAGCACCTGGATGAATGGAATACCGCAAACTATGGGCCTCCTCAAGAATTAACTCTCTCAAACCATCTAATTAGGAACACAAATCTGACCCTGAAGCCTCAATACCCCTTCATCACCAATAGTCATCTCCTTAGCATCACCGTTCCACACCATTTTCTTAGGACAAGCAAGTGGGGATCATCATAATGACGTGCCTTGATGTTGTCAAACAAGGACAACCGTAATACAACACAATCAAGAACCTCGCTAGGCTCCAAAATATCGAACCTCACAAAGTTGTTGGCCAATTCCTAAACATACAAAGCTCACGGTCTCTCCCCAGCTGGAGTGAAAGCTAGGCTCTCCAATCTGCCTTCATATTCAAAGTGTCGGCCACCACATTGGCCTTACCCGGATGATAAAGAATGGTGATATCATAGTCCTTCAGTATCTTTAACCACCTCTACTGCCTCAAGTTTAATTCCTTTTGCTTGAATATATGTTAGAGACTCCAGTGATCCAAGAACACCTTGCAAGACATGCCATAAAGATAATGCCTCCAAATCTTGAGCACGTGAACAATGGATACTAACTCTAAATCGTGCACTAGGTTGTTCTTCTCACAGGGATTCAACTGACGTGAAGCATAAGCAATCACCCTACTCATGAAGCATCATAATAGACTATACAAAAACCCAATCCCAAAGGCAAAACCAGAACTAGAGTTGTAGGCAAGACAATCTTGAGATTCTGAAAGCTCTCCTCACACTCATCTAACCACATCAATGGAGCACCTTTTTGAGTCAACCTAGTCAGTAGAGCTACGATGTATGAAAACCCCTCCACAAAACGACGATAATACCTAGCCAACCCTAGAATATTCTGGATATCTGTAGCGGTAGAAGGTTAGGGCCAACCCTGCATGCCTCAATCTTCTTAGGATCTAGCTTAATCCCTCCCGCTGGATTCCACTTGATCCAAGAAGGCCACCGAGTCTACCCAAAACTTGAACTTAGAGAATTTAGCATATAATATTTTCTCCCTCGAAGTCTGGAGCATGATCCTTAAATGTTGCTCATGCTCCTCCTTGCTTCGATGATACACCACATATCATAAATGAAGACAATGACGAAAAAATCCTATAAAGCTAAAATACATTGTTCATCAAGTGTATAAAAGTTATTGGTATATTGGTCAGCCCAAACGACAACACCAAGAACTCATAATGCCCATAACGAGTCCTGAAAGCCGTCTTAGGCATATCTAAAGCCCTGATCTTTGACTGATGGTATACCGATCTCAAGTCAATCTTCAAGAATACACTAGAACCTTGAAGTTGATCAAATAAATCATCAATACACAGTAGTGGGTACCTATTTTTGATGGTAACCTTGTTCAACTGCCTTTGATCAATGCACATCCTCATAAAACCACATTCTTCTTCACAAATAGTACCGGTGCACCCCAAGGTGACACACTAGGACTTATGAAATCTTTATCACGCAATTCCCATAGTTGTTCCTTCAATTCCTTCAACTCCACTAATGCCATGTGATATGGTGAAATAGGGATCGGCTGAGTGCCCGACACCAGATCAATAATAAAATCAATATCCCTATCGGATGGCATGTCCGGTAGGTCTGTAGGAAACACATTAGAGAACTCCCTCACTACTGGAACTAACTCAACAGTAAGAGTATCAGCACTAATATCTATCACGAAGACCAAATACACCAAACACCCCTTCACAACCATCCACTAAACCTTCAAAAATGAAACCACACTACTAGGAGTGTGACGAATCGAACCTCTCCACTCCAACCTAGGCAACCCTAGCATTGCCAACATCATGGTCTTAGTGTGATAATCAAGAATAGCATGGTGTAGACATAGCTAATCCATACCCAAAATAACCTTAGAATCAACCATGATACGCAATAAGAGATCAAATTTAGTCTCATAACCCCCAATGGTAACCATACAAGACCGATATACATGATCTACCACAATAGAATTACCCACCGGTGTAAATACATAAACATGAGTATTAAGAGAATCACGAGGCATATCCAAATAACTAGAAAAATATGGTGACACATAAGAATAAGTGGAACAAGGGTCAAATAACAGTGAGACATCCCTATGGCACACTAAAACAATACCTGTGATGATGACATCAGAAGCAACTGCCTCTAACCTGGCAGAAAATGCATAACAACGGGCCTATCCACCACCTAATTGTCCTCCATCTCTAGGGCGACCTCAAACCGACTGAGCCCCACCCTTAACTGGATGTGCGGGTGGTATAGCTTCTGGTGCTGGAACCGTAGGCTGTGTACTCTATTGTGGAAACAACTCAAAGTCTGGGGAAATCCCTCTTGAGTTACTCAAGAGTCAAGTCACCATGCCCAAAACAACATTACTCTACAAGGCTGTTGACCTTGCGACTGACCTTGATATCCCGAATAACTACCTCTGGAACCCTGAGTAGACGAAGCACGGCAATAAATTTGTGTCGGCAATGCACTAAATGATGAATGAACTAGGTGAGCAATGTATGGTTTGTGGCTAACTGATAAACTATGGGGAATCTAACAAGCTAACTTAGCTGGCCTAAAAGGACGACCTTTACTTTGATGTGACTAGCCTCTAGACGAGGCACCACCAAAACCACCCGTAACATGGGGCTTTTTGGACTCCCACTCATATCTCTCAAGCATGCAAACATACTCCAAGTGCCTGGCAATCTCAACCACCTATTCAAATCTAGGATTCGTCCTAGACTCTCGGGCCATACCATATAGAAGACCATAGTTGAGGCCATCAATGAACCTCCTGATCCTCTCTTTCTCAATAGGGACTAAAAACACTACACGACGTGACAACTTCATGAATCTCATCTCATACTGAGTACAGTTATGCCCTCCTAGAGTAGAGAACTAAGAACTGATAATTGATGCCATGTAAGTGGTGTTATGCCAGCTAGTATTCCTGACTCATATGTCTGCCACCATATGTAGGCTGGTAGCATCAACTGAAAAATAGTAAAGTCAACTCCATTGGAGTCCACAAGTCCAGTTGTGCGAAGAATCCGTGACATTGATCAAGAAAACGGTGAGCATTCTCTGACTCTCCCCTATTGAACTAGGGAGGACGAAGCCTTTGGGATCAGTTTACCCTCTTTTGCTCCGCATAAGTCATAGATGGTCCAACCCCAGCCTGTTCCACAACACCTGGCTGCAGAGGCAATACCCCCAGTGCCTGATAACCGTGAGCTAACTACTCTAGTGTACGAGCGGCAAGAGTTTGAGCTCCTCCCCTAACCTATGAGGTAGCTAGTGCAACTCGTATCGTACATGCCTAAGCCAAGATCGTATACACACTCAAGGTCTAGGCCAATGCAACAGGTACTGCTGGTGTTTGAGCTTGTCTAACTGACTAAAAATATTTGAAACCTGCTTGTCCATTGGAGCAACTAGTGGCGCGCCAAAAGTTGATCGCGGCCTACCTTGCACTAATATTGAGTAGCGAGACAGGATCGAGGCATCTTTTACCCAATTTAGGATCGGGATCGATTTTCACAGGGAGCTAGAAGTTGGAGTCTGGTATTTATCTAATTTAGAGTTGGGTATGTGTTCCAAATTATAATTCTAAACATTTTTGGGTTTTTGTTTTACTTCTACTTTTATCAAACTACAATTGTAAATTAAACTAGAATAAGATAAGAGTAAATGTTGTGGGTTGTTCAAATGGTTTAAAAGGCACTAGGGTAGTGACTTTCGCCTAGGTGGCCAACATACTTGAGTCTAAGACATGATTGACATATTTGGGGAGTATGATATAACCGTTGCACGATTTTACCCTCTCTACACCTCTCAGTGGTTCAAGTTATTTTGCCCGAATTGACTTTCTCAAGACCAATTGGGTATTCAAATTTGCACAAGCAATCAAGGTTCAAGTCGGGTATTACTCTCTCGAGATTTAACCTTTTAATTGGGGCTATCAATATCTTAAGTACGCCCCAATTCCTTGTTGGACCAATTTCAGAGACTCAAGCTCTCTTTCTCAAGAAGAGCTCAAGTCAACTAAACACAAACTAGTGTTTACAAACACTAATTCAGCAATTAAACATGAAATTAGCCTAAATATCAAACACCTATAGTCAATCTAGCCCTAAAACAAAAGACTCATCACTTACCCATACTAGGATTGAGCCACAACCCTAGTTTATGGGTTTAGCTACTCATAATTAAAGAAGAAGAACAAGAAATAGATGAAGAACAACTCATATTAATTAATTACTAAGATAAACAAGAAGATTTAATGTTGAAATATAGATAAAATTGCCCAAAATAGCTAAAATATTCGAACCCACGAGCGCAGCTCTCATCTAAAACGATATAATGACCTAAAAATGGGAAAATAAGCTATTTATACTAAGCTAAAAAATTTGGACAAAAATACCCCTGCGGGGCTAGTGCGGACCGCACAAAATCATGTGCGGCCGCACTAAGGCTCTAGACTTGAAAATCGAACTATCTGAACTGGGGCAATCAGATCGCACAGGATGGACTATGGCCGCGATGGCCTCTAGTGCGGTCTGTATGAAATGGAGCGCGGACCGCATTGGCTTCAATCTCCGAAAATAGCAACTCTCTGATCCTTGGTTGTGCAGACCACACTAAATCGAGTGCAGCCGTAGTAACTTCAGTGCAGACCGCATTAAATTCCATGCGACCACATTGCCTAATTTGTCTGAGTTGCATACTCTCTGAACCTCACTTGTGCGGACCGCATAGAATGGTGTGTGGCCGCACTGGCCTTGTTTTGCCTGAGCTTTGTTTTTGCCTTGATACTTGTGCAAGTTCCACTCATTTTTGAGCTGATCTTTGACATCTTGTCACTTTGTTGATCAAACCTGCAATCAAGCACAACTTGTGAGCCTTTGAGACTATTTTGTACACATTTCTAATCAAAACTTAAGCAAGAAGGAGTATAAAATGTAGCAAAATCCCTAGTTACCACTCCACAGGTGCTGCTCTAGTTATAGTGCAAGCCCCATCTCGACCCCGGCCCCTTGCAACCCTGACTAGAGGCTTTGGTGCCTGCCCATTTGATCTGGCTGAATGTGTCCTCACCATCTGTGAGACAATAGAAGAGTAAAGGTTCAAACTTTGCAAATAACAAATCCACATGACAAGAATGAAAGAAAGCAAAAATTTTCCTAACAGTTTGGTTGCCTCTCGAAGATAAGTAAAGACGTCTCCGTACTGATTAGCAAGACTTTGCTAAACTTGCTCATGACCCGTAGATCCTATGAACCTAGGGCTCTGATACCAACTTGTCACGGCCCAAAACCACCAACCTATCAAGATGGCGCCTAACTCACTTGCTAAGAAAGCCAAACATAACAAAAGAGGAACAAGATAACAAAGTTAACTGAAATTATATAAATTCAAAGCCAAGTGACATAAATATTTACGTCAATATATAAAATCCCCCAGAACTACTAATAGAGAGTCATGATCTCTAATATAGAAGTTAATATAGAAGTACAAGTCTTGTGTACAAATTGAAAATACTGTCTGAATGAAACAACAATACTGAAATTAAAAGAGATGCCAAAGACTACAATCAAAATGCTACTTTACCTCGTCTCTTTGCAACTCACAACAACAATTACAACAACTCTTAGCACGATCCAACACCTGGATCTACACAATTAAGTGTAGAGTGTAGTATCAGTACAACCTACCCCATGTACTCAGCAAGTATTATAACTCATCTCGATAAGGTAATAACACCAAGAAATATAAATGAAACTCACTAATAAACCGCTCAATTCATAAATTTCACAAGTACACAACAATAGTACAATCTAATCACAAAAGCATAGATAAAGTCACCTCAATGCACAAAAGATAATGTGCCAAAACCCTGTATCAATTAACAATCCAGCACATAGAGAAGATATGCACGGCAAGGCATGCATACATTCATGATCTAGCATATAATGAAGATATGCGAATAAAATATGTATACATCTAGGGAAATTGCTACTAGAGAAGAAATGCAATAACCAAACAAAACACTGATTAGTTTTCCTCATACCACATGTACACCATCAAGAGAGTAACATGAGAGGGTGACCTTAGGGGATGGATCCTTATCCACACGTTGCACGGACAACTCACGTGCCATATATAACAATCGTACAGACAACTCACGTACTATCATAACTCAGATCCGCACGAACCACTCACGTGCTATCAACCCAGTCCATATCACATAGAATGCATATACATAAATACATGTACATAAACAATGGATATCAAAGTAAAATATCATGGACTAATATAAGTATTATGCTAAGGTGTAGGCATGTGCAAAGTGTATTACCATATTTCAAAATTAGGCGATTATGCCACCAAATAGTAATTTACATTTTTGAATAGGATATTAATCAACAAATAACCTCTAACATGATTCAATTAGCTCAAAAAGGGATGTACATCATAAGAAGCATGATAGAATGAAGCTTAAAAACCAATTCAAGGCATATCATAGCCTAATCACTACCCCGAGCATGGATAATACATTGGTGAACACACATAGGTTCGACCACCTTCACATGTGCGCCACCTATAACGCGTACCAACCACTAATAACTCAGGCAACTAGTGCCCCAACAAGGTTTAGATAATATACTTACTTTAAGCAAGCCAAATCAATACTCTAGAAATCTCTTTCCGCACGAATCAGCCTCCAAATGGTTTAAATCTAGCCAAAATAATGTAATAACATCAATAAAAGCCATAAGAAACAATCCTAAACAATAAAGCTTTGATCTTGATACAAATACACAAAATCAACCAAAAAGTCAATTCTATGGTTGTACCCCAGAATCTAGCAAAATTCACAAATCCCGAACA
Source organism: Nicotiana sylvestris (assembly GCF_000393655.2). Taxonomy (NCBI): domain Eukaryota; kingdom Viridiplantae; phylum Streptophyta; class Magnoliopsida; order Solanales; family Solanaceae; genus Nicotiana; species Nicotiana sylvestris. The sequence goes on along the minus strand of NC_091061.1, from coordinate 61,091,764 downwards.
CCCATTTCAATGCGAGTCCAAATATATGTGTTTCATCCAAATCCAACCTTCAATCGACCCCCAAATCACAAAATTTCACTCTCCGAAAAACATAGCAAACCCCTTAAATTTCTCTTCTTAATTACATTATCTAGGTGTAATAAACCATGGGGAAGTAAGATCTAACATCCAAATCAAGTATAGATTACTTACCCTTTAATTTTTAGTGAAAGGACCTTCAAAAATCACCCCTAGCCGTGTTCCAAAACTCCAAATAATGAAACATAACAAAAACCCTCGAAAAATATGTCCTAGCCAACAGTTCCGCATTTGCGGATGAAAATCCCGCTTCTGCGGAAAAACAATCACAAATTTGGGAATCACTTAACTCCCGACCATCTGCTTCTGTAGACCTCTCATCGCTTTCGCGCATCCACTTTGCGGATGGAACTTCACATCTACACAGGTGCATCTGCAGTCCCAACACTACATATGCAGACTCAGCCGCTCCCAACCATGCATTGCATCTGTATCCCCATATCCGCTTCTGCGGACTCGCATCTGCGGTAAGACTCTCGCAAGTGCGATAACTCTAGAACAAATCTACCAAATAACATGAAAATGATCCTGAACTCATCCAAAATACACCCAAGACCCCGTCCAAACATACCAACCAGTCCCAAAACATAACACAAACCTACGCGAGGCCGCAAATCACACAAAATAACATGAAAACCACGAATCACACCTCAATTCAAGCTTAAGGAACTAACCAACTTCCAACTTTCCTAAACTCATGCCGAACCACATCTAACCAATTTGGAATAACCTCAAATTTTGCACACAAGTCTCAAATGATATAACAAACTTATTCCAACTTTCGGAACAATAATTTAAACCCGATATCATAAAAGTAACTTCCGGTCAAAACTATGAACCTTCCAAACATGTTTTTAACTTTCGCCAAATAGAACCAAATCAACTTAGGAACTTTCAAATTCAGATCCGACTATATGCCTAAGTCCAAAATCACGATACAAACCTATAGGAACCATCAAAGTACCATTCTTGGGTCGTCTACACAAAAGTCAAACCTTGGTTAGCTCCTACAACTTAAGCTTCAAACCTTGGAACGAAGTATTTCGATTCACTTCAAAACCTTCTTGAACCTAAGACAACCATACTTGTAAGTAAAATAACAAGAAATACACATATGTAAATCATCAAATAGGTGAAACGAAGCAAAAATACTCAAAACAACCACCCGTATTGTTACTGTAATGACATGGTTGGTTGTTTTATGTATTTGAGCCTCATTCTCTTATTTGATGCTTCTCGTATGATTATTTGTTATTTTTTGTCTTGCAGGGATGTTTGGTTTGGTTTAGAATGAATTAGAATACTTAATTTCATGATTGGAAGCTTAAGTTGTAAGAGTTGATCGAGGGTTGACTTTGATATAAATGACCTCAAATTGGTGATTTGATGGTTCTAATAGGGTTGTATGGTGATTTTGGAATTAGGCGTATTTTCGCATTTTGATTTGGAGGTTTCTAGGTTGATTTTGGTTCTATTTGATGAAAATTTGAGTTTTGGAAGGTTCATAGGCTTGACCGAGAGTTGACTTTGAGTCTATTGGGGTCAGATTGTTATTTTGGAAGTTGGAATATGTTAGTTATGTCATTTGCAACTTGTGTGCAGAATTTGGGATCATTCGAGTTGGTTAGATATGATCCAACATGAGTTTTGGAAGATGCAAGTTGATTAGTTCATTAAGCTTGAATTAAGGTTCAATTCATAGTTTTGCTATTGCTATGTGTGATTTGTGACCCCGACTAGGTCTATGTATGGTTTGGGACTGGTTCGTGTGATTGGATAGGGTCCCAGGGGCCTCAGGTGTATTTCAAAAGGATTTCGGACCATTTGAGCTTGGTTGAATAGATGAAGTCTGCTAGTATCTGGTGTTTTTCGCGATTGCGGAACATGTCTCATGATCACAAATGCTTAATTTGGGAAGAGGCAATTTGTTCTTTACGTTCGCGATGCTTTGGCGATCAGTGTCCTTCGCGTTCGCGACCTGGGCATCGCGTTCGCATATAATCAAGGCAGTCTGGGTTGGTCAGGCATTTGGCATTCATATTTGTGTGAAGGCGATCGCGTTCGCTAAGCCAGTGGGAATTTGTGATTTGGGGTTCACGGGATGGGGGCTACGTTCACGGAAGGTTATTTCAGGCTGAAGCTGGTAATGCTCCGTGAATGATCCTTGGACCGTGTTCGCGAGGGGGTACCAATAGGCTGAATTTTAAAGAATCGTATTTTCGGACTTAGACCCATTATTTAAAATTATTGAGTCTTAGACTCATAAATGTGAGACTGTTTAAGGGGGTTTTCATACAAAGCAAGAGGGTAAGTGATAACTAGGGATTATGGTTCATTTTACACTCCTTCTTACTTGAATTGTGATTAAAAATGTGTATAAAATAGTCCCAAAGGCTTACATGTTGTACTTGTTTGCAGGGTTTGGTCAAAAAAGTGACAATTAGTCAAAACTAGCTCAAAAAGGAGTGAAACATGTACAAGTACCAAGAACAAGTCCAGGCACAGTGCAACAGGTCCACTGCGGCTGCACTTCATTTAGTGCGGTCCATAGTGAAGAGGTTTAGAGAGGTGCTATTTCGGAGACTCAGGCATTGCGGCCGCAAAGCATTTTATGCGGACCGCAATGGACTTACAGTGGCCGCACTCGATATTGTGTGGTTCGCAATAATGGAGTTCAGAGAGTTGGAGTTTTGGGAGCTTAATGGCAATGCGGTCCGCGGTCCTTTCTGTGCGGACTGCAATAGAAGCCATCGCGACCGCAGTGTATTTTGTGCGGCCCGCGGTGGCCAAGTTCAGAGAGCATAGTTTAAAGCCAAGAAGCCTCACTGCGGCCGCACTCGATTTTGTGAGGACCGCACTACCCCCGTAGGGATATTTTTGTCCAGAAAATTTGGCCTAGTATAAATAGTTTCTTTTCCCATTTTTAGGTCAACAGTTGTATTTGAACGTTGAGCGGCGCTCGTGAACAGTAGTTCTTAACCATTTTGAGTAATTTTAGAGTAGTTTATCATTGAATCTTCAAGTATTATCTTGTAATTAAATCTTATGGGGTTTTCTTCATCTATTTCTCAGTTTTCTTCTATTATCATGAGTAGCTAGACCCATTAGCTAGGGTTGTGGCTCAACCCTAGTATGGGTATTTGATGAGTCTTGTGTTTTAAGGCTTGAATGTCTATGGGTGTTTGCTATTTGGACTAATTTATGGTTTCAATGTTGAATTAGTGGTTGCAAACACTAATTTGTGCCTATTTGACTTGGGTTCTTCTTGAGAAAGAGAACTGGAGTCTAGGAAAATTAGTCCAACAAGGAATTGAGGCGTATTCAAGAGATTGATAGCCCCAATTAAAAGGGTTAAACCTAAAGATAGTAATACCCAACTTGAACCTAAATTGCTTGCACAAATTATCATACCCAATTGGTCTTGAGAAAGTCAATTACGGAAAAATCACTCAAACTACTGAGAGGTATAGAGTGAGAAGGTTAGTGCATTGGTTATATCGTAATCCCCAACATGACAACCTCACCTTGGACTCGAGAACCCATCAAGTATCCACCTAGGAGAAAGTCACTTCCCTAGTGCCTCCGTAACTATTTAGACAACCTTCAGGTATTTCACTCTTCGCATAATTTAGCATTTTATTAGTATTAAATTAGAAGTAATCAAAAGACCAACTATGATTAGAAGTACAACTAAGAGCAATTACGCATATCTAATTTAGATAGGAACCCAATTCCCATTTCTAGCTCCCTGTGAAAATCGATCCCGACAATCTCGGGTAAACGCTGCTTCGACCACTCTCGCTACTTTGTAGTAGTGCAGGGTTGGCACCGATCAGTAAGTAATTGCTTCTTGATTTTAACATTTTATCTTGTTTACCCTAGATTATTACATATAGACTATGGGATTTGAAGGTGAAATTTAGGAATTTTGACTATGATTTTGGAGAGTGAAAAATGGAGATTGGAACCCCTATGTGGAGTCGGATTTGGATAAAACTTGTATATTCAGATGCCTATTTGAACATGTAATTGGGATTTGTGAGTTTTGTCGGGTTCCAAGAGGCGGGTCCTAATTGACTTTTTAGAATTTAATAAAGATTGAAGCTTTATTATTTGGAATCGATTTTATAGCCGTGTTTGATGTTATTGAATTATTTTGACTAGATTCGATCCGTTTGGAGGTCGATTCAAATGGGAATGACTTTTTCGAGTATTCACTCACGTGCTTTAAGGTAAGTAACATGTCTAAGCTTGGTTTGAGGGAAATGTCTCTGTTGGCTTTGTTATTTGAGATATGTAAGGGGTGACACACGTGTTAGGTGACGAGCATATTTTCTTACACCGGGGTTATTTGTGATCTAAGTAGACCTTGGGTCTATTATGTGCATTGTTTTGTTATAATTCCTCGTTATATCTATGTTTTCTCTACTTGTATGACTACATGAGCTATTATTCATGCTAGAAATCATGTCTAGGCCATGTGCTTATCTATTTGAAGCATGATAGGGCTATTCCTGCTATTATGAGCTATTTTCCTTAATTGTAGTCATAGTATCAGTCATGATGATATATTTGCATATTATATCACTGTCTTTATGCATTCTTTATATGTTATCTCACATACTATTGATGCCCTTATATACGTGACACAGTTTGAGCTGAGTATTGTAAGATTGAATTTGAGACTTGAGAGGTTGATGACTGAGCTTGGGACATAGATCCGATTAGATATTTATTACAAGGTGACGAGTACGCTAGGACCCATATTGGGATAAGTGGTATTGATTGTGAGGTGACGCGTGCAATAGGTCCCATATTGGGTTGAATGATTTTGATCATTGACTTAGATCCGATTAGAATTTGGTCAAAGACCCGCCTCTCCAAAGTCATGTATTAACCATGGGCGCAGGCACATGGTCATAAATGTGCTTGCGTAAGGGTCTTATATCAGGTATGTTGATACCCAATTTTTTCCAATATATTTTTAAATATGCATAAATACCTTCAAAATAGCATATACATGCATACATAAGCATGGATGGGGTTTTTATAATTTTTCCATAAATTTAAGGATTTAAATTGATTTATTTTCTCCTCTTTTATTCATAAAATCCCCAATAATTATTTCCCAAATTATTGTTATGATGACTTAGTCATTTAATTCCTATATTTATGCCAAAATATGGTTAATATATTTTTTATGCATTTTTATAATTGTATTTGGTATCTTTTTAAGCTAAATTGCATATAATAACAATATTAGCTCATTTAGCGTATAAATACATTCTATATGTGTAAAATTGGTCCCTATATTTTTAAAATGATAAATATACATTTTAAATCATTTTGGTGCATACAATTATTTTTCAGAAATTGTTTATTATTTATTATTAATTAATAAAGGGAAAATTGGCTATTTAAATTATAGCCAAATTTACATTTCGATTATAGCCTAAATCGAACCCAACCCCGCCCAATTTCCTATTAAAATACCCGACCCAAACCCTAAACCCGTTTACCGAATCCAATACATACTAAATCCTGGCCGTTGAGCACCCGTTTACTTCTTTCCTTTTTTAATTCCCCAGACCCCTAACCCTAGCCTTATTTCCAAAAGCCCGTTGTCTTTGTATCCTCTCATCTCCTCTCTTCTCTCAACCTAACCCTAACCCCCTTTCAACTGCCTCCCTTCTCTGGTCTTCTCAGGTGACCACCCTTCGACCCCTAAGCCTCAAATGGCTCCTCCTTTGCCATGCTCATCTTCTCTGAGGCCTTCAAGGGCCCTGGGCCACGCTGAATTATATCTAGGGTTTGCTGTTTTGGCTGTTCATGGCTACTTCGGTGTGATTCCGAGCAAAATCACACCGTATTTGTTACGATCTTTGAGTTTCTAAATAGTTTCTTCCATCTCTACTTGGGTTTCTTCTAAAACCATAATTTTTTTACATCTGCTAGATATGTGCTATTTTTAAATGATTCGAGTCTATTCCTTTTATGTTTTACACTATTCTTGAACCTCTTTTGCAAAAATCGTCGATTTCAAGTTGTTTTCACTTTCTTCTAAAGTTAGAGTTTTTCGGAACTTCTTTTACACTTTGTTTAAATTGATTTTTATGTTTAAACTTCTATCCTTTGCATATCTCTACTGATTCTATGTTCTTACTGCCTTTTCAACTCTACTATGTTAAAATCCCTAATTTGTCTAGATCTTCTTCGTTTGATTCTGTGTGTTAGCATGACTACTCGATTCTTGTCAAGTTTCTGTGGTTACCTTACTTCGAATATGTTCATATTGAGTTGTTAGCCTAACTTATACCAACTCTATGTGATTATGTTCATCTTAATTGTTCAAGACTTGCCTCTTTCTATCGATATTGTTAACCCTGTCTTTTTGCTACGTGTAGTTGTTCTTACTCTATTTATATGTTGGGTATGGAATCATAACTTCCTCTTGATTGATTCTGATTTCCTTATTTTATGGTTTGATTGAAAGACCTTCTTTTAAACCCTAAATTTCTACTCCGTCTGTTTAAATTAACTGATTCTCCTACCTTATTTGCTATGGTACTTTATTGTTACTGAACTATTTCCTTAATAAGAGCCTTCTGAACTTGGCCCTAATTGTCTACCATATACTTACTGAATTTGAATCTTTCTTTATTAGTTGTATACTAATCTCTTTCCTTATTTATCACTTGTTCTTACCGTTTGAGTTAATTCCCTTGACTTAAGGGGAGTATTTACCTTGATTACCTGACTAACTGATTTTGAGTTCCTTAGTTACTAATGGACTTTGCTTTTTACCTTATTTGCTACCTGCTTTCAAACTATAAATACCTTAGTGTTTCATCAACACAAGACACGAACACTCTTGGTTCAAAAACTATCTCTCACACTTAAAAACTTTTTGCTCTCTTTTGTGCTACTTGCTACTACTCTAAGTTATCCGGCTGCAAGCTAAGGCTAACCATTGTGTCCTACTGTTCTTTCACTTTGCTTACTGTCCTCTTTACTGGTATATTTAAATTTCAATTCAAAGTTCCAACAATAATATGATTTTCTTATTGCTTCAGTTCATCCTGTTTCTAGTTTGCTTCTATTTGTGATTTTGTTGTGAAACTTTTAATTGATGTTTACATTATTATGTACTCCCCTTACTTTAGATCATCATGTTACACCTATGTGTTGTTTTTGAACATGTCTGTACCAATTATCTCTATGTGTTTACCACCATGTGTTCCATGTATTCCCAAACCCCTTGACCCCTGTTTGTGACTACTAAACCTGCCTTGGTGTTGTGACTCCTGGCTGTGTATGAACCTGTCCTAAGGTGTTGTGTTTGGACTTCTGTTCATTTCATCAATATCTTTTCAAACAGTCTCTGAGTTTTACTAAATTACTTTCAAACAAGCCTTCTTTCATATAGTTTTCACTAAAATCACTTTCACTCTACTCTTAGTCAATAAGTTTTGCCCCCTCCAGTATGTGTACTGCCTTGGGATCCTCTTGATAACCCTCTGAACTCTGGTATACTGAGTCTGGCCTTTCCACACTACACTTGTTGAATTTTTGGTTACTAAGTCTAGGTGTAAGCACTGCCCGGGATCCTTTTGATCCTTAAGGAACTTTGATGCACTTAGACTCTAACATTGTCTATGGAATTGAGGCATTTGAAGCCATTGGAGGCTTTGGAAAATCTTGGACTAATTGAAGGCTCCCTATAGAATAGATTTTTGTTTTCTTATTTACTTATGTAATTCATTAGTTGGTCTGTAATAACTTGTAAACAAATATTGGGGTATTTAGTGAAAGGGATGGGTAGATACATATTTTATGGGGTAATATGAGTAGAAATCATGTTCATAGGACTTTACATTTAATCTGATTGCTTTATCAAGTAGAAATCATGCTTATAGGGCTTTACATTTTGTCATCTCACCATGCTAGAAACCATGACTATAGGTTCCAAATAATCATGCCTTCAATGTCTTAAAATTGGCTTAACTAATAGATATCATGCTTATAAGACCTAATCCAGATTCTGTTATGGCAAGTGTTTATGTATTTTTTCATGTCTGCATGTCTTAAAATCAGATTAACGAAGTTATATATCATGCCTATAGGGAACCCTATTCGAAATTCTGCCTGTCAATCTAAACTAGTCTAAGTAATTCAACTTAGTCCACGCTTAGTTCACTTCTGATTGGTTTAATTATGTAGTTTATATTTCTGAAACAAGTTCTTTTAAAATGCCTCAATCTATCATTAGACAACATGCCTATAGGTATTAAAGAAGTCCATTTCAAAACCTGCTTTGTTTCACTATAAATGTAGCCATCAGTACTCCGCGTATAGGCAAGCCTTTAGGGCGTTTCCAAAACTGCATCTCTGAAACTGTTCCTATTGCTTAATATTTTCTGATCCTAACATGCTTTTTAAAATCGATAGGAAACTTCTAGGGTTATCACTTCTGAGTCTAAAAAGAAATTGTTTGTCTTCTGCATATTCGCCTAGACATCCTGCCTTAAGATACTGTCTAATAAAAGCCCTTAATTGTGCTTGAGTCGTGCTGTTTATGTTCCTTGTTTGAGGAGGGAACTTTGAGCCTTTAATTGCTCCTTTTTATGTGCTGAAAGTCCTATGTGTTTTGCTTGTCGCCTTAGAATTTTCACCTTTAAGGCCTTAGGGGTCCGTCTTGAACCACCTATAGGTAGAGGTCCTAACTCCCTCCAGGACCGTTATGAAGGGACGGGTAGCAGCACACAATAGATATCGCTGACCAAACACTCGCTTTGCATGGCCATTAAGGGGATGGGAAGGGTAGATATGGGATATGATGACCACATGTTAATGTCACGTGTATCCCCCCATCGAGTAGTGTTTACCGGACATTGTGTGGGGTGATCCTATAGGCTAACCAACCTAGGACTCCTCCTTTACCAAAATTCCTTTTCTATTTAAACCTTTGTTTACAACTTTGTTCAAAAAATCTTTATTCTATTACTTAAGTTACCCAACGTGTTTTACTTGCAACCTATTTGATTCAACCGTTTATTTATGTGGACTAATTTCTGAATATAAGTTCGGTCGGGCGCCATAGTTGTGGACCAAGAGGGGTGTCTAACACCTTCTCCTTGAGGTTACTTCGAGCGCTTACCCTAATCTCTGGTAATGCAAACCAATCCAAGAGTTAATCACTCTAGGTGCCCTAATGTACTATAATTCATTAGGTGGCGACTCTTCAAATACCCAATTCCCAAAAGTAAATGAGTCATTACACCCCATGAATGTCAAAACCTAGACCTTCCCCGCGAGGAGGGAGAAAAGGGAGGCGCGACAAGGTACCCGTACAGTGCTGACCGTTGTTGTGTGTGACAATTGAAGGGCAATTGTTCTGGGCACTATGCATGTGCTAAGATTTGATATACTTGATGATTTAACTACGATACTATTAATTCTTGCATGTTTACTTGTCATGTAGATACCAGGTTGTGATTCTTCTCTCATGTTTATTGGTACTAGATGTCCTTATTTAATGTATGGACTTGGAATCACCGTTAAATTGATAAAAACAATGTATAGAAGAATTTTGTGAAAGAATTAATGCCTTAGCAGCCATTTTTGAGAAGCATGCCTATTTTCCTAATATTTGTAAAAAGTTTGAATTTAATATTACTTGAGCTATCTTTCTTTACCGTTATTATTCTATCACTATTGTTATTGGTTATTGGTATTGAATATTGGTCATTTGCCAAGCTCATCACCGTTTTCAGCCTGAGGATAGGCTTGTTACTTATTGAGTACATGAGATCGGTTGTACTTATACTACACCATGCGCTTTACGTGCAGATCTAGGTACTACCGGGAGAGGTGATTGTTAGATGAAGGCACCAGTATCAGTTCTTGGAGATTCGAGGTAGTTATTGATTCCATTCGCTGGCCTTGAAGTCCCTTATACTTTGTTATGTTATCACTATTTTATCTTTCTGACAAGTCTGTATCTTTGATTAGACTTTGTATTTAAATTATGTAGTGCTTTTGTGCTCATTGACACCAAGTCATGGGGTAGTTTTAGTTGTATTACGACTGTTGACTTCAACTATTTATGCTTATCATGTTATTGAGATTATTTAATATTGTCATTTTTATTTAATTGTTGGCTTGCCTACCAAGCAGTGCTAAGCGCCGTCACAACTTCGATGGGAGTTTGAGTCATCATTGTGTCAGTGTTGCTCCCAAATGCACACGCAAGTATACGCGGTCGTACAAGTAATAAAATGATAAGTCGAGTGTCGAACCCACAGAGACTTGTATCAACTACCTACTAAATTCACCAATATTGTTATTCAGTCAAGCCAAATTCGAGTTCAAAAATGTGATTATACTATACTATAATTCTAAGTAGTAACTAAATTATAAAGCAGTAAAATGGTTGTTGTGTATTCATTAGAGACAAATATTCTAGGGTTTTGATCGATTCACCAATCCTATTGTGTTCTAGTTAACTCTCCCGTTCATACAATTCACTCATGGTTGCTAATTAATTGATAGTTGCTCTCATAGCCTTCTCCCAAAGTATTACTCACCTATTCAAAATTGATTACCTATTCAAAATAGATTAACGACTATATTCCTATGGAATCAATCTATTAAGAACGCATTAAGATTACAATATTTAATTAGGCACGGTGAATAGGTAACAAATCCGCCCCCTAAAAGTTAAGATCGTTCTCTTTTTAATTCTTCTTTAATCTAAACATGGCTTTACCAAGCATAGCATAGATAGTAAATAGAACCTAACTGCTGGCCAGACAATTAAGCAATTAATTGCAGAATTGAAGAAACAACCATATATTAGTGAATTGTAATAAAGATTAAGTCAACATTAAACGACAATATTCATGGCTAAATCACAACCCCAGAACTATGAGTTTTTAACCACTCAGGATAATATCAAATAAATTCATAAGTGTTGGATAATTGAAAATACTAAGAAAGGATGAAGAAATTTGAGATATTCTTGCTTCCAAATATTTCCTGTGTGTAAATACTCTTCAAAGTGGCATTTCCTGTCTAAAAATAAGCTTAGTCTTGCTTTTATACGTGTTGGGTAGGTTTAGGGCCGAAATAACCTTGTCCCCGACAAAGTTTGACAGAAATCCCATCACCAGCGTCCAGCCCAACACTAGGTGCCGTCCCTTGTGCTGGTTTATTAAGTCTTCTGTCTAGGGCGCCACAGGTTGCGTGGGGCGCTGAAAATCCCACTTTCTCTTTTTTCGTCTGTTTTGGCTCTAATCTCGCACCTTTCGCCCTTAATTGCTTCTTGTGATGACCCGGAAGGTCATCTTACATTTTAGAACTTGATTCCATGTTTTGAGGCCTTCAAAACCTTATTTTTATTCTTCTCAATTTGCGTGCGCAGTCCAGGTGCATTTCCGGAAAGCTTTTATGTGGATATTTGAGAAAAACTATAATTTTGTCTTTAAAAGTTAATTTAGATGACTTCAGTCTACATTTTGAGTAAACGGACCCGGATTCGTACTTTGACAGTCCCGATGGGTCCGTAATAAAATATGGGACCTGGACGTATGTACGGAATCGGATTCGGAGGTCCCTAGCCCGAGTAATAAATTTTTGATGAAAATTGTAAGACTGAAAATCTAATGACTCAAAGAAATTGATTAATATTTGATCTCATTGGTATCGGGCCCGCATTTTCATTTCGGATCCCGGCACAGGTCTAATATAATATTTAAATCATGTATGTGAAATATGGTAAAAAATGGAGTTTATTTGACGTGATTCGGGCGTCTGGTTGTGAAAATACGAATTTCAAAGTGTTCTTGAGAATTTCATGTGATTGGGTGCTAAATTCGTAGTTCTAGGTGTTAAATTGGCAATTTGATCGCACGAGCAAGTTCATATTCTTAAACCCCATATTTTCATACGTGGAAGTACGCCACAAGTAAATTGATATCAGATCGTAAATGAGATGTTACGTCCCGCATTTTCGCACATTGAAGTTTCTTTGTAAGTTAATCGACATAAGTTCGGAAATGAGATTTATTTTGGGATTATAAGTATCACGCTATTTCAAACAAGGGATAAGTAAATTTGTGAATGTGAGAGGGTAAGCAAATCGAAAAAAATGAGTTTCGCCGAGGTTTGGTATTTTGGGATAAAATACGGCCGAACTAAAATACCCGTTATTTATGGACTAGTGCCACACAAGATACCACATAGCCATAATAGTAAGGTGTATAAAGTATATTAAAAGTGAGTGGTATTTTAAGTAATTTGAGATAAATCCTAATTATGTAGATAATTGGGTAATGGGAGATTAACTATTAATTAAAAAATTAAGTGGATAAATTTGGATAAGCCCAACCCCTCCCTAACGTGGCAGCAAACCCACCCCTAATAAATGACTTATATGTCATTTGGATTATGTGGCAAATAGATGAGAGTATGGAGCTTCTACAAGAAATCTTCATTTGTGCTAGCACCCAACGTGAGACCATTCTTAAAAAGCCTTATAAGCCATTTACTTCAACTTTACAACAATTTCAAAGAAATAGAGCAAGGAAAGCAAATTCATAACTAAATTGTCGTACATGGTCTCAAAGAAATGTTTTTGCTTGGATGGCCATGTTATCATATTTTTCACGTAATTGCTTAATTGAAGAATGTGTGAGTACTTATAAGGAGATGAAGCCTATAAGTAAGAATGAATCTTCAAGTAAGAACGTTTTGGATTGTGCAAAGTTCTCTAGCCTGTCTACTGGGAACAAGTAAACAAAGATGTAGTATATGTGGTGCTGGATGGAATCTTTAAGTTGGCCATTCTTTAATTGATATGTACTCAAAATGTAGTGATATTAAGAGTACGAATCGGGAATGTTTGGGCTTATGAGTATGGAAGGTTGTTAGCTAGATATAGTCACTTTCAAAAAAGTAATGGATGCTTATTGTCACAATTAACGTGTGTTTGAGGATTGTCAAGCGAATCGACTTAGGTATGTTAAGGCTATCCCTCTTTTTTTTGGCATGATCCATACGATATAAACGAAACGAGCAAATGCACAACTTTCATAAATGACCCTACTCATAGGAGTATTAGAGATGTCCATGTTCTTGAATTCCCATACGTGTTATTATTCTATCATCTATTCATGAGTCTCAGAAAATACGTAAGTTGATAAAATTTGTTTAATAATATTTTCTTTTAAAAAAAATCTCATAGTGTTTATGTGCTCAAATATTAAGTACTCCTTACTACGTACTAAACAAAGAGGATTAGTAAAAAAAGGAAAAAGAGGTTAGATAAAAGTACTAAAAAGAGCATTAGTAAAAAGGAAAAGAGGTTAGACAAAAGTTTGTGAACTATTAAATTTTATAACAAAAAAGAGGGGATCAATTAAGTATCTTCAAATTTGGTATCTTACATATTTATAAGTTCACCAACTTTATTTCGATAGACTCTTCTCTTTTAATGGGACGGAGCATCGGCCATTATTCTTCTAGTAAATTAAAGCATAAAATAATGTTAATACAGAGATGCGGCAAATTTACGTACATTTTTCTAGTCTCGCAAATCGCATATATTTTCCTAGTTTTGTAAGTTATAATATTCTCCTTATCGGGACTTCATATTCAATTGAGTATTTTCTTCTTCCAGTCAAGAGATTAGAGAATTTACATATATACAGTATTAAAAGTATTTTCATTACCATCAAGCTATAATCGATGGGCAGGCCCCTATTGGGCAACCTCTGATCAGATGGTAAGTTATATACCGAGCCTACTGTGGTCGAGCGCTTATGAGCGAGCCCAGTTGGTCCAGATACAGAGCCTAGTATGGCCGAGCGCCTATGAGCGAGCCTACTATGGCAGAGCAGTTATATATATATACCGAGCCTACTGTGTCCGAGCGCTTATGAGCAAGCCCAGTTGGTCGAGATATAGAGCCTAGTATGGCGAGTGCTTATGAGCGAGCCTACTACGGTAGATCAGATATATATGTATACCGAGCCTTATAGGGCTGGACAACTATTTTACTCACTATATTAAGAGAATTGAATCAGTATCAGCAGGTGAGCATATCTTCAGATTATCTTTGACTTCCAGCTACTTGCAATTATTATATTATCAGTTCAGTTTCAACTTTTAGTATATTGCCTTACATACTCAGTACATTATTTTGTACTGACGTCCCTTTTCAGGGGTGCTGCATTTCATGCATGCAGGTCAGACAGACAGATGGGTAAGCCTCTTCAATAAGTGTTGCGCCAGTTCAGCTTGATCGGTAAGCTCCATGCCTTTCGGAGTTTTCGGGTCTATAGCCTTATGTACATCTTGTATATATATATGTATATAAGTTATGAGTAGGCCGAGGAGTTGTTCCGATCACAGTATATCCATCAGTAGAGGCTTGTAGACATATCCTATCAGTTAGTACAATATATTGGGTTTGCATGCCTTGTATGTATATTTGGTTAGTTTGTCAGTGTAAGCACGTGATTTTTGCCCTATATGAGAATTACTCCCAAAAAATTCAAAATCAAATGATTTTTCCTTGGTGTGCAATTTTGAGTATTTTTGTGATATTTTTGGATAATTATTTTTCTGTGTTTGCTTATTTGCTAAATTAATAAAAAATAAAAAAAATATATGTTGCATTTTGCATGTAGGATTTAATTCTACAATTGTTAGTAATTAAATTTGTTTTACAAAAATTAAAAATTACAAAAATAGGCATCGTTTGCATTTTTAGCATTTAATGTCCAAATATACAATTTTATGCTTAATTATTACTTAATTGTGCGTTAATTGTTATTGGGAGTTAATTTGCGCTTTTATAACTTAATTTAATTCTTAATAATAGTTTAAGTATTTTTATAAATTAGTTTTAGAAGAAATAAAAGAAGAAAAGAGAGCGAAAATATAAAGAAAGTCGGAATTGGGCCTCTTCTTAGAAGAGAGAAAAATTCCGAAAAATATTTAAGCTTTCAAAATAAAAATAAAACTAAAAAAAAATCTACTGCTTTCTTTCTTTGTTTGAAATTAGTATTAATGGTTGTTGTTTCATTTAAAGCTTAAAGCTTTTGTTTTTGGGATTACTACTCCACCGGTCTGTTACTGGGTTGTTACTGCTGCTGGACTGTTGTTGCTGTATTGTTATTACTGTCGCTGATTCTCATCATCATTTTCTTTTGCTTCCGATATCAGGTACACAACTGAAAGCTGGTTATTGTAATCCGAATATGAAGCATGAATACGAAAAAATAAATAGTTGAAATTTTGAATTAGTTTTAATTATATTCTGAATTTTATTTGTATGTATAATTTATTTAGTTTGCAAAAAAATCAGAATCGTGTAGCTATTTAATACATATAGTGGAATATCCGACGATAGCTTAACGATTGAACTACCTATATATTGCCAAAAATAAATAAATGGTGTAGTAACTTCGTCAAGTAAAAATCAAACGAATAGGCCATCTAGTAAGAATTTGGTAGAAATATTGTTTAGTTAAATAATATTGGTTAAGTTCAGCATGTAAATGGTCTAGGATTAAAATTGGATTGCTATTTTTTAATTTGACAAATTGAGAACATGCCTAGTATAATGTAACTAGGTAATAACATGTAAATAAATTAAGACATTTTCTCTTTATTTTGTAAAGAAAAATTTCAACAGAAAATGTAGGCATTTTAGGACTATTTTTTTTTAATAAAATGAGATGAGCCTCGCCCAATAAAACACACTAATTGCGGGGCCCTCAATAACTGTTTAATTGATTACTTAGACTTCGGATGGGCCGTTTAACAAATTTCACGGCCTTCCCCAAAGTAAATAAAACGCTAATTGCTTTAGGCGCGGTATAATAATAATTCCATTCTTAAACATGGGTACGCATTTATGCGACCCAAACTAATTTGCATAATTAGGGATGCGTTCGCGTGACTTGATTATACTTCTAAAGGCATTTCGGATTATGCGTTCGCGCAACTTCGAGCAAATTTTTATTAAAAAGGGGTTCTTCGGAGAATATCAAATTAATTTCATATAACCTGAGATGTGCAGTTCACTATTTAATCATACAAGAGCGACAGACGTTCTTAATTTTATTTTAAGCACAATTTCGAACTTAAGTCTATTTTTATATATAAATAAAAATTTCGAAAAAAAAATAAATAAATTATATTATCAATATCATTGTGTATACGTACGCGTAACACGATTTTTCACGTTAAAAAAATATATAATATATAAAACGGATACACGTATGCGTGATTCGATTCGAAGAAGGGTCCTTAATTACAAGCAGTCTAAATAGAAGCGGTAACAATAAAATTGGGCAATAAATATGCATTTAATAAATCAAAGTCAAATATAATAACAGTTAAGCGACCGTGCTAGAACCACGGAATTCGGAAATGCCTAACACCTTCTTCCGGATTAACAGAATTCCTTATTCAGGATTTCTGGTTCGCAGAATAACAAACAGAGTCATATTCTCCTCGATTCAGGGATTAAAAATTGGTGACTTGGGACGCCTTAAAATTCCCAGGTGGCGACTCTGAAACAAAACAAATAAATCCCGTTTCGACTGTCCTTTAATTGGAAAAACTCCCACGCACCCTCGCGGGGGCGGAAAAAGGAGGTGCGACAGCTCTGGCGACTCTGCTAGGGAAAAATCCAGAACCACTGGTTCAGGGTTCAAGAATTTGAGCTTAAAATAATTGTTATAGTTGGCTTTATTTATTATCTCATTTTTTTTACATGATATATGCCCAATGTGCTAAATGACACTTTTACCGCTTTAATATTATTTGAATTATGAATATATACAACTGCTACGAAACCTCCTTCTTTCTGAGTCTTCTAAATTTATGGTGCACACGTGCGCGTGGCCCACCTTTCTGTTAGAAGTCATACCAAATAAGACGAAGTTGGGACAAGTAACTAGGCCGGGCAGACTTTCGTGCTCCCGGTACTTTGCCCCCATTTCGGCTCAAGCTGTCCACTTGGGTGAGCCAGGGCTAGAACAATATACCTCAGGTTTTTTCACTTAGAATAACTCAGCTTCATGCCGGATCCCTAGTAGGAACGTTTGTTTGCATCACGTGCATTTGACTTTGGAGGCTCAACACAGGGGTTGAGTCTGTCTAGGACAGGTGTACCAAAAATGAAAATGACCATCCTGATGCATCTTACTTGCTCCTACTTGCGCATTTATTTGATTCGTACTTGTGTGCTGACTGACTTTTGAATATCAGTAATAATATTTTAAAATTGAAAAAAAAAATAGCGGTTAGGGAATTGATTGTTTATTTTTGAAAAAAAAACAATGCCCAAATAACTGTCAAAACTCTACAGAAATTTTAAGAAAATGAAAAAAAATATTTTATTAGTTTGTTTTATTAAAAGCAAAGGAAAAAAAAAGAGTCGTTGTTCTGTCTTGTTTTAAAAAAAAATTAAAAAAAAATAGTTTGTCTTGCCATAAAAAATGAAAATAAAAAAGAGTCTTATTTTTAAAATGATTTTTTTTATTTTATTTATTTGCTTATGAAAAAACAAAAAAAAAAATAAAAATAAAAAAAAAGTCTTTCATTATTTGTCGCAAATATATATATATATATATATATATATATATATATATATATATATATATATACATATAAATCCGAAAAGTTTTTTTTTATTTCCAAAAGATATATATATCTTTATTTGTTGCAAAGAGTATTTGTGTTGCCAAGAAAATTCAAAATAAAATTCCAAAAAAATATGTCTTGCAAAAAATAATATAAATATCTTTATTTTCCATTGTTGATAAAACAAAAATAATAAAAATGTTTTCTTTTAAGAAAAAAAAATCCGAAAATATTTTGATTCTTCTTTCAAAATTGAAAAGAAAATTCAAAATTCAAAAAATATTTTTTAGAAGCATTTCTTTTATCAAAAGTAAAATTCCAAAAATATTTTTTTCTTTAGAATAAAAAAAAAGAGACAAATGGAAATTCGAAAAAAAAAAAACTTCCTTTTACTTTTGAAATTCTCAAAGTTCAAATCAAAAGAAAAGGAATTTTTACGAGTTTTTCTTTCAAAAAGAAATCAATCAAAAAATATATATACTTCCTTTGAGCAGTTCTTTCACAGTTCCAATAAAAAAAATATTAGTTCATTTACTTATTCACAAGGCCCGAACTACGCGGGTTTGATTCTCACCGGATGTGAGATACGTAGGCAACCCTCATCGGGTCCAACCCCCATTTTTGCTAAAATAGCCAAAAACCAATAAATAAATAAATAAAAAACGTGTCAAAATTTTAATTGTCATAAATAAGTCGGGCAGTGTCCAGCCTCCCCTTTTGCTAAAAAAAATTTGCCAAAAAAATATGAAGAATTTAATAAAGAAGTCGGGTGACGCTGTTTTGTCAAGACACAGCCGAATGTTCCCGAAAGGGACGTCGGAAGGTTGACTTTGCATAAACAGCCACTTTTTGGGTCATGTGTAGGATTTTGGTCCAGTCGACCCACACGACCTTAAAAATCTTCGTCCCCGAGGCGCTGAAGGGCCATGTTTGAAACACCCGGTTTTATATAACTTGAAAAAAAAAAAGTCAACGGTCAGGTGAATACCGTTTAGATTTTGGTCAAAATAAGCCGAGCCAGCTTCGGCCGCGTCTTAAACCGTTCTTGCCGAAATAGCCCTAGAGTATCTTTCAATTGTTGAAAGGCTATTTTCGTAAAAGAATGAACAAGTTTGTAAAGTGTCGTAAAATAATCCTCTCCGGCCTCAAAATTTGGAAGGGGCCACATTTGAAAAATAACCGTTTGGTTGTCTTTGTCAAACGGGAAAAGAAGCTGGTCGTTTGTTTTTGGAGTTTGTAAATCTTTTAATTAGAATATGTGGGTTGTTTGATTTTCGAGTTTGTAGGTCATCTTCAAACCTTTGAAACCCAGTTTTGTTTAATATGAAAATTGAAAAAAATAATATTGTTTATCTTTTATTGGTCCGAACTACGCAAGGTCTGATTCATGCGGGGTCATGATACGTAGGCAATCTCCATAAGATTCGACCACAACAAAAAATGAAAAAAAAATGAAAACAAAAATCGAAAAAAAAAATGAGAAGAAAAAAAAAGAAAGAAAAAAAAATGAAAAAAAAGGAAAAGAAAAGAAAAAATGAAAAAAAAACAGAAAGAAAAAATGAAAAAGAAAAAAAAATGAAAAAAAAATATTGTTAATAATGGGGACCAACGGAGTCCATTCTAACCTGTTTCGCTTTGAATCACAAAGAAAGTTAAGGTGGTTGGTTTGTGGTAAGCCGGAAATACAAGACCCAGAAGCATACTTTGCAGGGATCTGGCTTGATAACAGAAGCACTCGAATCCTATTGGGACTTGTTGACTAAGGTTGATGATATTAAAGCTGATAATGGTCTTGGCAGTATTGATGCGAACGCTCAAGTGGCTAAGATGCCAATTTTGATAAAGTGGGAGGACGCTCTGTTCCTTGGTTAGCAAAAGAGAAGCTGGTGGTGTCTTATTTTGTTGTCATTTCTATTGTCCGAATTATTCTTAGGGTTGTAATCCGAATATTGTCTTGTGTCAAACCTTCTTATCTTTCCAGTTTGTCATATCAGTGTTTAAGTTTTGTCGAGGCTGTGTTAGGATTTTATTCTGGTTGTTTTGTTTGTTTTATTATTCAAACCATTTCGCCGGTAGTCTAATACAAAAGTCGGTCTTTTATTGTTTCCAGTCATCCTTTTGTTTGATCCTTTTATCATTTTGTTCAGCGCCGATTCTAGGGACATGACATGCGCACACAGTTTGGGCCTAGTCTTAAAAGTTAATTATAAAACTCTGGGAAGGTGATCAAAGCATTTAAGGGAAATAAGAACAGTTTGAGATTATTTGAAGCCCGAGCCATGTGGAACTGGGGCAAGTAAAACACAAAGAAAACCGCTAAATGCAAGATTCGCCGAATTGGCATGAGGGTCGTGCATGAGAGTGAGAGTGTCGCCCAGCAGTGCTTTAGAAATGACAAAATGAAAAAGCAAGTGGTTAACATAATTGTCAAGACCAGCACCGTCGGAAGAGACTATAAATCTATGTTCAATTATGTTGTTTGCACTTGGCATGTTTTGAAGACTGGAATGACGAAGGCATTTTGTTCTGCTACCTAAACACTTTATCCTTCGTTACCCCTTTTGAGCCTTATTTATTTTCTTTCATACCCCTCGTTCGGAATCAATAGCAACGACTAGGAAATACGAGCCTGGAAGGTAAAAGAAAAAAAAATCAAAAAAAAAAACGAAAAAAAGGAAAAGAAAAGAAAAATGATAACAATAAAAAAAAAACAAAGGAAAGTCAAAAGAAAAAAGAGGAATTGGGAACTACGTTTGACCTGATTCCTCAAAGAGGATACGTAGGCGCTTCACGGCTCGGTCATAGGGTGCATAGTGTGCATAATGTGCATGGTATGCATGGTGTAATAAATAAAAAAAAAAAAAATTAAATAAATAATCCCCAAGCAAGAAACTAGGGCAAGAGTTGTACTCGTTGTAAGCAAAATTGGTTCCGAAGGTTGTAATTTTAAAACCCCAAATTTATTTTGTTTTTGAGCCTTTTTAATACCCTTTCTTTCTAGCCTATCCAAAACCCGCATTACGGTCCAAAGAAAGACCTTCTGATCAGTCTTCAAAAGATGTCAAGTCAGACGAATGAGAGTTTTACCAGCGAACATAACATTCTGTTCCACAGCAGAAAGGACTCTAATCTCCAGCAGATAGAGTCATACCGGCAACACTCCAAATCCCCAGCTAGAAAGTGATACAAATGAGAGAGTCTTATCGGTGAAAATCTTCACGGACACCATAAGGCGATGAAAGCTGAGAGAAAAACCAAAATGAGAGAGGCTTGATAGTGAAAACCCTTTGGGCACTACAAGTCGAATAAGATTGGGAATCAGATGGGGAATTGCCAATTGAAGGTCTTGAAAGACGATTGACGGCAGAGGATAGGCCACATGTGCATGTCATGACCATTAGAGTCGGTATTTGCATTTGATAGGTTTTTATTTATAGTTTCTTTTGTTAAAGAGTCATTTTTTTCCGTTGTCTTTTATTCTGTTCCCTTTTATCTTTCCCTTTCACAAAAATTTCCTCAGTAGAGTCTGTTTGGTCAGAACCAGTGGGAAATGACTTCAAAATAGGCCATCAGCTTTCCAAGATAAGATCTGACTAATACATCCAAGTGGTATAGTCAGGAAGGAACAAGCGCGAGGCCAGTGTCAAGAAAGATATCCCCAACAAAAGGATTAACGATTGTCAAGAGGGATATCCTTGCCAAAATCAAAGGTTATAAACCTCAAGGTCAAGGCCTGTAGACAAAACAAGGAGAGCAATGAGCATGATTTGGGAAATTCATGCGAGACTAAAAGGTCGGGAAAATGCAAGTTTCCGAGCCATGCCACAAAAAAAGAGGGATATCCCCAGCAGAAAAGGATTATCCCCAGTAAATAATATCATCTCCAACAAGTTTTGGAACGCAGAGCAGGGAAGGAGAAAGGGAAAAGTCATCCCAGTAGGAGTATCACAACCAACCACCGCGTTTTAAACTAACAAATTTTGTTTAATTTGAAACAGGTAAAGGAAATAGCATTGATGTCGGGAAATGCATGCCATAAGGGAGACTGTCAAACTGGGGCAGAAAATTTTCCTTTCATTTGGAAAATTTTCTGGAAGTCAGGTACCCATTCGAGGAAGAATAAAGATAACACCAGTCTCAAGGGAAGTGGTCATTGAACCAGTGTTGCCCCCGACATAATAAGTTTCCGATGAAGGAAGTTGATCCCCAGCAGACAGAACAAAGGGATGACATTTATGCTCAGAAAAGTAAAAAGCCATTATCATCCCCAACAGCTTCCAGAAGAATGAAGCATCGATTTGAAGGGATAAAATTCCCCAGCAGCGTTATCCTCAACAACGTTATCCCAAAAAGATAACACTTATATCCCCAACAGTGTTGAAAAAAAAAACAAATTTGAAGGAGGGGAAGAAAGGAGACTCCCACAGTGGTATTATCCCCAGCAAGCAAGAACAAAGCAGCGCAAAGGAAGGAGAAAAGAAAAGAAGAAATTACGAAGGTAAGTTTCTCAAATCATTGATCTTTACTACATTTTTCTCCTAGGATAAAAAGTCCTAGTCTGATGAATTTACCTCCCGATACAATCTTGGTCCGATGAAATTTTTCTCCCAAGATAAGATATCAAATCTTAGTCGGATGAATCTTTCTCCTAAGATCACAACAAAATGGACCTAGTCTGACGATTTATCTCCTAGAGTCAAAATCTTGGTCTGATGAAATTGTTCTCCCAAGATAAAATCTTAGTCGGATGAATCTTTCTCCTAAGATCACAACAAAATGGACCTAGTCTGACGATTTATCTCCTAGAGTCAAAATCTTGGTCTGATGAAATTGTTCTCCCAAGATAAAATCTTAGTCGGATGAATCTTTCTCCTAAGATCACAACAAAATGGACCTAGTCTGACGATTTATCTCCTAGAGTCAAAATCTTGGTCTGATGAAATTGTTCTCCCAAGATAAAATCTTAGTCGGATGAATCTTTCTCCTAAGATCACAACAAATGGACCTAGTCTGACGATTTATCTCCTAGAGTCAAAATCTTGGTCTGATGAAATTGTTCTCCCAAGATAAAATCTTAGTCGGATGAATCTTTCTCCTAAGATCACAACAAATGGACCTAGTCTGACGATTTATCTCCTAGAGTCAAAATCTTGGTCTGATGAAATTGTTCTCCCAAGATAAAATCTTAGTCGGATGAATCTTTCTCCTAAGATCACAACAAAATGGACCTAGTCTGACGATTTATCTCCTAGAGTCACAATCTTGGTCTGATGAAATTTTTCTCCCAAGATAAGATATCAAATCTTAGTCCGATGAATCTTTCTCCTAAGATAAGATATCAAATCCTAGTTTGATGAATTTTCTCCTAGGATAATTTGAAAAAAAAAAGAAGTTTGAATTTGAAAAAAAAGAAAAAGTTGTTGAAGTCAGGAGTCTCCCTGAAGAATAGAATGGCGATTTAGTGTTTGAAATCTTGCCAACCAAAAGAAAGGAATGGCGATGTATGGTTTGAAGTCAGGAGCCCGCCTGAAGAGAGGAATGACGATTATTTTCAAAGTTGTTGTCAGGAGCCCGCCTGAAGAGAGGAAAGGCGTTTTAAAAAGTTGTTGAAATCTTGCCAACCTAAAGAAAGGAATGGCGATGTATGGTTTGAAGTCAGGAGCCCGCCTGAAGAGAGGAATGGCGATTATTTTCAAAGTTGTTGTCAGGAGCCCGCCTGAAGAGAGGAAAGGCATTTTTAAAAGTTGTTGAAATCTTGCCAACCTAAAGAAAGGAATGGCGATGTATTGTTTGAAGTCAGGAGCCCGCCTGAAGAGAGGAATGGCGATTATTTTCAAAGTTGTTGTCAGGAGCCCGCCTGAAGAGAGGAAAGGCATTTTTAAAAGTTGTTGAAATCTTGCCAACCTAAAGAAAGGAATGGCGATGTATTGTTTGAAGTCAGGAGCCCGCCTGAAGAGAGGAATGGCGATTATTTTCAAAGTTGTTGTCAGGAGCCCGCCTGAAGAGAGGAAAGGCATTTTTAAAAGTTGTTGAAATCTTGCCAACCTAAAGAAAGGAATGGCGATGTATTGTTTGAAGTCAGGAGCCCGCCTGAAGAGAGGAATGGCGATTATTTTCAAAGTTGTTGTCAGGAGCCCGCCTGAAGAGAGGAAAGGCATTTTTAAAAGTTGTTGAAATCTTGCCAACCTAAAGAAAGGAATGGCGATGTATTGTTTGAAGTCAGGAGCCCGCCTGAAGAGAGGAATGGCGATTATTTTCAAAGTTGTTGTCAGGAGCCCGCCTGAAGAGAGGAAAGGCATTTTTAAAAGTTGTTGAAATCTTGCCAACCTAAAGAAAGGAATGGCGATGTATTGTTTGAAGTCAGGAGCCCGCCTGAAGAGAGGAATGGCGATTATTTTCAAAGTTGTTGTCAGGAGCCCGCCTGAAGAGAGGAAAGGCATTTTTAAAAGTTGTTGAAATCTTTTTCAAAAAAATTGCTTCAACGGAGTACTCGGATGGGCAAAAATCGCTCGCTTTATCTTTGCACGAAAACCCTTTGTGTCTTCGGGCAAAGAGGGGCAGCTGTAAGCACGTGATTTTTGCCCTATATGAGAATTACTCCCAAAAAATTCAAAATCAAATGATTTTTCCTTGGTGTGCAATTTTGAGTATTTTTGTGATATTTTTGGATAATTATTTTTCTGTGTTTGCTTATTTGCTAAATTAATAAAAAATAAAAAAAATATATGTTGCATTTTGCATGTAGGATTTAATTCTACAATTGTTAGTAATTAAATTTGTTTTACAAAAATTAAAAATTACAAAAATAGGCATCGTTTGCATTTTTAGCATTTAATGTCCTAATATACAATTTTATGCTTAATTATTACTCAATTGTGCGTTAATTGTTATTGGGAGTTAATTTGTGCTTTTATAACTTAATTTAATTCTTAATAATAGTTTAAGTATTTTTATAAATTAGTTTTAGAAGAAAAAAGAGGGAGAGAGATACGAAAAAAAAAACACACACAGATAGAGAGAAAAAAACGGACAGAGAATAGAAGAGAGAAAAATTCCGAAAAATATTTAAGCTTTCAAAATAAAATAAAACTAAAAAAAAATCTACTGCTTTCTTTCTTTGTTTGAAATTAGTATTAATGGTTGTTGTTTCATTTAAAGCTTAAAGCTTTTATTTTTGGGATTACTACTCCACCGGTCTGTTACTGGGTTGTTACTGCTGCTGGACTGTTGTTGCTGTATTGTTATTACTGTCGCTGATTCTCATCATCATTTTCTTTTACTTCCGATATCAGGTACACAACTGAAAGATGGTTATTGTAATCCGAATATGAAGCATGAATACGAAAAAATAAATAGTTGAAATTTTGAATTAGTTTTAATTATATTCTGAATTTTATTTGTATGTATAATTTATTTAGTTTGCAAAAAAATCAGAATCGTGTAGCTATTTAATACATATAGTGGAATATCCGACGATAGCTTAACGATTGAACTACCTATATATTGCCAAAAATAAATAAATGGTGTAGTAACTTCGTCAAGTAAAAATCAAACGAATAGGCCATCTAGTAAGAATTTGGTAGAAATATTGTTTAGTTAAATAATATTGGTTAAGTTCAGCATGTAAATGGTCTAGGATTAAAATTGGATTGCTATTTTTTAATTTGACAAATTGAGAACATGCCTAGTATAATGTAACTAGGTAATAACATGTAAATAAATTAAGACATTTTCTCTTTATTTTGTAAAGAAAAATTTCAACAGAAAATGTAGGCATTTTAGGACTATTTTTTTTAATAAAATGAGATGAGCCTCGCCCAATAAAACACACTAATTGCGGGGCCCTCAATAACTGTTTAATTGATTACTTAGACTTCGGATGGGCCGTTTAACAAATTTCACGGCCTTCCCCAAAGTAAATAAAACGCTAATTGCTTTAGGCGCGGTATAATAATAATTCCATTCTTAAACATGGGTACGCATTTATGCGACCCAAACTAATTTGCATAATTAGGGATGCGTTCGCGTGACTTGATTATACTTCTAAAGGCATTTCGGATTATGCGTTCGCGCAACTTCGAGCAAATTTTTATTAAAAAGGGGTTCTTCGGAGAATATCAAATTAATTTCATATAACCTGAGATGTGCAGTTCACTATTTAATCATACAAGAGCGACAGACGTTCTTAATTTTATTTTAAGCACAATTTCGAACTTAAGTCTATTTTTATAAATAAATAAAAATTTCGAAAAAAAATAAATAAATTATATTATCAATATCATTGTGTATACGTACGCGTAACACGATTTTTCACGTTAAAAAATATATAATATATAAAACGGATACACGTATGCGTGATTCGATTCGAAGAAGGGTCCTTAATTACAAGCAGTCTAAATAGAAGCGGTAACAATAAAATTGGGCAATAAATATGCATTTAATAAATCAAAGTCAAATATAATAACAGTTAAGCGACCGTGCTAGAACCACGGAATTCGGAAATGCCTAACACCTTCTTCCGGATTAACAGAATTCCTTATTCAGGATTTCTGGTTCGCAGAATAACAAACAGAGTCATATTCTCCTCGATTCAGGGATTAAAAATTGGTGACTTGGGACGCCTTAAAATTCCCAGGTGGCGACTCTGAAACAAAACAAATAAATCCCGTTTCGACTGTCCTTTAATTGGAAAAACTCCCACGCACCCTCGCGGGGGCGGAAAAAGGAGGTGCGACAGTCAGCTGTAACAGTTATGACGACCTTGTCGGCCTAGTTATATATTGGCATTTAGTCATTATTCGCAGTTCTTGTATTGTGGCCCATGGCCAAAGTATGACATCATATGTTCCGAGTCCCTTAGTTGCAAGTTGGTACGCAAGGATAGTTGAGGTATTGGGTGCCAGTCTCGCCCTCAGGTTCGGGGCGTGACAAAAGTGTTATCAGAGCAGTTCTGTCCTAGGGAGTATACAAGCCGTGTCTAGTAGAGTCTTGCTTATGGGTGTGTCGTGCATCACACTTATAAGCAGGCGGCTACAGGGAATTTAGGATTGTCACTCTTTCTTCTTACTCTAGATCGTGTGGTAGAGCTCACTTATAAGAATTCAAATTCCGAAATTCTATTTTATTCGTAATAAGACGATACCTACATCCAGATAGAAGGTTGGGAAGAGAGATAGTTGTAGAAGAGCTGAGTCAGAAGAATTGGATTTTTGTTTAATGCTGACGATAAGTAAATGTGAGATCTTTGGTGGATCATGGGTGTACTGAAAGGTGTAAGCTTCCTGATAAGAAGCCTTAAGGCAGGAATGCCTATCCATCTTTATGGTAAAAGACAATGAGAGATTAAGAAGATAAATACAAGTTTCAACAAACAAAAGAAGCAAGATGAAGAAAGGTACGAGGCGCCCAGTTAATGAAGGTTAACAACGTTTATAATTGAGGGAGAGGAACATAAGCTTTTTGAGTTATATTCAATAGTAACAGAGGTATATACAATTGGTCGCACCCATTCCAGATATGCCCTATGGGGGTTAACAGAAGTAGTATAAGAAGATATGATGGATGAATTATTTGCGTCTGTTGACATTTCCGAATGATATTGCAAATCTGCTAATATATCTCTTTATGAGACACCCAGATGGTGTACTCTAAAATAGTACAGCTAGATATGAGTACTACAAATATAGGCACTGGAAGCCTTGAAAGGATAAATATTAACTTAGTATAGATCCCATCCCTAGTAGAATGAGAATGCTTGGCAACCCAAAGAGCCAATGGATGAAGCGAGGGAGCTAAAAGCAAAAGAATGTCATGTTGAAGTTTTCAAATGAAAGTGATTGGTAGAAATATTAGCAGGGAAATAAGAAGAGAGATAAGGAAGCATTATGAATAAGGTGTGATACCAGGATAACGACGATAGGAAAAAAATGATGACAATATTACAAAGTCTATAGCCAGGTGAAGGAAGGGACAAAGGGTGACATGCCTTGAGACAACAAATGAGTATAGGCCATAAAGTTATATCCTCATTTCGATAAATGAGCTCATGACTCCAACGCGACTACCAGAAGGAAAAGATAGATCCCAGAGTAATAGAAATCAGTAACAAACTGGTGAACAAGACAAACCCAAAAAAGAGAATTAGGGACTGAATGATTCGAAAATACTCGGCATCATGGGAATTTCAGATTTCGTTCCGGCGGTAATAGAATGGACCACAGAAGAAGATTCATGATTAATTCAGAGAATGGTCATTCAGGGAGACGCTTCCCTAAAGCAAGCAATGTGAGCAAAGTTAAGCTTAAGAGATGGTATGTGCCAGTTACGCTAAGTGTCACCCACACGAGTATGGATAATTACAAGTGAGCACGAACATAAAAAATTCCATCGGGTACATGATGTAATAAGCTCGCAGCTTTACAAGAGTCAGATGGTTTTCCCTAAGTACTACAATGAAAGACTAGCTGAGGAATAAGGAAGAAAGCTTCAACTTAAGCACAATGACCTAAAGAGGAAATGTTCATGTAACAACAGTCTCACAACAACATTGTAAGCACTCCAAAGGAAAGTGGCACTATTGTGGCTAATGAATGGGAAGTAAAATTAAAAGTAATATTCAAGATCATATGAGTTGCACGAAAACTCTGGCATGTGTGGGCAGTAAGATAAGCTAAGTATGGGCGCAACAAGGGGGCAGAAAAACCAGAAAAAGTAATAGCTTACGTTGAAAGAAAGCTGAGATGGAAAGAAATAAATTATTCGATCAATGATCCAGAGTTAGTACGTTATGGATACAGTCAAGATTTTGGAGCATTATCCAGGCAGCATATTTTTTGACAATCATACAGCCATAGAAGACTCCGGTATAAGCTGAAAGAAAGAATTGAGCCCAGGGCATAGACAAAGGATTTAATTGTTAGAAGATTGTATAATGGATATTCCATAACTCCCATGAAAGGCTAAGGTAATAACTGATACCATGAGCCACAGATCGGAAGATAGCTTAAGCCTACATAAAGGTTGATCAGAGGGAAGAGGAAACTAAAGAGTGACATCAACTAAGTAATCAGGAGTCTGATTATTGGACCCAGGACCTATATGAATCATGATTGAGAATATATCAGAATCACTCTTAATATCAGATGTTCAAGAGAAATAACACAACAACCATAATCTATAATGGCTCCACAAGGAAGCCAGTTAGAAGAAATACCAGCCTCATAAGAAGCCAGTGCGAAGCTCCCACCGGATTGTGTATTTACCAGAGGTGTGAGTATTGTAATAGAGATTCAAGTTATGGACGTGAATTACACCTAGCTGGAAGGAAGGTCACAAAAGAGATAGAAGATACGATGCGAAATTTTAAGGTAAGTGAGGTAAAAGTGAACAACGTACGAGATACTCAAAGGCAGAAGATCGTGAATAGTCCATACTTCAGATAGAAGGCTATAAGCATGGGGATCCAATAACCGGGAATGATAGCGGCATCGTCAGCGGCATGTTTTCCAGCCTATGGTTTCTAAGTAATGAGAGATATAGTTAAGAGAATAGAGAAATGTTGGAGACGATGTGATATCTCGCTTGACGTACAAGAGAGCTAATGGTTTTTCTAAGTTATAGAAAGTTCAATATAGCCTGAATGAACTCAAAGGAGTCTAATACAAATAGAATTTAAAAGAAATGGAATGCTGTAGAATGTGGGTGTGATTATGATATATAAAGGACGACATTTGGGCCTTCGATTGAGTAATGGTCTGACGAAAAAAAAGAAAGGGATTTCATGGATTGGACAGGATTAAAATAGCCACGTAAGGAGATTCACATTGGGATGCTATGAAATAAGGTTATGGAAGTATAATATCGTATCACCCAGGTGGATCAGAAAAATCACTTCAAATATTCCATGATGCAACGTAAGCCCTAGTGGCAATATATTATGTAAGAAATTTCAAGTTATCAATGGATGATTGTAGATCAACTTGATGTGAATCAATAATAGATGGGTAAAAGTTGCAAAGTATGAGATGAAATTGGGCCATCAGTCTTAAGTTGAACAGTAATGAAGAAGCGTTAAAGGATTTAGCTTTATGCATATATGATAAGCAACAAGAGTAACCTGGAGTTCGGTAGCAGACCTCAGTAACGATAAATCGAAGTAAGAATTTTGGTATAGTATGGCCTACTTTGATGTAGTAAAGCTAATGACGCCCGGAGGGACAACTTGACATAATTTTATATATGTTCACAAAGTGAAGCCTAGAGATTGGCTAAAAGCTAGAAGAGAAGAGTCAGGCGCACATACAAAGTTAGAGTTGTAAAGGCTGCATGATAGAAGGTAGCAACAGTTACGAGATTAGAAGGATTCCGACTACAAGTCATGGTGTGAGAAAGAGGCTTAAAGGGTAGAATGCCCTGGACTTTTTGATTCATTCAAAGAACAACTGCCTAGATGGCAAGACGCAAGACCTATGAGTTATGAGAATGATAAGTGCATCATTCAATATTCGAGGATGAATGTTCCAAAGGGGGGAATAATGTTACACCCCATGTTTTCGTACATTGAAGTTTCTTTATAAGTTAATCGACATAAGTTTGGAAATGAGATTTATTTTGGGATTATAAGTATCACGCTATTTTAAGCAAGGGATAAGTAAATTTGTGAATGTGAGAGGGTAAGCAAATTGAAAAAAATGAGTTTCGCCGAGGTTTGGTATTTTGGGATAAAATACGGGCGAACTAAAATACTCGATATTTATGAACTAGTGCCACATAAGATACCACATAGCCATAATAGTAAGGTGTATAAAGTATATTAAAAGTGAGTGGTATTTTAAGTAATTTGAGATAAATCCTAATTATGTAGATAATTGGGTAATTATTAGTTAATGAGAGATTAACTATTAATTAAGGAGTTAAGTGGATAAATTTAAATAAGCCCAACCCTTCCGTAATGTGGCAGCAAACTCACCCCTAATAAATGACTTATATGTCATTTGGATTATGTGGCAAATAGATGAGAGTATGGAGCTTCTACAAGAAATCTTCATTTGTGCTAGCACCCAACGTGAGACCATTCTTAAGAAGCCTTATAAGCCATTTACTTCAACTCTACAACAATTTCAAAGTAATAGAGCAAGGAAAGCAAACTCATAACCAAATTGTCGTACATGGTCTCAAAGAAATGTTTTTGCTTGGATGGCCATGTTATAATATTTTTCACGTAATTGCTTAATTGAAGAATGTGTGAGTACTTATAAGGAGATGAAGCCTATAAGTAAGAATGAATCTCCAAGTAAGAACGTTTTGGATTGTACAAAGTTCTCTAGGCTGGCTAATGGGAACAAGTATACAAAGATGTTGTATATGTGGTGCTGGATGGAATCTTTAAGTTGGCCATTCTTTAATTGATATGTACTCAAAATGTAGTGATATTCAGAGTACGAATCGTGAACGTTTGGGCTTATGAGTATGGAAGGTTGTTAGCTAGATATAGTCACTTTCAACACAATAATGGATGCTTATTGTCACAATTAACGCGTGTTAGAGGATTGTCAAGAGAATCGACTCAGGTATGTTAAGGCTATCCCTCCTTTCTTTTGGCATGATCCATACGATATAAACGAAATGAGCAAATGCACAACCTTCTTAAATGACCCTACTCATAGGAGTATTAGAGATGTCCGTGTTCTTGAATTCCCTTATGTGTTATTATTCTGTCGTCTATTCATGGGTCTCAGAAAATACGTAAGTTGATAAAATTTGTTTAATAATATTTTCTTTTAATAAGAAACTCATATTGTTTACGTGCTCAAATATTAAGTACTTCTTACTACGTACTAAAAAAAGAGGATTAGTAAAAAATGGAAAAAGAGGTTAGATAAAAGTACTAAATGGAGC
The DNA here is from genome assembly GCF_000393655.2 of Nicotiana sylvestris. Classification (NCBI taxonomy): domain Eukaryota; kingdom Viridiplantae; phylum Streptophyta; class Magnoliopsida; order Solanales; family Solanaceae; genus Nicotiana; species Nicotiana sylvestris. The sequence continues at coordinate 61,060,132 of NC_091061.1, read as the reverse complement.
ATTAGTAAAAAGGAAAAGATATTAGACAAAAGATTATGAACTATTAAATTTTATAACCAAAAAGAGGGGATCAATTAATTATCTTCAAATTTGTTATCTTACATATTTGTAAGTTCACCAACTTTATTTCGATAGTCTCTTCTCTTTTAATGGGACGGAGCACCAGGCATTATTCTTCCAGTAAATTAAAGCATAAAATAATGTTAATCCAGAGATTCGGCAAATTTATGTACATTTTGCTAGTCTCGCAAATCGCGTATATTTTTCTAGTTTTGTAAGTTATAATATTATCGTTATCGCGACTTCATATTCAATTGAGTATTTTTTTCTTCCAGTCAAGAGAGCAGAGAATTTACATATATATATATATATATATATATATATATATATATATATATATATATATATATATAGTATTAAAAGTATTTTCATTACCATCGAGCTATAATCGATGGGCATGCCCCTATTGGGTAACCTCTGATCAGATGGTAAGCTATATACCAAGCCTACTGTGGCCGAGCGCTTATAAGTGAGCCCAGTTGGTCGTGATATAGAGCCTAGTATGGCCGAACGCTTATGAGCGAGCCTACTACGGCAGAGCAAATATATATGTATATCGAGCCTTATAGGGCCAGACAACTATTTTACTCACTATATTGAGAGAATTGAGTCGGTATCAACAAATGAGCATATCTTTAGATTATCTTTGACTTCCAGCTACTTGCAGTTATTATATTATCAGTTCAGTTTCATCTTTCAGTATATTGCCTTATATACTCAGTACATTATTTTGTACTGACGTCCCTTTTCAGGGGGCGCTGCTTTTCATGCGTGCATGTCAGACAGACAAATGGGTAGGCCTCTTTAATAAGTGTTGCGTGAGTTCAACTTGATCGGCAAGCTCCATGCCTTTCGGAGTTTTCGGGTCTAAAGACTTATGTACATCTTGTATATATATGTATATAAGTTATGAGTAGGTCGGGGAGTTATTCCGATAACAGTATATCCATCAGTAGAGGCTTGTGGACATATCTTGTCAGTTAGTACAATATGTTGGGCTTGTAGGCCTTGTATGTATATTTGGTTGGTTTGTCAGCTGTAATAGTTATGACGGCCTTGTCGGCCCAGTTATATATTGACATTTATTCATCATTCGCAGTTCTTGCAATGTGGCCCATGGCCAAAGTATGACATCATATGTTCATAGTCCCTTAGTTGCAAGTTGGTACGCAAGGATAGGTGAGGCATTGGGTGCCAGTCTCGCCCCCAGGTTCGGGGCATGACACATATGATGTTTTAAGGTTTGTGTGCATGTTTGGTTTGGAGCTCCGAGGGCTCGAGTGAGTTTCGAATAGGCTACGGGGTGTTTTGAACTTAGAAAAAAATTGCTGGTATAGCTGAACTTGTTGCAGGCCTCTGATCTCGCAAATGCGAGATCAGGCATCGCAATTGCGAACCCTAAAGGTTTTGCATTTTCAAGGCTTTCATTGCAATTGTGATTAAAAGCTGGGCCATATAGTTTTTGCAATTGCGAAGATTTCTTTGCATTTGCGAAGTAAAACTGGGAGGGGCAGTGATTGCAAATGCGATCATTTTGTCGCATTTGTGGAGGTTCATGTTCGCAATTGCAAACATTTGTTTGCAATTGCGAAGGTAGCAGAGGTGTGAGGGTTCTCGCATTTGCGATGGTACCTTCGCATTTGCGAGCTATGTAAAAGGGACTTAGATGGGATTTTTGATTCATTTCCCAAAATTTCAAAACCTAAACATCAAGAGGCGATTTTCCAAAGGCTATTTCTTCCCCAAATCATAGGTAAATGATTCTTAACTCATTTCTTTCAATCTTTCACTTCTTATAACAATATTTCAACCTAGAATCTAGGATTTTCATGTGGAGTTGTAAAACTCTTTCCTTTTGAAAACCTCTTTCGATAGTTTCAAACAAGTAGTGAAAATAGTGAGTAAAATAGTAGGAATGTAAACCGCCCCTCGGGAAAAATATTAACTGAACCAGCCCCTCGAGCTACCTCAGAATCACCGATACCAGCCCCTCGGGCAACAACATAATCAAGATTAGCCCCTCGGGCAACAACACATCACACACACTGGGTACCAGCACTCACTGGGGGTGTTCAAACTCCGGAGGGGCACCTACAACCCAAGCGCTATCACAAGCCATCTAGTGGCATAATAAATCAGGCCTCGGCCTCTCATATATCACAAATCAGTACAACCTGCTATGGCACGCAGCCCGATCCAATGATATCCGCACAACACAGACCATTAGCCTCACTCACTCAGAAATCTCTCAAGCCCCTCGGCCTAATAGTAAAACAGGTGCTCGGCTCAAAATATCATTTATGAAATCAAAAGGAGTAAATAAAAATCGAGTTGTGAAATCAGTAAAAACATAACATGATTGACTGTAAATATGAAACCAAAAATAGTGAGGAACAGTAGTAAAAATTCCCTAAGGGTCCAAACAGTCGGCACAAGGCCCAAACACGGCATTCATCCCCAAACATAGTAATACTTTCCAAAATACAATCATATCAAATAGTTTTCAATTAAATACGCGACTTAATAGCCGTACGGGATTGACCAAGTCACAATCCCCAACATTGCACGATCCCACGCTCTTCATCTAGCATGTGCGTCACCTCAAAGTAGTGAAACGATGTGAAATCCGGGGTTTCATACCCTCAAGACAATATTTACAATCATTCAATCCGGTACAAACTCTAGCCTGTGATGCTTTTGCCTCTCGACTCGGCCTCCGAATACTCAAAAGCTAACCAAAATCTGTATCATACTATTAATACGCGCTAAAGGAACAAAGCCCAAGCGAAAATAATCTAATTAACTCAAAAATTCCAAAATTGGCCAAACCCGACTCCCGAGCCCACATCTCAAATTTCGATAAAAATCACATCACTAGAATCCTTATCATCCTACGAGTCTATACATACCAAGAACATCAAAATCGGACCGCAAATGGCCCCTCAAATCCCCAATGGAAACTCTCCAATACCAATACCTAATTCTCTAATTTTAACCCTTGATTTCCAATAATTTCAAGCCTAATCAGTAAAATAATGCCATAGATTCGAGTATTGGATTCAAACATCTTACCTCCAAGCGTTATACCTTGAATCCCTCTTCAAATCCTCTAAAACAGTTCTCAACCCGTCTCAAAAATGGTGGAACAAGGCTAAAAATTGCGAAGGATTGCTTATATAGTTTCTGCTCAGGTATTTCCGTACCTGTAGACAAATTATCGCACCTGCAGACCACTTCTGCGGTCAAAATAACTGCACATGCGGTTAGAACGCTGCAGGTGTGCTAGAAGCTCCGCATCTGCGATCCAACTCCAATTGACCAAAACCGCTTCTGCGACCTCCTCCACACATCTGCGATGCTACACCTGCGGTCTCCAATCCGCAAGTGCGGTTATGACATGAACAACAACTGAAGCTGCTCAACTTCAATTCCAAACTTCCTGTCAATCTTCCGAATTCATCCTTAGACCCGCGGGACCTCAACCAAGACTGTGAACATGCCATATACCACTAGTCAAACTCGTACCAATCCTCGAAACACTCAAAATAATGCCGAAATACCAAATCACCCTCGGATTCAAGCCTAAGGATTCCAAAACTTCCGTATTCCGCAAACGATCAAAAAGTCTGTCAAACCTCACCCGAATGATCTGAAATTTTGCGTACACGTCACAAATGACACAACAGACCTACTCCCGACCGCGATATCAAAATTTCCACTACCAACCGGAAAATGCCAAATTTCCAATTTTGCCAATTCAAGCCTAAATCTACCACAGATCTCCAAAATACATTCCGATCACGCTCCTAAGTCCCAAATCACCTAACGAAGCTATCCAAACCATAAAAGCCAAATTCCAAGATCATTTACTCTCAAGTCAACTTCTGGTTGACTTTTCCAACTAAAAGGCCAACTTAAGAGACTAAGTGTCTCCTTCCTCTAGGAAATCACTCCGAACCCAAACTAACCAACCCGATGCGATGAAATATAGCTGAACAACACATAAATAAGCAGAAATGAGGAAAACGGAGCGGTAACTCATGAAACGATTGACCGGGTCATTACACGTCTCCTCTTTAAAAATAAGCTTGGTCTTGCTTTTTTACGTGTTGGGCAGGTCTAGGGCCGAAATAACCTTGTCCCGGGAAAAGTTGAACAGAGATCCCATCACCCGCGTCCAGTCCAATGCTCGGCGCCGTCCCTAGCGCTGGCTTGTTAAGTCTTCTGTCTGGGGCACCACAGGTAGCGTGGGGCGTTGCCTGAGGCACTGAAAATCCCACTTTCTCTTTTTTTTCCCTTCCGTTTTGGCTCTAACCTCGCATATTTCGCCCCCAATTGCTTCCGGATCATTCCTACTCATACAAATACCTCGAATTAATATAAATCAACTCATTTTACATCCTAAATCCATGAAACAAAAGTAAAACATGAGGCGATATACATATAAATATATATACTTTAAGCTAAACATCACTCGCCCTATCTCTTTCATTCTTACAAGTTATTTGGATGATCAAAAAATAAATTGCATCTACAAAATTATGGTTCCGGCTGTATAAACATGTGTTACATCATCTTTTGCAATATGGGACAGCCAAGCTTCCATTTTTCCTAGTAATAATTACGGTTGCACATTCAATATTTATGTGTTTGGACTTTTATTTGTACTCTAAAGACTACTAATAGGTTTAGCAAACTTTTGTTTTCAACAACTTCATATTTGGAGTTTAACTAATCTCTAGTAGGTTTGTGATAATTTGATACAACTCAAATTAATGAGACACTAATACTGTTATCCTAAGTATTATGATATCAATAACAAACCTCTTATGAGTTTCTATGTTTGTATCAAATCAAACCACATGGAACTCACTGGCCTACTCGAAGGTTTGCGACTTGCTCTACAGCACAATCTCGCACCATTGAAAGTTAATGTTGATTCCACTGAGGTAATCTCTCTACTCCACCATCTTAATCCATAATACTCATCTTTAACACATGAGTGCAGGTACCTCCTCCAACAACTGGATAGACCATGGGTCATGCACACTTACAGGGAGAAAAATCAAGTAGCAGATACACTTGCCAAACATGAGACCACATTAGCATACAATGCCTCCACAACTGCTTTTGCGCAACCACCTCCTTTTGTGATGAACGAATTTCTAGCAGACCAACGGGGCACGCTTCACCGACGCCCTCTATGTACAACTCTTACAGTGGAACCCATCTCTTTTTGTCTTGATAGTGTGACGAACCCTAGTATGGATAATGTAGTAAACGCTGGTGGGAGTGATCAAATGTTTTTTTTTTTGTAATATTGTATCACCACCCGCTATTGCTCCTTGTAATGTTACTTAACTTCTAATATAAGTCTCTTTGATTGACAAAAAAAAGTAACTTTTTTTCTACTACGTAGATGGGTTCACTCGGCCTTTATATCCTGTACTAGGCGGTAAGCAATGATTATCTGTCATGTGAACCAGCGCTTGACATAACATATGAGTCTTGAAACCAATTTTTGTGGGGTCCATCCTATTTATTTGTATAGACATAAGGGTGTTTAATGGGTGGGCCGGGCCGGGCCGGGCTGGGTTGGGATTTTTTGGACCCGTACGGGTTATGGTTCGGGCCGGTTACGGGTTAGGGCTTCCGGATTTAACGGGTTTGGGTTCATCCGGGTAAAATTGAACCGTAAGGGTTATGGGTTGAGGGGGCCGGGCCGGGCCGGGTTTAGTGCATTTTTTTTTTTTTTTTTGTATTTTGTATAACCATTGTAAGTTATATTAATACTTTGTATTAATATAAAGAATACATGGAAGATGAGGAAAAATTGCACTTATAAATTGCAAGTGCTATATTTATTTCAAAATTCAAACTTACAAATTGAAAGGTTTATATTTAACAAGTAAATTTACCAAAAAAGAGTAAATTCAAAGGTTTTGCATTGCCTTAGTAAGTTCTTCATAATCAATATGAACTGAGTGACCTTCTTCTGGAGTGTTAAATTCGGATGGGTTACCATGTGTTAATATATCTCCAAGTTCCTCGTCTTCTGGGCTATCAACATCTTCAAGTCCTTGATTTCTTCGTTCCGATCTAATCATTCTCTGAAACATACTAAAACTTCCAAAGCATTGCTTCCCAATGAGTGACGGGTGTCTCCAAGTTATTGTCTTGCTTGGCTAAATGCACTCTCTGATGCAATAGTTGAAATTGGCACATTCAGCATGTCTCGAGCCATAGCGAAAAGAACAGGAAATTGCTTTCCATTCTCATGCCACCATCCCAACGGTGAAAATTCCTTTGTGCGAGGCTCTTTTTGCTTATGCAAGTAGAATTGAAGTTCATCAATGTTCCTGCTACTAGTTTGAGTGTTAGAAAATGTAGAAAAAATATTAAAACTATCAAGGCCTTCTTCATCATCCACAGTAGCAGAAGTGGTACAATGCATAGTTGGATTAACATTGCCTACATTAAGAGCAGCATCATCAATTACATTTGCATAATAATTATATAATTGTTGTAAATATTCATTTAGCTTGTTCATACAAGTATATAAATCTGGGGTTTCAGTTGGTCCAATCTCCATATAAGTATATAAAGCATTCATTAATTGGTGACAATCAGACATCTTACTAGAAGGATTTAAAACAACACCAATTAGGAAAATCGAAGGAATTGAAAGGAAATATTTTTTAAATATTGCTTGCATTTTTTCAACAACAACCCTATATTCTTCTTTCTTCTTAAATTCAAAGAGTAGAAAAGAAATTTCAGCTATATGTATTAAAGCCATAGTAACAGTAGGGTAATATGCTCCAGAAAACTCAACAGTAGCTATATAAAATTTATGTAAAACTTTAACAACATCATTAATGACCTCCCAAGTAGTAGTTGTTAACATACGGTTTGGATCAGTACAATGCGCATTAGCAACTTCAGTTATTGAGAATCTATATTTGTAGCAACATTTTAAAAATATACATGTATAATTCCATCTAGTAACAATTTCATCTGGCATGAATCTGGGTTTAAGGTTATACTGGACACACTTATTCTTAAATTCCTTTATTCTAGATTGTCTCTTATTTCCTTGAATAACACCAACTGCTATTCTAACATGAGTAATCTCAGTTGAAAATAAATCAAGGCCACTTTTAACAATTAAATTATAAACATGACATGCACACCTAACATGAAAAATTTCATCAAGAGGTGGTTGCAAATGCAGTTTTAATATTGAAATTGCAACATTATTGTTAGAAACATTATCAAAAGACATACACAATACTTTTTGCTTGAGATTATAAAATTCAACAACTTCACAAATAGTACTACTTATAAACGTAGCAGTATGACTTTGATCTTCATCATATTTAAAAGCGATAATACGTTTTTGCATACAAGTAGTATCATCTATCCAATGACATGTAATTGTCAAATAATCATTTCCATTAACAGCATGGCCAATATCAGAAGTTAGAGAAACTCTACAAGGAAGGTGGCTAAACAAATAACGTATGTATGTTTGATATTGTCCATGAAGTCTAAAGATATCAGCTCTACAAGTACTTCTAGGGATACCTTTAAATAAAGGATTGTAAATCCTTTGAATATACATAATAAGATATGATGAAGAAGCAAAAGAAAAAGGTAGACAACCCAAAGCAATCATTTTTGCTAACTCCTCACGATCCTTTATTTTATCATATTTCACAAGGCCTCCAGTAGTAGAGTTTAGAGTTGATTGATTCCCATCTCCATCAGATCCCCATTCTATAGGATGCTCAATTCTCATATGTCTATTAAGTGTCCCAGTCCCCCCTAATTGTCCCCCAGTCTTATGTTTAAAAGTATCATTACAAAGTTTGCATTTAACTCTATCAGTACCTTCTATTTCCTCAAAACATTTCCAAACCTTACTTCTTTTTCTACGATTACTAGTCGAGGCCACAGGTGGTCTACTACTATCACCACAACCACCACCCCTGCTAGCAGCTCCAACACTACTAGATGTAAGTTGTATCTCATCTTCCATTTCTAATTCATTATCATCTACACCAAAATCTTCTTGCAATTGTTCATAATCTATATTATTATCAGGTAATGTTTCAGGAATATTTGGAGAGGTATTTAAATTACTACCAGATGTTGAAGTTGAAGTACTACCTCTTTTTTTATTTCCCTGATTAGTAACCTTGTTACAAACTCTTTTTGCAGCATTAAAAATATTGTAACAATTTAACTACTAGCAACAAAACAAATAAATATGCAAATAAAATAGTAAATAAGAGAAAGAGTTGGAGGGAGTGCACCGAATTCGGCAATAAATTGAGCATTTGATGATTTTGCAACTCCAATGTTACCACGAAGAAACGCCAATGCTGGCTTGTTAACCATGGTCTCTTGAAGGTTTCATTCTTTTACCAGCTCTCCTAGCCAACAACTTTATTAATGGGATAGGAATTTGTAGTGGGACTTTCATAGATCCTTCGAGCGAGAAATTGTTCCAATTTTGAAGTTCAATTGTTCAAACTTCAAAAAATAAATACTACGATAAATTAAATTCAAAAAAAAAAATAGCCAAATAGTTGATTTCACTTTAATAGGTGAAGAATGAAGATTGAAGAATGAGAGAATTGAGATTGAGAATTGAGAGATGAGTGAAAAAATGAGGAAGGGGGGGGGGGGATATTTATAGTTTTTGAAAGAGGAGTTAATTTAAAAAAAAAAACCCAAAATTGGGCTAATTGTGCAATTCAGCCGTTAGGCGACGACCATTTTCTGAAATGGACCATTGCCAATGGTTAGATCTTGGCCCATATTTAAAAAAAAATATTTTTTTTTACCGTTAAACTGATCTGGGCCAGTTAACCGCTTTGATATCATTGTTTATCTACCGGGTTGCACCGGTCCGGGTAACCGGTATTTCAAATGTGAACGGTGTAACCCACATGTCCCCCTTAACCCAACCCAACCCAGCCCCTTTATACCGATCCTGGTCGGTTTCTGTTTTAACCGGCCTGGGCCAGTCCGGAACTGGGCTAACTAGGCCCGTTTAACACCTGTATATAGACATGAGCCTATTTCACAAGTATTCTTAGAGAACCCTGGATTCAAAGGAAAAACTAGTGGAGGAGAATTAAATCTTCTCCTGTAACTTTTTTGGAGGCTACGTATTTTCTCCTATAAAAGGAGTGGTCTTTTGATTCTTGTAATTGCACCAACAAAGAGAGAAAGAAGATAGAGGCATCATACATATGGTATAAATAAATTTTTTAAGGAAAATAAAAAAGTGAGAGCGATATTGTAGTAAGGTTTGAGTATCAAAAATGGTTTTTTTTAGTGTTGTAGTGATTTTTGGAGATTTTACTTAGTCTTTCATAGTGTAAAGTTCCTTGCTATAGTAATATCAGTTGTTCCTCTCGGAGTCATGATTTTTTGTTTATTCAGAAGGATTTTTCACGTAAAAATCTTAGTATCGTTATCACTCTTTTATTCTTGTTGATTACCTTATCCCGGTACTATATTTTTATTCTACTTTTACTGCCGTAAATATTATTTTTATGGGTCATTTATTCCCAACAACTGATATCAGAGTACAAGTTTTGCTTATTCATAGAAATACTATTTACGATTCGCAGTACTATACTCGTTGAAAACAATATCCAGAGTAAAGTACAAGGTAAAATAATTTAATATAGATAGCGATTTATCAACATGACAGAGAAGGATGAGGGATCTACTCATTCAATAAAGATTATACGAAGCACTAGATGCTGAAGCCAAGAAGCTTGAAATCATGAAAGCGGAGGATTGGGCTAACTTGGATGAAAATGCTACTAGTGCAATTAAGTTGCACTTATCAGATAATATGGTAAATAACATCATTGATAAAGACGGTATATGCGATATTTGGACAAGGTTAAAAAGCATATACATCTCCAAAATGCTAACAAATAACTTTACACATGGATGACGGTACCAGATTTTATCATATTTAAATGCGCTTAATAGAATAATCTCACAGCTTGCCAATATTGGAGTAAAGATTGAGGACGAAGATAAAGCCATATTGATACTGAACTTGTTACCATCTTCCTACGATAATTTAGCAGCATTTATCATACATGGTAAGACTATTATTGAGTTGACAGACGTCTCATTGACTCTTCTACTCAATGAGAAGATGAGAAAGAAGCCTGAAAATCAAGGACAAACTTTCATCAAAGAAGGTAGAGGCAGGAGTCACAAAGGGGTTTGAGCAACTATGAAGGATATGGAGGCCGTGAGAAGTGCAAAAATAGATCCAAACCAAGAGCCAGAAAGTACTACAATTGTGATCAATCAGGTCATTTTAAAAAAGATTGCTCAAATCCAAGAAAGGACAAAGGTAAAAATAGTGGCCAGAAGAATCAAGATAACACAACTACCACGGTGCAAATTAATAATAATATTATTCTCCTAATAAATGAGGAAGAGGAATGTATGCACTTGACATGTCTAGAGTGAGAATGGATGGTTGATACAACAACATCTTACCATGTCACACAGATATGGGATCTTTTTTTGTATATACGTAGCAGGTGACTTCGATATTGTGAGAATGGGTAACACCAATTACTGAAAATTGCGATGATTAATGACCTTAGTATCAAGACAAATATTTAATGCACATTAGTTTTAGAGGATGTGCAATATGTACCTTATTTGTAGATGAACTTGATATCGGAAATTACTTTAGCCCGAGATGGATATGAGAACTATTTTATAAATAAATAATGGAGACTCACCAAGGGTCATTGGTGATGCAAAAGGAGTTGCTCGTGACACGTTATACATGACAAGTGCAGAAATATGTGGAGTTCAATTGAACATGGCATATGATGAGATTTATGCAGGTTTGTGGTATAAAAGAATGTGTCATATAAGTGAGAAGGGTTTGCAGATTTCCAAAAATTCACTGAAATCATTTGCCAAGTGTATGATGGTAAAATCTTGTGACTACAATATATTATGTAAGCAACATAGAGTCTCATTTAGATATCGTCTGAAAGAAAATTTAATATACTTGATTTAGCATGTTTTGATATTTGTGGTCCGATGAAAATAGAATCAATGAGTGATAACAAATATTTTGTTGCTTTTATTAATGATACTTCATGCAAATTGTTAGTTTATATCTTGAAAATCAAATATCAGGTATTTCAAGTTTTTCAAAAGTTTCTTACTTTGGTGGAAAGAAAGACAAGACAAAAGCTCAAGCGAGCCCGAACTGATAATAGAGGTGAGTACGCTTCAAAAAAATTGTAAGAGTACTATTTAAGCCATGGAATAAGATATGAAAAGGCAGCTTCCAGAACCCCATAACACAATAGTGTAGCTGAAAGAATGAAACGCACCACTATTAAGAAGGTGAGAAACATGCTTAAAATGGCTAAGCTGCCTAAGTCATTATGTGATGAAGTAGTTTAGACAACCTGCTACTTGATTAATTAGAGTCAATAAGTTTTTGTCACGACCCAAAATCCTAACCACAGGACTGTAATGGCGCCTAATATCAACTTGCTAGGCAAACTAATATTAGCTAAACAACTATTCAATTTAATCATGCTTCTCACCACCGCGGTTGTCCAATATATATATATATATATATATATATATATATATATATATATATATACACACACACAACCGCCGTTGCGGTGTGCAACCCAATCCCAAATATCATATCAATATTCATTGAGGAGTGCAACCCGATACCAAATACTATATCAATATCCTTTGCGGTATGCAACGCGATCCCAAAACTACAACCAAGTACGATGTATCTCACAACGAAACGTAAAAAGGGAACTAACAAATGAAGTCTCTAAGACAGTTCAATACACATAGTAGCGTGAAATGGAAGCAAGTAAGACAATTGAACAAATAAAGACATAAGACAAGTAAAAATGGCCAACTAATAATATATAAAAACATAAAGCAAGCAAAGACGGTTAATAAGAGAAGGCATGGGTACATGGAAACATATAGCAAATTGAGGCATGTAACGAAAGAAAGCATGAATTTAACAAGTAAAGACAAGTAAAAATTAAAACCCAAAACGAATAAATAACATGGAATAAAAGAATGCATAGTGTAAATGAAAACATGCAATTAAATTGACCACCGCACAAACTTAACCCATGAAAATGCATATACACTTGCCAACTTGCATAACGCCGACTCCACACACAAATCAAGTACCAAATATACCAATCAAGCCATAATTTTCTCAAGTCAAGGTTAACCATGACACTTACCTCTTTCTGAAATCAAAGAAACAATCAACCACGACTTTTCCTTCAGAAACCCTCCTAACCAATTGAATCTAGCTAATTATCATTCAAACATTCCAAAACAAGCTTTAGAAACTACCCACGAATGAAAAAGGTTCATCCTTTAACTAAATTGAAAAAGTTAGCTTCGGGCCCACGCGGTCAAAATTCGAGATTAAGACCAAATCCCGATTAGACATTCACCCCCGACCCGATTATGTGATTTGTTTCAAAATCCAACCTCAATTCGAGGTCTAAATCTCAATTTTAAATACCCAAAATCCCTAATTTCTACCTTGGAATTCATTGATTTGTTGAAGAAATTCATGAAAAAATGATTGAAATTGATTGAAAATTTGTTAAAGTTTCTTACCAATAAATATGGGAAGAAAATCCTCTTCAAAAATCTCCTCTAGAGAGTTTACGTTTGAAAAAATGGTGTAAAATAAGCAAACTCCCAATTTTTCCAGCTTTTACCCAGCCGTAGACGTCGCATTTGCGAACTTTTATTTGCAATTGCAAAATCCATAAATGTGTTCAGTGTCACAGTCCCCAGACATCGCAATTGAGACAGAAAACGCGCAACTGCGACAGTCCCCCTCCATTGCAAATGCGATAATAGCTTTGTATTTGCGATGTTGACCAACTTAGCAATCTGTTGCCAAGACACTTAGGTTGCAAAAGCAAAACTCAGCAATCCACAAATGCGAAATTTTATTCGCATTTGCGATACATGCCTAATCATCCCATATTTAGCATTTGCGAGCCTAACATAACAAATTCAAGGCTCGTAATTGCGATCAGGTCTTTGCAAATGCAAGATCTGCACTATTATGCCAACAAGTGCAAGCTTCTGTAGTTCCAAAATCAACCAAAAGTCATCTGAAACATCACCCGAGCCCCTCGAGCTCCAATCCAAACATTCACAAAAGTGTAACAACATCATATAAACCCACATGCTCGCTCAAATCATTAGAACAACATCAACTATCAAGAATCGATCATCAACCTCAAGATTTTCAAGTTTAAAACCTAATTTTCTAATTTTTCATAAAGTGCGTCAAAAGACCCTCGGATCACCTAGGACCCCAACCAAACATGTGTACAAGTCAAAAAATATCATACGAACCTACCAGAATCATCAAAATACTGATCCGGCATTGTTTACAAAAAAATGTTAACCGCGGTCAATTGTAGCCTCATTTTAAGTCAAAAATCACATTTTCTTTAAAATTTCACATAAGCTTTTCGAAAAACGACACAATCCTTGCACACAAGTCATAACTCATCAAATAAAGCTATGGCAGGTCTCGGAACATAGAAAAAAGAGCTAATACTTTGACTGACCTATCAAGTCATCACATTCTCTATCTCTAAAGAAATATTTGTCATCGAACGGACATAGAAATGTACATGGACTAGTAAAAAAGGTGCGGGTATCTACTCCGCATATCGGACTCAGACTCCTTTGTAGCTTCCTCAATCGGCTGACCTCTCCATTGCACTTTCATAGAAGGAAAACTCTTAAATCTCAATTTTTAGACCTACCAGTCTAGAATAGCCACCGGCTCTTCATCATAGGTCACATTCTCATCAACCTACACTGTGCTAAAGTGTAAAACATGTAACTTATCCTTATGGTACTTCCAATGTATGAAAAAGTGAAATACCGAATGAACCCTAGCTAGGCTAGGAGGCAATGCAAGCCAATAAGCAACCTCTCGGACCCTCTCCAAAACCTCAAATGGGCTAATAAACCTCGGGCTCAACTTGCCCTTCTTCCAAAACCACATCACGCCCTTCATAGGCGACACTTGGAGAAGAACATTCTTACCCTCCATGTAAGCCACATCTCAAACCTTCCAGTTCGTGTAACTCTTTTGCCTGGACTGAGCTACAAAGTCGCTCTTGAATAACCTTAACTTTCTCTAAAGCATCAAACACCAAATTAATGCCCCATAATTTAGCCTCGCCAGGCTCAAACCAGCAAACCGGAAAATAACATCGCCTCCGATACATGGCTATACAAAGCCATCTGGATGCTTGACTGATAATTGTTGTTGAAGGCGAACTCCACTAAAAGTAAAAGATGGTCCCACTAACCCCCAAAATCCATAGAGCATTCCTGCAACATGTCCTCCAAAATCTGAATGTTATGCTAAGACTGTCCATCCATATGAGGAAGAAACGCGGTACTCAAATAGACCCACGTGCCCAACTCATGCTGCACAACTCTCCAAAAGTGTGAAGTGAACTGCATGCCCCGATCAAAAATGATGGAAATAGGCATGCCGTGCAGGCGGATAATATCCCGGATGCAATTCTGAGCCAATCGCTATGAAGAATATGATGTCATCACCAGAATTAAGTGTGCAGACTTAATCAATAGGTCCTCAATAACCCAAACTTCATATTTCCTCAAGGTTCGTGGTAAGCCTTCCATAAAATTTATAGTGAGGCACTCCCAATTCCACTCCAGTATCTCTAATCTCTGAGTCAACCCACCCGGTTTCTGATGCTTGTACTTCACCTATTGACAATTAAAACACCGAGATACATGACTAACTATATCTTTCTTCATCTTCTGCCATCAACGTTGCTGATTCAAGTCACAATACATCTTTGTGACACCAAGGTGAATGGAATAGAGCGAACTCTGAGCCTCCTCAAGGATTAGATCTCTCAACCCGTCAAAATTTTGAACAAGCACCTTGGTACCATCTCGCTGCACCATATCTTTTAACACTAACAACTGAGGATCATCAAATTGGAGAGCCTTGATACGCTCCAACAACGATGACTTTACCACAACACAAGCGAGAATCCAGCTAGGCTTCGAAAATAGATTGGCCAAATCCTGAACATCCATGGCTAGTTGCCTCTTAACTATCGGTAAATATGCCAGACTGTCCATGCTCTCAGCCTTCCTACTCAATGCATCGGCCACTACATTGGCCTTGCCCATATTATATGATATGATGATATCATAGTCCTTCATTAACTCTAACCATCTCCGCTTTTGCACATTAAGGTCCTTCTACTTGAGCTGGTGCTGGGGGCTTTGGTGGTCGATACAGACCTCACATGGAACGCCATATAGATAATCCCTCTAGATCTTATGTGCGTGAACAATGGTTGCCAACTCCAAATCATGCATCGAGTAATTCATTTATTGAAACTTCAGCTGACGAGACACGTAAGCAATTACCTTACCGTCCTACATCAATACTGTGCTAAGACCAATACATGATGCATCACAATACATAGTGTAAGATCCTAAACCTGTAGGCAACACCAATACTGGGGTTGTAGTCAATGTAGTCTTGAGCTTTTGAAAGCTTGACTCACACTCGTCACACCATCTTAAAAGAGCACCCTTCTGGGTCAACTAGGTCAATGGGTCTGAGATAGATAAAAATCCCTCCACGAATCGGAGATAATAACCCTCTAAACCGAATAAGCTAAGCTGAAGTAGGCATAGGCCAGTTCTGAACTGCCTCAATCTTCTTTGGATCCACTTTGATACCCTCGGGAGATATAACATGGCCCAAAAAGGCAACTGAGTCTGAGCAACACTCACACTTAAAAAACTTGGCATATCACTAACGATCCTTCAAAGTCTGTAGTACAATCCGTAGGTGCTGCTCATGCTCCTCTCGACTGCGGGAGTATACCAAAATTTCATCAATAAAGAAGATTACGAAGGAATCCAGATTACTCTTGAATACCCAATTCATCAAATTCATAAAGGCTGCTGGAGCATTAGTCAAGCCAAAAACATCACCAAGAACTCGTAGTGACCAATATTGAGTCCTGAAAGCTATCTTAGGGATATCCAATGCCCTAATCTTCACATGATGGTAGTCCGACCTTAAATTAATCTTGAAAAATACCTTGGCACCCTAAAGCTGGTCAAATAAGTCATGTCCTCGGCAACCGATACTTGTTCCTGATAGTGACCTTGTTCAACTGCCAATAATCTATGCACATTCTCATCGATCCATCCTTCATCACAAACATCACCAGTGCACCCTAAGGTGAGATACTAGGTCTAATGAATCCCTTGTCAAGCAAATACTACAAATGTTCCTTCAATTCTTTCAACTCAATGGGAGCCATACGGTATGGTAGAATCGAGATAGGTTGAGTTCCTAGAGCTAAGTCCATGAAAAAGTTGATATCTCTGTCGGGTGTCATACCCGGTAAGTATGTAGGAAACATATCTAGAAACTCAATCACCACCATTACCGAATCCATAGAAGGCACCTCAGCACTAAAATCATGGTATAGGCCAAATACGCCAATCACCCCTTCTCGACCATACATTGAGCCTTCACATATGAAACCACCGAGCTAGTGGAGTGGCCATGAGTCCATCTCTACTCCAATTGAGGCAACCCCAACATGGTTAATATCACAGTCTTGGCATGACAATTAAAGATAGCGTGACATGAGGACAACTAATCCATACCCAAAATGACCTCAAAATCCACCATATCGATTAATAGAAGGCTAACTAGGGTATCGTAGCCCCCAATAGTGACCAAATAAGAGTGATAGACACAGTCCACCATAATAGAATCCCCAATGGTGTAGACACATAGACAGGAGTATCTAAAGAATCACGAGACATATCCAAATAAGAAGCAAAATAGGATGACACATACGAATAAGTAGAACCGGGGTCAAATAAATCTGATGCATCTCTATGACAGACTAGAACAATACCTGTAATTACCGCATCAGACAACTCTGCCTCATGTCTAGTTGAAAATGAACAGCTATGGGGCTGAGCCCCACCAATTTGATCCCCACTTTTTTGATGGCCTCTCAGTGACTGGCCTCCACCTATAGATGTCTGACCTCCACTCGGGCTGCTTAACCCTCACTTGTACTGGCTGAGCGGGTGATGGAGCAATTGGTGTTGGAATCATGGCACGATTACCCTGTTAGGGCATGCTACTCTAAAGTCTGGGACAATACCTCCCGATGTGACCCATACCTCCACACTCAAAGTACTCTTTCTGACAATGTGGCTGTTGAATCTAAGGCTAACCCTAACATACTAAATAACTAGTGGGATAGCTTTGAATCAGCGATGCACTGATACGAGCTGAAGGTGCACTGAATGCTAATTGCTCAAGACGAGACCCATAGGAACCATGATTTCCTGAAGCACCATGTGATACCTAAAGCTTTAACCAACTGGCCTGATAGGATGGCCTCTACTAAAGGAACCCCTGCCTCCAAATAAGGCAACACTAAAACCACCAAAATGATGAGGACTCTTCGTAGATGTCGCCTTTCTACCCTGGCCTTAAATCCTATTGATACGCATAACAATCTCGATAACACGAGTAAAATAAATATAATCATCGGTCTCTCTGGCCATCTGTAGCCTGATACCATATGTAAGGTCATCTATAAACCTCTGCACCCTATCCTTCTCAGTAGGGATCAAGATAGTTGCATGGCATGATAAATCCATGAATTTGGTCTCATACTAAGTAATGATCATTCTACCCTGTTGAAGGCGCTCAAATGACTGCGAAAGTCCTTTATCTAAATGAAGGGAATGATCTTTTCCAAGAACAACTATGAGAACTAAGCCCAAGTGAGAGGAGGTGAACTTATCGGCCTACCCTGAACATATACCTACCAGCACCTCTTGGTAGAGCCATGCATCTGAAACACTGTGAAGTCAACTCCATTGAACTCTACTATACCCATGTTGTGCAATATCTCATGGTGACGGTCTAAGAAATCCTAGGGGTCTTCAGAAGGTGTACCGCCAATGCGATGGGAAACAACTTGGTGAACTTGTCCAACCTCTTCAGCTCTTCGGTTGAAATCACGGGTCTCTCCCCGGGATATGTAGCAATAACAGGCTGGGCTGCTCCAACTGGTTGAACTGCTGGGATCTGATTCCTGTGAGCCATCTTTTCTGGAGTATGAGTAGCGGGAGTCTGGGCTCCTCCTTCGTCCTGATAAAAGCCTAGTGCTATAGGAAATACACCAGTCGGGGTCACACTCTCCGTAAGACCAAACAAGTGGACTAGGGCATCCTGAAGCACTAGGGTAGCAATGAACCCCTCTGGGACCTGAACTTGTTTAACTGGCGCCGTCGGAACATGGATCTCCTCATCCTACATGATCTAAGGCTCGACAACAGGTGTTGTTACGTGTGCTATAGGCTGAGCTCTGCCTCTGCCTCTACCTCGACCCTGACCCCTACCCCTGGTAGTGGTCGCAACCTAGGGCTCTGGCTCCTGATCATTTGTGAATTTTGTACGTGTCCTCACCATTTGCGAGAGATTAAGAGAAGAATGATTCAAAACTTCAGCAATAGAATAAAGTGCATGATAGAGAAAGAAAGAAAGTGAAATTTCCTAAAGCCTTATAGCCTCTAGAAGATAAGTACAAACATCTCCATTCAGATCTAGAAGACTCTACTAAGCCTGATCATGACTCGTGAGACCTAGGTGACCTAGTTCTCTGATACCAACTTATCATGACAAAAAATCCCAACCATGGGGACATAATAATGCCTAACATCCGCTTGCCGGGCAAGACAATATTAGCTAAACAATTATTCAATTTAGAAATTTAAAAGCAAATGATTAAGAATATAAGTCTGAAATACTTGTAATATAATATTCTGAAACCAACACTATCTAGTCTAAACCCAAAAACTGGTGTCACAAGTATATGAGCTACTAAAAGTACTACAAACAAGGTCTGAATAAAATACAACTTTCTGAAATGAAATAAACAATATAGTAGATAAGAAGGGGACTTTAGGGTTTGTGAACGTTGTGCAACTCTACCTCAAATCTCCTGATAATGATTGTCTGAGAACATCTCCTCTAAGCGCCGCTTGGACAAACACTAGGATTTGTACAATAAGTGTCGTAAGTGTAGTATGAGTACAACCGACCCCATGTACTCAGTAAGTACCGAGCCTAACCTAGATGAGGCAAGGTTATAACAAGACACTCACTATAAATCTATACGAGTACAAATAGAAAACAATAACGGAATAGAGAAGCAACATTAATATGAAAATCAGAATAATAAATATGCAACAGAGGTCCCCAGAATATCATCTATGCTTAGATTCACAACACATCACGGAAATGGAATCAACAACTAAGAACAACGGTAATATAACTTCTCCGTTATGGCGCACAACCCGATTGTCGCGCCCGCACACACACACACATATATATATATATATACCACTACCATTGTGGCGTGCAACTCGATCCCGAATACAATATCAATACCATTGCAGCATGCAACTCAATCCCAAATACATATCAATATTCGTTATGGCGTGCAACCCGATCCCGAATACCATATCAACATTCATTGCGGCGTGCAACCCGATTCCATATATAACATATATAGTACATATATAATATATATGTACAATACTACAACTAACTATGACGTATCTTACAACATACACACAAAAAGGGAAATTAACAAATGAAGTCTCTAAGATAGTTCAATATATATAGTAGAGTGAAATGGAAGCAAGTAAGGCAGTTAAACAAATAAATACATAAGACAAGTAATAGCGGCTAATTAACAACATATAAAAACATAAAGTATGTAAAGACGGTCAATAAGAGAAGGCACAGATACATGGAAACATATAGCAAATTGAGGCATGTAATGAAGGAAAGCATGAGTTTAACAAGTAAAGGCAAGTAGAAATTAAAGCACAGAACAAATAATGACATGGAATAAAAGAAAGAATAGTATAAATGAAAACATGTTATTAAGTAGCTCGCCCCGAGAGCCTAACATATGACAATGAATATATACTCGTGACCTTGCATATACGTCATCCCCACACATAAATGAAGTAGCAAATAGACCAATCAAGTTCTAAGTTCCCTCAAGTCAAGGTTAACCACGCCACTTACCTCATTCCGAAATCAAATCAACAATCAACCATGACTTTTCCTTTATAACAAGCCTATAAACCAACTGAATTTAGCCAATTATCATTCAAACAATCAAAAACAAGCTTTAGAAACTACCCACGAATGAAGAAAAGGTTCAATCTTTAACTAAATTGGAAAAATCAACAAAGGTCAACCCAGACCCACGTGGTCGAAATCCGAGATTCAAATCAAATCTCGATTACCCATTCACCTCCGAGCACGGTTATATATTTATTTCGAAATTCATTCTCAATTCAAGATCTAAATCTCAATTTTCCAAAACTCCTAAATTCTACCCAAAACCCCTAATTTCTACCTTAAAATTCATATATTAGATGAAGAAAGTCTTGGAAAAGTGATTAAAAACTAGTTAAAGTTACTTACCAATAAATCTGGGAAGAAAATGCTCTTGAAATATTTGCCTCTAGTGAGTTTAGGGTTTAAAATTGGTGTAAAGTAAGCTAAGTCCCTATTTTTCCAGCTTTAAACCGTTGCAGACATCGCATTTGCGAATTCTTGTTTGCAGTTGCAATATCTACAAATGCAAAAAACTGATCGCAAATGCGATCAGTGTCACAGTCCCAGATGTTGCAAATGCGACAGAAAGCTCGCAATTGCTACAGCCCCCTCCATCACAACTCGACACTATATTGCAATAGTGAAACCCAACCATCTGCAAATGCAAATTTTTCTTCGCATTTGCAAAGTATGCCTGCCCATCCCATATTTTTTATTTGCAAGCCCGACGTCGCAAATGCGAGGCTCACAATTACAACTAGATCTTCGCAAATACGAGACCTGCCCAACAACTTCTTTGCTTCAAAATTTCCAAAATCAACCAAAACTCATCCGAAACAAACACCCGAGCCCCTCGGGCTCCAATCCAAACATTCACAAAAGTGTAACAATATCGTACAAATTCACTCGCTCACTCATATCATCAAAACAACATCAAATATCAAGAATCGATCATCAAGAATCAAGAATTTCAAGTTAAAAACCAAAATTTCCAATTTTTCACATATAATGCCGAAATGCCGTCGGGTCTGCCACACCCCCAATCAAATATGTGTACAAGTTCACAATACCATATGAACCTACCAAAATAGTCAAAACAACGATCCAAGGTCGTTTACCAAAAATGTTGTCCGTGTTTAACTCTAGCTTTATTTTAAGTCAAAATTTATATTTTCTTTAAAATTTGACATAATAGTTTTTCAAGAAATAACACGGACCATGCACGAAAGTCATATCTCATCAAATAATGCTATGGGAGGTATCAAAACATAGAAAAAGGAGCTAGTACTCAAAATGACCTATCGAGTCGTCAGTGTTTCATTGGAGTTTGATATCTTAGAGAGAGTTTATACCAATAAGGGGGAGTCCTGCTCGTATATGAATGTGTTCGGTTTAGAACTTTTGCACATGTACCAAAGAAGCAAATAACAAAACTAAATGATAAATTTGTTCCCTACATATTCATCGGATATGAAGATGAAGAGCACGACTTGAAATTGTGAGATCTTATGAATAAGAAGGTCATTAAAAACAGGTAGTCTTCTAAAAATGTACGACCGATAAGGACGCCGAGAAAAGGGAAACACATTGAGATTGTTGAGTAGGGGGAGCAACTTAAAGATGAGGCCAACTAAATGGAGTGCCATGCTTAGTAAAGAGAAGAACAATATCAACCTATGAGGAGATCAGAAAGGCAAAAGATAGAGTCATCTAAGTGAGTATGTCCTCATCACTGATGACCAGGAGCCAAATAAATTTTAAGGAGGTACAATCCCATCTAGAAAAAAAATCAATAGATGAAAGCCATGCAATAAGAAATGCATTTTCTAAAGAAAAATAGCACGTACCAACTAGTTAAACTTCAAAAGGATAAAATACCTCTCAAATGCACATAAGTCCTTAAACTAAAGAAGAATGAAAATGACAAATTGGTTAGATGTAAACAGTTGGTGGTAAAAGGATTCAAACAAAAGAAAAGTATTAATTTTGATAAATTTTTCTCACTTGTTGCAAAAATAACTTATATTCTAAGGTAAAAGCTGGCATCAAGGTAATGGTACATAAAGTTTCACTCATTCATGAAAAGTCAAACATACATAAAGACTTTTCCAGATCTATGTGTGTAATTCAAATGATTTTCTAAAGTTTGAACAATAAAATGTGCCCTACAACAATGTATGAGAAATAGAACATGGTTAGAGCTCCTTCTTCTCCAGCTGTCGAAAGCCTGATATATGCAATGATATGCATTAGACCTGATATTGCTTATGTAATTTGTGTTGTTAGCATGTTCCTTGAAAATCAAAGAAAATAACACAGGAATGAAGTCAAATGGATACTCTAGTACCTAAGATATTTCTAGAGAATGTTTATATTTGGAAAATCTGCCCCAACCTTGAAGGGTTATGTAGATGCTAATATGGGAGGTGATGTTATTAATAATCCAAAATCTACTATCGGATACCTATTTACATTTTCGGGGGGAGCCATATCATGGCAATTGAAGTTATAGAAGTGTGTCACACTCTCTACAATTAAGGCAGAGTATAATGTAACTATTGAAGCTGGAAAAAAGACGGTATGGCTACAATGGTTCTTTCAAGAGCTTGAATTATACTATAAGGACTATGTCATCTATTGTGCTAGTCAAAGTACCCTAAGAAAGAACTCTATATAACATACAAGGACCAAACACATTGATGAGAGATATCACTGGATTCAAAATATGGTAGAAAATGAATTTTTTCAAGTTTTGAAGCTTTTGATGAGTGAGAATCCTTCAAATATGCTTATCAAAGTGGTACCAAGAGACAAGTTTGAGTTGTGCAAAGAATTTGTGGGCATGCTGTAATGATCCGACCGGTTATTTTTCTTTTTCGAACCCCTTTCCCCTAAATAAGACTTTCCATACTTGCTTTTACTAATTTATGACTCGCGGGGATGGTTAGTTCGATATTTGGGAGAGTTCGATTTGAAATCGGAACACTTGGTTCCTTAAGGTTGGCTTAAAAGGCCTAGTTTGACTTTGATCAACATTTTGAGTAAACAACCTCGGAATCAGTATTTGACGATTCCAATAGGTTCGTATGGTGATTTCAGACTTGGGCGTATGTTCGGATCAGGTTCCGGATGACCCGAGAGCATTTTGGCGCCTAATAGTAAAAGTTGGTTCTTTGAAGATTTTAGAAGTTCTTAAATTTGGTTTAAAGCAGGTTTTGGTGATATCGAGGTTTAAACAGAATTCCAAGACTGGGAATAGTTCCGTAATATCATTTAAGACTTGCACACAAAATTTGGTGTCATTCCAAGTAGTTTAGGTACGTTTCAGCGCATGGGAAGTAAATTGAAGAACTTGAAGTTATTAAGTTTGATTCAATTGGTTTTGGGGTATGATTCTTAGTTGTAATGTTTTTTCGGGCATTCCGAGAGTTCGAGAGAGTCCATTTTATGATTCTAAACTTGTTGGTATGTTCGGGAGGGGCCCGGGGGGCCCGAGTGTCAATCGGATGAGGCTCAGACCAAGTTGGAAATTTGGAGCAAGAGCTGAATCTCCCCAGATCTGTCATAATCGCACCCTTGCTTGGCCAACCGTAGGTGCGAGGGAATTTATGCACATGCGAGACCACAGGTGCGAGCACTATGTTCGTAGGGCCGCATTTGCGGTCTCGCAGATGCGGCTCCTTATGTCCCTAGATGCAGAACCCGTCCAGGTAAGGAACAGGTGCACCTGTGAAAGTCTTGTTGCAAGTGCGAGACCACAAATGCGGCCCTATGACCGCATGTGCGAAAATTGCTGGAGGCAGTGGACTTCTTTTAATACGGGACTTAGGCATTTTTGGGCTCATTTATTTCATTTTTGGGCGATTCTTGGAGCTCTTAGAGAGAGGATTTCACCCAACACCTTGACGTAAGTAATTCCGATATAATGTGAGTTAAATACATAGCTTGGGTCTGGCTATGACCCATTTGCGCGAGAACAACCCATTCATTTTGGGATCTAAGTAGATAGGAATTGACCCATGAATTTATCAGTAGGGTAATAAACATGGGTATGAGGGTTATCTAGGTAATTGGTATAGGGAATATTTCAGTAACTCACCTAGGAAGCTTCTAGGAAGAGGGGAAGGGGGGTTATTCTGAATTTCTGCTTTGAAATTAAGGGTATTTGAGCTAAAACCAAAATTAGAAAAAGGATTGAGGTGCAAAAATTGATTCCTTAGGGCTGCCCTAGAACCTTGCCAATAAAGGCATCATAACTTGACATTCAAGTCAGAGGATAGAGATAAAAAAAATTCAGAAAAAATCAAAAACGTTTGGAAATTTCATGAGATTACTGTTCCATTGAATTTCTTCTGTAATTCTTGAGGTTTTCAATTTCTGATTCACCTGGGGTCAAAATGGATTGAATTTGGGTTTTTGAAAAGTTTTGGGTTGAGTTTTTGTTGTTTGGTATACTGTTCCATTGTTGGTTTGGAGCTGATCCCTGTTGTTGCTGCCTTATTGTTGATATACTGCTGTTGTTTGTTCCTTCTTAGTCTCAAACTGAGTTTCTGATTTTGCTTTTGTTACATTCAGGTACACGATCATGTAATTCTTTTGTCTGTGAAGTCTTGATATGAAGAACGAGACGAGAAGCAGAAGTTTCAATACATAGCATTAGTTGTTTTATTGATTCAGTCATGTGTCGTTTGACTTTGTTTTTTACCTGATGAGTTACATCGGCTAATTGAGCTCTAGTTTATATAAGTAGATTTATTACAGCCATAGAGAATGCAGCTTGCTTTGTATAAATTTGGGGTGTGATCCATTACATGCTTGTTAATTATTTTGGTTGATAACTCTTGATTCTGGAGATATATTTTGGGGTGATAGTTTTATGACCCTTGTACATTTAAGCTTTCGGATGCACTGCTTGATTAGCTCATGTAAAGCTCATAAAATTTGTTTCCAAATTGCTGAAAGTCACTGCTTGGTTTCTATGTTTAAAAATGAGAGTTCATGTAAGCTAATGTAGAATATGCAGAAACGAGAGGTGTTTTTTTATTTTTGGTTGATAAAGTTGACTTGCTGAATGATTGTGTAGTACACTAGCCAGCATGCCTAAATCATGGATATTTGATAAATCTGAAGTCGAGCATCTGTTCTTAATGGTGTTCAAAGTGTCCTGGTGTACCATTTTCTTTGGTAGAGACTCGATTTTGAGTCTACGATCCTCAACCCTGTTTTTATAGGGTTTGGGCTCATTAAGCTTTGGGTCTTGAGATGATCTGCAAAGGAAGGTGGCCTGCATTTTGCTTTTGGGCTTGTTCCTTGTGCCTAGTGGCTCACTCGTTGACTGCTGGGTCATTTTAATGGCCGAGTTGGCCCAAAAGTGTGCATAAGATAAAAAATCAGAAAGCTATGTAGGTGGTTTGTGTTTGATATTTTAAAAACAGAGTCTAAATTTGCTAGTTCGATTTCATGTTCCATGTTGGCATCAATTGATTGGCATTATTTAGTTGTTATGGATAATTTGAAGCTTCAGAATTGGACTCATTTGGACCCAAGCCTGAAGGTAACTGGAATGGTTTCGATTTCTGGTAACTTGCTGAAACAATTTGGTTTTGCGTTGATTGGCCTATTACTTTGATGCCCGCTAGCTAATTAGTAGGATCGAGATTTTTAACTAAATAATCAGAAGTTCTATCATCCTCTTTTAGTTAATTAATTGGGCTATTAAAGGTAGATTAGAGGTGTGCCATTGAATAGAATATAGCTTATGGCCCTCAAAGATTTAGCTTGAATTTCCTTTTAAGGTGGAATTAAGGTGCGCCGTGCCAAATAGAATCTTAAAATGCACAGCCCTCATTTAGTTAATCTTGAATATTAGAATCCTTAGAAATCAAGGCGTGCCATTTGGCGAATTTTCCATGACCCTCGCAAAGTTGCAAATGCGTAGTTGCTTTAGGTGCATTTTTTAATAATTTATCTTCCTAAACTCGGGTGCGCATTTATGTTACCCAAATCCAAATCTCAACAATGTTAGATAAAATATGTCGAGAGCCGCAGGTGCATTTATGTGACGTGGTTCGAGATGTATTTTAAACGATGTTGCAATTTTTCTTAAAAATAATTAAAGCGGCTAATTAGTTAAAATATACCATAGGCTAAAACATGTATTAAAATAAGATAATAGGCTAATTATAATAGTTGAGCGACCATGCTAGAACCACGGAACTCGGGAATGCCTAACACCTTCTCCCGGGTTAACAAAATTCCTTACTCAGATTTCTGTGTTCGCGGACTGTAAAACAGAGTCAATCTTTTCCTCGATTCTGGATTTGAACCGGTGACTTTGGACACCATAAAATTATCCCAAATGGAGACTCTGAATTTTTAAATAAATAATCCCGTTTCGATTGTCACTTTAAGTTGGAAAAAACTCCCTTATATACCCCTTACCGGGGGTGTAGGAAAAAAGAGGTGTGATAGCTCTGACGACTCTGCTGGGGATCGAACCCAAAATCTTTGGTTCAGGGTTCAAGAATTCTAGCTTAGAATAATTGTTATATTTGGCTATATTTATCTGATTTTATTACATGTTTGGGCCTAATGTGCTAAATGTTGCTTTTTACCGCTTTGATATTCTTTGAACTGTATATAAACTGCTACGAAACCCCTCTCTTCTCTCTTCTGAGGAGTGCACGCTGGCGTGACTTCTTTCTATTAGTGTCATATCCCAAATAGAATGAGGTTCGGACAAGTTGCAAAGCCGGATGATCTTTTAGTTACTGGTACGCTGCCCCCCTCCCCCGGCTCGTATTGTCTGCTCGGGTAAGCCAGGTCTAGAACAATTCACCCAGGTTTTAAACCTAGAATAACTCAGCCTCACGCTGGATCCCTAGTAGGAACGTTGGTTTGCATCATGTGCATTTGACTTTGGAGACTCAACACAGGGGTTGGGTTTGTCTAGGACAGGTGTACCCCGAAATGAAAAGACCATCTTGATGCATCCTACTTGCTACTAGTGCATTCATTTACCTCGGATTTGCATATTGACCAGATTATCGAATAATAAGGGAAAGGTTGAGGAAAGGAAAATCAATGTGAGGGTTGAGAGAGATAATTGCCTGTTTTTGAAAAACATACTGAAATTCTGCCGAAATTTTGGAAAAAAAAGAGAATTTTTTTTAAAAAAAAAAGGGAAAAAAGAAAATAGTCGGTTTTTGTTTTGTCAAAACTGCCCGAACTACGCCAGTTTGATTCTCACCGGATGTGGGATACGTAGACAACCCCCATCGGGTCCAACTTCCCTTTTACAAAAATAGCCCAAAAAGAACCAAATTTTATTACTTTGTTGGAAATATATAAGGTGATGTCATTCTTGTCAAAAATAGCAGAATGTCCCCAAAAGGACGCCAGAAAGCTGTTTTTGCAAGAACAACCACCTTTGGTCTCTTTTCGAGTTTTTTGCCGGTTAGCAAGCACAACCTTAAAATCTTCTCTCCGAAAGTGCTGAAAGACCGTATTTGTAAAACCGGGTTTTATTTTGAAATGAGAATTTGAAAAAAAAATAGTGTTAATTTTTCTTGAGTCAAATGAGTCATGATTTTGCTTAATCACCCTAACAAATGTGCAGAATGAGCAAGAGTGAAAATTTGCTAACGAAGGTCATGTCTAAGATTCTGTTGGATCTACACATGTGGTGGGAGGATTTGGGTAAAGAAGGACGAGATGTGGCCAACCATTATTTGGGAGGGCTCATCGGATTAATGAAGATCAGGCCTAGAGGAGCTATAATAAGGGCATTGGTAACATTTTGGGACCCAGCTCACAACATTTTGCATTTCTCAGATTTTGAACTCACACCCACCTTGTAATAGATAACGGGTTATATAGGAAGTACTGAAGGTCTAAGGCATAAGTATCTGCTCGCTCCCAGAACTGTTATCTCTCACAAATTCATGGATCTGCTAAAAATAAGCAAGGGGGTCCAATACGCTGATTTGGCGGACGGTTATTTCACGCTACGCTTCATATATAAGAGGTACGGGCATGTAGGAGGATTCAACAATCCGAAAAGTGGGATTTTTAGCTAAGGGAACCGAACAAAATGGGATGAGCATAGGCGCTTCGCTTTTATGGTAGCTTTCTTAGGCGTTGTGGTGTTTCCCCGGAAAGATGGGAATATCGATCTGCGGGTGGCTGGAGTCGTCAAAGTCCTGATTACCAATGCCAAGAGCACCCTCGCTCCTATGATAGTGTCTGAGATATACCGAGCTCTCGCAGCTTGTAAAGTTGGGGCAAACTTCTTTGAGGGATGCAATTTGCTATTACAGATGTGGATGATCGAACACCTGTGTCACCGCCCTCAGTATTTGAGTTATGGGTCTGTAGAGAAAAGCTGCATTGAAGAGTTCGACATAAGGATTTCAGGGTTCAAGCTGCCAGAAGGGTTTGGAGATTGGGTATCCCGCCTTCGCTCCATCACTGCAGGGCAAGTAGAGTGGACATTGGGTTGGCTTCCTGTTGAAGAGATTATGTATATGCCTGCCACCGTTCCTTACCTCCTCCTAATGTGTCTTCGAGGCATTCAGCCTTACGCTCCATACCGGGTGATGAGACAGTTAGGAAGATGCCAGATGATGCACCCAGATGAAGATCGTAGTGTTTATGCGGTCGAAGTCGGCTCCGACGACCAATTTCATAAAGAAACAGTTCGTCATATTTGGAACGAGTGTCAGTATTTGACATCAAACACTCGAGTGTGCGACTTATCTAGAGGCGAGGTCTCACCCGCCTCTCTTGCCTAGTACGGGAAGAAGAACACCACAAGAGCCGAAACTAAAAGACCAACCAAAAATCCTCACATCTAGGAATTTGTTGAGGTATCGCAAGAATAGTAGGCTTGGTTGGCCAAGGAGAATGAATACAAGGCCAAAATAGCCAAGTTGGAAAAACAAGTCAGGGATCTTCAGTTTGAGAACAGTTTGCAAGCCGCTGCGGATGAGGGCGAAAAGAAAAAGTTAGCCAAAGAAAATGATGCCCTCCAAGCCCAGATTTGGGAAATGAAAATAGCAGCCAAAAACCCCGTCAGAAGTGCAAAAGATGAAAAGCTTATAAATAACCTTAGGCAGAAGGTGAGTGAGTATAGTTTTGATTTGAATAAGGCCGAGGGTGAACTAGCTAGGGCTCGAACAAAATTGTCTAAGAATGCGGAGGAACGAGCGCGCTTGGTTAAATAGTTAAAAGAGAGATATGACAATAAGGTTGTGGGGTTGAAGAAAACGATCACCATTCTTGAGAACAAAATGACTAAGCAGGCAAAAGACTTTAAAGCAGAAAGAGAACACTGTTATGCAGCAATGGAACAGTTAGAAAGAGATCTGCAACAACTCCGAGAACAAAATCATATAGCTGAACAAACTCTGGAAGCTAGGGCTCAGCAGATTGGGTGTTTGTTGCAAGAAAAAGGCATCATAAGAGAAAGGGTCAGAAGGATCGCCGACTACATCACGATGAAATGAAGTATTTGTGATGACATGACTAGATCCATGTTCTTTGCCACTATAATGACCTTTGTCCGCCAGATAATAGAAGATCTCTATCATCTCCAAGGGGATTTGGCACATAGGCCTATGGCGAGACCGAATGATATCCCGCGGGCCTCAGGAGCAGTTGAAGCATTGATGTATTCATGATTTTCATTGGAGTCTGTTAGTTTGATTTCGAGTCTGTAGTTTCATCTTTCCATCAGAGTTTGTTAGTTTCCTTTTTGAGTCTGTTAGTTGTCGTTGTAATCAAAGCATTTTCTTTTTATGAAAAATTTGAAAATCCCAAAATATTTTATTATTTATTTTTACACTTATTCCCCCAGAACTACGCTAGGTCTAATTCATGTGGGGTCATGATACGTAGGCATTCTCCATAAGATTCGATCATAACCAAAAGAAAAAAATAAGAAAGAAAAGAGAGAGAGAAAAACAAGAGAGAAAAAGAAAAGAAAAAG
Source organism: Nicotiana sylvestris (assembly GCF_000393655.2). Classification (NCBI taxonomy): domain Eukaryota; kingdom Viridiplantae; phylum Streptophyta; class Magnoliopsida; order Solanales; family Solanaceae; genus Nicotiana; species Nicotiana sylvestris. The sequence continues at coordinate 61,029,788 of NC_091061.1, read as the reverse complement.
AGAGAGCAAACAAGAAGCTGTGGGAGGGAAACAATGGCAAAATAAGAGATAGAAATATGAGAGAATAAAGAATAACGAGAAATCGAGCAAAGAAAGAGAAAGAGAAAAATAAAAAAGGAGAAAAAGAGAAGTTGCAAATATAAATTAGAGAAAGTCGGGATGACACAAGCAGCCGATCAAATGCATGATAGGAATAGTTAAACTTCTTAGGTGCATTGCATTCCCCAAATGTGCGGTTGCCTATATGTTAAGATCTAATCGCTAACAAGCTTGTTGTTGATAATCAGTATAGGAAGGTGGTTAGTTTGTTTGGCATTCTGGCAACTCGCTACAACACCCGGTCCAAAAACAAGTCGATCATGGCCAACCAGGAACTTGATGCGAGTGTTATTGATGCTCCGAGAGAGGTGGAAGAGTCTGATGTTAATTTGAAAGAAGGGATGTATAAGCTGAAATAACAGATGGCTGAGATGTATCAAGCATGGGCAAAAGGGCACCCACCACCGCTTTACCCCGCCAACCCTGCTTTCGTCCCGCCGTTGGCTCAATCCCAGGAACCTCCCACGGTCAATTCATCCCCGGGCTTTCCCATTTACCACCACTATCAGGGCACTACTTCCCAAACACCACAAGCTCCACCACCCAAACCAGTTCCTTACCCTCCTCCACCAGCCACTCATGTTTTTATGGCACCCCTACCCGCTACACTCCACCAATCCTCTAGCGAGCCTTTATTCCAGGCCCATGATAACCAATATTACCCGTAGAGCCCACTTTCAAAGCTCCAGAACCCTATTCCTACACTCCTCGTTTTGATCTCCCTGTGGAAACTGAGAAACCATCTAAAAGTCCTGAACAAGAGGAGATGTTTAGGAATGTTAAGAACCTGGAACTGTCCTTCAGGAATATGCAGGGGTTGGGAGCTCAGGTAAGCGTGTCTTACAAAGATCTATGTTTATTTCCAGATGTTCAGCTGCCGGTGGGGTTTAAGATGCCCAAGTTTGATTTGTATTATGGGCACGGGGACCCGGTGGCGCACTTGAGTGGTTTCTGTAGCAAAATGAGGGGAGCTGGCGGGAAAGGCGAGTTGCTAGTGGCATATTTCAGTCAAAGTCTGAGTGGTTCGGCGCTGGAGTGGTACACTCGGCAGGATCACGGCAGATGGTATACATGGGATGATCTAGCCCAGTCATTCGCTTGTCATTTTCAATATAATCTAGATATTATTCCGGATCGTCTATAGTTGACAAAGATTGAGAAAAAGCAACATGAAAGCTTCAAGGAGTATGGTTTTCGCTGGAGAGAACACGCAACAAGGGTTGACCCTCCAATGAAAGAAAGCGAAATGGTGGATTATTTTCTGCAGGCCCTAGAGCCTACTTATTACGGCCATCTGGTATCAGCTATAGGCAAGTCCTTCAATGAAGTAGTGAAGATGGGTAGTATGGTGGAAGAAGGGCTCAAGTCAAACAAAATCATGAGCTATTCGGCTATTCAGGCAACTACCTAGGCCATTCAGAGTGGAACTAGGGGAGTAATTGGAAAGAAGAAGAAAGATGATGTGGCAACGATTGATTTAGGAGCTTGGTCCGGACCCAGGGGTTCATCTCACCACTATAATCAGCCTCGATCCTACCACCAAACCTACCCCCATACCCCGTATAATCCACCCCAACATTACTATCCATCACCAGACGCCCATTTTTCTGTCCACCACACCCAAACATATAACCAACCCCCCACCCATGCACAATGGTGTGTGCCAGCCCTATAAAACACCTACCCACCCCTACGAGCCTACCGAAACCCTCCTAGACCAGATATCCGGCCCAATCAAGCATTTAAAAACGAAAGGTTGTAGAGGAAGAAAATATTCACTCCATTGGGAGAGTCCTATACTAGTTTGTTCCACAGGCTAAGACAATTGGATATGCTAAGGCCGATCGAGTCAAAATTGCTAAATCCTCCCCCGAGAAATCTTGATTATTCTGTAAGCTGCGAATGTTGTTCTGGTGCTCCGGGGCATGACACGGAGAAATGTTGGCATTTGAAAAATGCTATCCAGGAGCTCATTGATACAAATCGGATTGAAGTCCAAGCTCTGGAGGCGCCCAATATCAACCAGAACCCATTGCCAACCCATTAGGAGACAAATATGATCGAGATAGTGCATAAGGGAGGGGAGCCTAAGAAGCCTTCACAGACCGTCATGAAGATTCGGTCCAGCGAAGTCAAGCCGGTTGAAAAATCAACAAGTGAGATATCAGTGATCAAGTTGAGCGGGACAAACAGTGAACCATTTACGGTAGTCAAGAAGGGGTCCTCAAGTGATGTTACAGCAAAACAAGAAAGGGCAAAAGTGATTATGCCAGGAGTGGCGAACAAGCCTGTCGTGATTGTGGAGAGTGGTCGTACAGATCCTGTCATTATCAAGCTCGTAGCCCAGTTACCAATAGTCAATAACAAGGCTATCCCATGGAATTATGAACGGGTGACAGTGACTTACAAAGGAATAGAAGTTAAAGAAGAAGTCTATGAGACCTATGGATTGACTCGTTCGGGGATATGCTTTGCCCCCGAGGAGTTAAGAAAAGCTAAAACCTCCAAAGATAACCCAGTATTAGTGAAGAAAGCGGTAACTGAAGAAGAGGTAGAAGAGTTTTTGAGAAAGATGAAAGTGCAAGACTATTCCACTATGGAGCAGTTGAGAAAGACGCCTGCCCACATTTGACTGTTGTCATTGTTAATCCACTCATATGAGCATCGTCGGGCCTTGATGAAAATCCTGAACGAGGTTCACATTCCTGACAAAATCTTAGTCAACCGTTTGGAAAAGATAGACAATAAGATATTTGAGGTAAATAGAGTAATATTCTGTGGTTACCCGGGTACTAGTCGACAATGGTTCCAGCGCAAACATTTTCCCTCTCTCTACTGTAAACAAGCTGAAAGTGGATGATGAAAGGATTTACAAGAACAATATCTGCGTTCGGGGATTTAACGGCGGAGGGAAAGATTCACTCGGTGATATAGTGCTCGAGCTGACAATAGGACTAGTAGAGTTCACCATGGAGTTCCAGGTGTTGGATATAGCTGTTTCCTACAATATACTGTTAGGTCGACCTTGGATTCATGCCGCCAAAGCAGTCCTGTGTACTCTGCACCAGATGGTCAAGTTTGAATGGGATAGACAGGAAATTGTTGTGCACGACGAGGATAATTGGTGTGCTCCCAGTGATGCCATTATTTCGTTCATTGAGGTTGAAGACGACAAGGGGCCTTGGGTCTACCAGGTTTTTGACACAGTGTCGGTCGAGAAAATTCCAGAAGGGAAATGCATTCCAATTCCGAAAGTAACCGCCGTATCAGTTTTGGTAGCTTTTGAAATGATGAAAAATGGTTTTGTACCTGGTAAGGGTTTGGGTGCATCTCTGCAAGGTATCATATAACCGGTGTCTCTCCCTAAAAACTTGGGTACATTTGGTCTGGGATTCAAGCCCACAACTGTAAATGTGAAAAGAGCCAGAAAGTTGAAACAGAGGGCATGGGTCCTCCCAAAGCCTGTCCCACGTCTCTCCAGATCGTTTGTCAAGCCTGGCGTCAAGAAATGCCCAGTGGCAACAGTTCCCAGTTATGTGGTCTATCTTGATAAAGAGTTGATTGAAAGGTTCGAGAAGTTGTTCGACGATGTGAACATGGTGGAAGTTGTAGAAGGTTCCAACAAGGTGGATGTGCGATTTGTCGGGTCGAGTGCAAAGCTTAACAATTGGGAAGCTACTCCTCTCCCTACCCGGAAGGAGTTTTGGTAGTTTGCTTTGATTTTCTTTCAATTTATCTGGATTATTCTAGGGTTGTAATTCAGATTCTATGTTCCGTCCGTTTGGATGTATAAACCTTGTTATCTTTAGATTTCAATGAATTGCAATTTCCCTTTTTCGTCATTCCTAATAGTTTTATTTTTGTTCTTCTTTTCTTTCATGTACAGTTCTTTTTATGCTGGTTTCAATGACATGACATGCACGAGGAATCTTCGGCCCAGTCTTAAAAGCCAATCTAATTCTAAAATAATAATTCAAGAAATAGAGTGTGATGAGGAATCCGAGTATGATGAGGATGAGACCTTTGAAGAGATTAGTAAAGAATTAAGCCATTTTGAAGAAAAACTCAAGCCTAACCTGAGTGATACAGAAGCAATCAATTTAGGGGACCTAGATAATATCAGAGAAACTAAGATAAGTGTTCATCTAGAACCGCAAATCAGGGAAGAGATAATTAAAGCATTGTTTGAGTACAAAGACATTTTTTGCATGCTCATATGGCGACATGCCGGGTCTAAGCACTTACTTGGTGATTCACAAATTGCCCACTGACCCAATATTTCCTCCCGTCAAACAGAAGTTGAGAAAGTTCAAAACTGATATGAGTGTGAAGATTAAAGAAGAGGTGACAAAGCAATTTGATGCAAAGGTCATTCGAGTCACGCAGTATCCCACCTGGTTTGCCAATTTTGTGCCTGTGCCAAAGAAGGACGGTAAGACCAGAGTGTGTGTTGATTACCGTGATCTCAACAAGGCTAGTCCAAAAGACAACTTCCCACTGCCAAATATCCACATTTTGATTGATAATTGTGCCAAGCATGAGATTGGGTCTTTTGTGGATTGCTATGCGGGTTATCATCAGATCTTAATGGATGAGGAAGATGCGGAAAGGACGGTATTCATCACGCCGTGGGAACATATTGCTACTGGGTCATGCCTTTCGGTTTGAAAAATGCTGGGCAACTTACATGAGGGCAATGTCGACCATATTCCTCGACATGATACATAAGGAGATCAAATTTTATGTGGATGATGTGATCATAAAGTCCAGGAAGCAGTCTGACCACGTCATAGATTTGAGAATGTTCCTCCAAAGGCTCCACAGGTACAATCTTAAGCTTAATCCTGCAAAGTGCGCATTCGGTGTTCCATCTGGAAAACTGCTGGGATTCATAGTCAGCCATTGAGGTATTGAATTGGACCCATCAAAGATCGAAACTATCAAAGAATTGACACCTCCAAGGAACATGACTTAGGTGATGAATCTGTTAGGGAGGCTAAACTACATCAGCAGGTTTATTGCTCAACTCACGACAACTTGTGAGCCTATTTTCAAGTTGCTGAAGAAGGATGCTGCGGTCAGGTGGACTGATGAGTGTCAAGAAGCATTTGATAAGATAAAGGGGTACTTGTCAAACCCACCTGTGTTGTCCCACCAGAATCGGGAAGGCCTTTGATTCTGTATTTGACGGTCTTGGATAATTCATTTGGTTGTGTGTTGGGTCAGCATGACATCACTGGTAGGAAGGAGCAAGCTATCTACTATCTCATCAAGAAGTACACATCTTATGAGGTTAAATACACTCACCTGGAAAGGACATGTTGTGCCCTAACCTGGGTAGCACAGAAGTTGAAGCATTATTTGTCATCTTACACTACTTACCTCATTTCTCTCTTGGATCCGTTAAAGTATATCTTTCAGAATCCCATGCCCACAGGGAGACTTACAAAGTGGCATATTTAGATCACGGAGCTTGACATTATCTATGTGACTCGGACTGCGATAAAGGCCCAAGCATTGGCCGATCATTTGGCCGAGAACTCGGTTGATGAAGAGTATGAGCCATTGAAAACTTATTTCCCCGATGAAGAGGTGATGCACATTGATGAGTTGGAACAGGTTATAAACTTTTCTTTGATGGGCTGCTAAAATGAAAGGAGTTGGGATAGGAGCTGTACTCATTTCTGAAACAAGGCATCACTACCCTGTTACGACTCAGCTTCGTTTCTACTGTAGTAATAACATGGCTGAGTACGAGGCATGCATTTTGGGTTTGAGATTAGCTGCAGACATGGGTGTCCAGGAAGTCTTGGTCTAGGGAGACTCGGACTTTCTGGTGCACCAAATTCAAGGGGATTGGGAAACATGGGATTTAAAACTCATACCTTACCGACAGTGTTTGCATGATCTTTGTCAACAGTTTCGATCAGTAGAGTTCAGGCATATCCCGAGGATCCATAATGAGGTTGCCGGCGCTTTGTCTACTTTGGCGTCAATGTTGCACCATCCGGACAAACCTTATGTTTACCCTCTGCATATTCAAGTCCACGATCAACATGCTTACTGTAACATGGTGGAAGAAGAACTTGATGGTGAGCCGTGGTTCCATGACATCAGGGAGTACATCAGGATGGGGGCATATCCGGTACAACCCACAAGTGATCAAAAGAGAACGATTCGACGGTTGGCAAGTGGATTTTTTTTCAGTGGAGGAGTTTTATACAAAAGAACCCCAGATCTTGGATTGTTAAGATGCATAGATGCTAGACAAGCTACAACTATCATGACCGAAGTACATTATAGAATCTGTGGACCGCATATGAGTGGGTACGTTCTAGCAAAGAATACTCTCCGAGCAGGTTATTATTGGCTTACCATGGAGCGAGATTATATCAGTTTTGTGCGCAAGTGTTATCAATGTCAAGTACATGGAGATTTGATTCATTCTCCGCCATCAGAATTGCATACAATGTCTGCACCATGGCAATTTAGTGCTTGGGGCATGGATGTCATTGGACCGATTGAGCTAGTAGTATCCAATGGGCACGGGTTCATTCTGGTGGCCATCGATTATTTCACCAAGTGGGTTTAAGCTAAAACTTTCAAGTCTGTGACCAAGAAAGCGGTGGTCGATTTTGTGCATTCAAATATAATTTGTCGGTTCGGGATCCCAAAGGTGATCATCACAGATAATGGTGCTAATCTGAACAGTCATCTGATGAAAGAGGTATGTCAACAGTTTAAGATCACGCATCGCAATTCCACCCCATACCGCCCCAAGGCGAATGGAGCAGTCGAGGCAGCCAACAAGAACATAAAGAAGATACTTCGGAAAATGGTGGAAGGTTCCAGGCAATGGCATAAAAAGCTACCCTTTGCGTTGTTGGGTTATCGCACTACTGTTCACACTTCAGTAGGTGCAACTCCTTATTTGTTGGTATATGACACTGAAGCAGTGATACCCGCGTAATTTGAAATCCCATCCTTTCGGATTGTCGCTGAAGCCGAAATTGATGATGATGAATGGGTCAAAACTCGCCTGGAGCAATTGAGTTTGATCGATGAGAAAAGATTGGCAGCGGTGTGTCATGGCCAGTTGTATCAATAGAGAATGGCAAGAGCATATAACAAGAAGGTGCGTCCACAGAAGTTTGAAGTGGGTCACCAAGTATTGAAATGAATCCTTCCACATCAGATTGAAGCAAAAGGCAAGTTCGCCCCAAATTGGTAGGGGCCATTCCTCGTAACGAGAGTGTTGTCCAATCATGCTTTGTATTTAACAGATATAGAAGGCAAATGTGTAGAAATGGCTATCAATTTTGATGCGGTCAAAAGATGTTATGTACGATTTCTTTGATTAGATTGTGTTTGTTTGTACTTGGCATGTTTTGAAGATTGGAATGACGAAGATATTTTGTTCTGCTATCTAAACACTTTATCCTTTGTTACCCCTTTGAGCCTTATTTATTTTCTTTCGTATCCCTCTTTTTGAATCAGTAGTAAAGATCAGAAATGCAAGCACGAAAGATAAGTAAAGGAAAAGAAAGAAGAGAAAAAAAATGAAAAAATAAGAAGAAAAGAAAAGAAAAGAAAAGAAAAAAAGTAAAGAAAAAATGAGAGAACAAGAAAACAACAAAAAGAGAAAAAGGAAGGGAAAAAAAGAGAAAGAAAAGAAAAAGGAAAGAGAAAATCATAACAACAAAGCAATTTTTATGTCATGAAATATGTTCGACCTGATTCCTTTTAAGGATACGTAGGTAGCCTCACGGTTCAGTCCCATCAAAATAAAAATTCAAAAGTCTCCAAGGAAACAAATTGGGGCAGAAGTTGCGGTTGTTGTAAGAATCTAATTCCAAATGTTGTAATTTTGAACCCAGTTGAGTTGTTTTGAGCCTTTTGATACCCTTTATTTCTAACCCCATCCAAAAGCAAGTAGAGGTGATTCATATAAGGGGCAACAATCCAGTCCAAACAAGGAAAAATGGAAAATGAGAGAGTCTTATTAGTGAAAACCCTTACGGGCACTGTAAGGTGATGAAAGCTGAGAGAAATCAAAAATGAGAGAGTCTTATTGGTGAAAACCTTCACAGGCACCTTGAGGCGAAAGTGAGTTGAGAGATGAACAAATGAGAGAGGTTTGTTGGTGAACACCCTTCAGGGCACTGCAGGCTGAACAAAGCCAAGGTTTTGGTGAAGAAATTGGGTTTTGAAGATCTCGGGGCGTAAAGTACGACAACTGAAAGTTCATTGGTTGAACGGACTGGGCCGATTAATCCAAAATGCATGTCATGATCTTAGGTACTATCTGCTCTACTAGATAAGTCTCTTTTCCTTTTCCCCTTCAGACAGTCTTCCAGTTTTGGATTTTTCTTATCCCTAACTCTCAAAGTCATCATTTCATTTCTTTTGGGTTTATTTCTATAAGATATTTCCAATGTCAATTTTGTTTAAGCAAATAAGAAAGGGTTTCAAAGCTCACTACCAACTCCCCAAAATTGCACAAAGCACAAGACGACCAAAGCATTGCCAGAGACAGTATGATGTAAAATGGGATATAAAGGGTCAGCGAAAGTTCCATCGGTGGAATGGTTTAGTAATTTCATGGGAGATGCAGAGGTTCAGATAGATGGTTCAGAGAAGTAACACAACGGTTTGGGTATATAACACTTCGGTCATCCAAGGTCATGTGGGTGAAAGTCAGTCAGAAAGTCAAACGGTTCTTGGCCGATGCGGGGAAACCAGCCAAAGCAAAGCACGACAACAGAGAGGCCACTTTTAGCAAGAATGACACAAACTAACCACCATATTTTAAACTGACAAAATTTTTCTTTGATTGAAACATGGGCAGGAAATTTCGTTTGTTTCGGAGAAACCATCCGCAAGGAAAAGCAAGCACCAGACATGTTTGATCGTAAATTCTCAAGACCCTCCTGGAAAATGGGACCTAGTTTAAAATTCAAAACAATCATGAGTAGCAAAATCTAGCATAAATGTACTCCAAATGAATATAAGTTGGCTTCAAAGTTTGCATGCTTGAGATAGGATTCAATTAGGAGTTTTCAGGACCCTTCTGAATAATGGGACTTAGCTTTAAGATTTCCATTAGATAACAAGATGTAGCGGAAGTAATACCTTTAGAAGATATAATTTATATTTAACTAGGAGTTTTCAGGACCCTCCTGGATAATGGGATCTAGCTTTCAAGTTCTTAGTGATATTTGGTAACATGATTCAGTTAACACTTACAGATGTGCCCAGCCACCAAACTGGGGCAGAAAATTTTCTTTGTTTTGTCTATTTTGTTGAAATCAGGAAGTCCACCTGGAGAACAAACCAATTCAAGTGTTGGTAATCAGGAGACCACCTGGAGAACAAAGCAATTCAAGCGTCGGTAATTAGAAGCCCACCTGGAGAAAAAAGCAATTCAAGTGTTGGTAATCAGGATCCCACCTGGAGAACAAAGCAATTCAAGCGTCGATAATCAGGAGCCCACCTGGAGAACAAAGCAATTCAAGAGTCGGTAATTAGGAGCCCACCTGGAGAACAAAGCAATTTAAGTGTTGGCAATCAGGAGCCCACCTGGAGAATAAAGCAATTCAAGTGTCGGTAATCAGGAGCCCACCTGGATAACAAAGCAATTCAAGTATCGGTAATCAAGAGCCCACCTAGAGAACAAAGCAATTTAAATGTCGGTAATCAGGAGCCTACCTGGAGAACAAAGCAATTCAAGTGTCGGTAATTAGGAGCCCACCTCAAGAACAAAGCAATTCAAGCGTTGGTAATGAGGAGCCCACCTGGAGAACAAAGCAATTCAAGCGTCGGTAATCAAGAGCCTACCTGGAGAACAAAGCAATTCAAGTGTCGATAATCAGGATCCCACCTGAAGAATAAAGGGAAAGCAACAATGTTCGAAGGAAGACGGTTCAAGTTCAGCAATCAGGCGCCCACCTGGAGAAAAGGAAAAGCATCTCAGATTACAATTCAAATCGGCAACAAAGGAATTTCACCTGGAAAATACAAGTCAACAAGGCAACAAGAACCACAAGATCAAGTTTGAAGATATAGATAGGATTTTTGTAATGCATAGATCATAGTTTAGTCTAGTTTCTTTTTATTTTGTCATGGTGTAATAAGGAGTTCAGTAAGCAGTAGCAGCAATAGTGAAATCACAGCTTCATGGTAGTCCCAACTACCGAAACTTCCCGAACTACAGTGACCTGATTCCTTTATAGCAAGGATATGTAGGCAACCTCGGAAGAAGGGTGCGGTCAAATCTTTCAAGAATGCTTCCCACAGAGTATTCAAATGGGCAAAAATCGCTCATATCCTCTCACTTTATCTTTGCACAAAAACTCTTCGTGTTTCCGAGCAAAGAGGGGCAGCTATGAGCATGTAATTTTTTCCCTATGTGAATTACTCCCATAAATTCAAGAAAAATGAATTTTCCCCAATGTTTGCAATTTTGTAGATTTTTGTGGCATTTTTGTCAACTGTTTGCATTTGTCTGTGCACATTTATTTTATCTAATTCATGAAAAATACAAAAAATATGTTGCATTTGCATTTAGGATTTAATTTTACATTTGTTAGACTAATTATCAGATTAGTTGTTTTATAAAAATGGAAAAATCACAAAAAATAGTTTACTTTTGCACTTTTTAATTTTAATTTTGGATTTTTGGTAGTTTTCCCTTTAAACTTGGTTTTAATTACTTGTGGTAATTGTTATTTAAAGTTAATTAATTCAATGTGGTAGGATAATTTGATTTAGGAATTAATTTAGGTTTTTATTTTTTTAGATTTAATTTAAAAGAAATTAGAAAAAAAAGAATGAAATGAAAATAGAGTAAATAAGAAAGGCTGTATTTGGGCCAAATTTGTAACAGCCCAAACGATTTTCCATGAGTACCTGTTCAAAACCCAGCCCAAAACCCGTCCCCACCTGGTCCGTTTCTTTAAAAGACCAAACGACATTGTTTCAATTGCAGGTGATCAAGATCATTGATCTTCTTTGATCGAACGGTCTGGAAGTAGGTCTAGTTTCGTATAAGACTGTCTGGATCCTCTCCCCCCTCTCATCGTCTCTCTCTCAACTCACTCTCAGAGACAAAGAACCCTAACCCGCCGCCCTAAATCCCCCACCATCTCCACCGGTGGAGCCACCTCCAATCACCCCCAAAATAACACCCCGTAACCCCCATGACCCCTCGTTCCAAATCCCCACTCCTCTCAAATCTTGCTTGAACCCCTTGAATATTGAATCAAAGCTTAACTCTAAAATCCCAAGTTTTCCAATTCGAGATTTCTTTGAAGATTTTAGGTTCATTCTAACTTTATTCGTGTGTTTTGATGAAGAACACACGATTAATCTCAGATTGAGCCCAAAATTTAAAGATTTGAAGATTCGTCACCACTTTTTATTGTCTGAGGCACTTTTAGGTATTTTTCCTTTTCTTTTGTTATCTTTTCTTCAATTTTTCTTTCTTTTTCAATTTATTTGCTTCTTCTCTTCTTCTTGATTCCTTTTTATTTGTTTCGGGGTCATTTGTTCATGCATAAGTAGTTCTGAATCTTTTTCCTTATTAGTATGGTTAGTCCGTGAATCAGCTTAGTTTAGATTTGTTAGTTTGGTTAATTTTTGTTAGTAAGTCATTTAGTCTAAATTTTTAATTGTCAAAACCATGTTAGCATGTGTGTTACTTTGTGCTTACAGTTTGTTAATTGGGTAATTGTGTTGTTTGGGCTTGGTTCTGGCTATGACGCATTTGCACAAGAACAACCCATTCATTTTGGGGATTAATTAGATAGGAATTGACCTATGAATTTGTCAGTAGGGTAATAAACAGGGGTATGAGGGGTATTATAAGTAATTGGTATAGGAAATATTTCAGTAACTCACCTAGGAAACTTTTAGGAAGAGGGGAAGGGGGGTTATTCTGAATTTCTGCTTTGAAATTAAGGGTATTTTAGGTAAAACCAAAATTAGAAAAGGACTGAGGTGCAAAAATTGATTCTTTAGGGCTGCCCTAGAACCTTGCCTATAAAGGCATCATAACTTGACATTCAAGTCAGAGGATAAAGATAAAAAAAATTCAGAAAAAATCAAGAACAGCTGGAAATTTCATGAGATCACTGTTCCATTGAATTTGTTCTGTAATTCTTGAGGTTTTCAATTTCTGAAGAAATTTCTGATTCACCTGGGGTGAAATGGATTGAATTTGGATTTTTGAAAAGTTTTGGGTTGAGTTTTTATTGTTTGGTTTACTGTTCCATTATTGGTTTGGAGCTGATCCCTGTTGCTGCTACCTTATTGTTGATATACTGCTGTTGTTTGTTCCTTTTTAGTCTCAAACTTAGTTTTTGATTATGCTTTTGTTACATTCAGGTACACGATCCTGTAATTCTTTTGTATGTGAAGTCTTCATATGAAGAATGAGATGAGAAGTAGAAGTTTCAATGCATAGCATTAGTTATTTTGCTGATTCAGTCATGTGCCTTCTGACTTTCTTTTTTACCTGATGAGTTACATCGGCTAATTAAGTTCTAGTTTGTATAAGTAGATTTATTACAGCCATGGAGAATGCAACTTGCATTGTATAAATTTGGGGTGTGATACATTACAAGCTTGTTAATTATTTTGGTTGATAACTCTTGATTCTGGAGATATATTTTGGGGTGATAGTTTTATGGCCTTTGTACATTTAAGCTTTCGGATGCACTACTTGATTAGCTCATGTAAAGCTCATAAAATTTGTTTCCAAATTGCTGAAAGTCACTGCTTGGTTTCTATGTTTAAAAATGAGAGTTCATGTAAGCTAATGTAGAATATGCAGAAACGAGAGGTTTTTTTAATTTTTGGTTGATAAAGTTGGCTTGCTGAATGATTGTGTAGTACACTAGCCAGCATGCCTAAATCATGGATATTTGCTAAATGTAAAGTCGAGCATCTGTTCTTAATGGTGTTCAAAGTGTCCTGGTGTACCATTTGCTTTGGTAGAGACTCGATTTTGAGTCTACGATCCTCAACCCTGTTTTTATAGGGTTTGGGCTCATTAAGCTTTGGGTCTTGAGGTGATCTGCAAAGGAAGGTGGCCTGCATTTTGCTTTTGGGCTTGTTCCTTGTGCCTAGTGGCTCACTCGTTGACTGCTGGGTCATTTTAATGGCCGAGTTGGCCCAAAAGTGTGCATAAGATAAAAAATCAAAAAGCTATGTAGGTGGTTTGTGTTTGATATTTTAAAAACAGAGTCTAAATTTGCTAGTTCGATTTCATGTTCCATGTTGGCATCAATTGATTGGAATTATTTAGTTGTTATGGATAATTTGAAGCTTCAGAATTGGACTCATTTGGACCCAAGCCTGAAGGTAACTGGAATGGTTTCGATTTTTGGTAACTTGCTGAAACAATTTGGTTCTGCGTTGATTGGCCTATTACTTTGATGCCCGCTAGCTAATTAGTAGGATCAAGATTTTTAATTAAATAATCATAAGTTCCATCAGCCTCTTTTAATTAATTAATTGGGCTTTTAAAGGTAGATTAGAGGCGTGCCATTGAATAGAATATAGCTTATGGCCCTCAAAGATTTAGCCTGAATTTCCTTTTGAAGTGGAATTAAGGTGTGCCGTGCTAAATAGAATATTAAAATGCACGACCCTCATTTAGTTGATCTTGAATATTTGAATCCTTAGCAATTGAGGCATGCCATTTGGCAAATTTTCCAAGGCCCTCGCAAAGTTGCAAATGCGTAGTTACTTTAGGCGCATTTTTTTAATAATTTATCTTCCTAAACTCGTGTGCGCATTTATGTGACCCAAATCCAAATCTCAACAACGTTAGATCAAATATGTAAAGAGCCGTGAGTGCATTTATGTGACGTGGTTCGAGACGTATTTTAAGTGACGTTGCAATTTTCCTTAAAAATAATTAAAGCGGCTAATAAGTTAAAATATACCATAGGCTAAAACATGTATTAAAATCAGATAATAGGTCAATTATAACAGTTGAGCGACCGTGCTAGAACCACGGAACTCGGGAATGCCCAACACCTTCTCCCGGGTTAATAGAATTCCTTACCCGGATTTCTGTGTTCGCGGACTGTAAAACAGAGTCAATCTTTTCCTCGATTCAGGATTTGAACCGGTGACTTGGGACACCATAAAATTATCCCAAGTGATGACTTTGAATTTTTAAATAAATAATCTCGTTTCGATTGTCACTTTAAGTTGTAAAAAACTCCCTTATATACCCCTTCCCGAGGTGTAGGAAAAAGGAGGTGTGACAGTCAGTATTGGTGGAATCCGGGACGTGAACTATAAATACGAGGTTTAGGATTTTATTTCATATTTTGACCTACAGAGCTCCGATTTGGCGATTTTTCGAAGGTTTAATTCATCATGGTAAGTGATTCTAACTCGGATTTGGCTAGAATACATGAATCTATCATTGAATTCAGCAGTTGATTCGTGATTTGGGGTGAACATTTGGAGAAAAATTATAGAAACTTCTAAACTAAATTTTTGAGATCCGTAGAACAATCCAATGTCGAAATTTGATAAAATTGGTATGGTTGAACTAGTATTGGAATGGGTGTTCGGATTTCATGAAAATCAAGTCGGGTTCCGAGAGGCAGGTCCCGTGTTGACTTTTGGTTGACTTTTTAATGTGAATTTTTAAGTCAATATTTTATTATCCAGAATGTTTTTCAATGTTTTTTTAAATAAAGTTATACAATTAATTGTGATATATTTGAGCCTCTCGGAGGTCAATTCAAGAAAGAAGGCTATTTGAAATATCGGCCTAACTTCAAAAAGGTAAGTATCTTGCCTAACCTTTTGTGGGGGACTTCCCCTTAGGATTTGAGTCTTCTCTGCTAATTGTGGTCCATCCATGCGAGGTGAAGAGTGTGTGCTCAGACTTATTTGTGGGAATTTGCCTTTAGGTTTCTTAGGCCCTTATGTTCATTATGTGGGAAGTATTCCATTATGATTATGTTTTCCTAATTGCTTAATTTACCTCTATATGCTCCATACGATGTTGTTAACTTCCCCTAACTCTTACTTGTTACTTGGCCTTATTTTCTTAATTGAAGCGATTGTTCTTCTTATCGTTTTGTTATCTCTAAATTGTGAATTCCTCCATGACCCCGTGTATATATACTAGGTGTCCAAATTGTTATGGTTGTCGGTGTAGTTATCACGTGCCTGTTATGTCTTATTGTTTTGTTAAAGTTATTGCGCTTCTTGGTTTTCCTGTGATTCTCGTGTTGTCGTGCATTCATACTCTTGGTGGTGGAATTCCTTGTGATTGGGTTGTTGGATTGTGTTTGAGTATTCTTCGTATTGCTTTTGTGTGTTTACTTTGGGACAACGGGACGATATGCCGGTAGATCCCCCTGCACTTTTATTGAGGATACCAAGGGATCCTCGGGATACCAAGAGATCCCCAACATTTATATTGAGGATACCAAGAGATCCTCAGGATAGCAAGAGATCCATGGCATTAATATTGAGGATACCAAGAGATCCTCGGGATACCAAGAGATCCCTAGCATTTATATTGAGGATACCAAGAGATCCTAGGGATACCATTATATCCCTGACATTTTTATTGAGGATACCAAGAGATTCTCGGGATACCAAGAGATCCCTGATATTTATATTTAGGATACCAAGAGATCCTCGGGATACCAAGAGATCCCAACATTTATATTGAGGATACCAAGAGATCTTCGGGATACCAAGAGATCCCCAACACATATATTGAGGATACCAAGAGATCCTCGGGATACCAAGAGATCCCAACATTTATATTGAGGATACCAAGAGATCCTCGGGATACCAAGAGATCCCCAACACATATATTGAGGATACCAAGAGATCCTCGGGATACCAAGAGATCCCCAACATATATATTGAGGATACCAAGAGATCCTCGGGATACCAAGAGATCCCGAGCATTTTTATTGAGGATACCAAGAGATCCCTAGCATTTATATTGAGGATACCAAGAGATCCTCGGGATACTAAGAGATCCGTAGCATTTATATTTAGGATACCAAGAGATCCCTAGCATTTATATTGAGGATACCAAGAGATCCGCGGGATACCAAAAGATCCCAGCATTTACATTGAGGATACCAAGAGATCCTCGGGATACCAAGAGATCCCTAGCATTTATATCGAGGATACCAAGAGATCCTCAGGATACCAAGAGATCCCTAGCATTTATATTTAGGATACCAAGAGATCCTCAGGATACCAAGAGATACCTAACATTTATATTGAGGATACCAAGAGATCCCTGACATTTATATTGAGGATACCAAGAGATCCTCAGGATACCAAGAGATCCCCAGCATTTATATTGATGATACCAAGAGATCATCGGGATACCGAGAGATCCCTAGCTCAAATACGGAGGATACTGAGATATCCCTGAGTATTTACATTTGGGACTACATGACGGTATCCTGGGAGATCCCCGGTTATTGTCTCTGCGTTGAGCTGTACTTCTTCTCTGATCATTTTGTCTTTGTTGTAAATGTTGTTATCAATTCAAGTGTTTTAACGATTTAGATTCCTTTACTGCTGTGATCCTTTGTGTTGGAATCCATAGTGTTTACAATACCTCACCTTATTATTATATATATTTCAATAATTCAAATTTCAACAATTTTTACATTTTAACTCAATTGATTTCTCAATTAAATTTTTCTTAAACCGTTTGAGGTTGTATTTTACTCAAAAAGGAATTTTGACTAAGTTAATTTATTAAATCCCTTGTTAAAGGTGAAAATCATCCGATGTTGTATTTCAATTGAAAATGGTACCTTACTTTATGTTATGTAAACGAGACCCCTTGAACATCTTAACTGCATTGATTATGGACCCTATGTACTGAGTAACATGAGAACGTTGTTTTGTAAATAGAGATAGAAATATGTGGGCACAAGGTGCCAGGTTTGCTAAAAGTTTGGTGATTGAGGTTATGATATGAGACATCGAGTTTGAGATGGCTGGAATTGTGCATCAGAATCGATATGATTTACTCAACTGACATTACCTTCCTTGTTTGAATACATTTTTACTTGTCTGTGTCCCAGTTATGTTGGTGTTAAATTATTTGGTTATCTTTGTTTCCACCCGTGTTTCTTTTTATTGTTTCTACGGATTGTAGTTTGTTCTTTCCCTGCTGTTGATATTACTGTGTCATTTCTAGGTTGATAGTTTATTATCAAATCATGTTCAATTTATTTGACCAATAGGTGTCTAGACTGTTCCTCGTCACTACCCCACCAAGGTTAGTCTTGATACTTAGTGGGCATCGCCGTGGTGTGCTCATACTACACTTCTGTACATTTTTGTGTACAGATCCAGGTATTTGATCGGTAGCAGTTGTGCGGGTTGTTCTGGTGGAGACTCAGGGTAAACCTTCTACAGCGTTCGCGGGCCTCGGAGTCACCTTCATTTGTACTTATTTCCATTTGTTCCTTTTTGTTTCGGAGAAGTGATGTATTTAATTTATATAACTACTCTTAGAAAGGCTTGTGACTTGTACCACCGGTTTTGAGAATTTTAAATTGTTAAGAGTTATTTAATTTAAAGTTGGCAAATATCAATGTTATTTTAGCTAATGTGAGGCTTACCTAGTTTAGAGACTAGGTGCCATCACGACTCCTTCGGAGGGGTTTTTGGGTCGTGACAGCCGTATAGAGTGAGTTGGGGACCCATGTATAGCTCAGCACTGTGTTTCATCCATAGACCGACAGGCAGCCGGAGCAGACAGTTCAGATCTTAGAGGACATGCTCAGAGCATATGTGATTGACTTTGGGGGATAATGGGATCAGTTCTTGCCTTTGGCCGAATTTGCTTACAACAACAGTTATCAGTCCAGCATCAAGATGGCTGCATTTGAGGCTTTGTATGATCGGTGATGTCATTCTTCCATCGGGTAGTTTGACCCCGGCTAGGCTAAGTTATATGGTACTGATTTGGTAAAAGATGCCTTGAAAAGGTAAAGTTGATTCAAGAGCGACTTCGCATAGCACAGTCCAGATAGGAGAGTGATGCGAATCAGAAAGTGTGTGATGTGTTATTTATGGTAGGCGAGAAGGTTCTCTTGAAGATCTTTCCGATAAAGGGGATTATGAGATTCGAAAAGAAGGGCGAGTTGAGCCCAAGGTTTATAGGCCCATTTGAGGTGTTAAGGCGAGTTGGGGAGGTTGCTTAAGAGCTTGCTTTACCTTCCAACCTATCAGGGTTCATCCAGTTTTTCACATGTCTATGCTCCGGAGATATCAGACCGACTTGTCACATGTGTTAGACTTCAATACTATTCAGCTAAATGAGAGTTTAGGTTATGAGGAGGAGCCAGTTGCTATTGTTGCTAGACGGGATCGCCAGTTCAGACCCAAGAGGATTTCTGCGGTAAAGGTTTACTGGAGGGACCAACCAGTGGAGGAGGCGACCTAGGAGTCCGACGAGGTCATGCGGAGCAGATATCCACACTTATTCAGCACTTCATGTATGAATCTAAACCCGTCCGAGGACGAACGTTTGTTTAAGAGGTGGAGAATGTAATGACCTGATCGATTGTTTTGCTTTCTAGAACCTCATTCCCCTAAATAAAACTTCCCGTACTTGCTTTTACTGATTTATGACTTGAGAGGATGGTTAGTTCGGGATTTGGGAGAGTTCGGGTTGAAATTGGAACACTTGGTTCCTTAAGTTTGGTTTAAAACACCAAGTTTTACTTCGGTCAACATTTTGAGTAAACAAAATTGGAATTGGGATTTGATGATTCCAATAGGTTCGTATGATGATTTCGGACTTGGGCGTATGTTCAGATCGGGTTTTGGATGACCCGGGAGTGTTTTGGTGCCTAATAGTAAAAGTTGGTTCTTTGAAGATTTTAGAAGTTCTTTAAATTTGGTTTGGAGTGGGTTTTGGTGACATCGAGGTCCAAACGGAATTCTGATACATGGAATAGTTTTGTAATGTCATTTAAGACTTGCATGCAAAATATGGTGTCATTCCGAGTAGTTTAAGTACGTTTCAGCGAATTGGAAGTAAACTAAAGAACTTGAAGTTCTTAAGTTTGATTCAATTGGTTTTGGGGTGCGATCGTTAGTTTAATGTTGTTTCGAGCGTTCCGAGAGTTCGAGCGAGTCCGTTTTATGATTCCAAACTTGTTGGTATGTTCGGGCGGGGCCATTAGTGTCAATCGGACAAGGCTTGGACCAAGTTGGAAACTTGGAGCAAGAACTGAAGCTCGCCAGATCTGTCATAACCGCACATGTGCTTGGCCAGCCGCAGGTGCGAGCTCACACATGTGAGCCATGAGCCATAGAAGCGGAAATGCGAAGGAAGCTCAGGTACCGCAGGTGTGAAGGAATTTACGCACATGCAAGACCGCAAGTGCGAGCGCTGTGGTCGCAGGAGCGAAACGGGCTCGTAGATGTGACTCCTTGTGTCCGTACATACAGAGCTCATCCAGGCAAGGAAAAGGCGCACCTGCAAAGGTCTTGCCGCGGGTGCGAGAGCGCAAATGCGACCCTATGGCCGCATGTGCAGAAATCGCTAAAGGCAGTGGACTTCATTTAATACGGGACTTAAGCATTTTTGAGCTCAGTTATTTCATTTTGGTGAGATTCTTGGAACCTCTTAGAGATAGGATTTCACCCAACACCTTGAGGTGTGTAATTCCTATACAATATGAGTTAAATACAAAGTTTATGGGTAGATTATCACATGTAAATTAGTGAAAATGATGGGTTTAGGTGAAAACTTAGGGTTTTGATAAAAATGAGATTTTTCACGAAAATGACTATGAAACTGAGTGAAAATCATATATTTAATTTCCTAAGGTTATGAGTGATAACTTTCTTGAAATTTTTTCGGAATCCGGGAACGTGGGCCCAAGGGTGAATTTTAGAAACCTTACATTTGGGGTTGGGCAATCACTATGTTGATTAGTTTTTACTCTATTTGAATAGTTTTGGATTCTTCGGCTCCGTTTTGAGGGTTTGAGCGCATTCTTGAATTTGGAAGTAGGTTTTGAGACGAGGTAAATCTCTTTCTAACCTTGTAAGAGTGAAATTTTCCCATTGGTGAATTCAATTAATATGTGATTTATTTTTGAGGCTACGTACGCACGAAGTGACGAGAGTCCGTACATAGCTACTATTCATGTTTACCTACGGGTAGTCTTAGGCTTACACCATGCTCTGTGGACACCATTATTTGATTATATTTGCTAATTGTATCAAATGGAATTAAGTCGAGGATTTGTAAGGAGTTAAACACTTTAAGTTGAATTGTTTTTATTTTGAAAAGAATCAAGAAAGTATTTTGATTTATTGATAAATTTATATTTGACCGCGTCGCATGTATGATTCACGAGCGGGGTGATTAGATGCATCTATGGTTTGAGCTGTTCAACCCTCGGCAGTGCATAATTTACATTTGTGTTGGATTGGGCCGAACGTCCTCGGTGGAATTTGTGTGTGATAATAGAACTAGAAGTCATTTTCATAACTTGTATAAATTCATTGTTTAAGAGATCATTTGTTTTAAATGAAGGAAGTGTTTTGGGTTCTTAAATATGATGAAGAATTGTTAATCTATTTCTTGTTCTGAGTTTTATTGTTATCTCTATATATCATGCTTAATTAGAATTTCATGTTATTACATTGGTGGCCCTTAGTAAGTGTCGGAGTCGACCCCTCGTCACGACTTCTTCAAGGTTAGACTAGATACTTACTAGATACATGTTTTTATGTACTCAGGCTACACTTCTGTACTTTATTGTACAGGATTTGAGACAGGTGCATCTGGCCACCAGTTCGGTGCGAAGATTTGACCCCCATCTCGAGACTTCACTGTGAGAAGTTGCCTTCTGAGCCGTTCTGTTGTAGCCGAGTCTTATTTATTTTACATATTTCTGTCTATTTTCTTTCAGACAGTAGGCTAGTATTCTTTTGTATATTCTACTAGATTGCCCACATATTTGTGGCACTAGGTCATGGCACACACTAGAAGACTTATGATTTTGGATTTGTTTACATGATGACGATTTGTACTCATTTTCTTCCATTTAATTGTGTTTCATTTTCAAATTTTCTAAATTTTTTTTCTAAATGGGAAAGTAATATGCGCTTAGCCATTTGTTTAAGTGGGAAACTACTAGTTTGATCAGTGTTGGCTTACCTAACAGCGATGGTGGGCGCCATCACAGCCTGAAATGGAAATTGGATCGTGCACATGCGCTCAAACTGTTAGTGCTACTTCACTAAGGTGAATAGGACTAGAGAGGGTGATTTATAGGGTACATCATATGTTTTTGTATAGGAAAGATCCTATTTTACAAGTATTGGCTGGCAAAGAGCCTTGGACCAAAGGAAGAACTTGTGCAGGAGAATTAAATCTTCTCTTGTAGCTTTCATATTTTCTGGTATAAAAGGAGTTCTCTTTCACTTCTTGTTATCACGGCAACAAAGAGGTTAAGACGAGTGAGGTATCATAGAAAAGGCATAACAAAAATAGTTTGTGAGAAAAATAGAGAGTATGAGAGATATTATATTGAGCCGGAAATATCAAAGTAAGTTAAAAAATTTTTTTTTAGTATTGTAGTGGTTTTTGGAGTATTTTACTTGGCCAACAAAGTATACATTTCCTTACTATAGTAATATAAATTGCTTCTCTAGGGATCATGGTTTTTTTCCATATTCAGAAGAATTTTTTACGTAAAAAACTTGGTGTCATTGCTACGCTTTTATTCTTTTTGATTATCGTATCTTAGTGCTATATTATTATTATTTTGTTTTTATTACCGTAACTATTATTTCTATGGGTCGTTTATTCCTAACAAGTTTTAGATGGGGGCAAAAGCCATGAAAAATAACTAATACTTCAACTTGATGAAACATTTTTGTCTTGGTAATTAAATTTCTTTATAATAATCACCAAGTGTATATGTACAAATCACAGCAAAGCTACACTAGAGCCAGCTGTTTTCAGAACAAAACAAACACAAAACTAGTTCAAAGTCTATTCTTTCCTTAGGGATATACGAAGCACACCTAAAGCATATGGCCTACAAGCAAATTTATCAAAAAGTTGTGTCTATTTTAGTGGAGTGGATATTAAAGGACATGATGCAATATTGCAGCAACTGGGCTATGTGAAGGGTGAACTTCCTTTCAAATACATGGGGATTCCGTTCTCCTCTAAGAAGATCACACTAGTCCAATGGAAACTCCTCATTGAGAAAATAGTGTCTAGAATATCATCATGGACAACTAAAAAACTCTCGCAAGTAGAGTTCAGCTGGTTCAAACAGTGCTATTTGGAATTCAAGCTTACATGGCTCAAATTTTCATACTTCCTGCTAAAGTGATTAAAGTTATAGGTGTGTTGGACCAAACGCACAAACAAATATAAGTGGTCGTCAAGTAATAAAGTGACTCGAAAGTCGGATGTCGAACCCACAGAGACTTAGATTGATTGTTAACTAAGTAAACTAAAATAAATTAATTGTCCAAGATATTTAAGAGTGATATTTTTCTATTAATCTACTATTGCGGAAATTAAACAAATAACAACTAAATTATCAAGAATGCGATTTTGTATGACGAGATTTTACTTCAGAGGATATGGGAATTCTAGAGTTGTGTTTGGTTTATCAATCCTATTAAATTCAATAATCACACTCGTTAATCCGGATTATCTATGGTTAATAATTAACCGGATCTTTTATATTAATAGCATATTCTCGCAATACTACTCGTCTGCCCACAATATATCAATCCTATATTCCTATGGTATTGAGTCTATCATGAACGAATATAATATGGTATTCAATTAATGAAGACTATTAGATATATTCCTATTCTAACCGCAAAATCTTCTCCCGAGCCACGTGTTCAGAAACAAGCTCTCTCTAATTCTACTCTAATCTAAACACGTCTTTCTCAAGCATAGCATAGATAGTAAATCGAACACAACCGCTGGCCAGTCAATTAAGCAATTATGCACAGGATTAGATAAACAACCACAAGATGATAATCCGAATTAATGAAGATGTAATTAATAAACATTAATAATCATGCCAACCACAACCCTAGAACGTAGAGTGCTTAGCTACTCATGTTCGTAGTAAGAATTTTTCAAGTATTTTGCATAAACAAATTACAAAGAAAAGAAAAAGGGATGAAGAACTCTATAATTTTCTCCTCCAAAAGTTATCCACGTGATGACCTTGCATCTAGTTGCAAAAAACCTCCCTCAAAGTGGCGTTTTTAGGTATATTTATATGTGTAGAAAAAGACCTAAGCGTGTAGGTCAAGTCCTAGTCAAACCAGGAGACGAAATAAATTTTCAAAACTCGGAATGAATCTTGCCTCAGGCCTGGCGTCGCCATGAATAATGTCTGGTTAAGCTTGGGCTTTTTTTTTGCCTCTCCAGGTCTATCACAAACTATAAGCCTGGCGTCCCAGGCTAACACATGCTTTAGGCCTGGCTTTGCTAGTTTTCTCCTTTTCACTGTTTTTGAGTACACTTTCAACATTTAAGTATCCCTTTTGTTCTACTTTCAACTCCAGTTCATCTACACATAAAATAGACTCCATTACACACAAATAAAGTGTAATTTATCAATAAGGCATGTAAAATGCAAGGCAAATAATGTACGAAACTATGGAATTATAGCCCCACATCAATACCCCACACTTAAACATTGCTTGTCCTCGAGAAATCAAACTACACTTATAGACACAACCTGTTTAAACAATCCTCCTAACTCATCACACCAAGAATCTTTAAAATAGACTAAGCACAAGGGTGTAACATCTTCACCTCAAGATTTGACTCATAAGTAACATGCATTATTTCACAATTCACTCACTTACTCTAACATAGAGGTCAATGACATTACCTTTCCTTCATGAATCAAGTTCCCTCACATAACAAAAGAGAATATTCCACACACAATAAAATTTAAGAACAATTAGGAACTCAAGATAGAAAGAAATCACTCACTCTCAGAAATAACATTCATATTCTACAAAAGATGCACCATAGGTTTTCCCGTAGTGTACTACTTTACTAATCGAGCTCATTCAGTCTAAGATCAAGTAGGACTTTCATTGGTCGTAATGTAGGCTGCGGGTCTGGTAGGATACATTTGGATATAAGAGGGGCTACACCTCCCTAAGCACTTTAATACATATACTTTAACAATCAACTCCATACTTATGTCAAGCTATAACTCCACCTTCACATCAATGTATATTAACTCCGTATATCTTTAAGCACAGTTATATCAAGAGTCACTACTATCACGAAATACTTTTTCACATCAGTACATCTTTTTTTTTTTCTTTTCTTCTTTTTCACTTCAAGTGGCTCTTACTTTTTCAAAACAGTGCACCTTTATCTTTATTTCATTAGTTCCACTCAAAAGTCAAACCAACCACCCCTACACTTTAACTTTTACAAAGTTCATAACAATTCAAGTGCTCATGATAGGTGAAAAGGTTTAAATAACTAGTTAATTCAAACAAATGGGTAAGGATTGTAATGTGGTTGCCAAAGAAATGGGATTACAGGCTCAACGGGGTTAACTACGATACATAACAATTAAGCTGATAATATATATATATATATATATATATATATATATATATATATATATATATATATATATATATATATATATATATATATATGTATATATTTGGCTCAATAATGAAATGCATATATCACTTTCAAGACTGAACAAAACTACTATTTCGCTTTGCAACACACGGGACAAGTTCTATACATCAAATGCAATGCACATAATAACACACAAACCTCAAACACACATGGCACATAATTCACTCAGGATTGGACTCATCAAGACACTCTAGTCAAAGCAATAAAATAAATTATAGATTATACAATTTAAGATGCTTATACAAGAGTCAAAAACTAAGCCTAAGCATCACAACCAAAGTACTCACTATTCTCAAAGCATAACAAAGTCAAGAGATATTGCTTCAATTCAATTCACATCACAATGGCTCCTCTCCTAAAAAAAAATAAAACTACCTACACCCGGTTCAAACAAAACCCTTGGAAAAGAACTGTGGTATAAAGAAAAACCAAGGGGGAATTACTACAATCCAAAAAGAAAATCTTTTTGTCCTTTTTCTTTAGACTTAAATCCCTAAAGAAAACTGTCTAGGAGATCCATCGTGTGGAAAAGTCTAATTTTCTCACTTTTTTTCTATTTTCGATTTTTTTCATAACTTCTTCGATACTACATAACTACTACACAACTACGAAATCACAAATTAGAAGTTAACATTTTTCTACATCATACTTCTAATAATCTAGAGAATTCTCCCACCCCACACTTAAAAGAGTGCAGTATCCCCAATGCACAAATAAAGCAAAACAGTAATGAGGATGGACAAGAAACTCCCTGAAAGGCCAAAGGCCGAAGTAATAGCGGCTCACGGGGTACTCAGACTTGCTCCAAGCATGGTCTTTTGTGTGGGCACCCCACACTTAGTTCTCACCATCTAGCTCACTTTTGCACTCTTCCAATGGATTTGATTCATATGCTCATAATCCTATAAAACAAGAACAAATACTACAACAATAATAAGAAAAAATAAAAATAAAATAAAATAGTAAAGATGGGTTGACTCCCAACAAGTGCCCAAGTTAACGCCGCAGCACGACACTGCTACTCTGCTCAGGCTGGCCGCATTCTCTTCTTCTTTCTCCCATCAGCCAAGCCTTTTTACACTCTCTCGGAAGATCTCCTCTTTTATCTCTGCCTCTTTTCTCAATCATCCTTACACACTAAGCTTGAAACACCACCTCATCCAACTCAATCGACCTATCCGAATCACTACAATTCAAATAAGGACTCCACTCTATCCCCTTCAGTTCTATCACAGTAATCATGCACAAGTCCTTATAGTGCTTAGGGAGCTTAAGTGCCTTGTACACATTAAAAGTAATTTCCTCATTGCCAACTCTCATATTCAACTTTCCTTTCGTAACATCAATAAGCGCTCCACTAGTAGCTAAGAATGGTCTCCCCAAAATAATGGGTACTTCCTCATCTGCCTCGTAATCAAGAACAATAAAATTAGCAGGAAGAATAAACTTTCCCACTTCGACTAACATATCCTCAATAATTCCTTCTTGCATAACTAGTGACCTATCTGCCAGCTGTAAAGTGATTGTAGTAGGTCTAAGCACCCCCAATTCGAGTTGTTTAAACAAAGAGGATGGCATCAAATTTATACTAGATCCTAAATCACACATAGCTCTACCAACTTCTTGTTTTCTAAGAGACAGAGGAATTGTGAAACACCCAGGATCCTTCAACTTAGGAGGGAGTGTACTTTGAACTCTAGCACTACACTCTTTAGTAAGTGCAACTATTTCAAACTCTGTATGTTTTCGCTTGTTTCCATAATATCTCTGAGAAACCTTGCATACTTAGGCACTTCCTGCAAAATTTCTACCAAAGGAAAATTCACACGCACTTGACTCAAAATATCTAAGAATTTCTTGTACATAGCATCATCTTTTTGCTTTTGCGATCTTTGTGGAAACGGAGGTGGTGGCCTTGTCACAATTTTTGGCTTTTCTTTCTTATTCTCCTCAATAGTCTTAAGAACTAATACTCCTTCAGGTCTAGCAATAGACTTCTTTTTCTCTGGAACTTCTTCTAATTCTCTTCCATTTCTCAAGGTTACTGCATTGACTTGAACCTTAGGATTACGTTCAATATCACTCGGTAGAGCTCCAACAGGTCTAGTATTCTGATTGTTAGCCATTTGCCCAAACTGCCTCTCTAGATTTCTTAATTCTGTGCGTAATTGTTGATTGTCTATCAAGATCTTTTTCATCATGTCGGTAAAACTCTCCTCTGCATACTATGGAGGTTGTGGTGGATGATTGTAATTCGCTTGAGGCCTGATATTCTGATTTCCACCCCGAGAGAAGTTAGGATAATTACTCTAGTTCGGATTGTATGTGTTACCATATTGAGCATTTTGATTCATCGGGCCTCTAGCTTGTTTCCTTACGTAGTAGATAGATTCAGGATTCATGGGACATATATCACTTGTGTGACCTTTACCACATAACTCGCAGCAAGTAGATATATTTTGCACATGTTGCATCTGTTGTGCATGGTGCAATGCTATTTTATTCATCTGATTCGCTAATCTCGCTATATCTTCCCTCATTGCTGAGAAGTCATCAAGCTCGATCACCCCTGCTACCTTTTGTTTAAGTTCTCTTCGTGGTTCCCCATCTCCTTGCAAATTATTATCATTAGTAGTGAAATTGTTTAGCAGGATCTGGATCTCACTACACAGTCTTGCCATGCAGCTACCCCCATATGCTGAGTCAAGATTCATCTTTGATGCCTCGTCCAACCCATCAATGAAAGTGTGACCCAACACCTCATCAGTATGACAATGGTCTGGGCAGTCTCTGAGTAGCTTTTGTACCTTTCCCAAGCTTGTCGGAGAGTCTCACCATCTCGTTGTTGAAACCCCAGAATCTGTATCCTTAGTGACTTTGTCTTCTTTGTGGGAAAAAACTTGATTAAGAATTTCCTTACAAGATCATCCCAATTGTAGATTGAGTTTGCGGGCTCCTTTTGTAACCATTCCTTTAGCTTCCCACCAGCAATGAAAAGGGAAACAGTGTCAGCCTGACATAATCCTTGAAAACGTTCGGATAATTGTAAATGTCTGTAATTTCCAAGAAATTCTAAATGTGCCTCTGCGGGTCTTCATGAGATAAACCCACATATTGCCCTGTGGATTGAATCAGCTGTACTATGTACTATATGAGTTCAAAGTGACCTGTGATATCAGGCTTCACGATCGCCTGAGTCATAAAAGCCAGAATGGGCCTTGCAGCCTCTATAATCGGATGCTCTTCATTACCTGCCATCTCTACTGGCTATGGTTGAATTACGATTTACAACTATCTTTCAATTCTCGTTCTAGATTCGACTTCCCTCATCACTCTATGAAGTGTTCGTTCGATTTCAGGATCAAGAGGAAGGAGATTGTTTGCGCTTCTACTACTCCACATTCAAGAGAAGAGCCTGCGTTATCACAAATAAAGCAAACAAAAAAATTAAAATTTGAAGAAATAACAAATAAAAGCTTAACTTAACTAAATAGTCAATAACTAAGTCCCCGACAACGACGCCAAAAACTTGTTGGGATCAAACACAAACGCAAGTATACGTAGTCGTCAAGTAATAAAATGACTTGAAAGTTGGAGGTTGAACCCACAAAGACATAGATTGATCGTTAACTCAGTAAACTAAAATCAATTAATTGTCTAAGATATTTAAGAGTGATAGTTTTCTATTAATCTACTATTGCGGAAATTAAAAAAATAACAACTAAATTATCAAGAATGCGATTTTGTATGACGAGATTTTACTTCAGAGGAGATGGAAATTCCAGGGTTGTGGTTGGTTTATCAATCCTATTAAATTTAATAATCATACTTGTTAATCCAGATTATCTATGGTTGCTAATTAACCGGATCTCTTATATGAATAGCATGTTCCTACAATACTACCCGTCTGCCCACAATATATCAATCCTATATTCCTATGATATTGAGTCTATCATGAACGAATATAATACTATATTCTATTAAGCAAGACTGTTAGGTATAATTCTATACTAACCGCGAAATCTTCCCCCGAGCCACGGGTTCAAAAAATAAGCTCTCTCTAATTCTACTCTAATATAAACACGGCTTTCCCAAGCATAACATAGATAGTAAATAGAACTCAACTGATGGCCAGACAATTAAGCAGTTATGCATAGAATTAGAGAAACAACCACAAGATGATAATTCAAATTGACGAAGATATAATTAATAAACGTTAATAATCATGTCAACCACAACCCTAGAACGTAGAGTGCTTAGCCACTTATGTTCGTAGTAACAATTTTCCAAGTATTTTGCATAAAAAAATTACAAAGAAAAGAAAAAGGTATGAAGAACTCTATGATTTTCTCCTCCAAAAGTTATCCACGTGATGCCCTAGTCTCTGGTCGCAAAAACCTCCCTCAAAGTGGCGTTTTTAGGTCTATTTGTATGTGTAGAAAAAGACCTAATTATGTAGATCAAGTCCTAGTCAAACCAGGAGACGAAATAAATCTTCAAAACTCATAATGGATTTTGCCCCAGGCCTGGCATTGCCAGGCATAACGCTTAGTGGACCTGGCCCCAGGCCTGGCGTCTCCAGGCATAATGCTTTGTTAAGATTAGCCTTTACTTTGCCTCGTCAACTCTATCTCCAATTACAATCCTGGAGTCAACATGCTAATGCCTGCTTTAGGCCTGGCTTCGCCAGCTTTCTCCTTTTTATTGTTCTCGAGCACACTTTCAACGCTTAAGTATCCTTTTTGTTCTACTTTCATCTCCAAATCATCTAAACATAAAAAAGACTCCATTACACATAAATGAAGTGTAATTTATCATTAAATCATGTAAAATGTGTGCACGATGAAATTGGAGGAACCAATTTCCTCGTCATTATGATGACCCGCAGACATACCTCCCAAGGCTGGTGACTGTGGCCGAGTTTCTCCTTCGAGGTCTATTGAAGCTCGGCCTCGGGGAAATGTAGACCAACGACTATATTGGAAAAGAGGAAAGTTCCCAAGAGGTGCAGCCATGGTCGATAAACTTTGTCAGGCTAGACTGAGGCTAGTCTGAGCCCGCATCATGCCATCAACTAGCTATCCCATCCCCCTTCTTTTCTTTGTAATCAATGCATTTTGTACTATGTTGGGATTCCCCTCCTATTTAAAGAGGGTCCTTGTCATTTTGTAATGTTCTGTTGCTTCAGTTGCCCCACACGAGATATACAAGAACTCACTATTTGCTCTCTAACATATTCTCTTGACATTATTGCTTTCATTTATTATATTCATACTTGTTCATCATTTATTGCTTATCATTGGCCATAAAGAGCCTCCGTTAATTTCATTATAACTGTTAGTCACATTCCAATGACTTCGATTGCTCATAGTCGAGCCTCTGGATCGACCATGAGGCCCCGAATCCACAAGTTCGAGGCCCCGATAATTGGCCCAACGGTTTGATTATTGCTCTATCCTTAACTCTTATTTCATTTTTAAGTTTCACATACATAGCATCAACTGCTTAACAAACCGGCACAAAAATAGATCACATATTTTTAGAATCCCATCATCAAATTTAATTGTTATTACAATTTTTACGGTAAATAGTTTGGCACCCACTGTGGAGCTAAAAATAATAGTGATTACTTTCTTGTTGGTTTCGTCACGTAACACAAGTTATCTTTCACACCTGTTCTTATCCAAGATCTTAAAATTTTAGGTTGAAATGCCTAACTCATCAGATAGAGGTGAAAACAACTACTTGGAGAACTAGGGAGAAAATGGTGTGGTTGTTCCAGCTCAGGCACAAAAAGAGACCCTCACCTTTCTCGATGCCTATTCGAGGTATAATCAAATTCAGATGAACCCTAAAGACAGGGAGAAGACCTCGTTCATCACAAAAGATTGTACCTATTGTTACAATGTAATTTCTTTCGGACTGAAAAACGCAGGGGCTGCATCCCATCGTCTAGTTAATAAAATTTTGAGAGTCAAATAGGAAAATCCACGGAAGTTTATATTTATGACATGCTAGTTAAGTCCCTACGTGCAGATGACCATTTTACTCATTTGCAAAACATTCGATATTCTCAGAAGTTACAACATGAAGCTCAACCCAGAGAAATGTGCCTTCAGAGTGGGTTCGGGCAAATTCTTAGGCTTCATGGTATCAAACAGGGGGATCGAGATTAACCCCGATAAAATCAAGGCCATCGAAGAAATCACGGTGGTAAACAATATAAAGGTCGTGCAATGGTTAATAGGTCAGATTGCGGCTCTGGGCAGATTCATATCCAGGTCATCCGACAGGAGCCATCTTTTCTTCTCCTTACTCAAAAGAAAGAACAACTTCGAATGGACTCCAAAATGACAAGGTGCCTTAGAAGAGTTGAATCGATAGCCGACTGGTTCTAAGGAAGGTCACCCTTAATACCCAAAACCCTAATGAAGGAAAGGTGGGCCAAAATTGGGAAGGACTGTACCGCGTCCTCGGAGTGGTCGGCAAAGGGTCTTACAAGCTCAGCATCATGGAGGGTGAACAACTTCCAAGCATTTGGAACATGTGAGCATGTCATTTTTTTCCCTATACGAATCACTCCTATAAAATCCAAGAAAATATATTTTTTCCAATTATTTGCCATTTTATAGGATTTTTGTAGGATTTTATTAAGTGTTTACATTTTTGTGCATATTTAATTTCCACTAAAAATTATGAAAAATATCAAAAATACCATGCATTGCATTTAGGTTTTGTTTTTACATTTTAAGGATTAATTGGTTAACTATTTGTGTCATTAAAAATGAAAATTATAAAAATGGCCCATTTTTACATTTTTTACCTTTTAATTTCTAGATTAATGATCTTTGTCTTTTAATGTAGGATTAAGTAATTTTCATAATTATTGTAATTATATAATTAGTATAATTTTCCAATTTAGATTAAATTAGGATTTTTAATTTAGGATTTTAATTAAAAAAAGAAGAAAAAAAAGAGGATATAAGAGTTAATTGAAAGAAAGGGGGCTTAAATTGAAATTGGGTTGTTTCCATACCCAAAATCCATCCCAAATCCGCCCCAAATACCCAGACCCAAAATAGCCACCCGGTCCAGGTTTGCCCCATCCCCAAACGACCCCGTATTGCCTTGCTCTCATCACGACCGTTGGATCATTATGATCTAACGGCCCGAAACTGGCCCTCATTTTACTATAAGACTGTCTGAAGCCAACCCCCAAACCCCTCAAACCCGTTCATTTCATCATCTCCCTTATCCTATAGCAAACCCTAGCCGCCTTCATACTCTCTGCCGCCTCTGCCATCAAACACCCACCGGAAATCGCCTCACGGCAGTTCCGGTGTTCCAAATGGCCCCAAATCAACACCCAATAACCCCCATTGTCTCCTCTTTACAACTCTCCAAACCAATTTCCTCGAATCATCACCAAACGGCTCGAATCGTAAATCTAAAATCTATGCCTCAAAACCCTAAGTCACCCAAATACCACCAAATTCACACCCCATAATCTTAACACTCCTCTGAACCCTAAACCACCATTAATTCCCTTCGAATCAGCCCGAAGTTAACCCTATCATTCTTTTACTTCCAAATCTCCGATAGTTTTTGGGGCTTTTGAACCCAAGATTTCCATGAATTCATTGCCATTAATAAGAGCAGTTGATTCATGGTTCTCTAAAGTTCATTCATACCTCGAGAATTTGGGTCAGAATTCAAAGGCGTTTCAGTTTTATTATTGGAAAAATCAAGTGATAGGTAATTTCTTGTAACCTTTTCTTTAGTTTTCCTCTGGTTTTGGTGTTTTCCCTTTTCTTTTAATTGTTTTTGGTTTGTCCGTATGACTTAGGTTACCTTTTCTTTTTTTGTTTAAGCTTCGTTAATTGCATGTTTCAAGATTTCATCAATTAGAAATTCAATGTTGCCTAGGACCAGATTGTTAGATTGAAGTGATTAGGTTTAGTTTTCTTATAATTCGCCTATTTCTGTTTCTCCTTTTATTTTATTTCTTGCTGTTTTCTTTGTTTATTTTTGTTGCTTGCAAGTTTTGTTAAGAATGGTGTTAAAAGGTGAATCAATAGCCTATTTAACCAATTCATGCTTACTTTAGTATTAGCTGGATTCAATTTCATTTCATTGTGTTGAATTTAGCTAGTTTGATTTTTGGTTTTCTTGGACTGAGCATGTTGGATTTCAATAGCTTTTTGAATATGAGTTTGATTGCCTACATATTTTAATTACTTAGGTGTAATTGATTTTGAACTTAGGCTTGAGACTCTAAACAGCAATTTAAACCTTAGGTTAATGAATTGCAATATCATTAGGCAATTTAACCTCTTAGCTGAAGGCCTCAAAATGGTTGTAATTAATTTGAAATCAGAACATAGAGCAAAGCTGAAATAATCAGTAATTAAAAGGGTAAAATTGGGTTTTTGCAAAGGCTAAATATCAGAATCTTCTAGACTTTTCATAGATGTCCCCATCCTTATCCTAAAATATTGGTATTGCATAAGGAAAAGGACAGACAACTGTAAAAGATGTTGTACTATTCTGATTTTCAGAAAAATTAGGTTATAAAATTCCCTTTTGATGCCATTTTTTGTACACTCTATAAAAGGGAAACATTCCCTCACTCACAGATAGAGATTGAGCATCATTTTTACTGCACAAAATTCTCTTTTCTTTTCTGAAAAAGATCAAATTTCAGAAATTTTAGAAAACATTCAAAAACTTCTTATTCTTGGTTTTCACAAGCTTGGAAATATGGTTTGAAGTAGAGGATTTTCTGGGTTCCTTTAGCTGGATTTTCTGGTTTCAAAGCTGTCTTGATTTGGTTCAAACTTCTGATCTCTTTGGGCTGCTGTTGCTGTTGTTTGATTTCTGCCCCTTCAAGCTTCAGCTGATTTTCTTTGTTCACCTGCTTATTTACTGGTTTATTGTTGTTTGTTCGAGGTACTATGCTTGACCTTTTTCATGTAAAGCTCTTATTTGAAATGATTTGAAACTGAAGCTGCTAGAAATCATATGATAATGTATTCTCATGATTAACTTGTAATTGTATTGATTGGATTTGATTAATTTTCTATTTCATGAGCTTTTGATTTGGTTAGTTTGTTTAAAAGAACCTTGTAGTTTCTCCTTTCAGAAGTAACTTTGTGTGAAGATGTCTTTTGGTCACATGGCTGTAATCTACAGATTTGGTCACCAGTTGGCCCAAATCAGCTAGATCTAAGCTAAAGATAGGATTCTGCTGGTAAAAGTTATGCTGAAACTAGTATTTCCAATGTGGTGGATCAGTTTGTGATGGACAAATCATGTCCAAAAGAGGTAAGGATTGGTTGGGTTGCTGAAAAATGTAATAGAGTAGTTTACATAATAGTTCATATGTGCTAATAGATCTAATGCATCATGTTTGATTTTCTGAAAAATTTTCCTTCTTTCATTTGTTATTTACTCGGGACTATAATAAATCAGATTTTTATATCATGTTAAGGATCAAAATGTGTTCTTTTGGAGTACATTTGTTTTTCATTCTATTATCACCATTATGGTGGAACAGGCCAAGTTATGAGCCTTACGGGTAAGGATAAAGGGCTATCCTCTAATTCAAATGGGCTGAAGCTATGAGTAAGCCCAGATGAAACATACCAAAGAATATGGGCTTAGGTCATTGGGCCTGAGCCACAAGCCTGAAAATTCGCCTTTCACTTATAGGTTATTATTCATCCTGTAAACCATGTAATCAATTGATGAATTAGAGCTATGTTGTATATCCTGATTTTATTTGAAAGCGGGTTGATTTTTAATTGTTATAAATGTGTGAGTAGAGGTGGATAGGCCCAGTTAGGAAACAAATAGTGACTGGGCCTGCCTTTTACAGTTCCAATATGGTCCAGCTTTATTCAAACAAGAATTCTGACTAGCAAAAGCCTGCTGAGGCTCTTTCGTTTTTCTTGGGCCAAGTCTTAATCCCAGATGCAACTTTTTGCAAAGCTGAACCCTTCCTAATTTAATCGAGTAATAAAGCCCAAGCCTAAACTCCTTCTTTAAAGAGAAATAATTTAAGCTTAGCCCTTTTAATTAAGTCTAATTTTTCCTATAAAAAGAAACAATTTGAGGTGTGCCATACACAAACAAAACCCATAACTCATGCTCCTCATAAATTATATTAAGAGATAATATTTGTAGTTGCAATAGTTAAAATACATTTCCTTTAAAGAGAAAAGGGTTGGAGGTGTACCATCCATAAATTAGATCATCTATGACCCTCACAAATATTGTAACTTAGATATTAAAAATGAATCTTCGTAGTTGCTTTAGGTGCGCTACATTAAATTATCATGGCTATGGGCACGACTCCCGTGACGTAGTTGTGATTGCTAAAATTCGGTGTACATTTCATGTGACCCGTCTTCAATTTCCAACAATGTTAAATAAACGCGCCACGAACCGCGGGTGCATTTCATGTCGCGTGGTTTGAGATGTGTTTTAAATAACATTATATTTTTCTAAAAACAGTAAAAGCGGTTAAAAAATCGTAAAATGCACATATGTTTAAATGCGAAATTAATCAGGTAATAGGCCAATATTAACAGTTTAAGCGACCATGCTAGAACCACGGAACCCGGGAATGCCTAACACCATCTCCTGGGTTAACAAAATTCCTTATCTAGAATTTCTGGTTCGCGGACTTTAAAAAATAAAAATTTCCTCGATTTGGGATTTTAAAAATAAACTGGTGACTTGGAACACCAAATAAACTATTCCAAGTGGCGATTCTGATAAATTAAATAATCCCATTTCGGTTTATGTTATTTTAATTAGAAAAACTCCCATATACCCTCGGGGTGGTAAAAACGAAGGTTTGACAGCTCTGGCGACTTTGTTGGAAACAAAATCCAGAACTTTGGTTCAGGGTTCAAGAATTCGAGCTTAGAATAGCTATTATGCTTGGCTTTATTTATTATCTGATTTTTACATGTTTGAGCCTGATGTGCTAATTGCTGCTTTTTACCGCTTTGATATTGTTTGGACTGTACATAAATTGCTACGATACCCTCCTCTCTCCGAGTCTTCTAAATCATCTGGGAAGTGTGCACTTCGTGTAACTTCTTTTTTGTTAGAGTCATATCCCAATTTTAGAACTAGGTTCAGACAAGTTGCAAAGCCGGTGAAGCTTCTGTATTCCCGGTATGCTGGCCCCCCTCGGCTCGAGTTGTCCGCTCGGGTAAGCCAGGTCTAGAACAATACACCCAGGTTTTTAAAACCTAGTGTAACATAGCCTCATGCCGGATCTCTAGTAGGAACACTTGTTTGCATCACGTGCATTTAACTTTGGGGACTCAACACAGGGGTTGGGGCCGTCTAGGATAGGTGTACCCGAAATCAAAAGTCCATCTTAATGCATTTTACTTGTTACTTGTACATTTATTTGGTTCGGATTGCATGTTAACCGCCTTCTAGAATAAGGGAGAAAAATTAGAAAAAATCAAATTGAGGTATGAGAGAGAAATTACCCGTCTTTGAAAAATCTGGTGTCCAAAAGTACCGATACTCTGCTGAAATGTTTTAAAAAAAAAAAGAAAAAAGAAAGAAAAAGAGAAAAAAGGAAAATTGGTTCAAAAAATATTTGGTGTTGTTTTTTGTTGCATCAAAAGTGCCCGAACTACGCAAGTTTGATTCTCACCGAATGTGGGATATGTAAGAACCCTCGCCGGGTCCAAGTCCATTTTTACAAAAATAACCTAAAAAATATGAAATGTTGTTATTTTGTCATAATTAAAATTAGGTAATGCCGTCCTTGTCTAAATAGCCAAAATGCCCCAAAAGGGCGCCAAAAGGCTGCTTTTGCAAGAATATCCACCTATGGTCCTTTTTAAAATTTTTGGCCGATTAGCAAACACAGCCCTAAAATCTTCTTTCCTGAGGTGCTGGAGGGCCGTATTTGCAAAAGGTGTTTTTGTTTTGAATTGCAATTTTGAAAAATTGATAATTTTCTCTTGAGTCAAAATAAATCATGGTCTTTTAACCAATCCCTTTAAATAAATGTGCAGGATGAGCACTATTGAAAATGAACCCTTCACGGTCCTTGAGAAAATCCTGTTTGAAGTCCATATGTGGTGGAATGACTTAGGGAAAGTCAGCAGAGATACTGTGATAAAAGCTTTGGCCGGTCTCATTGGTCTTTTGAAGATTAAGCCAAGGTTGGATATAATTGAGGCTTTAATACCTTTTTGGGACCCGGCGCATAATGTGTTCCATTTTTCTAATTCTGAGCTAACCCCTACGCTTGCGGAAATAGCGGGCTATGCTGGTCTTATTGGGAATCTCAGAAATCGATACCCAGTGGCACCTAGAGAGGTGACTCCTCATAAGTTTCTGGACCTTCTGAGTATCAGTCGGAAAGTTAAAGATGGAAATTTGGATGAGGGATTTTGCACATTCTACTTCTTGTACCGGAGTTACGGGGATCCCCACGGGTTTGAGGCTCCAGATACTAGTCTAACTCATTCAGGGAACAAAGGTAAATGGGAAGAACATCGGGGACTGGCTTTTATAGTGGCATTCCTGGGCGTCTTAATATGCCCAAGAAAGGACAGAAATATAGTGTTGGGGCTCATAGGAATGGCCGACTTCATGACTAAAAAGGATAATGGCACCATTGTACCGATGATCCTAGCAGAGATTTATCGAGCTCTAATTGTTTGCCGAGCAAGAGGAAAATTCTTTGAGGGATGCAACATGCTTTTACAACTTTGGATGAAAGAACACCTTTACCATCGTCCGGGGTACATGAACTATGGTATGACCAGGCTTAGTTGCATTGAAGAACATGAAAACCGGATGGAGGGTCATGAGTTTCCAGAGGGTACGGAGGCATGATTCGTGCATTTGAGTTCTTTGACTACAAGCAAAATTGAATGGACGTTCGGTTGGCTCCTGGTCACTGAATTCATTTATATGTCAGCCAAAGTATGTTTTCTTCTATTGATGGGTCTTCAGAGTATTCAGCCATATGCTCCACACAGGGTTTTGCGCTAGCTAGGCCGGTACCAAACTGTCCCTCATGATGAAGATTTGAGTCGTTAAGTCATTCAATTAGGTCCAAAAGCTGCATTCCCGGAAGAAAATGTTCGCTAGATTTGGCATCAGTGTAGGTTCCTGGAGCCACAAACTCGGGTGCAGGATTTATCCAAAGGTGAATTAGAGCCTAGTAACACGTCTTAGTATGGTAAAGGGTTTCAAGTCCATCAAGAGCCTGCATGGCCTGCCAAAAGGCCCCATGTCCAACAGTTCACTGATGGAGCTTGTGACGACCCAGCCGGTTGTCTTAAGAATTAATGCCGCAATCCCATATTAACTGCTTTCCCCAAGTTTATTTCTGCTATTTTTATTTTCCGGGATGTTCAGTTTTGAGTTTCGGAGAGTTTTGGGACACTTAGTCCCTAAATGAGAGCTTAAGTGTTGGAAAGTTGACCATAGTCGGAACAGTGTGAAGACGACCTCAGAATGGAAATATTATGGTTCTGTTAGCTTAGTTGGGTGATTTCAAGCTTAGGGGCATGTTCGGATTGTGTTTTGGAGGTCCGTAGTTAATTTAGGCTTGAAATGCCGAAAGTTGAATATTTGATGTTTCCGGTTTGATTGTGAGATTTTGATCCAAGGGTCAGAATGGAATTCCGGAATTCAGAGTAGCTCCGTAGTGTTAAATGTGACGTGTCTACAAAATTTCAAGTCATTTGGACGAGGTTTGATAGACTTTTTGATCGAAAGCATATTTTTAGAGTTTTTGAGATTCTTAGGCTTGAATTCGATCAAAAATAGGTGTTTTGATGTTGCTTTGAGCATTCCGAAGGTTGGAACAAGTTTGAATGAAGTTATGGGATATGTTGGTAGGTTTGGTTGAGGTCCCAGGGGCCTCGAGTGTGTTTTGGATGCTCAAACGGGCACTTTTGGCCTTTGGGAGATTGCAGGTTTGCTGGTATTTCAATAGCAGTGATTTGTTCATTGCGATCGCGTGAGATCACCTACGATCGCGTAGAGTAAACTGAGACCAGGCACTTTGTTGTGAATTGCGATCGCAGAGTAAGGAGTGCGATCGCATATGTTGAGTTTGTTGGTAATTGCGTTCGCATGAGGACCATTGAGTTCGCGTAGAAGGATTTAGTGCGACAGTGGGTGATGGAATTTTCTCTATGCGATCGCATAAAGTTGGTCGTGATCGCGTTTCTTTGAGGGAGTTGTCTTATATGATCGCGTAGTGAGTTCTGCGATCGCGATTAAGGAATTGCCTGGGCAGATTTTTAAAACACAAAATTGAGGGTTTAAACCATAATTCATATTTTGGACTTGGGAGCTCGGGAGATTACGAGTGCATACTTGTGCTAATTGTTCGAAATCCGATTTTTCTTTAAGTAGTTACTAGTAATGTTTCCTTTCGCATTTTTATTACTTGCACTATTAAGCCTGTTGTTAGCTTAGGAAAGCATGTATAAGTGATTTAATTGCTTTATTTGCTCAAACCGCCTTACCGGAATTCTGTGCAACATGCTAGGCTAGAATTACTTGTTGCCTTAATATGAAATTTGCCGAGTATTTTTCCTGTTGTTGCTGTGTGTAAGCACGTGTTTTTTGCCCTATATGAGAATTACTCCCAAAAAATTAAAAATAAAATGATTTTCCTTGGTGTGCAATTTTGAGAATTTTTGTGACATTTTTGGATAATTATTTGTATTTTTGTCTGTGCATGTTTATTTGTTAAATTAATAAAAAATACAAAATATGTCGCATTTTGCATGTAGGATTTAATTCTACAATTGTTAGTAATTAAATTTGTTTTACAAAAAAATGAAAATTACAAAAATAGGCATCTTTTGCATTTTTAGCATTTAATGTCCAAATATACAATTTTATGCTTAATTATTACTTAATTGTGCGTTAATTGTTATTGGGAATTAATTTGCGCTTTTAGTTCTTAATAATAATTTAAGGATTTTTAGAATTTAGTTTTAGAAAAATAAAAGAAGAAAAGAGAGCAAAAATACAAAGAAAAATCGGATTGGGCCACTTCTTCAAATTTCAACCCCAGGCCCAAACAATTGTCCAACCTTCCCCACGACCCGGTCCATTTCAAACCGGGTCGACCCAATCCATAACCCAACACCCCCTATCTTGCATTTCAAAAACAAAACAAAAAAAGAAAACCCTAAAAACCCTAAAACTCATCCCCCCCCCCCCCCCCCCCCCTCTCTTCTTCATCCTCTCCAAGCTTCCCCAAGCCCCCTCCAATGGATGCCTTAGCCAACCATGGCTGCCCAACGTCGACCACCCTCCAGCCCCTCTTCCTCACCCTCACGACCACCCCTTCACCACCACGCTTCCATGGCTGCCCCCCCTCGTGCTTCATCGTCCAAGTCCACCACGACAAGCAGCCATAGTTGCTGCTTCGCCTCTGCGTCGACCTTCTCCAAACGACCATCTGCGTCTTCTTCGTCGCGCGGACTGCCATGGCTGCCTCACCTCACTTCCCAGCTCCTCCGTGCCGCTGCTGCTGCTTCGTCACTGCTTTTGCTGCATCGTCTGATTCTTCTACTGCTGCTGCCCGTCGAGCAGCTGGATCGAAGCCACCCCATCGCCACTGTTGCTTCTGCTACAGCCATGAATGACCACTGCCTTCCCCGTACTGCTGCTGCTCACGTTTCTGCGTTGCTGCTGCCCCGTCCGGCATCGCTTCCACTGCTGCTACTGCTTCATCGCTGCTTCAGTTGCTTCTTAAATTCGTCTTCGTCGTCGTTTGTTCGAGTTTTGGTTGGGGTCGTCAAAACAGTCCATACGAGTTCGTCGTTGGTCAATCATTGTTCGTCGTTTCAATCCGGTACACAACTGACACGCTGATTATTGTAAACTGAAACAGGAAGCATGAATACGAAAAAATGAAGAGTTGATGTTCTAAATTTATTTAATTATATTCTGAATTTTTTTTGTATATATAAATTATTTAGCTTACAAAAATCAGAATCATGTAGCTATTTAATATATATAGTGGAACATCTAACGATAGCTTAACGGATGAACTATCTATATATATTGCCTAAAAATAAATGAATGGTGTAGCAACTCCGTCTAGTTAAAAATCAAACGAATAGGCCATTTCGAACTTGTAGGAATATTGTTTAGTTAAATAATATTGGTTAATTTCAGCATGTAAATGGTTTAGGATTAAAATTAGATTGCTAAGTTTTTTTTTTAATTTGACAAACTGAGAACATGCCTAGTATAATGTAACTAGGTAGTAACATGTGAATAAGACGGCCCAGGTCTAGTTTTATGTCATACACGTTGGGCCTGGGCCCGCATTGGCAACGGACTGCCCTGCTTGCATCATTTTCAGAATTTATGAATCATATTCGAAACCCAACTATAACAACTCAAGCATGTAAATAAATTAAGACCTTTTCTCTTTCATTTTATAGAGACATAATAGAAAAATGTAGTCATTGTAGGTTTATCCTTTCATAAAATGAGACGAGCCTCACCAAATAAAACAATGCAAATTGCGGGGCCCTCAATAACTGGTCACAATAAAATACTTAGAATTTGGGATGGACTGTTTAGTGAATTTCACTGCCTTCCCCAAAGACAATAAACGCGTTAGACTCTTTAGGCGTGACTTAATTAAATTACATTCTTAAACTCGGTTGCGCATTTATGTGACCCAAATTCAAATCTCAACGGAGTCGGAATGTATTAACAACCATGGGTGCATTGACTGTGACATGGTTCGAGATGCATTTTCACGACGTTGTAATTCTATAAAAATGATAAATAATAAAAGCGGTTTAAACTTAATGAAAGCACCTAAGTAATAACATGTATTAAATCAGATATCTAGCCATTATAACAATTTAAGCGACCGTGCTAGAACCACGGGATTCGAGGGTGCCTAACACCTTCCCTCGGGTCAACAGAATTCCTTACTTAGAATTTCTGGTTCGCAGACTTCATTTGGAAAGGCGAATATTTTCCTCGATTTGGGATTCAAGATAAATCGGTGACTTGGGACACCAAAAACCAAACCTTTCCGAAGTGGCGACTCTGAATTAAATAAATAATCCCATTTCGAATATTGTCACTTACATTGGAAAAACTCCCTCGCGCATTTTACCCTTCGGGGCGGGCGCGCAAAAAGGAGGTGTGACACTGTGTATTTACATTGGAACTACGGATGTGGGATTCCGGTAGATCCCCCGTAGATCCCCCTTGTCTGTTTATTTGGGACTACGGATGTGGGATTCCGGTAGATCCCCCTGTACAGTTATATGGAACAACGAGACTGCACCCGGTAGATTCCCCCAGTACTGGGTATTTATATTTGGGACTGCATATCATAATTCCGGTAGATCCCTACGCACTGATAGTTGGACTACGGGACGAGATTTCGGGAGATCCTTCGGATATATATGATGGACTAGGGGACAGTATCCGTGAGATCCACTGGATAGATGTAGTTGGGAGTACAGGATGATATCCTGGAAGGTACCTGGTTGTTATATCTGTGCTGAGTTGTATTTCCTTTCCGTGACTATTTTTCCTCTGTTCTAGTTGTTGTTGCTCTTTCTATTCTACGTTATTTCTTACTGTTGCACTTAATTATACAACCTTGTTCATGTTGATACTCAATTTTTCCCTATATATTTTTCAATATGCAAAATACTTTCAAATAGCATATATATGCATATATAAGCATGTCTAAATGCTTTATTATTTTTCCGTAATTTTCAAAGGTTTAAATTGATTTGTTGTTCCCTTTTATCCATATAATCCCAATAATTATATCCAAAATTATTATTTCTATTGATTCATTTATTGGATCTTTATATTTATGCCAAAATATGGCTAAAGTAATTATTATATATTTTTACAATTTTATTTAGTATTTTTTAAGGCTAATTGCATATAATTGCAGTATTAGCCTTTTTAATATTTAATTGTGTTTTTTATTCATAAAATTAAGCCCTATATTTTTAAATTTTTATAAATCGTTTCAGTGCTTTCAATTTATTTTCAGAAATTTATTTACTATTTTTATAATTTAAAAAGGGGAAAATTGGCTATTTAAATAACATCCCATTTGTATTTAATTTTTAGCCTAAATTTAACCCCAAATCAAACCCAATTTCCCCGGCCCAATTTCAATTAACCCGACCCCAACCCAATTTCAACCAACCCAAACTCGGATTCCCCACTTGCCCTTTTAATCTAGGCGAATGATCAACGACCACCATTCACCCTTCCATAATTAAACCCAAATGACCCCTTACCCTAACTCACTTATCACCACCCGCCGCCCCTGAATCCCTCTCCTCTCAATTCTCTCTGCAGCCTCACATGATCCCTAGCCACCGTGACCTCAATCCCCACCTAATCCATGGTCTCCCATGGCCGTTCGAGATGTATACCAGCCTCCTACACCCTCTGGTGGCCCATTTGTGTGATTTCATGGACAGATCTCGAAGAGATCTGATCCAGTCCTTGCTCAACTTATGTTCATGGCCTTTCTCTGGCCATCCATGGCCTTTTAAGTCAGATCTTTGGCTTTTCCGGGTAGATCGGTAACTTTTCAAAGTCTTCCTCACTTTTTCTGGGTTCTCTGAAACCCTAAACCTGTAAGATCTTTCAATTTTCTTCAGATCTATCTTAGATCTGTGCATATTATGAACTTATTAAGTGTTTTCCCAAAGGTTCTCCGATTTTCTTTCAAAA
Source organism: Nicotiana sylvestris (assembly GCF_000393655.2). Lineage (NCBI taxonomy): Eukaryota > Viridiplantae > Streptophyta > Magnoliopsida > Solanales > Solanaceae > Nicotiana > Nicotiana sylvestris. The sequence continues at coordinate 60,986,218 of NC_091061.1, read as the reverse complement.
TGGCTCTTCATTAGGGTTTTCTCTTAAATTTTTAAAGATTTCTTCTCTAATTTTAATGTTGTTTATGATTTTACTATGTTCAAACTACTTGTTTACGCTTTCCTTCTACTTGATTTAGCATGTTGGAAACCCTAGGTCTTGGTTCATGTGCTTACAAGCAACTATATCCCCCAAATCCCTTGACCCCTTTGAATGACTACTGATTCTATATAGTTTTGAGTTAAATCACCTTTGTCACTAATTGCTTTCAAAATGGACTGTTAGTCCAGCTTTTAAAAAATAAAACTCTTTTTCAAACTATGTTATGCACTTCCACTATATTCTTAGAATCTAGGTTCTGCCCCTCTTGTGTGAGCCTTGCCTTGGGACCCTTAACTTACCTCTAAACTTGGACACATAAGGGTTGGCCCTTCTACACTGCACTCATTCTATTTGGTTATGTAAATCTGTGTGTGAGCACTGCTCGGGATCCCTTGAGGTCCTTAGGGAACTTCGACACACCGAGGTATGAGAAAAGGCTTTAAAGTTCTGGCATTGAAGTGGTTCCTTACATAACTCAGAGAGGAAGTCAAGATCAGGCTTCCTTTGGGTGTAATTTCTTATTTCTGCACTTCTTTTGTAATTCAATCATTTGGTCTGTAATAATTTGTAAACAATTATGGGGTGATTACTGAAAAGGGGTGGGTTGTTGTATCTTGTGGGTAAATTGGGTAGATAGCATGCCTATAAGGTCTAATTTGATTTCAAATATGGTTTATTAGATAACATGGCTATAGGATCTGCTTTAGTTTAAAATAAATTCTACATGCTTTACATTTCACAATTAGAAACCATGTCTATAGGGTCTAAATAGCTTTAACAGTAGAGATCATGCCTATAGGGTTAAAAATCCGCTTTATAATTAGATATCATGCCTATAGAATGTAAAGTAATTGAAGTCCAATTTTTCATTACAGCATGTATCCAGATTCGTTTCCATTAGAAAGCATGCCTATAGGATCCAGATCGCCTGTTTAAAATTAACCACTGCTCTACTGCATTCTTAATCAATATAGATATCATGATCATAGGACATTACTATTACGCCTAGGAAAGGCTTGGGTAACTGTTTAAATAAAACTAGAATTGCCTTTGTTAATTACCAACCGCTACAACCAGCAAGCAGGCCTGATTCGAACTTCTTTTCTGAGTTATGTAATGAATTTGGTTCTGACTCAAACTCTGCTTTAGGATTTTAAAATTCAGACCTTAACTGTGTTTAAGTCATGTTATTTATATGCATTGTTTGTGGAGGTATATATATGAGCCCTCTAATTGTTTATATGTTCCCCACAAAATGCAGTTCTACGTGTTTTGTATGTCGCCTTAGACTTTTTACCTTTAACCTAAGAGTCAGCCTAAAATCCGCCCTCTTATAGGAATAGTAGTCCTAAATTCCTCCGGGACTGATAGGAATGGGACGGGTAATAGCATGCAATAGAGGTCGAGATCAATCCGTGCTTTAATACCTTAACAGGGTGGGAAGGGTAGATATGGATATGATGATTGGTGCACTAATACCACATGTATCCCCTCTTCTGAGGAGTTTCATATCGGGTATTGCATTGAGGTGATCCATATTATAAAAAAAACTAGGACCCCCTTTCATTTTTACAAGCATGCCTAGCTTATAACTCTTTTTCCAAAACCCTGCCTTTTAATAATTGTTTGCACTTGTGTATTTAAACTTAATTCCCCTATTACTTGAGCCTTTTATTTGATTACTTGCTAATTGCACAAATTCACAAAAAACTATATGGCGGGGAACCACACTAGTGGATCCTGAACGGTGCCTAACACCTTCCCCTTAGGATAATTTCAAGCTCTTACCAAATCTCTGGTTATCAAACATAGTTGCAAAAGAACTCTATGGGTGTCCTGATGCGCTTTAAATCATTAGGTGGTGACTCTTCAAATACCCAATTCCCAAAAGAAAATGAGTCATTACACCTCATGAATGTCGAAACCCGGAAACTCTTCTCCATTAGAAGGGGGAAAAGGGGGCACGACAGTTCTACACTGTTATACTTTGTTTTTTATTTAACTTCAATAGGGCCATGACCTTCCTCGTCACTACCCAACCGAGGTTAGGCTTGTCACTTACTGAGTACCACTGTGGTGTACTCATGCCCCTTCTGCACATGTTTTTCATGTGCAGATACAGGTACTCTCATTTAGTCTTATCATCCTTGAGGCGAGGTGCTTTTGTAGAGACTTCGAGGTATATTTTCCGCGTCTGCAGACCGAGGAGTCCCTTTCTATCTTTCTGTAATAGTATAGCCCTTCAGTATTTCCCTTTTATTAGACAAATTCTGGAGTTAGAGCTTATTATGTATCTCTTAGCTTGTGATTTATGGGTTTCCGGGTTTTGGGAGTGATATATATTAGAGTTGAGAGTTATATTTTGTATGCCGAGCGGCATTTTTAAACGCTATTTTATTATATTATTTCTGTTTTAAATTGTTTTATTTTCGCAATTTGGTTTTCTTCTGCAGTTTAGGCTTACCTAATCGTTGAGACTAGGTGCCGTCACGATGGTTTACGGAGGGCGAACCGGGGTCATGACAAGCTGGTATCAGAGTCTATGTTCATAGGAGTCATAGATCACAAGCCAGTTTATTAGAGTCTCGCTGATTGGTACGGAGACGTCTGTACTTATCTACGAGAGGGTATGTAACTCTTAGGAAAATTCTACTTTATTTGATTTCCTTGTCGTGCGATATTTTGACATCGCAATTCTAAAGTTTTGTCTTCTATTCTCTCACAGATGGTGAGGACACGTGCTACCCAAGATGATCAGGCACCCGTGCCCCCTATTGCAGCCGTCAGAGGCCGAGGCCGGGGTGGAGGCCGAGGACACGTACGTGGTGCAGCCAGAGCACTTGTATGAGCTACCGCCGAGGTATCACCAGCAGTTCCATCCGGAGTCCAGGCACCTGACACGCCTACTACTACCACTACTCCAGCTCTTCAGGAGACTTTGGCACGGTTCATAAGCATGTACACCACTCTGGCTCAGGCAAGGTTGCTTCCCCTTGTTGCAGCTATATCTCAGGCCGGGGGAGGAGCAAAGACTCCCGTCACCCACACTCCTGAGTAGAGAGCGCATGTTGAGCAGGTCCCCGAGATTATTCTTGTACCGCCTGCAGTGCCAGTTCATCTTGAGGACAGGGCAGTGGCTTCCGAGGAGGAGCAACCAAGGCTTGAGAGGTTCAAGAGGTACAAGCCTCATGTATTTAGCGGTCTAGCATTGGAGGATGCTTTGGAATTTCTAGATGAGAGTTACCACATTCTCCGTACCATGGGTATATTAGGATCGAGTGAGGTTTCCTTCACTACCTTCCATCTTCGAGGATCCTCCTCTGAGTGGTGGCGCACCTATGAGTTAGACAGTCCAGATGAGGCTGCTTCACTGACTTGGACTCAGTTTTAAGATCCGTTCCTAAGAGTATGTTCCTCAGAGCCTCAAGGACGCATGACGCATAGAGTTTGAGCATTTGCGCCAGGGTACCATGACTGTCTCAGAGTATGTTGTTCGTTACCAGTTTGGCTAGGCATGCACCGGCCTTGGTTTCTACTGTTTGCGAGAGGGTTTACCGGTTTATTGAGGGACTTATTCCCAGCATCAGGTCTAGCATGGCTCGTAAGTTAGAGATATATATTTCTTATCAGCAGGTGATGAGCATTGCTAGGAGGATTGAGGTTATGCATGCTAGGGAGAGAGAGGAGAGGGAGGCCAAGAGGTCTCGAGAGTCGCGCCATTTCTCTGGTGCCCGTGCCCCAACAACAGGTCGTCATGGTATGGGTTATATGAGTCGCCCTATTCATTTAGCTCTTCCAGCAGCCAGTGGTATTCTAGCTCCTCCTATACCTCAGGAGCCTTATTATGCACCACCGGTATCTAGCGCGCCGCTTACGCGGGGGTGCTTTCAGAGGTCAGTCTAGCAGACCTGGCCCGAGCCACTCACAGCCATCATATCCTCCCAAAGCTTGTTTTTAGTGTGGTGACACATGGCATATGGTGAGGGATTGCCCCAGACTTGGGAGGGGTGTACCTCTACGGACTTCTCAGCCACAGCGTGCCTCGCAGAGTTCTCAAGCTATGGTAACGACTCCAGTTGCTACCCCACTTGCTTAGCCAGCTAGAGGTGGAGGTCGGGGAGGTAGAGGTCGCCCTAGATAGGGAGGCTAGGCCAGATACTATGCCCTTCCTGCCCGTACCGAGGCGGTTGCCTCCGATTCTGTCATCACAAGTATTATACTACTTTGTCACAGAGATGCATCACTTCTATTCGATCCAGGATCCACTTACTCTTATGCGTCTTCTTATTTTGCTCCACATTTGGGTGTATCTTGGGATTATTTGAGTTCCCCTATTTATGTTTCTACTCCTGTGGGAGAGTCTCTTATTGTGGACCGCGTTTATCGATCGTGTTTGGTTGCCCTTAGTGGTTTTGAGACCAGAGCCGATCTATTGTTGCTCAGCATAGTAGATTTTGACATTATCTTAGGGATGGACTAGTTGTCGCCCAATTATGATATTCTTGATTGTCATGCCAAAATTGTTACGCTGGCTGTGCCAGGTGTACCGCATGTTGAGTGGAGGGGTACTTTAGATCAAACTCCTAGTAGAGTTATTTCATTTCTTAAAGCTCAGTGTATGGTTGAGAAGGGGTGTGACGCGTATCTAGCTTATGTAAGAGATGTCAGTATTGATACCCCTTCAGTTGATTCAGTCCCAATAGTACGGGATTTTTCCGATGTATTCCCAGTTGATCTTCCAAACATGCCGCCTGATAGAGATATTGATTTTGGCATTGATCTGTTGCCGGTAACTCAGCCCATTTCTATTCCTTCGTATCGTATTGCTCCTCCTAAGTTGAAGGAGTTGAAAGATCAGTTACAGGAATTTCTTGATAAGGGTTTTATTCAGCCTAGTGTATCACCTTTGGGTGCTCCTGTCTTGTTTGTAAAGAAAAAGGATGGTTCTATACGTATGTGTATTGATTATCGCCAGTTGAACAAGGTTACAGTGAAAAACCGTTATCCTTTGCCTCGTATTGATGATCTGTTTGACCAGCTTTAGGGCGCATGGGTGTTTTCTAAGATTGATTTCCGCTCAGGTTACCATCAATTGAAGATTCAAGAGCTAGCTATCCCGAAGACTGCTTTCAGGACTCGGTATGGTCATTACGAGTTCCTTGTCATGTCATTTGGGCAGACCAATGCCCCAACAACCTTTATGCATTTGATGCACAGTGTGTTCCGGCCACATCTTGACTCATTCGTCATTGTCTTTATTGATGATATTCTAGTGTATTCCCGGAGTCGGGAAGATCATGAGCAGCACCTAAGGACTGTGCTTCAGACTTTGAGAGAGAAGAAGTTATATGCTAAGTTCTTGAAATGTGAGTTTTGGTTGGATTCAGTGGCATTCATAGGCCACGTGGTATCGAGTGAGGGTATTCAGGTGTATCCAAATAAGATAGAGGTCGTGCAGAGTTGGCCCAGAACATCCTCAGCTATCAAGATCCGTAGTTTCCTTGACTTGGCAGGTTACTACTGTCGTTTTGTGGAGGGATTTTCATTGATTGAAGCCACTATGACCACGTTGACCCAGAAGTATGCTCCGTTTCAGTGGACGGAGGAGTGTGAGGCGAGCTTTCATAAGCTCACATTATAGCCCTAGTTTTGATATTGCCTACAGGTTTGGGGTCTTATACTGTCTATTGTGATGCCTCGAGGATTTTCCTCGGAGCGGTGTTGATATAGGATGGTAGGGAGATTGCCTATGCATCTAGACTGTTGAAGATATATGAGAAGAACTACCATGTTCATGATATTGAGTTAGCTGCCATTGTTCACGCCTTGATGATTTGGCGCCAGTATTTATACGGGGTTCCATGTGATATTTATACTGACCATCAGAGCTTGCAACACCTGTTCAAGCAAAAGTATCTAAATTTGCGCCAGAAGAGGTGGTTAGAGTTGATGAAGGACTACGATATCACTATTTTGTAACACCTAGGCAAAGACAATGTGGTGGGCGATTCCTTGAGTCACCGGTTGGAGAGTTTGGGGAGTTTGGCTTATTTACCAGCATCGGAGAGGCCTATGGTGATGGATATTCAGGCCTTAGCCATCTAGTTTGTGAGATTGGATCTTTCAGAGCCCAATCAGGTTCTAGCTTGCATGGTTTCTCGGCCTTCCTTATTTGATCGTATCAGGGAGCGATAATATGATGACCCTCATTTGCTTGTCCTCAAGGACAAGGTTCATCACGGTGATGCCAGAGATGTGACTATTGGTGATGATAGGGTATTAAGGATGCAGGGCCAGATTTGTGTACCCAATGTTGATGAGCTTTGAGAGTTAACTCTGGAGGAGGCCCATAGCTCGCAGTATTCCATTCAATCGGGTGCCACGAAGATGTATCAGGATTTGAGGTAGCACTATTGGTGGAGGCAGATGAAGAAAAATATAGTTGGATTTATAGCTCGGTGCCTCAACTATCAGCAGGTGAAGTATAAGCATCAGAGACCGGGTGGGTTGCTTCAGCAGATAGAGATTCCGAAATGGAAGTGGGAGCGGATCACCATGGACTGTGTAGTTGGGCTCCTACGGACTTTGAGAATGTTTAATTCTATTTGGGTGATTGTGGATCGGCTGACCAAGTCCGCTCATTTCATTCCTGTGTGTACTACTTATTCTTCGGAGTGGTTGTCAGAGATTTATATCCGGGAGATTGTTCGTTTGTATGGTATTCCAGTGTTCATCATTTCAGATAGAGATACTCAGTTCACATCACGGTTCTGGAGGGCCGTTTAGCATGAGTTGGGTACTCGGGTGGAGTTGAGTACAGTATTTCACCCTCAGACGGATGGACAGTCCGAGCACACTATTCAGATTCTTGAGAATATGCTCCGTGCATTTGTGATTGTGTTTGGAGGGTCTTGGGATCAATTCTTGCCATTGGCGGCGTTTGCTTACAACAACAGATATCAGTCCAGCATTAAGATGGCACCGTAAGAGGCTTTATATGGTACACGATGTAGATCTCCGGTGGGTTGGTTTGAGCTGGGCGAGGCTAGACAATTGGGCACAGACTAGGTTCAGGATGCTTTGGAGAAGGTCAAGGTAATTCAGGATAGACTCCGTACAGCCCGGTCCAGACAGAAGAGTTACACGGATCGGAAGGTTCATGATGTTTCCTATATGGTTGGAGAGCGGGTTCTACTTCGGGTTTCAACAATGAAGGGCGTTATGAGATTTGTAAAGAAAGGGAAGTTGAGTCCGAGGTTTATTGGCACTTTTGAGATATTGAGGCATGTTGGGGAGGTTGCTTATGAGCTTGCCTTGCCTCCCAGCTTGGCAGGAGTTTATCCGGTATTTCATGTTTCGATGCTCCGGAGGTATCACGGTGATCCGTCGCACGTGTTGGATTTCAGTTTAGTCTAAATGGACAAAGATCTATCCTATATTGAGGAGCCAGTGCCAATAGTGGACATGCAAGTTAGAAAGATGAGGTCAAAGAACATTGAATTGGAAAAGGTTCAGTGACGGGGCCAGCCAGTCGAGAAGGCGACCTGGGAGACCGAGCAGGATATGCGCAGCTGTTACCCTCATCATTTCACTACTTCAGGTATATCTCTATGCTAGTTCGAGGATGAACGAGTGTTTAAGTGTAGGATGATGTGATGACCCGGCCGGTCGTCTTAAGAATTAACGCCCCGATCCCCTATTAACTACTTTTCCCAAGTTTATTTCTGCTATTTTGATTTGCCGGAATGTTCAGTTTTGAGTCTTGGAAAGTAGACCGTAGTCAGAACAGTGTGAACATGGCTTAGGGGCGTGTTGGGATTGTGTCTTGGAGGTCCGTAGCTAATTTAGGCTTGAAATGCCGAAAGTTGAATTTTTGAAGTTTCCGGTTCGATAGTGAGATTTTGATCTGAGGGTTGGAAAGGAATTCCGGAAGTTGGAGTCGATCCGTAGTGTTGAATGTAACGTGTGTGCAAAATTTCAGGTTATTCGTACGAGGTTTCATAGACTTTTTTATCGAAAGCGTATTTTTTGAGTTTTTAGAATACTTAGGCTTGAATCCGATCAAAAATAGGTGTTTTGATGTTGGTTTGAGTGTTCCAAAGGTTGGAACAAGTTTGAACGAAGTTATGGGATATATTGGTAGGTTTGGTTGAGGTCCTGAGGGCCTCGGGTGTGTTTCAGATGCTCAAATGGGCACTTTTGGCCTTTGGGAGATTGCAGGTTTGCTGGTATTTCAGCAGCAGTGATTTGTTCATTGCGATCGCGTGAGATAACCTGCGATCACGTAGAGTAAGCTGAGACCAGGAACTTTGTTGTGAATTGCGATCACAGATTAAGGAGTGTGATCGCATATGGGTAATGGAATTAACGCGTAGAAGGATTTAGTGCGGCAGTGGGTAATGAAATTTGCTCTATGCAATTGCATAGAGCTGGTTGCGATCACGTTGCTTTGAAGGAGTTGTCTTATGCGATCGCGATTAAGGAATTGCCTAGGCAGATTCTTAAAACCCTAAAATCGAGGGTTTAAGCCGTAATTCATATTTTGGACTTGGGAGCTCGGGAGATTGCGATTTTTGAAGAGATTTTCAACTGGGCGATTTGGGAAAGTAATTCCTACTCGGTTTAGACTACTTTTCATGAATCTACACTTAAATCTATCCTTTAATTTCGAAATTATGGTGGAAATTGGGGAAAAAGTTCTTTGACCAAGAAATTGAGTTTTGACTGGGACTTGACATTAGATTGGGATAATTTTGATATGGTTAGACTCGTGTGAGTGTGAGGATTATGAAAATATAAATATTACACGATTCCGAGACGTGGGCCCGAGGGGCATTTTACCTAATTTCGCGTATTAGCTTAGAATTTAATTGTAGAATCAGTTACATGAAGTGTTATTTATATTAAGAAATTGAATTGAATATATTTAGGCCATTTGTAATTGAGTACTCGTGGCAAGAGCATGGTCTTAGGTTGATTTTGAGCCGGTTCGAGGTAAGTGGCTTGTCTAACCTTGTGTGGGGGACCTTCCCCTTAGGATTTGGTATATTAAGTAATTGAAATGCCTTGTGCGTGAGGTGACGAGTGCGTACTTGTGCTAATTGTTAGAAATCCGGTTTTTCTTTAAGTAGTTACTAGTAATGTTTCCTTTCTTGTTTTTATTACTTGCACTATTGAGCCTTTTGTTAGCATAGGAAATCATGTCTAAGTGATTTAATTGCTTTATTTGCTCAAACTGCCTTACCTGAATTCTGTGCAGTATGTTAGGCTAGAATTTCTTGTTGCCTTAATATGAAATTTACCATTTCTGAGTATTTTTCCGGTTGTTGCTGTGTATTTACATTGGGACACGGATGTGGGATTCCGGTAGATCCCCGTTGTCTGTTTATTTGGGACTACGGATGTGGAATTCTGGTGGATCACCTTTGTCTGTTTATTTGGGACTACGGATGTGGGATTCCGGTATATCCCCCTGCACAGTTATATGGAACTACGGGACTGCACCCGGTAGATTCCCTTAGTACTGGGTATTTATATTTGGGACTACGGATTAGGATTTGGTAGATCCCCGCGCACTGGTAGTTAGACTATGGGACGGGATCCCGGGAGATCCTTCGGATATATATGATGGACTACGGGACGGTATCCCAGGAGATCCACTGGATAGATGTAATTGGGAGTACAGGACGGTATCCTGGAAGGAACTCCGATTGTTATCTCTGTGTTGAGTTGTATTTCCTTTCCGTGATTATTTTACCTCTGTTCTAGTTGTTGTTCCTTTTTCTATTCTACGTTAGTTCTTACTGTTGCACTTAATTATACTGCCTTGTTCTAAACTGTTATACTTTGTATTTTATTTAACTTTAGTAGGGCCTGACCTTCCTTGTCACTACCCGACCGAAGTTAGGCTTGGCACTTACTGAGTACTGTTGTGGTGTAATCATGCCCCTTCTGTGCATGTTTTTCATGTGCAAATCCAGGTACTCTCATTCAGTTTTATCATCCTTGAAGCGAGGCGCTTCTGTAGAGACTTCGAGGTATATCTGGCGCGTCCGCAGAGCGAGGAGTCCCTTTCTATCTTTCTATAATAGTATAGCCCTTCAGTATTTCCCTTTTGTTAGACAAATTCTGGAGTTAGAGCTTCTTATGTATCTCTTAGCTTGTGATTCATGGGTTTTCGGGTTTTGGGAGTTATATATATTAGATTTGAGATTTATATTTTGTATGCCGAGCGACACTTATAAACGCTGATTTATTATATTATTTTTGTTTTAAATTGTTTTTTTTTTCTGCAATTTCGCAATTTAGGCTTACCTAGTCGTAGAGACTAGGTGCCGTCACGATGGTTCACGGAGGGCGAACCGGGGTTGTGACAGAGCCAAAAAACAATGGGATTGATTTGCAAAAAAGACAAGCTACAGGGCCATGATAAGCAAATTGAAGGGGCAAATCAGAGATTGAAAATTTGATAGTAGTGTACAGGCTGTTGCTGATGAAGGGGAAAAGAAAAAGTTGGCCCAAGAAAACAAAGCCCTTCGAGCCCAGATCCAAAAAATGAAGATAGCTGCTGAGAATCAGGAAAGGGGCCGAACGGATGAAAGACTCATAAATGGTCTTAGGAGGAAAATATCTGAGTACAAGGATGATTTGGAAAAATCTGAGGGTAGTCTGGCAAGAGCCCGGGCACAGTTGGATAGGAACGCAAAGGGACGGGAAGAGTTTGTCCGACAATTGAAAAGTAAATATTATGGAGAAGTCACAAACCTGAAGAAAAAGCTAACTACCCTCGAGAATAAGATGGACAATCAAACAAAGAACTTTAAAACAGAGAGGGAACATTGTTATGCACTAATGTCTTAGCTAGAAGAAGATATGCAACAATTGCAGGGTCAGAGCCATCATGACACCCAAGTGCTAGAAGCTAGATCTCAACAAATTGGACGTTTGCTCCAAGAGAAAGACATCATTAGGGAAAGGGTTAGAGCAATTGCCGACTACATTGCCATGAAATGCCATGAATGTGAGGACATGACTAGAACCACCTTCTTCGCCGCAGTGATGACTTTGTTCGCCAAATAATGAATGACCTGGATCGTCTACAAGGGGATCTTGCACATAGGACCGTGTCGAGACCAACTGATGTACCATGGGCCCCTGGAGCAGTTTTTGAAGCGCTTATGTATTCTTGATTTTTGTTTCGAGTCTGTATTTCAGTTTCCAGTTCTAGAGTCTATTTTTAATTTTTCAATTCCTAGAAAAGTATGATGGAGTCATTGTAATAGAAAATATTAGGAGTTTCAATTGTTAAATTAAATTTGAAGAAAAACCAAAAAAAATTGTGTTTATTTATTTGATGCATTTATTCCTTGAACTACGTGATGATCTAATTTACGCGACGTTGTGATACATAGGCAATTCCCATCGGATCCGGTCATATTTTTAAATAACTCAAATAAAAAGAAATGACGAAAAGAGAAAATGAATAGAAAAAAAAAAGAAAAGATAGAAAACAAGAAAAAAGGATGAGAACAAGAGAGAAAATAAGAGAGTGCAAAACAGAGCAAGAGAAAAGATCGGGGAGATAAACAAAAGCCGGGATGAGACACGCAATCATCACAAAACATGTAGAAACACATTTAACTTTATAGGTGAATCACACCCCCAATGTGTGATTCCCTATGTGTGAATTGCTTCAAACTAACCAGTTTGTTGTATCTACTATTGAGTATAGGTTCTGTTACAAGGTAGTTAGTTTTATGGTAACATGGCTTCGCACCTTTACATTACAAGATCCAAGGGAAGTGTAGAAATGTCATCAGAAGATCATCCACCAACAATTCTCATCCCATACGATAACTCGTTATCGGTTATTCCAAACTCAAAGTCAGCGGATGCTGAAGACAATAGGGCACTGCGCCTCCGCATATTTGAAATGTGTGACGCTTGGTCAAACGGTAGATAGCCACAAAGTGCCATACCTGGTTTCCCCGAGCTACTTCCCAAAGCAAGTGGAACTTCCAACATCCCAATAAGTTACCTGAATACCCCACTTGGATACCCTACCATGTCAGCCCACTTCGTTGGAACGCCTTCTGAGGTTCTCCCCCAGGCATCAATTTCGGGAGTGGCTTCTAACATAGTCACTGCACCACCAGCTTTGGCTACGGCACAGCCAACCTTGCCTAGGCAAAGTTTTGATCAATCTACTTTTACTTTCCAAGTACCATCTTTTCCACCAGATACTGCCCATTTCACCACCAATTCTTACCCTCAACAACCCTGGTATGAGTTTACCGTGGGGCAAGAAAAAGTTATAAAGAATCCCGAGCAATAGTAAAACAAAGCCTTAACAAGCATGGAACAAAGCCTTAAGAATATACAAGGCTTAAGTGGCCAAAAGAGCGTATCCTACACTGATTTATGTATATTCCCGTATGGTCATTTGCCTATCGGTTTCAAGATCCCCATGTTCGAAAAGTATGATAGGCACGGGGACCCCATATCCCACCTCAAGAAGTATTGCAATCAATTTAGATGGGCAGGCAGAAAAGAAGAGCTCCTAATGGCTTATTTCGGAGAGACTCTAGTTGGCATCGCATCCGAGTGGTACATGGATCAAGACATGTCTCGGTGGCACATATGGGATGATTTGGCTCGAGATTTCGTTAGGCAGTTTCAGTACAACATAGACATAGCTCCAGATAAAAATTCCCTGTCTAATCTCAAAAAGAAGTCTTCAGAGAGTTTTCGAGAATATGCTATTAAGTGGCACGAACAAGCGGCCAGCGTGATGCCCCCGATGGATGAGGCCGACATGGTCAGTGTTTTTATACAAGCCCAAGAGGTTGACTACTTCCAATATATGATGTCTGCAATGGGGAAGTTGTTTGCTGAGGCTATCAAAATTGGGGAGATGGTCGAAAATGGTTTGAAGACAGGCCACATATTGAGCCATTCTGCTATAAGAGCTACGTCCCAAGCAATTCAGGGCGGGTCAACCCCGAGGTTACTTCCCGCCAAACACCCTGCAACATTATTATCCTTACCAGGATGTGGCTTATCTCATGGCTCCTCAGCCTTATGCGGTGATGAATGCCCAACCATACGCTCGGCCACAACAACAGTTTAACCAAAACCGAGCTCTACTTCCTAGAAATAACCCTCCTCACCAAGCTCCATATAATCCCCATCCCCCACAAAATAAGTTTCCATACAATGCCCGTGCCTGGGAGCCACCCAGAAGAAACAACTTCACGCCTATTGGTGAATCATACTCTAGCCTTTTCCCTAAACTGGTCCAAATGGGTTTGTTGCAACCTGTACCTCAAACCAGGCAAAACCCGGAGTCGCCCTCCTACCGACACAGTGATCGATGTGCTTACCATTCAGTAGCAGAAGGGCATGACACTAAAGACTGTTGGACTCTTAAAAGGGCGGTCGAAATTCTGATAGAGCAAAAATGGGTAGTGCTGAAAGATGAAGAGATCCCTAATGTGACCAATAACCCATTGTCGGCTCACAACAACGGGCCGGTTAGTGGGATGATTTGCGAGGATAAGGAGTTTGACTCAGCCCTGAAAGCCATCATTACCATCACTGATGTTGAAAAGAAGCCAAGGGTGGCTATAAAGCAAGACAAGGGGGAGAAGAAGAGTAACCCTACCCCTCAAAGTGCAGAAAAGACAATGGAAACCAAAACAGGGGCAGTACCCCCTAAAGATGATATTCTTTATGTTCCCTGGGCTTATAGGAAAGAACAGTTTGTATTGAGTCCCCCCAAGAGGTTCGAGCTAAGCAAGGGACCTAAGATGTACGTACCAAGAGGGACTTATGTGGCGTGGAGGCCGGTAATTTCACCAAAGCTGAATGAGCCCATGGTTATTAGTCGCACACCATAGAAGCCCATGAAGGATCCCACTGTCGTCCCCTGGAATTACAACAGAGTGGTAGTGACGTACAAAGGAAAAGAAATCGTGGGGAAAGTGATTGAAACAAACCCGTATGGGAAGTACATCAATCTGGAAGAAGTGAACAATGCCAAATAGAAGCGCTTTCCGCTTAAAAAGCCAGTCAATGCCGAAGAAGCGAAAGAATTTTTCTGAAAGATGAAAGCCTCAAACTACGAGGTAATTGACCAACTCCGGAAGTTTCCCTCTCAGGTCTCGCTCTTGTCTCTACTAATAAGCTCGAATGAGCATCAGAAAGTGCTGATAAAGACCCCCAATGAAGCCTATGTTCCAATTGAAATTAACCACTGTTGAGCAACTGGAAAGGGTGGCAGAAAAATTCTTTGAAGTTAACCAGATTTCATTTAGCAAGAATGACTTGCCCCCGGAAGGGGCTGCCCACAACAAAGACCTTCATTTGACAGTTAAATGTGAGGGGTACTATGTGAAAAGAGTCATGCTGGATGGTGGATCTGGGGTTGACATCTACCTTCTTTCAACTTTGCAAAGAATGAAAATTGGGACTGAGAGAATCAGGCCTACAATGTTTGTGTGCGTGCCTTTGATGACATCAAGAGAGACACAATATGAGAGATTGATTTGATCTTGACTATCAGTCTGGTGGATTTCGAAGTGACATTTCAGGCCTTAGACATGGATACCTCCTATAATTTTCTATTAGGAAGGCCTTGGATCCATGTTGCGGGGGCCATACCTTCTACTCTACTCCAAATGGTAAAATTTGAAAACGAAGATTAGGAAATCGTGTTCCATGGAGAGGACGAGCAATCAAGTTACAGGGACCCATCAGTCCCATGTCTCGAGGCTAGGGAAGGTAGATAGCACATAGTCTATCAAGCTTTTGAGGTTGTATTCGCAGATCAATGTCAGGAAGGAAGCCCGTGTCCTCAACTCTTTCTATCAAATACGTCAATCATGGTCGCCACTGAGATGATCAAGCACGGTTATAAGCCTGGGAAGGGGCTCGGGGCATCTTTGCAAGGTATTATGGAGCCCATCACCTTGACTGCCAGTAAAAACTTCTTTGGTGTCGGTTTCCAAGCAACAGAAGCTGAAGTAAAATGGGCTAAAGAACGTTAGAATGACGGATGGGTTCTACCTCAGCCGATCCTGCATCTGTCCAAAACATTCGTCAAGCCAAAATACACAGAAGAAGAAGATGAGTCCTTCACGGCCGAGGAAATTGAGGACATATGTGGACCCATGAGGCAAATGTTATATGAAGCTCATATGGTCCAGCCGGGTGAAGGCTCGAGCACTATTGAGGTGCAATTTATGAGGCCCGATGCCAAGCTACAAAATTGGAATGCTACTTCGTTCCCAGTCAGGCGGGAATGACGGTAGTCCAGTCTTGCCACCTTTTCTGCATTCCGAGTTATTCCAGGGTGTAAGTCGAATGTTTCTTTTAGTTTATTGTTCTTTAAATTCCAATGTAAACCCTTCTATCTTCAAATTCAATGAAATGAAATCAATATTTCATCGTCTATGAATCTCTTTCTTTATTCTTTCTGATTTTTGTTACTTTTCTTATTTCTTCTTTTCAGTTATAATAATGCGGACTTAAATATCACTACATGCTTGCGAACTTCATGCCCAGATCATAGCACGCTGTCTAATTGTGAAATAATGAATCAAGAACCGGAATATGATGAAGATGAGGCTTTTAGGGAAATAAACTGAGAACTGGAACATTCGAGAATAAACCTAAGCCAAACTTAAATGAAACCGAGCCGGTTAATTTGGGTAGTTCAGACGAGGTCCAAGAAACCATGATAAGCATTCACACGGATGAATGAACTAGGGATGCATTGATCCAACTTTTTATTCGAATTCAAAGATGTGTTTGCTTGGTCCTATGATGACATGCTTGGACTAAGTGTTGATTTAGTGGTACACAAATTGCCAACTTACCCCGATCATTCCTCTATCCAGCAAAAATAGAGGAAGTTCAAAACTGACATCAGTGACAAGATCAAAACAAAGGTCACCAAATACTTAAAAGCGGGTGTGATCCGAGTGGTCCGATACACCGCATGGTTGGCTATGTGGTTCCAGTGCCAAAGAAAGATGGGAAAACTCGAGTGCGCGTTGACTATCGAGATCTGAACAAAGCAAGTCCCAAAGACAACTTCCCTTTGCCAAACATCCATATCCTTGTTGACAACTATGCCAAACATGAGATACAGTCTTTCGTGGATTGTTATACTGGATATCATCAGGTCTTGATGGATGAAGAAGACACAGAAAAGATAGCCTTCACCATGCCCTCGGGCACCTATTATTACAGGGTCATGCCTTTTGGTTTGAAGAATGCCAGGGCCACTTACATGAGGGCTATGACTACCATCTTTTATGACATGATGCATCAAGAAATCGAGGTGTAGGTGGATGATATGATCATCAAATCAAGAACGTAGGATGACCATGTTCAGGATCTGAGAAAGTTTTTTGAGCATCTACGTAAGCATGACTTAAAGTTAAATCCAGCTAAATGTGCATTTGGAGTTCTATCTGGGGAAACTCTTAGGATTTAAAGTCAGTCGGATGGGAATCGAGCTAGATCCAATAAAGATAAAGTCTAGTAGGGATTTGCCTCCTCTGAGAACCAAGAAAGAGGTTATGAGTCTGTTGGGAAGGTTGAATTACATCAGCCGGTTCATTGCTCAGTTGACTTCCACATGTGAGCCCATATTCAAGGTGTTGAAGAAAGATGCAGTGATTAAATGGATAGATGAGTGTTAAGAAGCCTTCAACAAAATCAAAGAATATCTATTGAATCTGCCAGTCTTGGTCCCACCCGAACCTGGAAGGCCTTTGTTTTTGTATTTGACGGTGTTGGAGAATTCCTTTGGGTGCATTCTCGGGAAACATGATGTGACCGGGAAGAAAGAACATGTGATATACTATCTGAGCAAGAAGTTCACTAGTTATGAGGCCAAATACACTTTGTTGAAAAGGACTTGTTGTGCCCTAACTTGGGTCGCTTAGAAGCTTAGGCATTACCTATTGGCCTACACCAACTATCTCATCATCAGGTTGGATCCTTTGAAGTACATATTCCAAAAGCCGATGCCCACAGGGAGGTTAGTAAAATGGAAAATCCTACTCACCAAGTTTGACATATTCTATGTCACCCACACGGCAATGAAAGCTCAAACTTTAGCGAAAAATCCTATTGATGGCGAGTATCAGCCTTTGAGTACTTATTTTCTAGACGAGGAAGAAAATTCAGTTGAGGTAACTTCAAAAGATTCCAATGCTTGGAAAATGTTCTTCGATGGAGTTGTGAACGCAAAAGGTGTTGGGATTGGGGCAATCTTTATCTCATCCACTGGTCAGCACTATTCGGCCACAACCCAGCTTCGATTTTTCTGCACAAACAACACCTGTCGAGTATGAAGCATGCATTATGGGTATGAACATGGCAATCGACCAAGATGTGGAAGAATTGTTAATCATGGGAGACTCGGACGTGATTATCTGACAAGCTCAGGGTGAATGGGAAACTTGAGATGTCAAGCTTATTCCATACAGGCAACATGTGGAAGATTTTAGCAAGCAGTTCAAGTCAGTCGAGTTCAGGTACATTCCTCGTTTTCACAACGAGTTAGTCGATGCACTCGCTACTTTGGCCTCGATGTTGCCATATCTAGGCAATGTCCACATTGACCCGTTAGAAATCCAAATCCGAGAAAGGCATGGTTATTGCAATACGGTTGAGGTGAAACCAAATGTTCAGCCATGGTATCATGATATCAAGAGATTTTTGAAAATGAAGGAATATCTAAAGCTAGACAATGGAGACCAAAAGAGAACCATTAGATGGCTTGCCAACGGTTTCTTCTTGAGCGGAGAGCTCTTATACAAAAAGACTCCAGATCTTAGCCTTTTAAGATGTGTGGATGCCCAAGAGGCCGGAAGAATCATAAATGAAGTGCACGCAGGAGTGTGTGGTCCACATATGAATGGATACGTCCTTGAAAAGAAAATCCTTCGAGCAGGCTATTACTGGATGACCATAGAAAAGGATTGCTTCAGTTTTGTCCGAAAATGTCATCGGTGTTAGGTGCACGGTAACCTGATTCATGTACCACCTTCAGAATTGCATCCTATGTCAGCATCGTGGCCGTTCGTTGCTTGGGGTATGGATGTCATTGGGCAAATCGAGCCAAAGGCTTCAAATAGGCATAGATTCATATTGGTTGCCATTGACTACTTCACAAAATGGGTTGAAGCAGTCACCCTCAAAGCCGACATTAAGAAAGAAATGATGGACTTTGTGCACTCCAACATCATCTACTGTTTTGGTATTCCTAAAACTATCATTACGGACAATGCTACAAATCATAATAGTCATTTGATGAGGGATATATGCGTACAATTTAAGCTTACGCATCGGAATTCTACCCTTATCGGCCCAAAGCCAATAGTGTTGTTGAAGCATCAAACAAGAACATCAAGAAGATTCTTAGGAAGATGATCCAAAGTTCTAGACAATGGCATGAAAAATTGTCGTTTGCGTATTTGGGATATCGCACAACTGTGCGCACATCAGTTGGAGCAACACCCTATCTATTGATTTATGGCTATAAAGCCATAATATCCACAGAAGTTGAAATTCCTTCTCTCTGAATCATCGTTGAAGCCGAGATTGAGAATAGTGAGTGGGTCAAGACCCGTCTAGAACAGCTACCCCTGGTTGATGAAAAGCGGATGGACGCAGTTTGCCACGGGCAGTTGTATCAACAAAGAATAGCCCATACATTATGAGACGTATTCTCCCGCATCATAAGGAAGCAAAAGAAAAGTTCGCTCCAAACTGGAAGGGCCCATACATTATAAGAAAATTGTTGCCAAAAAGGGCATTGTACCTAGGAGATATTGAAGGAAATGACCCTGAAACAACTGTCAATGCAGATGCGGTCAAGAGTTATTATGTTTAATCCCTATGCGATACCAATATTGTCCGATCGGGATGACGAAGGCTTTTATTCTCGCTACACCAAATATTTCAACCTTTTGCCAACCCATTGATTCGGTTACCTTTCTTTGTTCACCCTCTTTGGAACTCGAACAGATTTGTAAAAAAATCATCATAAAAAACAAAGCTTCCCTAAACTACATTCTACTTGATTCTGAAAGGATACGTTGACAGCCTCTCTCTGGGGTTCAGTCGCACTAAAACAAAAATCCAAATTTCCCCAAAAGTGAAACTGGGGCAGATGTTATAATGGTTAGGCGATGATCTTGCCTGAATGGTTCCAAAGTTGTAATTTAATCCAAATTCTTTTTACCCCAAATCCTGTTCAAGTCCTTTCTATCAATCGGTGAGAATATTAAAGGATTAAAGAATGCAGCTATTTGAATCAGATACAATCAAATGAGAGAAATAAAATGAAAGATTCTTATTGGTGAAAACCCACACGGGCACCGTAACACGATAGTGAGCAGAGAAACTGAAAATGAGAGAGTCTTGTTAGTGAAAAATCTCAAAGAGCACTATAAGGCAATGGTAAGAAGAGAAACGAGAGAGGTCAATTGGCAAAACCCCGCAAAGGGTGCCATTAATCGAAAAGAAGGAATTCCCTACAACCATCGGCACTTATGGAGTCCTGGCAAGGTTTCCCGATTTTAAGATTCGAGTTATGATGGGTTTATGAGAGATTGGTTGCACAGATCGGGTATCCAGTCCAAGAAACATGTCATGTCTATTGAAGTCTGCATGCACTCCAGATAAGTCCTTTTTTCTTCCCTCGAAAGGGACACTTCTTGTTAAATTCATTATCTTGTCCTTTGTTTACTTTTCTTTGAATTCCTTTCGGTTTAATCCTTCTTCGAAACTAATACAAAGAAAATATGGCAAGATTAGTTTTACAGGGTTCTGCTTAACAAAAGCTAAATTCAAGGAAAGGCACCCAGCCTTAGCAGGTGCATCAGGTCGATCTCGAGTGCCCATGATGGCCGATGCTTCAGAGTCAAAATTATTAAAAAGGAAAGAAATCCAAATTCAAGTGCCCAAAAGGCAAAATAAGATAAAAAGGCCAAAGCCCCCACAGGTGAACCATCGTGTGAAATTTCGAAAAGTCAAGATTCCTGGGTTTAGGAAAGAGATCGATCTCCAGAAAGTCAGCGAGCAATAGCGGTTTTAATCAAAAGAGTTGGTCCGAGATCATAAAATCAAGGCCACAAAACCAACCACCATTTAAAACTAACAATTGTTCTTTGTTTGAAAACATGAAACAGGTGCAATCCAAAGCAACCTTGAAAGAAGCAGGTGCAACCAAAAAACACTGCGAAAGGGCTAGAAGCAGTTTTGCAGCAATAATCCATTCGAAAGGAAGTCTCCTCCAAATTCTTTCGTGCATTCTTACTCATTTTTCTTAAATAAAAAGAGGGAGAAGAGAAGAAAATTCAAAAACATGGTAGCCCAGAGTCCCTACTCCCTAGTCGCTTTTCCAACATACGGTCTCCACTCCCTAGTTGAGTTTATTTTAGACATACGGTCTCCACTCCCTAGTCGCTTAGCCAACATACGGTCTCCACTCCCTAGTTGAATTTATTTTAGACATAGGGTCTTCACCCACTAGTTACTTTAGACATAGAGTCTCCACTCCCTAGTCGCTTTTCCAATATAGGGTCTCCACTTCCTAGTTGATTATTTTAGACATAGGGTCTCCAACCCATAGTCACTTTTCAAACATGGGGTCTCCACTCCCTAGTCTGTTTTTTCCATCATAGGGTCTCCACCCCTAGTTAAAGTTATTTTAGACATTGGGTCCCCACTCCCTAGTCGCTTTTCCAACATAGGGTCTTCACTCCCTAGTTGATTTTATCTTAGACATAGGGTCTCCACTCCCTAGTTGAAGTTATTTTAGACATAGGGTCCCCACTCCCTAGTCGCTTTTCCAACATAGGGTCTCCACTCCATAGTTGAAATTATTTTAGACATAGGGCCTCCACTCCCTAGTTGAATTGATTTTAGACACAGGGTCTCGACTCCCTAGTCGCTCTTCCAACATAGGGTCTCCACTCCCTTGTCATTTTTCCAACATAGGGTCTCCACTCCATATTTGAGTTTATTTTAGACATAGGGTCTCTGCTCCCTAGTCGCTTTACCAACATAGGGTCTCCACTCCCTAGTTGAATTTATTTTAGACATAGGATCTCCACCCCTAGTCACTTTTCCAATATAGGGTCTTCGCTCCCTAGTCTACTTTTTCCAACATAAGGTCTCCACTCCCTAGTCGCTTTTCCAATATAGGGTCTCCACTCCCTAGTTGAAGTTATTTTAGATATAGGGTCTCCGCTGCCTAGTTGAATTTCTTTTAGACATAAGTTCTCCACTCCCTACTCTCTTATCCAACATAGGGTCTCCATTCCCTGGTTGATTTCTTTATAAATATAGGCCCTACTCCCTAATCTCTTTTCCAAAGGATACACATGTTATATCCCGCATTTAGCACGTTAATGTTTCGTCATAAGTTAATCGATGTAGACTCGGAAATGAGATTATTTTGAGATCATAAGCATTTATGTTATTTGTAAGAAGTGATAAGTAAGTGATATAAAGGTCAGAGGGTTAACGAATTGAAGAAATTGAGTATCGCGAAGTTTGTTATTTTGGGATAAAATATGGTCTGAGCTATAATAACCGATATTTATGGACTAGTACCATACAAGTTGCTTTATGACCATGATAATATGATGTATAATGTATATTAAGATAAGTAGAATTTAAATAATTTGAGATAATTCTTAATTGTATGGGAAATTGATTAGTTACCGAATAACGGGACATTACCTAATTAATAAATAAATTATAATATAATATTAAGAATCCCCACCCACGTGGCAGCACCACCATAAGCTTAGGAATGACTGTTAAAGTCATTTGTCTATGTGGCAACTTATATTAAGACTTAAATGATACACCTTTTTGCAAAAGGAAATGACATTATGTCTTAAGGATATAAAAAAGGATCATATATCCATCTGATAACGTGAGAGTTTAAGAAACTGGAGGAATTCAAATGTCTGGCATTCTATAGCGTCTTCAATGCTTCAAGACCCGGGATTTCATAGCAACTTAACTAATGTGAGTTTTGCAATATTAAGGGAGTACGGTATAATCTCTCTCAAGAGAATCGACTTAGGTATGTTAAGGTTAATCCTTCCTTCTTTTCGCATGATTCAAGTAATGATACGTAAACGTAATGTTATTTCATAAGTGATTTTGCTTTTAGCAGTTAAGGATGCCTATATTATTTATTTATGTAAAATGATATTCAAGCATGTCTAAATATGTTCCTAAGTCTCTATTGAGGCGTAGCTGGTTGATTGGTGAGTTGATCAGTTGGAGAGTCAATCGCTATATTGAACTAGCTGTTAAGAATTTTCCCATTAAAAGGCACTAACTTAACATTGAAGAGTATGTTGTTACTTGAATAAAAGAAATAAAATTTTTAATTGGTGAATATGAAATAGTAATGTCAAGTGGAGTGCATTCAAGTATATTACTCAAAGATGGTCAAATTTCAGCTAAGGAAATTTTGAGAGTCAAGACAAGAAGTGGCGTTAACAAAACCAATGACAGTTATGTCATTTAAAGCTTGGAGAATTTCGTTTTTGAGATAATTGCCTTTTAGAGAACGTGTCCTGTATAATTCACATTGATTGGTAAACGGATGGTTAAGGAGAATTTTTGGCTAGGAAATGCTCTGGTATTGTTACCTAATTATGACTTGCACTATTTAACAATACATATCATTTCTAAGGTGTTAAAGGGACTTTGAAAGAAAAGGGTACGAGAGATCCAAAATTTATTGTCAACCACTGGATTCTTATGTCCTCTTTTATCTCATGAATTCTTTAGGTACTATATGCATGTAGATGTGCCGAACTCTCCTATATTTGTGTTTTACTTACTAAGGTGAAATAAAGAAAATAACTTCGGAATGAACAATGATTTTCCTTAGATAAAGGTGTTAATATTCATAATACAGTAATACATGCATCTTCGTGTATATGCATATACCATCGTGCTACGACCAGTTGGGAAGTTACATATTTACCACCATGTTACGGTCGATTGAGCAATCATACATAATTATTGACCACCGTTCTACGGCCGGTCGGCAGACATGCATTTACCACTGGGCTATGGCCGGTTGGGCAGTTACCACTGGTTGGGCAGTTATGTATCATTATTTACCACTAGTTGGGCAGTCATATATTTACCACCGTGCGACGGTCGGTCAGGCAGTTACCACTTATCAGTTGTCCAGTTAACGCGATGAGAATGATATAATCAGAACTATTATATCGTAGTTTTATTTATATATACGAATGAGTTTTATTCTACATGATATGACCCTTAGCGGCAAGTCAGAAGTTATAAGTTGACTCTTATCGCTCCCCGAGATAGTATCTTACTATTACTACGTTTCATTTCTGCCTTACATACTCGGTACATTCTTTGTACTGACGTCCTTTTTCCTAGGACGTTGTGTTTTATTCCACGCAGGTGTAGAAAGGCGAGGTGAGGACCATCTACTGTAGGTTGCCTCCATATATCAACTTTTGGTTGGTGAGCTCCACATCTTCCTGGAATATTGTCGAGTTATGTTCTATATATGTTACTTTGTTTTATGAAGATTTCGGGGACCCTGTCCCAACTTTAATATTATGATCATGTTTTCTTAGAGGTTTTGTAGATAGTGTCCTGTGTATAGCTTTTGGTATGACGTGTCAATGGCCTTGACGGCCCCTATGTATCTATATAAATCTTTTGAATTAGTTATGTGAGTTAAGTTCTAATATTGTTAATTACATATATAGATGTGTCCTATCATGGCCCATGACAGGTTTAATAAAAATAAAAGGAGAAAAGGGGATAAGGTACGTGGCACTCGGTTGAGTATGCACCGGGTGCTAGTCGTGGCCCTCTAATTTGGGTCGTGACAAAAGTGGTATCAGAACAGTTCTGTCCTAGGGTTGTCTGCCTATCGTGTCTAATAGAGTCTTGCTTATAAATGTGTTGTGCACCATGTTGTATAAACAAGAAACTACAGGGCATGTAGGGACCGTTTATCATTCCTTCTTGATATTAGATCGTGCAATAGAGCAGAGTCATAGGGAATAAATCTCTTGACCTTTGACTTGTTTTATATATGCAGTAATGCCTATAACCAGGAAAGCTATGGTTATTTAGAAGGATAAAGTAGTGGCAGAAGAGGGCATGAGTAGAGTACCAATCTCTAGTGAGGGCCAGGGTGAGGACCTGAGGGAAAATACGACACCCTCGCATAATTCTCCGATTTCGCTAGCACCTGAGGAGAAGACGAGGAACCCAGTACCTCCACCTATTGTTTAGGACAATATATGGATATACGGAGTGAAGTACAGTTTTTGACTAGATTGGTAGCCGCTCACGCTCAGCGCCAGGTAGGTATAGGTGTTGGTTGCGTTGATAGGGCTATTAGCGCGAGAGTTTGAGACTTCATCAACCTGGACCCTCTAGTGTTTACCGGAACCAACAAGGATGAGGAACCATAAAACATTATTGATATGATGTAGAGGACATTGAAGTGATGCATGCATCAGACACTGAGTCAGTAGAGTTGGCTTCTTACCGATTGCGGGATGTTGCGGTTCAGTGGTATGAAACTTGGAAATTGTCTAGAGGGACAAATGCATCTCCAGCGGTATGGGAAGAGTTCTTAGGGGCTTTCTTATGTCATTACTTGCCATCAGAGATTCATCAGGCAAGGGTAGATAGGTTCTTGGTGCTTAAACAAGGGAATATGAGTGTGCGAGAGTATAGTCTCCAGTTTGATTCCTTGGCGAGGTATGCCCCCTCGATTGTGGCTGAAATGAGTGACCGAGTAAATCGGTTTGTGGTAGGACTTGGGAAGCACCTAATATGAATGCTCCACGGCCGCTCTGCTTGATGGTATGGATATTTCCCGCATCCAGGCTTATGCTCAGAATTTGGAGGACCGAAAATGACAGCAATACGAGAATCGTGATGAGGGTCAGCGTAAGAAGGCCAGACCTACTAGGCAACCTGAGGATTTTTCGGGTGATCCTATGTCACCATATCCTATTGAAAGTGTCCAATAGTTGCAGAAGCCGTATTATGAGGGATCTGTCTATTCTGAGTCAGGTCAGAGCTCAAGAATTTCGGGTTTTCAGGATAGGAGGTATTTAGCGCAAATGAGGGCGCCCCCTCTGCGGTGTAGTCAATGCGGTAGAGCTCATTCTGGACAATGTCGTCAAGGGTGTAATGTATGCTATACCTACGAAGAACCTAGTCATTACATGAGGGTTTGTCCTATAAATGGCAGAAGTGGAATGGTTTAGCCCACCAGATCTATAGCAGTCTCTTTCTCTTCAGTACGCCCTCAAGAGTGAGGCCCTTGGGCATTAGCTGGTAGATGTAGACGTAGGGGTGGATCATCTAGCTTCAGCGGTAATCAGATCTGCATATATGCTTTGGCACGTCATCAGGACCTAGAGGCTACACCGGATGATATGTCAGGTACTGTGACTATGAGTAATGTTCGATCTTACTAACGCAAATTATCCATTTAATATGATTAAAATAAGATTGAGTTGGCATTACGTATGAAGGGTTAAGGAAAACCAAGACTAGCTTGAAAACAAAGTATGAAACTGGTTATTAAGATTACAACTAGTAGGTGTTAGCGTCTAGAAGATAGATAACAGAATCGTAGGTGACGAATGGATTAGGAAGTAGTTTTAGGGAGGGACGACGTCCTGACCCTGTATGATCCTGATAATTGCTTCATTGGAGTATAGCCCGGGAAGATATATACATTTATAATTGATGAGTATATATGTACATCTTGGAAGTTTAAACAATAGAGGACAAATATTTCTAAGGGGGGAAGGATGTTACACCCCGCATTTAGATAGGTTTTTGCAAAAGTAAATAACATTATGTCTCAAGGACATAAAAAAGGATCATATATCCATCTGCTAACGTGAGAGTTCAAGAAATTGGAGGAATTCAAATGTCTGGCATTCTATAGCATCTTGAATGCTTAAAAACTCGGCATTTCAGAGCAACTTAATTAATGTGATATTTTGCAATATTAAAGGAGTACGGTATATCCCTCTCAAGAGAATCGACTTAGGTATGTTAAGGCTAATCTTTCCTTCTTTTGGCATGATCCAAGTAATGATACGTAAACGTAATGCTATTCCATAAGTGATTCTACTTTTAGAAGTTAAGGACGCCTATGTTATTTATTTATGCAAAATGATATTCAAGCATATCTAAATATGTTCCTAAGTCTCTATTGAGGCGTAGTTGATTGATTGGTGAGTTGATCAGTTGGAGAGTCAATCTCTATATTGAACTAGCTGTTAAGAGTTTTCCCATTAAAAGGCAATAACTTAACATTGAAGAGTATGTTGTTACTTGAATAAAAGAGATGAAATGTTGAATTGGTGAATATGAAATAGTAATGTCAAGTGCATTCAAGTTTATTACTCAAAGCTGGTCAAATTTCAGCTAAGGAAATTTTGAGAGTCAAGACAAGAAGTGGCATTAACAAAACCAATTACAGTTATGTCATTTATAGCTCGGAGAATTTCACTTTTGAGATAATTCACATTGATTGGTAAACAGATGGTTAAGGATAATTTATAGGTAGGAAATGCTCCTGTATTGTTACCTAATTATGATTTGCACTATTTGACATTACATTTCATTTCTAAGGTGTTAAAGGGACTTTGAAAGAAAAGGGTACGAGAGATCCAAAATTTATTGTCAACCACTAGATTCTTATGTCCTCTTTTGTCTCATGAATTCTTTAGGTACTATATGCATGTAGATGCGCCAACCTCTCCTATGTTTGTGTTTTACTTACTAAGGTGAAGTAAAGAAAATAACTTCGGAACCAACAATGATTTTCCTCAAATAAAGGTGTTAATGTTCATAATATAGTAATCCATGTATCTTCGTGTATATGCATTTACCACCGTGCTACGACCGATTGGGCAGTTACATATTTACCACGGTGCTATGGTCGGTTGGGCAGTCATACATATTCATTTACCACCATGCTACGGCCGGTCAGTAGACAAGCATTTACCACCGGGCTATGGCCGGTTGGGCAGTTATATATTTACCACCGTACGATGGACGGTCAGGCAGTTACCACTGATCAGTTGGGCAGTTAACGCCACAAGAATTATATAATCAGAACTATTATATCGTAGTTTTATTTATATATACGAATGAGTTTTATTCTACATGGTACGACCCTTAGTGGCAAGTCAGAAGTTATAAGTTGACTCTTAACGCTCCCCGAGATAGTATCTTATTGTTACTATGTTTCATTTCTGCCTTACATACTCGGTACATTCTTTGTACTGACGTCCTTTTTATTGGGATGCTGTGTTTCATGCCACGCAGGTGTAGATAGGCGAGGTGAGGACCATCCACTATAGGCTACCTCCATATATCAACTTATGGTTGGTGAGATCTACATCTTCCTGGAGTATTGCCGAGTCATGTTCTATATATGTTACTTTGTTTTATGAAGATGTCGGGGACTCTGTCCTAACTTATATATTATGATCATGTTTTCTTAGAGGTTTTGCAGACGATGTCCTGTGTATAGCTTTAGGTAGGACATGTCAATGGCCTTGACGGCCCCTATGTATTTATATAAATCTTTTGAATTAGTTATGTAAGTTAAGTTCTAATATTGTTAATTATATATATAGATGTGTCCTATCATGGTCCATGACAAGTTTAATAAAAATAAAAGAAGAAAAGGGGATAAGGTAAGTGGCGCTCGGTTGAGTAGGCACCGAGTGCCAGTCGTGGCCCTCTAATTTGGTCGTGACAACAGAATCCCGATTTTAATTACTTTCAATAAAGGAATAGTTTAGATTTTTGTTACAATAACTCACAAAATTTTTCCAGTGAAAATTGGGGTAGAAAATTTCGGTCATTTGTTTGCTTTGGTGCCTGAACAAGTTTTCACTGTGAGGCAGAAGGTTTAAGATGACCAAAAGAATAAGTCTCAACCCAAATAAAAGAAAAGAAGAAACAAGAAAAGAAGTTGAACTCTAAGTGCAGAAGTGGAGAAAAGATGCGGACTGCCCAAGATAAGAATGAAGTTACAAGTTTTGCATTGTCCCGCCTTGATCCAAAAAGCTGAATAAGAATGAACCATCGGTTGCAACTAACAACCATCAAGATTAAGATCAGAGTCTGTAGGAAGAACCATCCAAGACTCAATATCAAGCTTTAGAAGGTTTATAGATAGGAATCTTGTAACTCGTAGTTGATAGGCTTAGCTAGTTTAGCTTTTCATCTTTTATTTTGGTGTAATAAGGAGCTCAGCAAGCAGAAACAACAGTATCAACAGTGAAATCACAGTTTTCCGGTAGTCCCAACTACCAAAATTTCAAGAACAACACTGACCTGATTCCTTTATAGCCAAGGATATGTAGGCAACCTCTGGAGCAAGGTTTGGTCAGACTTTTCAAAAGATGCTCCTCATGGAGTTTCAAATGGGAAAAGATTGCTTGTAATTGCTCATTTTATCTTTGCCTGAAAACCCTTCATGCTCCCGAGCAAAGAGGGGTAGCTGTGAGCATGTGATTTTTGCCCTATACGAATTACTCCTATATAATCTAAGAAAATAAATTTTTTCCAATAATTTGCCATTTTATAGGATTTTTGTAGGATTTTATTAATTGTTTGCATTTTTGTGCACATTTAATTTCCATTAAAAATCATGAAAAATGTCAAAAATACCATGCATTGCATTTAGGTTTTGTTTTTTACATTTTTAGGATTAATTGGTTAACCATTTGTGCCATTAAAAATGAAAATTACAAAAATGATCCATTTTTACATTTTTTACCTTTTAATTTCTAGATTAGTGATCTTTCTCTTTTAATGTAGGATTAAGTAATTTTCATAATTATTGTAATTATATAATTAGTTTAATTTTTCAATTTGGATTAAATTAGGATTTTTAATTTAGGATATTTAATTAAAAAAGAAGAAGAAAAAAAAAGAAAAGGAAATAGGAGTTAATTGAAAGAAAGGGGGCTTAAATTAAAATTGGGTTGTTTTCATACCCAAAATCCATCCCAAATCCGCCCCAAATACCCAGACCCAAAATAGCCACCCGGTCCAGGTCTGCCCCATCCCCAAACGACCCTGTTTTTCCTTGCTCTCATCATGACCGTTGGATCATTGTGATCCAGCGGCCCAGAACTGGCCCTCATTACTATAAGACTGTCTAAAGCCAAACCCCAAACCCTTTATACCCGTTCATTTCATCATCTCCCTCATCCTATAGCAAACCCTAGCCGCCTTCATACTCTTTGCCGCCTCTACCATCAAACACCCACTGGAAATCGCCTCACGGCTGTTCCGGTGTTCCAAAGGCCCCAAATCAACACCCCAGAACCTCCATTGTCTCCTCTTTACAAATCTTCAAACCAACTCCCTCGAATGCCACCAAATTCACATCCCATAATCTTGGCACCCCTCTAAACCCTAAACCACCATTAATCCCCTTCGAATCAGCCCCGAAGTTCCTCGAATTTTAAATCTAAGTTCTCAAGAACACTAGCTTTCTTTCACTTCCAAACCTTCGGCAGTTTTTGGGGCCGAATTCATTGCCCTTAATAAGAGTAGTTGATTCATGGTTGGCTAAAGTTCATGAATACCCCAAGAATTCAGGTCAGAATTCGAAGGTGTTTCAGTTTTATTATTGGAAGAATCAAGTGATCGGTAATTTCTTGTAACCTTTTCTTTAGTTTTCTTCTGGTTTTGGTCTTTCCATCTTTCTTTTAATTGTTTTTGGTTTTGCTGTATGACTTAGGTTACCTTTTCTTTCTTTGTTTAAGTTTCGTTAATTGCATGTTTCAAGATTTCGTTAAATATTCAATATTGCCTAGGCCCAGATTGTTAGATTGAAATGATTAGGTTTAGTTTTTTTATAATTCGCCTATTTCTGTTTCTCCTTTTATTTTATTTCTTGCTGTTTGCTTTGTTTATTTTTGTTGCTTGCAAGTTTTGTTAAGAATGGTATTAAAAGGTTAATCAATAGCCTATTTAACCAATTCCTGCTTAGTTTAGTTTTAGCTAGATTCAATTTCATTTCCTTGTGTTGAATTTAGCTACTTTGATTTTTGGTTTTCTTGGATTGAGCATGTTGGATTTCAGTAGCTTTTTGAATCTGAGTTTGATTGCCTACATTTTTTAATTATTTAGGTTTAATTGATTTTGAAATTAGGCTTGAGCCTTCGAACAACAAATCAAACCTTAGGTTAATGAATTGCAATATCATTAGGCAACTTAACCACTTAAGTGAAGGCCTCAAAATAGTTGTAATTAATTTAAAATCAGAACATAGGGAAAATGTGAAATAATCACTAATTAAAAGGGTAAAACATAGTTTTTACAAAGGTTAAATATCAGAATGTTCTAGACTTTTCACAGCTGTCTCCATCCTTAGCCTAAAATGTTGGTATTGGATAAGGAAAAGGACAGACAGCTGTAAAAGATGTTGTACTATTCTGATTTTCAAAAAAATAGGTTAGAATATTCCTTTTTGATTCTATTTTTTATGCACTCTATAAAAGGGAAACATTGCCTCACTCACAGATAGAGATTGAGCATTAATTTTACTGCACAAAGTTCTCTTTTCTTTTCTGAAAAAAGATTGAATTTTAGAAATTTTAGAAAACATTCAAAAACATCTTATTTTTGGTTTTCACATGCTTGGAAATATGGTTTGAAGTGGAGGATTTTCTGGGTTCCTTTAGCTGGATTTTCTGGTTTCAAAGCTGTCTTGATTTGGTTCAAACTTTTGATCTCTTTGGGTTGCTGTTGCTGTTGTTTGCTTTCTGCCCCTTCAAGCTTCAGCTGATTTTCTTTGTTCACCTGTTTACTTGCCGGTTTATTGTTGTTTGTTCAAGGTACTATGCTTGACCTTTTTCATGTAAAGCTCTTATTTGAAATGATATGAAACTGAAACTACTAGAAATCATATGATATGTATTCTCATGATTAACTTGTGATTGTGTTGATTGGATTTGATTAGTTTTCTATTTCATGAGCTTTTGATTTGGTCATTTTGTTTAAAAGAACCATGTAGTTTCTCCTTTTAGAAGTAACTTTGTGTGAAGATGCCTTTTGGTCACATGGCTGTAATCTGCAGATTTGGTAACCAGTTGGCCCAAATCAGCTAGATCTAAGCTAAAGATAGGATTTTGCTGGTTAAAGTTTTGCTGAAACTAGTATTTCTAATGTGGTGGATCAGCTTGTGATGGACAAATCATGTCCAAAAGAGGTAAGGATTGGTTGGGTTGCTGAAAAATGTAATACAATAGTTTACATAATAGTTCATATGTGTTAATAGATCTAACGCAACATGTTTGATTTTCTGAAAAAATTTCCTTCTTTCATTTGTTATTTATTCGGGACTGTAATAAATCAGATTTTATATCATGTTAAGGATCAAAATGTTTGCTTGAGGAGTACATTTTTTTGTCATTCTATTATCACCATTATGGTGGAACATGCCAAGTTATGAGCCCTACCCGTAAGGATAAAGGGCTATACTCTAATTCAAATGGGCTGAAGCTATGAGTAAGCCCAGATGAAAAATACCAAAAAAACTGGGCTTCGGCCATTGGGCCTGAGCTACAAGTCTAAAAATTCGTCTTTCACCTGTAAAAGGTTCCATGTATCAGTTAAATTGTAAATATAGGTTATTATTCTTCCTGTAAACCATGTAATCAACTGATGGATTAGAGCTATGTTGTATATCCTGATTTCATTTGAAAGCATGTTGATTTTTAATTGTTATAGATGGGTGAGTAGAGGTGGATAGGTCCAGTTAGGAAACAAATAGTGACCGGGCCCGCCTCTTACAGGTCCAATATGGGCCAGCTTTGTTCAAACAAGAATTCGGACCAGCAAGAGCCTGCTGAGGCTCTTTTGTTTTTCTTGGGCCAAGTCTTAAGCCCAGATGCAGCTTTTTGCAAAGCTGAACCCCTCCTAATTTAATCGAGTAATGAAGTCCAAGCCTAAACTCCTTTTTTCAAAAGAAAAAATTTAAGCTTAGCCCTTTTAATTAAGTGTAATTTTTCCTATAAAAAAAACAAGTTGAGGTGTGCCATACACAAACAAAACCCATAACTCATGGCCCTAATAAATTAGATTAAGAGCTAATATTTGCAGTTGCTATAGTTAAATACATTTCCTTTAAAGAGAAAAGGGTTGGAGGTGTGCCATTCATAAATTAGATCATCTATGGCCCTCACAAATATTATAACTTGGATATTAAAAATGAACCTTTGTAGTTGCTTTAGGTGCGCTACATTAAATTATCATGGCTACAGGTACGGCTCCCGTGACGTAGTTGTGATTGCTAAAATCCGGGTGTACATTTCATGTGACCCGACTTCAATTTCAAACAATATTAAATAAATGTGTCGCGAACCGCAGATGTATTTTATGTAACATGTTTAAGATGTGTTTTAAATAACATTGAATTTTCCTAAAAAACAGTAAAAACGGTTAAAAAGTCGTAAAATGCACATAGGTTTAAATGCGTAATTAATCAGGTAATAGGCCAATATTAACAGTTTA
Organism: Nicotiana sylvestris; assembly: GCF_000393655.2. Taxonomy (NCBI): domain Eukaryota; kingdom Viridiplantae; phylum Streptophyta; class Magnoliopsida; order Solanales; family Solanaceae; genus Nicotiana; species Nicotiana sylvestris. The sequence continues at coordinate 60,953,512 of NC_091061.1, read as the reverse complement.
AGAGACTGTGCTAGAACCACGGAACCCAGGAATGCCTAACACCTTCTCCCAGGTTAACAGAATTTCTGATTTGCAGACTTTAAAAAATAAAAATTTCCTCTATTTGGGATTTTAAAAATAGACCGGTGACTTGGAACACGCAATAAACTATTCCAAGTGGCGACTCTGATAAATTAAATAATTCCATTTCGATTTATGTCACTTTAATTGGAAAAACTCTCATATACCCCGAGTGGTAAAAAAGGAGGTGTGACAGAAAATATCAATGCTAAAACGATATTATTGCTAGGGTATCCGATGGAGAATTCTGAGAACATCCTCGAAGACCCGTTGCACTCTTTTCCTTCAGCCGGATTTTGTCCCTAGAAAGGTTTTACCGGCAAGGTTTTTAATGAGGCAACGGCCATGCGGCACCTAAAAGAGACTCAACAAATATTCGAGATTTCTTTTACAATCCACCTCAAATACTGGGCCCCCCCAGAAGGTCATCTACTCGGGAAAGCTAAGGCACCCCAAATGGGACCCTGATAGGGAAAGTAATGTACCGGGCCAAACGGTCGAACGAACCGTGCCCATATATAGCAACTAAGTTTTTAACGACAAAAACATGTGTACTTGTACCAGATAATCAGAGAACAATTTTCATCAAAGCACTTCACACTTCAAAATAAACTCGATGTTTCAGCAAAGAGGACTCATCTGTCAAAATTGTCCCGAACACTAGGAGACTGGCGTCAATATCTTAAAAAATGCACGACCTAAGGATTGGGATCTCCAAAATCGTAAGCCCTCGACGAGGCAATACAATGTTTGAAAATAATGGCTCCCGAGTCAAGAAACCCTCGACGACTCGGGGACTACCGTCAAGCGCCACCTCCATCGACTTATCAAAACCCGAGGCCATAGGACCCCGAGCGGGCAGACTCGGTCTCGTAAGACCTACATAAGGTAGAAACTATATCTGTAAGACCTCAAGCAAGGCCTGAACAATACTTGTACCAAGTATCCAAAACTGTAAGACCTCAATGGCGTGAAAAGCTTGTAAGACCTTACTAAAGGCATAAACCTGATCTCAAAGTTTCGGCTATATATCGAACTTGTAAGACCCCTAAAAAGGCATACCTCAATATATATGCCGAAACTATCTCACTCGGGACTCAAAGGCTCCGGCCGAACAGAAATGACTCTGGTCATACGGCTATACTAGCCGAACTAACGGGACTTGGGAATACCCGACTGTCGTTACAAAATCACACGACTTCAATTACTCTGAATCTACTTCGGAAAGAACCGGCTAAACAGGCTAACCTCTATACATGAAAAATAGCTTCGACCATGTCAGCTCCTAAACATCAACTTAGAGATACTCAGCCTCTGAGCGAAAACCTCCCAAGGTGCTCAATCATCGCCATATATCAGCTTACAATCGAGGTTTTTTATTAAGTCGTCGAAGAGTCAGGCAAACACTATTTCAAAAATCCTTATCGAGGGAAAACTAAAGCCTACATAATTGGTCACATCAGCCAAGCATGTAAGAGCCATTGTCGCCAGCCTAGTGAGCCTCAGCGCCACACACATAGAAGGTCGCATCGACCAAAAGCGTAAGAGCCACTATCGCCAGCCTGAAATCTGAAAACTTGAGGGTCAGAATGAGCTCGAGTCATAATCCAATACGAAGATTGGACTCAAAACAATAAAACAAATATGCCTAAGGTCTAGGGCATAAGAGCCATTATCCCCATCCCACACTAAAAGACCACATCGGCCCAAGGTGTAAGAGCCATTGTCACCAGCCCACACAAACTTGAGGGTCGAATGAGCTCGAGTTGGAACCCGACTCAGAGACTAAACCCCAAAAAGTTAGTTAAATATGCCTAAGAGCAAAGCGTAAGATCCATTGTCGCCAGCCTAATGAGCCCCAGGGCCACCCACTTAAAAGGTCGTTTCGGCCCAAAGCATAAGAGCCATTGTCGCCAGCCCACACAAAACTTGAGGGTCAAATGAGCTCTAGTTGGAACCTGACTCAGAGACTGAACCCAAAATAGTTAGTTAAATATGCCTAAGAGCAAAGCATAAGAGCCATTGTCGCCAGCCTAGTGAGCCTCAGGGCCACACATATAAAAGGTAGCATAGACCAAAAGCGTAAGAGACACTATTGCCAACCTGAAATCTGAAAACTTTAGGGTAAAAATGAGCTCGATTCGTAACCCGATTCAAAGACTGGACTCAAAACAGTTAACAAAATATGCCTAAGGGTAAGGGCATAGGAGCCATTATCGCCAGCCCACACTAAAAGACCGCATCGGCCCAAAGCGTAAGAGCCATTGTTGCTAGCTCACACAAAACTTGAGGGTTTAACGAGCTTGAGTCGGAACCCGACTCGGAGACTGAACCCAAAAGAGTTAGTTAAATATGCCTAAGAGCAAAGCATAAGAGTCATTGTCGCCAGCCTAATGAGCCCCAAGGCCACCCATATACAAGGCTGCATCGGCCCAAACCGTAAGAGCCATTGTCGCCAGCCCACACAAAATATGAGGGTCAAATGAGCTCGAGTCGGAACCCGACTCGGAGACTGAACCCAAAATAGTTAGTTAAATATGCCTAAGAGTAAAGCATAAGAGCCATTGTCGCCAGCCTAATGAGCTCCAGGTCCACCCACATAAAAGGTCTCTTCGGCCCAAGGCGTAAGAGCCATTGTCGCCAGCCCACACAAAACTTGAGGGTTAAATGAGCTCGAGTCGGCACCCGACTCGAAGACTAAACCCAAAAATATTTAGTTAAATATGACTAAGGGTAAAGCGTAAGAGCCATTGTCGCCAGCCTAATGAGCCCCAGGGCCATACACACAAAGGTCGTTTCGGCCCAAGGCGTAAGAGCCATTGTCGCCAGCCCACACATAAGGTCGCTCTAGCCCAACCCGTAAGAGCCTAAGGGCCAACTCAAAATTCTAAAAATTTGAGGGTCAGATGAATTCGAGTCGAGATCCGACTCGGAGACTGATCTCAATCTAATAAAAATGCTTGAAAGCAAAGCACAAGATCTCAAATGCCAGCTTACTCTAAGAAGGGGGAACCAACTCAGTGTATATGATTCGCTGTCACCTGTCTCGATGATAGCAAAGCCCGAGGGTCTAATCCAAAGATCAGGACCTTGGGTTGAAAGTCAAAGTACATCATGTAATATTTTCGAAAAGCAAAAAGGAAAGAAGGAATAGGAAATAAAAATCCCTCTTATAATCTCCAAGGGAACGTTTACAAGTCTTGGAAAAACCCTTACAAAGAAAAAACTGAATTGAATCCTAATCTACCATCGAACCTACATCATCGATAAAGGTTGCCCTCTGACAATTACGGGCCCTTCAATGGCCCCTCTTTGATGGCTTATTCCCCTCTGGGGGCTCCGCCTTCTTTTTTATCACCTCCTGAAATGCTGCTCGGTGCACCTCCAAAAGCAAACACGATGGCATCTCTCTTCTCCAGGGTCTCCACTCTCTCGAACTCGACAGACAAAATGATATCTCCCGCATGTATGTCCTCGAAGGTCTACCCCCGAGATCCTGATCGAGCAAGCTCCACTTCCCGAGTCAACCTCGGCTCGGCCCCCTCAGGTTCCCCTCTGGATTGAGTGCTTGTTGTTGTAGCATCTTCTCCATGTAAATATATAAGCGTCTCGACTTCAGTCTTGATCCTGGATAATGCAACCAGCATCTCGCAATGGAGAACTCTGTACTTGCTACTATCCTCCCTCGCCTCACTAAGCTGACGCCCAACTAAGATCACCTTCCCTAGAGGGCATCTCTCTCGGAAGTTATCTTCCTTTCATGTCGTTTTAGTTCAGAAACTTCAGAGTCACTAGCCTGAAGCTCCTCACTCAGCAAGGCGCCTTCCTTCTCAAACTACACAAATTAGATCCAAGATGTTAAAACATGGGGATCTGGCGAAACATTCAGATAAAGGAAAATGGGGACTAGGTAACCTGTTCAGTAAGGAGAGCCTTCTCATGCTCGAGATGGGTCACCTCGACCTGATATTGGGTGAAAGTCTGAGTGTAAAGCGCCTTTTCCTGAACCAAGAAAAAAGACAAGTTAGAAAGACAAAGGTCAAGGCAACCGAGGCCCGAGTGATAAGCAGGGTTAGCAAATATTACCTGCTCGCAAAGCTTGCTCATTTCACCAAAGACTAGGGAAGCATTGATCTGAGAAACTCCCCCAAAAACGGTTGGGAGTCTTTCGAGCACATCTCCGTCTTTGACAGGCATCCCCGCATCGGGAAATTCTTCGCACGAGGCATCTTGCGCTCCTTTAAAAGGTGGGTCGTTCCCTGAGGAGAATCAATCACGACCACGACACTGGCAAGGTCAGTCAGGACCATCCCTTGTCCATTCAGGGCCCCTGAACTAGGCCCCTCCAAACCACCTAACGAAGGCACCTCAGACCGAGGGGAACTCTGACCACCGACTAACTTAGGGGCAAAACCTGATACTCCCTCAGTTGTCTCTCCACCACAAAGTGGGACTGCAGTGACATCAGTCTTCGCCTCAGAAGCTACCATCTCTATGACCCTAGGATCGGCCAGGTTTATCCCTCTCTCGGACGCTATCGAGAAGCTATTTTTCTCCTCACCCTCAACTCGAGGGTTTCCCACCATTTTCGGGGTTAGAGCTGCCGTGTCGGACTTAGCTTCTACCACCTTAATCTTCTTAGATTCAGAATGCCCGCCCAATGAATCCCTTTGTCTTTTCTTCCCTTTTTCAGGTACCAAAGCACCTTCCCCACCGGGTAATGCTCCCTTCATCAAGGGGACTTCCCCCAGACTTACACAAATGTAAGAGGTAAGCACAGGAAATGAGAGTGCTGCTAGTAGTGATTTAAGTCGAAAAGGATGACTACAGCAAAGGTAGAGGCTCACCATAATCCTTAGCTTCCCACCGGACATGGGATAAATAACGCCACACTCGCTCAGTATATGGGCAAATCGAGTCCAGGCGGCCGACCCAACCTGGGAGGTCCGAAACTGCACCAAGGTAAATTGTTGCGGCTGCATTGGTAAGAAAAGTTAAGTGCATGGAAGAACATATTCAAAAAGAAGCGAGAGAGTGCTAGAAAATGTGTCTACTTATGTTCCATATTCCACCTCTCAGGAAACGACATCTTTTCCGTCGGGATCAGGTCAGAAGTCCTTACTCGGACAAAATTGCTTATCCATCCTTCATTCTCGGGCTCTTCGGTATAGGCAAAGAGGTCCCTCGGGCTCGGCATCGGAGTTTGTTTAGAATACCACAGAAGAGACGGGGGTTGTACATTTGGATCAGATGATCAAGGGTGAAGGACATCTCGCCCATCATGTTCACGTAGTACATGGTCATGTAAACAACATGCTAGAATGAACGATGAATCTTGCCAAGGGTCACTTGGCATCGTTGGCAGAAGTCGAGAATCACGGGATCGATCGGGGGCGAAGATGGCCCCACTGGCCCTAGAGTAAACAGATAAGTGTACATACTGAGGAAAACATGTTTTGTGTGTCGTATTATCCTCCTCCCAATAAGGTATCTCCACAAGCACTGCGTTCCCCTAGCGACAATCAGCTTTCACTCTCCCGACATCTGTTATCGAGCTAATATACTGAGTCACAGGCTCACTACGCCCCGACTTCAAAGAAGGCCTCTCAACCTTGAAATTAGAAGCCATCGCGAAAGATCCTGGAACGAATTCCTCAGCACGAGGAGGCATTGTCACTTCACCTTGAGATAAAAGAGAAGAGGAGAAGGCCACGTTCTCCTAGGAAACAGATGCGGAAGTTTTCTCCATTGCTAGAAAAATTCGGAAGAGAAAGGGGATTCATGTTCCTAGGAAAGAACAAGAATAAAGGAAGAAGGAACCTTTATGGGTCTTGGAAATATAATGAGTTGTAAAAAACAAGGAAGGGGATATTTATAGAAGCCCCACGTGCGCCTTGAAGAAAGTCAAGGGACAGCTAACGGCCATAATCAATGCGAAGGTCTTCAAGGGCTGTGTACGTCGTCTCTTGGTACCTCGTGGCCCCCGCCGTTACAAAAATATCGGAGGGGACAAATGTTCAAAGTCGTTTCTTATCTCTTTCACTCTAAGAAACGCGGAGACTATCTGTGCACGGTGAAATCGGAGGAACCAATTTCCTCGTCATTATGATGACCCGCGGACATACCTCCCAAGGCTTGAGACTGGGGTTGAGTTTCACCTTGGAGGACTGTTGAGGCTCGGCCTTGGGGCAATATAGACCAACGGCTATATTGGAAAAGAGGGGAGTTCCCAAGAGGTGCAACCATGGTCGATAAAATCTGTCAGGCTAGACTGAGGCTAGTCTGAGCCCGCATCATGACATCGACTAGTTGTCTCATCCCCCTTCTTTTCTTTGTAATCAATGCATTTTGTATTATGTTGGGATTCCCCTCCTATATAAAGGTGGTCCTTGTAATTTTGTAAGGTTCTGTTGCTTCAGTTTCCCCACATGAGATATACAAGAACTCACTATTTGCTCTCTAACATATTCTTTTGACATTATTGCTTTTATTTATTATCTTCATACTTGTTCATCATTTATTGCTTATCATTTGCCATAAAGATCCTCCGTTAAATTCATTAAAACTGTTAGTCACATTGCAACTACCTTCGATAGCTCGTAGTCGAGCCCCGGGATCGACCTTGAGGCCCCGAATCCACAAGTTCGAGGCCTTGATAATTGGCCCAACACTTTGATTATTGCTTTATCCTTAACTCTTTTTTCATTTCTAAGTTTCACATACATAGCATCAACTGCTTAAAAAACTGGCATAAAAATAGATCACGTATTTTTAGAATCCCATCAACAAATTTAATTGTTATTACTATTTTCACGGTAAATAAAATATAAGGCAAATGATGAACGAAACTATGGAATTATAACCCCACATCAAGAAGCATATTGTTGAAGCTATATTTGGTCTGGAGGTAATTTGAGCATTAGTCTCATGGGATAAAACCTAGCTCACCAAAGGAAGCTGGAGGCCTAAACCTCAAAAACTTAAAAATCTGGAATAGAGCTTCTATAACAAAAGTGCGATGGAAACTGGAGAACAAAGAGGATAAGGTGTGGGTTAAATGGATTCACTCATACTACATCAATAAAAAAGAAATAGAAGACATACCTATCAAGGCAAGCTAGCTGTATGGTGAGGAAAATTATTGAAACTAGAGAATTAGCCAAGTAGGTTCAAGGCCAACTACTAGGAAAAAGGAGCATGATCATCAGATATATCTATTAGCACCTACTAGATGACCACCCAAAGAAGCCATGGAAGGGACAACTACTAGGTAAAAGCTCAGTTTACACTATGGGTTATGCTATATGGGAAGTTGAATACAGCTGATAAATTGATAAAATGGGGATGCAATGTGAACTCTATATGTGGCCTATGTCATGAACAACCTAAGACACAAGATAACTTATTTGCAAGCTATGGGGTTACTTAGACAATCTGAAGAAGAATTATGCACTAGTTACAATGTGGTTATGATGATACCAATAACCTGTCCCACCAACAATAATGTATGCTTCAGAATGCCAAAGGTAGAACTAAACAAGCACAACTCCTGAGGCTGGTTTATGCTAAAACTATCCATGCCATATGGTTGGAAAGTAATGCCAGAATCTTTGACAAAATGTCACAACTCAAAATACCACGTTGAGGATCATGATAACACCTAGTTCCTTAGAACTAGGTAAGTCTCTCACATAGCAAGATCAACAACACCAAACACCAACTAAAATATTAATGGAAGTTGAAAATGTTGTAACATAACTATAAACGGAATACAATAGTCAAATAAATCCCAAACCCAGTAATACTGAGTCATAATATCTACTGAGAGTACATAAGAAACCTCAAAATACATCACGACTTGTAATAAAATAAAAAGTAGAAAAGAAAACAATAGAAGGTGACTCTAAAGCCTGCGAGCGGAACAACATGTATACCTTGAAGTCTCTACATCAACTCGAAATCAGCTCACTAAAGACCAGTATGCTCCAAACTATATCTGCAAATAAATATACAGAAGTGTAATATGAGTACACCACAATCGATATCCAGTAAGTATCAAGACTAACCTCGGTGCAGTAGTGATGAGGTTCAAGTCCAGATACTCACTAGTCAAATAACTTGTGCCAAAAATACCAAAGACTAGAGACATGAAGAATAACATGAAACAATAACTAATAACTTATCAGAACAAGGGATAGACATTTAATACATATAAGACTTAGTTTTAACAACAAGTCATCCAATATAATGGTAGATATATGTGTTACACCCCATGTTTTCGTACGTAAAAGTGTGTCGTAAGCAAACTAATGTAAGACCAAAAATGAGATCATCTTTGAAAGTATATAAAGTAAGTTATCATGTTACCTAAGATGTTAAATATATTGATGATCATGAACAACAAGTATAAAGAGGGTTGGAAGGTTTAGAAGCTAAGGAATGGAAGAAAATAATGTTTCGTCAAAAGTCGTCATGTTGAGAATATTATAACATATACTATTGGGGTGAAACTAAGGTGCTTAACATAATAAGGATGTTAAGGTATGCTTTATGTTAGTTTTATGATATTCGTGTGTTATGTTTTGAAGTCAAGCGAGTTGTGGAACAAAAGTTGGCAAAGGTCATCACAAGTTACATTCATAAAAATGCTGAAAATTAGGTTAAATGTAGAAGCGATTTTCTCCTAATTTACTTCGAATTATGGGGTTATATACCTAAAAAAAAATTATGATCTATGATTTTAGTTTCTAACGCATTAAACCATTTTCCAATACGACATCGTAGTACAGAGATATTTACATTTTTGCGAGATTGCGCCAAGTAGCTCTCTATGGGACCCACAATGGCGTTTGAGATATATTGATATACATAAGACACCTCAACCTCGTTTTAACTCTTTATTTTTCAGTATCCTCAGAACCTAGACACCTAAAAATACTCTCTCAAGGTTCTCTCATGATCCAAGACCCAAATAAAGTGAAAACAACACAAATCAAGTGTCGGGAATCTCGTCGCACTAGTAAGTTTCTTGTTCTTCTTGTTTTTGCTGATTTTTGGGTGGTTCCAGCTGGTGTGGGAGGTTCTTTTAAGTGGTTTAAGTTCTATAAAATACTCTACCAAGGTTTTCATATCAAACTTAGGTTATTTCAAGTCTTGTAAATGGATACACCATATTTCAACATCAAAAGTTAATTTTAGTGAATAAAAACACCTCTTTGAGGTTGTGTTGTCATTAAGGATAGTTGTGGGATGTGTATGGCTGAATTTCAAGTTGTTGCTACTGGATAAGGTGATTATAATAGACTACTAACTGTAATTAAGCTTGCTTATATGTTGGTTAAGTTGTTAGGATGATAAACTACAAGATAATACTTGGATTAGCTTAAGTCACTTCTATGGTGTTGTATTACCATTGAGGGTTATTGTAAGCTAAATATAACTTGAATTATGACTTGAAGCTACTGTAGGAGGTATTTTTGTTGTGTTATGTATGTGTTTAAGATTATCTTGATTAAGTTAAATGGATGTACTAGACATGAACTAGTGAATAAAGTTGCTAATTGAAGATAGTTGGAGTTGTGGATTGTTTCCTCTGTTATAAATATATGGTATAAGGATGTAATCATTAATGAATGACTTCATTATCATGTTAATGATGCTTTTAAGTTGGTGTAAGAGGTCTACAAGGGGTGATAATGGGGTTGAAGGGTGTTGAAGGAATTCAATCCGAGCTTGCCGCTTATAGTATGTTGACGACTGGTTAATGAAATATTTTGTACCCTATTATTGATGTTGTTCTTATTGGAATTGTCGGGTTGTGGTTTTTGGTGTATGGTATTGGAGGACGCCCTTTTTACAAGGGATATGCTGCCCAAATTTTCATAAAACGAGCTACTACCTTAAGTAACAGACTTAGCCTTTACTCAGCACAGATTTTGAATCTCCTTATGTTATGGTAGACTGAGTTGAGTTGTTTGAAGAGTTTCTTGGAAGCTATTAAGGACTCAATGAGGTTAAGGTATATTAAGGCTAAACCTTTACTTCATTTTGGCATGATCGAGTAACTACATGTGTTTGATAACGAGGCATAAAGAGAAGTTCTTATTCCTAAATTTATGTACATTATCCTAGTCTTATAAGCTACAGTATTCTCCCTTATCGGGACTTCATATTCAGTTTAGTTCTGTCTTCTTTCAGCCAAGAGAGCAGAGATTCTATATATATACAGTATTATAGTTGTTTCTCTCGTAAATATGAGTAACAATTAAATTTGATTAGTGGGTTTAAAGATATGTGATTTAGTTCAATACCAATTAATAATCAAGAAATATGACGTAGAAATGAAAGATAGAAGTGAATCAAATGAATGTTACCTAGAAGCATTGACCTCGATCTTAGTGACCTCGAGGTGGCTTAGGGCAGTAAGAACAATTAAGTAATAAAATAAAGTAAGAACAATGGACCTAAAGGATAATACTGATGAACAATAGGCAAAAAGGTAGAGAGTATAATCTTTTCTCAGTGATTATATGATCTTACAAATGATTAGGGTCCCCTTTATATAATAGGGGAACCCTAAATAAGGAATATTTCTATTTATAGTAAGGAATATTCTTGGTACAGCTGTCTAACCGCCTAGTACGGAATAGTACAATCATATTCCAGGATTTGCGCCATGACAATGGGGACGTGGCAGGAATCTGACTCTTTCTGGTACAAATCCATAACAATACTATTTCGGGCTCGAACACACTTGCCCTCGGTATGCGTCGTGCTTCGCCTTCGAACACAGGTATGGTTCCTTGATATTGAACTTGATCTTGCCCAGACTCGGACTCAAGTCGGGCCCTAGAGCCTATAAGTCGAAGGCATATAATTTTGACCGTATACAGATAGTCCCCGCATTTCTTAGATTGAGATGGTAAGAAACGTTTTGATCCTCGTTTTCTCGAAGTCTTTGGTGATGATGTCATTTCGGTGATGCAAGCATTTGAAGTGACCGAAACATCCCATCGGTCCACTTCCCAAAACATTGAATGCACATTAGTATTGGTTGGCCACTAGCGTCGCCGAACCATTGTTGCCCTTCTATAAATATGAGGTGATTCCTCTGAGTAAAGAACTTTACTCTTTCTTTACATCATTCTCAACTTCATCTCTTTCTCTAACCACCCATTTTCACCACCTCTTTAAGCGCCGGAAAATGCCCAGCACTTCTAAGAAATACCACATCCTTGTGAAACCCGTATTCTTTAGCTTACAATCATGGCTAAAACTTCCATAACTGTCCCCAAAAAGGATAAAGCGTCGTTTTCTTCTACCTCGCATCCGGCCAAACCAGTGGTACCGCCAACTCTTGAGGAAATCACCCCTGGCCCTTATATAATTAAGAAGTACTTTAGTATTGAAATCCCCCCGACGTCCCCGGATGATGCAAGCATGCATCTCGATATCTTAGCTTGATCTCAAAGAAGCTCCTCAAGGATGTGAAGAGGACTGTGACTGGGGAGATGAGGTCATGATTTAGATCCCAAGCCCCGAGGAAGGCATTACTTCCCACGTGGAGGAGTTTTTAAGTGCTTACACGTACCCCTTCACACTGGGTCCCCTCAATCCGGTGGTGATCGACTTCTGCAAATCATAAAAAGTCACCCTCAGTCAGAGTCACCCCTCCTTTTGGCATATCAGCAGTGTATCGTGATCATGCTGCGGTATTTTTCTGAAAAGGCTGAGGGGTTCGAATTCACCCTCAGCCACCTTATTTGATTGTATCGGCCCTAGTTGTTTCGAGGGCTTATCAAGCTACAATGTAAAACAACGAAAGCCTTTTTTACTAGTACTGATGAAACCAAAGATCGAGGTTAGATGAGCCAGTTTGTTAGAGTAAGAACTTTGGATGTCATCCCCGGGGATAAAATGCTGTTCCTGGAGAGGTGGAACTTTAATCATAAGTGGTGTTTATTTTCCCAGTATCTATTCATATTCTGCTTTTACATTTCATAACACCTTTATCCTTCCTTTGGCATCCAATGCCTGGGTGCCCCAAGCGGTGCCCGACCTCGAGGATTGTGTCCGAAAGTTAGCTGCCACCTCTTCCTACGATGATTGTAAGTGGCGTGAATTATCGAAGGACAAGTGGGAGGCCAAGAACAATGGTAAGTGTTATTCCCAAGTTTCAAACACTTTTCATATATTGGTGGCGTAAACTTACTCACGCTCACTTGTGCAGGCCTTGGTGATGCATCTGAGATGAGGTCGACTCCGCCCGAGGAAAAGACCAAGCTTTCGATTCTAAAATCAGAGAGGCACAACAAAAGTAAAAGGGTTTCGAAGCCTGAAGACCCTCAAGATAAGAAAACCCCTACTCGCAGGCTGCGGAAAAGGTTTGCTCAAACGAGCACATATTCGGCCTATGATTCCCCCGATGATGAAGAAAATGACGGTAAAGAGTCGGCGTTGGTGCCTTGAACCAGGAAACCAATCGAGGCCACCAAACATTCCGAACTGGAGACCTCATCCTGTGGTAAGGGAACCTCAAAGAAAGATGCGGGCAACGCCCCCGTGTCCCCGGAGGTTAAGATTGTTCCTTCGTCTTCAATAACTATACTGGAGGGGGAAAATGCTGAGACCCCCTAAGCAAATGAGAACGCCCCGAGTGAAGAGCTCGGGGCCACGACAACAGATCACTCCCTTTCTTTTCCAACTTATTCCAAGGGGGCGATTGAAGAAGCCAATGCTTTGCGTATGCCCGATCCGAGCAAGGTCCTCAAGGAAGATCCCTTTCAGGGATGCTACGTTGGGATTGAGGATACCAATGACCTTAATGATGCATCCACCATCTTCGAAGAGGCTCAATATCTCCTCTCCTGGGTAAGTACTTACTTTCATTATTGTAATTTTTCTTTTTCTTTATTTTCTTTTGACTGATATATCTCCACTTCACGTATAGGCCATCGCAAAGTTAAGAGCTGAGCTGAGCCAATGTGAGGCCGAGCATAAGAAGGTTTCGGGCCATGAGAAGGCCCTGAGGCTCCTCCAAAGCCAAAAGGAAGAGGAGTTTAAGGATCTCCGGACTACATTGGCCAAAGCTCAAAAACGCGAGTCCGAGCTATATGAGCAGGTAATTATGATATTAACATAGTACGTCCTTCTTGGCCCTACTTCAGAGGCTAACACTTCAATATCTCAGTTGCAGCAAAAGCTAGAGATGATTTGGCAGCTCCGGAGCGAGGTTGATCAAGTCAAAGCTGATTGTCATTAATGGAAAGAGAGCATGGATCAGCTCGTTGCCAATAAGGAAGCCGTTACAACTAAACTGGCCTCGGCGGAAACTAAAATCTGAGGCATTAAAGCTAAGGGTCTGGATCAGGCCAAGAAAATTGAGGAGTTGGAGGCAGAGCTCGCTAAAACCTGATCCGAAGATGTACAGGCTAAGGCTAAAACTGAGAAGACGAAGGTTGCGACTGATAAATCCATCGTTGTATATTTAAGGGACGCTGCGGTTGTTCAAGCCAAGTTGAGGGAGGCCTCCGACCGGGAAAAATGGAGCAATGATTTGGCCAAGTTCCAAGCCTCGAGGGAGACCCTTGAAGAAATCCACGCCCGAGAGTTCGACCTCGCTGAGAAGATAGCCGAGGCAAAGGCTCGGGAAACCGATACCAGGTTTCTTGTCTCCTCTGATGATGAGGATGTAGTGAGTGGTTCCAGGGACGGGGAAGGTGAAGAGGATGCTCCTGAGGGAGAGGAGGCTACCGAAGATAGAGCTGCGGAAGGTGTAGTTCCTGGTGATGGCGCTCTAGGGGATATGACCCCAAAAATAGATTAGGGTTTCTTTTTCTTTTTTGTGCAAGGGCCCCTTGTGGGAATTATAAATATGTTTTGTAAAACTTCCCTTATGAATATTAAGTATCTTTTTTTTCTATCCTCGACTTGTGTTGAAATTTATTTTGTTCTCATTTGTAGAAGATTTCGATAATTCAAATAATCAGCTTGAGTATTGGTTCAGACTCATAACGTAATAAACCCTTAGGTTATTATTGCTCAATATAATACTCCTTATGGTTTTAAATAATCCTCAAGTTAAGCTTAAGTCAATTTGATGCGAGCTCAGAACAATGGGACTCTTGGGTCTGAGTTGAGTGAGAACGAGGTCTCGTACTCTTATATGCTTTTGGCCCTTAATATCTTTTAACCTGGCTCTTAGGCTCTTATATATCAGCCCTTAGGCTCTTCAAAATGGACCTTAGGCTCTTTATGTTGGGCCACGTCCGCCTTTAAAGTGGATATAAGTTTTCCCTTCTTTTCAGCTAAAAGACTTAGTGAAAATTTTTGCATGCCTTGGCATGTATTTTTTTTGTACCCATTTGGGGTTTTCAAAGGGTGGACATATCGGAACCTTATCAGTAATTTGTTTGTGTAAACATAATTGAATACCTCTTGAGGTATTTCCAAAGGCCGATGTTATCGAAGCCCTTGGATTATTTGAGGGCTAAATTTATCGAGGCCGTTAGATTTTTCGGGGGTTAAATTTATCGAAGCCCTTCATATTTTGCTTTTGCAGAGGGTAGCCTAATTTAACTGGTTTTTCGATGTTCGAAGGCCTTTAATTTATAGCGGAAGTCAGATATCTCCGAGCCGCATTATTTTGGCCGTAGCCTTTATATGACCGTAGTCTTTAGTATGGTCGTAGCCTTCGGGTATGTCACTTGGACTTGTTTCCCGATAACTTTCCGAATTTGTTCGAAAAGTTAGTCCTCGAGTACATTGACCATGGACTTTTTTTCGAGGGGATTCCCCTTTGAGGTCTTATAAGTCCAAGTTTTCGATGACTCGAATGTACTATCTATCGATGATAGTCCCCGAGTATTCGGGGGTGCTTTTATGCTTTGGCTCTTGAGCCATTTCCGATAGGATTATAAGTTTAGAGCTCGTATAATAGTATACTTTCTTTGAGACCCAAGGTGTTTTTGATATTAATCGAATGCTTCTTCAAATAATTGATACAAGCATACATGTTTTGCCGTCGAGGCTCGACTATTCTATATAGACACGGTTCATTTGACCGTTTGGCCCATTACAAAGTTCTCCTGTCGAGGCCCTCTTAGGCATGAAGCATTTTCCTCACAATATAAACATTTGAGAGTGATGCCCCCACAGTATTCGAGGTTTATTGAAAAGAAGCCTTGGATACTGTTGAGTTTTCCTTAGGTAGCACATAGTTGTTGACTCATTAAAAACCTTGTCGGTAAAACCCATTTGGGAAAAAATCAGATCTAAGGGAGAAAGAGTGCAACGCATGATTTAAAACCTAAGGCCTTCTGTAAAAAATGATGCCTTCGAGATCGTACGCCTTCGATCCAAAATCTGTAATGAGTAGTTTTAAACTCAAAAGGACAAAAAGGATAAAGTCGTACCTTAACAGTAGTATCGTTTGAGCAATGATATGTTCCAAATGTTTGGAAGTTGTTGACCCTCCATTGTGCTATGTTTGTAAGATACTTTACCGACAACTCCGAGGACTCGGTACAATACTGCCCAATTCGGTCCTAGTTTCCCTTCATTTGGGTCTCGAGTATTGAGGGTAACTTTCCGTAGGACTAAGTCCTCGATTCCAAAATATCGAAGGTTGGTTCTTCTATTGTAGTATCTTTCGAACCTTCGCTTCTGTGTGGCCATCCGCTGTTTCTCGCTTTTCAACTAACAATTCTAGGCTACCATTCATGGCCTCGTGGTTTGACTCCTCCGATATATGTCAAAATCTGGCGTTGGGTTCCCCGACCTCGATGGGGATGAGGGCCACAAACCATATACTAGAGAAAATGGGGTAGCCCCCGTGCTAGACTTCTATGTTGTCCGATATGCCCAAAGGGCCTCGGGTAAAACTTCTCTCCATTTTCCCTTTGCATCATCTAACCTTTTCTTTAAGTTCTGAATGATAGTTTTATTTGTTGACTCGGCCTGTCCATTTCCGGTTGGGTGGTACAGTGTTGATATAATCCTCTTTATTTTATGAGCTTCAAGGAACTCCGTTACCTTTCTAACGATGAATTGCTTTCCGTTGTCACATAAAATCTCGACTGGTATCCCAAATCAACATACGATGTGGTCCCAGATAAAGTCAATGACTTCTTTTTCTCGAACCTTCTCGAAGGCCTATGCCTCCACCCACTTAGAAAAATAATCAGCCATAAACAAAATGAATATAGCTTTACCTGGGGCCATTGGTAGAGGGCGGACTATATCCATTCCCCATTTCATGAAAGGCCACGGGGATAAGACTGAATGGAGTTGTTCTATAGGCTGATGGATCATCGGTGCAAATCGTTGACACTTATCACATTTTTTGACAAATTTTTTAGTATCTTTTTCCATATTGTCCCAGTAGTATCCTTCTTTGATAATTTTACGGCCCAAAGATTCGGCACTGGAATGGTTCCTACAAGTGCCTTCGTGGATTTCTCGTAGGAAATAATCGGTGTCCCCTGGCCCCAAGCACACCGCCAATGGTCCATCGAATGTTTTTCGGTACAACGTTCCATCTTTATATATTGCAAACCTAGCAGCCTTGGCTCGTAGGGCCCTTGATTCTTTATGGTCCGATGGGAGCTTTCCATTCTTCAAATAGTCGATGTACTTGTTCCTCTAGTCCCATGTTAAACTTGTTGAATTTATCTCGGCATGACCCTCTTTAACCACAAACTTTGATAGTTGGACGATAGTCCCTGGGACAATGTCATCTTCTTCGGCCGCAGATCCCAGATTAGCAAGTGCTTCGGCCTTGCTATTTTGCTCTCGAGGTACATGATCTAGAGTCCACTCCTTGAAGCAGTGCAGTGTTACTTGTAGCTTGTCCAGGTACCTCTGCATTCTATCCTCTCGAACCTCGAAACTCTTGTTTACCTAATTTACCACCAATAGAGAATCGCATTTGGCCTCAATGACTTCTGCTCCCAAGCTTTTGGCTAGTTTGAGACCAGCATTCATGGCCTCATACTCGGCTTCATTGTTAGTTAATCTAGGAGTTTTGATAGATTGCCTAATGGTAACACCCCTTGGTGGCTTCAAGACAATATCGAGTCCGTACCCCTTCACATTCGAGGCACCGTTTGTGAAAAGGGTCCATACCCTCAATGTTGTATCCGAACTCAACAGGAGTTCTCTTTCCACTTCGGGTACGAGGGTTGGCATAAAATCAGCCACGAAGTTAGCTAGGATTTGAGACTTGATGGCCATTCGGGGTTGATATTTGATATCGTACCCGCTAAGCTCGATGACCCATTTGGCCAATCGACCCCATAGATCGGGCTTATTCAAAACATTTCGAAGGGGGTACGTGGTTAATACACATATAGGACGACATTAAAAATATGGTTTTTGCTTTCTAGATGTGTTTATCAATGCAAGTGCTAATTTTTCTAACTGAGGGTACCTAGTTTCAGAGTTCGGCCTACGTAATAAAAAGGGAATTGCGTACCTTGCTCTTCTCGAACTAGTACGCCACTTACTGCTATCTCGGACATAGCCAAGTATAGATATAGTTTTTCCATCTACCTTCAGGGTGTGAAGCAAATGCTTGCTCGACAGATATCGCTTTAATTCTTCTAAGGCTTGCTGACATTCCGGGGTCCTTGCGAAATCCTTTTTCTTTTTGAGCAAGGAAAAGAACTGGTTACTTTGATCCGACGACCTCTAAATGAATCGACCCAAGGCAGCTATTTGCCCTGTTAGCCTTTGCACGACCTTCACACTATCCACTATCATGATATTCTCGATAGCCTTGATCTTATCGGAATTGATTTTGATACCATGATTTGATACCATGAAGCCGAGGAACATACACGAGCCGACTCCGAAGGCATATTTTTCCGGGTTGAGCTTCATGTTGTATTTCCTCAAAATTGCAAACATTTTCTGCAAATGATCTAAATGGTCCTCTACGCACAGGGACTTAACCAACATGTCATCAATATAGACTTCCATTGTTTTACCTATTTGTTCTTCGAACATTTTGTTAACTAGGCATTGGTATATAGCTCCTGCATTTTTTAGCCCGAAGGGCATTACGTTGTAACAATAAGTTCCAAACTTAGTTATAAATGAAGTCTTTTGCTGGTCCTCTGGGTTCATCTGAATTTGATTGTACCCGGAGTAGGCATCGAGAAAAGTTAGGGTCTCGTGGCCAGCCGTGGAATCGATCATTCGCTTGATGTTTGGCAATGGGAAAGAATCTTTTGGACATGCCTTGTTCAAGTCCTTATAGTCCACATACATTCTAAGCTTGTTTCCTTTTTTAGGAACTACAACTACATTTGTTAACCATTCGGGGTATTTTACCTCCCAGATGGATCATATTTTAAGTTTAGTTACCTCGTCTTTTATGAAGGCATGTTTTACCTCAGACTGAGGCCTCCTTTTTTTCTTTACCGGTTTGAACTTGGGATTGGTGCTTACCGATGCGTGGTGATCTACGTTGGAATCCCTGTCATATCTAAATGGGACCAAGCAAAGAAATCCATATTATCAATAAGAAATTGAATGAGTTTTTTCCTAAGTTTGGGAGTCAATCCCATTCACAAATATACCTTTTTCTCGGGCATGTATTCGATCAAAATTACCTGCTCCAGCTCCTCGATAGTTTATTTGGTAGCATCGGATTCTTCGGGAACAACGAAGGTTCAAGGAGTAAGGAAATCCTCATCTCCGTCTTCGATTACTTGTTGCTCTAACTCCATCGAGGCTGGAGGTGGTAATTGCTATTTCGCTGCCTATTTGCCTCTGATGCTCGATTTCTCCGAGGTCGAAGGCTCTGGTATTGGCACCACCTCCTCGATCGCAAACATTTCCTTTGCAGCATGTTGCTCTCCGTAGACTGTTTTTACTCCTTGCTCTATTGGGAACTTCATCATCTGGTGAAAAGTTGAAGGAACTGCCCTCATGTTGTATATCCATGGACTCCCGAGGAGCGTGTTATACCTCACATCACCTTCAATGACATGGAGCTTCATATCTTGTATGGTTCTGGCTACATTTACTGGCAAGATAATTTCTCCCTTAGTTGTTTCACTTGCTATGTTGAATCCATTTAGAACCCGGGATACAGGTACAATATGATCTTGTAGGCCAAGTTATTCCACGACCCTCGATCTGATTATGTTTGCTGAGCTACCTGGATCCACCAAAACACATTTAAATTGAATTTTATTCAAAAGGATAGAGATTACCAGGGCGTCATTGTGAGCCAGAGATATGCCTTCTGCTTCCTTGTCACAGAATGATAAGACGTCCCTGGGCACATAGCTCCGAGTCTATTTTTCTTTGGTGATTGATACTTTGGTGCTCTTGAACACAGGTCGTTGAGGGACATCGACTCCACCAATGATCATATGGATTACATGTCGTGGTTCTTCTTGTCCACTTTTCCTTGTATCTCTCTCCCTGAAGTGATTCTTAGCCCGATCACTTAGGAATTCTCGAAGGTGGCTCTCGTTGAACAAATGAGCCACTTCTTCCCTTAGCTGCCTGCAAGCTTCTGTTTCATGACTATATGTTCCATGATACTTACACATCAAGTTCGGGTTCCTTTGAGAAGGATCGGTCTGTATTGGCTTGGGCCACTTGGTATTTTTGATTCTCCCAATAGTTGAGACAATCTTTGATGCATCTATGGTGAAGTTCTACTCTGATAATCGAGGGGACTTGGCAGGGTCAGTGTGCTTATCCAACTCGCTTTTACTCATGAGTCCCCGAGAACTTTGACTTCGATCGTGTCTCCAATCGCTCCGAGGAGTGTTGCGGCTCGGCCTGCTATTCCTTCGATCGGCATATGGCTGATACCGTTCTTTGTTGAATCTCGATTCTTGGTCTGTGTTCCTCAGGGGCTTGGTTGCAAATCTATTAGGATTAACTGAACCCGAAGGGGATCCCAACTGGTCATCCTCGACCTTGATCTTTGATTGATAAGTGGTAATTCCACTCTTTCCATCTGAAATCGGCACACAAACTCCCTTAGCATCTCGTCATTCCTTTGCTTTATTTTGAAAACGTCCGATTTTCTCGTGGCCACCTTTATGGCCCTGATGTGTGCTTTCTCAAACGCATCTTCCAGCATAGCAAATGAATCAATGAAGTTAGGAGCTAAGTTGTGATACCAAATCATAACTCCCTTTGTAGTGTTTGCCAAATTTTTTCAACAAAACTAACTCGATTTCATCGTCATTCAAGTCACTTCCTTTAATCCCACAAGTGTATGAAGTTATATGCTCGTTAGGGTCGGTTGTCCCATTATATTTGGGTATATAGGGCATGAAAAACTTCTTGGGAATAGGCATCGGAGCGGTACTCGGGGGGAATGGTTTTTGTATGAACTTTTTGGCGTCTAGACCTTTCAAAACTGGAGGTGCCCTCGGTATCTGGTCTACCCGGTAGTTATAAGTTTTCACCTTCTTGTCATTGTCTTCAACGTTTTTTTTCTGGACTGGACCTTCTTGGTTAGTTCCTTGAGCATTCTCATAATTGTGGGGTCAGTCCTGGGGCCACTTTCATCTGGTCTTTCCAACGCTGGTTCAGTACGCCGAGTGTTTACTAGTTTGGCTGTGTTTGGAGTTCTATTCTGGCTCTGAAGTTGAGCGATGGCGATTTGTTGAGCCTGCAACATCTCAAATATCACTTGGAGGCTGACTTCCCCTTCTTCCATTCCTTGTGTTCTTTGGCCACCAGGCCGGGCATCCCTGCGTATATCTCCTTAAGGGTCCGCGCCTAGATCTGCATTCAAAGAAATGTGTGAACTAACATTAACAGGTTCCACATTTGGCATTTCCCCTAGGTTTATCGGTGGTACACCGACTCCTGTATTGCTATTTTCCCCAAGACCTTCGTTGTCATGAATGGGTGCGTTTTGTGAGCTAGACATGTTTTAGCCTGAGAATCAAAAAATCTTTGACAAGAAAAAGTTCAAAAGCAACGTGTATAATGAAAATTAGTAAAGAAATAATCACAATTATCTTTATCCCCACGGTGGGCGTCAAACTGTTTACCTCAAACATACGAGTAACAATTACATTTAATTAGTGATTTTAAAAATATGTGATTTAGTTCAATACCAATTAATTATCAAGAAATATGAAGTAGAAATGAAAGATAGAAGTAAATCAAACCAATGTTACTTAGCTACAGTGACCTCGAGCTTAGTGACCTCAAGGTGGCTTAAGGCAATAAGAACAATTAAGTAATAAAATAAAGTAATAACAATAAAGTTAAAGGACAATTCTTATGAACAGTAGGCAAAAAGGTAGAAAGCATATTCTATTCTCAGTGATTATATGGTCTTACAATGATTGGGGTCCCCTTTATATAATAGGGGAACCCTAAATAAGGAATATTTCTATTTACAGTAAGGAATATTCTTGGTACAGTTGTCTAACCGCCTAGAATAGAATAGTACAATCATATTTTGGGATTTGCACCATGACTTTGGGGACGTAGCAAGAATCTAACTCGTTCTGGTACAAATCCATAATGGTACTATTTCGGAGTCGAACACACTCGACCTCGGTATTCATCGTTCTTCGCCTTTGAACTCGGGTTTGGTTCCTCGATCTCAAACTTGATCTTCCCCGGACTCGGACTCAAGACGTGCC
Source organism: Nicotiana sylvestris (assembly GCF_000393655.2). Taxonomy (NCBI): domain Eukaryota; kingdom Viridiplantae; phylum Streptophyta; class Magnoliopsida; order Solanales; family Solanaceae; genus Nicotiana; species Nicotiana sylvestris. The sequence continues at coordinate 60,931,817 of NC_091061.1, read as the reverse complement.
CACAAGCCTATAAGTCGGAGGCATACAATTTTGACCGTATACAATAGTATTTTCACCATTATTGAGCTATAATCGATGGGCAAGCTCTAATTGGGCAACTGCTGGTCAGATAGGAAGTTATATACCGAGCGTACTGTGGTCGAGTGCCTATGAGCGAGCCTAGAATTGCCGAGATACAGAGCCTAGTATGGCCAAGCGCTTATGAGCAAGTCTACTATGGTAGAGCAGTTAAACATACCGAGCCTTATAAGGCCAGAAAACTATGTTACTTACTATATTGAGAGAGTTAAGTCAGTATCAGCAAGTAAGCATATCTTCAGATTATCTTTGACTCCAAGTTACTTTCAGTTATTATATTATCAATTCAGTTTCAGCTTTTAGTTATTTTATTGCCTTACATACTCGGTACATTATTTCGTACTAACGTTCTTTTTGTCGGGGATGCTGCACTTCATGCATGCAGGTCGTGATTGATAGCTGGACAGACCCTCTCAGCAGGCAGAGTCAAACATCAGCTTGGTCGGTAAGCTCTACTTCCTCGAAGTTACTAGGTCTAGACCTTAGAGTCCATTTTATGTATACAGGTTTGATGGGTAGGTCGAGGCCCTGTCCCGACCATGCTACAGTTCAGTTATCTTTAGAGGCTTGTAGACGAGTCTTCTATATTTTGTATATCAGTAGATGTTCATGGCGACTTTCTCGGCCTACACAGTTATATATATCAGCTTTTGGGTATGTTTACCCCACATATGAGAGAGACGTTATTTTAAGACGATTCAGAATATGGCCTCATAGGCCTAAGTTGTAGGTTATCCCTCTAGAGTTTACAGTTACAGAGTGGTACGCTTCGGTCGAGTATGGCACTGGGTGCCGGCCATGCCTCTTCTGGTTTGGGGCGAGAAAAACATGGTATCAGAGCAGTTCTGTCCTTCGGAGTCTTCAAGCGGTGTCTAGTAGAGCCTTGTTTATAGATGTGTTGTGCACCACATTACATAAACAGGAAGCTACAAGGCATTTTGGAGTATGTTACCCTTCTTTCAAATACACATCATGCTATAAAGCTGAGTCATAAGAGTTTGAGCCAAGACTTATGTTTGCTAATTATAGAGATGCTTGCAATTTGAAAAATTACATATAGCCAGAGGGCTAATATAGCAGCAGGTAAGGGCATTAGTAGAGAGAGAATTCTTGATGATGTGGCCCTGTTTGAGGCCCTATTAGATCATGCATATCAGATGGTTCCCTCTAGAATAGTACAATCAGATATGAATACTAGAATGTTCAAAAATATCAGAAGAAATGTAGTGGCATCCCAGAAAAGATAAATAATTACTTTAGCATGACTCCCGCCCCTAGTAAAAAGAGAATAATAGGTGACCCGAAGAACCAGTGAGATAAAGCAAGGAGAGATAAAAGTGAAAGAATGTTTTGTTGAAGTTTTTACAATAAGGTAAAAACAGAGATATTAGTAGGAGAATAAGAAGAGAGTAAATGAAGCATTACGGGTAAGATGTGATAAATGGGTGATAACGGTAAATCAAAATATGATATGATGACAGAGTTTATAGTCAAGTGAAGGAAAAGACATGAGGTGACAAGCTTTGAGATAATAAAAGAGTATAGGCCAAAAGTCATATCCTCATTTTAAGAAATGAGTTGGTGAGTCCAATGTGATTACCAGTACAAAATTTAGACCCCCGGAGTAAGAGAAATCAGCATGGGCTAGTGAACAAGATAAATTGAACATCAATTAGGGATCGAATGATATGATAATAGTCGACATCAAGATAATTTCAAAGATCGTATTCCAACAATAATAAAATGGACAACATAAGAATAACCTTTAAAGGTCATTCAGGAAGAAGCTCCTCCAAAGCAAAAACTTTGAGCAAAGTTAAGCTTAAGGGACTAAGTGTACCAGTTACCGTAAGTGTCATCCTTGTGCGTAAGGAATTCAGTTATCCCTGGTAGAGAAGGGTTACCGCAAGGCGAGTAAGAGTCAGTGCAGACATGAAAAGACGCCAAAGATAAAGAGGTAAACCATATATAGGTAAATCTTCATAGCATTAAATGCTCGTCCTCCCCTAAAGGGGGAAGACAGTGTGATATGGTAGTATGGCGGAGTTATGTAGTTCAAGTAACTATAGAATAGTAAAGAAAGAATGCAGTAAAAGGCAAAATGAATGAAATTGCATTTATTCAGATCCTATAGATATGTTACGACTTCAAAACATTATTCAAGCACGATGTCGGGAGAAGGAGTAATGGGTCCCACACTAGATGTTATTGATAAATAAGTGAGAATGAATATTTGATACATTAGGAGCCAGTGCAAAAGGTAAGTTAAGACAAAAGACATAACCCAAGAGAAAATATGAGCATGGACTAACAAGTAGTTAGTAGTTAATTCAGGAAGAGCTTAGTTATGTCTAGACAAGAGGTCTTAGATAAATGAGTAGATCATGCAAGAAAAATATAGTGAAACCCAGCATAGGAAATTCAATCTCGCATATACGACATCGTAATCCTTGAGGAATATTCAGATAGGAGTTGGGGTAGTAGAAGGTACAATATAAGTGTTACAGAAATAAAAGATAGTGCCACTAGGGAGACAATTGAAATTCAATTCAGAAGCAATCCTACGAGCACAAGGGCATGGAGGTAAGTAACTAAATATAATGATAGGTGAGTAAGAACATTAGAAATTCCGTGGGTATATACTGTAATAAGCTCACAGCTTTACAAGAGTCAGAGGGTCTTCCATAAGCACTGCAATGAAAGACTAGCTGAGAAAATAAGGAAGAAGGTTTCAAGCTAAACATAGTGATCTAAAGAGGAAATGATCTTATAACAACTGTATCACTACAACATTGTATACACTCCATAATAAAGTGGAACCTATCGTGGCTAATGAACGAGGAAAAAATTAATATTCGAGATCATATGAGTTGCACAAAATTCCAATATATGTAGGCACTAAGATAAGCCAAATATTCATGGAACAAGTGGTAGAACGACCAAGAAAAGTAATTGCTTACTTTTAATAAAAGCTGAGAAGGCATGAAAAGGATTATTCGATCTATGACCCAGAGTTAGTTACGTTATGAACACACATAAGATTTTGGAGTGTTATCCATGCAGCATATATGTTGACAACGATACAGCTACAGGAGACTCCAGTATAAGTTAAAAGAAAGAATTGAGTCCATGTCACATACAAAAGCTTAAATTGCTAGAAGGTTATATCATAGATGTTCCATAGAGTCTACGAGAGGCTAAAGTAATAACTAATACCACGAGTCGCAGATCAGAAGATAAAGTAAGCCTACTTAAAGGCTGAGATATAAGAGGAAACTAAAGAGTTACATCAGCTAAATGAATTAGGAGTCTGATTATTAGACCCTGATGAGTATAGAAATCGTGATTCAGAACATTGTATAATCACTGTAAATATCAGAGGTACAAAAGAGATAGTACAATAGCAATATTCTATAATGGCTCAACGATAAATCTAGTTAGAACAGTACCAACCTCATAAGAAGTCGGTATGAAGCCTTCGCCGGATTGTGTATGCACACGATGTCGAAGTATTATAATAGATCTTTAAGGTGTGGATGTGAATTCCACCTATGTGGAATGGAGGTTATGTGTCACGCCCCTACCTGGGGAGGCATGGCTGGCACCTGGTGCCGTACTAGCTCGAGCAAACCACTTTATAACTCATTGTTTTTTCTAACTATCATGGACCAACATGGCCACAACTTGTAATGTACAACTATAAGTGGGCAAGCATTGTATCAATGAACCATCGTTCTTAAAACATGAATACATATGGGCCGTCAAGGTATCTAACATACTGTACAAAATGAACCTCTATCTACAAAGCCTCTAAGATTGTTTGACATCAAATGGGACAGGGTACCCGCCTACCTATAAGTCTGTAGCAAAACTCTGAAATGATGACTCATAGACTCGGTTGCACTCCGAATAAGGTGGAGTCTTACCGATCCTTCGTTGAATGCCAATCTCGTCTACTATGAGGACTCGTCAAACTGATTATCTATACCTACAGGAATGAATGCAGCGTCCCCAAAAAAAGGACGTCAGTACGAGTAATGTACTGAGTATGTAAGGCAGAACTGAAACATAACCATTATCCAACATTAATTAAAGACATATAAGAATCAACCTGAATCTCTGAAGTGCCACCATAAATGCATACTTATTATACTTACATATATATATATATATAATGCTTCTCTTTGAGACTATTATCCATATGTATGATGCATGGTTGCCCAACTGATCAGTAGTAACTGCCCGATCGGCTGTAGCGCGGTGGTAAATGCATGACTGCCCGATCAGCCATAGCTCGGTGGTAAATACGTAACTGCCCAACCAGCCGTAGCTCGATGGTAAATATGTAGCTTCCCAAGCGGCCGTAGCTCGATGGTAAATATGTAATTACCCAACCGGCTGTAGCTCAGTGGTAAATGCATGACTACCGGACCGGCCGTAGCTCGGTGGTAAATGATGATACATAACTTCACAACTGTTGGTAAATGCCTCAAGGACCTCAAGGGTCTTGAAATTAGCCTGGAATAAGCCTTCAATCTCACACTGCAGAATATCTCCAGAATTCCAAAGCTAGGCCCTCCAATAGACTATCCTAAATTTTGCAAACTAAGGATATACAGCCTATTCTTTTTATAGATAATTAACTCAGGAGATATATCTTCTTTCCTTAAGTCAATTGCTTATGAAAGTCACTGAAAGGAAAAATAGTCTTGCAAGAATGTATTACTAGCTGAAACTATCTTTGGAAACCAACAGATAAACAATAATAGCTGAAGACTATTCTTCTTGTGGACATAGTATAGTAGTTGACAAACACTTTTAACATTTTTTGTTAGAAAAAATTAGTTGTGAGTGTGGGTGCATGTCACTTATATTATGAACATTAATATATTTATCATATACCTCAATAGGGAACTAGATATGTACTTAGACATGCTTGAATATCACTTTACGGGAATGAATAACATGGGCATCATTAACTGCTAAGAGTAGAACTACTTATGGAATATCATTACGTTTATGTATCGTTACTTGGATCATGCCTAAAGAAGGAAGGGATAGTCTTAACATATCTGAGTCGATTCTTTTGACAATCCCGCTAACACATGTTTATTGCGATAAAACACGGAACAAGTTGTATGAAAAGCTCGAAGCAACTACATTGCTATAGTATTAAGCCATTTCATATGAATTGCTGATGCAAATCACGTTTTGGCTCATTACCCTTATCCAAAGGCTTGGAACTATGTGCTTTACCAGGGAAAAACGTAATTCTTATCTTGTCCATGGAAATTTTTTTAAAATAATTATACACCATATTCAGCTCTACTTCGTTTATGCATCTTTTACTTTGTCTATTAACCAAGTTCAAAAGGAGAAACAGAGAAAAGAGTAAAATGCATAGCCTTTGGGCTACTAGCTAACACACTCGAGTACTTTATTCCTTTACCCTATTATAACCACGATATCAATGTTTCAAGCTTCAAAACTTGGTGTATGATGCCACCTTTCAATTTAATTGATGAGTCACTTTGTTTGATTTGTGTTGCTGCCATGTGATGTCCTTATCCCAATTATTTTAGATAATTACTAATTTACTCGCATAATTAAGAATTATCTCAAATTACTTAAAATACTACTTACTTTTAACACACTTTATACACTTTACTATCATGGTCATGCGGTACCATATAAAATACATATACTATTATTTCACTAAAACATTCATGTAAAAATACATATATTTTCTCAACTTCTAATTTTTCTAATCTCATATAAAGAATACAAATTTTCGTACGCTTAATTCTTAAAATGGTAAAAAGATAACCTTTTTCTTGTGAGAAAATAATTTCTAACTTTACAATAAAAAAAATCTCATAAGCTTTCTCATATTATGTGTATAATTTAAAGCATATTCAAAAGTAGTAATATTAATAATTATATAAAATCATATTTTTCAGACTTTATTTTTTACAAAAATTGTTCCACTTAAAATACCATATCAAATGTATATATATATCGGTAGCAAGGTTGTTAAACTTACTGGGTGTAACATTACGAAAGAGATAGAAGATACGATGCAAGATTTAAAGGTAAGTAAGGTACATGTGAAGAAGGTACGAGATGCCCAAGTACAAAAGGTTACAAACAATCCATATATCAGATAGAGGGCTGGAAGCGTCATAATTCTGTATCAAGAAATTGATATTGTTGTCATCAGTGGCATATCTTCCAGCCTATGGTTTCAAAATATAGAGAGGTCTAGTTAATAGAGTAAAGAAGAGTTAGAGACGATATGATATCTCTCTTGAGGTTCCAGAATAACATAAGAAAATATATGGTGCTAGCAAGTTAAAGGAAGTTTGCGAGTAGTATAAATAGATATATGTAGGTCGCAAGCTAATGTATGGTAGAGCGGCAAGGTTTTAGGTAGACAGAAGTAAGGATAAGAAAAGGTGAGTGAGAAGGAGACAAGATTAGGTAAGTCCTCGAGATTAAACCCATCACAACAAGAGAGCTGATGGTTTCCATAAGTTATAAAAAGCTCAGTATAGAATGAGTGAACTCAGAGGAGTTTAAGACTAGGAGAATTTAGAAAGATGGGATTTTTCCCTACTGGTAGAATAAGGGTGTAATTGTGGTAGATAAGAGGATGACGTTTAGGCCTTTGATTGGGTAATGATTCAAAGGAAAGGGGATTTCATGAATTGTATGGGATTAAAATATCCCGATAAGGTGAATCACATTGGGATGCTATGAAATACGATTATTGAAGTATAGTATTGACCCTAAGTAGATCAGGACACCAACTCCAGATGTTTCCCGATGAAACGTGAGCCCTAGTGACAATATATTACATAAGAGGTTTTAAGTGATCAGTGATAGATAATAGATCAATTTAAGGTGAAGCAACAATAGATGGATGAATGTTCCAAAGTGTGAGATAGGTGGTTGTCATTCTTAAGATGAGTAGTAATGAGGAAGCATTAAGGGACTTAAATTTATACCTATAGGATAAGCAGTAAGCGAATAACCTGGAGTTGGGTAGAAGACCTTGGCCATAATAAATAAAAGTAAGGGTTGTGGTATAGTATAAGATACCTAGATATAGTAAAGCCATAAGTATAGATAATTGAGGCTATGAAACAAGATATAGCATTAGACATAAGTTCGACAAAGTACCAAGTGAAAAACTTCAGTACACCTATAGATTCCCAGAGGGACATCTTGTCATAGTTCTGTATATGTTCACAAAGTGAGACCTAGAGATTGGCTAAAATATGATGGAAAAATGAGAGAAGAGTCACATAGGCGCACATACAAGGACAAAGTCGTACAGACTGCATGACAGTATGTCACAACAGTTACGAGATTGGAGGAATTCCTACAACAAGTCGTGGTGTGAGAAAGAGGCCTAAAGGGGGAATGCCCTAGCCTCGGATTTATTCATAAAACAGTTGCCTAGATGGCAAGGGCAATATTAAATTATGCATAACAGCTATGGTTTATGAGACTGATAAGCGCACAGACGAATATTCCAAAAGGGGGAATGATGTTATACCCCATGTTTTCGTACATCAATGTGAGTCATAAGTAAACTAATGTAAGACAAAAAATGAGATCATATTTGGAAGTACATAAAGTAAGTTATCATGTTACCTTGGATGTTACATACATTGAAGATCATGATGGCACCTAGTTCCTAGAACTAGGTAAGCCTCTCACATAGCAAGATCAACAGAACCAAACACCAACTAAAATATTAATGGAAGTTGAAAATGCCATAACATAACTATAAGTGGAATACAATAGTCACATAAATCCCAAAACCCGGTAATACTGAGTCATAAACTCTACTGAGTGTACATAAGAAACCTCAAAATACATTGTCACACCTCTTTTTTACTACCCCGGAAAGGGGTATAAGGGAGTTTTTTTCAATTTAAGTGACAATCGAAATAAGATTACTTATTTAAAATTTAGAGTTGCTGCCACTTAGGATGATTTATGGTGTCCCAAGTCACCGGTTTGAAATCCCGAATCGAGAAAATATTGACTCTGTTTTACAGTCCGCGAAATACAAAAATTCGGATAAGGAATTTTATTAACCTGGGAGAAAGTGTTAGGTATTCCCGGTTCCGTGATTTTAGCACGTCACTCAACTATTAATACTGGCCTATTTATCTGATTTTGAAACATTTTTTAAAACCTATGTGCATTTTACCCACTTTTAACCGTTTTTAGTAATCCACGTTTATCATACAGTTATTTATTTAACACACATTGCGAATCATGTCACGGGAACCGTACCCACGATCTACAACATGTCAATTTTTTAACAAAATTAAATTTTGGTCGTGTCACATAAATGTACCCCAAATTTTAGAAATTAGGCATTACAACTACATCACGGGAACCGTACCCATAGATATGACAATTTATTTAATTAAATGCGCCTAAAGCTAACTACAAAAGTTCAGGGCATTTTTCTACACTAGTTAAGGTATCGATGTGAGGGCCATAGACTAAGTGATTGGATGGAACACCTCAATTTTATTAAAGGAAAAGCATTCAACTAAATGAACTATGGATATTCATATTTAAAACTAATTTGAAATTAGATATCATAACTACGACACGGGAATCGTACCCGTACTTGCGATGATTACTTACGTGCCAAAAAGTTTGCTTACGCAAATGTAGTCGGCTTAAGCATATTCCTAGCGGTTAAGTAATAATATAAGCAAATGAAACAAAACTAAATGAGAGCTCCTATTTCTGATTCATTTCGTTTCCTAACAAACTTCTAAGTTAACGGGGAAACAGAATCAATACAAAGAATGCCAAAATCCTAGTCAATGAAATGTTGATCAATGTAGAAACAAATCAATGAAGTGTGAAGTTAGCAAGAATTCATATTGTCCTTAGACTTCAACTAAACTATTGGCATGTTTTAACAGAGAATAAGAAGCCATCCAAATGTGATCCTTAATCAGCATAGTAACAAGACTAACATGTTCACTTGAAAGCCAACAGCTTTTATCACCAACTCAGCTAAACCGAACAAAAAATTTGAACTTGAATTATCACTTCCTCTCAAATGTGAATGAACTACCTCTCTTTGAATGAAAAATCCTTTTTCACAATCAATTAAAAAAACTTTCAGCACTCTCACGTGGTATGAGCTCAACAGTAGGACCTGAGAATGTGATTCAGCTACTAGAGTAATCCAACAGAACTTTCAATTAATAAATTTTGAAACATGATCTTTGAAAACATGAAGAATAACAACACTCAAACTATATGCATATCAAGCCACAAGTTCAAAACAGATCAACAGAGACAAATGGATCTGAATACTAGCCACCCGAATGCAATTCAGCCCGACATTGAGCTACAACCATAGGCATTCCAATTTTATCAACTACTCATGTTCAGGTTCAATTATGCCAGCAAGACGAGCTCAAAAATCGAAAGCAAGAAATCAATTCTTTTAAACCTTAGCCATGGTTGATTTTTAATTAGTAGACGAAAACAAATGACAGGATGTTGAGTGTTTTCAAACAGAACTGGTAGAGTGAACCAACAACTCCAAACTTCATATACTTGAATTAACACTTCGCGAGATCATACTGACCAAGGACAATAGCTCAAACTCCAATAGGTACAACAAAGTGGAGGCATAATGCTTAAGAAAATGTCAACATAATAACCATTTAGCATTCTAACATAGATATAATATGCTTGCTCAAGACAATGAACGTTCGTCGATCCACACAACAGCTTAAAGCAAACAGAACCAAAATAGATGCCTCAATCTGAATTTCAGCAAGTTAAACAGAGGCAGCTATGATATAATTGTCTAGTTTCCTAATTAAAAACAAGTGAAAAAAAAGGGAACAAATCGCGAAAGCTTGGTCGAGTGTAAAACAAACTTTGAGGCAGCATTCAAACACAATCCCTTTCAAACTATCTGTCAAGAACCTACGGATTTGTATCAAATTGAAGAACGGAAAATTTCAAAACTCAATTTACATGTAAACTCAGCCAAACCAAATAGAAATATTCATGAAAATTACTAACAATCACATTACGACCACAACTCTGTTAACAGTCACAAACTCGGAACGTTAGGGAGAAAGGGAACCAGGAAGGAACCTGAAAATGAGCTTTCAATTGATGTTTGAAATGATTAGAGAAGGTATAAACGAATCTAGATATGCAAAATCCAGCAGCAAGCCAATCCAAAACATCAAGACGAGATGTACTCCAACCGGAACGACGAACTCGGACCTCAGACGGTGAATTAAATCAGCTCCGGACAAACTCCATCTTTGAGACCATAATCAAGAGGCAAAACTAAAATTTTGACTCGTTTTGGGTTGTTCAGAAGCAGGGGTCGTTGGTTGGTCTTTTTGACGCTTCTGTTCTAGCTGGTGGGGTTGGTTTCTGGTGAGTTTTAACGGTTGGGTGTCTAGGTTGTTGATGTTAAAGAAGAGGGAAATAGGGTTGTTGCTTGGGGATGACGAAGAAGATGGAATTCAAAGAGGGGGGGAGGGGTCTTGTGTGTAACGGTTGTTGCTTAGGGGTGAGGTTCTCTCATTTTTGCCATGGAAAGAAGCTTGTCTTCTTTTGGAGATGAAGACCGATCGGGGGGAGGGGGTCTCTATGTTTACAAAGGGCTCCCCTAGATCTTTCAGGGTCTTTAGGTTTTTAAGGGTGTTAGGGTTAGTTTAGTTGGTATTGGGTTTGGGTTGTTATGGGCTAGATCCGAATATTAGGCATAAAAATGGGTCGTTTGAGCCCAAATTTTATTATTTCTCCGTGAACAAGACTAAAAATATGACCTCATTTACCAGTTAATTCTACTTAAGTAAAATAACTATTAAGATAAGACTAATCGTTAATACAAACCTTTTTTATATATTTTCAAATATCATATTAAAATAAAAATAAGGTACTATTTTTTGTATTTTTTTTAGTTTTACGAAAGGTATATAAACTAACAACAACTAAAAAGAAGAAATATTTTTTGGTAATTTTCATTTTTTGGTAAGATAAAGTAAAAGAGTCAAAATTAATTGAAATATTGATATTAGGCCTAAACGAAATATTTTACGCTAAAATGGCTGAAATCTCGGGGAGGGTCAAAAATCACATGTCTGCAGCTACCCCTCTTTGATTGGAAACATGAAGTATTTTCAGACAAAGAACGACCAGATAGGTTTTTTGACCAGACCCTTATTTAGGAAGACCAAAACTAAGAGAAAGGAGAATGTGACCGAGCCTTGGTATCTGAGCTGCCCACATATCCTTGGCTATAAAGGAATCAGACCACGTGTAGTTCAGAAGTAGAAACAGTGATGGAGTATGCTGAGGTGGAGAGCCGGTGGAGGTGTCATTCCGCCGATGTACCGGTCCGTGGTACTGTTATTACATCAAAAATCAAAATGAAAAAGGCTAACTAAGCCTGTCAACTACGAGTTACAAGATTCCTATCTATAAGTCTTCTGAAGCTTGGTCTTGAGACTTGAATAGTTCTTCATGCAGACTTTAGATTTGAACCCTAACGCTTGCTAGCTGCAGGTGCTAGTTCATTCTTCTTCAGCTTTTCGAATCAAAACCGGACAGACCATGCTTGTGACTTCAGTCGTGTCTTCAGCATCTCACATCTTTCATCTACTTCTACATTTGGATTCACTTCTTACATTTCTTTTTTTTTATTCTGGATTGTGACCAACTTTTGTTGATCATCTCGGACTGTTGACTTGCATTCTTGCCGCGAACTTCTGCTACTTCTAACTTGAATTGAATTCTGAAATGACTTCCTTTGTTATCCAGGTGGGCACCTGATTGCCAACACTTGAACTGTATTCCATTGTTCTCCAAGTGGACACCTAATTGCCAAAAGTTGAACTGTATTCCCTTGTTCTCTAGGTGGGCGCCTGATTGCCAAAACTTGAACTGTATTACATTGTTCTCCAGGTGGGCACCTGATTGCCAAAACTTGTGGGTGTCTGATTGCCAAAACTTGAACTGTATTCCCTTGTTCTCCAGGTGGGCGTCTGATTGCCAAAACTTGAAATGTATTCCCTTATTCTCCAGTTGAGCGCCTAATTACCAAAACTTGAACTGTATTCCCCTGTTCTCCAAGTGGGCACCTGATTGCCAAATCTTGAACTGTATTCCCTTGTTCTCTAGTTGGGCGCCTAATTGCCGAAACTTGAACTGTATTCCCTTGTTCTCCAGGTGGGCGCCTGATTGCTAAACACTTGAACTGTATTCCCTTGTTCTCCAGGTAGGTGCCTGATTGCCAAAACTTGAACTGTATTCCCTTGTTCTCCAGGTGGGCACCTGATTGCCAAAACATGAACTGTATTCCCTTGTCTCCACCTGGGCGCCTGATTACCATAACTTGATCTCTATTCCCTTGTTCTTTAGGTGGGCACCTGATTACCAAAACTTGAACTGTATTCCCTTGTTCTCCAGGTGGACGCCTGATTTCCAAAACTCGAACTGTATTCACTTGTTCTTTAGGTGGGCGCCTGATTACCTAAACTTGAACTGTATTCCTTTGTTCTCCAACTGGGCGCCTGATTGCCAAATCTTGAACTGTATTCCCTTGTTCTCCAGGCGGGCGCCTGATTGCCAAATCTTGAACTGTATTTCCTTGTTCTCCAGGTGGGCGCCTGATTGTCAAATCTTGAACTGTATTCCCTTGTTCTCCAGGTGGGCGTCTGATTGCAAAAACATGAACTGTATTCCCTCGTTCTCCAGGTGGGTGCCTGATTGCAAAAAACTTGAACTGTATTTCCTTGTTCTCCAAGTGGGCACCTGATTGCCAAAGCTTGAACTATATTCCCTTGTTCTCCAGGTGGCGCCTGATTACCAAAACTTGAACTGTATTCCCTTGTTCTCCTAGTGGGTGCCTGATTACCAAAACTTGAACTGTATTCGCTTATTCTCCAGGTGGGCTCCTGATTTCCAAAACTTGAACTGTATTCGCTTATTTTCCAGGTGGGCGTCTGATTGCCAAAACTTGAAATGTATTCCCTTGTTCTCCAGGTGGGTGTCTGATTGCCAAAACTCGAACTGTATTCCCTTGTTTTCCAGGTGAGCACCTGCCATTACAACAAAACAGACAAAACAAAATAAACTTTTCTGCCCTAATTTGGTGTCTAGGCACATCTGTGAGTGTTAATCGAATCATGTTATACAAAAGAGCTCTAAGAATTTAAAAGCTAAATCCCATTATCCAGGAGGGCTCTGAAAATTTCAAATTAAATCTCGTCTTAAGAGTGACAACTTTAAAGCTAAATTATATTTCATAAAGGTGGAACTTACGCTAAATCTTGTTACCTATGAAGGTCTTGAATGAACATACCTGAGTCATGCTCTCTTTCTGGAGGATCCTTGCATAACGAACAAAATTCCTTGCCCCTGAACCATGCTTTTCCTCATGTAGGGTTCCTGCAGATCGAACAAATTTTTCTTTCATCTTCTCAAACCGCCTTTGTGCTGACAAAATTTGGGCACGACACTTGAGAAAATAAAACTTCCAAGCTTTAATTTGGACACAATTTCCGTCCCTGTTTCAAACAAATAAAACATATGAGTTTATAAATACGGTGGATGGTTTATGGCCTTGACTTTGAGGGCAATTTCTCCTTCACTGTGACGACCCGACCAGTCGTCTCATGAGTTACCGCTCCGTTTTCCCCATTTCTACTTCTTTATGCTTCGTTATCCATGTTTTATGGTTGAGTTGGTTGGTTTCCGTTTGGCGTGGTTTTGGTAAGAAATGAGGCACTTAGTCTCTTTTAAGAAGGCTTAAGTTGGAAAAGACAACCGGATGTTGACTTATGAGTTAGAGGGGTCGGATGTAAGTTCTGATGGTTCGTTTAGATTAGGAAGGTGATTTGTGACTTAGGAGTGTGATCGGAAGTGGTTTTGGAGGTCCGGTGTAGAATTACGCTTGAATTAGTGAAGTTAGTATTTTGGCGATTTCCGGTTGATAGGTGAGATTTTGATACGAGGGTCAGAATGGAATTCCGAGAGTTGTTGTAGCTTCGTTATGTGATTTGGGATGTGTGTGCAAAATTTCAGGTCACTTGGATGTGGTTTGGTCGGGTTTTTTATCTAAAGCGTGTTTCAGAAGTTTTTAGAAAAGCTAGGCTTGAATTCGATTTGAATTGATGGATTTGGCATTGTTTGAGGTGTTTTGATGATGGGAACAAGTTTGAATGAGGTTTTAGGACATGTTGGTGCTCTTGGTTGAGGTCCCAAGGGCCTCGGGTGAGTTTTGGGTGGTCAATCGGACCATTTTCTAAGTTGAAAAGTTGCAGATTTTGGGAGTTCGGGTGTTGCAGAAAATAACCCTTCGCGTTCGCAAGGGGTATGTCGCGTTCGCGTAGAAGGATTTGAGGAAGACCAGAATTAAGCCTTCACGTTCGCAAGAGGTGCCTCACATTCGCGAAAGGATGGGAAGCAGTGCATCGCATTCGCGAGAAGGCACTCGCGATCGTGTAGAGCAAATTGGGGTCCAAGGCATTTTGTTCATCGCGTTCGCGTAAGGTTGTCGCGTTCGCAATTGGTGTGACACGTTCGCGTTGGGCAAAAATTGGTCAACATAAGTTTGTGCTTCGCGAACACGAGACGTTGACCGCGTTCGCGAAGAATGAATATTAGAACTGGGTAGAAAGTCTATAAGACATTTCCTCCGCGATTTTGAGCCATTTTTCCACCATAGTTGATCATTTTGAGAGCTCTTTGAGGAAGATTGAAGAGGTATTCAAGGAGAATTGATTGGAGGTAAGTTTTATGAACCAAAAACGTGACTATTGTGAAATTAACCTAGAAATTCATGGAATTTAAGCTAAAATTGGAAGAACTAGGGTTTGGGATTTTGAACTTTTGAATTGGGATTTGAGGGATCATTTGAGGTCGGAATTGAGAACTTTTGGTATGTATGAACTCGTGGGGTGATAAGGAATCTAATGAAGTGAAAATTTTTGAGTTTCGAGAAGTGGGCCCGGGGCTCGGGTTTTGCTAATTTCGAGATTTTTGATATTTTTCGATTGTTTTGATTTGGGTTATGTTCCCTTAGCATATTGTGACGTATTCGTTTTGGTTTTGGTCAGATTCGACGTGCGAGGAGGCCGATTTGAGAGGGAAAGGCGTCGTGAGCTAGAGTTTTTACCGGTTCGAGGTGAGTAATGAATGTAAATGATGTCCTGAGGGTTTGAAACCCCGGATTTGCACATCGTAGTGCTATATTGAGGTTAGACACGCGCTTAATGATGAGCATGGGGTCGTTTACTATTGGAGATTGTGACTTGGTCCGTCCCGAGTGATGTTTTTACTGCGTATTTGATTGAAGCTTATTTGTTATCATCATTATTTGGACTGATTGCCATATTTGGGCTTCGTGCCAACTATTTTGGACCCTCCGGGGAGTTTTATCATTATTTCCTTACTGTTTCGACTTACTACTTGAACTCAGTCATATTGTTTTTCTACTATTTTAAAACTCAGCCACTTTTTACTCCATTTTTAAACTAAAATGATATATTAAATAATGTTTCGGGCGGAGAACCACTGTTTTTCTAATGCCCGAGGGGCTTATATGATTTCTGGATTGAGTACGGCCAAGGGCCAGATGTGAGGATACCATGGGATCGGGCTGCACGCCACAGCAGTGTTATACTGATATTGATATGAGGCCGAGGGCCTAGATTTGATGCCACGAGATGGCTTGATATTGCGCTTGGGCCGTAAGGGGCCCTCCCGGAGTCTTTACACCCCCAGTGAGCGCTATCGATGATAAATAAATGGATCGGGCTGCGCGCCGCAACGGGTACCGTAGGGTACCGTACTATGTGTTGCATTTCCTTATTTGACTGTCACCTGTCTGCTTATCTGTTGTAGTATCTTTCATATTTTGATTACATTGGTTTATCGCTTCCATATAACTTGTTTTAAACTGTCGGATTATAGATTACTATGTGTTCTTCCATTATTTCTTATTCTCAGCCATTATTTATGTTTATTACTCAATGGGTCGGAGTACTCACATTACTCCCTGCACCTTGCGTGCAGATCCAAGTGCATCTGAGGCTGAGTGAGGATTCTTCAGTTGAGCAGCGTATATCCGGGAGCATCGAGGTAGCTACATGGCATCCGCAACCCTGATCTCTCCCTTCTATCCTTTTGTTTTATCCGCATTTCCCTAGACTGATATGTATTAGATTCGTAAACCTGTATTAGAGGCTCAGACTTGTGACACCGGATCTATATGGCCTATGTAGTAGGATTATTATTTGAAATTACGCATGTTTAACTCTTACTTCAGACTTCTAATATGATGATTTGGTAAACTAATTGTGATGGCTAGTAATGAACTGCATGAGAAATAGGTCGAGGTTGTTAGTTGGTCAGGCTTGCCTAGTAGTGTGTTGGGCGCCATCACGACCGAAGTTGGGGTTGTGACAAGTTGGTATCAGAGCTTAGGTTACATAGGTCTCGCAAGTCATGATCCGGTTTAGTAGAGTCTCGTGGATCGGTAGTAAGACGTCTGTATTTATCCTCGAGAGGCTGCAGAACCTTTAGTAAAAACTTCACATTCTTGAAATTCTTGTCGTGCGACTTTATTGATCCGAGAACTAAAACTTCTGTTATTCTATTCTCTCACAGATGGTAAGGACGCGAGCTACCGGATGAGGCGGACGACCACCAGTGCCATCAGCTGAGACCACCAGAGGCCGTGGGTGAGGTCATGGTCATGGCAGAGGTAGAGTAGCGAAGGCAGCACCTGCAGATCCACCAAATGCCTTAGCTCTGGATCAGGCTCCAGTTACGGATGTTCCAGCAGCACCAGTTCAGGCACCAGTTGTGCCCATCGTGATTCTGGGTCTTCAGGAGGCCTTGGCACAGATCTTATCAGTTTGCACTGGCCTGGCTTAGGCGGTTTCAGCCACTACCGCAGCAGCTAATTCACAGGCCGGGGGAGGCAATCAGACCCCCGCTGCTCGCACACCTGAGTAGGCAGTGCAGGGACTATAGACGCCGGGGGCACATCCAACCCAGCCGGTTGCACCAGTTTAGGAGTTCGTAGTACCAGTTATGTCGGATGATGAGCAGCGTTGTCTTGAGAGGTTTGGTAGGCTCCAGCCTCCGTCGTTCAGTGGTGCTGAGGGCGAGGATGCCCAGGATTTTCTTGACAAGTGTCAGTGGATGCTCCGTACAGTAGGGATTCTTGAGTCTAGTGGTGTGGTATTTACCACCTTTCAGTTCTTGGGGGCTTCCTTTTCTTGGTGGGAGTATTTTGAGAGGCGTAGGCCTGTCGGTGCAGCACTCCTTTCTTGGCAGCAATTCTCCGCTCTCTTCTTGGAGAAGTATGTACCGCAGTCCCGTAGAGAGGAGCTGCGTAGGCAGTTTGAGTGGTTGACGCAGGGGGATATGACCGTGACCTAGTATGAGATGAGGTTTTCTAAGTTGGCTCGTCATGCCATTTGGATGATTCCGATAGATCATGAGAGGATCAGGAGATTTGTAGATGGCCTTAACTACCATCTCCGTATTCTGATGACTAGAGAGAGAGTATTGGGTGCTACGTTTGAGGAGGTGGTTGATGTCGCTCGTGAGATTGAGATGGTTCACTGTTGGGAGCGAGAGGAGAGGGAGGCCAAGAGGCCTCGAGGATTGGGCAGTAACAGCGGTGCTCCTTCGAGGGGCCAGTTCCAACATGGTAGAGGTCATTCTTTCAGGCCTGCTCAGTCAGCCCGTCCACAATATCATGGGGCATCTTCAGGTCGTGGTCATCACGGGTCTCAGTAGGGCCAGTCTTCACTCAGCGCCCTCGCAGCTCAGAGTTCATCTCGTGCCCCATCAGCTTAGGGTTCTTCTGCGCCGAGTGCATCTACTAGTCACTCTGGTGCGAGGGGTTCCCTTCAGTCCCCATCTCCAGCACCGGGTAGTTGTTAAAAGTGCGGAGAGTTTGGACATATGAGGAGGCAGTGCCCTTGACTTCGTGATGGTCAGTTTCAGCAGAGGGGTCAGCCCTCGACCTTTGCTCCAGTTACTTCACCACCTGCCCAGCCAGCTAGGGGTGGAGGTCAGGCAGCCAGGGGTCTCCCCAGACGGGGAGGTCGATCAGGCGGTGGCCAGGCTCATCTTTATGCTATTCCAGGCAGGACAGATGCTATCGCTTCAGATGTTGTCATTACAGGTATTATTTCAGTCTGCCGCAGAGATGCCTCTGTATTATTTGATCCCGATTCCACATATTCTTATGTGTCCTCATATTTTGCTCATTATTTGGGTACGCCCCATGAGTTTCTTGCTTTACCTGTTCATGTATCTACCTCGGTGGGCGATACTGTTGTTGTGGACTGTGTGTACTGATCATGTGTTGTGACTATTGGGGGTCTGGAGACCCGAGTTGATCTATTGCTATTGAGCATGGTGGACTTTGATGTTATTTTGGGCATGGATTGGTTATCTCAGTGTCATGCTATTCTAGACTGTCATGCTAAGACAATCACTTTGGCTATGCCGGGTGTACCGCGGATCGAGTGGCGTGGCATGACTGATTATGTTCCTAGTAGAGTGATCTCTTTCTTGAAGTCCCAGCGTATGGTTGGAAAGGGTTGTCTTTCTTATCTAGCAGTTGTGAGGGATGTTGGAGCTGAGACTCCTAGTATTGATTATGTTCCCGTTGTGAGGGATTTTTCTGAAGTGTTTCCTGCAGACCTATCAGGCATGCCATTGGACAGGGATATTGATTTTGGTATTGACCTGGTGTCGGGCACTCAGCCCATTTCTATTCCGTCGTATCGAATGGCACCACCAGAGTTGAAGAATTGAAGGAACAGCTTCAGGAACTCCTAGATAAGGGGTTCATTCGGCCTTGTCTGTCACCGTGGGGTGCGCCGGTTTTGTTTGTGAAGAAGAAGGATGGCACAATGAGAATGTGCATTGATTACAGGCAATTGAACAAGGTAACAATTAAGAACACGTATCCTTTGCCTCGCATTGACGATTTATTTTACCAGCTTCAAGGAGAGAGGGTGTTCTCTAAGATTGATCTCTGTTCGGGCTATCACTAGTTGAAGATCAGGGATTCAGATATTCTTAAGTCTGCTTTCAAGACTAGATATGGTCACTATAAGTTTCTTGTCATGTCTTTCAGGCTGACCAATGCCCAAGCAGTGTTCATGCATTTGATGAACAGTGTATTCGACCTTATCTAGATTCATTCGTTATTGTATTCATTAATGATATTCTGGTGTACTCGTGTAGTCAGGAGGAGCACGCAGAGCATTTGCGAGTTGTATCGCAGGGATTGATGGAGGAGAAGCTTTATGCAAAATTCTCCAAGTGTGAGTTTTGGCTCAGTTCAGTGGCTTTCTTGGGACATGTGGTGTCCAGCGAGGGTATTCAGGTTGATCCGAAGAAGATAGAGGCGGTTCAGAGTTGGCCTCGGCCTCCTCAACCAAAGAGATTCGTAGCTTCCTTAGGTTGGCAGGCTATTATCGCCGGTTTGTTCAGGGATTCTCGTCCATTGTATCGCCCTTGAAAAGGTGACTTAGAAGGGTACCCCATTTGTATGATCGGACGAGTGTGAGGAGAGCTTTTAGAAGCTCAAGACATCTTTGACCACAACTCCAGTGTTGGTTTTACCATAAGCTTCAGGTTCATATACCGTATATTGTGATGCTTTGAGAGTTGGGATTGATTGTGTATTGATGCAGGAAGGTAGAGTTATTGCTTATGCTTCTCGTCAGTTGAAGCCCCATGAGAAGAACTACCCTGTTCATGATTTGGAGTTGGCTGTCATAGTTCATGCATTGAAGATTTGGAGGCACTACTTGTATGGCGTATCTTGTGAGGTATTCACCGATCATCGCAGTCTTCAGCATTTGTTCAAGCAAAAGGATCTTAATTTGAGGTAGCGGAGGTGGTTGGAGTTGCTTAAAGATTATGATATCACTATATTGTATCATCCGGGAAAGGCCAATGTGGTGGCCGATGCTTTGAGCCGAAAGGCAGTGAGTATGGGCAGTTTGGCATATATTCCAGTTGGGGAGAGACCATTTGCAGTTGATGTTCAGGCCTTGGCCAATTGGTTTGTGAGACTAGATATTTCGGAGCCCAGTCGGGTGTTGACTTGTGTGGTTTCTCGGTCTTCCTTATATGATTGCATCAGAGAGCGCCAGTATGATGACCCGCATTTGCTTGTCCTTAAGGACAGAGTTCAGCATGATGATGCCAAAGATATGGCCATCGATGATGATGGTGTGTTGAGGATGCAGGGCCGGATCTGTGTGACCAATGTGGATGGGCTTAGAGAGTTGATTCTGAAGGAGGCTCATAGCTTGCGGTATTCCATTCATCCGGGTGCGGTGAATATGCATTAGGATTTGAGACAACACTATTGGTGGAGAAGAATGAAGAAAGATATTGTGGGATTTGTAACTCGGTGTCTCAATTGTCAGCAGGTGAAATATGAGTATCAGAGATCGGGTGGCTTGCTTCAGCAGATGGTTATTCCTGAGTGGAAAGTGGGAGAGGATCACTATAGACTTTGTGGTTGGACTTCCTCGGACTTTGAAGAAGTTTGATGCTATTTTGGTGATTGTGGATCGGCTGACCAAGTTCGCGCACTTCATTCCTGTGTGTACTACTTATTCTTTAGAGCGGTTAGCAGAGATATATATCCAGGAGATTGTTCGGTTGCATGGTGTTCCGGTTTCCATCATCTCAGATAGGGGTACTCAGTTTACTTCCCAGTTTTGGAAGTCTGTTCAGCGAGAGTTGGGTACTCAGGTGGAGTTGAGCACATCTTTTCATCCTCAGACGGACGGGCAGTCCGAGCGTACTATTCATATATTGGAGGACATGTTGCGTACTTGTGTTATTGATTTAGGAGGTTCATGGGATAAGTTTCTACCGCTTGCAGAGTTTGCCTACAACAACAGCTACCAGTCGAGTATTCATATGGCTCTGTATGAGGCTTTATATGGGAGGCGGTGTAGATCTCCAATTAGTTGGTTCAAGCCCGACGAGGCTAGGCTATTAGGGACGGATTTGGTTTAGGATGCCTTAGAGAAGGTGAAGGTGATTCAGGAGAGACTTCGTACAGCGCAGTCACGTCAGAAGTGTTATGCAGGCCGGAAGGTTCAAGATGTATCCTATATGGTTGGTGAGAAGGTTTTGTTGAAGGTTTCGCCCATGAAGGGTGTTATGAGATTTGGGAAGAAGGGGAAATTGAGTCCTCGATTCATTGGGCCTTTTGAGGTGCTTCGGATGATTGGGGAGGTGGCTTATGAGCTTGCGTTGCCGCCCAGCTTGTCGAGTGTGCATCCGGTATTTCATGTTTCTATGCTCCGAAAGTATATTGGAGATCCGTCGCATGTTTTGGATTTCAGCATGGTTCAGTTGGATGATGATTTGACCTTTGATGTGGAGCCAGTAGCTATTTTGGGTCGTCAGGTTCGGAAGTTGAGGTCAAAAGATATAGCTTCAGTGAAAGTGCAGTGGAGAGGTCTGCCCGTGGAGGAGGCTACCTGGGAGACCGAGCGGGATATGCGGAGCAGATATCCTCACCTATTTGAGGCTTTAGGTATGTTTCTTCACTCGTTCGAGGACTAACATTTGTTTAAGTTGGGGAGGATGTGACGACCCGACCAGTCGTCTCATGAGTTACTGCTCTGTTTTCCCCATTTCTGCTTCTTTATGCTTCATTATCCGTGTTTTATGTGGTCGAGTTAGTTGGTTTGTGTTTGGCGTGGTTTTGGTAAGAAATGAGGCACTTAGTCTCTTTTAAGAAAGCTTAAGTTGTAAAAGTCAACCGGATGTTGACTTATGAGTTAGAGGGATCGGATGTGAGTTCCGATGGTTCGATTAGCTTCGGAAGGTGATTTGTGACTTAGGAGTGTGATCGGAAGTGGTTTTGGAGTTCCGGTGTAGAATTAGGCTTGAATTGGCGAAGTTAGTATTTTGGCAATTTCTGGTTGATAGGCAAGATTTTAATCAGAGGGTCGAAATGGAATTCCGAGAGTTTCTGTAGTTCTTTATGTGATTTGGGATGTGTGTACAAAATTTCAGGTCACTTGGACGTGGTTTGGTTGGGTTTTTGATCAATAGCGTGTTTCGGATGTTTTTAGAAAAGCTAGGCTTGAATTCGATGTGAATTGATGGATTTGGAGTTGTTTGAGGTGTTTTGATGATGGGAACAAGTTTGAATGAGGTTTTAGGACATGTTGGTGCTCTTGGTTGAGGTCCCGGGGGCCTCGGGTGAGTTTCGGGTGGTCAATCGGACCATTTCTAAGTTGAAAAGTTGCAGATTTTTGGAGTTCAGGTGTTGCAGAAAATAACCCTTCACGTTCGCGAGGGGTTTATCGCGTTCGCGTAGAAGGATTTGAGGAAGACCAGAATTAAGCCTTCGCATTCGCGAGAGGTGCCTCGCGTTCGCGTAGAAGGATTTGGGGCCCAAGGCATTTTGTTCATCGCGTTCGCGTAAGGTTGTCGCGTTCGCGAAGGTGTAGGAGGCAGAAGCATTACGTTCGCGATTGGTGTGACGCGTTCGCGTAGGGCAAAAATTGGTCAACGTAAGTTTGTGCTTCGCGAACACGAGACGTTGACCATGTTCGCGAAGAAGGAATATCAGAACTGGGCAGAAAGTTTATAAGACATTTCCTCCGTGATTTTGAGCCATTTTTCCACCATAGTTGATCATTTTGTGAGCTCTTTGAGGTAGATTGAAGAGGGATTCAAGGAGAATTGATTAGAGGTAAGTTTTATGAACCAAAGACGTGATTCTATTGTGAAATTAACCTAGAAATTCATGGAATTTAAGATAAAGTTGGAAGAACTAGGGCTTGAGATTTTGAACTTTTTAATTGAGATTTGAGGGACCATTTGAGGTCGAAATTGAGAACTTTTGGTATGTATGAATCGTGGGGTGATAAGGAATCTAATGATGTGAAAATTTTTGTGTTTCGAGAAGTGGGCTCGGGGCTCGGGTTTTGCTAATTTCGAGATTTTTGATATTTTCGATTGTTTTCGTTTGGGTTATGTTCCCTTAGCATATTGTGACGTATTCATTCTGGTTTTGGTCAGATTCGATGTGCGAGGAGGCCGATTTGAGAGCCAAAGGCGTCGCGAGCTAGAGTTTTTGCCGGTTCGAGGTAATGAATGTAAATGATGTCCTGAATGTTTGAAACCCCGGATTTGCACATCGTAGTGCTATATAGAGGTGAGACACGCGCTTAATGATGAGTGTGGGGTCGTTTACTATTGGGGATTGTGACTTGGTCTGTCCCGAGTGATGCTTTTACCGCGTATTTGATTGAAGCTTATTTGTTATCATCATTATTTGGACTGATTACTGTATTTGGGCTTCGTGCAAACTATTTTGGACCCTCTGGGAGTTTTATCATTATTTCCTCACTGTTTTGACTTACTACTTGAACTCAGTCGTATCGTTCTTCCACTATTTTACAACTCAGCCACTTTTTACTCGGTTTTGAAACTAAAATGATATATTAAATAATGTTTCTGGACTGAGTATGGCCAAGGGCCAGATGTGATAATACCATGGGATCGGGCTGCGCGCCGCAGCAGTGTTATACTGATATTGATATGAGGCCGAGGGCCTAGATTTGATGCCACTAGATGGCTTGATATTGCGCTTGGGCCGTAAGGGGCCCCTCCCGGTGTCTGAACACCCCCAGTGAGCGTCGTCGACGATAAATAAATTGATCGGGCTGCACGCCGCAGCGGGTACTGTAAGGTACCGTACTATGTGTTGCATTTCCTTATTTGACTGTCACTTGTCTGCTTATCAGTTGTAGTATCTTTCATATTTCGATTACATTGGTCTATCGCTTCCATATTACTTGTTTTAAACTGCCGGATTATACATTACTTTGTGTTCTTCCATGATTTCTTATTCTCAGCTATTATTTATGTTTATTACTCAATGGTTCGGAGTACTCACATTACTCCCTGCACCTTGCGTGCAGATCCAGGTGCATCTGAGGCTGAGTGAGGATTCTTCAGTTGAGCAGCGTATATCCGGGAGCATCGAGGTAGCTACATAGCGCCTGCAGCCCTGATCTCTCCCTTCTATCGTTTGTTTTATCCGCATTTCCCTAGACTGATATGTATTAGATTGGTAAACCTGTATTAGAGGCTCAGACTTGTGACACAGGATATATATGGGCTATGTAGTAGGATTATTATTTGAAATTCCGCATGTTTAACTCTTACTTCAGAGTTCTAATATGATGATTTGGTAAACTAACTGTGATGGCTAGTAATGAACTGCATGAGAAATGGGTCGAGGTTGTTAGTTGGTGAGGCTTGCCTAGTTGTGTGTTGGGCGCCATCACGACCGGGGTTGGGGTCGTGACATTCACTTCCCCTGATAATTTTGATTTCAACTCGAAAGACCTTGCTTATTTATTGACTAACCACTTTCTCTGTCACCGTTATCCCAGAAGATACCTCTGATCCGTTCAAACCCAACATCCTCTATCTGTTGTATTTTGCTCATGAATTGACATTTACCGAATCTTTGTATTTCACATGAATCCCAAAACACGTTGATTTTTACCAACTCAGTGCACTTGCTGTTCTTTCTTGACGTAGGCCACTGGCCTTGTCCTTGAGGTCTATTGCTCCTTCACTTGCCATGATAACTTTGATTTCCACTTGGAAGACCTTGCTTGTTATTGATTAACCACTTTCTATGTCAACCTTATCACAGAAAATACCTTTGATCAGTTCAAACCCAACACCCTCTATCTGTTGCATTGTTCATGAATTGACACATACCGAACCTTTGTATTTCACATGAATCCCAAAGCACGTTGACTGTTACCAACTCAGTGCACATGCTATTTTTTCTTTCCTGACTTATGCCACTTTGATGTGCTTGCCAGATCCCGTTTTGTGCAATTGAAAAGATTGTGGCAGATTTTGAAGTCATTTCTCACTTTTTCTGACCAAACAGACTCAGGAAGAAGAAGTAAACAAGACAAAAGGAACAGAGTAAAGGACAATGGAAAGAGATGATTCCTAACAAGAAAACTACAAAGTAAAAGCTTATTAGATGTGGATACCAACTCTAATGACCATGACATGCACCTTTGGATTAAGTGGCCTAATCTGTCAAGCGAGTCTAATGTTGAACTCTTGTTGTACCTCTGAGTCATGAAACTAGGCTTCTATGCTTCGATTATCCTATATGATTCACGGTCCTTATTCGACTTGTAGTGCCCGAAGGGTTTTCAACATCGAGACTCTCTCATTTAGTTTTTTCTCTCAACTCACCATCGCCTTATGGTGCCTGTGAAGGTTTTCACCAATAAGACTTTCTCATTTTGTTCTTTCCTTCTTATTTCCTCTCTTTCCTCTAATTCTACAGATCATAAGGTATTAACCACGATAAATATCATATGATCCTTGCATTTCTGACTCGGCGCTCTCAAAGATTATCTGGGAGGTCTTTTTTGGACTGTAATGTGGCTTTTGGACAGGGTTACAAAGAAAGGATATCATAAAGTCTCAAAACAACTAAGACTATGGGGTTAATTTATTTACAACTTTTGGAATCCATTCTAAAAACTTAGCCCCAGTTTCAAAAACAATGGAATTTAATTCTTTTTTTTTCTGATTTTCTTCTTGAAATGGAATTTCTAAAAAAAACTGCCCCACTCTCGACTTCATGGGATTATGAAATATTTTATTTGGTATGACCGAACCGTAAGGCTGCCTACGTATCTTGTGGTAACAAGCATCAGGTCGAATGTAGTTCAAAAGACTACTTTTTGTTACTATTTTCCTTTTTTTTCTTTTTCTCTTTTTCCTTCTTTTTTTCTTCTCTTTTTTCTTTATCTCTATTTTTTCTCTCTTTTCTTTTGAATTTTCCTTTTAGAATGAACTATATAAAATAAATCTATTGGGACATGAACTTCTTTTTTGTTTCGTATGACTCTAACTTGATTCCAAAAGAGGGGAGGTCAAAGAAATCAGTACAGGCTCAAAAGGGTATCGAATGGTATAAGTGTTTGGGTAGCTGAAAGAGGGCCTCTCAATCCCTGAAAATGCCAAGTACAACACATGCAACTTGATATAAAAATTGAAGATCATGCACAATATTTCTTTTGTGGCTTCACATTGATATCACTGCTATGCCTTCCACTTTTCTTTAGCGCCTTGTCAAGTACAGAACCCTCGTTGGGTGATTCCCTCTTTACAATGGATATCCTCCGTCACTTCGGAGAAAAATTTCTTGACTTTATCTTGTAACATGAGATGCAGTTAAACTCAAAGTTGTTTGCTTCAAATTGACCGAGATGCACTCTCCTTTAATGAATTCTTGTCACCCTATTAACTTCCCAAATTATCTGCCCAAGTTTCATATGGTTCGGGCTTCAAATGATCTCAAAATATCCAAATTTGTACTTATTTCCCTCAAGTGTCCCTATCTTCTTCAAAATTGTTTCATTGCTTCATGATTAATCTAACTTTTAAGACCAAGCCTAGAAGTATGCGTGCATGTCATGTCACAAGAGCCAGCATGAAAAGAACTATAAAAAGAGAAGAGAACTAAACAAAAAATGACTAGAAATAACAGCAAACAGAGAGTTGCATTAGACATACGGTGAAAGGGTTTGAACAACAAAACAAACAAAACACATTGGGGTTACGACCCTGGAAATCCTAAATAATACTAAATGAGTTACTACGACTAAAGGAACTAGGAAGAATAAAAGGATAGAAGGGTTTAAGTCACAAGACAATATCCGGATTACAACTCTGAAATAACTCGGACCACAGAAATGACAACAAAATAAACCACCAAGACTCCTCCCTGGCTAGCCAAGAAAGGAGCGTCTTTTCAATTACCAAGCTCGGCATCTTAGCCACTGAGTTCCACATCAATATTACCTAGTCCATTACCAATTTCAATACCATTAACTTCAGCCAGCAAGTTCCCAAGGAGATGTGCCTACCCCTTGTCACTGTCTTTGATCATAATTATCCCTTCTTGAATCATTCTTTATATTTCCCTTTCAAAGCACAACAATTTTCAATGCTATGCCCTTGGACATTAGAGTGGTACATGCACTGTACAGTAGGATTAAAACCTTTTGCATATGGGTCCGGAATATAGCCGAGGAGTGACTCAATCAGGCCAGAATATTTTAACTTCTCAAATAGGCTTGTGTAGGATTCTCCGATTAGTGTGAAACTATTTCTTGGCCTTTGTTCACCTCCATGCCCCAATTTTCTAAGGTTGTTGGATGCTAGAAAATATTATGAAGGCAAAAGCACATTATACGCTGCTGGCACTCGCCATGAGGAATGACCTAGTGGTCGGACTGATGACCGAACGTTGTTTGGAGGATAATACTGGGGTGAATTATGTGGAGCTCGGGGATGTTCATGGGGTCGCTATTGAGGCTGAAAGCGTTTACTAGGAATGCCCACTGGATCCTATCGTTGGCGGGGCTCAGCAACATCTTTTATATTAATGGGAGGACTGTCCCGAGCAACTTGTTCGTTCCATCTGAACCAGAATTCTCTAAAACTTTCCTTGGGTTTCTTTTCCATCTGAGATAGGGAGGAGCGGTCTGGGACAATGTCTATATCGTACTGAAAGTGTCGCACAAAATCTTGAGCCATGTCATCCCATGTATGCCACTTACTGACATCTTGACGATTATGACATTCCAAAGCTGCCCCAATCAGGCTCTCACTGTAATAAATCATCAGCAACTCGTATTTCCCGCCAACACTTCTCATTTCACTGCCATAACCCCTCAGATGCGATACTGATCTCCACGCCCATCATACAAATTAAACTTTGGCATCTTAAACCCTTTCAACTTTCTGGATAACTCATCTTGCTCCACTATCTTAACAGGCTCTGCAGTCTCACCGGGAGGCTCAAAATGAGGAGCGTAAGGGTATGGACCCGAGATCTTGAAAATTGGTTCTGGAGCATAGTGTTGGGCATCGGGGGTTTTGAACACAATCTCGCTAGAGGGTCGAGGAAAGGTAGCAGGTGGATGAGCTACAAAAACATGAGTGGTCAAAGGAGCGGGATATGAGGTGGTTCTGGGAGTGAAATGTGAAAAGGTTGTGGGGAGATATCCTGGACTTGTGACAGTGGCGGAATGGTGACAACGCTTTCAGTGTAGTTAGTGGGAACTGATGGTGGAGGACACCCACTAATCCAGGCTCGGTATATTTCGGTTATCTGTCCTTTCAACTCAGATTTTGATACAACAATTCCCTTAGATAGATCAATAACCCCTGTGTCCAAGTCTTTGCTAGCCATGGCTACCTTGCTCTTTGACCTTGTGTTGTATGGATGAGTAACTTAAGAACCATAAAACAACCACCCTTCTTTCAATGAAGATAACAAAAGGAACAAAATGGGGTCATCCTGTTAGCATAGGGCATTTAACAGATAAAAATATCACATTGCGTGCAATGCACCTAGCAACAATTAACGGTTCTAGAATGACTTCGAGGGTCACAAGGTCACTTGGCATTATCCCAGTTTTGTTCATTTCAATCTTCTCTTTTCTTTCTTTTCTAGCACTTCTTGTCTTGCTCATTTTCCTTCCCCTTTTTTTCTAATTATCAATCTTTTCTTTCCTCTCATTTCTCACATCCCATAATTTCATCTCTTTTTTTTCTCCTTTTTTCTTTTCTTTTTTTCCTTTTTTTCGTTTTCTTTTAATAAAAAAATTTCGATCGAACCCTATGTAGGTTGCCTACGTATCATGACGCCGCATGAATCAGATCTTTGCGTAGTTTGGGAAGATCGGGAATAAAGTAAACAAACAAACATTCTCTTTTTTTTCTTTTTTTTGTTTACCTTAATGACTACTCTGATGAGAAAAGAGAAATAAAAGAAGCAAATTCTTTTTTTTGAATTTTCTAGACTTAATGTTCTATAACCTATTCTAAACTCAAGCTTAACGAGCATATTTTTTCTCTCCTTTTTTTTCTTTTAAAACAAATACTCTATGGGAAATTATTAAGGAAAAAATCCTAGAAGAGAAAAATATTTTTTGATTTTTTTTCTTCTTTTTTAGGAAGGAAATCTAAAGAATAAACCAAAGAAAAATATTTTAAATTTTTGTTTGTTATCCCTGAAGAAAGATTTCGAAACGAGAAATGAACAAGATGAAAAATGTTTTTGGATTTCAGTTTTTGATTACCTAAGAAAGAAACTTTAAAGATAACCAAAAGATAAAATATTTTTTTCTTCTATGTACAATATCCTAAAATTCTAGTGAAAATAAAAAGAATATTTTTTATATATATTTCTCAAAGAAGAACCTCAAAAGAAATTTTTTTTTTTTTAAGTTTTGAAATTAATATCTTAAAACAAAACTTCTAAAGGGGTATTAAAAGAAAAATCTTTTTTTTGAATTTTTACTCTTAATATACTAAAGGAAACATAAAAGCAATTTTTATTTTGAGTTATAGATATTTATTTCCTAAGGAAAACCACCTCAAAAGATTTATTTTTTTCTAGAATTAGTATTTTAAAGAAAAATTGTAATAAAAATATAAAAACGCAAAATCTCTTTTTTGGATTTTTGATTTATAACACACTTTTTCAAATACAAAATAAGAAATACAATAAAAAAAACTCGACAAACTTACTAGATTATGACAGACTTCAACATCCCTTAAAAGACTTGATATTACTATACATAAAACACGACATAAAAAGAAAAACATACTCAAAACATAAAAAAAAATATAAAAAAAATACATAAATAAATCTCCTTAAGCAACTCCTACATGAGTGATCTTGACTGGATGGTCCTAAGGCGTCTGTTATGCCCAAACTTTGGTAAGTAGATCCACACCTGTATGATATAATTAAGACCACATAAAGTTAAAGACCTAGAATACTATGTGAGACATGCAAGACATGATTATGACTATTTTTCTAAAATAAACCTATGTGACAACAAGTGGCTAAAAATGCAAGATTTAGCTAAGACTCCGCTTAGCCAAGAACCTAAACTCACTAGAAAGACCAGACACTATGTGGGTTGCCTACGTATCCCGCCCCGAGAGACGAGAATCAGATTCGCTTAGTTCGGGTAGATCGAATATGGGCGAGAATAAAAGAAAAAAATACTGATTTGAAGAAAATATATATTGTCTTTTTTTTCTAAAAATGATAAAACATGTAAACTCTTTTTGGATTTTATTTTTCCTCTATTTTCTGTTTTTTTTTTTGGAAAAAAATTATGGGAAAGTGCAAAATCTTTTTGGATTTTTTTTCATTTTCATTTTTTGGTCTTTTCTTGAAAAATCGTGAAAGAAAATTATAACTTGGCCCTACTTGCTCTATTGCACTTCACCCTCTTTTTCTCATTTATCTTCAAACCTCATTGGTCTGCCAAATGACCCTTCTACCCTTGAAAATTGTAAAATGTAGCACATAGGATGCTTCAGGATGGTCTTTTATTTTTGGGGTATTCCTGTCCTATATGGACCCAACCCCTGTGTTGAGTCCCCAAAGTCAAATGCACATGATGCAAACAAGCGTTCCTACTAGGGATCTGGCATGGGGCTGAGTTATTCTAGGATCAAAACCTGGGTATGTTGTTCTAGACTTGTGTACCCGAGCGGACAACTCGAGCCGAGGGGGCTACGTACAGGGAACCAAAAGGGCATCCGACTTTGTAACTTGTCCGAGCCTCTTCTTAATTTAAGGTATGACACTAACAGAAAAGGAGTCACGCCAGCGTGCACATCCCCGAATATGAGAAGATAAGGGTTACATAGCAGTTTATATATAGTTCAAGTAGTATCAAAGCGGTAAAAAGCAATATTTAGCACATTAGGCCTAAACATATAATAAAACCAGATAATAAATAAAAGCCAAATATAACAATTATTCTAAGCTCAAATTCTTGAACCCTGAACCGGAGATTCTAGGTTCTTGTCCCCAACAGAGTCGTCAAAGCTATCACACCTCCTTTTTACTACACCGAAAAGGGGGTATAAGGGAGTTTTTTCCAATTTAAGTGACAATCGAAAGGGGATTATTTATTTAAAATTCAGAGTCGCAACTTGGGATGATTTATGGTGTCCCAAGTCATCGGTTTTAACTCCCGAATGAGGAAAGATTGACTCTGTTTTACAATCCACGAAATACAGAAATTTGGGTAAGGAATTCTATTAACCCGAGAGAAGGTGTTAGGCATTCCCGGTTTCCGTGGCTTTAGCACAATCGCTCACCTGTTAATATTGGCCTATTTATCTGATTTTGAAACATTTTTGAAACCTATGTGCATTTTACCCACTTTTAATAATCCACGCTTGTCATACTGTTATTTATTTAATACACATTGCGAACCATGTCATGGGAACCGTACCCACGATCTACAATATGTTAATTTTATTAACAAAATTAAATTTTGGCCGGGTCACCTAAATGTACCCCCGGATTTTAAAAATTACGCATCACAACTACGCCACGGGAACCATACCCGTAGCTATGACAATTTATTTAATTAAACACGCCTAAAGCAAACTACGAAAGTTCAGGGCATTTTTTACACTAGTTAAGATATCGATGTGAGGGCCATAGACTAGGTGATTGGATGGCACACCTCAATTTTATTTAAGGAAAAGCATTCAACTAAGTGAACTATGGATATTCATATTTAAAACTAATTTAAAATTAGATATCACAACTACGCCACGGGAATTGTACCCGTAGTTGCGATGATTACTTACGTGACAAAAAGTTTGCTTACCCAAATGTAGTTGGCCTAAGCATATTCCTAGCTGTTAAGTAATAACATAAGCAAATGAAACAATACTAAATGAGATCTCCTATTTCTGATTCATTTCGTTTCCTGACAAACTTCTAAGTTAATGGGGAAACACAATCCATACAAAGAATGCCAAAATCCTTGTCATGGAATGCTGATCAATGTAGAAACAAATCAATCAAGTGTGAAGTTAGCAAGAATTCATATTGTCCTTAGACTTCAACTAAACTATTGGCATGTTTTAACAGAAAAGAAGAAGCCATCCAAATGTGATCCTTAATCAGCATAGTAACAAGACTAACATATTCACTTGAAAGCCAACAACTTTTATCACCAACTCGGCTAAACCGAACAAAAAATTTGAAATTGAATTATCACTTCGTCTCAAATGCGAATGAACTGCCTTTCTTTGAATGAAAAATCCTTTCTCACAATCAATTAAAAAAAATTTCAGCACTCTCACATGGTATGATTAGAGACGGAAACAAAGGACAAGATGTTATGTGTTTTCAAACAGAACTGGTAGAGTGAACCAACAGCTCCAAACTTTATATACTTGAATTAACACTTCGCGATTTCATACTGACCAAGGACAAAGGCTCAAACTCCAACAGGTACAACAAAGTGGAGGCAGAATGCTTAAGAAAATGTCAACATAACAACCATTTAGCATTCTAACATAGATATCATATGCTTGTTCAAGACAATGAACGTGCTCAATCTACACAACAGCTTAAAGCAAACAGAACCAAAACAGATACATGAATCTGAATTTCAGCAAGTTAAACAGAGGCAGCTATGATATAAATGTCTAGTTTCCTACTTAAAAAACAAGTGAAAAAAAAAATAAATGGAACAAATCGCGAAAGCTTGGTCGAGTGTAAAACAAACTTTGAGGCAGCATTCAAACACAATCACTTTCAAACTATCTGTCAAGAACCTACAGATTTGTATCAAATTGCAGAATGGAAAATTTCAGAACTTAATTCACATGTAAACTCAGCCAAACCAAATAGAAATATTCATGAAAATTGCTAACAATGACATTACGACCACAAATCTGTTAACAATCACAAAATCGGAACATTAGGGAGAAAGGGTATCAGGAAGGAACCTGAAAATGAGCTTTCAATTGATGTTTGAAATGATTAGAGAAGGTACAAAGGAATCTGGATATGCAAATTCCAACAGCGAGCCAATCCAAAACATCAAGACGAGATGTACTCCAACCGGAACGATGAACTCGGACCTCAGACGACGAATTAATCAGCTCTGGACAAACTCCATCTTTGAGACCATAACTAAGAGACGAAACTGAAATTTTGACTCGTTTTGGGTTGTCTAGAAGCAGGCGTCGTTATTTGGTGTGTTCGACATTTCTGTTCTAGCTGGTGGGGTTGGTTTCCTGCGAGTTTTAAGAGTTGGGTGTCTAGGTTGTTGATGTTAAAGAAGAGGGAAATAGCCTGGTTTTTGTCTTGGACAACAGGTGTTCTTGGGGGTGACAAAGAAGATGGAATTCAAAGGGGGGGTCTTGTGTGTAATGGCTATAGCTTTAGGGGTGAGGTTCTCTCATTTTTGCCATGGAAAGAAGTTTGTCTTCTTTTGGAGATGAAGACCGATGGGGGGGGGGGGGGAGGGGGTTTCTCTAAGTTTACAAACTGCTCCCCTATATCTTTTAGGGTCTTTAGGTTTTTAAAGGTATTAGGGTTAGCTTAGTGGGTATTGCCCTTGAGTTGTTATGGGCTAGATCCGAAAATTAGGCATAAAAATGGGTTGTTTGAGCCCAAATTTTATTATTTCTCCATGAACAAGACTAAAAATACGACCTCATTTACCAATTAATTCTACTTAAGTAAAATAACTATTAAGATAAGACTAATCGTTAGAACAAACCTTTTTTTTGTATTTTCAAATATCATATTAAAATAAAAATCAGGTACTATTTTTTATTTTTTTTTAGTATTACGAAAGGTATATAAACTAACAACAACTAAAAAGAAGAAATATTTTTTGTAATTTTCATTTTTTGATATGATAAAGTGAAAGAGTCAAAACTAATTGATATATCGATATTAAGCCTAAACTAAATATTTTACACTAAAATGGGTGAAATCTCAGGGAGGGTCAAAAATCACATTCTCTATGTTTACAAACGGCTCCCCTATATCTTTTAGGGTCTTTAGGTTTTTAAATTTATTAGGGTTAGCTTAGTGGGTATTGCCCTTGAGTTGTTATGGGCTAGATCTGAAAATTAGGCATAAAAATGGGTTGTTTGAGCCCAAATTTTATTATTTCTCCATGAACAAGACTAAAAATACGACCTCATTTACCAATTAATTCTACTTAAGTAAAATAACTATTAAGATAAGACTAATCGTTAGAACAAACCTTTTTTTTTTTGTATTTTCAAATATCATATTAAAATAAAAATCAGGTACTATTTTTTATTTTATTTTTAGTTTTACGAAAGGTATATAAACTAACAACAACTAAAAAGAAGAAATATTTTTTGTAATTTTCATTTTTTGATATGATAAAGTGAAAGAGTCAAAACTAATTGATATATCGATATTAGGCCTAAACTAAATATTTTATACTAAAATGGGTGAAATCTCAGGGAGGGTCAAAAATCACATGTCTACATACATCACTATTTGGAATAAAGTAAAAAGTAGAAAAGAAAACAATAGAATGTGACTCCGAAGCATGCGAGTGGAACAACAGGTATACCTTGAAGTCTCCACATCAACTCGAAATTAGCTCACTAATGACCAGTACGCTCTAAACTACATCTGCACGAAAATATATAGAAGCCTAGTATGATTACACCACAATCGGTATCCAGTATGTATCATGACTAACTTCGGTGGAGTAGTGACAAGGTTCAGGTCAAGACACTCACTAGTCAAATAACCTATGCCAAAAATACCAAAGATTAGAGACAGGAAGAATAACATGAAACAATAACTAAAATCTTATCAGAAAAAGTGATAGACATTTAATACAGATAAGGCTCGGTTTTAACAAGTCATCCAATATGGTAGAACTATGTGTCACACCCCATGTTTTCGTACGTAAAGATACATCGTAAGTAAACTAAAGTATGACCAAAATGAAGATCATCTTTGGAATTATATAAAGTAAGTTATCAAGTTACCTCGGATGTTACATATATTGAAGATCATGAACAACAAGTACAAAGAGGGTTGGAAGGTTTAGAATCTAAGTAATTCAAGAAAATAATGTTTTGTCGAAAGTCGTCAAGTTGGAAATGTTATAGCATACACTTTTGGGGTGAGAATAGGGTGCATAACATGATAAGGAGGTTATGTTATGATTTATGTTAATTGTATGGTATTCTTGTTTTATGTTTTAAAGTCAAGCGAGTTTTAGAACAAAAGTTGGCAAAGGTCATCACAAGTTACACTAATAAATATGCTGAAAATTAGGTCAAATTTAGATGCAATTTTCTTGGGATTATGGGGTGGTATACCTACAAAATTTAAGATCTATGAGTCTATTTGCTAATGCATTAAACCATTTATTGATATGACGTTGGAGTACAGAGATATTCACGTTTTTGCAAGACTGCGCCAAGCAGCTCTCTATGGGATCCACAATGGCGGTAGAGATATATTGATGTATCTAAGATGCCTCAACCCCATTTTAACTCATTATTGTTCAGTATATTCAGACCCTATACATATAAAAATACTCTATCAAGGTTCTCTCATGATCCAAGACCCAAATAAAGGGCAAACAACACTAATCAAGTGTCGGAAATTCCGTCGCACTAGTAAGTTTCTTGTTCTTCTTGTTATTGCTGATTTTTGGGTGGTTCCAGCTCGTGTGGGAGGTTTTTTTAAGTGTTTTAGGTTCCGTAAAATACTCTCCCAAGGTTTTCATATATACCCTAGGTTATTTCAAGTCTTTAAAATGGATTACACCATATTTCAACATTAAAAGTTAGTTCTAGTGAAGAACAACACCTCTTTGAGGTTGTATTGTCATTAATGATAGTTGTGGGTTGTGTTTAGATGAAATTTCAAGTTGTCTATACTAGATAAGGTGATTATAACATACTAATAATTGTGCTTAATATTTCTTGTATGTTGGTTAAGTTGTTAGGATGATAAACTACAAGATAATACTTGGATTAGATTAAGTCACCTCCATGGTGTTGTATTGCCATTGAGGGCTGTTGTAAGCTAAATATAACTTGGATTTCAACTTGAAGCTATTGTAGTAGGTATTTGAATTGTGTTCTTTCATGTGCTTAAGGTTATATTTATGTTGATTAAGTTAAATGAATGTACTAGGCATGAACTAGTGAATAAAGTTGCTAATTGAAGATAGTTGGAGTTGGGAATTGTTTCCTTTGTCATAAATATATGGTATAAAGATGGAATAATTGATGATTGACTTTATTATCATGTTAATGATGTTGTTACATTGATGTAAGAAGTCTATAAGGGGTGATAATGAGGTTAAATGATGCTGAAGGGATTCAATCCGAGCTTGCCGCTCGTTGTGATATGTTGACGACTTGTTAATGAAATATTTTGTACCCTATTATTGATGTTGTTCTTATTATATTTCTATGGTTTTTGGTGTTGGTATATGCTTTTGGAGGATGCCCTTGTTACAAGGGAGATGCTGCCCAAATTTATATAAAACGAGCTACTAGCTTAAGTTACAGACTTAGCCTTTACTCAGCACTGATTTTGAATCTCCTTATGCCATGGTAGACTGAGTGGATTTGTTTGAAGAGTTTCTTGGAAGCTATTAAGGAGTCAACGAGGTTAAGGTATGTTAAGGCTAAACCGTTCCTTCATTTTGGCATGATCCCGTAACTACATGCATTTGATAACGAGGCATAAAGAGAAGTTCTTATTCCTGAATTTATGTACATTATCCTAGTCTCATAAGCTACAGTATTCTCCCTTATCGGGACTTCATATTCAGTTTATTTTTTGTCTTCTTTCAGTCAAGAGAGCAGAGAGTCATATATATATATATATATATATATATATATATATATATATATATATATATATATATATATATATATATATATATATATATACATTATTACAGTATTTCCACCACTATCGAACTATAGTCGATGGGCAGTCCCCTATTGGGCAACCTCTGATCAGATGGTAAGTTATATACCGAGTCTACTGTAGCCGAGCGCCTATGAGTGAGCACAGAATGGCCGAGATATAGAGCCCAGTATGGTCGAGCGCCTATGAGCAAACATACTATGGCAAAGCAGTTACACATACCGAGCCTTATAAGGTCGAACAACTATTTTACTTACTATATTGAGAGAGATGAGTCAGTATCAGCAGGTAAGCATATCTTCAGATTATCTTTGACTCCCAGTTACTTTCAGTTATTTCATTATCAGTTCAGTTTCATATTTCAATTATTTTGTACCTTACATACTCGATACATTATTTTGTACTGACATCCCTTTTGCCGGGGACGCTGCACTTCATGCCTGCAGGTCCTGATTGACAGCTGAACATACCCTCTCAACAGACAGAGTCAAACATTAGCTTGGTTGGTAAGCTTCACTTTCTCGGAGTTACCAGGTCTAGACCTTGGAGTCCATTTTATATATACAGGTTTGATGGGTAGGTCGAGGCCCTGTCCCAAGCATGGTATATTTTAGTTAACACTAGCAGCTTGTAGACGAGTCCTGTATATTTTATATATCCGTAGATATTTATGGCGGCTTTGTCAGCCTACACAGTTATATATATCAGTTTTTGGGTATGTTTATCCCACAGATGAGAGATTTATTATTTTCAGACGATTCAGAATATGGCCTCATCGGCCTAAGTTGAGGGTTACCTCTCAGAGCTCATAGTTACAGAGTGGTACGCTCGGGCCGAGTATGGCACCGGGTGCCGGCCACGCCTCTTCATGTTTGGGGCGTGACACTATGGCACATTGTGCCCGCATTGTCAATTATCCTTGCATGGAAATGAACTCGTGCTACATCATAAGTCACATCGCATGGCAAAAACCTCGTGTTGCATCATTAGTGACATAGCACGACAAAGACCTCGTGCCACATTATAATTTGATCCCGTATCAATTACCCATAACACGTTCAAGAGAGCTATCAAGAATCAAATAAAGTAAAGCATGATAACAACTTTCTTTTTATTTCAATCCATTGTGCTATCAACAACTCAATAGAATATGAGATAACAACTTCACATAGGTAAATTCATCTTGCCAATAAAATTATCAAGTAATAACAACGATATAGAATGGCAGATTAGAAACCACACAACAAAAAATGAATAAATACATGACACACGCAAAGAAGTCATGAGCACAAACAAGAATATCCCTTTTTCACCACAACACAAATATCATCAATAAATGCCTCCAGGCCATCGCATATCATCCCCATATAGCTACACTTATCTCAACGTGTGCGCTACAATAAATTAAGTTCTTGCCTTGTCTTGCCACACACGTTTTAACAATCATCCTACCTTGTCTCGCCACATGTGCAAACCCGATATAACCCGCCTTATCATGCCACATATGCAATATCAATAATAACAATAACAAGGTAGAAATATCGTGCAAACACCCAAACAATCCGGCCAACAAGTCCTTATATGCCATAATCATAACAATACAAGAGCCAAGCATTTTCATCAAGAAATCAACTCACAATCCGCCAACGCAATGCACAAGAACAAATCGATAAGGAAAATGCGGATGGATGTTCAAAATATAACATGAATTCAGTTAACCCAAGTAGCAACAATTTTACAAACGCCCAACTTGGCCATTTAAGGAAATAGAATACTAAAAATATGATCTCTAACTGGGAACATAAACTCAAGTAGTCATGTGAAGTGAGTACACGTAGAGCAGGGACCTCTCAAATCCAAACAAAGTGATAAGAACAATCTCGGGTCCAATCCGGTCATAAAGCAAACATACATCCGCGTAAACACTCATCACCTCATGTACATGTTATTTATACATAACACAAATAAGCAATTAATCCAAATCCTAAGGTATAATTTCCCTCACACAAAGTAAGGCAAGATACTTACTTCAAATTGCCCAAATCAACACTCAAAAATAGCTTTTACTTTAAAATTCACTTCTGCTGGCTCAAATCTAACCAAAAATGACTTAATAATATCAAACAATGTAGGAGAAACTAATTTCGATTAATAAAGTTAAGATCTTTACACAGTTCCCAAAGAGTCAACAAAAGTCAATTCCAGACCCGCCCGGTCAAAACCCGATTCGAAGGGTCAATTTGAATACCATAACCTCACAAGTCCAAATATGTATTTGGTTTTCAAATTCGAGTCCAACACGACTCTCAAATCTCAAATTTTTATTTTTTAAAAATATAGTAAAAGATCTCCAAAAATTACTTTCAAATTCCATGATTTTGATGTTAAAATCCC
Source organism: Nicotiana sylvestris (assembly GCF_000393655.2). Lineage (NCBI taxonomy): Eukaryota > Viridiplantae > Streptophyta > Magnoliopsida > Solanales > Solanaceae > Nicotiana > Nicotiana sylvestris. Next base: position 60,892,447 of record NC_091061.1, on the reverse strand, counting down.
TACGAAATTGAGTCAAAATCACTTAGCCAATAGCTAGATGTGAAAATCCTTTCCAAAAATCGCTTTCCGCCAAATGTAGGGCTCAAAATGTGATAAAATGAGACTAAGTCCCGAAATCCCATTATTAATATCAGTTGCAGATGTTGCAATTGCGATCTAGGGTTCACAAATGCGACCCACAACAAATGTAGAAAAGGCATCACAAAAGCGATCACTGAGAAGCTTTGAAAATGTCGCAAAAGCGACATAATATCCGAAAATACGAACACAAACCCCTTCACAAAAGCGACAACTTGGTCGTAAAATGCGGTTGCCCCCTATCCAGATGTCCATCGCAAATGCGATCAAAGAGTTTGCGAATGCGAACTCTCAAGCCCCCAGCCCACCTCACACATACGATTACCTCCTCGCAAATGCGAGGTCCGCAAGATATCCTTCGAACAGAGAAAACGTTAAGGACAACGCGGGTTGGCCATGTATGTCCTGTTCCGAATACAAATCGGACAATTGCTTATATTACTTGTAGCCTACAAACGTAAAAATTTAATGAGTTGGTCAGTTTCCATCAATTTATTTAAATTATATATCTAAATTTTTTAAATTAAATTTTTTTTAACCATTATTGACAAACTTCAGACAAAATATTGCTTCCACTTCCACTGCTTTTTCTTCTTCTTAGTTGTATAAAAGAAGTCTCAGGGAGTTTGATCATTACGACATTTTAGTAACATGTATTGCTAAACTTGTTTTCTCAATTTTAAGTAGATTTAGTTTACTCTATACCTTTACCGTGCAATGCAACAAGGACATGTTAATGTGGTTATTTAAACACATACACAGAGCCTGCACAACGGAATATTAACAGGAATATACCTTCAGTCATAATTGTTCAAGTATTGTAGAGTCGCCTTAAAAAGTTGTGACGAAGAAAAAACTAGGAGTCTTCTATCCTGTGTCTATCGTAGGATGTCAGACTGATGGAGTCATAGGCGTATTTATAGGAAGGCTAGGGACTCTTAGCCAAATACTTTAGCCATAGGGACTTCTCCAATAATTATAATTACCCTAGGGACTCCTAATATACGGTAATTTTTTTCCATCAAAGAAACTACCATATATGCATAACTACATAATATTATCTGATATATTATTTCTTTTAGGAGACAAAGTAAATAATTTATTACCTTATATGTAGGCCACAGTAGAAGTCTCTAGAAGAGACGGTAAATTTCTAACATTCTCCCACTTGACCGACATATTAAAATTAGATAATCCTTTATGAGAGATAAATATATAATATGGCCATAGACTTTATCACTCAACTAAAAGTTATGCAACAATCACTTTAACTAGAACATATTATCACACGAATTATGGCGGTCATGCTCTTAAACAAATAATTCTTTCTATGTAATATAATGTACAAATGTTCTAACAAAGTGTCAACAACTTTATGAATGAACCTTAATATAAGTCATTCGGAGTCCAACTTTATTGATCCAATGATCACAAAATAATACATGAAAAACTAAAGTGTGCACTATCATGTGTATCAAAATAAACATAATGTCTAAACAAACTGTTAGAGAACAAAGCAAGGCTAAATTGAGCTATTAAGACCTATATAGGTTATATGATCCTTGAAAATATTAACCGGAAGACCTTTAGTCATAGGATCAGCAATCATCAAAGTAGTACTAACATGCTCAAGACTCACATCTTGCTTCTTCACATAGTCTCTAACTATCAAGTACTTTATGTCGATATGCTTGCTTCGGCTGCCACTTTTATTATTCTTAGAAAAGAACACTGCAGCTGAATTGTCAAATAAGATTCTCAATGGCCTTGAAATGGAATCGACAATCCTAAGGCCGAAAATAAAGTTTTTCAATCATAACTCCTGTGATGTAGCTTCGTAGCATGCTATAAACTCAGCTTCCAGAAGGAAAATGTATCCTGAAGTAGATTTACAGTGTCTTTGCATCCTCCCAAATCAGAGTCTGAATATCCAATCACCTCCAATGAATCAGAGTATCTGTATGTGAGCTTAAAATCCTTGGTTCCTTGCAAATATCTCAAAACCCTTTTACCAGCTTTTCAATGATCAAGACTAGGGTTACTTTGCTATCTGCCAAGCATTTCTACAGTAAAAGCAATATCAAGTCTAGTACAGACTTGTGCATACATAAGGCTCCCAACAAGCGAAGCATAGAGAATATCTTTTATTTGCTCCTTTTCCAATGCATTTTATGGACATTGGTTCAAAGAGAATTTGTCACCTTTAATTATAGGTGCTGCTATACGTGAATAGTTCTTTATCCCGAATCTTTACAAAATTCTTTCAATGTAGGCCTTTTGAGATAGTCCAAGATATCTTCGAGATCTGTCTCTGTGAATCACTATGCCAATGACACAAAAGGTTTCACCCATATCCTTCGTCTTAAAATTCTTGATAAGGAATTATTTAGTCTGTAAACCCAAATAAAGAAACAACATTATGAAATAATTACACTATTGGCGGGAAGCCTTCTTTAGCCCATAAATAGATTTATTCAATTTGCAAACAAGATGACTTTTGTCCTTATCACAAAATCTTTCAGGCTGACACATGTATACCTCCTCTTCAAGATCTCTATTCAGAAAAGTTGTTTTCACATCCATTTGATGTAAATCCAAATCAAAATGAACTATTAATGCCATGATTATTTTCAATGAATCCTTCTTTGATTCTAGAGAGAAGGTTTTATGGTAATTAATGCCTTTCCTTTGAGTAAACCCTTGGCTACAAGCCTGACTTTATATCGTTCAATAGTACCAGATGTCTTTTAGTTTTAAAGACCCATTTGGAACCTATAGTAGAGGATCCCTTTGGTAATTCAACGCGATCCCAGACTTTATTTTTACCCATAGATCTAACTATTCTTTCATGGCATCATACCAAAGTATAGAGTTTTCTCCACTCATGGCTTGTGAAAACGAACATGGGTCATCTTTTAGTCCAAAATCATAATAAGACTCTTGGAGATATACAACATAGTCACTAGAAATTGTTGATTTTCAAACTCTTGAAGATTTTCTTACTCCCACTAGTTCAGACACTTTTGTAGTGAGTTCAAGTAAAGCGTGTTGATCTTCATATGGCTCCTCAAGTGGTGGTGGATCTTGAACTTATTCTTGTTCAAATAATTCATGAGAATTTTTCTGAGCAACATTCAAGTTCCCAATGTATAAGGATAAAGGTAAGCTTGATCTGTTATTTATGCTTCTTACCATATCTATTGATGTCTAGTTCCTTCTTTCTGCCACACACTTTGTTATGGTGTTCCTGGCATGGTATATTGGGCAATTATACATTTATTTTCAAGTACTCAGTAAATGGACCCTTAATTTGTCCCTTATCTGTGTACCTAAAGTAATATTCTCCACCCCTATCAGATCTTACAATTTTGATCTAAGCAATAGTTTGTTTCTATACTTCTGTTTTGTAAACTTTAAAAGCATCAAGTGCTTCATATTTGTTAAACAAAAAATAGAGATACACATATCTAGAATAGTCATCAATAAATGAGATAAAATATCTCTCACCATTCAAGCAAGTGGTAGGAAAAAGATCCTCATATGTCTGTATGTATGATCCCAAGCAATTGAAAACTCCTTTTGGTACTTTTAGTTAATTTGTTGGTCTGCTTACCCTTTATACAATCCACACAAGTCGCAAAGTCAGAAAAATCAAGAGCTTTTAAAACTCCACCATTAACCAACCTTTTGACTCTATCAATAGAGATGTGTCCCAATCTCTTGCGCCAAAGACTTGATGAGTTCTCATTGATAATACATTGCTTAGTGCCAATTTCTGTGTCATGTAAACTTAAAATATTGCATTCAAATATGGGGTCTAGATCAAGTTTATATAAAATTCCATTCAAATTTCCAAAACCAATAACTTTATTATCTTTCAAAAGTTTCACAGAAGGATAATGAAAATTCAAACCATATCTACTAATCGATAGTCTTGAAATAGAAATTAAATTTCTAGAATATTCTGGAACATAAAAAGTATTTTCTAAATTTAAGTAAAAACCATCCTTCAAAATGAGCCTATAAGTCACTATGCCTTCTACACATGAACGTGTCCTATTGCCAGAATAGACATATTGTTCACTTCCTATCGGCTTCCTCTGAGTTAGAAAGCCCTGCATGATTTTGGCAATGTGAATTGTAGCACTAGAATCAATCCACCACGTATTATCAGAAACTTCAATAAAATTGGATTCATAACATACAAAGGTAAAATTACCTTTTTTCTCAAGTCATTTCTTGTATTTCAGGCAATCTTCTTCCAGTCTCCCTTCTTCTTACAGAAATGGCAAGCATCTTAGTCAAAGGTGCTTTTCTTCTTCATGGGAACACTTTTGCCCTTCTTTGCATTTATATTACCATGAGTCACCATATTAACACTTTCAGGTATCTCATTTTTCAACCTCTCTTCTTCTTGAACATACATGGTCAAAAGTTTATTGATTGACCATTTATTCTTATGTGTGTTGTATGAAATCTTGAACGGACCATATTCAGCAAAAAGTGAGTTGAGAATAAAATTCACAAGAAATGGTTTGGACTTATCAACCTTAAGGGGCTTGAGTTTAGAAGCAATGTCTCTCATCTTCATAATGTGCTCACGCACTGTACGACTTCTGTCAAAAGTCATACTTGAGAGGCTCATCATAAGGGTGCTGGCCAATGCCTTATTAGAACTTACGATTTGTTCATCAGTTGTCTTCATGTAAGATTTGACCTTATCGTTATTAGGGATTGAACCCCTAATGCTTTGGCTTATATGAGATTTTATGAGTATTAAACTTAAGCGATTAGATCGCTCCCACCGCTCATAATTAGCCTTAGCCTCTGGCGTACTTGATTTTGTGGGAATAGGTGGTGTTTCCATACGGAGTGCCAGGTCCAGATCCGAGCACCCTAAAGTGAGAAGGACTTTCTCCTTCCATTCAGCGTAATTATCACCAGAAAGCATTAGAATTCGAGCATTCTCATTAAAAATACCAGTAGAAAAAGCGGTAAAGACTGTAAATCAAGGATAAACATACATAAGTTATGAAGTACAATCCATCAAAAGTGAATCGCATAAAATATCGATTCTAAGTAATTCTAGACCCTCCTGTGGGGCAGAGGATGCAATCCATGCATAGAATTTACTTTACTTTATTAGAATAGTAAATCGAAACGCATAAAATTAATTTGTACCTGTGGGCATAAGATAATTTTAAACTCAAAGGTTTACTATCTGATTCCAAATTAATCTCACCAAAATAGTTACCTCCCTGTAGGGTTGGGTTACTATTATAATGAGATAACTGGACTAAATAGATGTCATTATAATTTTTAATTACTAAAAAATTATGTGATTAAATAACTTAATTTCTTTTATATCAAGTATTCAGGTACTGTGGCTACTACCTAAATACACGATATAAAAGAAAATTCCTAATGACATCTTACAATGATTTGTTAAAACAATCAAATTATATAGGATATTGATTGATTTCAAAATAGGCACACAGATTAAATGAGCACCAATCTTCTATAGCCTATAAACAAAATTAACTCTTATAATTAATCTAGATATTATAAGGATAATTTCAACGGAAGTAAAATAAATAGTTGCAATTTCTTGCAAAATAGTAGCTTTTAATCATAATTCAATTGTAGATCACAATTGCATATACAAAGATGGTCTTATGAACGGAGGTGATACTAGATGAAGATAATTACTTTGTAAATGCTTTAAGTGAGAGAAAAAATATCAACAGTACTATTATTGCATACAAATATTTCACGAAGTCTTGAACTATATTAATCAACTTAAACATCTTCATTGATATTTAGTTTAGCTAGAAAATCTATTTATTGCCAATTAACTGCTGAATAACATGGAGAATATTTTGGAACCATAAACTAACAAAATCTATTACCAAAGATAGATTGTCTAGAGTTATTCTAGAATCACATCAAATACGTTGAACAATCGGAGATCCAAAACTAACATGGTAGGATTTATTACTTTATATTCGGCCAAGTGTTTCATAGAATTCAAACAAACACATTCAAATTGCCCATGACACGGTAGGATCAATACATAGGTCAAATAAGAAATTAATACAGATGTCTTAACCGAACATAAGAGCACCGTCGAAGCTTCTTGTTAATGAGTTTATCAATTACTTTTCATTATATGGTTTTGGATCACAACTCCAATTCAAATATGAGTCATTTCAAAACACTGAACAACTGGCTAAAGACATCTGATACCACACGTGGCTATTTAAACACATACACAGAGCCTACGCAGTGGAATATTAACAAGAAAGTACCTTCATCCATAGTTGTTCAAGTGTTGTAGAGTCGCCTTAAAAGGTTGTGACGAATAAAAACTAGGAGCCTTCTAGCCTGTGCCTATCGTAGGATGCCATCATAATGGAATCACATGCATATTAATAGGTAGGCTATGGACTCTTAGGCAGATACTTTAGCCATAGGGACTTCTCCATAAATTATAATTACCCTAGGAACTCCTAATATATAGTAATTTCTTTCAATCAAAGAAGCTACCATATATGCATAACTACATAATATTATCTGATATATTATTTCCTTTGGGAGACAAAGTAAATGATTTATTATCTTATACGTGAACCACACTACAAGTCTCTAGAAGAGACAGTAAATTTGTAACAGTTAAATCAATAGATTTGTAACTGGCTATCCGAAAAACTTATGTGAATCTTATTCATTTTGCATGCTCACTTGAATTAAATTACTAATGGGTTAAACCCGTATATCTCTAGGAGTGCTTAGGTTCCAAATAGTATAATTAGCACGAATCTTTGAGTGAAAAATCAGATTGAATCCGTTCAGATATAATATAACTAACGTTTACAAAGCAATTGATACCAATGCCAGGCCTAGCTTAAGGATAGAGGGTTCCAAATGGTATAATTAGCACGAATCTTTGAGTGAATATTCAGATTGAATCCGTTCAGATATAATATAACTTACATTTACAAAGCAATTGATACCAAAGCCAGGCTTACCTTAAGGATAGAGGGTATTTACCCTAAAAACGGTTAACATTTGAATTTATACTGTGGTTTTAATAATACATGACAAACTGAGAGAAAAAGTAAATTGATATTGAAATTAACTGCAAATATAAATAAAGCAAACCAAATAAAATATATAGCTTTGATCCTTGAATGTACATTTCTCCGGGTTGAGCTACATGTTGTATTTCTTCAGTATACTGAAAGTTTCCTGCAAATGCTTCAAATGGTCCTCTGCTCGTAGGGACTTAACTAGCATGTTATCAATATGAACTTCCATAGATTTCCCTATTTGTTATTCGAACATTCGGTTTACTAGGCGTTGATAGGTTGTTATGATGACCCGGCCAGTCGTCTCATGAGATACCACTATGTTTCCCCCATTTCTATTTCTAATTGCTTTGTATAATGGTTCTATATATGATCGGGTTGATTGGGTAGGGTTCGGAAAGGATTTGGTAAGGTTTGAGATACTTAGTCTCTTTTAAGGAAGGTTAAGATGGAAAAGTCAACCGAATATTGACTTATATGCTAGAGGGCTCGGATGTGAGTTCCGATGATTTGGTTAGCTTCGAGAGGTGATTTGAGACTTAGTAGCACGATCGGAATGAGTTTTGGAATTCCGGAGTAGATTTAGGCTTGAAATGGCGAAAGTGGATTTTTGGTGATTTTCGGTTGGTAGGTGAGATTTTGATCTAGGAGTCAGAATGGAAATTCCTAGAGTTGTAGTAGTTCCGATATGTCATTTGGGATGTGTGTGCAAAATTTCAGGTCATTCGGACGTGGTTTGGTCATGTTTTTTATCAAAAGCGAAATTCGAAAGATTTTAAGAAACTTAGGCTTGAATGTGATGTGTTTTAGCTGATTTGATGTTGTTTGAGGTGTTTTGAAGATTAGAACAAGTTTGAATAAGGTTTTGGGATGTTTTGGTGCCTTTGATTAAGGTCTCGGGGGCCTCGGGCCAATTCATAAAGTTGGAACCTGCAAAAAATTGCAGGTCAGTGCTGCAGAAAAGAGACCTTCACATTCGCGAGAGGGTCCTCGCGTTGCGAAGGGTCAGTCAAGGAAGGTGGAAATTAAGCCTTCGCGTTCGCGATGAGGTCTCTGCGTTTATGAAGGGCTGGGCATAGGTGCATCGCGTTCGCGGGTGTGTAGTCACGTTCGCACAGAAGGAATTGAGAGGCTGAGCTTCAGTGGAATTAACTCATCGCGTTCGCGATGGATGGAATGCATTTGCGAAGGTCCATATGGGTAAAGCATCGCGTTCGCGAGGGTTTGGACGCGATCGCGTAAGAGGAGAATTGGTTAAAGTTAAGTTGTGCTTTGCGAACGCAAGGCTTTGACCGCGTTCGCGAAGAAGGATTTTCAGGCCTGGGCAGAAGGTTTAAAAGGTCGTCTTGTCCGCGAATGTGGGGTTTATTTCCTCCATAGTTGGTCGTTTTTGGAGATATTTGAAGGAGATTGAAGAGGGATTCAAGGGGAAACATTTGGAGGTAATAATTTTGGACTTAAAACTCGACTCTATTGTGAAATCTACCTAATAAAATCATGGAATCTAAGCCTAAAATTGAGGAATCAGGGCTTGAGATTGATAGACTTTAAATGAGAATTTGAGGGGTCATTTGGACTCCGATTTCAGTATTTTTGATATGTATAGACTCGTGGGAGGATAAGGATTCTGGTGATATAAATTTTATCGAGTTTCGAGACGTGGGCCCGGGGGTCGGGTTTGGCCAATTTCGTGATTTTTGGTATTATTTGATTGTTTTTGCTTGGGCTAGGTTCCCATAGCATATTTTGACGTCGTGATTCTGATTTTGGATAGATTCGATGTGAGTGGAGGCCGATTCGAGGGAAAAGGTGTCGCAGAGTAGTATTTTCACCGATTTGAGGTAAGTAACCATTGTAAATCTGAAACTGAGTGTACAAACCCCAGTATTTGACTTGTTTTGATAAATACAGTGACACACATGCTAGGTGACGAGAGTGTGGGCGTGCACCGGTAGGGATTGTGACTTGGTCTGTCACGTAGAGACTATTAAGCCGCGTATTTGATTTGGAACCTTATGATATTCCGTATTTTTGCTATTTATACTATATTATGGGTTGTATGCCATGTTTGGGGTCTTGTGCCGACCTGTTGAGACCCTTAGGGGCATTTTCACCGTTTTCTTCACTTTACTTGTTGAAAGCATATCCTCAGTCATGTTTTACCTATTTAAATATTTAAAACCGGTTTTATCACTCCACTTCTAATTGTGAGGACTGTTTGGGCTGAGTTCCCTAATTTCTATTATCGTGCCCGAGAGGCAGTGAGGTTAATGACTGAGAGAGGTTGAGAACTTAATAGTGAGGATAATATATGTATATATTATGGGTCGGGCTATATATGTATATTGGATCGGGCTGCGCGCTGCAGCGATATGACGCTTGGGCTGTAGGAGCCCCTCCGGAGTCTGTACACCACCAGTGAGCATAGTCGACTATAAATTACGGATCGGGTTGCACGCTGCAGCGGGTACTATGATTTCAATTATTATGAGATATTAATGAGCTTGAGTCCTGAGAGTGAGTACTGAGTGACGAGAGTGAGTTACGAGTGACTGAGAGGCTGCCCGAGAGGCCATGTTCTGGGTGATACCTTGCTCGATGGGCCCAGTTATGATATTTTTGCTGATTTCACCCTTCTTTTATAAATAGCTTCTATTGGAAAAATTGCTAAGTATATGATTTCAAGTGTTTAAACTGAAGTTGATAATTTTACGACGAAACTGGTTTTAAACTGTGAAATGCATTTGTTATCCTGTTGTTTAATTAGTTATATGATTTTTAGCTGCTCGTCACTGCTTTTAGACCTTATTTACTCTAGTTACTTACTGAGTTGGCATACTCACGTTACTTCCTACACCTTATGTGCAGATCCATGTGCCCGAGCGGCAGAGTGAGGGTCCTCAGCTGATCCAGAGGTTGCTGGAGATTTCAAGGTAGCTGTATGGCGTCCGCAGCCCTTTTTTCTCATTCTTATCTTGTTCTTTTTCACATTTCTCTAGACTTTTGTTGTATCAGACAGTCATTTATATAGTAGAGGCTCTAGACTCGTGACACCAGATACTTGGGATTGTGTAGTTTTCATGTTTATTTGACTTCAGCATATGTAATTGTGTTTTAAACGCTTATTATGGAAAATTTTGGTATTTAAACCTGTGTCAGAAAATGGTTTTATAAAAGGAATTTGTTATAGTTAATGGTTTGGGTTGGCTTTCCTAGTAATATGATAGACACCATCACGACTGGGTATTTGGGGTCGTGACAAGTTGGTATCAGAACCTAGGTTACATAGGTCTCGCGAGTCATGAACCGGTTTAATAGAGTCTCGTGGATCGGTACGGAGATGTCTGTATTTATCCTCGAGAGGCTAAAGAACCTTTAGGAAAATCTTCATATTCTTGAAATTCTTGTCGTGCGAACTTGTTGATCCGAATACTAAACTTTTGTTATTCCATTCTCTCACAGATGGTGAGGACACGTGCTATCGGGCAGGGTGGATGACCACCAGTTCCACCAGTTGGGGCCACTAGAGGTCGAGGACGCGGTCGAGGCCGTGGTAAGGGTAGAGCAGCTAGGGCAACACCTGCAGATCCACCAGTTGCCCCAGTTCAGGATCAGATCCCAGTTGTGTACGCTACACCAGCACCAGCTCAAACACCAGTTGTGCCCATTGTGATTTCAGGCCTTCAGGAGGCTTTAGCTTAGATCTTATCAGTGTGTACCAGTTTGGCTCAGGCGATCTCTGTTACTACGGCTGCAGCTACTTCTCAGGCCGGGGGAGGCACCTAGACACCCGTTACTCGCACAAATGAGTAGGTTGTGCAGGGACTCCAGACACCGGGGGCACCTCCAGCCAAGCCGGTTGCACCAGCTCAAGAGTTTGTGGTACCAGTTATGCCGGACGACGAGCAGCGTCGACTAGAGAGGTTCTGTAGACTCAAGCCTCTAACTTTTAGCGGTGTAGAACGCAAGGATGCCTAGGGGTTCTTGGATAAGTGCCAGAGGATGCTTCGTATAACGGGGATCTTAGAGACCAGTGGTGTAGCTTTTACCACCTTTTAGTTTGTTGGGGCTGCCTTCACTTGGTGGGAGGTGTAGGCCTATTGGTGCATCGCCCCTTACCTGGAAGCAGTTCTCCGTTCTCTTTCTGGAGAAGTATATGACACAGTCTTACCGAGAGGAGCTGTGCAGGCAGTTTGAGTGGTTGCGTCAGAGAGAGATGACTGTGATATAGTATTATATGAGGTTCTCCGGGTTAGCCCATCATGCGGTTTGGTTGGTTCCCACAGATCGAGAGAGGATCAGGAGGTTTGTTGATTGCCTCACATATCAGCTTCGGATTCTCATGACTAGGGAGAGGGTGACAGGTGCTACTTTGTAGGAGGTTTTTGACATCGCCCGTGAGATTTAGTCGGTTCGCCGCTAGGAATGAGAGGAGAGGGAGGCCAAGAGGCCTTGAGGATCTGGTAGTTACAGTAGTACTCCTTAGAGGGGTCAGTTCCAACAGGGCAGAGGCCGCCCATTCAAACAGGCTCATTAAGCTCGCCTAGGTTATCGTGGGGCATCATCGGGTCATGGTTCTCAAAGTTCTCATCAGGGCCACTCATTACTTAGTGACCTTCCAGCCTAGAGTTCATCCCGTGCTCCATCAGTGCAGGGTTCTTCCATGCCAGGTCCTTCTACTAGTCACTCATATGCTAGGGGTTCCCTTCAGTCCCCATCTCCAACACCGGGGAGTTGTTATGAGTGTGGAGAGTTTGGGCATATGAGGAGGCAATGTCCTCATCTTCATTATAGTCAGTCTCAGCAGAGGGATCAGCCCTCGACTTCTTCCCCAGTTACTTCACCACCCGCCCAGCCAGCTAGGGGTGGAGGTTAGTCAGCCAGGGGTCATCCTAGGGGGGTAGGTCGATCAGGTGGTAGTCAGGCCTGCTTCTATGCTCCTTCGGGTAGACCAGATGTTGTTGCTTCAGATGTCGTGATTTCAGGTATTGTGTCAGTTTGCCACAGAGATGCCTCTGTATTACTTGATCCCAATTCCACCTTTTCTTATGTGTCATCATACTTTCCCCGTTATCTAGATACTCCCTGTGAGTCTCTTGTTTCACCTGTTCATGTATCTACTCCTGTGGGTGATACTGTTGTTGTATACCATGTGTACTGGTCGTGTATGGTGACTATTGGGGGTCTGGAGACCTGAGTGGGTCTTTTACTATTGTGTATGGTGGATTTCGATATCATTTTGGTCATGGATTGGCTATCTCTATGTCGTGCTATTCTGGACTGTCATGCTAAGACAGTCACATTACTATACCGGGTGTGCCACGGATAGAGTGGCGAGGTTTGACTGATTATGTTCCCAACAGAGTGATCTTGTTCTTGAAGGCACAGCGTATGGTTGGGAAGGGATGTCTTTCGTACCTAGCCTTTGTGAGGGATATTGGAGTAGAGGCTTCCAGTATTGATTTTGTCCCAGTTGTGAGGGATTTTCCAGATGTGTTTCCTGCAGACCTGTCGGGCATGCCACCGGACAGGGATATTGATTTTGGTATTGATCTGGTGTCAGACACTCAGGCCATTTCTATTCTGCTGTATCGTATGGCACTAGCGGAGTTGAAAGAGTTAAAGGAGCAGCTTCAGGAACTCCTTGATAAGGGGTTCATTCGGCCTAGCATGTCGCCTTGGGGTGCACCGGTTCTATTTGTGAAGAAGAAGGATGACACTATGAGGATGTGCATTGATTATAGGCAATTGAACAAAGTAACAATTAAGAACAAGTATCTTTTGCCTCACATTGATGATTTGTTTGACCAGCTTCAGGGAGCAAGAGTGTTCTCCAAGATTGATCTCCGTTTGGGTTTATCACCAGTTGAAGATCAGGGATGCGGATATTCTTAAGAGAGCTTTCAGGACCCGATATGGTCATTATGAGTTCTTGGTAATGTCGTTTGGGCCGACCAATGCCCCAGCAGCGTTCATCCACTTGATGAACAGCGTGTTCTGGCTTATCTCAATTCGTTTGTCATAGTCTTCATTGATGATATTCTGGTGTAGTCGCATAGTCAGGAGGAGCACGCGGAGCATTTGAAGAGTTGTGTCGCAGAGATTGAAGGAGGAGAAGCTTTATGCAAAAATTTCCAAGTGTGAGTTTTGGCTCAGTTTAGTAGCTTTCTTCGGGCACGTGGTGTCCAGCGAGGGTATTCGGGTTGATCCAAAGAATATATAGGCAGTTTAGAGTTGGCCCAGTGTTGCGCCCCCTTTTTCTCGCGAAATCCGGTTTATGACATTTAGAAAGAGAACTCGTTCCTTTTGGGAACTTGGTTTTTGCATTTGAAGAGTCGCCACCTAATGATTAAGGTGCATTAGGACACCAATAGAGATTCAATTCTATGTTTGTTTGGGTACCCAGAGATTGGGTAAGGTCTTGAAATTATCCCAAGAGGAAGATGTTAGGCACCCCTCAGGATCCACTAGTGTGGTTCCCGGCCAGACAATTATTGTGAATTTGGGTTTAATTAACATATAAGAAGAAAAGGCTCAAATAAGAGGGGATTTGAATGCACGATAGTTTGAAAATAAACAAAGTTTGGAAGAGCAATTAAAAGAGCGGATTTTAAATGAGGAGTTACAATGCTTATAAAAAAGAAGGGGAAAATAAAGAAAGGGGGTCCTAGGTTTACAAAAAATATGGATCACATCAATGCAATACCTGGTAATCACTCCTCAAAAGAGGGGTTACACGTGGCATTAGTGCACCGGTCATCATATCCATATCTACCCTTCCCACCTCGTCAAGGTATTACAACACGGATTGGTCTCGATTACTATTGCATGCTATTACCTGTCCCATTCCTATCAGTCCTAGAGGCACTTAGGACTACTATTCCTAAAGGGAGGGGATATTAGGTTGATTGGTTTCAAAGGATAAAAATCTAAGGTGACATACAAAAACAGATAATATGGCATATAAAGGGGAATCATGTAAACAGATAAAAGGCTCATGTATACCTCCTCAAAACAAAAGCACATAACTAGCATGACTTGCACATACTTTTTAGGTCTGATTTAAAGCACATAAAGACAAGGGAAGTTAATTGTTGAGGCAGATTAGTTTATTACATAACTCAGATAAGAAGTCCGAATCAGGCCTGCCTGCTGGTTGTAACAATTAATAAAGGCAGATTCAATTTTACAGTTATTACTCTAAATCTTGCCTAAGTGTTTAGACGGGGTCCTATAGGCATGATATCTACTTAATTCAGAAGGTGGTGAAACAGTGATAACTTAAAACGTACTACTTATAATCCTATAGGCATGCTTGCTAAACCTTGTTGAAAATAACGGAATTATTAAACAGAGGTTCAGAATAGACGAATTTAAATTAGACTAGTTCCACATTCTAAAGATGATGGTATCTACCATTACTGACTCTAATCCACATGGGCATGATATCTAACATTAAATGTGAATGGAACGACTCAAATTTATTTAAGAACGCCTATATGCATGATTTCTATGCGTTACTGATTTCAGCATGCTACTGGGTTATAACCAATTGAGCCCTAAAAACATGATATCTAAACGGTGACAAATGTGCAAAATTTTAGATAATCCCTATAGGCAGGTTATCTAGATGTGATGTTGAACAAGTAAGTCCCATAGACATGGTTTCTAAATGTAATGTGAATATGCAGAATTGGAGCAGTCCTATAGGCATGTTTTCTAAATGCGATTTGAACAAGTAGAGAATGCAGTCCTATAGGCATGTTTTCTACCCTTGAGCATGCATAATTTCCCAACCCTTTTTTTCACTAGCCAGCCCCAAATTTTCATTACAAATTATTACAAACCAGGAATAATAAATTACATCAGAAAAAGTACAAAGAAAAGTTACAACTAGAGGAAGCCTGATTCTTGACTTCCTCTATGATTTATGAGATAAACCAACTCAAAATACCATTGATCCAAAGCCTTTCTCAGCCTTGAGTGTTTCAGAGTTCCCTAAGGGCCTCAATAGAACCTCGGGCAGTGCTCACACCCAAGTTTCATAACCAGAATAGGGACAAGTGCAGTATAGAAATACCAGCTCTCATGTGTCCAAGTTTAGAGGGATATTATAGGTCCCAAGGCAAGGCTCACATGAGGGGGTAGAACTTAGGTCTAAGAAGAGAGTGAAAGGTGCAGAAACTGAGTTCTAAGAACTGAGGGAATAAAGAAGAGGAAAAGGGTGAGGTAAGTCAGACATTCACACTTCAAAGAATTGGTAACTTCACACAAAGGATCAAGGGATTGGGAATCCATTGCAATGGGGCCTATACACTTAGGCATGGGTTAATTTTGGGCATGCACAACAATAGAGAGTATTGTCATGCTTGTAAATCAACCAGAACACACAACATATAAGGGTAACATGGAGGTTTTGAATCTAGGAGGATCAAGTTTGGGTCATGCTCAGCAATTATTCAATGATGTCATGCCCCAAACTAACCACAAGTATTAATCACATTGGGTTAGGGGTTTGGGATTCATAATACACTGATTCAGAACAGGAGAAAGGAAATTATAGCATGCTAAATAATGATATTGAATTAAATACAAGAAGTAGGCAGATAAGAATGCAAAATTAGTAAGTAAGCATGTTGTTGTTGGTGCTGAAAAACTTAATTAGAACATACCTGTCAAAGAAGCAAAGTGTGGTAAAGAAAAGTAGCAAGACTTTGAAATATAGCGTTGGCTTTTAGCCGGCTAAACAGGCAGTAGCACAAGTAATAGTAAAGCAAGAGAGAGTGTTTGAGTGTAAGTGTGAGTTCGGAACTAAAAGTGTTCGTGTTTTGAAAGAGAAGAAGTAATGGGTATTTATAGTTTTTGAAAAAGAGTAAGAAAGAGGTAATAAGATATAAATATAGAAACCATCAAGATTCAGAATCAATTATACAAGTGATTGCCCTTAATTAAGGGGTCACTTTCTTAACGGGCAGTGACAGGTTCGAAATAAGGAAAGCAATCAATTAAAAAGCAGGCTAAAAGTTGCCATAAAAGAAGTAGTAAAATAACAAGTAAACAATTCGAGTCTAGGTATAGAGATACTCTAATTTTGGAAAGGATTCAGTAAGACAAAACAGGAAAGAATCAGAATCTCACAAAGGAAAAGTTTAAACTTAGTCACGAGTTTGAAAATTAGTTAGAGAAGGAGACTCAGCATATAAATAGGGTGCATAAACATTGTACATGCGAGGCTAGGCATGTTGGCAAGAAGAAATAGCACACAACAGTAGCACAAAGATTCAGTAGATAGCAACGTTCGAATCATGACAGTCCAGTAGGTCAAGTAGTGAAGAAAACATAGAATATCATAAGCATGCGAAGGTCTCACAGTAGCAGGTGAGGAAAACCCCTTTAGAAAGATTAGGGTTTCGAGTATATTTGAGTTTTAGAGAAGATAGAAACCCAGCAATTAGAAGAATCACACAAAGGGAGCAAAAGATTTCGAAATAAAGAACTTCAAATCGAGTCATGCACTTAAACGAATAGTCTCAGACCCAAAACCCTAGGATTTTCAACAATAGGAGAGTTTTAAAAGAGAATAAGCAAACAAATCGAACAAAACTCAGGCAAACAAACATTCGTTTAGTAAACAGTTAAAACAAATTAGGGGTTTTAACATGCAAACTCAGGTAGAAGAATGATATAAGCAAACATAGCCAAACATGTCAAAGAATCAGAGAAACATTTTGAAATAACTTTACAGAAACCCTAATTGAAAATATAAGGGGTTTTGAAAGAATAGTTTTAAAAGAAAATTTGAGAAAAACACTTAGAAGTTCAGAGCAAACATAGATCTGAAGCAGATCTAAAAAGAAATCGAAGAAACCTTAAAGGCTAAGGTTTCAGAAGAACCCCAAGTGGTGAGAAAGACTTTGAAAACCAACGATCTAAGCAGGAGTGTCAAGAGTCTGACATAGATAGCCATGGCTGGCCGGAGAAAAAGTTGGAGACGACCGGATAATAGTCATGAACTGCAATTGAACAATCCTGGACCAAGCCTTTTCAAGATCTAGCCTCGAGACCATAATAGTTGAGCACGTAGAAGCCATGGGAGGTGGATATAGGTCTCCGATGACTTTGGGAACCATAGATTTGGGGAGGTATTAGGGTTGTAGTTGATGGAGGTGGCTAGGGTTTGAGAGAAAGTTGAGAGATAAGGGGATTCAGAGGTGGTGGAATTTGGAAATGAGGCTAAGGTTAGGGGTCGTTTGAATTAAAAAAAGGCAAGGATGGTTGTTGGCCATTGATCTGAATGATCAACGGCCTGGATCAAAACGGGCGAATGGGTAGGTTATGAAGATGGGTTTGGGTCGGATTAAATCAGAATTGGGTCAGGGGTTCAAATGGTTTCAATTGAGTTCAATTGGGGTCAGAACTGGGCTATAATCGAAATGAAATTGGGCTAACATTTAAATAGCCAAATTTCCCTATTTAATTATAAAAAATAATAAATTAATTTCTTGAAATAAATTAAATCTATCAAAATTATTTATAGCACATAATTAACTATTTAAAATTACCATACCTAACTTTTATGAATATAAACGTAATTAATCTTAAAAGAGGCTAATGTTGTAATTATATAAAATTTAACTTTAAAAATACTAAATGACTTTGTAAAAATATGCAAAAATTATATTACCTATATTTTAACATAAATATGAGAACTAAATAAATGAATCACCAAAATGATAATTTTTTGAATAATTATTGGGTTTTTATGGATAAAATAGGGCAATAAATCGATTTAAAAATCTTTAAAAATTAAGGAAAAACAATAAAACATTTGGACATACTTATATATGCATACATATGCTATTTTGAAAGTATTTTGCATATTAAAATATACAGGAAAAAATTGGGTATCAACAACTGCCCCTCTTTACCCAGGAAGGATGAAAAAGTTATCGGGTAAAGATATGATGACCAATTTTGACCGAACAAAACGGTTTGAGGAGGTTTAGGCCGCGTATTGCCTTTTGAGCTACCTACATATCCCTGGTGTTACAGGAATCAGGCCATATGTAGTTCCGCATCCGTCGGCAGAGTATGCCGATGGAGACTTTTCAAGAACGGACGTAATATCTAGGGTCGGGTGTGTGGTAGGTTTGTGGAAATGTTAAGGTTTGATATGGCTGCAGGAACTGGAGCGGAACCGCTCCTGCCGAGATGGTCGTTGTTTGCCGGTTTACCTGTGAATAAGCAATACAAGCATATATTGTGCATAAATTTAAACATGATGCAATTTCTCGTCGGACTGTGAGGATTGTCTTCGGACGGTTAGAATAATGTCTTTAGACCATGATTTTCTGGGCCATGAAGCGTGTAATAAAGGATTCGCGGGCCATGAAATGATGTTCTCGAGCTCTGAGGATGATGCCTCTGAACCATGATGTCTTTGAATAATGATATGCAAAAGATTAAAAGGGGTCCTCAGGCCATGACATGGCGTTCTCGGGCTATGAAGATGGTGCCTCCCAACAATGACGCTTTTGGATAATTTGGCGATCTTTCAGCCCATGAGATGCAGTAGGTGGAGATCTTTCAGCCATGCGAATGTAGAGGTGGCAATCTGCCATAACATGGCATTCTCGGGCTATGAAAATGGTACCTCCGAACAATGCCGCCTTTGGATAATTTGGCGATCTTTCAGCCCATGAGATACAATAGGTGGCGATCTTTCGGCCATGCAAATGTAGAGGTGGCGATCTTTCAGCCATGCAAATGTAGAGATGGCGATCTTTCAGCCATGCAAATGTAGAGGTGGTGATCTTTCAGCCATGCAAATGTAAAGGTGGCGATCTTTCAGCCATGCAAATGTAGAGGTGGCGATCTTTCAGCCATGAAAATATAGAGGTGGCGATCTTTCAGCCATGCAGAATGAAGAGGTAGCAATCTTTCAGCCATGTAAAATAAAGATAAGGAGGCGATCTTTCAGCTATGCAAATGTAGATGGAGAGAGTGTTTAGTCTCGGAAGGCAGAATGGTAGCCTTATGCAATGCATAAAATGCAGATGGAGACGGCGTTTAGTCTCAGAAGGCATAATGGTAGCCTTATGCAAGAAATAAGGTAGCAAATGGTAACAGAGCTTTCTTAGCTGATAGTAGGTTGCAATATTGTGATTGTTGGGGACATTGTGCCACACGGAATATCACCGGCGTGCGTGGATAGCAAATGTTGGTAAGTGCAAGAATTTTGAGAATTCTATTCCTGAACAGTGTTTGTCTCGTGAGTGTATAGCATGTCTAATGCTTTTATAATCTAAGTGCCTACATCCAAAGAAAAATCATGAGTTTTGTAAAGGGGGAGGTTAGTTCGTATCCTTGCTAGCTTTGCTTGAGCTGCTCGGCTTTGATCTGGTGATACTGTATGTATCATTGGGGTAGCATTGCTAAACAGGGCAATTTCAGTAATAAACATGCATGATTTTGTAAAATATGACATAAGTATATAATTAAGAAACAACTTTTACATGAACCGATGGATGTGACGTGGTTTAAGACATTGCAACCTCTCTTGCTACAGAATTTGAAGGGCCCTCCTCAAAATTCTGCCCTAGCTTAATGGGTTGATATTTCTGACTGTTACTTGCGATGATTGGCTAAAATCACTTCGGAATTTTGAGGGTCCTCCTCAAAATTTTGCCTAGTTTCCAATTACGGGGGGAAATGAAAATTTTATTGAATTGTGACCGAACCCATAGGGCTGCCTACGTATCCCCTCTTAAACGGGAATCAGGTCAGACATAGTTCAATTTAAATCATATAGGAAAGCATAAAGATCATACATAGTAACGCTTGACTGCATTTGAGTTGATAGGTTTTGGCTAGACTTCTCCATCCATTTCTGCGAGTATGAGGGCTCCTCCTGTCAGAACCTCGGTGAACCATGTATGGACCCTACCAGTTGGGAGAGAACTTCCCTTTGGCTTCATCTTGATAAGTAAAAATTTTCTTTAACACCAGCTGCCCTGGTGTGAACTGTCTCGGCTTGACTCTTTTGTTGAAGGCTCTGGACATTCTATTATGATAGAGTTGACCATGGCAAACTTCGTTCATTCTCTTTCCTTCTTTAAGGGCTAGTTGCTCATAACAACCTTTTACCCATTCTACGTCGTCGAGCTCAACTTATTGTATGATCCTTAGGGAAGGAATTTCTACTTCGGCGGGAATGACTGCCTCTGTACCATAAACCAGCATATAGGGTGTTTCCCCAGTCGATGTGCGGACTATGGTGCGATATCCAAATAGAGCGAATGACAACTTATTATGCCAATTCTTATGCTTTTCTATCATTTTCCTTAATATCTTCTTGATATTCTTGTTGGCGGCCTCTACGGCCCCGTTCATCTGAGGTCTATAGGCTGTAGAATTCTTGTTCGGATCTTGAAGGTTTCACACATAGCTTTCATCAAGTCATTGTTGAGGTTGGAGCCATTATCAGTAATAATTGACTTTGGAATCCCGAATCGGCAAACGATGCGGTCACGGACAAAGTCTGCCACGACTTTCTTGGTTACTATTCTGAAAGATGCTTCTTCGACCCATTTGGTGAAATAGTCAATTGCTACCAAGATAAATCTATGTCCATTGGAAGCGTTGGGCTCGATTGGTCCAATAACATCCATCCCCCAAACGGCGAACGGCCATGGTGAGCTTATTGCATTAAGCTCATTTGGAGGTGCCTTTATGATGTTTGCATGTATCTGGTAGCGATGGCATTTTCGGACATACTGGATGCAGTCCGTCTCCATAGTCATCCAAAAGTAACAAGCTCGGAGTATCTTCTTTGCTAAGACAAAATCATTCATATGCGGACCACAGGTCCTAGCGTTAATTTCTTCTAGTAGCCTGGATGCTTCCTTTGCGTCGACATACCTTAATAGTCCCAAATCAGGAGTCCTCATATACAAAATTCCTCCGCTGTGAAAGAAATTATTGGACAACCTTCGAAGTGTGCGTTTCTGAGTAGGATTTGCAAGTTTTGGGTATTCGCCTCTTGCCAAATATTCTTTCATATCATGAAACCAAGGTTTTCCATCTGCTTCTTCTTCAACATGGGCACAATAAGATGGTTAATCATGGATCTTTACTGGAATGGGATTAATGAAGTTTTTGTCTGGATGTTGTATCATGGATGATTGGGTAGCAAATGCATCGGCGAACTCATTCTGGACTCTGGGAACATGTTGGAACTCCGTGTCCGCGAACCTCTTTCTCAATTCCCATACATGATGCAGATATGGGAGTATCTTGGAGTTCTTGGTTACCCATTCTTTTCGTACCTGGTGTATAAGCAAGTCGGAATCTCCAATCACTAGCAAATCTTGAATGTTCATGTCAATAGCCATCTTGAGCCCTAGGATGCAGGCTTCATACTCGGCTATGTCATTGGTGCACGGGAATCTGAGTTTGGCAGACACCGGATAATGCTGACCAGTTTCCAATACGAGGACTGCTCCTATGCCAACTCTCTTTAAGTTTGCTGCTCCGTCGAAAAACATTTTCCAACCGCCATAGGATTCTGCAATATCTTCTCCTATGAATGATACCTCTTCGTTAGGAAAATACGTTTTCACGAGATCGTATTCTCCATCCACGGGGTTCTCAGCAAGGTGATCTGCTAGTGCCTGTCCCTTAATTGCCTTCTGAGTTACATAGACAATGTCAAATTCACTCAACAAGATTTGCCACTTGGCTAGATTTCCAGTGGGCATGGGCTTCTAAAATATGTACTTCAGAGGATCTATCATTGATATGAGATATGTAGTATAGGCACAGAAGTAGTGCCTTAACTTCTGAGCTACCCAAGTCAAAGCACAACATGTGCATTCTAATAGAGAATACCGGGCCTCGTACGGGGTGAACTTCTTGCTGAGATAATAGATGGCCTGCTCCTTCCTCCCCGTTTCATCATGATGCCCCAGAACGCAACCGAAAGCTCCATCCAATACTGCAAGGTAGAGTAATAAGGGTCTACCTAGCTCAGGCGGGACTAAGACTAGTGGTGTTGACAGCTATTCCTTGATTCTGTCGAAGGCTTTTTGGCAGTCATCAGTACATTTGGTAGCGGCATCCTTCTTTAACATCTTAAAGATTGGCTCACAGATAACTATAGACTGTGCTATGAACCGGCTGATATAGTTAAGTCTCCCCAAGAAACTCATTATGTCCATCTTATTCTTTGGTGATGGCAACTCTTGAATAGCTTTGACCTTTGATGGATCCAGTTCTATTACCCGGCGACTCACAATAAACCCGAGTAGTTTTCCAGCAAGAACCCCAAATGCACACTTTGCGGGATTCAGTTTCAGGTTGTACATTCACAATCTATTAAAAAACTTCCTCAAATCTTCCATGTGATCAGTAACCTTCTTGGACTTGATGATAACATTATCTACATACACCTCAATCTCCTTGTGTATCATATCCTGGAAAATAGTGGTCATGGCCTTCATGTAGGTGTCCCCTGCATTCTTTAACCCAAACGGCATCATCTTGTACATTCCCCACGGCGTAATGAAAGTTGTTTCCTCAGCATTTTCTTCATTCATTCAGATCTGATGATACCTAGCGAAATAATTTACAAATGACTGCAACTCATGCTTGGTGCAATTGTCGATCAGGATATGTATATTTGGCAAAGGGAAGTCGTCTTTCGGACTGGCCCTGTTGATATCCCGGTAGTCAATACAGACTCGGACCTTCCTGTCCTTCTTTGGTGCTGGAACGATGTTGGCTAACCATGTTGGGTATTCTACTACCCTGAGAACCTTAGCTTTGACATGCTTGGTGACTTCTTCCTTGATTTTCAGACTCATATCAGGCTTGAATTTTCTGAGCTTTTGCTTTACCGGCAGACATGTCAAATCGGTTGGCAATTTGTGAACCACAATAGACGTACTCAGTCCAGTCATGTCATCATACGACCAGGCGAATATGTCCTCGTATTGTCTTAGAAATTCTGTGTATTCCTTCTTTTCTGATGGCAATAAGTGGATGCTGATTCGTGTTTCTTTGACGTTTTCTGCATCTCCCAGGTTGACAATCTCAGTCTCGTCCAGGTTAGACTTAGGTTTGTTCTCAAAATTCTCAACCTCGTTAACAATCTCTTCTGGTATGTCATCTTCCTCTGAATATATGCCTGTTTGTTGCGTTGTCTCGGTGCATGTCACAGTCATTGGTTCATCAAGATAATTAATAGTAATGTTATGTAAAAAGTCAAAATACTTTGATAAATTACATAATAGTTTTGAACATTGGAGATCTTATTGCAGGAATTGAAAACATGCGAGAAATAAAAATCTTTCAGTAAATAAGACAGTTCTTGTTTTAGCCTTGCTACCCCGAGGCTCGTCGGACTCTGGTCGTCCTGATGGTCCAGTTATTAAGGCGTGCCTCTCTGTTTATAACCTGTATGGAAGGGCCTTCCTCCCCCTCCTCCTCAAGAACAACACAATAGTCCATGTCATTGTCTTCTAGGAACAAGTTCTTCACCGCTACCAGTGCTTCCTCTTCTTCTGACGCATAGATAACATCGGCCAGTTGGAAAGTCTGCTCTAAATATGGTATTGGCTGCTCTAGCAGATAGTAAGGACCGCGCCATGGTGGCAACTAGTTGTTGAATTCTTCCCAAGTGTACTCATATCCCACACCGAAAGTGGTGCCATGTTTCTTGAGTTTTATGGGCTTAGCGATTCATTGGAGATTCTTTCTGAGTCCTTTGTTAGGTTCGTACCCACTCCAATTCACTATACTCTCGATTTGTTATCCCACCATTTGTCTTTGTCAACAGCATTTACCCATTCGATGTGATGGTATGTCTCTCCACCTAGCTTCCTTCTTCCCTCGATTGACGGAATGGTCTGACGAATGTATATAGGGTTGCTACCGTCGCCGTGAATGATCACCTCCTGGTGATTCCATTCAAATTTTACCGCCTGATGCAATGTTGATGCTATGGCCCCAGCAGCATGAATCAATGGTCGTCCCAACAGTAGATTGTAAGATGCTGGCATGTCTATCACTTGGAAATCAATATCGAACCAAGTTGGGCCCATTTGTAAACACAGACTAATTTCCCCAATAGTGGACCTCTGGGAACCGTCGAAGGCTTTCACATTTATGGCTCCATCCTTTATCTCGTGTAGTCCCTTGGCCAACTTCTTGAGTGTTACCAGCGGACAAATGTTGAGACTAGAACCCCCGTCGATAAAGATCCTTGTGCAGTGCTTTGTTGTGACCCAGCCCTTCAGGTGGCAGCTCATCCTCATAAAAAGTAATTTTATGACTTTCCAATACCTATCATACCATGTTGGACATTTCCCCACCAGTGATGTTGCTTGGCACGCATGCTTCACTCAGCACCCTCAACAGAGCATTCTCATGTGCCTCAGAATTTTGTAGCAAAGAAAGGATGGAAATTTGCGTTGGTGTTTTGTTCAACTGGTCAATGACCGAGTATTCCTTGGCCTGTATATTTCTCCAAAGATCGTGTCGATCTGTCCCAATGATGAGTTACCAGTTAGAGGCCTGCTTGCTTGACTCAACTAGGTGTTTCGGGGTATAGACCCTACCAGTTCTCGTCATACCCTGTGCGGCAATAGTTTCCTCGAACCTAACCTTGCCTTTCCTCCTTGCCTCGGCTGTATAGTCTCATGGTATAGCCTTTGTATGGAATGGTATCATGGTAGACATCACCACTGGTATCGGCGTAGGTATCTTTACTCCAAACGGAGTGTGTACCTTGGGCAATAAAACTACAACTTCGAATGGTGTAGGTGTATTTGCTAGCGGCACGAATTCGACCACAATTGGTGCTGGTGTCTTTGCAGATGGCATTTTTTCAAACTCAAGTAGCATGGACATATTTACCTCAGTGTCCCTAGAGGGCTGCATCTGGACTACAATCGGATTAAGAGTAACTATTGGCTTCTTTGGGACATCACCATCTGCGATCAACCCGATTGATCCCTCGGGATCCCAATCATCCTCTATTTCAATCATGTGAACACCTCCACCCTGGTGGTCTGGCAGAGGATTATTGCGAACATTTAGAGCGAGTTCCTTCGCCACAATAATCTTGTTGTCAATCAAAGCCTGGATCTTATCCTTCAAAGAACGAGATTCGTCGATGGTGTGTCCTTTCATACTGAAATGGTATGCACAAGATTTGTTTAGGTTAACCCACTGAGAGGGGTTCTCAGGGGTTGCAGCAGCGATGGGGGTGACATAACCAGTAGCTTTGAGTCTCTCGTACAATTGGTCAATAGGTTCAGCAATGGCTATGTATTATTTAGGAGGTCTGCGGTCAAAATTTGGTTGAGGTCTAGGGAAGTTTTGGCGTGTTGGAGGTGATTGATAATGGGACGGTTGAGCATTGTAGGCTTGGTAAACATGTGCAGGTTAGGAATATCTGGGTGAAGTAGGCTGATATGTGGGCGGTGAAGGTGATTGATAAGTGGGTGGTGGAGTTTGGTAGGAGGGTGAGGGTGTTTGGTAGTTCGGAGTAGGACGATATGTGAGTGGAGGAGTTGGGTAAATTTGGTATTTGACAGGAGATTTGGTTCTCTATGTAACCATTACGGCTCTTACGTCCCTTTTCTTGGACACATCACCAGACTGTAAGGCCTTATTGGTAGCTTGCAAGGCCTCGAAGTTCGTAACCATACCGCTTTTGATGCCTTCTTTGATCCTTTTACCCAGCTTGATAATGTCAAAAAATTTATGTCTCTCAATCACCATTAGCCTTTCATAATACTGCGGGTCCTTAGCCCGGACAAAGAATTTGTTCATGTATCCCTCCTCTAAGGCAGGTCTGACATTAGCAGCTTCGGACCTTCAGCAAGTAGCATACTCACGAAATGTTTCTGTGGGCTTCTTCTTTAGATTCTGAATGTAGAACACATCTGGCGCATTCTCCATGTTGAACCTG
This sequence comes from Nicotiana sylvestris, assembly GCF_000393655.2. Taxonomy (NCBI): domain Eukaryota; kingdom Viridiplantae; phylum Streptophyta; class Magnoliopsida; order Solanales; family Solanaceae; genus Nicotiana; species Nicotiana sylvestris. Next base: position 60,866,305 of record NC_091061.1, on the reverse strand, counting down.
AACCTGTCCATAAAGTCGGACGCCATGCCTACCCAGCTCGACCATTTCTTTGGATCTTGGCTAATATACTAGGACAAAGCATCTCCTTTCAGGCTCCTCGTGAAAGGTTTCATGCGGATTCTCTCGTCTTTCCCTACTCCAACTAGCTTGTCATAGTACATTCTCAAATGGACCCTTAGATCACCTGTACCATCAAACATTTTGAACTTTGGAGGTTTGTACCCCTTGGGCTATTCGACATCGGGTTGTATGCAAATATCTTCATTGTTCAGCCCCTCAATTCCCTTGCTTCCTTCAACGCCTTGAATCCTGCTAGTCAATTTCTTAAGTTTCTCAGCCAGGTTCCTGATGAGCGAGTCTTTATTATCAGACTCGGGTGTGTTTGAGATGGGTTGGGTGGAATGTGGCTTAGTCTCCACATAGATGGGGGTGGTATGGTGGGTGTGGAAGTGGTCATTTGTGGAGTTTTGGGGTTCTGGGATGAGCAGTGAGGTGTTGTTTGAGGTATGGCAGGCATTGCAATGGTGGTGAGGAACGGGATGGTTTTGTTGCTTTGGGATGTTCTGTGGAGGTGTAGGGTTCTGAGCGTTTGAGAAATTGATATCTGGAGTGGTGAGGGAAAATGACAAATTTGCTAGATTTCGGACCTGGTCAAGTTCTTCTTGAAATTTCAGCAGCTTTTGTTCAAGTTGGGATGCATTTTCCTTAGGGACTAGAGTACCATGACCATGAGTGACCTCTATTCGTTCAGTTGAGTTTTCCTTTTTGGCGTTGTTCAAATCTTCCATCTTCCCTTTGTCCTTGTTTTTGACAGGACTAAGAGGAAGAGTGTGTGGAGGGCCCTGGATCTCGTAGAATAAGATGATGTTGCCAGAGTGCACGAACTAACCTTCGGGGAGGGAATAATAAAAACAAAGACAAAAATAAAAACGAAAGGTAACCAAGTTAGTGAAGATTATAATAAGGGTTGCAATATTTAAACACATATTGCAAGAATGTAAATCGTGTCCTAATTTGGGGACTTCTTTGTGCCCGAGGTGGGCCTAGTGACAAATTGATTTGGAGAACTTAGAATGCTAAATGCCTCATTTTATTGATAAAAAGTAGATGAACCCCAAATCGACACTAAATGACAGGAAATAAAAGTCACTAATGGCCATTAGACTTATTACATTTCATAAAAAGAAAAACTCCTATCTACTTGGTCCCAGAAGAACCTTCCTCAGATTCGGCATCCTTGGCTCCGTCGAACAACTTTCCTAACTCGCGAAGTCCCAGCAATAGTTAGGCTCTAGCTAGATGTCCGCCCTCATTTCCTTTAGCATTTTGGCAGTCTTTGACCCTCTTGAGAAACTTTCTTTCCAATTCCACTATGCCTCGCTCCAGGTATCCCAGTCGCTTATTGGCACCGACAGCCATGTCCTTCCATTCCTCAATCAATTTCTGGTTGGCTTCTTGTATCTCACGGTGCTCGCTTTCGCACTTCCGGATCCTCTTGCACAGTTGGTTGTATTTGGCCTGCGCCTCAGCCCTTTCATCTATGATCCTGTGGCCCCTAGCAAACCCTGGCTGGCCCAGACCATCATGATTATCTTCAACCAGCCTGAATAGTAGGGAGCACAATCAGCGTGGTATCTGTCTGGCTTGATGGTATCTCTCCCCATGACGATTTTGCAGTGCCACATATACTGAGCTTGGCACTTATAAGGACTATCATCAGCCTGGAAATCAGCCCGGAAATGACTCATCTTGTAGACCCTGGGTATAACCTGCTTCCTACCAGCTTGCCTCATAACCCGGAAAGGGACATAAGGGTATGTTCCTCTCAGACCGATCAATATCAAAAATGGTGCATCCCTGGATCGGGCGATGAATTCCTTGATCAAAAACCACTCGAACATCCATTGTACCCGACCCTCGGTTAGATTATCAAATAGCTCTACCCATCCCCTGGTATGTTCCGGCTGAGCGAACATGTTGGGCATGTAATTCATCCGCCTCGGATGATGGAAGGCAATATGATCATCCCAGTCCCTTCTCTGAATCTCTTGTCGGTATTCACCCCTTTGGAGATGCTCCATGAGCCAGAGCTGAAGTAGCAAATTGCAGCCTTCGAAGTGTTTGGCTCCCTATTGACACTTCTCTAGGGCTCGGTATATTTCCGCAATGATCATGGGCACAATGCTGAATGATTGCCCGTCAATTCCTTCCATTAAGGTCTTAGTTACCATAGCCAGTCTGGTGTGGATTCTTGCTTTCTTCATTGGAAACACGATCAATCCCAGGAAACAAAACATAAATACAAAGACCCTTAAGTGAATATGCCCTAATAATGTGATGGAGAACTCGTCAGGATAGGTACGGTAGGATTTGCTGTAACCGTACCTCTCACACAAATCGTCAAAAGGGATATATGATTCTTTTAGACATATCAGCTCTAGATTTTTCTTCAGACCCATCATTTTGAGGAAACCCCTACCCTTGCGGTTCTCAGGCATTAACAAGCCCGGAGTTTCCCATGTTATACCGGCCAATCCTCCTATCTTTTCTAGCAAGGGCATCATTTCAATGCCCCCAAAGCGGAATACGGACCTCTCACAATCCCAAAACAGAGTATCAGCTTCTATGATCTTGTTATTGGGTTGGATTTCCAGGAGAGAAGGTAGGTTTCCTAAATATATTCAGACAAGAGTTTGATCACTAGAGTGAAGATCCTCCCACCAGCTTAGCAATTTTGTGTGGATGTTGGTGACCATGCCGAATCTGGGGATTTCATGCCTCATATTTCTGCAAAACAAATAAGGTTAGACCCTTACCACCACCAGACTGGGCTATTTAATATCAACAATTGGCATAAAACATTTAGTTCTGTAAATAAATGCATAGAACGTGGTGACATCCGTTTGGGTTTAGGGAAACCAAGTGGACTTTGGACAAGGCTATCTTAAAGAGTCATTATGCGGACAACATAACTGACTCGGCTAGGTTTGACCATGATGCAGGCACATTTTAAATAGAGTAAGGTTTCTATAGGGTTTTAGACTGGTACCCTTAAGCGGACAAATCAAAGGGGAAATGCACAAAATCTTCGACTACACCGTTGATCGACTGGTTTTACCATAAATACGCCTTTTCCGGATTTAGGGGGTGATAATATCGGAAGAGCGCAACCACTCATTATAAGCGTCGCTATGGGATTTGTTTGGCACGAGTGGAATATGATGTTGAGCATGATTATGCAATAATTAAAAACATGTTGTCACGTATTTTCACATTTAAGAAAGCAGTAAACAGTTTCATAATTTTAAAGCAGTAGTAAAGGAAAGTAGTAAAGGTAAGAAACAAAAAGACAAGTCAGTTTTGCAATCGAAAAGTGGAATTGAATGCTTAAAAGAATTAAACAAGTAATTGCACATAAATTCACAATAATAGTCTGAAATGGTAAAGCCTAAAATTCCCCAGCAGAGCCGGCATGCTGTCGCGCCCCCTTTTTCTCGCGAAATCGGGTTTAAGACATTTGGAAGGACAACTCGTTCCTTTTGGGAACTGGGTTTTTTCATTTGAAGAGTCACCACCTAATGATTAAGGTGCATTATAACATCAATAGATATTCAATTCTAAGTTTGTTTGGGTAACCAGAGATTGGGTAAGGGCTTGACATTATCCCAAGGGGGAGGTGTTAGGCACCTCTCAAGATCCACTAGTGTGATTTCCGGCCAGACAATTATTGTGAATTTGGGGTGGAATTAACATATAAGTAGATAAGGCTCAATAAGAGGGTATTTCAATGCACAATAGTTTGAAAATAAACAAAGTTTTAAAGAGCAATTAAAAGAGCTGATTTTAAATAAGGAGTTAAAATGCTTAAAAAAGAGAAGGGGAAATAAAGAAAGGGGGTCCTAGGTTTACAAAAAATATGGATCACATTAATGCAATACCCAGTAATCACTCCTCAAAAGAGGGGTTACACGTGGCATTAGCACATCAGTCATCATATTCATATCTACCCTTCCCACCCCGTCAAGGTATTACAGCGTGGATTGGTCTCGATAACTATTGTATTCTATTACCAGTCCCATTCCTATCAGTCCTAGAGGCACTTAGGACTACTATTCCTAAAGGGAGGGGATATTAGGCTGATTGGTTTCAAAGGATAAAAATTTAAGGTGACATACAAAAACAGCTAATATGGCATATAAAGGGGAAGTATGTAAACAGATAAAAAGCTCATGTATACCTCCTCAAAACAAAAGCATATAACTAGCATGACTTGCACATACCTTTTAGGTTTGATTTAAAGCACATAAAGACAGGGGAAATTAATTATTGAGGCAGATTATTACATAACTAAGATAAGAAGTCCAAATCAAGCCTGCCTGCTGATTGTAACAATTAACAAAGGCGGATTCAATTTTACAGTTATTACTCTAAATCTTGCTTAAGTGTTTAGACGGGGTCTTATAGGCATGATATCTACTTAATTCAGAAGGTGGTAAAACAGTGATAACTCAAAACGTACTGCTTGCAATCCTATAGGCATGCTTGCTAAACCTTGTTGAAAATAAGGGAATTATTAAACAGAGGTTCAGAATAGACGAATTTAAATTAGACTAGTTCCACATTCTGTAGATGATGGTATCTACCATTAATGACTCTAATCCACATGGGCATGATATCTAACATTGAATGTGAATGGAACGACTCAAATTTATTTAAGAACCCCTATAGGCATGATTTCATGCGTTACTGATTTCAGCATGCTACTGGGTTATAACCAATTGGGCCCTAAAAACATGATATCTAAACGGTGACAAATGTGCAAAATTTTAGATAATCCCTATAGGCAGGTTATCTAGATGTGATGTTGAACAAGTAAGTCCCATAGATATGGTTTCTAAATGTAATGTGAATATGCAGAATTGGAGCAGTCCTATAGGCTTGTTTTCTAAATGCGATTTGAAATAGTAGAGAATGTAGTCCTATAGGCATATTTTATACCCTTGAGCATGCATAATTTCCCAACCCTTTTTTTCACTAGCCAGCCCCAAATGTTCATTACAAATTATTACAAACTAGGAATAATAAATTACATCAGAAAAAGAGGATTCATAGGCGGTGGAATTTGGAAATGAGGCTAGGGTTGGGGGTCGTTTGAATTAAAAAAAGGCAAGGATGGTTGTTGGCCGTTGATCTGAATGATCAACGGCCTGGATCAAAACGGGCGAGTGGGCGGGTTATGAAGATGGGTTTGGGTCGGATTAAATTAAAATTGGGTTGGGGTTCAAATGGTTTCAATTGAGTTCAATTGGGGTCATAATTGGGCTATAATCGAAATAAAATTGGGCTAACATTTAAATAGAAAATTTTCCCTATTTAATTTATAAAAATAATTATTTAATTTATAAAAATAATAAATTAATTTCTAGCACATAATTAACTATTTAAAAATACCAGACCTAATTTTTATGAATATAAACGTAATTAATCTTAAAAGAGGCTAATGTTGTAATTATATACAATTTAACTTTAAAAATACTAAATGACTTTATAAAAATATGCAAAATTATATTACCTATATTTTAGCATAAATATGAGAATCCAATAAATGAATCACCAAAATGATAATTTTGGGAATAATTATTGGGTTTTTATGCGTAAAATAGGGTAATAAATCGATTTAAAAATCTTTAAAAATTAAGGAAAAATAATAAAACATTTGGACATACTTATATATGCATACATATGCTATTTTGAAAGTATTTTGCGTATTAAAATATACAGGGAAAAATTGGGTATCAACACCCAGACCGTCCCCAGCCACAGAGATTCGCAGCTTTCTTGGCTTGGCATGCTATTATCGCCGTTTGTTAAGGGATTCTCATATATCGTATCGCCTTTGAACAAGTTAACTCAGAAGAGTGCTTCATTTGTATGGTCGGACGAGTGCGAGGAGAGCTTTCAGAAGCTCAAGACAACTCTGACCACAGCTCTAGTGTTAGTTTTGCCGTCAGCTTCAGGATTATATACCATGTACTATGATGCTTTGAGAGTTGGCATTGGTTGTGTGTTGATTCAGGAGGGTAGAGTTATTGCTTATGCTTCTCGTCAGTTGAAGCCTCATGAGAAGAACTACCTCGTTCATGATTTGGAGTTGGCTGCCATAGTTCACGCGTTGAAGATTTGGAGGCATTACTTGTATGGTGTGTCTTGTGAGGTATTTACTGATCATCGTAGCCTCCAACATTTGTTCAAACAGAAGGATCTCAATTTGAGGCAGCACAGATGGTTGGAGTTGCTGAAGGATTATGACATCACTATATTGTACCATCCAGGAAAGGCCAATGTGATGGCCGATGCTTTGCGCCGAAAGGCAGTGAGTATGGGGAGTTTGGCATGTATTCCAGTTGGGGGAGAGACCTCTTGCAATTGATGTTCAGGCCTTGGCCAATCGGTTTGTGAGATTAGATGTTTCGGAGCCCAATCGGGTATTGGCTCGTGTGGTTTCTCTGTCTTACTTATACGATCGCATCAGAGAGCGCCAGTATGATGATCCTCATTTACTTGTCCTTAAGGACAGAGTTCAGCATGATGATGCCAGAGATGTGACTATTAGTGATGATGGGGTATTGATGATGCAGGGCCGGATTTGTGTGCCCAATGTATATGGGCTTCGGGAGTTGATTCTGGAGGAGGCCCATAGCTTGAGGTATTCCAATCATCCGGGTGCAGCAAAGATGTAACAGGATATGAGACATCATTATTGGTGGAGAAGAATGAAGAAAGACATTGTGGGATTTGTAGCTCGGTGTCTCAATTGTCAACAGGTGAAATATGAGCACCAGAGACCAAGTGACTTGCTTTAGCAGATAGATATTCCCGAGTGGAAGGGGGAGAGGATCACTATAGACTTTGTTGTTGGACTTCCACGGACTTTGAGGAAGTTCAATACTATTTGGTAATTGTGGATCGACTGACCAAGTCCTCGCACTTCATTCTTGTGTGTACTACCTATTCTTCAGAGTGGTTGGCAGAGATCTATATCCGGGAGATTGTTCATTTGCATGGTGTCACAGTTTCCATCATTTCAGATAGGGGCACTCAGTTTACTTTGCAGTTTTGGAGGTCTGTGCAGCAAGAGTTGGGTACTCAGGTTGAGCTGAGCACAACTTTTCACCCTCAGACGGACGGGCAGTCCGAGCGCACTATTCAGATATTGGAGGAAATGTTGCGTACTTGTGTCGTTGATTTCGGAGGGTTTTGGGATCAGTTTCTACCGCTTGTAGATTTTGCTTATAACAACAACTACCAACCGAGTATTTATTTGGCTCAGTATGAGGCTTTGTATAGGAGGCGGTGTAGATCTCTAGTTGGTTGGTTCGAGCTCGGTGAGGCTAGGCTATTGGGGATATACTTGGTGTAGGATGCATTAGAAAAGGTGAAGGTGATTCAGGATAGGCTTCGTACAGCGCAGACGAGGCAGAAGAGCTATGCTGATAGAAAGGTTCGGAATGTGTCCTACATGGTTGGGGAGAAGGTTCTATTGAAGGTTTCACCAATGAAGGGTGTTATGATATTTGGGAAGAAAGGAAAATTGAGTCCTTGGTTCATTGGGCGTTTTGAGGTGCTTCAGAGGATTGGGGAGGTGGCTTATGAGCTTGCTTTGCCACCCAGCTTGTCGAGTGTGCATTCAGTATTTCATGTTTATATGCTCTGAAGGAGATGCAGAGCAGATATCCTCACCTGTTTGACGCTTCCGTTATATTTCTTGACTCGTTCGAGGACGAATATTTGTTTAAGTTGGGGAGGATATGATGACCCCGCACGTCGTCTCATGAGTTACCACTACGTTTCCCTTATTTCTGCTTCTAATTTCTTTGTATAATTGTTCTATATGTGATCGGGTTGATTGATTAGGGTTCGGAAAGGATTTGGTAAGGTTTGAGACACTTAGTCTCTTTTAAGGAAGGTTAAGTTAGAAAAGTTAACCAGATGTTGACTTATGTGTTAGAGGGATCGGATGTGAGTTCCGATGATTCGGTTAGCTTCAGGAGGTGATTTGGGACTTAGGAGCACGATCGGAATGAGTTTTGGAAGTTCGGAGTAGATTTAAGCTTGAATTGGCGAAAGTAGATTTTTGGCGATTTCTGGTTAGTAGGTGAGATTTTCATTTAGGGGTCGGAATGGAATTCCGAGAGTTATAGTAGTTCCATTGTGTCATTTGGGATGTGTGTGCAAAATTTCATGTCATTCGAACGTGGTTTGGTCGGGTTTTTATCAAAAGCAGAATTCGGAAGATTTTTAGAAACTTAGGCTTGAATCCGATGTGTTTTAGTTGATTTGATGTTGTTTGAGGTGTTTTGAAGATTGGAACAAGTTGGAATAAGGTTTTGGGATGTGTTGTTGCCTTTGGTTGAGGTCCTGGGGGCCTCGAGTGAGTTTCGGGTGGTCTATCGGGCCAATTCATGAAGTTGGAACCTGCAGAAAATTGCAGGTCAGTGTTGCAGAAAAGAGATCTTTGCGTTCGCGAGAGGGTCCTCGCGTTCGCGAAGGGTCAATCGAGGAAGGTGGAAATTAAGCCTTCGCATTCGCGATGAGTTCTCCGCATTCGCGAAGGGCTGGGCGTAGGTGCATCGCGTTCGCGGGTTTGTAGTCGCGTTCGCATAGAAGGAATTGAGAGGCTGAGCTTCAGTGGAATTAACTCATCGCGTTTGCGATGGATGGAACACGTTCGCGAAGGTCCTTCTGGGTAAAGCATCGTGTTCGCGAGGGTTTGGTCGTGATCGCGTAAGAGGAAAATTGGTCAAAGTTAAGTTGTGCTTCGAGAACACAAGGCTTTGACCGTGTTCGCGAAGAAGGATTTTCAGGCCTGGGTAGAAGGTTTAAAAGGTCGTCTTGTCCGCGAATGTGGGGTTTATTTCCTCCGTAGTTGGTCGTTTTTGGAGCTTTTTGAAGGAGATTGAAGAGGGATTCAAGGGGAAACATTCGGAGGTAAGATTTTTGGACGTAAAAGTCAATTCTATTATGAAATCTACCTAATAAATCATGGAATCTAAGCCTAAAATTGAGGAATTAGGGATTGAGATTGATAGACTTTAAATGAGGATTTGAGGGGTCATTTGGACTCCGATTTCAGTGTTCTTGATATGTATAGACTCATGGGAGGATAAGGATTCCGGTGATGTGATTTTTATCGAGTTTCGAGATGTGGGACCGGGTATCGAGTTTGGCCAATTTTGAGATTTTCTGTATTATTTGATTGTTTTCGCTTGGGCTTCGTTCCCTTAGCATATTTTGACATCGTGATTCTGATTTTGGATAGATTCAATGTGAGTGGAGGTCGATTCAAGGGGCAAAGGCGTCGCGGAGTAGTATTTTTACTGGTTTGAGGTAAGTAACCATTGTAAATCTGGAACTGAGGGTACAAACCCCGGTATTTGACTTGTTTTGATAAATACGGTGATCCACATGCTAGGTGACGAGCATGTGGGCATGCACCGGTAGGGATTGTGACTTGGTCCATCCCGTAGCGACTATTAAGCCACGTATTTGATTTGGAACCTTATGATATTCTGTATTTTAACTATTTATACTATATTATGGGTTGTATGCCATGTTTGGGGCCTTGTGCCGACCTGTTGAAACCCTTGGGGGGCATTTTCACTGTTTTCCTCACTTTACTTGTTGAAAGAATATCCTCAGTCATGTTTTACCTGTTTAAATGTTTAAAACCAGTTTTATCACTCCACTTCTAATTGTGAGGATTGTTTGGGCTGAGTTCCCTAATTTCTATTGTTGTTCCCGAGAGGCGGTGAGGTTAATAACTGAGAGGTTAAGAACCTAATAGTGATGATAATATATGTATATATTATGGGTCGGGTTGCACGCCACAGTGAAACTTATATAGGATCGGGCTACATGCCGCAGCGATATATATACTGGATCGGGCTGCATGCCGCATCGATATATGTATATTGGATCGGGCTGCACGCCGCAATGATATGACGCTTGGGCTATAGGAGCCCTCCAAGTCTGTACAACCCTAGTGAGCGTAGTCGACTATAAATTACGGATCGGGTTGCACGCCGCAGCGGTTACTATGATTTATATTATTATGAGATATTAATGAGCCTGAGTGCTGAGAGTGAGTACTGAGTGATGAGAGTGAGTTACGGGTGATTGAGAGGCTGCCCGAGAGGCCATGTTCTGAGTGATACTTTGCCCGGGGGCCCTAGTTATGATATTTCCACTGATTTCACCCTTCTTTTAAATAGCCTCTGTTGGAAAAATTGTTAAGTATATGATTTCAAGTGTTTAAACTGAAGTTGATAATTTTACGACGAAACTGGGCTTAAACTGTGAAATGGATTTGTTGTCCTATTGTTTATTCAGTTATATGACTTTTAACTGCTCGTCACTGCTTTCAGACCTTATTTACTCTAGTGTTTACTGAGTTGGCGTACTCACGTTACTCCCTGCACCTTGTGTGCAGATCTAGGTGCCCGAGCGGCAGAGTGAGGGTCCTCAGCTGATCTAGAGGTTGCCGGAGATTTCAAGGTAGCTGCATGACGTCCGCAGCACTGTTTTCTCCTTTTTATCTTGTTCTTTTCCGCATTTCTCTTGACTTTTGTTGTATCAGATAGTCAGTTATGTAGTAGAGGCTATAGACTCGTGACACCAAATATTTGGGGCTGTGTAGTTTTCATGTTTATTTGACTTCCGCATATGTAATTGTGTTTTAAACACTTATTATGGAAAATTTTGGTATTTAAACCTGTGTTAGAAAATGGTTTTACAAAAGGAATTTGTTATAATTAATGGTTTGGGTTGGCGTGCCTGGTAATGTGTTAGGCTCCATCACGACCGGGTATTTGGGGTCGTGACAGTTGCACCAGAATTTTTTAGTTCGAATGGCATTACATTATAACAGTAGGTACCATACTTAGTGATGAAAAAAGTTTTTTCCTGGTCTTCCGAGTTCATTTGTATTTGGTTGTACCCGGAATAGGCGTCGAGAAAACTAAGGATCTCGTGGCTGGCGTGGCATCGATCATGCGATCGATGTTAGGCAAAGGAAAAGAATCCTTGGGGCATGCTTTATTTAGGTCTTTGTAGTCTGCACACATCCTAAGCTTGTTTCTCTTTTTAGGGACTACTACTATATTCGCTAACCATTCGGGATATTTTACATCCCGGATGGACCCTATTTTGAGAAGTTTGGTTACCTCGTCTTTGATGAAAATGTGTTTGACCTCGGACTGAGGCCTCCTATTTTGTTTCACCCGGCGGAACTTCGGGTCCAAGCTCAGTTTATGAGTAGTGATCTCGGGTGGTATCCCTGTCATATCGAGATGGGACTAGGCAAAACAATCCATATTAGCTATAAGAAATTGAATAAGTTTTTTCCTGAGCTCATGAGTTAACCCTATGCCCAGGTATACCTTTCGATCGGGCAGATGCTCAATCAGTATGAGTTCCAGCTCTTCGACTGTTGATTTTGTGACATCAGAATCATCGGGGATTATAAAGGATCGAGGTACCCTATAGTCATCATCCTCGTAAGTCCCCTGCTCCTCCGGTTGGGTCGAGGCCGGTGTTTGTAGTTTCTATTTAACCTCCTATTTTCCCTTCGAACTTGACCCTTTCGTTGATGAAAGCGCCGATATCGGTATCACTTCGCCGATGGCAAACATTTCCTTGGTGGCGGGTTGCTCCCCGTAGACTGTTTTGATTCCCTCTGGCATTGGGAACTATAGAACCTGGTGAAGGGTTGAAGGCACTACCCTCATGTTATGGATCCACGGTCTCCCGAGTAGGGCATTATGCCTCATATCTCCCTCGATCACATGGAACTTCGTTTCTTGGATGGTCCCAACCACATTTACTTGAAAAGTTATTTCGCCTTTGGTGGTTTCACATGCCATATTGAAGCCGTTTAGAACTCGGGCCGCAGGTACAACCTAATGCTGTAGGCCAATGCTCTCATTCTCGCCGTGGTGGCTGAGATCATTGTCAATGTGTTGAGGTGCTGACTAAGAGTTTTACATTTTTTAATCCTGTAATCAAAGACACTTCAAAGAACAAGCGTAAAATAGTGTGTGTTACGAAAATTGTACTATGCAATCACTATTATCCTTAGCCCCAGGTGGGCGCCAAATAGTTTACCCTAAAAACAGTTAACAATTGAATTTATACTATGATTTTAAGGATACGTGATTTACTTAGCAGAAACTGAGAGAAAATGTAAATTGATACTGAATTTAACTGCCATTATAAATAAAGTAAACCAAATAAAATGTATAGCTTTGATTCTTGAGCTGAGTTGCCCTCGAATCAAATGAATATTTCGCCGGAAAGTATGAACAAAATAACAGAAATATATTTGAGCTTAAAGAGAAAGAGAATATATTGCTTTATGTAATGTGAATTTGATGTACTTTACAAATGATCGGACCCCTTTTATATAGTAGGGGAGTCTTATTCTTCGTACAATTCAAAATACAGTAAGAAATTCCATAATTGGCTAATTAATCGGCCTCTTTTTGATATGTACCGATATTTATACCATGATCCTTGCCCGATTATGGATATTTCGTCATTCCGTTATTCGACCCAGTAATCTTTCCTCGATCTGTATCTTATTCGATCCCGATCTTGATCGATTTCGATCTCATTCAGTCTCGATTTTGATCGGTCTCGATCTCAATCGATCTCGTGGTCTCGAGCTTGACAACCTAACCCTGCACCACAGTTTGATATAAAACCAAAGCCGATCTTTGACTTACCATGCTCCTCCCTCGAATCAGATGCACAAAAAGAGCAAGTCCGATTTAGACCGTATACTAGGGTTCAACAAAATCTGTTAACCTCAGCAAAAATATTATGTATATATCTATAAATACCTTGAGAAAACCTCAAATAAATTATTGGTGCCCCTTAAAAACAAAAAGCCAAATGGTAGCTTTGGTTAAGCGGGCTTCTCAACTTCTTACATGTACATATCGACCTTGGGATTAAATCATTATGCTTGCATCTAAGCATTTTTTATTTTTTATTTTTTATACTTTATTGCTTTCAACGATAATCTATTCTTAGTCAATTGATTATGTTTATTTTATCTTTTCTGAATTTAATTATAGTTTAGTACTTGTACATAATAGCCAATTTTATTCTTTTTCAGTTCCCTCCTTGAAATCAAAATCCCCAAACCGTAGCTTATCTCATTACACAATAAAAAGGTATGAACCCTTCCCCCCTCCTTACACACCTTCAAAATTCATTTTGACAAAGTAGCATCATTTGCAGACTCCGACTTGGCGACGGAAGAGTTCGTACCTTGCTAAAAAAATTATCGTAATAAAGTTTTCAACAAGTTATACGTGGATTTTTGTCGTTAATTAATAATTAGCATATTTAAAAATAATAGTGCCCCAATCGTACTCAAATCATGGATCTGCCTCTGATTGATGTCACACAATAATACGTACAATTTTATGTTTTATCTAAAAAGAATAGGAAAAGAGCACATCTTTAATCTAAAATTTAGGTCCGAAGTTGTTAGGCGCAAATATTTGAAGTTCATGCATAAATATCTAAAGTTTGGATACAAGTTTAGCTTTGACAAGCCAAACTTCAGTCGTACGTGCATGTCTGAAGTTTAGTGCTTGCACAAGCAATATGCCAAATTTTAAATAAAATTTGAAAATTTTATGCAAGTTTTTGCAATTTTAGTCGCTTATGTTTGAAATTGATTATGAAGTGATTAAACTTACAAAAATTTATAAACTAAGTCTATACTTTAAGGGAGTATTATACCTTTACCCACAAAAACTAAATTAATTACCCTTAACTATCCATTAGTTTTTCTAACCACCAAACTAATTACTCTTCCTACCCATTGCAGCTTTTGTGGGTAATATTATTAGTGAAAGGAGATAGGAGAATTGTGATTGTGGCTATGCTTTCATAAAGTTAAATGGAAATTCCTAAGAGGCTATTGTCAAACCGTAAGAGTAAATTGTGTCCATAATTTGTTCTTGACACATTACATAAGGAGAAGGGAAGCGAGAACCTGAGAAAGCCAACAAGAGGTGAAACCGTAGGCTGCCTATAAAAGTTAACTATCGAGAAGAGAGAAATAATTATTATTTTCATCATCTAATTCTAATCCAATAAATAACATTTCCATGGAATTCCATCTAACACCTCTTTTAAAAAAAATTGTAAAAAGCATGAGAACTTTGTTAAAATATTTAAAAAGGATCCAGTTAAAAATATTTTAAAAAATAAAAAATGACCCAATTATAACATCATATTGTATATTACAACAATATATTATTATAGTAAATTATATACTATTGAATTATATATTATATACCAAAATAGCATATAGTATATGAAAATGATATTTTATGTTCTTCATTCAACATTAAACTATTACATTAAAATAGTATACTATTATGATATATTGTATATTATTACAGCATACTATTGCAGTATATTGCACATTATTACAATATACTGTTACAGTATATTATATACTATAATAGTATACAGTTATATTATAGCTATATACTCCTACATTATATTGTATACCGTAATAGTATACTGTTAGGTAACTGTGTTCTTTTTCGATTATTACAGTATACCGTTGTAGTGTATTATAGAGGCGTTTTCGTATATATACCATATATGAAACTATATTATCAAATATGTTCATAGTTTGCTTATTACCCTTCATGTTAAGAGTATTTCTACCTAATACATACAATGCGTTAAATAAGGAATCATTGTAGTTTTATGATTCCTTATTTTACGCGCTAAAAAAAGAGAATTAAATATTTTTCAGATCTTCCCCAACGCAAATCATGCATATTCCATAATTATCGTCGGCTTCACTCTGATCTTCCACAATGCAGAACAAGATTTTTCATACTCTGTTTTTGCGATGCACTCTGTTTCCAGAAATTCTCTCTACATCTCTCTCTATTTCTCAATAGCACATTTCAATAATACAAAGCAAATGAAAAGAGAGCAGCAATTGCACCATTGACAGCCATTAGAAAGCTTGAAAGCTTTGAATTCAAATTTGGATTTTCAAAAATCATTATTTGTTTGGATTGGATGTTATTGAAAATAATCGGGAATATGGTTTGAAATTTATATCTTAATTTTGAGAGGTTTTGGTGAAGATTAGACTTGGTTTTGACTGAATTTCAGATTGAAACTCGAAAAAGAAGAAGAAGACGACATATTGCAGAAATTGTAGATAAATTGTAGATTATTTGTATTCTGATTGTAGATGCTTTATTTTCTATTTTCACAAATAAAAACTTCTACAAATCTTCTACAAAAATGCAATTATGTCAAAAATCCCAATTATGCTACAATTGAATGAGAATTGGGATATAAAAATTCAATGTACCCAGTTTGTAGATATTTTGTAGATACATTGTAGATTATTTGTATTCTAATTGTAGATGCTTTGTTTTCTGTTTTCACAAATTCAAAACGACTAAAACTTCTACAAAATCTTTTGTAAAAAACGCAACTATGTCGAAAATACCAATTATGCTACAATTGAATGGGAATTGTGATATTAAAATTCAATGTACCCAGTTTGTAGATATTTTGTAGATAAATTGTAGATTATTTGTATTCTGATTGTAGATGCTTTATTTTCTGTTTTCACAAATCAAAAACGACTAAAACTTCTACAAATCTTCTGCAAAAAACAGTCTACAATTTAGCATAAATGTAGTAATTATGTAGATACCCTTACAAATAATATTGCTGTATACATACTTAAACTTATTTGTTGTATATTTATAGAATTTTTGTAGAAAATATACTGAAAGATATGTTCTTTCAGTATATATCTAGCATATTCTCTGTTGCTAATTGATTCTGTTTTCATCTTATCTCTAACTGGAATGGTTCTGATGGATGTTTGAATTGGGAAATGTTAAGGTAAGATTTCCAGTTAATATTACCGAACATTCCCAAGAAATGCAGCATTTATTCACCAAAGTTGCTACTGATTTTCCATCACAACTAATAGCATCATCTGGAATATATGGAAAAATCAAAAGCAATATTTTGGATTAGGCTTCAACGAGAAACTTATTGCATCGAAGAATGAATATTGGAGGAATCTGCATCCAAGAATGCCTGGATTAAGCACTTCAAATTCTGTTCTCATATAAACAAAGAAGAATTTTCAGATTCCTTTAATTAAGGAGTAAAAAACGTACAATTAATTATACTCTTGATTAATTATGGTATAGAATTGATAATTTGGTATACTAAGTGTAATTAAGTCAAACTTTAAACATTGAGGGTAATAAGGTTTCCTATGTGGCATAGGAATGTAAAATACTATAATAGTATATTATTGCAATATAGCTATATAGTCCTACAACATATTGTATATCGTAGCAATATACTATTAGGTAACTGTGTTCTTCTTCGATTTTCAGTTAAAAGATTCGATCTCAATCACCTCAAATCAACTTTAAATATGATCAAATTTCAGTATGAACTTCCAATAGGTACTATAAGCAATATTTAATAACACTCACTTTGAATCAAACAAGAAATTTTCAAAAATAAAAATTGAGCTTCAGGCCAATAATGATGGATATTCAAACACACATAAAAATGCAGATCTAGAAAGCTTACTCGAAGGTACTATAAGCAACATTTTATACCACCCACACCGAATGAAACAATAAATCTTCAAAATAAAATTTCAAATTTAAGAGCTTCAAGGCTCAACAATGGTGGGTCTTTATACACACAAAAAATCATAGGGAGAGGAGGTACGCAATAGCTTGGGTTGACCCTCTTAATGAAGATCGATCTGGCAGAGGAGAAGTATAACCATTCAAGTGCACAACCATGTAAGCTTGCAAAAATGAAGCCGAATATTTTTAACATTCTGTACTTCAAATGAGAAGGTAAATAGCTAATGAGTGGGTCGGGTAAATAGTCTGGGCTGCATAGATAGGAAAAGTAAATAGTTTAGACTTAAATATTAAATGATAAATAGTTTGGGCTTAATAGGTATAAAGTGAGATTTTCTCATACTTTTTACTAGGGATCCCAAAATCGACGTTTACGGACTT
The DNA here is from genome assembly GCF_000393655.2 of Nicotiana sylvestris. NCBI lineage: Eukaryota > Viridiplantae > Streptophyta > Magnoliopsida > Solanales > Solanaceae > Nicotiana > Nicotiana sylvestris. Next base: position 60,849,182 of record NC_091061.1, on the reverse strand, counting down.
GGCCCCTTGCGAGCTGCGATAATAGTATAAGAAGGCCCACTTTGCAAACTTATGCATTTTTCTAATTTCCAACTTCCTAGAGCTCGGCAAAGAGGTTATTTCGACCCCAATCTTCTTTAGAAATAACTTTTAACCTACACAAGGATGTGTACGTTTTTGCCTTCTTTAAATTTCAATTAACTGATGAGAAGCCAAGATAACTATAAAGAGTCAACTGCTAGTAGACCAAACATAATTTTATATTTTCTGTTTCTTTGTACGTTATACATGCATGCACCTTTTTTCTGTTGGCAACCTGCAGGGGTGACCCTTCCCTAAAGCAGGTAAAACAACTGCTTTATGTCCATATTGTGGAGGGCCCTCATTTTTTATTACAGTCAATAGGGTATATACAAATTTAAGATAGGTCTGTTGCTTGGATTGCGACATAAGAAGGATCTTTTAATAAGTTGTAAAGATTTTGCTGGATATAGTTAAAAAGAAAATGAGCAAATCAAATCACTTTGTTTATAGAGAGAGTATATTATTACCCTCTCAATTTGCCAGAGTATATAAGACAGTCAACTAAAAATAATAGCTACTACCTCAAGAATTAAGCCAGTGTCGTTCAAAATTACCAATTCTTAAGGTTTTAAATGAAAATATCGAAAACTAACGCAGCTCAAGGAAATAGAAACATATAGGTTGCTGCGGCGCACAATCTGATCCCACCGGACAACACAGATATATCCCTTATTTAAGGGTACTAACATCAACAATAGTAAATAATATATATATATGTTGCGGTGCAAAACCCGATCCCAACATATAGCAATATAAGTATCATAATTCACCCTTATTTTACTGTATCAATCCACCCTTATTTCACCTATTGCGGCGTGCAACCCAATCCCACCGTATCGGTACAAATTCACTCCTATTCTATCATATTAATCCATCCTTATTTCACCTGTTGTGGCGTGCTTTCACGACCCCAGTTCGCCCTCCGTGAACTATCATGATGGCACCTAGTCTCTACGACTAGGTAAGCCTAACAAATGCGGAAAAGAAACAATTTTGCGGAAAGAAAATAATATAAAACCGAAATAATAAAAGGAAATAGTGTTTAGGATGCCACCTAGCATATAACAGTACAAGAATCTCAACCTAACACTTCCCAAAATCCGGAACCCCATGAATCACAAGCTAAGAGATACATAAGAAGATCTAACTCCAGAAATATCTAACAAAAGAGAAATACCGAAGGTCTATACTATTACAGAAAGATAGAAAAGAACTCCTCGGTCTTCGGACGCGGTAGATATACCTCGAAATCTCTATAGAAGCACCTCGTCTCAAGGATGATAAGACTGAGTCGAAGTACTTGGATCTGCACATGAAAAACATGCGCAGAAAGGGCATGAGTACACCATAACGATACTCAGTAAGTGCCAAGCCTAACCTCGGTCGGGTAGTGACGAGGAAAATCAGGGACCTACTGAGATTAAATGAAATATAAGGAATGACAGTATAGGATAAGGCAGTAAAATTAAGTGCAACAGTAAGAAATAACATAAAATAGAAAGAACAACAACAACTACAACAGAAACAAAATAATCACGGAAGGAAGTACAGCTCAACATGGAGATAACAACCGGGGATTTCTTAGTATCCCGAGGATCTCTTAGTATCCTCAATATCTATGCTGAGGATCTCTCGGTATCCTAAGGATGTCGTAGTATCCTTAATACGTGTCGGGGATCTCTTGGTATCCCACACTACAGTCCAAATAAATATATATATGTGCAGGGAATCTCTCGGGCTACCGCCCCGTAGTCCCAAAGTAAACACGCAACAACAACACGAAGAAACACTCAATTTAATTCAATTTCACACCAAGGTAAACATGTATTTCTAACCTAGCATGCTTTACGTAGTCCAAATAAGACAGTTTAAGCAATTAAAGCAATTAAGTCAATTAGGCATGATTCTCTAAGCTAACAGCCGACTTAAATTGCAAGTAGTATAAACAGGAAAAAGAACATAATTAAATTTACTTAACGAAAATCGGATTTTCAACAATTAGCACATGTACACACTCATCACCTCGCATACAAGGCATTCCAAATATCAATAATATCAAATCCTAAGGGGAGTTTCCCTCACACAAGGTCAGGCAAGCCATTTACCTCGAACCGGCTCAATAATCAACCCGAAACCACGTTCTTGCCATGAGTACTCGACTCCAAATGGCCCAAATCTATTCAATTCAATTGCATAATGTAAATATAACTTCAAGTAACTGATTCCACAAATAAATTCTAAGCTAATACACGAAATTAGGTAAAATTATCAAAGTGCCCCTCGGGCCCACATCTCGGAATCAGGTAAAATTTACATTTTCAGAATTCTCATACTCTCACGAGTCTAACCATACCAAAATTATCCAAATCCAATGTTAAATCCTCAATCAAAACTCGAATATTTGGTCTAAGAACTTTCCTCCATTTTTCATATAAATTGTGAAATTAAATGATTAATTCATGTTTAGATTAATGGGTTACAAGCAAAAGGAGTTTAGAATCGTTACCCAATTGATATCTCTGAAAATCCATCAAAACCTCGCTCAAATTCGAGCTCCCAAGATCTAGTTTTCACATAATGGCTAAACCCTCGATTTTGAACTTAAATATTCTACCCAGGTATTTCCTACTTCGCGAATGCGGAAGGACCCTCGCGTTCGTGAAGCACAACTTTGCTTGGTCCATATTTCCTTTATCTCAAACGCGATGCCCTAGTCACGAACGGGGTGCACAATCTCCTCCTCCTACGCGAACGCGGGAACACCATCGCGAACGCGTAGGTATAAGACCTCTCAGCTTCGCGAACGCGGGAGAAACTTTGCGAACAAGAAGCATTAAACCCCACAATCCCCAGCTCCTATTCGCGAACGCAAGATCCCATTCGCGAATGCAAAGAAGGAAACCAGAACTGGGCTGCTGCAATTTTCTGCAATTTCTCTAAGTTCCAAAATTACCCGTTGAGCATCCGAAACACACCCGAGGCCCCCGGAACCTCAACTAAATATGCCAACCAATCCTAAAACATTACTCGTACTTGTTCCAATCTTCGAAACGCTTAAAACAACATCAAAACACCAATTTAACATAGGATTCAAGCCTAAAAACTTCAAAACTCTCAAATTACGCTTTCGATCGAAAAGTCTATCAAACCTCGTCCGAATGACCTGAAATTTTGCAAGCATGTCATATTCAACACTAAGGAGATACTCCAACTTCCAGAATTCCATTCTGACCCTGTTATCAAAATCTCACTATCAAACAAAAAACTTAAAAAATTTAAGTTTCGGCATTTCAAGCCTAAATTAGCTACGGACCTCCAAAACATAATCCGAACATGCCCCTAAGCCCAAAATCACCCAACAGAGCTAACGGAACCAACAGAATTTGATTCCGCGGCCGTATTTACACTACTCCGACTATGGTATAATTTCTAAAACTTAAACTTTCATTTAGCGACTAAGTGTCCCAAAACTCTCCGAAACTCAAAACCAAACATCCCGACAAATCAAAATAGCAGAAACAAACATGGGAAAAGCAATTAACAGGGGATCGGGGTGTTAATTCTTAAAATGACCGGTTAGGTCGTTACATCCTCCCATACTTAAATATTCATTCGTCCTCGAACGAGCATAGAGACATACCTGAAGTAGTGAAAAGATGAGGGTAACGACTACGCATATCCTACTCAGTCTCTCAGGTCGCCTCCTCGACCGGCTGACCCCGCCACGAAACCTTCACTGATGCAATGTTCTTTGATCTCAGCTTTCGAACCTGCCTATCCAATACTGCCACTGGCTCCTCGACATAAGATAGATCATTGTCCAACTGAACTGAATTGACATCCAACACGTAAGACGGATCACCGTGATACCTTCAGGGCATTGAAACATGAAATACCGGATGAACTCTAAATTAAGCTAGGAGTCTCATTAACCAACCACTAGTTTAAATTGAACAAGCAAAAATATCATTCTTTAGGATCCGAACTAAGCCTTCGTAATTCGGAATTTTTTTCGAATTTAGGGTTTATCATTTTTTATTTGAGGCAAATCATATCCGGATTTCTCTGTCCCAAGCCGGTCTGTTCACAAATCTCGGATGTTACTTTTTTGCACGAATCCGACTATTTTGGGGTTGAAGGCGTAAGCGTGTCAGTCACCTTGCAGCTAACCCATCTTTGTCTCATCTTTTCTTCTTCTGAGTGTCTTATCCACGATCAGCGCACGAGAAGGATCGTTGGCCGGTTGGGAAAGCTTTATTATATGGATATTCTTCTCTACATTCCTTTTTTTCAGCTGCTTCATTCAGAAGAGTTGGTGCAAAAGTCATTGTAGTCCAAATAGCGTATTTCCGGTTAGGGGCCTAAGACTCACTAAAGCAATTGTAGCTATTCAGTCCTTCTAGTTCTAGTGAATTTCGCTCCAAATAGCATAAAAAGAAGCTTGAGTTCAATTAGGGGGGAACCCTCTATAGTCAAACTGCTCCCAATGAAGAGGTAAAGGGCGTAGCGATGAAGTCGAATAGGGTTGGTAAATTCACCGGGTGACTCGAAAGAAGGCTCTTAAAGACCACTCCTAGCGCGTCCGTCATTTCGCTCCTAAAGAGCTCCCTAAAAACGTTGCCAATATCGACAGCAGCTCCTGTTCAAGCTCTTGTTTCGGTTCCCGTAAAAGAAATTGCCTCATAAACTGTACGTTTAGAGAACACTATCAAAGACCTTGCTAAATCACGCTTGTGGAAATGTAATACCCCCACGCGATAAATCCTATCGCGGAAGTCGACGAATGCTGGCAGATAAAATTCATACCCCTCGTAAGTGGAACGAAGAACCAACGTGTTTCTTCCTCCTCTGTTCTCTACTAAGATTGTAATAGATTCATGCTTTCTCTTCCCTGAGGGAATGGAACTAGCACTATAATTCCGAGTCACCTATCCAGTATGTGAGTGAGCCCGCCCTACGGATCCCTTTTGTTCAATGGGGGAGGGGTCATACCTTCCCCGCTTAGTTTCATAAGTCTAAATGATTTGGGGCACAGAATCTACCGTAGATGTGAAATTTTCTAATTTTCATTCTCAGCTGTTCTCGTGATGTTGCTCATGAATCAAAGTGTGAATGTCCCTTCGAAGTCTCGCATGCTCTTTTTGATCTGGAGCGGGGTGGGCAATTTATGTCGGTGTTGGTGCCTGCGGCAGCGCCTCTGGAGCCGCCCCCTGGTGTGTTTCCTGCTCGCGAGGAAAGAAAGAAGAGCGACAGGGTTCAGTTCAGATTTGACTGTTTGCAGCATGGGAGGTCGGTGCCGGACTCCTTTGTGAATCAGTCCCTTTCCTTGTCTTCAAGAGTTCGGTTAGTTGATCGAGAAAGCGGCAGGACTTTGTCCTCCTTCCCCTCCTACCAGATCGAAAAGAAGAAGCTTGTTCTTCCGACCCAAAAGGCTTTTGCTGTGATATTACTTCCCCTATTTGACGATTCACTCTTCCTGGACTTGCTTGACTCGTCCGAAAAAGGTATCATAGGCGACCGAACGGCCTCCCCCTAATTACTAGACCAACCTACTATAATAATTCCATAAACTACGGACCTTTGCCTTCCCTCCATTTCCACAATAAGAAGAAAAAGAAGAATTTTTCCAACTTTAATATGAACCACGACAAGGAAAATAAATCCTTAGAAAGACAAACATTGGATTGTTTTTGTGTAACATATCAGTTTTTTTCTTTGTCTA